>NC_137285.1:60425000-61694285 GCF_054371585.1 Giraffa tippelskirchi | reverse complement strand
GGATGAGGGAAATGGGTGTGGTGAAGTGTTTTCACAATGGAGGCAGGTAGCCTGAATCCAAGTCCTGCTTCTGCCTGTTACTGGCTGTATTATTCTGAAGCAAGGTGCCTACATTCTCCCATCTGTACCTACCACAGAGCCTTGCTGTGAGCATGAAGTGGGTTTTGGCCTATTGATGGGTTAAAATTAAGTGGGCAAACTAAAACCTGTGGTCAATCTGACCCAATGCCTGTTTTTATAAATAAAGTGTTATTGGAACCCAGGCATACCCATTCGTGGATGTATTGCCCACAACTGCTTTCACACTACAGGGCAGAGTTGAGGGGTTGAAATGGGTCTCATGTCCTTCAAAGCCTGAAATATTGACTCTCTGGACCTTTATGGAAAAGGTTTGCTGACAAACCCCTGGCTCAGAACACAAGAGCTCCATTCTTTATCCATCAGAAATAGAAGATTCAGTGTTAGTGTTACCTTCTTTTCCTACAGTAGTTCTCAGTTCAGACAATCAGGCTTTGGGGCTCCCTCCCCACTCTCGTTTCTGGCTCCTCAAGCTGCTTCCCCAGCACTCTCACCAGGCATGCTCTCCGTGGTCTGGGATTCCTGCACTGGATTCTCCAGGTTGGGACTGTCTTGTTCATTGATCTAGCCTAGTGCCTTGGGCAGAATTGAACCCCAGGAAATGCTTGCTCCACTAACATAGTAACCAGAAATACATGAACATACAATATGAACTCTCAGAAATAAGGGACTATAAACCTACAGAGGGACAAAGGCTAGAGATCTGAGCAAGCCCCTCTGGACTTTGCCCCCATTGCTATGACTGGAGCAGATCTTCACGTGCTTCCTGCTGCCTTATTTGCCTCTTTATTTCTCCAAGTCTGGCCGCAGGGGCACTGGAATAGCAGTGGTTCTGTCCTCATTGATCAGCCTGCAATCTACAACTGGCATTGCTTTTCATTCCTGGTGGGGTCATCAGCCTCCCTGTCGAGGCTCGGGAGTTCATGCCAAGACACGGCAGCAGTAAGGGCTTGGGTCCACTTGGACCCGCGAGAGCTTGGGGCAGATGCTGCCGTGGGAGCTGAGGAATGCGCCCGCCCTTGCGTTCCACAGCAGGTGTGCGGGGGCATTCTTATCATGCTTCTTGTGGAGCTGCATCTGCTCCTGGCTTTCAGAACTCCGGAGCATTTTCACAACAAAATGTTAGGCTATATTTATCTATCACATCACCAAAGCCCGTCTTTGAAATTTCTGTCCAGGAAATATTTGAGCTGTGCTGTTAACGAGTTCAGCAACCTTGACACCTCCCTGATCCTTGACTTCTTCCTCTGTAAAAGGAGGTGAGATGGTCACAAGCCTCCCGTCCCCACCCTTGACTCTGACAGCGAGTGCCTCTCCAAGGTCACATGAACCCTCTGTGCTGGAAATTCCTCTAGGTGGGATTAGCAGCTGATTCAAACAGTGACCTGCTTAGGGAGCAGGTGGCAGGATCCCACCATCTGTGAAGCCCTCTGCCTGTAGGATGCCGACCCCTGGTCCTCCCACTGACAAGATCTTGCCCAAATTCACCTTTCTAAGGTAAAATTCCTCAAAAAGCTCTGAGTAGCCTGATCTTTCCCAAGGCTCCTTGGGGCTCAAAGGTGAAGTCAATGTTTGTCTCCAGGTAAGAATTCATTAGCTGCTATTGCCAATCAGGGCTGTTTTCTCTGAGTGGAAATGGACTCCCTGGGACTCTGTGGGTCGCCAGGCCAACAGCTTAACATGCAGAATCTACAGATGCCAGGTGTATGATCCACCAGGACTGGCACGTAACACATAACATTTCCTTTTCCAACTCAGCAGTCTGGCTGCCCATCAGGGACCAGCTGAAAAGTAGCTGCTATGTCTAGTGGATGAGACCCAGGCCCATCAGACAGCAGACTGCAAACCTTAGATGGATCTGGAAGCCTGAATCCTTCTCCTGGGCGTTCTGGCAAGCCCTCCTTCCAGTGTGACTTGAAAGAAGAGGCTTGTTTTTTTTTCCCCCCTTACAGCATTTTGATTCCTATGGGAATCAGTAAGTAGAAACGTATTTGTAGAGTAATGGGTAAAAATGATTACTAGGTTTTTAAAATGCTCTTTCTGATGTTCCAATTCACACACAGATGACAGTTATACTGACAGCCACACTTGTTCATGCTCCAGAGAAATCTTCTTTGCTTAATACTGCCTTAAGCCGCTGTTTGAAAAGTAACAACCCTCGTGTGGCTTTCCCCTTGGTGTTCAGGGTCTTTGCCATCCTCCTCCACGGGAGCTGACAACGTTTTAGCAAAGTTGGCTCTTGACGCTGGAATTCCATTTGGGGCAGAGCAACGTCTCAGGATGCATAGGAATCTGCCTCCCTCAGATCCATGGCCTCAAGAAATGTCCTGGAGAGATGATGCTGGTCCAGGGTGATGGCTGCAGCCCTCTTCTCTGGAATAGACTTTATTCTGACTGGGGAAAGGCCACTAAAGGAACATTTTTTAATTAAAACCCCCTCAACCTTACTTATTAAGACTTCTGGCACACGCTGACAGTGGAATTTTTCCTGCATGGTCCTTTAGGGAGCTACCTAAATGACTCTGGCAGAGAAACGACATATAAATAACATTTAGGATTATTATTATGGGGCTAGGTTCTCATCCTGTGTCACCGTCTGGGAATTCTACTGCTCATACTTGCTTGTTATAAATATTGTATCCTTCACCTTCCCCCAAGCACACAGGGGATGAGGCAGTGGAGGGCCAAGTGGGGGCTGGAAGAGGGCATCCTTTGGAAGATCCATTAATTGAAGTCAGTTTGAGAGTCATTCTGCACATGAGTAAATAAGCTATAACAAATTATTTCCTATTTCAGGTAATTCATTCATTCTCCAAGTCTCCAGGGAGTGGTTTTTAGACCTGTTTCAGGAATGAAAACAGACTGAGTTGGTCCAGTGGAATGTGAAACTAGAACAATGGCGCTGACCTACCACAGAGTAATAAACTGGAATCCCTCACAGAGGGGCCTTGTCTCTAACCAGATGGGACCCCGTCAGGAGGAAGAGGACAGGGACCGTGCATGATTCCCAACATTTAACGGACTTCCCTGGTGGCTCAGATGGTAAAGCATCTGCCTACAATGTGGGAGACCTGGGTTCAACCCCTGGGTCAGGAAGATCCTCTGGAGAAGGAAATGGCAACCCACTCCAGTATTCTTGCCTGGAAAACGCCATGGACAGAGGAGCCTGGTGGGCTACAGTCCATGGGGTCGCAAAGAGTTGGACACGACTGAGTGACTAAACTTTAAATTTCTATTTGGGAATGCTGCTGCCAGATCCTAGGCTGACCATTGGTTCACCCAGCAAATATTTGAGTCTGTACCATGTGTCGGGGCCCACTACCAGTCTGGGTGGGACCGGTAAAATCCCTGCTCTCTGGAAGCTCAAATTCTAAGGTGTGGTGTGGGGGAGATAAGCAGACAAGAAAACAAACAAAGACATAAACTCAGATTGGCAAAAAACAATAGTCAACAAAACTGTGATGGAAAGTGACTGGAAAAAGTAGGCCTCTGGGATCCAAGACAGTTCTGATAAGAGTGAGTGATGAAGGCTCTTGGAAGGAGGTAGCATTTGAACTGAATGAGAAGCAGAGAGACCTAGAGAGATCTGACTAGAGCTTTGAGGGCAAAAGAAATAGCAAGTGCAAATACCCTGAGGCCAAAACATGCATGGCACGTTCCAGGAGCAGAAAGCAGGAGGTCCTAATTGGGCCAAGTGAGCGGCAGGGGGTGGTGGGAATGTGACAAGAGAAGCAGATGGTGCCAGATCACCTCCAAGGCTTGGATTAGGTAAAGCCTTGGATTTCATTCTGCGTGCATGGGCAGCTATTAGAGGTCCCACAGAAAAGACTGCTAGCTGCCCCCAAATTCATTCTCCCTTTCTTTTTAGTTCTGGAATCTTTGATTTTTAGCCAGCAAATTCCACACAGTTTGAAAGTACATTTTCCAGCTGTATTTCCTGTAAATATATAGCTATCTGATTAAATTCTTGTCCATGAGATGTGAACAAAAGTAATAGGTGCAACTTCTGGACCTCACTCTTAAAATGATCGGGCATTACTCTCCTTTCTTTTTCTCCCATCCCAGTGACTGGAACAGAGATAGCTATAGAGCCAGTTTTAACTCTGGAACATGAAGGCAACCCCACATGGCATGGTGAACAAGGGAGAAGGTACCTGGGTCACTGCATGACTACATACAGCTTGGCCACCCACCTGCCCTGAACCGGCTTACTTCCTTTGTTTGAACCATTCTTTGTATTTTGGGTTTATGCTACATCAGTTTTAGTTTGCATCCTAATACAAATTTCCTATTTGAATGTTTCAAATAGGAAAGTGACTTGATTTATGTTTCCAAGAGATCCATCTAGTTTCCATGTGGATACAGCTCTGGGGTGGGGAGAATAGTGGATGCAGTAAGACCAGAGGCCATCTAAGAGACCATCGCAGTAACTGAAATAAAGAATACTGATGGCTTCAGGTAAGGCAGTCCCTCTGCACACAGACAGAAGTGAACAAATAGATACGGGATATATTTTGAAAGTAGAACTAAAAAGATCTGGAGCTGGATCAAATCATTGGGAGGGAAACTGAGGAAAGAATAATCAAGGTAACTCTTAGTTTGGAGTCCTTTGGTGACTCTCCCATCCTGATGGGATCTGAAGACAACAGAAGATGGACCCCACTGACAGGTCACTGAAACATCTCTTCTATGGGCAACTCTGGTAAGAGCCGCCCCCGAAATAGCAAACTTGGAGATGATCCACACCACCACTGTCAGTCCAAGAATTGGTAGAAACCCACCCAAGCTGAAAATCCTTAAGGTTATTTTAGTTGCAAGCAATGGAAACCAACTCTGGCTAGTTTAAGAGCTAAATTAGCCCACAGAACCCAAGTATAGTCCTTAAAAAAAAAAACAAAACTAGAACTGAGGTCTAGAAAGATGACAGGAACAAACAATACCGTTAGCTCTTTATCCCTAAATAGACCACTTTGTCTGCTCTTCCATACATATAACAAAAGATGGTGTTTCCATGGCTTCAGGGTTTATAGTACTTCTAGCAAATATACTAAATCAATGTAGGCATTCTGTCTCAATCTTAAACCCTAGGAATTTAGGAGTGAGAATTTAACTAGACTTGACTGGGGTAGGGATCCTCTCAACTGCAGTCAGGAGAACAGGACCAAATCACTTAAACAAGGCTGGCTCCACCCATCCCTGTGGGAAGGGCACGTCAAGAGAAAAGGGCTTACAGCCCCTCAAAGCGCCTTTCTAACAAATCCATATGGAACACAAATCTCAGTTCCATGAAGACCCAGTGCTGCAGGGCTCAAAAGCCCCATTGGAAGCATCCATTTCTAATACAGAGCTAAACTGAAGTCCTCTTGAGCCTCCAGATATCTTTATCCTTTTTAAAGGTGCCTTGCACAGATGTCATGGCCTTTCTTGGGGGCCACTGTCGAGGACTCACAATGCTTAGACACTTCTATTTTCTTGCCTGTGTGCTTATCACAGCATGTGAAAAAACTCTTCTCCTTTTCTCCTCAGTAATAAGGGGCCAAATGATCATCAAGTCTACCCCTCAGAATAACCCTCAGCTATGGTACCTCTCCAGCTTCCCAGGTGGCGCTAGTGGTAAAGAACCTTCCTGCCAACGCAGGAGACGTTGGATCCCAGGGTTTGATCCCTGGGTCAAGAAGATTCTCTGGAAAAGGAAATGGCGACCCACTCAGTATTCTTCCCTGGAGAATCTCATGGACAGAGGATCTTGGAGGGCTACACTCCATAGGGTCACAAAGAGTCGGACATGACTGAAGCGACTTAGAAAAGCTGGATGGGAGTGGATGTGGATTTCTGTACATGACTGACCTGGACATGACCCTGCAGTCTCAGAGGTGTGTCCAAAACCAGCTCTGAACAAATCAGAGGGCTGTGGATGTGTCTTTTTTTTTTTTTTCTAGAAGCATCTATTCTACAAATCAGTGATCCCATCTTCCTCTTCCCCTGTTGGTCTCAAATACTCATTTTTTATTCCCATCCAGGGCTCCCTCTCCACACTTCTCTGAATAAAGTTTAAAATTGAGCTATAAGAATGGATATAGCTGCTCTTTATCTGTCAGAGGAAGATTAGCCAAGGATAGTTATGGGCCCCAGGCAAAGATAGGGGTGCAGTCTGCCTCTTAAAGGCTTGATTGAGAGGATTTTATTGTTATTATAAAGATGCACTTTCTTTTAAAAGTTGAGAGCTTTTTTTCCTCTTCTTTAGTCACAGAAGGTCATGTGATTTTTTTTTTATTATCAGGATGCTTTTTAGTTTTAAGCCTGAAACTTAACCACATGTGCAATGAAGGCTCTGGAAAAGTGAGCAGGTCTTCTGGGGAAAACTTCCACTCTATTCATCCAGGGAACACTGTGAGTTTTGTGTCTCCTGATAATATGTGCAGGTCACAACCCTTCCACTGCAGGGCAATCCCACTGCAGGGGTCCAGGAATACTTTCTCCAAAAGGCAAGGCAATGAGAAAATAACCCTTTGATATCCTTTCTCTTTCATCATTCCTTTGACTTTTTTTTTATTATGCAGCTAACAATTATGATCAAGTAGATAATATGTATTAAGTGTGCTCTAAAAATATAATCTCATTATTTTTATGGGTTTAAAATTTTCCTAACAGACCTTCTGCTTGTGACATTCAAAAGCACCATTATCATCATCCCTATTGTCCCTTAGGGCTTCCCAGGTGGTGCTAGTGGTAAAGAACCTACCTGCCAATGCGGGAGACATAAGAGACACAGGTTCAGTCCCTGGGTCAGAAAGATGCCCTGGAAAGGCCATGGCATCCCACTCCAGTATTCTTGCCTGGAGAATCCCATGGACAGAGGAGCCTGGGGGTCTACGGGGGTTGCAAAGAGTCGGACACGACTGAAGTGACTTAGCAGGCACTGTTCCTTAATCAAAAATCATCCCTTCCTCCTAACTCCTAGTCATCTCTATTCTACTTTCTGTCTCTATGAATTTGCCTAGAAGCACCTCACATAAATACAGCCCCTGCTTTTCAATCTACTCTCAAATTTGTGCACTGTACCGGGCTACACTCTCATACAGAGGCCAGAAGCCATCCATTCTAAACTGTGGGCTTTCAGTAAGACATTACCCTCTGTACACCACTTTACAAAGTGCTTATAAAACCTAGCAAGCTACATGGGAGCTCCTCCATTTTCTAGTTGAGGAAAATGCGGCTCCTACAGATTAGATCATGGAGCTAGTGAGCAGCAAAGCCAGGCTTCAACTCGGGTTCCTTGCATACCAGTCCCTCCTCTTAACGGTGATGTCCTCTCCATGCCCCACTGACCATCGAAGTTGTAGTCTGCCAACACCTGGCAATGCAGAATAGCTGTCCTCCAAGGATTAACATCATGCTTTGTGTTGTTCAGCCTTTACACAAACCCAAGGTTGGGAGCATGTTCTTTATGTAGGAGGTACATGCTGGTTGGGCTTCCCTGCTGGCTCAGTGGTGAAGAATCCGCCTGCCAATGCAAGAGAGGCGGGTTTGACCTCTGGGTGGGAAAGATCCCCTGGGGAAGGAAATGACAATCCACTCCAGTATTCTTGCCTGGGAAACTGCCATGGACAGAGGAGCCTGGCATAGGGTCTCAAAAGAGTCAGACATGACTTAGCAACTGAACAACAATATGCATATTACTTAGAAACAGTGCAGCAGAGTGATCCTGCCCTGGAAACAGGCTCATGGATTCAGCAATTGAGTGACCTCAGCCAAATTCCTTAACCTTCACGGTTCAGCTTCTGTTTCTGTAAAATGGGAATGATTACAATGATGATACCAATCTCACTGAGTTCTGGTGAAGACAAAATAAATGAATGTGCATAGAGTGCTAAGCATAGTGCAGAGTGCTTGAAAATCATATTTTACTCAATGGTTCTTATGAGTGTTAACTGTTTCTGTAGCTCAATGATTTTAACATCATTTGGGTCATAGATTCCTTGATGACATTTATGGATCTCTATATCTGTTAAGATACTTTCTGATGTAAGTATCAAAACCGTAACTCAAACTGCCTTAAGCTAGAAGGAAATGTCTGAAAATAGCAGAAATCCAGAAGTGAGCAAGTTTGAGGCATGTGCAGTCACCAGTGAATGATGTCATCAATAACCCTCCTCTCTCTGTTATTTCCTTCTGTCATCTTAGCATCAGACTCAGCCTAACACTGGCTTGTGGGAGCAGATGGCTTCCCATGGCAACCAGAGCTTTGTGTTTCCTGCTCAGATTGGGAAAGAGATAGGGAATAAATAGGCTCCTTCTTGTTATGGGTCGGGAAGATCCCTGGGACGAGGAAATGGCAACCCACTCCAGTATTCTTGCCTGGAGAATCCCATGGATAGAGGAGACTGGTGGGCTACAGTCCACAGGGTCGCAGAGTTGGACATAACAGAAGCAACTTAGTATGCAGGCACTCAAATGTTATATTTGAGCCAACTCAGGTCTTACACCCTCCCCACGTGGGGCCACTACCAGTTGCCAGGGCAATCAATGCCATCAAGAGCCCTTCTTGGGGCTGAGGGTGGAGGGGTTACCTGTAGAAAACCAGAGCTCTCAGAAAGAGAAGACTAACAGCAACAGCTTCAATCGCTATGCACCATAATGCAACACGCCTATTTGTCAGATCAGTTCAGAAGTTTCATTCTCCAGAGTAAGACCCCTGTGGTGGATATTCTAAATGAAAGATTATCTATGGATGAAAACAGACTGCAGGAAGTTGCATATATATGAAAGATGTTATTTTGCTCCCTCTTAGAACCGTTTACTGAATCGCATGCCAGTATTATGCTCTGGGTATCTCCCTGCTCCCCATAATAATGTTAGGGAAAACTTATGCCTCCCCAGAACAACTCATTTGACTTGAGTTTACAGACAATGAGAAACACATACTTAACCATGATTCTCCCCTTACGTCTTTAGTCACCTTAGGTTTATGGCTTAATTCAAGGAAAAGGTAGAATCAACTGTTCTGTGCCAACCCTATGCCTTGTTTGTTGTTTTCCTATCAATAGTTTCTCTTCCTCCTAGCTCAATTAAGTCTTTGTATTGTATGTAAATTTGTGCCCACCAAACTTCTTTATGGAAGCAAAGGGGTAATAATTTAAATCGCCCCAAATATGGAAAACATATGTTTGCTCAATGTCAACCGCAGCATTATTAATAGCCAAATTTAAAATGTGAAGAAATATAAGAGTTCAGGGAATAATTGAATAAATTATGTTAGTCATCAACTTAAATATACTGAAATTAAAATTATGTTTACAAAGAGTTTGTGACAAAATGGAAAAAAAAAAATGCTTTTAATGTTAACTTAAGAAATAGCAAGCAAAATTGAGTATGGGTGTCCAGTTTCTGACAAAACAGTAAACTCGACTAATACAACTCTTTTCCACTACAAAACACAGAGATGTTACATTACATTTTTAAAACAAATTTAAATATATAGCTGAGAAAAGGAAAGGCAGTAAAGGAGAGAGGAAGGAAAAGAGGAAAGGACAAAGGGAACTCCAAGGTGACAATAAAAAACAAGCATAAAATCAAATACTGAAAGCCAGAGGACTGATTGCTTTAAATCATACCATAGAAGCTCAGGAGACCATCAGATCCAGATACATAACTTGACTGCTATGACCTGGAGCTTCTACCCCCATGCTGACACAGAAGATAGAGCACTGAGACTAGATAAGGTGAGCGGTTCAAGCTGAAATCTCCTAAAACCAGAATCTTCCTCCATGAGTGGCGGGAATAGAACCCAGTGACCCAGAAAAGCATCAATGAAACATGTCTCTTCCCTTGATGGTAAGAAGGGAGCCTTCAAATCCTCCTGAGCCTCTTGCACACAGAAATGTAATGTCTAAACATATTTTACTAGTAGGGTAGTAATCCCAGGCTGAAAAACTAATGAAAAATTGGCCTCAGATTGGTGAAACTTGGAAAAAATCACAAGCAAAATGCAGTTTATAAGGATATTGTCACAGATTGCCACAAAAACCAAACCTGTGAAGATGTGTATACAATCTAAGGAATAAAAGCAGATACAATAATAGAAAAAATTCATACCCCAAATTGAAAAAAAAGAACAGTTTTAGAGAAATCATAGAGCAAATGTTTTAAATTACCAGATAAAATAAAGAAGAGCTCATACTAAAAGAATTAGATACTGTAATATTAAAAATATAGTCACTGAAAGTAAGAATCCAATTTAAAAAAAGAGATTGAAAAACAATATCTAAAAAGGATGACCAAAGAGATGATGTCTCATCAGCAAAAGTAGGCACCAAATACAGTAGAATGACATCCTCAAAGTAGTCAAAAAATGTAATTGTCAACAAAGGATCATATCCAGAGAAACTACTGCTCAGAGTGAAGGCAAGACAATGCAAACCAAGATGAAGAGAGTCTATCACTCACAGACCCTTATTGAAAGAACTACTGAAGTTATTTAGAATAAATTGAACTGAGAAAATAAGAGGGGAACACATTAAACACTACAGTGTTGACCAAAATAAATTGGTAAATGCAAGAGTAAATCTAAATAAGCATCATCTGCAGAAACTATAGCATTATGCATAGTAAAAATGGCTAATTTTACAGAGTTTAAAAACAAAACCAAGCCTGCCTCCTTAGCATGGTAGGCAGAGCAACAGGTTCATAAAAACCAAGCCCAAATATTAGATAATGACATGGAAGACAATCATCAAAGTTAAAGCACGCTAAGGTCCTTATTTTTGTTCCAAGGAGAGTAGACATGTTGATTTAATATTAGCTTTCTTAAATCAGGTGTGCAGAATAAAGCTCAAGGGTGGCTACTGGCAGAATAAAAATAGATATTTACTTCAAAATATGGAAATATTCAAAATAAGTATCAGTTCAGTTCAGTCGCTCAGTCATGTCTGACTCTTTGTGACACCATGGACTCCAGCACACCAGTCCTCCCTGTCCATCACCAACTCCTGGCACTTGCTCAAACTCATGTCCATCGAGTCGGTGATACCATCCAACCATCTCATCCTCTGTCGTCTCCTTCTCCTCTTGCCTTCAATCTTTCCCAGCATCAGGGTCTTTTCTAACAAGTCAGTTCTTTGCATCAGGTGGCCAAAATCTTGGAGCTTCAGCTTCAGCATCAGTCCTTTCAATGAATATTCAGGACTGATTTCCTTTAGGATGGACTAGTTTGATATCCTTTCAGTTCAAGGGACTCTCAAGAGTCTTTTCCAACACCACAGTTCAAAAGGATCAATTCTTCAGCGTTCAGCTTTGTTTATGGTACAACTCTCACATCCATACACGACTACTGGAAAAACCATAGCTTTGAATAGATGGACTTTTGTCGGTAATGTCTCTGCTTTTTAACATACTGTCTAGGTTGGTCATAGCTTTTCTTCCAAGGAGCAAGTGTATTTTAATTTCATGGCTGCAGTCACCATCTGGAGTGATTTTGGAGCCCAAGAAAATAAAGTCTGTCACTGTTTCCATTGTTTCCCCATCTACCTGCCATGAAGTGATAGGACCAAATGCCATGATCTTTGTTTTTTGAATTTTGAGTTTTAAGTCAACTTTTTCTCTCTTCTCTTTCACTTTCATCAAGAGGTTCTGTAGTTCCTCTTCACTTTGTGCCATAAGGGTGGTGTCATCTGCATATCTGAGGTGACTGATATTTCTCCTGGTTATCTTGATTCCAGCTTGTGCTTCATCCAGCCCAGCATTTCACACTATGCATAAAAGTTAAATAAGCAGGGTGACAATATACAGCCTTGACGTACTCCTTTCCCAATTTGGAACCAGTCTGTTGTTCCATGTCCAGTTCTGACTGTTGCTTCTGACCTGCATACAGATTTCTCAGGAGGCAGGTAAGTGGTCTGATATTTCCATCTCTTGAAGAATTTTCCACAGTTTGTTGTAATCCACACAAAGGCTTTGGCATATTCAACAAAGCAGAAGTAGATGTTTTCCTGGAACTCTCTTGTTTTTTCTATGATCCAATGGATGTTAGCAATTTGATTTCTGGTCCCTCTGCCTTTTCTAAGCTTGAACATCTGGTGGTTCTCGGTTCTCATACTGTTGAAGACTAGCTTGGAGAATTTTGAGAATTATTTTGCTAGCATGTGAGATAAGTGCAACTGTGTGGTAGTTTGAATTGAGTCATTAAAAGATAGAGATTATCAGGTTGTTTTTTAAATATGCTTTATGTTCCTAATAAATTTGTTCCATAGTTATTTAACATTTCATCTTTATCCCTACAAAATGTTTTGCCTTTAAATTGGCTCATCTGATATAAATACAAATTCCTCTATCTTGAGTCAACCATTCTTGATATTTTAGAATGTTTGCTAATGGCCTTTAGAAATTATATAAATATATGTTAGCTATTTTCCAGAAAGGCTTTGATTTAGCAAATGTCCATTTTAATATATTAATAATACCGATGTCCATTACTTTTTTATTTCTAGGTGGGCCTCCTCCAACAATATTCATCCTCTTAGACTTGGGACCATTTCAAAAGTAGAAAATTCTTAGTAGACTTTTGGTAGATAGTCTTTTTCAAGTTAAAGAAAGTATTTTTCATTTGTAGCCAATGAATAGCTTTCATTATGAGTGACACTTTAATTTTATACTTTCAAAGCATTAGACTCTTTGTAGGACACCTTATCCTTCATCCCAGCTTCTACTAAGCATTGTTCTATAGGAGGTCTAATCCAACAGAGTGAGATAAGAAAAAGGAAATCTTTGGATTAAAAAGGAAGAAACCACATTGTCATTATTCATAAATAATATGCTTTTTTGATACAGAATATGCAAGAAAAACTTTACATGAACTATTAGAATTAGTAGAGATTTCGGTAAACATGCTAAATACAACTACCATACAAACTATTGTATCATCATTATGTTACCCATGTCCAGAGGGATAAATCTGTGTTACAGTGTTAAAACAGGCCTGGAAATCAAAAGATAGTACATACAATATTCACTATTATTTACAAACTTTATGAACACCCTCTTGGTCTTTCTGGTAAAAAATTAGCATATGTGTATATAATTTCTAGAGGTCATTCGGGAACATTCCAAAGTGTCAAGAGTGGCTGACTCTGAGAAACAGAATTTTTTTGGATGACTTAAAAAAAATTTTTGCTGATCTATTTGGCTGTGCCAAGTCTTAGTTGTGGTACGCGGGATCTTCTTAGTTGCAGCATGCAGGATGTAGCTTCTTGACGAGGGATCGGAACCCGGTTCCTTGCATTGGCGGCGTGCAATCTTAGCCACCAGCCACTAACTACCAGAGAAGTCTTTGGATGACTTTTAATTCATCTCTATAATTATCTGTTTTATAAAATTTCTACAATGAGCTTCCCTGGTGGCTCAGAGGTAAAGAGTCCACCTGCAAAATGACACTGGAAATGCAGGTTTGATCCCTGAGTCAGGAAGATCCTCTGGAGGAGGAAACGGCAACCCACTCCAGTGTTCTTGCCTGAGAATCCCATGGACAGAGGAGCCTGGTGGGCTACAGTCCATAGGATCAGAAAAGAGTTGGACATGACTGAGCACACAGGGATTTTATAATCTGGGGGGATACTTTTTATTTTTAATAAAAATGAAAGACATTGGATCCAAACCAATACAGCATCTATATCTTACCCTCATGATCTCCCTAAAGAGGTATTCTAATCCAGAGAGTTCTTACCAATCTAAACTGCTTTCTGCCACATTACTTCCATTTGCTTCAATCTCATCTGAAAATAAAAATTTTTTAAGGGGAAGGAGAGGGATAAATTAGGAGTATTTGACTAACAGACACACATAACCATATATAAAACAGATAAACAACAAGTATTTACTATATAGCTTAGGGAACTATATTCAAGTTCTTATAATAACCTATAATGGAAAAAAAAAATCTAAAGCTGTATGCCAGAAATAAACCCAATACTGTAAACAACTATAGTTAAATCACAACATTTTTTTCTTCATTTGTTAGTAGTATATGCCTTAATTGCTTCTACACTGCCTCCTTTAACTGTATTATCAGATCATGTGATGTTCTTTGACCCAAAAGAACCTAGATCATAATAGTACCTTTACCTGAAAATGCAGCAGCTCACACTGGCACAGTCTGATAGACAGCTTGGCAGAGAAGCAGTGAGCAGTGCCTGATTTTAAGACACAGTGTAGACAATTGCAGCGGTGAGACGATATCTGGGTGTCTAAAATTTCAGCACTAAAACCTTTAGGTTAAGCACTAGTCTCTCTTGGCTCCTTTTTCGAGACTTAGTTCTGCTGAAAGTGACTGAGACATTAAACTTCCACCTGTTTAAAATCTCCCTTGTAAGTGGAAGGAGTAGAGGTAGACCAAAGGAAAAGTACAGTTTCTCAGAATTTGGACTAGAGCCACCCGATTGTAAGTTCCCATCTCTAACTGTGGCAGGAACGATTCTGGGAAGATCGGAAGGAGATTGGCTCCCCAAAGTCGACTTGTTTCATGATATTCTGGTGTGACTTTCTCCTAAGAAAGACTTCCTTGGATTATTCTGCCAGTCTGTTCTATAGATACTATTACAATCCAACTTTTTCAGAATTTGGACAAATCTACCCAGTCTTACATCTATATAATTGGCTCATAAAAGTGAGTGAGAAAACCCATCAAAATTTTTTTTTGCTAGGTGGGAAGTGCTGGGGGAGGGGAGCTTCTGCGTACCCTCACCCTAGAGCAAGAAGCCGTACCAGGGCCTTCTGCACACCTGGCACCTGAAGGAGTCTGGGCTGTGCCCACTGCAGTCTGGGGGGGTCCATCGGCGTTCCCGCTCTAGCCTCTCACTCAAGCCCTGCAGCTTGGTCCCATGTGGCTACTGCCTTGACCTGTTCAGGTTGTTATTTAGGTTTATTTGCCTTGAGATTCCCATTAACAGGCATAGAGAAGCTGGGGAAACCCAGAAACTGGGTAAAATCTGGCCATTTTAGGTAATCTGAATTTGTTTTCTCAGGTGCCACAGGAAGTTTAAAATAACTGGAGATTTTGTTAGTCACATAGTCATTCAATCAGTAAGCTACACTCGAGCATCTCCTCATGTGTGAGGTCCCAGCTAGGCCTCGAGAGTGGGGGGTGGATACAGACTAATTCCTGTTCCCAGGCCTTAAGTGTTTAGAAGGCAGAAGTATGACAACTGGCGAACAACCATGAAACAAACCCTCAAAAGAAAGTCTCACAGGAGAGTTCCAAACCCACTCTGTGCCCTGCTCCAGGGTTAGGTGGACGAGCTGGAATCCTGGGTCTGACTCTTCCTAGCTGGGTGGCTTGGGGATGATGGACCAGCCAGCACGCTTGCAGCATGTTCTAGCATCGGACAAAGCACTCCCACATGTGTCATCTCATTTCTTCTTAATAGTAGTCTTAGTAAGTAATAGGAACTGCTGTATTTTTAACAGAATAGGAAATTGAGGCTTTCAAGCAAGTTCCAAGATGGAATTTGGGGTGCAAAGTGCTGATTAGGGCGTCAGCTCCTATGGAAGAAAACTGGGAGCAGGACTGGATGAATGTGAATTATGGCCCAAGTTGGGCTGAAGTGGCCAGTGTTAGATCCTCACACCCTCAGTAGCTAGATGCAGGCAGCAACCCCACCGCCATCCCCAGCAGGCAGCGCTGCAGCTGAGGGAGACCCCAGGGGAGCCCACAGGTAGAGGCTGTTTGCTGACAGCGCCCCCACAGTGGGCAGCATCTCTGGCCCACCACACGTATCTCCTCTGTCAACTGTTAAAAGGACTAGAAATAGCATATGTGGGGACTTCCCTGCCAGTCTAGTGGTTAAGATTCTGCCCTTCCACTGCTGGTGTGTGGGTTCCAATCCTGGTCAGGGAACTAAGATACTGCACGCTGTATGGTACAGTTAAAAATTGTTAAAAAAGAAAGAAAGAAATAGCATAGGCAAAGTACTGGGCACAGAGCAGTTACTCAATAAGTTGTGGCTTTTGTTATTCAGCACAGAACTTGGGACAGGAAAAATGACATTGTAGCTCCTGAAAGATGTGATGCAAGAAAAATGTCATCCACACTGATTGGATCTTAACTCTCCAGTTCTGCCCTCCCCTGTCCGTGGCCAGCTGATGCTGAGGGTCACCCCAACCACAAAGTCCCCAGCACGTGGCAGTAGAGGACCTGGCCATAGAAAGGGCCTCTCAAGGGTGTGGGCGGCCCTGAAAGAGAAAGGGAGGCCTGGTGCATGGTGTGCTTTTCTTCAGGGGATTTCAGAGGGAAGTTGTCCGTTTTGAGAGCATTTCGCAGAGATAGCTTGTAGGATGGTGTTTATGAAGAAGTGCCCTGGGAGGTGGCAGGTTACTCCACAGTGGATTGGAACACAGCGAGGAGGTGGGGGCAGCAACTGAGGGATCGTCACGGGAGCTGCGCTCCAGAGGCGTCAGAGTCTGTGGGAAGTCACAGTCAAGGAGAGGAGCAGGGACTAAACAGCAGTTCCTCAGCAAGCCCACGCCTTCCAGTGACTCACAGATCTCTTCCTGAAATACGAAAGTGATGGGATGGACCTAGAGATAATCATACTAAATGAAGTAATCCAGACAAAGACAAATATAGGCTATTGCTTACCCATGTAATAAAACAAAAAATGATACAAATGCACTTATTTACAAAACAGAAACAGACTCACAGACATAGAAAATAAACTTATGGTACCGAAGGGGAAGGTGGGGGAGAGATAAACTAGGAGGTTGGGATTAACATATACACACTATTATATATAAAATAGATAAGCAACAAGGACCTACTGTATAGCACAAGGAAATATACTCAATATTTTGTAATAACCTGTAAGGGAAAATAATCTGAATAAGAATAGCTCTATCTGTGTGCAATTGCATCACTTTGTTGTACACCTGAAACTAACACAACATTGTAAATCAACTATACTTCAATGTAAAAATAAATACAGAAATAGATAAATAGGATTGGTGATGGGTTCACATGCTTATCATGCATGAGTGCTAAGTTCTGTCAATCGTGTCCGACTCTGTGCGACCCCATTGACTGTAGCACGCCAGGCTCCTGTCCACGGGCTTCTCCAGGCAAGAATACTGGAGTGGGTTGCATGCCCTCCTCCAGGGGATCTTCCCTGCCCAGGGATCGAACCCACATCTCTTACGTCTCTTTCATTGGCAGGTGGGTTTTTTTTTTACAATTAGCGCCACCTGGGAAGCCACATGCTTGCCATATGTGAACAAAGATGGGAGGCGTAGCACGGACTGCATGAGTTCACCTTCCTGTACCACCCACATTCTTTTCTTATTCTTTCACTCTTGAGGCACCTGCTGGCTTGCTGATCCTTTCAGTGTCCCTCTCCATTTCAGGGGTGATAAAGTCATTGAGAGAGTGACTCGCAGTGAGACGACGGGTAGAAAGCCCCTTAAATATACTGGATTCAAAATCAATGTGTTAAGTTGCCTCAGCCAATACTATTGATCAGAATTACCTTGATTTGTTTTTTGTCCTCTTTTACTCTTTTCAGAGATTACTGCTTCGTACATGGCATGTTCTATCTCGATGCTACTCGGCTACTGCCTCGACGCCCACGTCTGCATTCCCGCCCTGCCTTCTCATCTTCACTTCAAGGAAGAAGGCAAGTCCACAGCAAACCCAGAAACTAGGGAAGTGACATTAATTTTTCTTCCCTGGGAGCTGGCTCCTTTGTTTGTTTCCAACAAAATCAAAGAGCTTTGGAGGAAAAAAAAAAAGATTTTCAAAATTAGTCCGTGTCTTTATATCTCCGGCAAAGCTGTGATCCCTCTTGCGAGAGACGCCGACCCCTGAGCGTCTGACCTGTGGCCCCACCGCAGGACCACCTGCCTTCCTGCCGCTTCACTCTCTCTCGTATCCTCCGCCTTCTCTTCACCCGCTGAGAGCCTCCTTTGAGCGCCTCCACTAGGGTGAAAAAGCCAGGATAGGAGGAGAAACAGACTCACAGAGGTACTAGCAGATCCAATAGGAGAGGAAGGGGAAAATGAGAGGGGAAGCGAAGGCCAACAGTGGCGCCCTCCTCCCCCAGGCCCCAGACAGCCTCTCAGCCTCCACAACCCTGACCTGCGCCCGGCAGCCATCTTGGCCAAGGCCTGTGGATGAAAAACAAGCCCTCAGGACCTGTTTCCCCCCCCAAGGATGAACTTTGCCTTTTTAGAGGATGTCTGCAATCCCACCTTCTCTCTGCCCTCTTCACGGGGGGCCTCAGGAAGCTTTATGTTGGTCATAGACGGGGCCGGGACTTGGTTAGCCAGGGTTTCCCCGGTAGAAGCCCCTCAGACGTAAGGCTCCCCCCTGCTCCCTGCCACCCTGCTCGCTTTACCCTCCTCGGGAGGCTCGGATTCTAGCAAATGAAGAGGAGCCCGTCAGCACAGAGACAACGCCACTGCTTTGGCTGGCTACCCCACTGCTAGCGCGAGAGTTTTTCTTACTTGAGAGATTGACCTTTTTCACAGAGGACTTGTTTGGCGACCCACGGGAGCTCCCTTCTAGGCCTGGGAGGGGAAGACGGGAATGGCCCCAGACCCCTGCCACAGGCCTGTTGGAGATGATCAGACAGGGTAATGGTTCAGCCCCAGGGCTCCGGTTCCCAGCTCCGGATGTGGATTCTGAAGCACCCCTAGCCTAGAGCTTTCGGATGCCATCCCCCATCAAAGGAAAAGCTGCCCTGACTGTAAACACAGGAGTTGCCTTGCTGATTAAACTCCAGCCTGTGAGACAGCAGTTGTGCACTCTTTGTGTTACCAGGTACTATTTTAAGCATTAGATGCACATTCATCATCTCCTTTAAGAAGTGCCCTTGCACCCTAGAATTTTGCTTCAAAGCTCTTGTCCATTTATAACCCCATCATGCATGGATTTGTATGATTATTTTTTTTTCTTTTCCTTTTTTACTCAGTATGGTTGTTTTACAGTGTTGTGACAGTTTCTGGTGTACAGCAAAATGAATCAGTTATACATACACATATCATACCTGTATCTACTATTTCTTTAGAGTCTTTTCCCATACCGGTCATTACAGAGTATTGTAGAGTTCCCTGCGCAATAGAGCAGGACTTTGCTGTCAATCCATTCTATATGTACTAGTTTGCATCTGCTAATCCCAGACTCCCACTCCTTCCCTCCCTCTGTTCTCTGTGTCTGCTGTTGGTTTTTTTTTTTTTGTAGAAGTTTATTTGTGCCATATTTTAGATTCCACATAAAAGTGATATCATATGGTATTTGTCTTTCTTTTTCTGACTTACTTTGCTTAGTATGATAATCTCTAGATCCATCCATGTTGTTGCAAATGGCATTATTTCATTCTTTTTATGGCTGAGTAATACTCCATTGTGTGTGTGTGTGTGTGTGTGTGTCTGTGTGTCTGTAATGATTATTTTAACACCTGTGTTCTCAACTAGACTGAGTTGCCTGAGAATATGAACCATTATCAGTTCTTGCCCATCACTGAGTCTGTATGCACTAGCAGTAAAGAATCCTCCTGCAAATGCAGGAGACATTAGAGATGCGGGTTCGATCCCTGGGTTAGGAAGATCCCCTGGAGAAGAGCATGGTAACACACTCCAGTATTCTTGCCTGGAGAATCCCATGGACAGAGGAGCCTGGCTGGCTATGGCCCATGGGGTTGCAAAGAGTCAGACACGATTGAAGCTATTTAGCACCCATGTGTCTGTAGCTGCTGGTACAATTCTTGACACAACAAGCCTTGCTCACCAGGAGAGGGGTGAGGCGATGGGAAGGGTGTTCATGCCAGGAGTCGATGGCTTTGGCTTGATTTCACTCTACTGAAGCTTCTTGTCTCCTTTGGATCATGAATGTCTTGGATCACCTGGTGCAAACTACAGACCACTGCCTCAGAAACAAATGCATGTGCACCAAAAGTTTCAGACTCCTTGAAGCCCATCTACCAACCTCAACTCTGAGAATCCTCAGAACCTGCAATTGCACATCTTTTTTTTTCAAATGAATTTTTAAGGGCATTTCCCTGTGACATGAGTTTTTCCCTAAGCATTGCTTCTGAGAGTTACAAATACATAATTATACAAACTTATCATTATTTACTTAAACTTTGTCCTGATATATGTGCATATTTCTGATGATCTGAGTCTGGAATTCTAAGGATGGCATTATTGGTTGAAAAATTCTTTTTTAATATTGTATATATATATATATATATATATATATATATATATATATATATTTCTTTATTTGGCTGTATCAGGTTTCTTAGGTCCAGCATGTGGGATCTTCGATCTTTGCTGCAACATGGAGATCTTTAATTGCAGTATATGAGACCCTTTATTTGCAGCATGTAGAGTCTTTTAGTTGTAACACACGAATCCTCAGTTGTGAACTCAGTTGTGAGCATGGGGGCTGTTAGCTGCAGCATGTTTTAGCTAGTTCCCTGACCAGGGATAGAACCCAAGTCCTCCTGCATTGAGAAGGCAGAGCGTTAGCCACTGGACCACCAGGGAAGTCCCAGCTGAAAGATACTTAATACAAGATGCCATATTGATTTGCAGAAGTGTTGTAACATCCAGTTGACCAGCTTTATATATTTTTTAATTTAATAAATAGAAGAGTATTTAGCAGGCATTTTAATTTTTCCTTCACTGATCTCTAATAAAACTAAACATTTGATTAGCCATATTATTGGTTCTTCTGTAAATAATTTACAAAATTTTTCCTATTGTTTTTAGGTCTTGTTGCTTTTTTTCCTAATCAAAGTGTATCAGTTTATGATTAATCCTTTGTCATATTTGTGGGAGATATTTTTTCTCAGTTGTGTTTTAAACTTGACTTTTAGTTTGTTTTGTTTTACATACTTAGTGAGGTTTTAAACTTTTCAGCATCACATCTACCTACTTTCCTCAGTAATTTTAAAAGTTACTTTTATGGTTAAAAATCCCTTTCTGTGCAAATATCTAATCAAATATGTATTGCTGTTTTAAAAATTCAGCTATTAAAGCCATGAGGAAAGTATTTTTGTACCTGCTATGAGTTGGTTCTGTATGAGTGTTCTCCTGTAATTTGCTAAATGTTGCCTGGATGGTGGTGCTGTCATGTACGATTGCTTAGGTCACCTGATACTTAACAGCAGCACTTCTAAGGAGGTGGCTTTTACATTGAAGACAGCATAGATTTGCATTTTTATTATGACAGCTTTCTGGCAGGTGGCAGGAAACTGTCCTGTTCTAACATATTCAGCATACTATGACAGTTTTCCAGCAGATGGAAGTAAGATGTCTTGAGCAAGTGGTGCCTTTTCTAACTCCTACAAGGCACAGTATGGACCAGCGCAGCACTGCCCAATTGGCCAAAGGAATCAATGCTTGTCAACTTCTCCCTTCACACTTCGACAGTATCTTCATGACCTGAAAGCTCTACCACACTAGATGTTCACACACATACCCGCAGCCTTTCTTTCATGAATGTGAAAGTAGCAGGCCCTCCTGCGTCAGCCATTTAGCCTCTTTCAAATAACTAAAGGCCTTGAGGATTATTTGATTTGCTTCCACCTGAACTATAACCACAGAGCTCTCTCAAAGTAAGGAAAGAAGGACGTCTTCTCTCACCAGCCCTAACAACTGGCCCCACAGATGGGACTCCAAGCCCCCAAATGAATAAATGCTGGGGCAGTGACATGCAGATTAATTATGCAGGAAATAATCTCCAGCAGCAGCATGCTCTGTATGCGTCTAGCGCAGCTAAACATGATTTGTGCCCCCTGGTTATGGCTCCAAGTGTTGGCCTCAAGTCCTGCAAGTATTCCATTAAAAACTTTTTGATTAACTTGGTCTCAGGGCTAACTTTTGTTTGTTTGTTTCTTTGGAGTGAATAAATAGAGATTCCACACCCTGGTGCCCAGAGAGCCGCCTGGGTAAATTACCAGGAAGCAATCAGGCTTAGAAAGACCATTCCTCTCCTGGCTGACGTTACCAGAGAGACTCAAGATTTGTCTGATTCATAAAAACGCCACTGCACAGGTGTGTAGAGTGGACCTTTCCCATTTATTTTAAGGATCTTCAAGCTGTCAGGAGTTGGAAAGAAGGTGGCTTGGTTTTTTACGAGGCCGCAGTGTTTTTTTGCTGTTTGATGCTGAGAAGAGATTGCACATGTGTGGATATAGAACCTCCCCAGTTTAGACCCAGCTCATAATAAATGTATGTTCTGTTTACACATGGATTTAAATCATTTCGCCAAGAGAAGCACACAGCCTAGATATTTAACTGCTCTTTCTGGTGAGTGAATGGTTTCCTCTTTGAGAAAAAGAAAGGAAGATAGGGGAGGAAAGAAGCAGCTTCCGTTGCAACCAGCACACTATGGACGATAGCTTGTTTTTGCCCAGCACTTCAGGATGTGCTGACCCATGCGTGATCTCATTTGATCCTCATAAAACCCCTCTAAAGTAGGAAGAACAAGGATTATTAGGCTGCAATATATAGTTATGTAAAATATTTACATAATACAATTCATGTTAACATAAAGTATATATAATTGTTTAAAGCAATAATATTTATATAACATTTTACATATATATAGAGAAGCTGATACTTAGCACAAGAAGTTGACCTTCTCAAGTTCATGCAGTCTGTAGTGAAAGTGGAAGTGTTAATCACTCAGTCATGCCTGGCTCTTTGCAACTTCATGGACTGTAGCCCATCAGACTCCTCTATCCATGGAATTCTCCAGGCAAGAATACTGGAGTGGGTTGTTATTTCCTCATTCAAGGGATCTTTCCAACCCAGAGATTGGACCCGGGTCTCCAGGTTCTTTAATCTCCCGGATTCTTTACCAGGCAGTTTGTAAGTGTTCCGCCAAACCTAGACTCTAGGAATTACAATATCAAGGAGTCCAATGGCCTTTCTAATATGCTACCCCATAAGCCATTAAGGCTTTATTATCATGACTGAGCCTGCACACACATCCACTTAAAGGGCCATACCACATTTTAACATTTTGGCATAATACTTAATTTCCTAAACCTTGTGCAGTTACTGAAAAGTTATGTCCCTTTGTAGTCTAGGGCCTTGATAGGTCTCAGCACCAGCATTGATGAGACCAGAGTAGGTAGGTGGACCACCATACTTACTACTGGGCTCCTGGCAGGCATCCTCAATCACCACCTTTCAGGATGGCTCATGCCTTGGATCAGACAGAAAAAGTAGCTGGGCTAAGTCCTCATGTCCTCATAAACCACAGCATGGATTGGCCTCAAAACATACTACCGAAGGGTAGCATGCTTCCTATGGTGTCAAAAGAGGAATCACTCACTTGCTTCACCTTACTTCTACTTGCTTTGGAAACTGGAATTTCGAAACAGTGTTTAAACCATCCCTGCTGATTGACAAGAATCAGCCTGGGAGAAAAACCTAGTTGCTGCCACAGCTGTGTGCTTAAGTGTATTGTTCTTGATTGTATTGATTATTTAGACATTGACTATATTGTTTCATTTCTAACCAAGTCATGCCAAGACCTAGCCACACCTCACATCACTAGATCCAGGGCACTAATACAGGAAGCTTTTTAGGGCCTAAAACCTATAGCTCTATCCAAACTACAAACCCACTGGAAGGTCCAGTTGAAAGATATCCTAAGATTCCTAGTTCATTAGTTGGCAAATGAACTTATGACAGGACAACTACCTCCTCTGACAGAGATGCTATTGCTGTAGCTGGAACTTTGAAATGACAAAAGCACATAACATTCCTCACCATCCTGGTCATTATGTATCAAATTAAACTCTTCTTTCTTCCTATGTTATTGAGATATAATTGACATACAGCTCTGTACAAGCTTAAAATGTACAGCATAATGACAACTTACATTTATTGCAAATTGATCACCACAATAAGTTCAGTTAACATTCATCTCCTCATATAGTTACAAAGAAAAAAAGCTGTTTTCCTTATAAAGAGGTCTTTTAGAATCTCTTCTCATAGCAACTTTCAAATATACCATACAACCAATAAGGACCTGCTGTATAGCACAGGAAATTATACTCAGGAAGTTGTAATAACCTATAATGGAGAAGAATCTAAAAAAGAATATTATATGCACATATATATATATATCTGGGAAATAGATGGGGAAACAGTGGAAACAGTGTTAGACTTTATTTTTTTGGGCTCCAGAATCACTGCTGATGACTGCAGCCATGAAATTAAAAGACGCTTACTCCTTGGAAGGAAGGTTATGGCCAACCTAGATAGCATATTGAAAAGCAGAGACATTACTTTGCCAACAAAAGTCCGTCTAGTCAAGGCTATGGTTTTTCCAGTGGTCATGTATGGATGTGAGAGTTGGCTGGTAAAGAAAGCTGAGCGCCGAAGAATTGATGCTTTTGAACTGTGGTGCTGGAGAAGACTCTTGAGAGTCCCTTGGACTGCAAGGAGATCCAATCAATCCATCCTAAAAGAGATCAATCCTGGGTGTTCATTGGAAGGTCTGATGTTGAAGCTGAAACTCCAATACTTTGGCCACCTCATGCGAAGGGTTGACTCATTGGAAAAGACCCTAATGCTGGGTAGGATTGGGGGCGGGAGGAGAAGGGGACGACAGAGGATGAGATGGTTGGATGGCATCACCAACTCGATGGACTGGGTTTGGGTAGTCTCTGGGAGTTGGTGATGGACAGAGAGACCTGGCGTGCTGCAGTTCATGGGGTCGCAAAGAGTCGGACACAACTGAGTGACTGAACTGAACTGAACTGATATATATCTGAATCACTTTGCTATACACCTGAAACTAACACAACATTGTAAATCAATTGTATATTGTTAAAAATTTTTGAAAAATATACCATATAGCAGTGTTAACTGTAGTCATTATACTGTAAAGCTAAGTTCTTAATTCCCTCAGAGCACTATTGATTTATTTGAATATTGTCTGTTTTCCAAAAAGAAAACAAAACCTCCTTGAAGGCAGGAAGGGCTTTATTTGCTGCATAAAAATAATACCAGGAATGTAGTAGGTCTCCAGTAAATATTTGTAGACAAACCTACAGCAGAAAAAAGAGTCAAGACTACCCATTTTTTCCATGCATGTTGAGAAGCAGATCCATTTGTAAGCATGGGATTTTACAGGGAATCTTAAAACTATGTGACATTGAGGTAATATTACACATCTGGGCTTTTAGAAATACTCTATTCATTTATTTTATTCATTTTTGTTCAGTCAGCAGTTATCACTGAAATGCCTATAATGTGCTCAGACATCAGGCCAGCTTTCTAAGGAAGACCTCAGCCCATCCAGCAGAGATGGAAATCGCCAGGGCGGTGTGTGAATGGACCCACCAGCCTCTGCAAGGACCCACCAGCCTCCCCAGGCTCATGTTCTGGATCAGGGTGAGAAACAAGTTTGGGCTAAGTCCTGAGTCCTCACAAACAGCCAAGCACAAGCCCACATCACCTTCTGCAGTGGATTCTTAGCGTGAAAGGATCATCACTTACTTTACTTCATTTTCCTTCTACTTCCCTCTAAAATATTTTTGTTCTCACAACCATCACCGAAGCTCAAAAACAAGAAGAAGAAACTTTCTTATATTCCTCTCTTCTTTTCCATTTTGATACCTTGTATATGTGCTTAGTCGCTCAGTCTTGTCCGACTCTTTGTGACCCCATGGACTGTAGCCCGCCAGGCTCTTCTGTCCATGGAATTCTCTAAGCAAGAATACTGGAGTGAGTAGCCATTCCCTTCTCCAGAGGATCTTCCCAACCCAGGGATCAAACCAAGGTCTCCTACATTGCAGGCAGATTCTTTACCATCTGAGCCACCAGAGAAGCCCTTTTGACACCTTACCTACCCAGTAAATTCCATAACATCTCTGTATTATCCCCGCATACAGGGAGCCATTGCTCTGAGAGGGGTCAGCACTGCCTTGTCTACATCTCTTTTTCTCATCCATAACCTAATTTATCCTCTCAGGCCAAAGAGATAGCCAGGAACAGGATGAGATTTTATATAAGGATATCCAATGTAGCATTCATTTTTAATAGCAAAGCCCAGAAACAACATAAACATTCTTCAGTAGGAGAATGGCTAATTAATTATAGTACTTCCATAACATGGAACACTAAGTAGGCTTTAAATAAGCATATTTAATGGCTCAGAGAAATGCTCCTTATGTAACGATGTATGAATAAAAAACAGATGCAAAACAGACCGCTTATATAACTGCACACATAAATGTGTACACAAGAGATGACTGAAAGTGAGAAATAGAAAGGTTAACACAATTAACTCCAATAATGGAATTCTGGGTCTTTTTTTCCCCCTTATTCCCACTTTTTGTATCTTTCCAAATTTTCTACATAAACACAGTACTTTATATTTTTGTCTTATAAAGAAAGCAGCGCATAGTTGAGCAGTTGTGTGTATATCAATCATGATTTATGACAGTAAAATAAACGTGTGAGAGATCAATGGTTCTCACCCTTGAGGGTGCCTTGGAATCACTTGGAGGGCATGTGAAAACACAAATGGCAGAGTTTTTGATTCAGGAGGTCTGGGGCGGACCTAGGAATTGGTGTTTCTAATGGAATCTCAAATAATGGTGATGTTACTGGTCCAAGACTGCTCTGTAAGAACCACTGCTGAAGGTATTTCAAGTCAAAAGAGGTTTCTTTTCAAGCAGAAAGGGGTGTTGCAAGCAGGAAGAAAATCAGGTGTGAGCAAAATTGTTAGCTGTGCAAAAGAGAGAATCTAGGGGAGCTACCCTGAGCTTTTGGGTTACACTGCAGCAGCCCTGCTCCAGAGATACCCATGATGGTCCTCAGATCCGGGGGCAGAAAACCACTGATGACTTCATAGCCATCCCTGGACCTGAGGCTGTGACTGACTGTAGGACACGGAGTCCACAGCAAAAACACACATGCCAGAGGAGGAGCCCCTTTCCCGCTTTCAAATCTCCCTGGAGAGATTCTCACCTGGACGCAAGCAGACTGGGAAGTTTCCAGGTGCACCCTCTGAGATAGAGGGGTAGTATAGAAGAGATTGGGATGCTGATGACCACAGAGTATCTAGCAGGGGAGGGGGAGGGAAGGGTGGGGGAGGAGGGGGGAAGGAAATGGTGACGGTATACTACAGTTGGATGTGGAATTGAGTGAAATCAGCAGTGAAATGGGAATCGGTCCTGGCATTCATTACTGGCATGGGGTGGGGTGGAGTGGGGAGCAAGGAGACGGCTGAACCAGGCTAACAGCACAAAAGGAATGAATGAACGAAAAGTGTGCTGGAAGCAGATCCAAAATACGTTAACAGAGAGATCAACAGGACGAGATAAACTCTGTGATTAAAATGGAAGTAACACATTTTGTGGTTCTTCCTGCCTCATCTCTATCCTATGCCTTTTAAGTGCACTCAGTTTCAGTAAGTGGATAAAAACTTCTTTTAAAACTGTGAAATGCTATATAGGTGTGAAGAAGCATCCTCTTTTTCACTCCAAGGTGGCCAGCTAAGAATCCCCACCTACTCATCAGAAAAGCAAAGAGAGAGAAGGCTTCCTCCTGAACACCTCCTGGGAGGTGAGGAGGTGAGGAAGCAATGGGTCACCTGCCCCTCCCGCTCCCTCCTACTTGCAGCCCCCTCCTTCGTCTGCTCTTGCTTTGCTTGGGAATCCCGGTGCGACACCCCAGGCTGGGTGGAATTGCTTTGCATGCCAGTGTTTATGGGCAGGAAAAGCTGTTGCTTTCTCTTCTTTTTGCAGTGTGGCGGCTAGAAGTGCTGAGTCTCCAGGAGGATGAATGGGAAGCTTCAGGGCAGGATTCCCAGGGAAGCCTGGGGCCTGGGGCCTGTGGTCTGAGAATCACTGACGTACTGCCTGGGGCTTTCCAGGGGGCACTGGTAGTAAAGAACCCGTCTGCCAACGCAGGAGATGCAAGAGACGTGGGTTCCATCCCTGGGTTGGGAAGATACCCTGGAGGAAGGCATGGCAACCCACTCCAGTATTCTTGCCTGGAGAATTCCATGGACAGAGGAGCATGACAGGCTCCAGTCCATGGGGTCGCAGAGTCAAACATGACTGAGTGATTAAGCACAATGGGGTTAGACAGGTTTACTACTGCTAAAGAGACCTTGGTGTCTGCTGGTTGCCATATAGGCCATCTTTATTTGAGTCACTGGGGCACAGTCTCTTTTTATTCTGACTCTCATCTGTGGCTTATGGGGTGTGGATTGGCCTTTTCTCACAAGAGAGTGCTAACAAGGGAAGCTTGGGTGTGAACCTTGGGAGGGAAAAGCAAAAGCCAACGTTTCAGCAGACTTCTGATCCAGCTGAGCCAGGCTGGGACCTGCGATGCTTTGCTGCAGAGCTTGCACCTGGACAAACGTCTCCTCCAGCTACAAAATATACAGAAATTACAAGGGGCTAAAAATAACTGCTTGCAGTTGGGGGAAATTATAGACAAAATGGCACAAAAAACCCCAAAAAACTCAACTGCCACTTCTGAAGAGCCAGGAGCAAAAGCAGGGCACTGCACAACGTCATCGGAAGGATGGGCAAAACACCTGATCTGTTCCTCTGTCCCGACTCCTAGACACACCCCTACCTACCCTCACCTCATATAAGGAACCAACCTACCCCACCTCAGGAAGCTAGTAAGCAAGGGAACCTGTTGTTTTGTTCTCACTCCCCCCTACTGCAGCAGGGGCCCCAATAAAGTCTAGCCTGAATTTCTTGTCTGGTCTCTAGCCAATTTCTATTGATTAAGGAGCCCAAGAACCCTGGTTAGTATCACAACCACCGCATGCCTCATGGTCATTCTCCTCTGGGCAAGCCCCAGCCAACACCAGACCAACCTCTTGCTCTGCTTGGTCCGCTGGGGATATGCAGGTGCACGTGGCAGTAGAGTAAGGAATTAGAGGCTGTCTCAGGTCATCGGATTCTATATGAAAGTTTCCATTCTAACTGAACCTTCGATCCCAACCACTCGCTTGGAGCAGCAAGGGTGCCTACCCTGGATGCAGTGTGTTCCCACCTTGTATATCATCTTAGTGGCCAAACTGTCCTGTCTATGTCACAAGACTGATCAAAACAAATGTTATGAGCAAAGCATTTCACTAGCTCTTCCCAACTTGGAGGAACAGTGGGGATGTTTTGCTCCCAAGGTTTCAGGCTGCTGCCCTTATCACCTGGGCACAGACTCTTGAGAGTCCCTTGGACTACAAGGAGATCCGACCAGTCCATCCTAAAGGAGATCAGTTCTGGGTGTTCATTGGAAGGACTGATGTTGAAGCTGAAACTCCAATACTTTGGCCACCTGATGAGAAGAGTTGACTCATTGGAAAAGACCCTGATGCTGGGAAGGATTGAGGGCAGGAGGAGAAGGGGACGACAGAAGATGAGATGGCTGGATGGCATCACCGACTCCATGGAGATGAGTTTGAGTAGACTCCGGGAGTTGGTGATGGACAGGGTGGCCTGGCGTGCTGTGGTCCATGGGGTCGCAAAGAGTCGGACATGACTGAGCGACTGAACTGAACATCAGGGGTGATTCCAGGTATGGCTTTTTTAGGCAATGGCATTCATGGCGCGTCTCCCAGATTTTGAAAAGGCTACAGGGTAATATGCCATCTATCTAGACATTTAAAAGGCATTTTTAAAATGCCAGCTGTCTGTTCGCTGTCCGATCGGGTGAGCTCTGCCCCCCGTTTCCACTTTAACTCTGTGGGGAAGGGCTCTACCACTCACAGGGGGCAGAGAGTGGGAACTTGCTAGTTTGCACCAAGTTCTGTAGCAAGAAGATCTGGGCCAGCGCAGCTGACCTATTAGCAACCTGTCTCTGATTTATCTGCATTTAAGAAACTTACTGTGATCCAATCCATTCCATCAACATTTTTGTTAGTTATATATATTGGAGTATTGCTGAATTTTTCATCAGAGCTAGCTAAGCCTTTAAAAACTTGAATGTCCACATTCCTAAATGGGAAAAAATTATATCAGTTAGGCTACTCAGTTTTGAGACTCTAATGGAGCAATATGTGTATCAGTACATTATAAACCATTTTAGACTTCACAAGTTAATGATTTTTAAATGATTCTTAGATATATTGTTGATGATTTCCCTGTTAATAGTGGAATAGTTTATCTCCCACCCCCCAAAAAAGAAACTGATCGCGGACAGCTAAGAGGATGTGGTTCCAGTATGATGAGCTCAGAGAAGAAGATTTGGGAAAGGGAGGGGCCCCAGCAGCACAGCTGGGGAGGGTGGAAGGAGGGGGCCCAAGAGTGGAAAGGAAATTATTTGCTGAATGAGGCTCCTACTTCTCAGGTGCAGCACCTGAACAATTTCCAGGATGCCATCTTCCTTTCCCAATACCATGTGTGCTTTGCTGTGATATCCCAACATTTGGGAAAGGGTGTCCAAGTCCAAACATTTGGCATTATCTTATGCTAGGTGAGCGTGGAGCTCTGAGCAGGCTCAGGCTGGATCCACAAAGGTGGCTACGCATGTGTGTCATTTGGTTATGGAGTTTTTTATTCAGCCGTCAGGCTGCTCTTGGAACGCTTAACTCATAAGAAGGAAGAGCTGCTGTGGGTTTAGTAACCCACCATCCAAGACAACTACAAAAAGGCACTTAGCATTGCCAGCGAAGACTTCGGGATGTCCAGGCTTGATGTGTCCCAGGGTTCCCCCATTTTAGCCTGATAACCTCAGTCATATAAAGTGTAACAGTTATTTACTAATATCAGAAATACAAGCTACCCATAGATACATAAGTAAGATAAAGGCCTCTTCACATAGAGAAGAGAAGACTGAAGTATGCAAGGAGGGGAATGTGAGGAGCAGGGCCAGTTATTTTAATCAACCATGTAATCAATAAACACACATTGATTGAACAACCATTTATTCCAAAATATTAATTAGGTATCTCCATGAGCTAGGCCCCAGGCCAGGCACTGGGAATATATCAATGAATAAGACATAGACCTAACATAAGGGGGCACACAGCATAGCTGGAGAATCTGAGAAGTAAATCAATGATTATAATAAAGATAAGTGCTGTGGTGGGAAATTTCAGGAAGCTGTGGGAGCACAAGGAAGGGGCCCTGACTCAGTTGGATGGGCAGAGGAAGGCAGAGAAAACTTCCCAGGCCAGGTGATGTGCTGAGTTCTGAACGGGAGTGGCTAGCCGGTCACCAGTGGGAATGGGTGTCCATCAGGTTCATGACCCTCTTGGATGCAAAAACTGACTCACTAGAACCAGAAGGCTAAATGTCAGATGGAAGAGGTTAGCATGAGTAGGAGGCAGAACTCAGCAGAAGCCATCAGAAAGGCGGGATGCGATATGGGCCTTAGAGTATAGAGAGATTTGTTTATTCAGGTAGACAAAAGAGGGGAAAGCCCTCTCTTACAGAAACAAATTTATAGGAGTGAAAAAGGAGAGGGGCACTTAGGGGTCAGTACATGGAACATTTATTCAATAAACATTTCCTGAAAAGTACACAGTTCTGAAGGGCAAACGCAATAGCACAAGACACGCTTCCACCCTCTAGATCAAGGGTCAGCAAACTGTCTGTAAAGGACCATGTGGTCAATATTTTAGGCTGTGTGGGCCATGTAGAATTTGTCCATGGACCATGGTGTCCTGACCCTTGCTGGAGAGACTTTCGCTGTTAACAGAAATATGAGATGGATATGTACATAATTATAATGCAAGGTGAAACTCCCTGGGGTCTTCGGGAATTGGGGTCAGGTTGTGGGGGCTCTGGATGCCAGGCTCAGCATTTGGATGCTATATTGTGAGAGGCACCACTGGTGGTTTTGAGCAAGAGATGATCTTTGGGAAGATGAGTCTTGCAAGGATGCGCAGAATGGATTAAAGCATAGAGAGCCTGAAGGCAGGGACTCTAGAGCTGTAAGAATCCAATAGCAGTCCTCAAAGCATCAAGAGAGGACCTGGGATTCTGCAGTTAGTTGGGAAAATGGAAAGAGAGAGACATTTCACACTGTTCAATAGCTGGATAAGAGGACTAGAGGAAATAAAGGAATCAAAGGTATAAGTCCACAGTGACAAATCCAGGTGGCTAAATGATGGCTTTGAATGAACAGATATGAAAAGTTAGAAACGGAAAGGGATTTAAAGGGGCAGATGTGTGTAGCTTTAATGCGTGTTGCGTGTGAATTAACCATGAGACAGTCATGTGAAACTGATGGTCTAAAATGCCAGGAGGAGAGCTCAGAGATGTGGGTGGCCAGGATTGCAAGAGGACATTGTGGATTGTCAGTGAAGAATCAGCAGTCATAAAGGTTGGGAGAATAGTTAACAATATGGACTAACGAAGAGAGATTATTATGCCAAGCATTGCCTTAGACTTTTTATTAATACATGTGCTATCTTCTTTAGGGCTTCCCTGATAGCTCAGTTGGTAAAGAATCTGCCTGCAATGCAGGAGACCCTGGTTCAATTCCTGGGTTGAGAAGAACTGCTGGAGAAGGAATAGGCTACCCACTCCAGTATTCTTGGGCTTCCCTTGTGGCTCAGCTGGTAAAGAATCTGCCTGCAGGGCAGGAGACCTGGGTTTAATCCCTGGGTTGGGGAGGTCCCCTGGAGAAGGGAATGGCTACCCACGCCAGTATTCTGGCCTGGAGAATTCCATGGACAGTATAGTCAATGGAGTCTCAAAGAGTTGGACACAACTGAGCGACTTTCACTTTCACTTTAGCTACTTTGATCACCCCAACTATACTCAGAGGTATATATTGCCATATTCATTTGACAGATGACAAAGCTGAGGCTCAAAGAAGTGATTCACGCAGAGTCATGCAATTTCTAAGGTGTGACAGCACATTAGTTGATTATGTCTGTCAAGTAAGGCTGTGCTTGTAGCATCAAATGGCACTGCCTTTTGGTTGGGAGTGGGGCTGCGGGTCCTTCCCTGGGTGCAGACACTTAGATGCTTTCTTCTCCATTAGGCTGTCATACTCAGACCCCTTATGCATTCTTGAGTTTCCAATGTATATGGGAAATACCCCCTTTCATTTCTTTTCTGAATTAACCCAAAACGCAGATGGGCACTGCTCACACACTCATCCATCCACAGCAGATCCTACTTCTCCTTGGACAGGAGGCCTGGGGACAACCAACGTGGTGTAATCTCCAACCCTTGATTACAGGATTAGCATTTAGACCTCTTCACTTCTCACCTGCTCCATCAGCAGACAGCTGTTAGGACACCTTACTCATGTTCTTAATGTCTTGGCTCCCAGTGACAGATGGTGAAAATGGCCACAATTCCTCTCCTTCCAGTATCCATGCCCTTCCTGTGTGACTTTGAAACTTTTTCCATCAAGAGATAGGGTATTTCACTGCGGGGATCTGTGTTGACCTTGTGGCTTGCTTTGATCACTAGAATGTGATAAAAGTGATATTTTTGCCAGTCCAAGCCCAGGCTTCAAGAGGTCTTGCATGTATCCACTACATCTTTAGATGTCTCTGCTAGTTGAACAGCTTGAGTGAGCCTCCTGGATGATGAGAAACCACACGGACCAGAGTTTGATGGCCCCTTTGTGCAAGCCAAGTTCTAAGGCAAGTGAGGGAACCCAGCCAAGATCAGCAAAACCACACAAACACAAACACACCACTGACTGTTTGCCTGAGCAACCTCTGCAGAACCCAGATCAAACTGATGACTTGCAGAATCTTGAGCTAAACAGATAGCTGCTTTTCTTTTTTAAACTCCTAGGTTTGGGGGTCTTCTAGCAGTATCTAACTGGTACACTCCCTTTCACACTAAAACTTCATGATACCTGCATTTGAACAGCTATCAGCTACCATATTTCACTGCAGAGCTTCCTGGATTTAACATATTAATATTTGAGCCTCAAAGACTGGCTTGCTTGTGGTTGCTATGAATTAGCACCGGAGAACAGAAGACAGAACCAGGCTACCTGTATCTCTAACCACAATGACACTCTCCTTTTTAGATGAAAGGGCTCTAATTAAAAGGCAGGTAAGATCAGATATCTGCAGAGTTCACCACTAAAGGTATCTGAAAACCTGGCTCTCAACATCGCTCTGCTTCTGACTATTCATACATCAGAAGACTAATTAACTATGGCAAGTTGACCACTGAAAACCATTTTCGTAAGGATGACACAATGATGGATGGGTCCATGCTGTTACAGTGTCATTGCTAAAAAAGATGTGACGAGTCAAGTTCCAATTACTTAGATGCATGCACAATACCGAGGTCTCTTTAAAGTCACAGTACCCTATTTCAGCGGCTGATATGTGTCACATTTCTGTATTTAAGGGCCACATTCATGGGTCAGTGGCACACTGAGCTATGCATGCGAGGCCTTCTCTGTCTGGCAGCTGGAATGAGACCCAAATCTATCTTGAGGCTTCAGGGCTTTGGATACCAAATGGGAAGTTTTTACAGTATAAAAACCTAGCCAAGAGCAATATTTTCCCATTTCCAACATGGGAAGTGTGTGTGTGTGTGTGTGTGTGTGTGTGTGTGTGTGTGTCTGTGTGTGTGTGTGTGTATCCCGCCTACTGCTGCCCACCCAGGGAGACCTGCATGTCCTGACTAGCCTTGCTTCATCCACACTCAATGGCCTTTATGTCTTTGTTGGGATGTGTTTGGATAGAGGTTAGTCTCAGTTGTCACTACACACTTCAGAGCAGAATTTGGAAAATGACTCTCAAGAGGTCTTAAATCTAGGGTGGCAAAAAGTTTTCCTGAAGGGCTAGATAATAAATAATTTAGTCTTTGTAGGCCAAGAGGCAAAAGCAAGGCTGTTAACTAGGCATTTATATAACCATGTAAAATGTGGCTATTCAAAAGTGTACAAACAAACAAACAAACAAAATGTGCAAAATTCTTAGCTAACTAGCCATAACAAAATAGGCAACTGGATGGATCTGGCCCATAGGCCATGGTTTGCCAACCATTGCCTTAAATAAGCAAAATTGTTAGATTTCTCACTAGTGTTATATTTCTGCAAGAAAAAATCTCTTAACTGCAGAAACTTTGTCTTAGGTACAGAAAACCTGATCATAGGAAGTTTAAAAAATTAAATACAAGTTATTTGCAGTAATATATTATATATGGGGCTTCCCAAGTGGCACTGGTGGTAAAGAACCCACCTACCAATGCAGTAAACCTAAGAGACTCAGCTTTGAGCCCTGGGTCAGGAAGATGCCCTGAAGGAGGGCACGGAACCCCACTCCGGTATTCTTGCCTGGAGAATCCCATGGACAAAGGAGCCTGGAGGGCTACAGTACGTGGGGTCGCACAGAGTTGGATACGACTGAAGCAACTTCATGCACACATGCATATATATTAAATATATAATATAATATATATTAATGTACTTATTAACCATCATGCTAATATATACTAGATATGTCAATATAATATATAAATTATATTATAATATATAATTTATTATAATTATATAAAAACATAATTTGCTATATGTAATAATAAATTATATCTAACAATATATTGATTATTTCTTCCAATTATCATCACAAATCATTTTTTTTTCCCTCAAACAAAAGCTAAGGCTCCTTATTTGGTTCCTGATGTGGCCATTAACTCACAGCTCACTGAAACCTCCCCTCTCATAAAACCAGGGTGTAGAGCTGCTTCCTAAAAACGTAGCAAACACTTTAACTTCGTTATTTGAAGTGGAGGGGAGTTTAAGAGTCTCCTATTTTAGTCTGCTGACTTTCTAAATGTCTTTTCTATAAGAACATTGAATACTCTGTGGCACTAACATTTCTAATTTAAAATTTTAATACATTCATACATGATTCAAGAATCAAATCTACACAAAGATATGTATTCTGAGAAGTCCTGTTCCCAGTCCATTCCCATCTACCCTATAGAGAATCTGGTGTATGCTTCCAGGGTTTCTTTATGTAAATACAAGTATAAATTCTTATATGTCTCTTTCTATTAATATTATCCAAAAGTAGTTTACTTTATACTCTATTTTGTATCTTGCTTTCTCTCTCCTCCTCTCTCTCTCTCTCTCTCTGTCTCTTGCATTTATATTCTACCCTGGAAAATTTTCCACGTCAGCACATAGAGATGTGGCATGGATTTAAGGCAATGGAAATTAAGCAGATTTATTCTGTAAACAGTTTGTTAATATGTTTTAACTCTATGTAGGTACAAAAATGAAGTTATCTTAATTTTTCCTAATTGTCTCCAACTCTGCTAACTCAAACCCCTTTTTCTTCCTGGAAAAGAGAGTGAAAGTGTTAGTCACTCAGTCATGTCTAATTCTCTGTGACACCATGGACTATAGCCTGCCAGGCTTCTCTGTCCATGGGATTCTCCAGGCAAGAATGCTGGAGTGGGTTGCCATTCTCTTTTCCAGGGGATCTTCCCAGCTCAGGGATCGAACCCAGCGTCTCCTGCATTGCAGGCAGATTCTTTACCATCTGAGCCAGAAGCCCTTTTAACAACATTTCAACTTGCTTTAGAAAGTTGACAATAACTTCTGGTTATTAAAATAGTCACTAGATTTGAGTCCCTAGAGGCTACAGGGGACCAGTTATCTGGTAGTGGGGCCTAGGCATCTATACTCACACTCTTCCCCTTTCCATTGGATGTTGGGGCAAGAACAAGGAACGGGGGGGGCAGGGATTTCTCTTTATGCTGCTGCCAGGGAGGAGCCGTAGTCCTTCTCCGGGGTCATTCACTGCATCTGGCTCACTGCTTGTGGGCTCTATGTAGAGAGTTGGTGGCAGCTCTCTTACCAGTGGGGGTCTGCGTCATTGAAAATCAAATGATGTTACAGGTGACAAAAAATCCAAGTAATAGTGGCTTAAGAAAGAAAAGGGTAATCAGAAGTCTAAGAGTAGACAGTCCAGGGCTAGTACAGTAGCTCCACAATGTTGTCAGTGACTCAAGCTCTTTCTAACTTGTTGTTCTGCCATCCTGAGGGTGTGACTTATCTCATTCTCACAAAACAACTGCTGGAGCTCCAGCCATCTCATCTAAGTTCCAAGAAACAAGAAAGAGCAAAAAGAAGACAGGATTTTGCCTATGACACGAAAGCAAAACCTTCCCAGAAAACCCTAGCAGATTTCCAGTCATTGACCAGGCCATTACTTGAACAATGTGAGCTGCAAGAGAAGCTAGGCAATGTCATTTTTAGCCAAGTATTGAAGTTTTCAAAAGTATTGAAGTTTTCTTAGCAAGGAGGAAGGTGAGACTAACTCATAGTAGACAAAAAAACAGTCTCTGCCACATAATTCTTTGCAGGAATCAAGACATTTTCCAATGAACCACCAGCTTATGACTTTGCAGTATTCCTCTGCAAAGGAGGAATATCCACAAATATCCTGCAAATTTGCACCTTACCAGCTTATCTCCACTCTACTGCCCCCACCTCTGGAGACTCCTGACATGTTTAGGATCTAGAGACCAGAGAATGTTCTTGCTCCACTCTCTACCTGGCCACCCAGTCATCTCTCTCTTGCCCCCTCCCCAAGCCCCAGCACTGCCAGCCCTTCTGGAGGCTCGGTCATCAGCAAACAATTCAATCAAGGAGGATGGTTTGGTGAGCCCAGTCTTGAAGCTGAAACACCTAGGAAGTCACTCCTCTCCCCTCCCAAACACTGAACTTCCCTATCTGCCCAGGTTCTCCTGATGGATGGATGATTGTGGCACAGCTGTGACTGGCCACTATCACTGGTGCTTTCCTGAACTTATCACTGATTTAGAGCCTTTTACTCCCTGTCTTTGGTTTCAGATAAAATTCTGGAGTGACAACATCCCCCTTGGCTCCCAACCTACCCACCCCTTTGTGTTAGATTTCTCCAGGCCTCCCATCTGCTCCCCTCACTGTCCCTAATGGCGCAGTTCTGAGGTTCACATACTGTGATATTGTGATTTATGATGAGAAATATACATTTGGTCTTCATCCTGTTTTGGGCACAAAGCTCCTAAAAGCCTGAGAATTTCCTATGTGATAAAAAAATTAAAGCTATCTTGATATTCATAGCAAACCCCTTTCAACCACAGGGGAGTTTACACTAGTGAGGTGACTTTGGGACAGCACCTAAGGATGGGGTTGGTTGCCAGGGGAGACAACCTTGTGATTGGAGGATTGGCACTTTCAGTCCCGCCCCCATTGACCTCCAAGGAGGGGGAGGAGCTAGAGGTCAAATTGTTGGCCAATGGCCAGTGATTTAATCAATCATTCCTACCTAATGAAGCCTCCAGAAAACCCCAAAATGATGGGGTTGAGAGGTCTTCCAGCTTGGTGAACATGTGGGGTTTGGGGAGAGCAGTCTGCTCTGATGGCAGAGAAGCTCCACGGCCTGTGTATCTCTCCATCTGGCTCTTCCTGAGTTATCTGTTATTGTTGTTTTTAGTCACTAAGTCGTGTCCGACTCTTTTGCGACCCCACGGACAGTAGCCTGCTAGGCTCCTCTGTCCATGGGATTTCCCAGGCAAGAAAACCAGTATTGCCATTTCCTTCTGTAGGGGATTTTTTGACCCAGGAATCGAACCCCACATTTCCTGCATTAGCAGGCTGATTCTTTACCACTGAGCCACTAGGCCCATTCCTGAGTTATATTCTTTTGTAATAAACTGGTGATCTAGTAAGTAAAAGAGTTCTCTGAATTCTGCAGGCCACTTTAGCAAATTAATCAAACCCAAAGAGGGGGTTGGGTCTGATTAGCAGCCAGTTGGGGGATTTCCCTGGTGTCCAGTGGCTAAGACTATGCATTTCCAGTACAGTGGGACTATGTTTGATCCTTGGTCAGGGAACTAAATCCCATGTGTTGCAATTAAGAGTTCAAATGCTGAAACTAAGACCCAGTGAAGCAAAATAAATAAAAAGTAAATAGCCAGTTGGTCAGAAGCACGGGGGGCAACCAGGACTCTGAAGGTCGGTGGGAGCAGCCTTGTGGGAGGAGCCCTTAACCTATCAGATCTGACACTGTTGTTTATTTAAGGCAAGGTTGGCAAACCCACCAACTACCAGGTGGGTAGTGTCAGTATTGAGGTGAAAGGTAGGGCACCCAGTTGGTGTCAGAGAATTGCTTGGTGGTGTAAATAAAGCTCCATATATTGGAAAATGAAGCAGAATTGTACCTACTATTCCAATCTTCAAGCCCTGTTGTATTTTTCACAAGTATTTATAATGACTGAGGCATCGGACATAAATGCACACATGCGCTGTCTCCGTCAAAAGGATTAGCTGTGTGGTTAAAATCCAGTTAGTTAATGGCTTTGAAACAGTTGTTGGGCTTTGAGCCTCATTGCTTCTAGCCTTCTGAAAACTTGGGGGTAATAAGTCATTATCTGGGGAAATAAAATCATCCATGTCACAATAAAATATCAAGTTTGTTTTCTCCAGCATCGTGAATTTTGTTTAAGGCGTAAGGACTACGGGAGTTCTGAGAGGGGCCTTAGGGATGTAGGTGGGGGGTGCAGCTTTGGCAGGCAGAGAAAGCAGATTCTCAGGGAGCCTTTTTACCCTCTCAAAGCCCGCATCTCCCGGCTCCTTTTCTCATCCTCTTCTGCTGCTGTCTTCCCTCTGTTTCCTCTCTTCAGGGACCCATCAGCCTCTACCTCAGATTCTCCTTCTGCACCATCACAGCCATTTGAGCTCTTCCAATCCTGGGTTCCACGAGTGGACAATGTCTTCAGCTTTGCAGGTTGGATGCCTAGCTATAACTAGAAGGTTCTAGAAAGTGTTCCCAGCCAGATGACTTCATGGAGGCAAATCCATCTATAGACCAGGGAGTTCTGGGGCTGGCCTAGATGACCCACTACAGCTCCCAGGGCCCAGAGCCTGGCCCAGTCCATTTCCACTCTCAGGTGAGAATGGAGAAAGGAGATTGTGGAGAGAGGGCCTGTTCTCCTCTCTGACCCTCAGGAACCCCCGAAGTCAAGGCCAGGATCAAAACCCAGGTATTGTCTGTTACCCCCACTAGAATGTACGCTCTGGGGATACAGGGATATGTGTTGATTCCTGACTGTAGCCCCGGTGCCTAGGACAATGCTGTCACACAAATGCACAGGGAATGTTTGCTAAATGAATGAATGATGGCCCCAGGAGAGACATCCTTGGGACAAGGGCAGTGCTGCAGCTGAGCCTGGGTTTGGGCCAGGAGCCTGGCCACGCACATCGACTGGACCGTGTTCAGCTCTAACAAGCCCCACTCGGAAGTGGGCACCGGTGACTGGTCCAGAATCCTACAGGTTTCCTGGAGCTGGGACCACGGGACTGTGCTCATTAACTGTTCGATGCGTACCCCTCCGGCCCTGGGCCAGAGCGCAGAGCCCCACTCAGCTCCCTGCCATGGCGCTACATCCTCTCTGTGCATTGCAAGAAGTCATCACGCTGCACAGTTTCTGGTTCTGGATAAATAATTCCTCTTGCTTTTTAAAAAGTGAAGATAATTCAGTTCACTGATCAGGCTTCCAGATGAATCAGTTGGGCATTGAGGATGGTTTCATTATTGTACTTTTTTAAAAAAGGTGGAAAAAAAGAGACAAGACTGAAAAGAAAGGCTTATGTGGTTTACAGTTGGAGCATTTCTCTTCTGAACCTTTAGAAATTTTCCCTGTGAGGCTTAAGACAGCAAAGGTGAAAGTAGAAAATGTGCTTATCTGAGATCTTAGATGCTAGGCAGTCTAATAAATCCAGCCTGGGTTAGGATTAACACTGTCTGAAGCCAGTGCCTCTTGGTCTAATCTGTAGTCAAAGGGGTACCCAAACATCTTTTCATGTGGCCCACTGCTGACTGTTTTTCTTGAATTCACAGAAGTACGACCAAAGGAAAACTTTAAAGCTGACGATGTTGAACTTTATAAGCTGAAAATCACCTCTCTCTGCTGCATGGGTTAAACAGAGATTTGCATGAACTGGCAAAGCATCATCCAGCAGAGAACCAGGGTTCCTTAAGGAAGACTCATTCCAGGCCCTTGAAGAGCACCCCTTCAAGGGCCCCTTGAAATGTCTAGGATGGAATTTGAAAAAATTGAGACAGGTAGCTATTGACTTAATGGAGGGTAAAATACTTTGAAATCAATTTTCTTAGTATTTAAAACCCTACAGAAGCTTCCTGTTATGGACTGAATTGTGTCCTCCACCCCCAAATTCATACACTGTAATCAGAACCCCCAACATAATGGTGTTAGGAAGTGGGGCCTCTGGGAGGGAACTGGGGTTAGATGAGGTCATGAGGATGAGCCCCCATGTGGGATTAGTGCCCTTATAAGAAGAAACAGCAGAGCCTCTTCCCATCATGCGAGGACATAGCAAGAAGGCAGCCTCAACGTCACCCTCTCACTGAGGCCCCCCTTACTCCATCTAAAACCTCCATGGTCACCCACAGTGTCTGTCTCCTTTCCTGCTTTATTCTCTCCCTAGCATATATATTTTGCTCTCATTTGACCTTGTTCATTATCTATACTCCCCGTCGTGCCATGCTGAGCTGAGTCACTTCACGTCTGACTCTGAGTGACCCCTTGGTCTGTAGCCTGCCAGGCTCCTCTGTCTATGGAATTCTCCAGGCAAGAATACTGGAGTGTTTGAACCCATACCTCTTAAGTCTCCTGCATTAGCAAGTGGGTTCTTTACCACCAGCACCACCTGGGAAGCCCCCTACCCTCCTTAGTAGATCCTAACTTTCATAAGGATTTGCAGAACCTGCAAGCCAGGAGGAGGGCCCCCACCAGAACCCAACTATGCTGCCACCCCGATCTTGGACTTCCAGGCTCCACAACTGTGAGAAATCAATGTCTGTGGTTTAAGACCCCCCCACCCGCATCTACGGTATTTCACTGTAGCAGACAGAGCTGACCAGACACTCATTTCACAGACTCCGAAAGACCTCCCTCCTCTGCCTCACCCTCATTTCCTCTCTCCCAGGCCATCAGCCCCCAGCACACTCCAGGCTTACTCCTATCTCAGGGCCTCAGCACTGGCTGTTCCCTCACCTGGAGTGCTGTCTTCCGGGTGCCCGTGTGGCCTAGGTGACTCCCTAACATCCTTCAGGTCTTTATTCAACATTATGCCCTCACGCCATCCAAAACAACCACAGTTACCCACAGTGTCTGTCTTCTTTTCTGCCTTATTCTCTCCCTAGCATGTATATTTTTTCTCACTTGATCTTGTTCATTATCTGTTCTCCCTAGTAGATCCTAATTTTCATAGGGTTTGCATTTTTTGTGTTTACTGCTATATCCCTGACACCTAGAATATGCCTGGCACCTAATAAGCTCTCAATGATTTTATTGAATGAATGAACACGTGAATGAATCACTGAATGAACTTAACTAATGCGAAACTTACCTAAATCTGAGATCTAAACATATCTGTACACGTTATACTATCTTCACTGTGTTGGCAAAGTATTTCCTCTCTTCCTTCCAGACTTTCCACAAGGTTCCGCAACTTCTTCCAGGTTGCTGGTCATCAGATGCACCAGATAGGAAACTAAACTCTCAACAACTCAGGGTAAGAAGGCCCAAGAGGAAGATGGGCCTGGACGATTGAGAGTGTGGGGAAAAATACAGAGCAACCATCCAAGGTGACAGAGTCCTCAGCCCTCCCGGGCATCCAGACAGGATCTGGGCACAGCAGCAAGAAATCCGGATGTCAATCAAATGCTCAGGCAGGCTGTGGTCCTAATGCCACAAAATCTGTCTGCATTTGAGAGGACCATAGCGTAGGGGTCAAGCATGGAATTCAGTCTCTAGGAGGTTATTGATCAGAAGGATGGAAGGTATCAAGACCTTAGCAATGCAGTCCTAGAAGTATAGGAACAGAGAAGATATCAAGACCTCCAAAGTGGTCCATCCTAGGGCCTTGGGGACATGTCACTCTGGAGGGGAGGGAAGCTCAGAGAGTCTCAGGCCTGCACTAAGGAAGCTTGGCTCTGGCTGAAGTGAAGGGACCTGTCCTAACTGGGGAGCTGTCCTAACCTAACTGGTTGCCCCACTGGTTAGAGTGAGAGGTGACGGCCTCCTTTGTCGTGGTTGCTCAGGAAGTAAAGTCAGCCTGAGCTTTGCTCAGGAAGTAAAGTCAGCCTGAGCTTCGGGGATGCAGACACCACACAGATGTAGCTGGGAGGAGCTGAGAAAGGCCGAGAAGGGAGGGTGAACCTGGGTCACTGACAGCACTCTGGTCGCTCTAATATTTTCATCACCTTGTCTCTAACGGAGGCTTGAGGAATTGCATTTCCTCTCTCAAGAGTTGCTTCCTAACAGCACTCTCATCATTTCACTTTCTTCTCCACTTTTGGTGCCCTGTTATATCTGGTAGATGAATTTAAATTCACTATTTTAAACACAGTTGCTTTAATGAAAACTTATCTAGGGTCCAGAGGACTTACCCACTCCCCAGAGTCAGAGCTAACATTCCATTCAGAGCTCAAGCTGCTGGTGGTGCTGGATTAATTAATTCTGTCTTTAAAAGGGGGAAGAAAAACCCTCGTCTTTGCTTCAGAACCACGATAAACTACTTCTTTATTTTTTGTCAGTTTTATCAACTTTTTTTTTCCTAAAGAGCTGGGCTCAGCTTTATTGGATTTTTTTCTGTGCCCTTTCAAGTAAAAAGAACTTTTATTAACACTGTTCCTTGCCTGTTAAGAGCCCAGCATCTGAATAGAATCTTCCTGGAAACCCTGAATGATGGATTGCACCCAGGGCCGTCCTGGGTTTGCAATTGGCTGCCTTAGCTGCGGAGCCTGTTTCCGCCAGGCCTGCAGAGACCCCCACATTGATTAAGGAAAAACGTTTGAAAAGTGAGTGGCAAAGGACAGAAAAGAAAACGGTTCCCAGGGCTCTGCTTCTTTCATGTAATTTCATGCTGCACTGTTTGGGTCTGTTTCTTAACTTGGGATCCATCCAAAGAACCGATTGCCTTAATCATATTCATTCTATAGCTTCTGGATGCCCTGCTCCAAGGACTGCATCCAGGGCACCATTGGTCCAAGGATGGCCAAGGTGCTCACAGACATCCAGTGGTCCTCATCACATGCTCTCTCCTTGCCTGCCTCCTTCTCTACCTGGAAGGAGCTCTCTGCCCTTAACTCCAAGAAAGGAAAATCAAACCCTGGACTGCTCATTACTTTTCTTGAGTCACCAAAGCTTAAGTGGAGCCTGGACTTAAGATAATTCTCAAGCCAGGTCCCAGAACAGCTGCTCCTGCCCCTCCCAGGTCCATTTATTGTAGCCAGAGCCAAACTCCCGTAGTGCAGACCTAACCTGAGTCCTTCTAACCCCCTACATGACGTGTTGTTAGGTCCTTGGATGGATCACTTTGGAAGCTTTGGACTTCTTATCTGCCCCTACTCTTCTAAGGCTGTATATCTAAGGTCTTGATACCTTCTGTTGTTCCAGTCAGTTTCTCCCCTTGAATTCTGCCTTTGATCCTCTCCCTGTCCCTTCCCCCCCTCCACCGACTCCCCCGCCTTCCAACACACACTCCATGCTTCTGGTCTCCTTGAAGCAGTCAAGCTCATCATCACCCTTGACCTTGGCCATGTGGCTAGCCAGGCTTGGAGCATGTTTCCAAGTGCATTTCTGCAACACTCTCCTTTCCCTGGATCTCGACAGGAAGAAGCACTGAGAGGGGCAGCCTGGCACCTACTCTCTCCTTCCTGCCAGTCTCTGAGTCCCTGTGGCGGTGCCTACTGGGAACAGTACTTACCTTCCTAAGAGAGGTGTCTGTTACTCGGCCTCCTGGGATGAAATTCTCCTTCTCTTTATTTTTTCTGAGCAAACCAAAGCCAATTCCAGCCACCGGATCTCTGTTGCAACTTTGCACGGCTGTTCAAGGTGGATTTTATGGTTATTCACAGCAGAGAATGCCCCCAGATCCTTTTTCCCTCCCATCCTCCCAAGAGCCAAGCTTGACAAAATAATTCTGCACAACTCCGGCCCAGGCTCCTACCAGGGGGAAGAGCATCAGCAGTTCAGAGATAATACAATAAAAACTCCCAGCTTGTTTTCTCACTGGTAGCCTTGTAGCTAAGTGCTAATGGTGTCTTCTGCTGAATTGATTAGGTCTATTGGCTGGCTTGCTAATACCCGGGCTGTTCTGCAATTAGGGGATACCTGCTGCTTTTCTGTCTTTCTACCTAATCATTACAGAGCTCCTAAGTCAAGGTGAGACATTTCTCCCCACTCTTCTATTTGGAGATGAAGAAATGAGGGCACTTCACAGGAAAAAATCCAGGGCAGAAACAAGCCAATGACTTTCTGAGGTCTGCTCTGGCGCTGTACCCACAGCCCTCAGCCACCAGGTCATTGTGATCAATTATACCCTGCAAGCCAGGCATTCTGCCCCCTGCTGAGACTCCTCAGAGCTCCATGGATCTCACCACAGGGCAGCTGAGGGGGCCAGGTCCCCACCCTCAAGACTGGCCTGGGGACCTTGGAGGTGTGAAACTTGTGTCAAATAAGGCTGAGTCCATCAGATCTTTTCTAGGAGAGTTTGAACTCAGAACCCACAGAGGGAGGCTCAGTTTTCCACAAGAGCTGCAGAAAGTGAGGAAGCAGGGGCAGCTTCACTGAGGATGGTAAAGGTGAAGAACTAGAGCTTGGGGCCCGCCTGCTGCTTCTGTGGTTACATAGTAAACCAGCTGCCACGGGGGTGAAGTTCTGGAATGTTCTTACAGTTACATTGTGGGCTCTTCCTAAGCAGCCTTGGGACCATTTGAAGTTTCTGTCCTCCTTATTTTCTCCCGAATCCCCACAGCCTGCCCTCTTAACTAAAGAGAAACCCACCACGGCAATGTGAAAGAATCCAGCAAACATATCCACCACATTAACACTAAAAATATTTAAATGTTGGTGTTTTATTTCCTAATAGATTTATATGAGAGCTGGGGAAGACACCTTACAATCTGTATTATGGCTTGTACTTTTAAAATATGTAGGTCCAAATTTCATCAGCCTTCCTGAATTAAATCAAAATTGAATGAGGTACTATAGTTAATGTATGGGGAAGCAGCTGGTGCAATGTCTGGAAGCGAGTAGGAGTCCAATGAACTTAAAGTTTTAATTTGGATATGGAAACTTGTGACTGACACATGACAGGCAAAATTTGGGTCAGAGTTTTGGCAAGGGATAAGGTAAAAATGTTCCCTGAACAGTGCTTGGCCTGAGGGCCTTGGGCCTGTGGGGGTGAGCACCGCCTCCAGGATGCTTTTAGGCACAGAACAGAGGACTCTGCACCAGGACATTCAGAAGAGCCAAGGAACCAGGTTCTCGGTCTTCAGACAAGATTCTTATTTAGGCCCTGTTAGGGGAAATGGCAACCCATTCCAGTGTTCTTGCCTGGAGAATCCGAGGGACGGAGGAGCCTGGTGGGCTGCTGTCCATGGGGTCGCACAGAGTCAGACACGACTGAAGCGACTTAGCAGCAGCAGCAGCAGCAGGCCTTCTTTAGGGCAGGATGTAACCTTGAGCAGGGAAGTGGGTGACGGAGACAGAAACGGAATATTCAACAAGCCTGGATCCTAGTCCAAATCATTGCAAACAATAATAATAACAGTAATAAAGCCTAGGAGCTGGAGCTAGAGGGAGTGTTAAGGGCTGTATTATGTCCCTGTAAAATTCATATGTTGAAGTCTCAACCCTGAGTACTTGAGAATGTGCCCATATTTAGAGATCAGGTCATTAGAGAAGAGATTAAGTTAAAATGAGGCCATTAGGATAGGCCCTAATCCAACACGACTGGGTGCTTACAGTAAGAAGAGGAAGGGCTCCAGGGGTGCAAGCACAGGGGGATGACCACAGGGAGGGACGACGAGAGGGTGGCCACCTGCAGGGCACACAGGGAGGCCTCAGGGGAAGCCTGCCCTGCCAGCACCCTGATCGTGGGCTTTCAGCCTCCAGAACTGAGAGAAAACTAATTGCTGTGGTTTAAGTCACCCAGTCTGTAGAATCTTGTTATGGAAGCCTGAGCTGACTAATACAGAAGGGGAGCAAGAATGAGTGAGGGTGGGGTGAGCTAGGCCAGCGACGGATTGATGGGAATGGCCACTCAGACTAGATTTTCTCAATCTGCTCTCACTTCCATTAGTTCAAAATCAGCAATTAACCAGCGCAGAGGCCACCCCGGAGCCATGTAAACACATGTGGGGAAGAACTCTGGTGCTTCCCTGACTCCTCAGAATTTATTGGTCTTCCCAAGTACAGGAGCCCATTAGGACGGGAGCAGGGCCACACCTGCCCTGTCTACTACCCACCCCACCCCCTGCAGAAACAAGTTCCTGCTCTACCGTTGGTAGGTACTTCCATGTTACATTTCTTCAAAAATCATTCATTAGGCCCATCTGGCTGTGGACCACCTGCAGAAGGTTGCAGCTGCCAGATAGAATTGTGGGACAATGTCTTAGGATTATACCATGGCTTGCACCTTTAAGCCTCCAGCCAAGGTCCTCAGACTCCACATCCTGCCCCACTGTCTTGGGGAGAGAGGGGAGAGTTCTCCTGCAGGTTGACATCTGTGCAGCCGAGCCTATGCTGGAAACAGCTGCTCTGCCCTCTCTTCACTCCCACCGCCAGCTCAGGATGAGGACAACACCTCAAGTGACCAGGAAGGGGACATCAGCATTTTTAGAGCTCATCACTTATCATTTTACATGTGCTTTCTCCTTTAATCTTCACAAACACTAGAGAAAAAGTATCTTTATAGTATCACCCCATACTACAGATAAAGAACCTGAGGTTCTGCTAAATATAAAGTTGCCATATGATCCAGCAATCTCTCTCCTGGACATATACTCAGGCAAAACCATAATTCGAAGAGAAAAATGCACCCCTATGTTGGTTGAGGGAGACCTGGGTTTGATCCCTGGGTTGGGAAGATCCCCTGGAGAAGAGCATGGCAACCCACTCCAGGATTCTTGCCTGGAGAATTCCATGGACAGAGGAGCCTGGCGGGCTGCAGTCCATGGGGTCACAAAGAGTCGGACATGACTGAACGACTAAGCACAGCACAGCACGTTGTTGATTGCAGCACTATTCACATCAGCCAAGACATAGAAGCAACCTAAATGGCCATTGACAGAGGAGTGGATAAAGAAGATGTGGTACATATATGCAACAAAATATTACTCAGCCATAAAAAGAATGAAATAATCCCATTTGTAACACCATGGATGAACCTAGAGATTATTATACTAAGTGAAGTAAGTCAGAAAGAGAGAGAGACAATACCATATGATATCACATGTGTGGAATCTAAGCTACAACACAAATGAACTTATCAATGAAACAGACAGACACAGACTCACAGACACAGAGAAAAAGGGTCTCCCCCAAGGAGAAGATGGGGTGGGGGGGGGGATAGAGTGGAAGTTTGGGATTAGCAGAGGCAAGCTAGGATGTGCAAGATGGATAAACAGCAAGGTCCTAATGTATAGCACAGGGAATTATACTCAATATCCCGTGATAAGCTGTAATGGAAAAGAATATGGAAAAGAATGTCTTAATATGTACATGTATAACTGAATCACTTTGCTGTACACCAGAAATTAACACATTGTAACTCAACGGTACTTCAATAAAATGTTTTTTAAAAAACTGAGGTGCTGAGACATCAAACCACTTTTTCAAAATCATAGAACGATGCAGTTGGCCCTGAATATCCCAGAGTTTGGCATCCGTGGATTCAACCCACTGCTGCAGTGAGGAGGTAGGGGAGTGGTGGAAGCCCAGCGTCTCCCTACAGCACCACCGCACCCAGCAAACTACCCAGAGCTGCCCACGTGGTGCGGTGCCCCCTCTAACAGCCTTAGCACTCCCGGTGTGGCCCCGCGTTAGAACGTGAGTAGAATTGCTTTACTTATGATTCTCTTTTTCAGTCATTCCAATTATCTAGCGCTGGTGTTTTGTGTTGTTTTGCTTCATCTCATACCCTGCATACAGTCCTCTGGGAAATCTTGCTGGAACCAGACCCAGGGATTCATCTGCAGGGTCAGTCTCTCCTCTGCCGCCATCTTGGTCTGAGGGTCACCCTCACCGTGTTTCTGCACTTCCGGGATTCCTGCCGCAGGACTTCTTGCTCTGCTACAGTCACAGACTGAGCCAAAACTGAATGTATCCCAAGGGCCCAGAACACTGCCTGCCACATAGGAGATGTTCACGAAACCCTGGTTGAAGGGATGGATGGCTTTGGAGCTGACAGGACCCCCAAGTCTTTGTGCTCCTCTCTCCTCAGGCCCGTCAGGGCACAGCTGTCACCCCCAGCCCCAAGGTCCACTTCTGGGGCAGAATTCTGGAGTGACTCCTCTGCTTCTGTCATTCTAGCCCTCTCTCTGAGAGGAGACCTCTGTGCTCTGTACGTGCCTCCATGTGCTATCCGAGCCCTTCGATTCTGTCACAAATGCACAATGTTTCACACCCATGTCAGGACAGCTCCTGGTCCTCTCCCTTCTACACTGAATGGAGGCCGGAGGCTTCTGAACCTCCCACCAAGAGACAACAACGCATTGCAAACCCCAGCATGCATGTCTAAACAGAATCCTGCCTACACTTTTCTTCGTAGTCAGAATTGGCTGACAGGGAACATCATTAGTCCAGCAGAGCCTGAAAATTGAATGTGGGTTAAGGCTCAGAAGAAGATGAGCAATTAGTTCCTCCATGGACATAGACACTTAATTTCGAAGGCTTACTATTTATTATGCTTCGTTTTGTTTTGGACCCTTGGTAAATTGTTTCCATTTAACAAGTTTTTGACTCTCCCAAGTCTTGTAATTCATGCTGAAGAAGTCAAGGAAGCCAAAGCAACACCTTTGATCAAAGTGGAATGTTTTAATTAAATATCCATAAAATTCTCCTGTAGGAAACAAGCCCACCCAAAAACACAAGATTGTTCTCACTGCTCTTTTCAGTTCTTGACATCGGTCCTGTGCAGTCTCTCTCCTGCCGTGGTGTGTGTGCACCAAGCCCTGTGCTGGGCTCTTCACTCAAGGAGTTGGCAGTCATTGCCAAGCCCAGGTCATCATTAGATCACCCTGGGAGCTTTCGAAAAAGCAAGAGAGTTCAGGAAAACATCTGCTTATGCTTTATTGAATATGCTGAAGACTTTGACTGTGTGGATCACAACAAACTGTGGAAAATTCTGAAAGAGATGGGAACACCAGACCACCTAACCTGCCTCCTGAGAAATCTGTATGCAGGTCAGGAAGCAACAGTTAGAACCGGACATGGAACAACAGACTGGTTCCAAATAGGAAAAGGAGTGTGTCAAGGCTGTACATTGTTACCCTGCTTATTTAACTTATATGCAGAGTACATCAAGAGAAACACTGGGCTGGAGGAAGCACAAGCTAGAATCAAGATTGCCAAAAGAAATATCAATAACCTCAGATATGCAAATGACACCACCCTTATAGCAGAAAATGAAGAAGGACTAAAGAGCCTCTTGATGAAAGTGAAAGAGGAGAGTAAAAAAGTTGGCTTAAGGCTCAACATTCAAAAAACTAAGATCATGACATCCGGTCCCATCACTTCATGGCAAATAGATGGGGAAACAGTGGAAACAGTGTCAGACTTTATTTTTGGGGGCTCCAAAATCACTGCAAATGGTGACTGCAGCCATGAAACTAAAAGACGCTTGCTCCTTGAAAGGAAAGTTATGACCAACCTAGACAGCATATTAAAAAGCAGAGACATTACTTTGCCAACAAAGGACCGTCTAGTCAAGGCTATGGTTTTTCCAGTGGTCATGTATGGAAGTGAGAGTTGGACAGTGAAGAAAGCTGAGCACCCAAGAATTGATGCTCTTGAACTGTGGTGTTGAAGAAGACTCTTGAGAGTCCCTTGGACTGCAATGAGATCCAACAAGTCCATCCTAAAGGAGATCAGTCCTGGGTGTTCATTGGAAGGACTGATGTTGAAGCTGAAACTCCAGTAATTTGGCCACCTCATGTGAAGAGTTGACAAATTGGAAAAGACCCTGATGCTGGGAAAGATTGAAGGTGGGAGGAGAAGGGGATGACAGAGGATGAGATGGTCGGATGGTATCACCGACTCAATGGACATGAGTTTGGATAACTCTGGGAGTTGATGATGGACAGGGAGGCCTGGAGTGCTGCAGTCCATGGGGTCGCAAAGAGTCGGACATGACTAAACGACTGAACTGAACTGGGAGCTTTTCATGAATGAGGAGAATCTGGAAGGTCTGATTCCATGTACAAGTGACGAGGTCTGGTATCTTCTCCCTGGAGAATCTCCCTAGGTGCTGCTGGTAGGAACAAGAGCCTTGGAGATTTATTCCCAGAAAGCTGAGCAAAGCACCACTTCACACGCAGTGGTGTCTGCTCCAAACTATGCAGTCACTTGGAGAGAAAGAAGAGAACCACATTACTGATACTAGTATTTGATATGGAAGCACCAGAAGAATAAGGACTTTGTTGGTCAAGTTCTCAATCGATCTCTAGCTTTTTGCATGGTCCTGAGGAGACAGTGAATGAAAAGCCACTGAGAAGTGAACCTACTCTAGCTGATGTCTTTGCATATAGCATTCATTTAACCTATCCCTTACAAAACCCAAGTGAAGCAGGTACTCTCTTTTTAAAAATTATTTATTTTTAATTGGAGGCTAATTGCTTCACAGTGTTGTGTTGTTTTCTGCTTTACAATAACGTGAATCAGTCATATGTATACATATATCCCCTCCTTCTTGAGCTTCCCCACCATTCTCCCAACCCACCCCTCTAGGTCATCACAGAGCATTGGTCTGAGTGCCCTGTGTTACACAGCAACTTTCCACTAGCTATCTATTTTACACATGGTAAAGAACCCACCTGCAATGCAGGAGATGTGGGTTCCATCCCTGGGTCAGGAAGATACCCTGGAGGACTAAATGGAAACCCACTTGTATTCTTGCCTGGGAAGTCCCATGGACAGAGGACCCTGGCCGGCTACAGTCCATGGGGGTCTCAAAAGTGTCAGAAATGACTCAGCAAGTAAACAACAACAAAGTATATATGTCAATGCTGCTCTCTTGATCTGTTCCTCTAGCTTCTTCCCCAACTGTGTCAAGTCCATTCTCTACATCTGCATCTCTATTCCTGCCCTGCAAATGGGTTCACCAGTACCATTTTTCTAGATTCCATATACATGCATTAATATATAATATTTGTTTTTCTCTTTCTGACTTACTTCACTCTGTATAACAGGTTCTAGGTTCATCCACCTGAGTTCAACTGACTCAAATTATTCCTTTTTATGGCTGAGTAATATTCCATTGTGTATATGTACTGCAACTTCTTTATCTGTTCATCTGTCAACAGACATCTAGGTTGCTTCCACGTTCTGTCTATCATAAATAGTGTGAAGCCGGTATTTTCAAGTCTACTTTACAGATGGGTGGATGAACTGACATTCTGAGAAGTTAAATAAGTTCCTCAATTTGCCAAGAAGTGTCTAAGAAAAGACTACAGTTCAGATTTGCTTGGAACCAAGGGCCTGCCTGTTGCACACTCCTGCAGAATTGCTGGCCGGCCAGTCATGGCGGGTTCCAACTGGGCCAGTCACTGCCTTTCCAGGTTCCATCTTGCTGCAGTAACCAAAGGCCCCCACCTGCCAGCCCTCCATCTGCTCATCCACCCCTGGCCCAACCTGACTCCATCTCCATCAGAAGATGGTTTTTGGAATATGTCACACTGCCCTGAGTTAGAACTCTGTGGTACCAAGGTAGCTCCAACCATGGACATGTTTACAGAGCTGGACTCTCCCCGTCCTGTTTTTGTTTCCAGTCCCAGGGATGAAGGACCTGTATATAGGATCCAACTTCTCCTGGGCCCATCCCTGAAATTCTTGTCTCCTTTAGCTGAATCCCCTGACAACCAGCCTAGCCCTTGTGAATTCCCTTTCCCGAGCTCTCCAGCCCGTGTCCATGCACCTCTCTACCCATTTCCTCCCTATCAGACTCCATGCACGTGCAGACCTCATTGGGTTTCCCTTGATTTGCAGTCCTAGATATCCAAGTGGTCTTCTGGCTTTAAGAATTGTCCATCCCCCAGACATCTTCCAGCATGATCTAGGAAAGCACATGCTAAGCTTTGTTTTAAGCCTCTGAAGGGGTCCCTATCACCTACCGATTGGAGTCCCAGCTCCTTAGAAGGTTACATCCCCCCTTCCATGACCTGGCTCCTACCTGCTTCTCTGGTCCCATTTCTGGCAACTCTAGTCATATGGGACAAGCCATGCTGTTTCCACCTGTTTTTGACGTTCCTGCTTTTCACTCTGCCTAGAAGATCCTCCCCGACATTTGACTCATCCTCCAAACTTCACTTCACCTTCTGCAGAAAGTCTCCCCTCATTCGCATCCCAGCTTGGCTATCTCTCCTCCATGCCCTTGGAGCAAGCTCAGCAGACTTGGTTGACATCAGCTTGTAAGTTCCTCAAGGGTGGGGCCAAGTTTTATTCATTGCTGAGCCTAGCACCATGCTGGCCACAGAATTAACATTCAAAAAATATATGGACCTGACTGCACTGAAGCCTGGTGGGAAGCCAACCACTTACTGAGGAGCTCAGCTTCCCTCCTGCTCACCTGACCATCAGGATCCTAGTCTTCTGGAGACTTCCAGCCACCCACTCACCAAATCAGTATATCAGGGTGTCAAAGCTAATCAGGCTGGTGCCTCTCTTTGCATATAGAGCATAGATCAAAGGTTTATGTTCTGCGGCAGCTTCTTGGCAAGGGTTCACTCCCAGCCTTTCCTTCCTATCAGTTCCTGCCCGTAAAACAAGCCCAGCATGACTCTGTGCCACATCCTCCACCCGGGCCGGGCAGATGGCATCTCTGGATCAGAGTCACACATCTAGCAAGCAAGCATCGCTGCTCTCACAGGGCCAGAAAAGCAGTGATGGTGGTTCTACATGCTCTCGGCATGACCAACAACTTTAATACAGATCTTACCCCCGAGAGGAGATCAGAAGTCTCATTTACATACATGAGTGGTACCACATTAATATGACACCTCACTGGATAAGTAGGCTCCGATTTTCTTGCGTCACAGAAATAAAAGCTCCAAAGTTACCCCTAAAACTCCAAGCCCCTGACAGCCCTGTCGCTCCTGTGCCCTGATGCCAAGGTGGAAGGGTGCTCACAATGGAGAGGGTTTCCCTGCCGCACTGCTCACGCTCCTCCCACCCTGCCATCTCAGAGCCATAAAGACACATTGTATTTTCAAGGCTTGTCTGATCCTATTTCTTTGTAAATTGGATTAAGCTCTTTACTGTGTATTACTGATATTAAAAAAGGAGGAATTCACATCTTGCAAGCACAGCAAAAAACAATTGCTCCCATGGCAAGGAAGTCATTGGCTAGTATCCACAAGAACCCAGTTTTAACTTTCAAGCCCAGGCAGCAGGCAGAGATGCTGGCTGACGGCAGGGTCAGCCTCAGGCGACGTTGTGAGCTGGGTAATGGGAGCGGTCAGTGTCTCTGGTCTCTGTCCTTTCCCCTCTTGTCTCCCCATCATCTTTCAGTACCTCTTTGACTCAAATGCTCCATCCTCTTCATCCTTCCAGGCCTCTTTGTGTCTCTTGGAGAAGAGCCTGGACACGGAGGTTAGGTATAGAAGTGGCATGACCAGGTGATATGGTCTGTAAAGTCCTATACAAGAATTTACAGCAGCACCTTGTATGAGAATCATCTCTACACTTTGCAAAGCCCTCTTGTCTTGGTGTCATAGAGGTTTTTCTTAAGGATGCATCCCCACCCCCTCTCAACTCTCAGTTTTGCTGCATTTTGGAAGATGATATTGGTGGTAGAAAATAGAAAAAAATTAAGAATGAAGACATGAAGGTTAAATTTTCCAGGCTGCAGGGGAGCAATGATTAGGGATAGAGCCTCGATTTGTGTCAGGGGTAGCTTTCTGCTCTCCTCAAGTTGCCAGAAGGCAGGAACTCCAAACCTTTTGAGAACTGTTAATGAGTGGATCAATAAAAGGGTGAAAGGGGCATGGACTACTTGGGTATGACCTTCCCATAATCTAAATGTCCATATCAGGGGAATGATTAAATAGTATGCATTGATCAACAGAGTAAGTTAGATCTGTAAGTACTGACATGGAAAATTCTCCATTGAAAAGAGCAAGTCACTGAATAACGTAGGTAGTATGAAGGATCCCATTAATATACGCATGTACCTACACATTTAGCCAGGTCTATATGTAAAATATGTATGTGATAATACATGGAAAAGATCAGGATAGATTCCTACCAAACTCTCAACAGGGGTGATGGATGAGAGGGGAGTGAAATCATGGGAAGAGGAGGTTAAGGGGGGTTTTCATTGTTTATTCTATTTACTTCTGTGGGCTTCCTTGGTGGCTCAGAGGGTAAAGCATCTGCCCACAATGTGGAATACCTGGGTTCAATCCCCAGGTCGGGAAGATCCCCTGGAGAAGGAAATGGCAACCCACTCCAGTATTCTTGCCTAGAAAATGCCATGGACAGAGGAGCCTTGCAGGCTACAGTCCATGGGATCACAAAGAGTCATACACGACTGAGCAACTTCACTTCTGTTTACTTCTGCACTGATTGCTTGGGGTTTACAAGGAACATGCATTAATTTTGTAATTCTTTTTTTTGCAAAAACAGAAAGATATACCCTCATCAAGATTATGGTCCCCAAATAGTCAGGCAGTTTGCACTGTGGCATGGTGGTTGGTGCCCCAGGCTGGTGACTAGGGATGCAGGAGGCTCAGGTAAGTTCAGCACTTGCCTATAACCTCCACGCCTCCACTGTGCCCACAGGGAGGGCTCTCAATGCTGAATCTGGAGAGGAAATTCCAGCTAAGTCCCCAAGGACTTGCTGGTACTGTATCTGCCTGAAATTCCAGACTCTAACTGTTCCTCCTGATAGAATTCACCCTGAGAGCCAAGGAATGAAAATATTTTGCACATCCTGCTGTGGCACCTGGATAAACACACACATTTGCATAGTTACCTGACTAAGGATCTTGCTTTAAGATTGTTTTTTTAAGGAGCACGAGAGGGAGGTTATCACAGAAATTGTAACTTCACTTAAGAAGACGCTGTGGGTTTTTCATCAAACGTGCAGAAAATGCCAATCTTACAGCGTGTGTGTCTATTTCTCCCCCATATCCGGTGCTGGTGGAAATTCTGATTGTCGGCCCTTGAGTGTCTACCTGTCAATCTTGCCGCCCACACCTTCTCTCCACCTCGGCTCTCCCTGCCCTGCTATCTCTGGGCTGAGTCTGAAGCTTCTGCTTCTCCATGAAGGGAATTGACCTGAGCTATGGCAGGACCAGTCTCTGCTCACTTCCAGCTTCTGGGTTGCAAGTGGGATCGGCTTCTCAACCCCCAAGTGAAATACTTTCTGAAAGGTTCTGTACATCCCTCCAGAAACCAGGGCAGGAACCCTACTGTTTCTCCTCAAAGTTCTGGGAAGCCACAGGCTACAAATAGGAGAGAGCCTTGGCAGAGCCTTGCTCCAGGCAGTCTGGAGACCGATAGTAAGGGTCATTGCAATGGGTACCCAAAGAAGGCAGAGGGAGAGGTTTGCCTGGCTGCAGGCAGTAAGGGTGAGAATTGTCTGTAGAGATTTTACACTAATCAGTTCAGTTCAGTCGCTCAGTCGTGTCCGACTCTTTGCGACCCCATGAATTGCATGCAGCATGCCAGGCCTCTCTGTCCATCACCAACTCCCAGAGTCTACCCAAACCCATGTTCATCGAGTCGGTGATCCAGCTAAAAGTTGGGCAGCTTTGTATTATCACAGGGCTTCCCCAATGGCTCAGTGGCAAAAGAATCCACCTGCGATGCAAGAGAGGTGGGAAACTCAGGCTTGATCCCTGGGTCAGGAAGATCTCCTAGAGAAGGGAATGACTACCCACTCCAGTTTTCCTGCCTGGAGAATCCCATGGATCAGGGAGACTGGCGGGCTACAGTCCACGGGGTTGCAAAGCATCGGACTTGATTGAACAACTGGGCACGCACATATTATCATCATCCAACCAGCGATTCCAAACAATGTCAGGATCAAACACTCATCCGTGACAGAGTGGACCATGCTTCTGTACCAGGAGCCTCATAGCAAATGGTGGTCAAGAAGGTGAGGTTCTGAAGCCAGGCACCCTGGTTAGAATCCTAAGCTTGACATTTACTAGTTCTGTGAACTTGGCAAGTTACTTCACATCTCTGAACCTCAGTTCCCTCTATTATAAAAGGTTCATATGAAATGTTAGTATTTCCTAGGATCGTTGTGAAGTTTTAATGAGACAAACAATGTGAAGACTCCCGATAAACCGTGAAGTGATATAGAAATATTTTCCTGTTTGTAGTTAAAATCAGGTTTGTACTTGAGGCTCTCCAAATACAGCTGGTATGTTCACTTTCCACACTTTAAGCATGTTGAATGAACCCTCTTTATGCAGGGCCTGAGCCCTTCTGCGCCTGTCACCTCTCATTCCTCTCCATCCCTGCAATCTAAATCTCTCACATCACCTCAGCTGCCATTGCAAAGAAGACCACAATTCCCATCTCAATCCAAAGTTACGTTGGCCAAAGTCGCTGCCTAATGAGATATGGTATGAGATATGGCTTTTTTTTTTTTTTTTGGTGGTGATATTTTCCCTCTCAAGGATCCCAGAGAATCACCTTCACATCTTATGAACAAGTTCCCCTTGCTACTTCCCACCATGAGCTGAGACATCCCCCCAAGACTGGACTGTGCCTCCAAAGGCCAGGATGGGCTATGGGTCCCGAGGCTAAGTGAGGGCTTGGTGTTGTGGACAGTCTCACTGGAGCGCTAGCCACCCCCTCAGAGCACCCCACACAAATGCTCCTTCTCTCCAGGTCCAGTCAGGGCTGGGGGTGAAGCCCTCACAGCAAACCTGCCTGCATTCCGAGGGCACAGCTCTGAGCATTCTTGATTTCAGGTGACATTCACTGTTGTTTCCTAAGGCCAGCCATGGTATCAGGTGGCTGAGTCAGAAGGGTTCCAGCAGCATCCCCTCCCCCTCCACCTTGAACTAGGCCTTGGTGTTGGGTCAGATCCTCTAGTTAGTCTAGATCCCTTCCCTCATATTGAGTGTACGACTCAGAGCAACAGTGGCTTTATGCAAAATCTGGAAATGATCCTATTTCCCTGACTGGTGCCCCGAAGCACGCACCCCTGTTATATGACCTCAGTGAATGAAAACCTGGGCCATTCTTCATGTGACTTGGCCACCCGGGCCAAGGTTTGGTCAGGTGTGGCCCCAAAACTCAAAGCCCCTGGGAAGCTCATATGCTAGGAATTGTCTGCCTACTCTGGGTCATCCCTGGTGGTTTGGTCAAGAACCTGGTAAAGCCTTCGGTCTTATTCAGCCTCTGCCGCTCCTCACATTCATGGAAGCAAACGGAATCTGACTGTAGCTCAGCCAACAATTTACTACTAAGGATCAGGAGTTGGAATTTGTTCTTCAGAACTATTGTAAGCTATTATGAATGGATGTTCTCCAAATGGGTGTTCCTCACAGCTAAACTTGGGAAAGAAGATCTTCTTGGTTCACAGGTATGGACCCCAAACATTCATATGTGCCTCAGAATATGACCACATTTGGAGATATGGTCTTCAAAGAGGTAATTAAGGTTGAAAATCAAGTCTTAGTTGCTGTTATGTCCAACTCTTTGCGACCCCATGGACTGTATCTCACCAGGTTCCCTCTGCCCATGGAATTCTCCAGGCAAGAATACTGGAGTGAGTTGTCATTCCCTTATCAAGGGGATCTTCCCAACCCAGGGATCGAACCTGCATCTTCTGCATTGCAGGCAGATTCTTTACCATCTGAGCCACCAGGGAAGCCCATCAGTTCAGTTCAGTCGCTCAGTCGTGTCTGACACTTTGCAACCCCATGGACTGCAGCATGCCAGGCCTCCCTGTCCATCACCAATTCCTGGAGTTTACTCAAACCCATGCCCATTGAGTTGGTGATGCCATCTAACCATCTCATCTTCTGTTGTCCCCTTCTCCTCCTGCCCCCCAATCTTTCCCAGCATCAGGGTCTTTTCAAATGAATCAGCTCTTCTCATGAGATGGCCAAAGGATTGGAGTTTCAGCTTCAACATCAGTTCTTCCAATGAACACACAGGACTGATCTTCTTTAGGATGGACTTGTTGGATCTCCTTGCAGTCCAAGGGACTCTCAAGAGTCTTCTCCAACACCACAGTTCAAAAGCATCAATTCTTCGGCGCTCAGCTTTCTTTATAGTTCAACTCTCATATCCATACATGACTACTGGAAAAATCATAGCCTTGACTAGATGGACATTTGTTGGTAAAGGAATGTCTCTGCTTTTTAATATGCTGTCTAGGTTGGTCATAACTTTTGTTCCAAGGAGTAAACATCTTTTAATTTCATGGCTGCAGTCACCATCTGCAGTGATTTTGGAGCCCCCAAACATCAAGTCTGACACTGTTTCCACTGTTTCCCTATCTATTTCCCATGAAGTGATGGGACCAGATGCCATGATCTTAGTTTTCTGAATGTTGAACTTTAAGCCAACTTTTTCACTCTCCTCTTTCACTTTCATCAAGAGGCTCCTTAGTTCTTCTTCACTTTCCGCCATAAGGGTGGTGTCATCTGCATATCTGAGGTTATTGATATTTCTCCCAGCAATCTTGATTCCAGCTTGTGCTTCATCTAGCCCAGCGTTTCTCATGATGTACTCTGTATATAAGTTAAATAAACAGGGTGACAATATACAGCCTTGATGTACTCCTTTTCCTATTTGGAACCAGTCTGTTGTTCCATGTCCAGTTCTAACTGTTGCTTCCTGACCTGCATACAGGTTTCTCAAGAGGCAGGTCAGGTGGTCTGGTATTCCCATCTCTTTCAGAATTTTCTTTCAGTTTGTTGTGATCCACACAGTCAAAGGCTTTGGCATAGTCAATAAAGCAGAAGTAGATGTTTTTCTGGAATTCTCTTGCTTTTTCGATGATCCAGCAGATGTCGGCAATTTGATCTCTGGGTCCTCTGCCTTTTCTAAAACCAGCTTGAACACCTGGAAGTTCATGGTTCACCTACTGTTGAAGCCTGGCTTGGAGAATTTTGAGCATTACTTTACTAGTCCATATTTAAGGTTAAATGAGGCCATGAGGATGGGCCCTGGGCCAGTATTGCTGGTGTCCTTATAACAAGAGGAAGTCTGAACACACACCTGTACAGAGGGAAGACTCCGTGAAGATGCAGGGCAAAGACAGACACCTACAAGCCGGGAGAGAGGCCTGGAACAGATCCTTCCCTCAAGGCCTTCACGAGGAACCAACCCTGTTGACACCTTGACCTTGGACTTCTAGCATCCAGAACTGTGAGAAGATATATCCCTGTTGTTTAAGTTCCCTGATCTATGGTATTTGGCTACAGCAGTGCTAGCAAACTAATACAACCACTCAGTATTCTTTAAAAGAAAGAGGAAAGAGGGGGGAGGAGAAGGGGAGGGGGACAAGAAGGAAGAAGAAGAAGAGGAAAGAAACCCACCGAGCAGGTGGGATTTTGTGGGAGGCTTTCTCCTGGACCCACTTCTTCCCCAACTGGTTGACCCACAGGGTCAGCCAAGTTGATCCAGTCCCCAGCTCTGCATTTGATCCCCCGAACACTGGTAGCCTTTGCTTCTCTTTCTTAACATTGGGTCTTCACCACAGTCATAAGGAATATGAAGCCCCAAATTCAGCGGATGGGAGGGTCGGGGTGATTTGTGAGCAGGGCTGCCCAGGTGATGGTGGTCACTCTCTCTCGTGGATGCTTGAGCTTGATCAGGTTCTGAATGATAGACAAGGGGTGCTCAGGTAATGCAATTGATGAACCCAGCTTGGAAACAGAAGGACCAACAAAGAGAGTAGAGTTGTCCGGGGAGGGGAGGAGGGTCATGTGCTGCTGGCTTCTGGTCCTGCAAATGGAACAGAAAAATGAAATGGTGCATATCTCTGAGTCTGAAGGGGAAAAGCTCTTCCCAGCCTGCTGCCAAAAGGGAAGGGGAGACTGCAAGTCACCCACCCAGACTTGCATCTTTCAAATGGCCTGATTTCTACACAGGTAACCAGCCCAAAGAGAAAGGACTCCTTTGGGTCTGGTGCTTTCTCAGTGTTTTTTCTTAAGAGGAACAGTATACAGCAGAATGTCTGAGATGACTTGGGGTTCACACCTACCCTCTGTGGAACAGCTTGACACACTTAGCTCAATGACAGGCCCTGGGACCTGCTCCGATCTACCCACACAGAGGAGCCTGGCACCTGCCAAGCTCAAGGAGATCTGGTTCTTGCCAACAGTCCTGCTTTCCCTCTCCCATCAGTTTGAGCTGCTCATCATCTTCTTTGCCGCTGGTCTCGAGGGCTGCCGCTCCATCCTGGCCAGCCCCTCACTCCTGCTTCCAGGTTCAGTCAAGTTCACAGCTTGGCCTCTTCGGGCAAGCCCTTGGAGGCACACACCTGTTCCCCTCCCACCCTGGATTAAACATTGCTGGTATTTTTTTATATCTGAGCAGACTGCTGCACACACTTCCTTCTCCTCCCCAGCTCACTTCCTGCCAGCTCTTCTGCTCTCTCTTCTCTGATAACCAACTTGCTCAGACAGAAACGCCTTATGTAACACGCCTCCCCCACACTCCCAGCAAGGGGAGGCTTCCAAGCCCTCTTGAAGCACAGACATCTCCATATTCCACTTACGGAAGCAAACACCTCAATGGGCTCCCTGGCTCCTCTCCAGGGCTGTGAGAGCAACAGAGGCACAGTTGATCTGAGCACCGTCCTACCTGGCACCCTAGCCGTCCCCACCTCCACTATCTGGTCAGAGATGACACGAGCAATTTTCACATAATTGTTGTTTAATCTCTTCCCAGAGATTTCAGCTGGCTCTCTGTTGTTTTGGCTAATAAAAGCTAAGGAGATTTGCAAGAAACTCCAGATGCATTTGAACACTTTGGGGGATAGGGGAGCTTGAAGGCAGCTGAAACTTAACACAAATAAACAGAAGGTAATGTGCATTGGCAAAGGTAGTCTAAGACATGAGCGCACATCTGTATGCTCCAAATTGGCAGTCGTCGCCAAGGAGGAGATTTGGGAGTACTTCATAATGGATGAAGAGGGCAGAGCAGCCAAAGAGTGGCCCAGGGTCATGACCCATTAACAAGGAAAACTTGATCTCATTTTGTGCAGACTCTGTGACCCAGACTGAAAGGTGTGCTTGCGTCAGTACAGATTCCAGACCTTCACTCCCTGTGATCTCGTGTGGGAAGACAGCAAGGAGTGGTTTCCAGAGGCAAAGGAGGCTGAGAGGGCGTGGAGGCCTTCCTGATGTGGAGAAGGGCAGGTCTGTGTTTGCCCCTCTGGACCACTTCTGCACCAAGACCCAGAAGGTGTTAGGTTATCTGTACCTGCTCTTCAACCTCCAGGATCACATTTAGATGAGGGACTAGCTTTCCAATTATAGCAGCATCCACTCCTATCCCACCCCATCTCAGTCACTTCTCCACTTTCTTATATGAAAATGACCAAAAAATCTGCTTTTTGGTATCTTATGTATATGACATATAAAACAGAATTTAATTTCAGGGTGAAGGGGGATATATATACATACACATCTGCATCATAAATATATGTATGGGCCTACCAGGTTGCGCTAGTGGTAAAGAGCCCACTGGCCAATGCAGAAGACATAAGAGATTTGGGCTCAATCCCTGGATCAGGAAGATCCCCTAGAGAAGGGAATGGCAACCAACTCCAGTATTCTTGCCTAGAAAGTCCCAGGGAGAGAGGAGCCTGGTAGGCTACAGCTCATGGGGTCACAAAAGAGTTGGACACAATTGAAGTGACTTAGCATGCACACATGCATACATACGCATACACACAACAAATATATATATATACATGTATACATGTATACATGTATGTATACATACACACACATACACACACTCACACACACACTTGCTAATGATGATTCTTGTAGATCTATCTCCACCTGACTCAAAAACCCACTAGACAAGGAAGCAATATTCCTGGCACTTTAGAAGCACCATTCTATACACGGCAGGAAGAGGCTGGCACAGGCCTGTCAATCATACCTTTGTCTTAGCCACCCGACCCTCCTCCAGACAGGCTGGGGCAGGAGCCCATCTGCCCCAAATCTGCAAGCCTGCTCAGAGAGGTGCTGGTTTCTGGAAGCAGGAGGGAGAAATGCCCTGCACCCACCCTCATGCAGCCTGCACTAGGGAGGGCCTCCACCAGCCCGGCCCCCTTTGTTTCCCAAGCCCGACCCTGCAGAAGACGAGTGAGGACTCCCAGGGAGGCTGTGGTTTAGGAGGGGAGTCTGGACCTGGAACATTCTCCCTCCCAGAGGGTGGTGAGAGAAGTCCCAGTGCCTGGCAGTCCAGAGGCACCCCCTGCAGCATGGAGGAGAAAGGAGGCCAGGGCACAGCCCTGCCTTCAGGGGGGCAGCTTCACCTGGCCCACCTGTCAGTCATCATCATGCAACTGACAACACCGAAGCCCAGATGGTGCATGTGAGGGGCCCACAGGGCTCTATGTGTAACGGGCAGGGCTTCTGCTTGTGCAAAAGGCACTGAAAACTGGCCTTCTTCCTCATCCTCAAGAGCAGAAGCAGCTCTCCTCTTTCACAGTCAGCACCCACCCGGCCTGCGGGCCCATGTCCTCAGGCCACTTGCCAACTTCTCCACCACTCCGATGCCATGGAAACAAGCCCCCCATGCCAATGTAGGCCTTGGACGCTAGTCTATTCTAGTAATACAGCAGATGGATGAATTCGTTCATGCATCAAATACTTCACTCTGTACAAGTCACAGGGCTAGGTGCGGCAGAAGATAAAGATCTAGCAGTCATCAGGAAGAAAGAAACTGGGCACAATTTACAACATCTGTAAGAAAAGCAAAGCAAAGAAAATGCTCAGCAGAGCCATTTGTGTTGGGACTAACTAAACAGTGGGAATTCCCTGGTGACTCAGATGGTAAAGAATCTGCCTGCAATGCAGGAGACCTGGGTTTGGAAGATCCCCTGGAGGAGAGAATGGCTACCCTCTGCAGTATTCTAGCCTAAAGAATTGCATGGACAGAGAAACCTGGTGGGCTACAGTCCATGGGATCACAAAGAGTCGGTCACCACTGAGTGACTAACACTTTAACTTCCACTTTAACTAGACAGGAATTCACCAGCAAAGCCAAAGGCCTCCGAGTGATGTCATCAATGAGGAACTGATTGGTTCTTCTCAGACTTTGAGGTGTCCCCACGTCACTGGGGGAGCTGATCCAGACAGGCTGGGGTGGACCTGAGTCTCTCATGCCCAACAAGCTCCCCAGTGCTGGCAAGGCCACCATGCTGCTGGTCCTCAGACCACGCTGTGAGTAGGAGGCTCCAGAGCACATTTCCTTTATGAACTTTCAGCCCTGGCTGGTGGTATCACAAGAAAGGACAGTTCAACTGTAGCAGAATGGTGGCCAGGAGGCTAACACAACATCCACGTAGGCAGCTCCTGCCAACCTGACTGGATCCAGGAGTTTTTTACAGGAAAACTGGAAGAATGGCAGATTGCACATGACTTTTAAATTCTTGCTAAATATTGTTTTTCTCAGTCTAACTTCTTATGATACCAGGTGGCTATAAAACCAAGATGCCTCTCCCCAACGAACACCTGGGAAGCTGCTGGGTTGCCAGTAGGACACGGGGCCACCTGCCACAGCAGATGCCAGCCTCCTCCGATGAGCCATGGGAGAGGATGTGGCTTCAGGTTAGCAGACAAGGGTACAGGCAGGACGAGGAGGGAGAAGCAACTTTGCAGGTTAAGAGAAGAGCTGGACCCAGTCCCCAGGGTAGGAGGGAGAGTGGAGTGTGGAGGAGATGCTCTTTGCCTTCTTCACTCCCCTCCTTCAAGTCTCCACTCAGAGGACCCCCTCAGGCCACCCCATTGAAAACAGCCTCCTTCTGCACCTGCCAGGCTCACCTCTCTCTCACCCTGCTTCATTGCACTCATCGCCTCCAAAGATCCCAGCAGATACCTGAAGAAAAAACTTCAGAAGCAGAAGAGACTGCATGTGCAAGGCCCTGAGGTCAGCAGGAGCTGCCAGAATGCAGTGAATGGGGCTGAGTGTCCAGAGAGGCCCACGGAGAGGACCCCGGGGACCCCGAGGCAGTTACCCCAGCCAAGGGGTGCCCAGCAGTGAGCGCCTGTTTCTCTGCACATCCGAGGGTCTGCCGGGGCAGCCCTCCCCCACGGGTGTCCCTCTGGGGACCAGCCGCACAGCCCCTGGGTCCATCCTTGTCCCTGGGGCAGTAGAGGGGCAGGAAGGCAAACCTAACCACCTAGAGTCGGGTCTGCTACCACCCCACGGCCAGAGCACATCTGCAAACAAGTTAGCATCACGGGGTGGGAGGACTCGACGGCCTCGGGCAGGCTGTGGCAAAAGGGCTTGGGTGTCCTACCACCGCCCGGCAGGGAGGGAAAGGCGAGCAGGGACAGTCATTCATTCCTCCACAGCCAGTGGGCGACGGGCGGCGAGCCCTGAGCAGGGCAGTGTGGAGCTCTCTCTCTAGCTGAGGGCCGAGATGGAGGCAGAGAGCCCCCGCCAGAATATATCCGATGATGACCATGGGCTCGCTGAAGCTTGCTACGTGCCGGGCAGCTGGAACACCAGAGAAGCGGAAACACTTAAGCCCTGCCTCAGGGATCCCCGACATGGAGCCGTGGTCTCCGCTCTGACAGCCTGGAGGAAAGGCAAGGCACGCTGGTTTCAGCCCCGCGGTTCTCCAAGCACTCATGTGGAGGGACTGCAGGAGAGGCGGAGAGAGAAAGCAGGAACCTCCGGCCCCGGGGACGGCCGCTGGGAACATCACAGGAGTGGGAACGGCCATTTGGACCAGGTGTGGACAGAGAACTCCCTGACAGTACTAAACGCGCACGCGGCGTTCAGAGCGGGGACTGGGGGTGGGGGGAGGCGGGCAATCTGTGCCTCACTGAAGCTGCAAAAATAAGGCAGCAGGATGATGAGTCAAAGGAAGCTGACTGGCTTCACACCCTTCGGGAAGAAAGGAACGGGCAACCCACCTCTTCCCATCCCACTTAAACCCTGCGGGTGTCACGTCTCAGATCTCCCGACAGCAGCAGCAAAATGAGATGCTCTGAGAAAGCAGCCTTTGGGAAAGCTGTCTGTTTTATAAAAGGAACCCAGCGTAACCAGGAATTCCCGTCTGTGGAGAAGTGAACAAGTTGTCAGAACGTGTCAAGCAGACGCTGCAGGAAACAGGCAGAGGGGTTCCTGAGCTGGGCAGGGCTGGGCGGAGGGCTTGCTATCCTGCAGGGGGACTGAAGGCACCTCTGGATCCCAAATAACAGAATGAAAATAACCAGCTGTCAGCAGGGCACCTGACAGCTTGGCTCAGATACCCTCTTCATAGCATTGGAGAAGTTTACAAAAGGACAGTGATTAAAGACCTAAAAGGAAATTTCTCTTTTTCAAAATTTCATAGGAACATAAATAGCAAAAACTAAGCACACATAACCGGAAAGGAAGTATAAAGCTACTAAATGGGTCAGATCCAGGCACATAACTTCTTCCAGATTTAGTTTTTCATCTTTAGGCCGTGGCATTCAAACCAAGTCACATTTTAACTTTCCTTTTAGTTCTGAAATTCTACGATTCATTAAAGAACACCTTGCAAGCAATCCCCAAAAATGTCAAAACTAAAGCCAAGAAACTGAAGGCCTGGATGGAATACACCAAGGAAGAGAAATTGTACTCGCTCTGGGTCTTGCTCTCTACCTGGGAAATGAGCACCCTTCAAACGGGCAGGTTGGAGCGTTCAATAAAATTGCAGTCAGTGCACAGAATGTTCTAGTCTTAACTGATAAAACAGATATCAATAAATCACCCAGACAGGATGGAATCCACCTAAGAATTTCGAGTAAATTCATGGGCAGGATTGTGGAGCTGTTGACCACGATGTGAAACTAGTTGTTGCAACAGCTGCTGTGTTAGTTTCAGAAGAGTCAGGTCGCTAATACCAGGTTCATTCAAAGACCCCAGAGGGGACTCTAGGACACCACTCACTGGCTGTTTCTCCCTTCCCTACTCACCAAGCTGGTGGAATCGTCAAATGAAGTACAGCAGAAAGCTGTACAGAATGGCAGAAAGCTCAAATCGGCACAACATACGGAGGTAAAGGCAAGATGGATTCTACACCAGGAACCAGGTCTGATTATCAGAGTTCTTTGGGGGTCCGGGGAAAAGAGGAAAGTCACTTTTCAGGCTTTGGAGTTGCCTTTGGCAAGTGTCCATACCAAAACCCTACTGTGGGCAAGTAAAGAACAGTTGAGGGAATTCCACGGTGGCCCAGTGGTTACGAATCTGCCTTCCGCAATGCAGGAAGCTGGGTTCAATTCCTAGTCGGGAAACTAAGATACCGCGTGCCACAGGGCAACTAAGTCTGCATGCCACAGCCACTGAAGCCCGCGTGCTCCAAAGCCCACGCACCACTAGAGGGCAAGCACAGCAACGAAGACCCCACAGGATGCAATGAAGGTCCTGCAACTAAGACCCAAACAGCCAAATAAATAAAAAACTTTACACAGACAAAAAGCTGCTGAGTCTCTATAGGATGAAGGGACTACTTGAAGAAGGCAATGGCACCCCACTCCAGTACTCTTGCCTGGAAAATCCCATGGATGGAGGAGCCTGGTAGGCTGCAGTCCATGGGGTCGCAAAGAGTCGGACACGACTGAGCGACTTCACTCTCACTTTCACTTTCTTTCACTTTGAAATGGATAAAGAATTGAATTTCAATATAGGAAAACCAAGTAATAAAAAATAGAGTTATTCCTTTGCAAAAAGTAGGAGTTCTCAGAGCCCAAGAGGGGCTGATCTTGGTGAGTAATTTTATAAAGAGATTTGAAGACCTGTGCACACAGTGAAACTTTCATGGTTGTAGATGACCCTAAGATGTTCTAAGGAATTTGTGCCTGCTGAGAAGCTCTTCTAAGGAGTAAAACAGCAAATCAATGGGATAGAGGCTTTTTGAGGCTAGGCAGAAATTAGTACAGGAAATTCAGTGCTGGTAAGTTTAAATTAAAGCACCTTAAAAAGAAACCCTTGTAGAACAACAGCCTTGGAATTAACCATAAACCCAAAAGGAGACCTTGGGAATTATTTGCTTCCCCAGGAACTTTAAGGCCAATGCAGGGCAAGAGCATCAAAGATAATACTGTGCCAAGCACTCCATAAATATTTGTTAAATGAGTGCAATGAGGAATCATCAATTCAGTTCAATCACTCAGTCATGTCCAACTCTTTGTGACCCCATGGACTGCAGCACACTGAGCTTCCCTGTCCATCACCAACTCCTGGAGCTTACTCAAACTTGTGTCCGTCTAGTTGGTGATGCCATCCAACCATCTCATCCTCTGTCATCCTCTTCTCCTCTCACCTTTAATCTTTCCCAGCATCAGGGTCTTTTCCAATTAGTTGGTTCTTCGCATCAGGTGGCCAAAGTATTGGAGTTTCAGCTTCAACATGAGTCCTCCCAGTGAACAGTCAGGACTGATTTCCTTTAGGATGGACTGGTTGGATCTCCTTTCAGTCCAAGGGACTCTCAAGAGTCTTCTCCAATACCACAATTCAAAAGCGTCAATTCTTCAGCACTCAGCTTTTTTTATAGTCCAACTCTCACATGCATTCATGACTACTGGAAAAATCATACCTTTGACTAGATGGACATTTGTTGATAAAGTAATGTCTCTGCTTTTTAATATGCTATCTGGGTTGGTCATAGATTTTCTTCCAAGGAGCAAGTGTCTTTTAATTTCATGGCTGCAATCACCATCTGCAATGATTTTGGAGCCCAAAAAAATAGTCACTGTTTCCACTGTTTCCCCATCTATCTGCCATGAAGTGATAGGACCAGATGCCAAGATCTTAGTTTTCTGAATGTTGAGTTTTAAGCCAACTTTTTCACTCTTCTCTTTCACTTTCATCAAGAGGCTCTTTAGTTCTTCTTCACTTTCTGCCATAAGGGGGGGTGTCATCTGCATATCTGCAGTTATTGATATTTCTCCCAGCAATCTTGATTCCAGCTTGTGCTTCATCCAGTCCAGCGTTTCTCATGATGTACTCTGCATATAAGTTAAATAAGCAGGGTGACAATATACAGCCTTGACGTACTCCTTTTCCAATTTGGAACCAGTCTGTTGTTCCATGTCCAGTTCTAATTGTTGCTTCTTGACCTGCATACAGATTTCTCAGGAGGCAGGTCAGGTGGCCTGGTATTCCCATCTCTTTCAGAATTTCACAGTTTGTTGTGATCTACACAGTCAAAGGCTTTGGCATAGTCAATAAAGCAGAAGTAGATGTAGACAGCCTTGTCTAACTTAGTGAAAATATGAGCCATGCCGTGTAGGGCCACCCAAGTCACAGTGGAGAGTTCTGACAAAACATGATCCACTGGAGAAGAGAATGGCAAATCACTTCAGTGTTCTTGCCTTGAGAATCCCGTGGACAGTATGAAAACGTCTACTTCTGCTGAATCATCAGGAAGACACAAAATAGAAAATATGTTCAACCTGGACAAAACTGTAATAGGATGTTAAAATTGGACTCTTCTTACCTCTGTTTTATCTGAAGCACAAAAATAATATGTTAATATTGCAAAGTAAGACTATTACTTTTTTAAAGACTTTTAAAAAGGAGATGAATATCTCAAAAATAGGCATACTGAATGATCCCATGAAATAAAAGAATTACAGAGATGGAAAATAGATGAGTGGTTTCTGGGTTAGGGGTAATGGAAGAAAGGGGTGTGCTAAAGGGGTAGCTTGAGAGAGCCTTGTAATGGTGTACAGTCGTGTATGTGATTCTGGTGGTGGTTACATGGAGCTACCCATGTGATAAAATTGCACAGAGCTGCAAACACACACACACACACGAGTGGTGAAACACAAACACTGTGGATTGTACCCTTGTCAGTTTCCTGATTTTGAAACTGCTTTGCAGTTAAGCAAGATGTTAATATTGAGGGTGAAGGTTGTATGGGATCTCTCTAAACATTTATTTGCAACCTCAGTCCATGGGGTGGCAAAGAGTTGGACATGACTGAGTGAGTGAACTGAACTGATGAATGAATAATTATTTCAAAATAAAACAGTTTTTAAAAAAGAGCTGGGGGGTTGAAACCATTTTCAACGGTAAGCTGCCAACCCACCTCTAGCCTGGGTTGACGAGAGACTGAAGAAGCCACGAAGAGAGAGGGTGGAAGTTAAGAGAATCTTTTTAGAGAATACTCTGTGTTAGGATTCCAGTCCTCTCCTTAGAGGCAAGACTGGGATGTCAGTCCCCTGTTGTAAAATCAGTGAAGAGCCTTCACAGGAGCCCCCTGAAAGCATGGTCTGCGTGCCCTGCATGGCTGGGACACATTCAGTGTGTCTGACTCCCACCTGAGAAATGTCAAGGGCAAGAGTTTCAAGACACACAAACCAAGGAGTGAGGCTGTGTTGAGCGATCTGCTCTCCCAGAGTTTGTCAGCACGCAAGATACATGACTGCTTTCCACGTGGCCGAGGCACAGCAAGCGGGTCTTATACAAGAAAAGTGTCTGGAGGGGTGAATGGACAACAAGAGAGGTTAAGTTGGAGATGATGTCAAATACCAGGAAGTTCAGGAGTAACAACAAACCAGAGATGAGTGTATTATCTCTATCAGTGATCTAGCAGGAGACAGAGGTTTCCAGTGATGGGACTGTCAAAAAACAAACAAACAAACAAACCAAAAAATAACATAAAATAGAGATGAGAACAAGAGTCAGCTTTTTAACACTCTTCGGGCCCAGACAGGGCAACAGTGAGCTCACAGTTGCACCAGAAAAGGAAATACTTTTCTGACCAATGTTATCTCTTCTCTTTCCCTGTGCTCTACCCTGAGGGGTCTGGATTCAGAGATAACAGGATGGAGGAGGAGATGGAGGAAAAGCATAAGGTGAAAAGAAAACACATCCCCTCTCCCTGCTGCTAGCTTCCATCTGCAACAGGTCACCATCAGGGAGGAAAGAGAAAACTTGACACTGAACCAAGTTCTAAGTATGATCTGTTACAGGGGACTGGATTTTTACCTTACTGATTGGAGGAGCTTGTACCACCTGGGTGACTAGAAAACCTGCCTGGTTTTTCATCCAAATGCAAGAGAAGAATGAAGCCTATGCAGCAGATTTAAAGGGACAACAAGAAGCAACGGATTGGTTCTTGATTATACATCATGGTCTTACTTGTTCGAGGTAATGGTTACATAAAGTGCATGCTATGGACTTCCCTGAGTGTCCAGTGGTTAGGACTCCATGCTTCCACTGGAAGGGGCATGGGTTCAATTCCTGGTCGGGGAACTAAGATCCTGCATGACACACGATGTGGCCCCCAAAAATAGAAAATATAAAGTGCATGCTGAGGGCTACTTTATCAAGGAAGATATCACAAACTGGAAAAGGGCAGTGAAAAAGACCAAGGGATAGTGTCGGGGGAGGGAGGTCTGGCCTACAAAAGGGATTTTTAAAAGATGAACATTTTACTATGAGGGCAAAGGTTGAAGTATTGACATCACTAAAGTCATAAATGATACAGGAAAGGTCAATCAAATACTTCTCCAGCTCCCAGAATATACAGGGCAGTGACTCTGGGTAAGAGAAAAGAAAAGTGAGAGCAAATACTCTTGGGGAAGATACTACCTCTTAAGAAATGGTAGAGGGTAAAATATCCACTAAGTGGAAACTTTTAAACCAAAATTCACTTGTATTTGAAATGTAAGCATAACTCGTATAACCAAGTATAACTAATACCTTTAGGGAGAGGGAAGAATCAGGATTATATCAACAGGAAAAGTCTTGAAATACAGCTTGAAGTACCCATCCTATACAGATATCTATTTTTTATTATTTTCTTATAAAATTTTAAAATATTTATTTTATTATTTACTTATTTATTTATTTGGTTGAAGTGTGTGGGCTTAGATGCCCTGCAGCATGTATGATCTTAGTTCCCAGACTAGGGATTGAACCTTCCTCCCCTGCATTGGAAGGTAGATTCTTAACCACTGAACCACCGGGAAAGTCCCTATAATGACATTTATCATACTTCAGTAATTTCACTTTAATTTTCTAAAATATATCCCACAAAACACTTCTAGGGAGCAGAGGATATCTATTATTACAATGACACCAACAAGGTTAGTAGTAATATCTGGCAATGTCAATATTTACCAAATTGATAAGAAAATATACCATGTGGATAAATGAAATATCACTAATGGAATGTCACTGACATTGTTCCTCCAGTTGATGTAACCAGATTATTTCTCATCTCACCTGAACAGGCCATTCAAGACTTCAAGGTTTGGGATCAGTGCTCATTGCTGTGTCAGCCTGCCCCAAGGCCTGGGTTGATGCTGTTCCCTCTGCCCAAAACACCCTTCCTTACCCTCCTCACCTCAATCAATTCAATCAAGAGTTCTGGAATCCTCACGTAGTCACTTACCTGCTATCTGTCCCACCTGAAACAACTTGCTTAAGCTCACTAAGCCTCAGTTTACCACCAGTAAATCAAGTCAATATTGTAAACAGATGCTTCATAAATATTTATTGCTGTTGTTATGACATGAATTCTAAAGCAAACTAAGACGTTTTAGGAAAATGCCAATGGCTGTCTCTGAACCAACGCTGGGAGTACCACATGGACAATTTCATCGACCATGACAGTTCTCATGCTACAGTGCTTGGAGGAAAAGACGATGAGTCATATGGAGAGAACTCCTCTGAATGGCAGTTCCTGGGACTCAGTGGAACGACTTAAGTTGAAGTGACAAATGTGGCTGGACCAAAGAATGACTCAACCAGGGACTGAACACCCCTGATTCTTTCCACATCTCTGTTTCCTCCTCCTCTTTTCATTTCTTCCCTGTTCTTCTCTTCCTCTCTATAACTTGCTTCCTCTGCTTTTCTGGCTCATGTGTAGGAAAACATGACTGTAGAGAACCCTCTAAGTCATGGGTTACTGATCGCACCAGCCAGGAGGAAACAGTCCTCCAAGTCCCAGTTTTCAGGGAGCAGACTCTGGGTCAGCTCAGCAATATGACCTCTGTGGCCTCAGGAACTATATGGTCAGGGCAGGGTGGGTGAGCCCCACTACAGGAACCCAGCCAGTACTAACAACAGTGTGGACAGAGAGAGGAGCAGCGTCCCCCACTCAAGGGACAACTGGAGAGAAAAACAAAGCATTCATCAGAACTGAAGTCACATTTTCTCTGAGTGAACAGAGACTCTGAGCCAGAACCAAGAAAGAAGTCCAAGTGGTGAGCTAAATTGTGTGAGATGGCAACTCTTCAAAAAGCCATCATCCCAACCTAAACCGGGGAAATGTGGGGCGGGTAACTGGGTATAACTGAGAAAGGAACCTGAATGAAGGCACCCTGGCCATTGCATGGACAATTCAGAGAAAAGAGACTTGCAGGAGAATAGAGCACTGGCAGTGAGATCAAATATTTAGTTTGCTAAATATTCAGATAGCATTTCCCTCAAAGTGCAAATCCTCATGATGGATTGAATAAAAGAAAAAAAAAATAATGTCTCTCATCAGCCACTTTTAACCTATGTCATCTTGGGAAATAAAAAGTCTATTGACGGATTTATTTTTCTGCAAGGGTTGCTTTAAAGATGACGTGAAGACCTGTCACCAGGGACAGGGGTACTGGTCCCCAGGTGCTCACTTGGCTGTTCCCCTAACTCCTCTGTAAGTCTCTTCCTTTGGGAAGGAAAAATAACTGCATGTCATCCCTAGAATATAAACACATGGCTTCCTCGCTCGTCACTTCACAGGTAGGTTTACTGCATGAGCCCATCAGTGCTATCCAGCCTATGTCACAGCTCAACATCCTTGGTGACTGAAGCTCTGACGTCTCTGTGGAGGCTGGAGCACCGTCACCCATCCCCCGGGGGCAGAGAGAATTAGCAGTTGCAGAAGAAACTCTGTAAGGGAGGCTAAATCTTTCTAGATGGACCTTTTCTTTTTTTCTTGACACTGATAGAAGCTTTATGGGATTCTTAGCACCCAGATTAAATTGAGAGCTAAGTCTCCCTGTGACATCCACTGCTGGGGGGAAACAGAAAAAGAAACCGTTTTGAAGTAAATGCCTTTGACCCTGAGAGATGCTGGGGGACCTGAATGCAGGTAAAGGGAAGAGGGTATCCTGCTTAGAGCTGTTTGCAGTGAGTACCTGATGATCCCGCAGCCAACTCAGCAGGGTGGAGCTCGCTTGGGCTTTGAGGTTGTGCAGACCTGGGCTTGTCTTTCAGTTCTGGCCCTTAGGACCTACAGGGCCTGGGGAAATGTTCCTAAATTCTCTGGGTTTCTGTTTCCTCTTCTGCAACATGGGGATCATCTCCTGCCCTTGACTGGGAGAATTAGTGATGCCACATGAAGACCTGGCACCAAGTGCCATGCAGAGTAGCATCTCAGATGAATGACTTCTAGAGTTATCATGAATGTCCTTGAAGTAACATAATACATCACCAGCCTTTCAAAAGAGCTTCTGCTTCTTTGCATTTCTTCACATTTTCTCACGGGTATTAGTAATGACCCATCCATCAGTGGCTCAAGGGGAATTTGTATAAGCCTTTAAGCTCAGCCTCCCCCATTGTGCTGCTGACAGTGGGGACATCTGTCCAGCTGGTAAAACTGCAGTATCCTGGGCCCCACCCCAGATCTTAGCAGAGTGGGGCCCAGGACTCTGCATTTCAACTAAGTTCTACATGTGAACTTGGGAGGGTTTCTAGTCAATTCACAACAGGTGTTTTAATTCAGTGGAGATTTGTTTTAAGGCAGTCAAAGAAGACAGGACAGCGGTGTTTCATCTGGTGAAGAGTGTCTTATAATCGGTAGATGAGGTACCCTTTCTCCAAGGGCAGGAATGGAAGGAGTGCTATTTGTTGGTGTTCAGTCACTAAGTCTGTCTGACTGTTTGTGGCTCCATAGACTGTAGCCGGCCAGGCTCCTCTGTCCATGGGATTTCCCAGGAAAGAATACTGGAGCAGGTTGCCATTTCCTTCTCCAGGGGATCTTCCCAACCTAGGGATAGAACCCATGTCTCTTGCATTTCTTACATTGGCAGGCAGATTCTTTACCACTGTTCCAGCTGGGAAGCCCAGTACCCTTGGTACCACCATAGTAATTAGAGCAAGGTATTATTCTACTGGTTTATAAAGTCTCTCAGTGGGGGAAGGGGATGATTAAGACCGAATACTCTTTAATCAAGACTTTTTTGCTTTCTTTATTGCCTCTAAAAAAGAAGGGGGAAAATGAATTTATTCAGGTAGTAGGGAGCCATGCCTACATCAAGTGATGAGCTCAGTAACAGGGCTGATTAAGCTCAGAGCTTTCAGTCTCACATGATCTTGTGAGATCACAGATGTTTTATCCCAGCCATTTGTCCCCACACATGTATGTACTTGATGACAGAAGGGATGGGGTTAGAAGGATACATAAGTCATTCTAAACTCATCCACTCAACAAATACCCACCAAGCACCTGCCGTCAGACAGGCTCTGTGCCAGGCACAGGAGTTATAGTGGAGCACTGAACTAGGCAGTTTCTGCCCTTGAGGAGCTCAGAGGCCTGTGGGTGGTAGACCAACTATCACCATGAACTACAAGTGGAGAGCAATCAAGATGCAGTGGGCATGAAGGGAAGCAACAGCAAGTGCTGCTTGGGTAGCTCAGAGGTCCAGCCCACTCCTGAACCCTGGACTCCAGGCTCTATGGCAAGTTTCATGCCAGGTCAATAGCATTACCTCTGGTCAAAGCACTGTATCATTATCACAGTAGTTTGAGTGGAGAGAAATAAAGTTGCCTGTGGCTCCTACAATCCCTACATCTTTGCTCAACATTATAAGAAAACCCTCCTACTTGATGGAGATCATGTCTCCCTGACACGGGAAATCATGTTCCTATGAATCACTCCACACCCCACAGCCACTATTTTTCATCACATATAAGCTTTGATTTCCAGCTGGGTGTTGATAAGACAAAACTCTTCCCTAATGCTTAAGTAACTGAGTGGAAAATAGTTGACAAAAAATGAAAAGGTTGATTTTGATTAGACATAGACTATCTTCTCTTAGGAACAAAATGTGTTTGAACAGGCATGAGTCATTCCTACAGGCTTGTAAGATGATTGATTTATTTATGTAGTTGGTTTCTTTTTAATTGATTTTTTGGGGTGCTAAAATCCAAGATTGATATGTTTTAAAATAATACCTTTACTGGCTTCATACCTTTATATTATAAAAATTCAAGAAACACACCAAAAAACAACACATTACTCAAATTCTCTTCCTCAACAATAACTAGTATTAATAGATCATGAATCTCAATTCAAATATCTCTATTTACAAATTACAATTGGATGAAAGAATAGATGAATGGACAAAATAACCTCATAATAATGGAATCATGTTAGATTTCCTTTTAAAATAAAAATAAATATTCCATGGATTGAATAGAAGACAAAAGAAACTGAAGCAAAAATAAAAGAAATAGTGAAATTCATAGATCTTTCCTCATTCATAAGAGACTGCTCTGAGGATAAGAAAAAAGACCATGGGTATTATTAAAAGGCTCTCTTATAATTACTTGTCTCAATTTTAGACAGTTTTGAAAGACTTTGCCATAAAAGATTAAGTGACCAGCAGACTGAGACTTTCTGCCGCTTTTCTTCACTCCACCTCTCGATATTTTGGAAGCTTTAATTTTGTTTGCTTAGTCAAGATACATATACATTCTATTCTACAGTTATTCTTTCCTTGGTTGTTGCTGTTTTTTGTTTAATTTTGGCTCTGCTTTTAAACTAATTAAATCCTCACCAGTGGTTTATCTCTTGGTGGAATGGATTTTTCATCATCCTGATACATAACATTGATTACAGCAAATGTGTGTATATACAGCTTTCCTACAAGCCAGGCACTATTCCCAACACTGTATGTATATTAATTTTTTTTTCAAATTTAAACTTTATATTTTGTGTTGGGGTATATCCAATTAACAATGTTGTAGTAGTTTTAGGTGGACAGTGAAGGGACTCAGCCATACATAAACATGTGTCCATTCTCTCCTAAACCCCCTCCCATCCAGGCTGCCACATAGCATTGAGTAGACTTCCATGTGCTATACAATAGGTCCTTGTTTGTTATCCATTTTGAATATAGCAGTGTACATGACCTACCCAAACTCCTTAACCAGCCCTTTCCCTCGGCAACCATAAGTTCATTTTCTGAGTCTGTGAGTCTCTTTCTGCTTTGTAAGTTCATTTGTATAATTTCTTTTTAGATTGTTCATATAAGGGATGTCATATGATATTTGTCCATCTCTGTCTGAATTACTTCACTCAGTATGACACTCTCTAGGTCCATCCATGTCGCTGCAAATGGCATTATTTCATTCTTTTTAATGGCTGAGTAATATTCCATTGTATATTACATGTTAATTTATTAAGTCCACAAAAACAAACCAGTGACATGGTGACTGTTGCTATCCCCTAATTACAGATGAAGAGACTAAGGTACCAAAAGTAACTTGCCTGAATTACACAACTAGTAAGTGGCAAAGCCAGGATTCAAACCCAGGTAGTCTGCCTTCAGAGTCTATGTCCTGGAAGGCTTTCTTCAAGAAGCTTCATGGGTATGTTATTCTCTGAGCTCTATCATTTTTTAAAATGCTCTTCTTTTGCTTTTATCCATGAATATGATTCGACTGAATAAAAAATTCTAGCTCACTGCTCTTTTCCTCTGTAGATGGTTCCCTACTGTTCTCTGGCATTGGGAAGAGATGAGGAGAAGTCTAAGGACCCCTAGATTTTTTTTCTCTTTTGCTTTTTCTGTTGGATATCTGAAAAATGCTTTATCTTTGACGTTGAATCAATTTATCATTATATGACTCAATACTGTTCCTTCTATATCAATTTTGCCTAGTATACACTATGATCTTTCAGATAGCTGATTCGTCCCCTCCCTCACTTCAGGAAAATTTTCCTGTAGTATGTTTTCCAATATTTTTTTGTTTCACTTGTTAGGTTCTTACCAAGAATATCAAAGATCTTTATACTGAATTGTCTTTGAATTCCTTAACTTTATCTAATTTTTTCCTCTGCATTAGTTGTAATTATTTCAAGTCTTCACATGTTATTAATATGATTTTTCACTATTTGTACAACCCCTTCGTAACTGATACTTGAAATTTTATTTCATCCCTTTCAGCTCTTTGATATCCCATTCCATATAATTTTGCTGTTCTGTCATGTTATTTTGATCTCTTATTTTATTTCATCTCTGTTCTTATTAAGTTACTATAATATAGAGTGCAGTGTGCTTTCAAGAAATCTGTTCGCATTTTGGTTTTGGGTTCTTCCAGACAGCATTATTCATCTGTCTTTAACATGCATTTTTCCATAGTTTATTACATTTCCCTTTGTTTGTTCTTTTCCTTTAGTTTACTTGACTATGCCATTTCCTTCCATCTCATCTATGCCTAATATGAGTGATTCTGACTGTCTGTTGCTTTAATGGAATTCAGTGTGGGTGAGTTTTCCTCCACATCCTCCCTGCCTCTTCTCCACTCAGAGCCGCAATTTGAGGACTTGGTGTTTTCAAGTCCTTTTTTGTAGCTTAAAGGCATGGGTGAGGAAGGGGACAATTCAGCTGGGCCTGGGTGGAGTCCTTGCTTGGGGCCCACAGTTTCACTCCTTTCAGAGATGCAGCAAACGATCTTTAACCAAAGCCCAGTCCACCGAACCAGTAGTGTGGAGCATTCCGCTGGGCTTCAGCTTGTTCCTGCAGCTCAATGTGCTGACCTGGAAGCTCTTCCTGCCTCGGTCAAAGCCCCAGGGTCAAGCCCTGGGGCCTCTTCCCTCAAGAACTTTTCCTGTAATTGCTTACTCACCCCCCTCAATCTGTTCCCCTTGAAACTGGAGTGTATCAATGAGAATCCACAGGATTTCATCGTTCGGCCATTTCTCCTCTCCATGGCTTCGGGGGAATAGAAACAGGTGATGCAGGTTAGAAAGCCCACTCAGTTCCAACAGCAAGTTTTTCTTTTGGTTGATCTCACTTGGCAATGTTTGCGGCACAAAATGGTTCCTCTTTCCTTGTTTAGTGCTGGTCAACAGCACTCAATCTCTCTCTCAAAAGAAAATTTGCCATGGCCTTTGAGCAGTCACTCCCACTTCCGCCCTCAAGCCAGCCCCTTGCAACCACCCGCCTGCTTTCTCGTCCCCACGGATTTGCCTATTCTAGACATTTCACACACATGCCATCTTGCAACATGTATCCTTTTGGGTCTGGCTTCTCTCACTTAACGTTTTCAAGGTTCATCCTTATGGTAGCAGGTGTGAGATCTTCATACCAATAACCTTTGAGTCTGTGGATGCACTAGTGTGTTTGTGGCCCCTCCTTCCTCTTCAAAGTCGTCAGTGTAGCTTCTATCTCTGTTTCAGTTACCACATCTCTTTCTCTTCACAGCCGGAAAAAGTTTTCTCCTTCTAAGAAGTCTTGTGATTAGATTGAGAACACTTGGATAATCCAAGATAACGACTCATTCAAAGATCCCAAGCTTAACCACATCTACAAACTCATATTTGGGGGTATGTTTCAGTATATTCTGTAACGGTTATGGGAACTATGGTGTGGACATCTTTGGAGAGCAGCATTATTCTGTCTACCACAGATACATAAGCCAATAGTGATAATAATGATAATGGCCAACATTTCCTCAGAAATTACTATGTGCCCTCTAAGAGTTTTATCTGAATTGACTTATTTAGTCCCTGCAATATCCCTATGAGATAAGACGATTATTACTCTCATTTATGAAGGAGCAAGATGCTGAAGCAAGAAGAGGTAAAATGACTTGTCTGAGGTCTCACTAAAGGACTTCCCTAGTGGTCCAGTGGTTAAGAATCCACCAGCCAATGCAGCGGACGTGGGTTTAATCCCTGGTCTGAGAAAATTCCACATGCCTCGGGGCAGCAAAGCCCGCATGCCGCAACTACTGAAGCCTGTGTGTCCGAGGGCCCGTGCGCTGCCACGAGAGAAGCCACTGCAACTGGCGAGCAGCCTCCACTCACCGCAACTAGAGAAAGCGCGGCAATGAAGACCCAGGGCAGCCAACAATAAATAATCAAAAAAAAAAAAGGTATATAGCAGAGCAAATATTTTAACCCTGGAATCTAGTTCCACATCCTGTACAGTTAAAAAGTGGTCCTTCTACTTAATAAGATTGGAACCCTTACTCTCAAGGATAGAGCATTTTCTAATCAGGTCTTGCCTTAGGTCTTAGCTGGTCCTCCCACTACTAAGGCTGTGCGCTGGGGAGCGTATTGGGGCCCCATCAAGCACAGTCAAGAGCCCATAAAATGTGACTTCTGGCATGATATTTGGCGTTATCTTTGTATCTAGGCACTGTTTAAGAAAATATGTAACAGCATCAAGGTACATTAAATATTGGGACTTGTTTAAAAAATATATCTCTTGTTGATCAGTGTATTCTTATATTTAACTTGTGATAGTTCTACAGTCCCTTATCCCTGAACTTCATAAAGCACTGAAGACAGGCTTTAGGTTTTTTATTACGGGTTCTTTCTTTTTTTTTTGGTAAGTTTGTGACAAACTAATTTGGGGGCTAAACCTGACCTGCACTGGCCTAGGACTATTCATAGTCTTTTTTTAACCCATTAGTAGTGAACATTCCCATATTTAATTGCAGAATGGTTAAAGTGCTTGATTGTAGGGTGTTGTCCCAGACTCTGCTGGGGATGTTATTAATACCTGGTAGATACATCATATTACCTGGCGTCTAAAACCTGAAATATCTGACTTCCAAGACACATTTGGCCCCAAGGTTTGAAATAGATGCTTGTGGAGCTATAGGAGATATACATGCTAGAAACACTGTTCGTTTGGTCTATAATCAGTACACATGAGTCTACTGACACCTTGTAATAAGTTCCCTCACCAGCACACCAAGCTTGCTGGCAGGCTTTGCAGGTTTACTCGGGGTCCTTGTCCTCATTTAAAATGTCTGAGCCCCTAATCTAGAAACTAGCTCATCTCCTAGAGGCTTGTTTAAAATAAATACTATGTGAGTCCAATATACTTAATGGAAACATTTCAACATAATAAGAAGCCAGCATGATCCAGCTACAGAATAACACAGGATGTCTTATAAGCCCCGTGTGGATTAGAGAGAAGAGGAAAAGCAGGTTGTTAATTATGCATGCTTTAAAGAGAGTGACAAAAAGTCCTTCCCTGGCTTGAGAGGCTCTTAGAAAGGCTGATCCTGTGAAGCATGGCAGAGAAAGAGCTGACTGGAAGCCCATGAAGTCTGGACACTGGTGTTCCCTACCATATCATGCTGGGCATCAATACACAGGATACTTGCTGGGCTAGGCCTCTGTCTACTCATCTATGAAAAGACATGGTTTGATGAGCTCAGCAAAGCTAGAGCCGATGGTTGGAAGGACCACCCTTTCATGTGGCAGATAGGCCTTTAAGAACACAAGTTCGAACTGCACTTTAGAACCTCATTTTTAACCCAGGTTAGCTGCCTGTCAAATAAAACACGTTATAAAATGCAATGTATGTACCAACCATGAGGTTATAAATATATGCCCGCTTATATGCATGCCATAAGTAATAAATAACCAAAGGAATCAATAGTTTATCAAATGTTCATCTGAGGTCAGTAAGGGGAAAATTCCCTCCTGATTTTTCCGGACCTGGTTTTGAGAAGTCAGTCCCTTTCAGAGTTGACCCCAATGATTAATTCATTAATTAGTCCTGCTCTGTGCCAGGTCCTGTCCCAGGGAGGGGGAGGGAGCAAAGGAAGCTGTGGATGTTGCATTTATGGGTTCATAATGCTGTTGTTGTTAAGTCGCTAAGTCATGTCCAACTCTTTATGACCCCATAGAGTACAGCACTCTAGGCCTCCTTTTCCCTCACTATCTCCTGGAGTTTGCCCAAGTTCATGTTCATTGAATCAGTGATGCCATGCAACCATCTCATCCTCTGTCATCCCCTTCTCCTTCTGCCTTCAATCTTTCCCAGCATCAGGGTCTTTTCTAATGAGTTGGCTCTTTGTATCAGGTAGCCAAAGTATTGGAGTTTCAGCTTCAGCATCAGTCTTTCCAATGACTATTCTGGGTTGATTTCCTTTAGGATTGACTGGTTTGATCTACTTGCTGTCCAAGGGACTGTCAAGAGTCTTCTCCAATACCACAATTTGAAAGCATCAATTCTTCAGCACTCAGCTTTCTTTATGGTCCAACTCTCACATCTGTACATGACTACTGGAAAGACCATAGCTTTGACTATACGGACTTCAGCGGCAAAGTGATGTCTTTGCTTTTTAATACACTGTCTAGGTTTGTCATAGCTTTCCTTCAAGAAGCAATCATCTTCTAATTTTATGGCTGTGGTCACCATCCGCAGTGATTTTTAGAGATAAAGAGGAGAAAATCTGTCACTGCTTCCACCTTAATACTGGGCTCCTAATACTGTGTAACTTTATGCCTATCACAGCATAAGAGGATCTGTGTCCCTCCCTGGTCTGATGATGATGGAGGAGGTTGTTGATTGGCATGTCAGTGGATCTCCACTCCTTTTTTACGTATCATGAATAACGAAGGTATAATAATGATAGCAGGGGGCAGGGGTATTCTGGAAACCAGTTTTGTTTGCTTTCTCTCCAACAGAATACTGACTTTAATCTTACTGCACACGAGTGCAGAAAATCATCACATTATGATTGCCTCGGCAGAAAACAGGACATCACTCAGCAACCGCCATCAGACCCAACTGGCCACACACCTGGCAACCAGCTCAGGGCCTCTCAGAAAGCCAGGGGACGGCTGCACGCTGGCCTCCTTGGCAGCGTCTGTGCCCTGCCTGAAACAAGCAGACAACACCCGCTGCTTCAGCACACAATTCAGGACCAACACCAGCGCCCTCTGCATCCACTCCACAGCTGCAGAGGGGAAATCAGGCACGAGTTCCTGGCCAGGAGGCCTCCCTGTGAGGGCTGTCCATTCAGAGGAGCAGCTGGAGGGCTGAGGCAGGCTGCCTTGTGGGGGCACGTGGCTCCCTCAGCTCTCTGAACCTCGTGATCGCTGGTCAATGGGGGCCTGGCTGGGCATTTGGGCTTGAAGGCCTGCTGAGAAGAAGAGTCCCCGGCCAGGGCCCGACGCCGGGAGCCCTTTCTTCTCTTCCCCTGCTGAGTCTTTCCTGTGCCCCGTCTTAACGGGAGAACCACAGTGTTGCTGAATCCCAGTACCAGCCCTTTCTGCTAAAACTCAGTTCCGGGACCTGCGCTAGACTGATCTACGCAGGGGCCTGCGCTGGACCGATCTACGCAGGGGCCTGTGCTGGAGTGATCTACGCAGGTCGGGACCTGTGCTAGGCTGATCTACGCAGGTCGGGACCTGTGCTAGACTGATCTACGCAGGGGCCTGCGCTGGAGTGATCTACGCAGGGGCCTGCGCTGGACCGATCTACGCAGGGGCCTGCGCTGCACTGATCTCCGCAGGTCGAGGTCAGAGTGGTTGGAGAAACCGGCACAGTGGCATCCGAGGTGCTAACCCTCCCCCTCGGGGCCCCGGGTCCTTTCTGCTCTGCAGGTGCTCGGCCGGCTGCGCTCCAGGTCCGCCCTGTTAGAAGCCTCACTGCAGGGCCTGGGGAACCCGCACCCTGCTCCAGTCCCCCAAGCGCTACAGCCCCCACCTCCCTTCTCTTTCTTCCTTGCTTCAGCGCCCCTCCTCCCTCGGATACCCCCATTCCCTTTTGTTCTATTTTGTTCCCACTCCAAGCCTGAGGCATTTGGTGGAGAACTCGTTTATTTACTGGAAGCTGAGTCTGGTTCGAGGAATCCTGCCTCTGAGGAAGATGCACTTTTTTTTTTAACAGACCTCAAGAGGAGGGTCCTGCTTACCCCTAAGGAACAAATCACAAACCGTGGAATTTCAGCCTCCAGAGATGGGCCAAGGGAAATTACTTTTAGAGCTGGAATAGCTAAAATGAAACCAGAGACAGCTCCTTGATCTGTTATGCATACAATTGCTACTGGTTCACTTGCAAAGTAAGGCTAGAAGACCTGGGGGTGGGCGGTGGGGGGGAGGGGGATGGTGGTGGCACTGTTCTGGCTCTGAAGCCTGCCCTTGACCTTGCCTGTGACCTTGAATTTCAGTGGCCAGCAGAGGACTCAGAGAGGCCATGTGTAGGAGCCATGCCCGCTCGCTCCTCCCAGACAGTCTACTCTACTGATGCCCTCATGGTCAAGAACTTTTCCCTCACTGGTGGTTACTCCAAGCCTAGCTTGTTATGGGGGTAGGGGGGGAGCAGGGGCAGTGGGGGGAGGGAGTGACAGAGGCTGAGGTGAAGGATGATGGTGCGGGTAGGGGGAGTGCATTGCATGCTGGGCCAAAGAAAGGAACGTGCTGATAAAGAAAGCTGAGCGCAGAAGAACTGGTGCTTTTGAGCTGTGGTGTTGGAGAAGACTCTTGAGAGTCCCTTGGACTGCAAGGAGATCCAACTAGTCCATCCTAAAGGAGATCACTCCTGGGTGTTCATTGGAAGGACTAATGTTGAAGCTGAAACTCCAATCCTTTGGCCACCTCATGCGAAAAGCTGACTCATTTGAAAAGACCCTCATGCTGAGAAAGATTGAAGGCAGGAGGAGAAGGGGACGGCAGAGAATGAGATGGTTGGATGGCATCACTGCTCAATGGACATGAGTTTGGGTAGACTCCAGGAGTTGGTGATGGACAGGAAGGCCTGGCGTGCTGTGGTCCATGGGGTCACAAAGAGTCAGACATGACTTAGCGACTAAACTGAACTGAACGTGCTGATGATCTGTACATACCCTCCTTTCAGTACCCTTACCCATCACCTCTGATGTTGAACTACATCACATCAGTTGGATAAGGATGTGCCGAGAACAGAGATGAGCCCGAAATGGGGTTCTACTAAACAAGTTTTAAAGAAGAATCTGATCCCTGGTGTAATATATACGTGGAATTGAGATTGAGCACATATGCTCTGTTCAGTAGCAGGCACTCTTGTATTGGCAATTTGTATTGATGGGAGCCAGTAATATCCACCCTAGGTGGAGACAGGAGTGGCCCACACTGAACGTCAGGGCCCCGGTCAGGTCAGCCCACACCTCCTCCGGACATCCACCATGGGGTGGTCATTCTTCTTACTCAGCCTCCCACCCAGGCTGGAGCTCCACAAACGTTAGGGAAATAGGGACTGAAACTACCCAACCTGTCCAGGCACCACAGTAATCATGTGCCTGAGTTATTTTACAACAGGAAGTCCTGGTAAGGAACACGAAATTAACAAGCTACCATCAACCAGAAACATTCAGGAAAGGTCAAAACAGGATGCCACATGTCCTACCCAACCTCCTAGAATTCTCCTCGCTGGAATCCGTCTTGGCTGAGCAATGCGTGTGCCACCAGGAAGGACCTTGAGTCAGAATGATTGACCAGAGACAACCTGGGAACTAATCCCGTAATCATAAACCCTGAGACTGAGCCATGTGACAAAGCAATCCTCCGTTCCCTTACCCTGCTGCTCTCCGCCCTGGGACCCCTTCCCAATCAAGTCACTTGCTTTGTCAGCACGTGCGTCTCCTCAATAATTCACTGCAGAGTCTTAGACAAGAACTCACTCTCAGGCCCTGGAAGGGGTCTCTTTCCTGCAACATGAGGACCCCAGGGCAAAGGGGTAAGCGGCCCCCTGCTGTGGGCTCTCGGGAGCACAGCAGGCCAGCTTCTCTGCGTATTTTTGATGGTTTGTTTTCTGCAGGATTTTTCTCTGCTCTACCAGTCATTCTCTTTGTTTCAGGGAGTGACTGTGCTGGATTTATTGGCTATATCTGGAATTTATTTTCTCCAAAGGCAGTGCTGCAAATGCCTACACTTTCATTCTATCCTGGGATGTAAAGAGATCTGAAACTGACAAGAAATGGAAGAAATTTAAAACCCAAGAGGGAATGGAGCAGGGCAGTGCACAACATTTGAGTTCTAAGTTAGATCTTCCTATGAAAGGAACAGCACTGTGGCACAAATAAAGATTTATAAAATCAATTTTCTTTGCAATCCTGCAGAAAACCTGCATAAGGCTCTCTCTTATGGTTGTTGTTGTTGTTCAGTTGCTCAGTTGTTTCTCTTTGTGACCCCATGGACTGCAGTGTGCCAGGCTTCCCAGTCCTTCACCATCTCCCCGAGCTTGCGCAAACTCACGTCCATTGAGTCGGTGATGCCATCCAACCATCTTGTCCTCTGTCATCCGCTTCTCCTCCTGCCTTCAATCTTTCCCAGCATCAGGGTCTTTTCTAATGAGTTGACTGTTCGCATCAGGTGACCAAAGTACTGGAGCTTCAACTTCAACATCAGTCCTTCCAGTGAATATTCAGGGTTGATTTCCTTTAGGATTGACTCGTTTGATCTCCTTGCAGTCCAAGGGACTCTCAAGAGTCTTCTCCAACACCACAGTTTGAAAGCATCAATTCTTCAGGGCTCAGCCTTCTTTATGGTCCAACTCTCCATACATGACTACTGGAAAAACCATAGCTTTGACTATATGGACTTTTGTTGGCAAATAAACTTCTCTGCTTTTTAATACGTCGTCTAGGTTTGTCTCTTACAGTTAAATGATTGTTTAAATCTCCTCCTTCTGCTCTTTGCCTAACAGGTTCAGCCTATTTGTGAAAACTTCCAAACCATGCTTCCATCCAGAAAGCAAATTTTTGATTTGTGAAATCTTACTATTCATGCAGTAAGCCATTTCATGTTTGGTCCAGGGGATCTGGAGATGAATATTATGGCTTGCCTCACAGGGGTCACAGTCTAATGAGGGTGACTGAATGAGAAATCACCATATTCAAGCCATCATCACATCCAAAAAGAAGCTCTAAGATTAACCTCTAATCTGTCCATCTATCTTCACCAGCGTCACTCCCATTAAAGCTACCATCATCTCTTCTAAGGACTACAGTGGTAACCTCCAGAAGGCTGACACTGTATTACTGTCGCCTAATATTTCACTTTCTCTTCCTGCAGTGCCCTTCCTTCAAGGCAATACATTCCTTCCCTTCTGAACTCAGGAGGGACCACGTAACTCTATTCGGGCAATAAAATACAAGCGTAAGTGACAGTGACACATGTAGGCAGAGGTTTTAAGAGACATGGCTTGCTGTGTGCCCTTTCCTGCTATAGTGACCATCAGTGTTCAAGATGGTGGGTGCCCAGATCCCGGAGTGAGTGGTTATGGAGACAGCTCCCAGCTGACCTGCAATGGTTATGTAGCCTGAGTGCAAGATTTTTGCTGACATAAGCCACAGAGATTTAGGAGTTGCTTGTTTTTGCTTTACCTAGCCTATTCTAGCTGATACACCTCCTATAACATTTCCCTGTTTCTATCTTGCCCTACTCCAATCCAATCTTCAAAGAGAAGCCAAAATTATCTTTTAACAATAAACCAAGCTTGCTAGAAGACTTTTACTGGGTTTCCATGGCGCGTGGAATAAAATCTGAGCTCCCTAACATGTTTTGGCCCTTGTTTTTTCTGTCCTACTTTTATATCACTAGCTGTTCTCCCAACAGCACCGACTTGCCTTTCTGCACAGGTGTTTCAGCAGCACTGACCTTCTAATGCTCCTAACATGCCAGGCTCCTTGATTCTGGGCCTTTCCATATGTTTTTCCCACTAACTGAAGCACTGTTTCATCAGTTTTCTTATGGAAGGTTGCTTCTCATACTTCTGATTTCAGTTTAACTGTTACTTCCTGAAAAAGGTTTGCCCTATTTTTTTTTCTATTAAAATTGTTATTCTTGTCATCAACACCACGTTCTTTTCATTCATAGCACTTATGATCTTTAGTAATCTATTTGTATCATTATTTCCTTTTATATTGTTCATCTACCTCCACTGAGATATCACTTCCATGAGGTTAGGACCCATGCTTGTTTTGTTCACAATGGCATATCCAGCACCTTACACCATGCCTGGCACATACATATTTACTGAATGAATGAGTGAGTGAATGAATGAACAAAACAAATGCTTCAGAGGCTTAATTAAAGTAGAGGCTGTGAGAACCCACCCAAGAGAAATACATGTCAAGGATAACTTCAAGGAGGAAAATATACATAAGATGATACAGATAAAACTGGAGAGGGTCAGAAATGACAGAGAAGGTTAACCTAGTTCAGACTAAGGCATAAGGCTGGTTCCAAAGTGAATCCAGAATTTCGAGTTATCTTCAAAGGGACACTAGACTGCAAATCAAAATCCCACAAAACTAGTTACTAGACAGAATCCCCCAGAGGCACTTGGCGCTTCCATCCTCCCTGTCTCTTCCCCATGCCAGCAAAAGAACATATTTATTACGCCAAAGGACTAGAGGCAGTTGCCTGTTGCAATGGTGGGTTTTTTTCACTTGCCTCTCCTCTAATAAAATTTTGAAAGCTAATGTACCCCCTCAACACATTTTTAACATTTAAATTATCATATTTAGAGTTTCAAATTTTACATCATTCCTTTTTCTCTTTGAACTCTTATTTTCATTCTATTAATATTAACATTGCCCATGGAATTTCATACTGATACAAATGTCTTGGCAATAAAATATCAGTGTATTATAAATCTTCATAAATAATAAACATAAAATTCAAATTTTATTAAAGATGCATCATTCAATGGGAGAGATGAACCTTCTGTTTTCAATTAGTTGATGCTCCACGAATAAACATTACTTTTTGCTAGAATAAGATGACTTCAGCAACAATTCTATTTCTACTTACTCTTGTTTTAAAATGTAATTGCTGAGATATGATGCTCACATAAACACATGGATAGGCTTTCATGGAAAGCAAATAGGTCTGTTTTAGAGGCACTACTCATATCTTTGAATTCTTTCTGATTCTTCCATCAAAAATAACAAAGTGATCTATCACCACAAATTATTTTTAATGTCTGAGAGCTGACGACTCAATTAGATCTTCCTTCAATTTTATTGAAAGCAAAGAGTTGAAAGCCACCCAACTTGCAAAAGGATTTGTTACCCAGTCAGCTGCCCTCTCTCAAATGCTGAAAAGTATATCATAGTGTCTCCACCGAGACTTATCAAATGACTAGCACTTCCACATTTTACTCCTTCACTTAAGGGCATCTCATTTAACCTGATACACACATAAAGGGTTGGGAAAATCAATGATTGGCTATTTCATTATGCCTTTTCCAATATAATATTTTTTGTTAAATGCTTTATTAATAGTACATGCTTTAAATATATTTTAATACAACTTTGGAGCTATACATCAAACTCATTTATTAATGGAAAATGTCTGTCCTATAAGCAATCCTTGTTGTCAAACCAATCAGCCAAATCAGGCTTAGTTTCTGTCAAAACATATCTGACTTCATTTATTAAACTAAATAAATGTGTTAAGACATGTCTCTTTGAACATCATCCACTACCAATAGACAGATTATACTCCCAACCTTCCCATGGAATAAGACTCTGCCTTCACTTTGCCCTATCAAAAGACACAGGGATCTCCCTCTGCAGAAAATGTTTCTTTGGCAGTTTCTGGAGTATGGAAAAGACAAGGTCCTTTAAAAATGTTCTTTTTTCCTAAGTCTCCCTTTGTTTGACATCACAGAGGTTTTTACATCTTGAGCAATGCATCATGGGCTTCCCAGCTGGCTCAGCGGTAAAGAATCTGCCTGCCAGTTCAGTAAACACAGGAACCATGGGTTTGATCCCTGGGTCAGGAAGATCCCCTGGAGGAGGAAATAGCAACCCACTCCAGTATTCTTGCCTGGAAAATTCCATGGACAGATGGGCCTGGTGGGCTACAGTCCACAGGGTTGCAAAGATTCAGACATGACTGAGCAATTAAGCATGCATGCAATGCATCATAGTATAATTGTGTGAGAAATAAATAGTTCTCTAAAGAGGGAGAAGGGAGACTATGAAAGGGAAAGTGGAAGAGAAACAGAGTCTTGTTTTCAGAGCTCCTCCACTCAATTTTAGAAAGAATAAATATGAAAGTAGAGGATCTGGGAATGAATTCCTTTAAATCTAGGCATACCTGTGTATCTCTTGTAAAGTCTTTGTATATCCCCAGATTTGAACCTGCCCTGTTGCTCTTGGGAGAGGTCTAACTTGGGCTACAGGCTGAATCAACTCCTTTTCTGTGATGAATCCAAACAGCTAAGGATGATGAGGGACCATGGAGGGTCTACCCTGCTGCTGTGGGTCCTCTCACGGTGTCCAGAACTCGAGCAGGGGCTGCAGGAATAAGGAGGGCTACTTACTACCTACTCCTGCATGCTGCTCGTAGGGGACCCTGTCTGGTCCCTTGGAGATCGCTCCTTGTTGGGATCGGTAAAGTGGGGAGTATGCTTGCCTCTTGGCACCTCAGCTCACCATGAATCCAAGGATTTTCTAATTTTATTTTCAAAGACTTAGGCTAAATGAGTCATAGCCATTCATTTTAGTAAAAGTAAGCTCTACCCAGAAACAAAGTCAAAGTGGGATTCAAAATGAAACACAGATTTTTCATGTATTGACTTCTAACAAATGTCAATTGAATACATCAAATTCTTTGCATAATAATGCATAATCCTTGTGATAGCCCTGTGAGGGAGCTATGATAGCTCTCCTCTGCTGGTTGAGAAAACTGAGGCTGAGCATGGTTTCATGGCTAGCCAGGCACAAACTCAGACTCACAAAGCCTCTGCAGTTGTCACATGCCACACTGAATCTGTGCCCTTTACCCACCATGCCCATGGCACCGGGAAATGCAGCTGCAACAGTAATAAGCATTTGATCGGTCTTTCTTTTCTGTGCTTTGTGCCCGTTAGTAAGGGTTATGAGTCATGTCCCAGTTAACTAGAAATCTGATAGCATGGAGAAATTAAAATCATGTGCAATCCTCAAATCTCATTTTAGCCAACATTTCATAATGACTTTTAGAAGAGTTTCTAACAAGAATGTTTGACAGATTCTATTTTTACCACGTTGCCTTTCAACCATAACCAAGTAGACAGTAGTTTACACAAGAGAAATTTGCAAGTTCAACAGCAAGAAGAGAAAGAAGAGGATCAAGAGTTTGAATGACATCTGTATATGCATAAGATGGTATTGGGATGTTAGTCTTCACTTTGGCACTTTAATTTATCCCTGATTATTCAATTAGAATACATACTCAAGTGCATTGATTATGACCATGAAGTCTATCTCTCAAGATGCTGATTTTCAGATTCCATTCAAGGACCACAGCTACAGATATCTGGAGCACCACCTCACCCCCACCTCATTCCCCTCAGTCTGCGTCTGCCAGTGCAGTGGGGGGCACCTGGTAATCTCAGACTGCCCTTGAACTGTCAGTGTGCATCTCATGGGCCTTTCTGCTGGGCAGCGGTGGGTAGGTCCTCTGATACCACACATACAAGTGCATCCTGGGAGTGGTGAAGGGTGATGTTTGTTGATGCCCCAGGGGCAACCTGTGACCAGTAGGAATGGGAGTCAGCAGGTAAATGCTACAACCTTCCATCCTTCAGGGGCCCATCCTGGGACACACAGGCACAGTTTTCTGATGGTTCTGATGGAATTGAGCCATTATCGCCCATAGGATAACCTCAGTAACAGATGCATCTGTTGGCTTTTTCTTCTTCTCTGTCTAACTCTCCCTGTTTACTCTTTCCTGCTTCCTAGGACCACCTTCCTAATGAAATTCCTGCTCTGAAGACACTCAGACTCTGCTTTAGAATCCAAACTAAGACGTGGAATCCTCAGATGTTATTTACAAACATGCCATTCTCCATGAAAATAGCCTTAAAAATTTAAATAGCAAAGCAGGCCGTGCTAATAAGGCAGTAATTCTTGACTACAAGTAGCCAAGTGGGTAGAAAGAGGGACATGTATGTGCGCCAGGAGAAGTGGATAAAAGTCATCTAGGGGGCTTTTCAAGCTACATTCTTGAAATGTTGGTCTATCTTTATGGAGTATTGCATAATTCTCTCCCTCAGAATCACAGCCGAATCCTCTCACTGTCTTGTCACCACTGCTGATGAGAAAATGTGTTGTGTGGGGCAGCAAAAGAAGTTTGCTCCACTGACAGCTTTTTAAAGACAAAATTGTTCAGATGCAATTCGGTGCATTACTCAATAGTCTTAGCTATTTTTAATTGTAGTTTAATTTAACTCTGGTCTTCTTGTCCCTGTGCTGAGATTGTTGGAGCTAAATAAAGAATAAGCCTGAGCTTTTCTTCCTAGCATTTATGTTGAACTTGGAAAGTCCTTATCACTCCTCTTGGCCCCTCTTGCCTTCTCAGTGACTCAGGAGATGAACATGTCACAGAAAAGCTCCTCTGACAGCTCAAAACTCCTGACCTGTTTTTCCATTTTATTCTTTAAAGAATAGCAAAAATCCCCTTTACAGCAACTTTTAGTTAGAATTTGCCAACTCAAGGTAACTTGGAATTTGCATATAATTCCTTTAGCAACTCTCTGGAAAACTGAAAAATTTACAACTGCGCAAGAGAGCTCCACATAAAGGAGAAAAAAAGGTACAGAGAATACTCATGTCACTACTCAGAATAAATCATTTTAAACAACAAATTTAAACAAAGCCTTTTGGCACATAGAATTAAATGAGTCACAGTAGCCACACATTTCAAACATTTTAGTTGAAAGCTGGGCGTTGGTGGGAATGCTTTAAGCCTGGCACATAGGGACTGGCCACTGCAGACATTATTAGTTGATCACAGCACTCTCTCATACATATGGGTGCAATTTCTGCATTCTTCTCCACACAGCCTTCTGTTTGACCAAGGATCTTAAGTTGATAGAAAAAAATCAGGAAAGACATATACAGAATAGCGTTAAGGATACAATCATGTACTAGCTTCATGTCCTCATGGAGCTAGCTTCTTGTAAGGGAAACAATAAATCAATAAACAAATGTGTATTTAATATTTGGAGCAGAATTTGACAGTTGCCTTCTAAGTACCTACTTTTTGCTTCTCTCTACAATTAACAGAATAATGATCTTTATCTGGAAACATAGTCTCCCAAATAAATGACCATATTTCCCAGCCTATCTCTTAGTTAGATGTGGTATAGCACTAAGTTCTGATCAAGGATGTGTAAGCAGATACACTTTGTGGAATTTTCAGGAAATTTCTTTAAAAGATAGAGGGCAAATCTTTCTTTCTCTTTCCCTCCATCCTACTGCTGGGAAACTGGATGTGATGGCTAGGGACCCAGCAGCCATCTTGAACCTAGAGGATTAAAGTCACATCCTAGGCACTGTGTTTGGAAAGCTAGAAAAAATCTTTAGATCTCAATAACTATGGAGGTCCCATACCAGCTCTAGACTATCCTCCTCCAGACTCCTTCTGCCTAAAAAGAATGAAATTTCCACTTTATTTAAGCTACTACTTTCCAAGTTTCTGTTTTTCATAACCTAACCCTAGCTGATAATTTTAAAATACATATACACACACTCTACATAACTTATATGCAGAGTACCTCATGAGAAACGCTGAGCTGGAAGAAACACAAGCTGGAATCAAGATTGCCGGGATAAATATCAATAACCTCAGATATGCGGATGACACCACCCTTATGGCAGAAAGTGAAGAAGAACTAAAGAGCCTCTTGATGAGGGTGAAAGAGGAGAGTGAAAAAGTTGGCTTAAAGCTCAACATTCAGAAAACTAATATCATGGCATCTGGTCCCATCACTTCATGGGAAATAGATGGGGAAACAGTGGAAACAGTGTCAGACTTTATTTTTTTGGGCTCCAAAATCACTGCTGGTGGTGATTGCAGCCATGAAATTAAAAGACACTTACTCCTTGGAAGGAAGGTTATGGCCAACCTAGATAGCATATTGAAAAGCAGAGACATTACTTTGCCAACAAAAGTCCGTCTAGTCAAGGCTATGGTTTTTCCAGTGATCATGTATGGATGTGAGAGTTAGACGGTGAAGAAAGCTGAGCACCGCAGAATTGATGCTTTTGGACTGTGGTGTTGGAGAAGACTCTTGAGAGTCCCTTGGACTGCAAGGAGATCTAATCAATCCATCCTAAAAGAGATCAATCCTGGGTGTTCACTGGAAGGTCTGATGTTGAAGCTGAAACTCCAATACTTTGGCCACCTCATGCGAAGGGTTGACTCATTGGAAAAGACCCTAATGCTGGGTAGGATTGGGGGCGGGAGGAGAAGGGAACGACAGAGGATGAGATGGTTGGATGGCATCACCAACTCGATGGACATGGGTTTGGGTAGACTCCGGGAGTTGGTGATGGACAGAGAGGGCTGGCGTGCTGCAATTCATGGGGTTGCAAAGAGTCGGACACGACTGAGTGACTGAACTGAACTGAACTGAACATAACATTTATGTGATACATAATAGTGAAATATATGTGAGTATTAATTGGTCATGGAAGAGAGGCAGACTTCATTGTTTCAACTGGAGCAAATAGTTATATATTTAAATTTGGGATATTTGGCAGCAACAGAGTACATATTTTCTTTTGTGGTTGTACATTGTCTTTATGGGTGGTATCATTTCTAAAAAGCTGCGGAGTTTGCATCTAGTAAATTAAGGAATGGTTAAATGGCCTATATTAAATTGAGAGATTGTTTTCTGTTTTCAAACAGTTTTCAGAGCCATAAATTTCCATTTGCATTGGGTATACCAAGGGAATGCATTTCATCTGCATTCTAGGGCTCTCTGTCCTCCTCCATCAGAGCGTCAGCACCACCGAAACACCGAAGCTGCAATCCTATCCTCTTGTTTTCTAAAGCACGAAAGCTGTGCTGATTTGCATATTGGTTGGCATAAATTAGAATATTAATTTCAATAGGCATTGCCTCTAAACCTAGAACATAAATACAGCCTGCTGCAGTTATACAGATAACCCGTATTTAGAGCACATGGGTGCCTAAAAGTTTTAAACCTTCTATGTTTAATTATATTCAGATTATACTTAAGAAATATACTCACAAAAACTTGCACAGTTGTCAAATTAGAGGTTGTGAACTTTACAATAAATATGTTCCCATGGCCAGATGCAAAAGTTTCCATTTTGGAAAAACCAATAATCCCGTTTCAGGAATGTATTAATCAGGAACCCTCTCTTAGTCACAAAAGACAGAAAACTAACCTAAATCTGCTTATGTGAAATTGTGAATTTATTGGCTTGTGCAATTTAGAGGTACCTGGGGTTACCTGAGTTCTGGGACACCTGAGTTGCAGATTCAGATGATTTCTTTCCCTCCTTATTTCTGCTCTGCCTGACTCTCCTGGTTTCCATCTCAAGCAGATATCCTCCTGCAGTGGCAAGAGGCCCCTGCCAGTCTACATCTTGTCCTTGCACCTTATAATCTGAGAAGAATAAAGCACCCCTCCAGCCCCAGCTACAGCAATCTCCAGAAAGGGGTTGTTCCTGGCCAGCTCCAGTCAGGTGCCCAGCCTTCCTGGTGACAGCCTTGACAAAATCACATGCAGTTAGGAAAAACTAGTTCCCAGAGGAAACGGTGGAAGAAGACCAAAAAAAGGAATGTGTATAATCATGAAGAGGATGATTACTTACTGGCTTTTGCTGAGATGAAGATGAAATCAACTTGCCACTGGACTGGACAAACTGTGTCCCTTCATAGCTGGTCCAGGCAGCTACTATGGAAAATCACTAGCGTTTTGTTAAAATAAATACTAACTCAGTAGGTCAGGGGTGGGGTCCAGGACTCTGCAGGTACAACAGATTCCTAGGTCATGCTGACTCTGCTGGTCCCTGGAGCACAGTTTGAGCAACAAGGGTAGGCTCTCCATCACTACAGAAAGTCTGTTTGACCCTGAGAGTGCAGTTCCCTGTCTCTCCTCAGAGATATTTCGCTGTGTTCACTTTGGCATAGCCTTGGGTCCCCGGGATAAACCTGTCTTTACTGTTGCCATTCAGGGGTTAACATGGCCAAGGCCCCTGCCTTTATGAATCTCCTGACACACTTTTGCTAGCTTCTGCCTTGGGTGTGAGGATGCCCGGTGGGCAAGCCTCCTTGTCTGTGACTGGCATCTGTCAAAGCAGATACGCTGTGCTGAGCAACTAGGTCTCGTTACCGCTTCACTGCTTTTCAGTTTGCATTCTCCTAAGTGATGGAGAGTTTAGGAAAACTGTACCACTGATTGCACTCCCTTCTGGACAAGCCAAATTACCTGTTTGCGTAATTTACCATGAATTGGGAAGTCTTAGCACCTGGGCATTCTTGCTCATTTAATATGCAGGTGTACAAAAGATGCATAAGGCCTCCTCTGGGACTCTCTCCAGACATAATACCCATCAGCTGCATCCTGAACAAACAAGAATTTTATCTGGGCTTTTGAACAGGGACATAAGAATGCGAACCCCCCAGGGAAACGAGGCATTATTTAGCCAAATGCTACATGGCGGTGCCTTCCTGTCTCCCTTTCTCCACACATAGCCTTGATCGCCCTCCTTGATCAACCAACCTAGACCACATCTAACTCTCTTCCATCTCCCTGAAGGAGCAAGGGGTAAAGGGAAAACCTGGCATGACTGAAAAAAAAAACTCATACTGTGACCTTCCCTTCATCTCTTTTTAAAATATTTATTTTTACTTATTTACCTCGTCAGGTTCAGTAGTTGTGGCACTTGGGCTCAGTAGTGGCTCCATGGCATGTGGGATCTTAGTTCCCTGACTAGGGATCAAACCAGTGTCCCCTGCATTGCAAGACTGATTCTTAACCACTGGACCACCAGGGAAGTCCCTTCTTTCCATCTTTAATCAATGAAATCGGATGCAAATGAACTTTTAAGGCTGGTTTTATAGAGGAAGAGAATTCCTGAATTGCTTGTGTTGGAGCCGAGAGAAGCAATCTCACTCATTCGACCTGGGAGATGCCGGGAGTTTATAGGCTGATTATATTTTATGTAAATTTTCCTGGTGAAGCCATCTCCTTCTGCTCTCCTTTTTCACTCTCTGAGTTGCTGCTAAGAAAGAAGGAAGAAAGAACATGGAAAGTTTGTGTAACACCAGCTCATTCCCTGGCCACAACCCTCCCCAGCTCTCCAGCTTCATCTGCCACTTCCTTGCAAATGTGTCTCCAAGAGTCACAGCTTTGTACGCACTGCTCCCAAATAAGAAAATGTCAGTCCAGCCAAGTGTTTAATTGCAGGCACTTGCATGGGGTACATGGCTCAATTTCCTGTACCAAAAAAAAAAAAGCTCTTCTTGAGAATCAAAAATTCATACTACATTTTGTAGGAGTCTGATGGGAAATGATGTCTGGGGAAATTTCTGCAACTTAAGATATGCAAATTCACTATTTGATTGTAATGCTAACCCACGATCCACTGCTGCTTCCTTGTCTCTTACAAGACGAGAGGCTATAAACACTAGTATATTAAAAATGTATCCACCAAAGTAAAATTAGTGCTCGACAAATGCTTATTTTCTAGAGTTTTATTTCTCAGATGAATTGGTATAATTTTTAGGGGTACATATTGCCAGCCAATAATAAATATGCAAGTGTATCAAAACTGGATAGAAAAATGCATTGGATAACACACTGCAAACTAGGGATCAATTCTATTATAGTCTCAGGGGATGAATCTAGTGACCTAATAGAATGTTTCCAATTCTAATTTCTCTGATTCTGTGAAATCAATTTTTCTATAAACTATAACCGGTACATGAGTGCTTCACAAAAACTAATCGTATCGGCATAATAAGCGTGTCAAGTTATGGTTTAATGGACAGCCTGTTGTCCTTTTATTGAAACTAATAGAGTAGCATTAAAAGGAATAAAATACTCAAAATGATAACAGTTTATGGCTTGGCTTTTTTTTTTCTAGCCTTTTGAATTTCATGCTCTTGTGTATTGGTTCTCAATCTCCTTTCATGAGTATTTGAGCTTAAACCTGTTAAAAATGACAAAGAAATGGCTAAGAAGAAGCATTTCCCCACTATCTGACCCTCAGCAGTGTGGTCGAGAAATAGCCAGGCGCTGGCGTCTTCATCTGCGAGGATCATATGTCAGCTGCTGCTGCGAGAAGCCTCGATGAGGGGGAAGAGTTACGACAATAAGGCTCCTGCTTTGTAATGCTGACAAATTAGCCGATCTCAGCTCTTCATTTCAGAAACACCTCTACCCAAGGAGAATGGGATGAAATTGAAGTTGCTCACGCTAACCTAGGATGACCTTGAATGAAATAGATCGCTCTGTTTACCAGGCATAAAGATTGCAGGGGGCTCATCCGTCAGGAAGTCCACGGTATCATAGCTTTGTCTTACTAATTTGAACTTGGCAGGCATCAGAAACTAAAGCTTCACTCGCTAATTATTATTGTGGTTGTTATTTAATGGAATTTGGAAGCCTCCCCCAAAACAGATGGGCTCTCCTTGTTGATACTTATCACAATTGTGCTGATAATTAGTTTTTGATTATATGTTGAGGGTTTGACTCCCCCACTAGTGTTGTGAAGCCAGGAAATACACTCATCCCCTTAAATCGATAGACCCGGTTGCTAGCACAAGTCCTCAGAAAGCAGAAAGACCAGTGTGTTCAGTATCAGTTTCCACCTGCTATCTTGAAATAATTTTGAAAACATACAGTCTCTCCCTCATTAAGTCTGCGTTAGAGAGATAAATGGATGAGCCAGCACGTGGCCATACATTGGAAATGACACTGGGCTTGGAATCAAGTGTGATTGGTCAGAGTCCTAACCGCTCTGTATCAGTTATGTGACTTGAGCAAGGGACTTAAACTCCCTGAAGCTAAACTTCTTCACTGTGACATGGGAAGAATCTAGAGCAAATATGATGCCTACCACATGGTAACTTCTCAATATGTATTTCTCTTTTTTTCTTCTCCGTTGAAGGCAGCAATATCCAATATAACCTTCTGCAATGATGAAAATGCTCAGTATCTGCATCACCTAACACAGTGTCCACCAGCCACACATGGATATTGAGCGTTTGAAATGGGACAAAGGCAATTGAGGAGCTGAATTTTTAATTTTGTATAGTTTTTAATTAACTTAATTTTAAATAGCCGCGTGTGGCTACTATATTGGACAGAACAGATCAAAGGGGCTTCATAGGTTTTACAAGAGCCCAATGGGGGATTACAAAAATAACAAATTTTAAGAGAGCTCCCAGTAGCTGTTCTGGGTTCTTCCACATCTAGGATTAATGAGTACATTTCTTCTCTTTTTGTAAATCATATATTCTGTGATTTACAGAATTTACAAAACTGCACTGTCATAGTAAACTGTCAACATTTGGATACTTTTTCAGAACCCAGGGCAGTGGTCAGAATGATAATACACATTTGATAGAAAATGACTTCGTTCCATCCATGAGAGACTGACCCCCAGTACAATGCTCACCATGCTAGGAGAACCATAATTTTATATTACTTGGCTCTCGTCAAAACTGCGAAGCCACAAATATGACTTATTTATGAACTAGACAACTTGTAGTCACTTGGACTTTTTTCTCACTTTGGGGAGCAACATCACAAGCCATTTAAATGTCAATCTTTTAAATTTGAGATTTAAATCAAAATTTGATGGGGAGGATAGTTTTAATCGCTAAAAATTTCAGCCTGTTGCATTAATCCTTGAGCAATGGTTAATTGTTCCCTTGAGGAAGGAGGAAAATGGAGTCATACATTTTCACTGGATTCCAGAAAAATTAACTGGAAGAATTCTTTTGGCACTTTACCTGGAAAGGGAACATCATTTTTAAAAAATTCAAATAATCTTTCTCTGTAGGTACCATTTAAATCTGTAGTCATGAGTCATTCACTCCAAACACAATAGCAGATTGCACCAAGAGCTGATTTTTAAGGCACTGTGTATACATATTAATAGCAACGTTTATGAGCACTGAAGAGATCGAATGTATACTGGTTACAAAATACTCGGTATGGGAATTTCATAGAGGTGAAAGGAGATCACAAATGTAACTTTCATTTGTTTGGGTGAATCCTAAAATCAGGTTTATCTGAAGCTTAAGCAAGTTCTTTTTTCACTGCAATAGAGAAAGGACCATTAATACATAATTGTCCAGGCTTACAGGTCACTGCTTGAAAACAGAAATACTAAAGTAACTATCGTTTTGTCCCTTTCAGTTCACCTAGGAGTATTTTCTTTACGGACCTTTCAGAATGTGCCTAGATAAGAAATCCTTTTTGAGTCGTCATCACCACACCTTTAGCTAGAAAAACAGCTAACTCTGTTCCAAATCAGGACAAACTAAAAGTGTGAGCTTTTCATAGGCAAATACAGTTTCTTAACTGGCTTTCCACAGAAGGCATTGTGCCTGCTTGCCTGATTCTTGCTCACAGAAAGCCAAGGCAGGAAACATCACTGGCTAGCTCAGGGCCCACCACCAGTTCATTATGACTCCAGTGGAGAGTGGTTCATGAGATTATACACAGTTACAACATGATTAACTCTCTGCTCATCGATTCAATTTTTTTATTGGAAATGTTGCCTCAAATGTGGCATAAATTTCCTGGGAACAGCATTCAGTTTCACCTTATTATTCAGCACAGCTTTCAGAGAGAGGAGGTACTATGGCTAACCCGAATTTAATTTCAGAAGAAGTCAGCTATCCCACTTGCTACAGGCCAAGCTCCATTTCTGATGTTATCCACAATGCTAAACAAGACAGGCTAGAAATATCTGTGTGAACGGGGGTACCAAAGAATAACTCTGAATCTGGAATAAAAGTGCAGTCTCGGAAATTTCCTAGCACTGCTGAGTCTGTGCCTGCAACAGAGGCAGCTGGATTCTGCAGTGCAGTTGACGCGTGGCTGTCAGCATCCGTACACGCCCAGAATCTCCTATGAAGAGCATCACTCCATTTTCCAGCATCTCACCATTTCCAGAACCAAGTCACTGGCCTTCCAAGAGAGAACTCAGTGTGTAGAGAAGGTCCTCTATATCAGAGGAAATCAATAACAGAATGCCTTTTTAATCTGAGCAGATTCCTGGAATTTCCTATGGGAAATTCTCACAAGGGTGTTTTTACTTGAATGTTTTTCTGCAAGAGAGAAAGAAGAGCCTGGTATCCTCCTGAATCAAAAGCATGGGCTTTTATTCACTTGAGATGAATATACCTGTATCAAATCCGCATCCTTTTAAAGAGGTGGAAATTACCCTCTTGGCTTATTGGACCAGGCAGGGACTATCAGTTCCACAGTTCTTAACAGAGCTTCACCAGCTCCATAATTGAAGAAATTCTTCCAGGACCATGTTTATTATTTGGCCTGTCTGTTACCTAGGATCCACACCAGGAAAATTATGTGCAAACACAAATCAGATAGTCTCCTGGGACTTATTTGCTGAGTATTTTCTTGGTAAGAATTCCTGCAGCATCAAAATTTTGCTTGGAGGAAAAAAAACAGAAGCTTCAAAGTGAACCATGATGCTTTTTGCAGAAACAAAGCAACACCCAAATAAATAAATAAATAAAGCCTGTGACCAACTATTTTCCCCTTCACAGCTTCTCTCTTATCAGAGGCATCTTCTCTTGGTTTGTGGACCAGCCTGAACGTGAAAGAGCTTCTCGGGTCAACCCTGATGCAGTTTCTGTGTCTGCAGAGTTTTAAAATATGCTGAAGCGAACAAACAAAAAATCTTTATATAGGAACCAAAACTCTTCGCATAAGTATGTATTTGTGGGTGGATGTGTGGGTTGGTGTGCATATGCACACACAGGAGCTAGGAACACCTCACATAACCCCGTTAAGTGAAAATCATGCTAAAGATGAATCATCTCTTTGAAAATTGGACTTCCCCTGGTGGCTCAGCTGGTAAAGAATCTGCCTGCAATGTGGGAGACCTGGGCTCAATCCCTGGGTTGGGAAGAGCCCCTGGAAAAGGGAAAGGCTACCCACTCCAGTATTCTGGCCTGGAGAATTCCATGGACTGTATAGTCCATGGGGTCGCAAACAGTCGGACATGACTGAGCAACTTTCACTTTAAAAATTTTAGTTGATTTACAATATTGTGTTAGTTTCAGATGTACAGCAGTGATTTTGCAGATTATATTGCATGACACGTTGTTATAAAATATTGGGGAAATTTCCTATGTCATACAGTAAATCTTTGCTGCTTATCTACTTTATATAAGTACTTGGTATCTGTTAATCCCATACTCCTAATTTGCCCCTCCCCCTGGTAACCGTTAATTTTTTTTCTGTGTCTGTGAGTCTGTTCTGTTTCGTATGTAGATTTATTTGGATTATTTTTTTGATTTCACATATGCTATCATACAGTATTTATCTTTCTCTGTCTGATTTATTTCACTAAACATGATCTTCTCTAGGCCCATGCATGTTGTTTCAAATGGCAGAATTTCATTCTCTTTTGTGGCTGAGTAATATTCTATTGTATATTCACAACACATCTTCTTAAGTCATTCGTCTGTTGATGGACAGTTGGGTTGCTTCTGTGTCTTGGCTATTGTAAATAGTGCTGCTGTGAACATGGGGATGCATATGTCTTTTCAAATTAGGGGTTTCATTTTTTCCAGATATATGCCCAAGAGTGGAATCGCTGAATCATATGGCACATCTAGTTTTAAGGAAATGTATACTGTTTTACATAGTGACTGCACCAGTGTCTTACCCACCAACAGTGTACAAGAGTTCCTTTTTTCTCCACAAGGAATGAAGCATCTTAAATCACAGCTGATAATTTGTCCCTCCATGGTTTTGAAAAACTTTACAAAAGTGTCCAATTGCTTATTTAGACAAAGAAACATTCAAGAAGAGGTGAGGTAAGAGAATAAGAGGTAAGAAATAAAACTATTCATATGGGCTGCCGTATATGTATGTGTGTGTGTGTGTGTGTGTGTGTGCATACATATATACATCGGGCTTCCCAGGTGATGCTAGTGGTAAAGAACTGGCCTGCCAATGCAGGAGACCCAAGAGACTCAGTCTCAATTCCTGGGTCGGGAAGATCCCCTGGAGAAGAAAATGGCAACCCACTCCAGTATTCTTGCCTGGGAAATTCCATGGACAGAGGAGCCTGGTGAGCTACGTACAGTCCATGGGGTTGCAAGAGTTGGACACAACTAAGCAACTTAGCACACACGCATGTGTATGTACACACACACACACACACACACACACACACACACACACACACACACACAGGAGGAGGAAATGGCAACCCACTCCATATTCTTGCCTGAGAAATCCCATGGTCAGAGGAGCCTGGAGGGCTACTGTCTGTGGGATTGCAAGAGTCAAACACAACTTAGTGACTAAACCACCACCACCATTTACTTATAAAGAGAGAGAGAATATTTGCGGTGCAATTTGGATTTACTTTCCAGTTGTATCACTTCCTAGCTGTGTGCTCTTAGGCAAGTTAATACGCTTATTGAATACAAATTATCTAAACCTAACAGGGGTGATGATATGTGTCTTAAGAGGTGTGAAGATTTGAGAATCAAATGATATCCTGCAGGTGTCAATCAAGGTTTTAGTTCCAAGTAACAGAGACATACTCTGGCTAATTGAGGCAGAAGAGGAACATATCCAAGACCATCATGTTGCTTATGAAACTTCTCAGAAGGCTGGAGAATCAGACATGGGGAAAAGAAGGGTCCAGGAAGACCATGTGGGCACCAGGACAGCAGGCATTTTGGCACCAAAGTGCACGCAGAGACTCCCAGCCCCGCCACTGAATGCTTGGCTGCCATGACAAGCCTGGTCCCGTGTGCTCCTGAGAAGCAGAAACTGTTGAAATAATAGCAGAACGACCTCTGCTCAGTCACCTTCCTGAGATCAATGATTCCAGTTGTGAAGACTAAATAGGTCTGTTGGTTGGTTGAGCCTAAATCATGTGTTCTTTGCCTAAGTGCAGAGGAGCATGGGGAACAAGCTCTTGGCATTTTCCAGTTTTCTAGTCAAGGTAAGCTCTTTTTCCCAGCCAGAGCCATAAGATGGAGAATCTACCAAACAAAGGAAAGAGCCTCAGAGTCTGAGTCACTGAGAAGATGCACAGGCCCATTACAGAAGCTATCAAAGCTCCTGACACGTAAGAGGTATTATGTACATGGTGACTATGAACATTATCCTGAACCAGTGAGAAAAGGGAACAACCCATTATTCAATAAATGGGGCAGAGATTATTAGTTGTTTGGGAGAAAAAAAATGTACAGTTCACCAAAATAAAGTCCAATAGGATCAAAGATTAAAAAGAGAACTGAATCTACAAAAAATTATGCATCCTACTGTGTCCATCAGTGAAGGCCTGACCTACCCTGAAAGAGGCTCATATAAAGGAAGTGGATTTTCCAATGAAAATAGGGGAGAGGGAGGTTTAACCCCCTACCTCTTAGAACCAGACCCACATACTCCACTCTTAATTTTGCATTTGACCCCAAATGGAAAGCCTCCTCTTTTATTTACTAAAAATAAAATGTTAAGATAACTTATCACATGCCTAACCTACTCAACTCTTTTTTCCAGGCAGACAAGGGCCTTGTTTTACATGCCTTTGGGTCCTACTATGCCTGGATTAAGGCTTCCCTGGTAGTTCAGCTGGTAAAGAATCCACCTGCAATGCAGGAGACCCCAGTTCAATTCCTGGGTAGGGAAGATCTGTTGGAGAAGGGATAGGCTACCCACTCCAGTATTCTTGGGCTTCCCTGGTGGCTCAGACAGTAAAGAATCCACCTGCAATGTGGGAGACCTGGGTTTGATCCCTGGGCTTGGAAGATCCCCTGGAGAAGGGAAAGGCTACCTTTCCAGTACTCTTGCCTGGAGAATTCCATGGACAGAGGAGCTTGACAGCCTACCATCCATGCACTCACAAAGAGTTGGACACGACTGAGCGACTAACGCTTTCACTTTCATGCCTGGATCAGTGCTTTGAACATAGCAGGCTATCAAAATTCCTCATGATTGAGGAAGAAACCTGAATTGCCGGTTAACTGTTTTGAAATGTCTGGCAATGGTTTCAACTTTGAGTACTAACTTAAATAAAGTAATCTCTCAGTTCTTCAATTTCCCCCCCCCCTTTTTTTTAAAGAAGAATGAGTACAGTTACATGGCCTGCTGCTCCCTACCTTCACAAAACAGCAAATACTGATTATTTCAGGCTCAACAAAACAAGTCATAGGTGACAGCTCTGAAGTTCTCACAGAGGGGCTGCTTTCCAGAAGGTTTACTACTCCTTCTACCTCTGTTATCTACAGTCCTTACTGTGGGTTGCCGTCTTCCACTCCTATATTCAGTCCTGAAAGGCTAGTCAAATGTGAGTGAGGGTGGACAGAAATATTTCTTTTCTAGCTGTATATCTTTTTGGTTACAGTTTTCTTTTTAATTTACTACTTTTCTCTGTTGTTAGAATAGTTACGGGATCTGACATACTTTCCTCATGACTGAATTGATTTTTGCTTTTCCTTTGACTTTCTAAAAGCTTTTGATGTCATTTACTCAAGTTAAGAAATCACTTTAAGACCTTTGTGTGTGCATGCTAAGTCACTTCAGTTGTGTCTGACTCTTTGAGACCTCATGGACTGTAGCCTGCCAGGCTCCTCTGTCCACAGAATTCTCCAGGCAAGAATACTGGAGTGGGTTGCCATTTCCTTCTGCAGTGGATCTTCCCGACCCAGGGATCAAACCTGGGTCTCCTGCATTGCAGGCAGATTCTTTATCACCTGAGCCACCAGGAAAGCCCTGTTATCCATGACACATCCCTAAATAACACATGAATAAGGATTTACCATCTCTGAAAATTTTTCAGCTCCAGGACTGAAAAAGGTCATTTGCTGCCCTGTTTGATTTATCTCTGAGAATGAAAAGAACCAAAAGTCAGTTCCCTTTAGTACAAATTCTCTTTCATATTTTATTTGCTAAGGTACAGCTGATTTCTAAATTAAGAACATGCTTAAAGGAAAGGTTAGGAAGCTATTCATTCCAATCCATTAGTAAGTCTGGTTTTGATTGAATTTTTAAATAATGTTTGATAATTATTGCTTCTTAGCTTTTGGATTTCAAATAGGATGAAAGAACCTGTTTTCTTTTTTATTTAAAATTACAGTAGATTCAGCCCAGTCAAAAGATTTCGGAGTTGCTCCCAAAGAATTCTTTAGCTCTCACAATACATGCTGATGATAAATGCCCATCACAAAATTTTAAATGGTCAAAATGTTGAACTATATTTGAGAAGGCAATGGCACCCCACTCCAGTACTCTTGCCTGGAGAATCCCAGGGACGGCGGAGCCTGGTGGGCTGTCGTCTATGGGGTCGCACAGAGTCGGACACGACTGAAGCGACTTAGCAGCAGCGGCATATTTATGATTAGGTCAGAGGTCAGCCAACTTTTTCTGTAAATATCCAGACAGTAAATCGGTGCGACGGCTCCGCGCAGAGGCATGGCGGAGAGGAGCTAGGCCGGGCCGAGGGCTGGGAGCCGGGGGCAGCGGCCAACGGGAGCTAGGCCGGGCAGGGGGCCGGGGGCGGCTGACAGGGGCTAGGCCGGGCCGGGCCGGGGGCCGGGGGCGGCGGCCAATGGGAGCTAGGCCGGGCCGGGGGCCGGGGGCGGCGGCCGAGAGGGGCTAGGCCGGGCCGGGGCTCGGAGGCCGGGGGCTGCGGCTAGAGGAGTTACCCCAGGCCCGAGGGGCAGGGGCTGCGTGGGCACAGGAGGGCCGAGAGGAGTTACTCCACATTCAACGTCAGGAGGGGCCGTCGTGAGTAGATACCCCTTGTCCAAGGTAAGGAGCAATGGTTGCAGTTTCCTGGAACGGCCATGAAGAAATACCCCACGTCCAAGGTAAGAGAAACCCAAGTAAGCCGGTAAGTGTTGCGAGAGGGCATCAGAGGGCAGACACACTGAAACTAAAATTACAGAAAACTAGCTAATCTGATCATACGGACCACAGCCTTGTCTATCTCAATGAAACTAAGCCATGCCATATGGGGCCACCCAAGACGGATGGGTCATGGTGGAGAGGTCTGACAGAATGTGGTCCACTGGAGAAGGGCATGGCAAACCACTTCAATATTCTTGCCTTGAGAACCCCATAAACAGTATGAAAAGGCAAAAAGATAGGACACTTAAAGATGAACTCCCCAGGTCAGTAAGTGCCCAATATGCTACTGGAGATCAGTAGAGAAATAACTCCAGAAAGAATGATGGGATGGAGCCAAAGCAAAAACGATACCCAGCTGTGGATTTGACTGGTGATAGACTCAAAGTCCGATGCTGTAAAGAGCAATATTGCATAGGAACCTGGAATGTTAGGTCCATGAATCAAGGCAAATTGGAAGTGGTCAAACAGGAGATGGCCAGAGTGAACACTGACATTCTAGGAATCAGCAAACTAAGATGGACTGGAATGGGTGAATTTAACTCAGATGACCATTATATCTACTACTGTGGGCAAGAATCCCTTAGAAGAAATGGAGTAGCCATCATGGTCAATAAAAGAGTCTGAAAGGCAGTACTTGGATGCAATCTCAAAAACGATAGAATGATCTCTGTTCATTTCCAAAGCAAACCATTCAATATAACAGTAATCCAAGTCTATGCCCCGACCAGTAATGCCGAAGAAGCTGAAGTTGAATGGTTCTATGAAGACCTACAAGACCTTCTAGAACTAACACCCAAAAAAGATGTCCTTTTCATTATAGGGAATTGGAATGCAAAAGTAGGAAGTCAAGAAACACCTGGCGGAACAGGCAAATTTGGCCTTGGAGAACAGAATGAAGCAGGACAAAGGCTAATAGAGTTTTGCCAAGAGAACGCACTGGTAATAGCAAACACCCTCTTCCAACAACACAAGAGAAGACTCTACACATGGACGTCACCAGATGGTCAACAACGAAATCAGATTGATTATATTCTTTGCAGCCAAAGATGGAGAAGCTCTATACAGTCAGCAAAAACAAGACCGGGAGCAGACTGTGGCTCAGATTATGAACTGCTTATTGCCAAATTCAGACTTAAATTGAAGAAAGTAGGGGAAACCACTAGTCCATTCAGGTATGACCTAGATCAAATCCCTTATGAGTATACAGTAGAAGTGACAAATAGATTTAAGGGACTAGATCTGATAGACAGAGTGCCTGATGAACTATGGAGAGAGGTTCGTGACATTGTACAGGAGACAGGGATCAAGACCATCCCCATGGAAAAGAAACGCAAAAAAGCAAAATAGCTGTCTGAGGAGGCCTTACAGATAGCTGGGAAGAGAAGAGAAGCAAAAAGCAAAGGAGAAAAGGAAAGATATTCCCATCTGAATGCAGAGTTCCAAAGAATAACAAGGAGAGATACAAAAAAGCCTTCCTCAGCGATCGGTGCAAAGAAATAGAGGAAAGCAACAGATTGGGAAAGACTAGGGATCTCTTCAAGAAAATTAGAGATACCAAGGGAACATTTCATGCAAAGATAGGCTCAATAAAGGACAGAAATGGTATGGACCTAACAGAAGCAGAAGATATTAAGAAGAGGTGGCAAGAATACACAGAAGAACTGTACGAAAAAGATCTTCATGACCCAGATAATCACGATGGTGTGATCACTCACCTAGAGCCAGACATCCTGGAATGTGAAGTCAAGTTGGCCTTAGAAAACATCACTATGAACAAAGCTAGTGGAGGTGATGTAATTCCAGTTGAGCTATTTCAAATCCTCAAAGATGATGCTGTGAAAGTGCTGCACTCAATATGCCAGCAAATTTGGAAAACTCAGCAGTGGCCACAGGACTGGAAAAGGTCAGTTTTCATTCCAATCTCAAAGAAAGGCAATGCCAAAGAATGCTCAAACTACCACACAATTGCACTCATCTGACATGCTTGTAAAGTAATGCTCAAAATTCTCCAAGCCAGGCTTCAGCAATACGTGAACCGTGGACTTCCAGATGTTCAAGCTGGATTTAGAAAAGGCAGAGGAACCAGAGATCAAATTGCCAACATCCACTGGATCATCGAAAAAGCAAGAGAGTTCCAGAAAAACATCTATTTCTGCTTTATTGACTATGCCAAAGACTTTGACTGTGTGGATCACAATAAACTGTGGAAAATTCTGAAAGAGATGGGAATACCAGACCATCTGACCTGTCTCCTGAGAAACCTGTATGCAGGTCAGGAAGCAACAGTTAGAACTGGACATGGAACAACAGACTGGTTCCAAATAGGAAAAGGAGTCCGTCAAGGCTGTATATTGTCACCTTGCTTATTTAACTTATATGCAGAGTACATCATGAGAAACTCTGGGCTGAAAGAAACACAAGCTGGAATCAAGATTGCAAGGAGAAATATCAATAACCTCAGATATGCAGATGACACCACCCTTATGGCAGAAAGTGAAGAAGAACTAAAGAGCCTCTTGATGAAAGTGAAAGAGGAGAGTGAAAAAGTTGGCTTAAAGCTCAACATTCAGAAAACTAAGATCATGGCATCTGGTCCCATCACTTCATGGGAAATAGATAGGGAAACAGTGGAAACAGTGTCAGACTTGATGTTTGGGGGCTCCAAGATCACTGCTGATGGTGATTGCAGCCATGAAATTAAAAGACGCTTACTCCTTGGAAGGAAGGTTATGGCCAACCTATATAGCATATTAAAAGCAGAGACGTTACTTTGCCAACAAAAGTCCATCTAGTCAAGGCTATGGTTTTTCCAGTGGTCATGTATGGATGTGAGAGTTGGACAGTGAAGAAAGCTGAGCACCGCAGAATTGATGCTTTTGAACTGTGGTGTTGGAGAAGACTCTTGAGAGTCCCTTGGACTGCAAGGAGATCCAATCAATCCATCCTAAAGGAGATCGATCCTGGGTGTTCATTTGAAGGACTGATGTTGAAGCTGAAACTGCAATACTTTGGCCACCTCATGCAAAGAGTTGACTCATTTGAAACGACCCTAATGCTGGGTAGGATTGGGGGCAGGAGGAGAAGGGGACGACAGAGGATGAGATGGTTGGATGGCATCACCGACTCGATGGACATGGGTTTGGATAGACTCCGGGAGTTGGTGATGGACAGAGAGGCCTGGCATGCTGCAATTCATGGGGTCGCAAAGAGTCGGACACAACTGAACAACTGAACTGAACTGAACTGAACTGAAATCTTTTAAGCTTTGTGGTCATATGATCTCTGTTAGAATCTCTCAACCCTGCCACTGTAGTGCAAAAGCAACCACAGACAATATATTAATGAGTGTAGCTGTGTCTCAATAAGACTTTATTTATAAACACTGAAATGTGAGTTTCATATAATTTTCATGTGACATGAAATATGATTCTTCTTTTCATTTTTTCAGGAAGCAAGCAACATTCTTAGCTCATGGGTAATATAAAAACAGATGGTGATATTCCATTGTGTATACGTACCACAACTTTCTTCTCCATTCATCTGCCGATGGACATCTAGGTTGCGTCCATGTCCTAGCTTTCGTAAACAGTGCTGCAATGAACATTGAGGTACACACATCTGTTTCAATTCTGGTTTTCTCAGTGTGTATGCCCAGCAGTGGGATTGCTAGGTCATAGGGCAGATCTATTTCCAGTTTTTTTAAGGAATGAGGTGGATGAAACTGGAGCCTATTATACAGAGTGAAGTAAGTCAGAAAGAAAACCACCAATACAGTATATTAATGCATATATATGAAATTTAGAAAAATGGTAATGATGACCCTATATGCGAGACAGCAAAAGAGACACAGATATAAAAAACAGACTTCTGGACTCTGTGGGAGAAGGCGAGGGTGGGATGATTTGAGAGAACAGCATTGAAACATGTATATTACCATATGTGAAATAGGTGACCAGTCCAAGTTCAATGCATGAAACAGAGCACTCAGGGCTGGTGCACTGCGACAACGCTGAGGGATGGGATGGGGAGGGAGATGGGGGGTTCAGGATGGGGGTCACATGTACACCCGTGGCTGATCCATGTCAATGTATGACAAAAACCACCACAATATTGTAAAGTAATTAGCCTCCAATTAAAATAAATTTATTAATTTTAATTAAAAAAAAAAAGATGGTGAGCTAGCAGGCCATAGTTGCTCACCCCACTTAAGGTGAACTGGGGATGAAATTCTATTCCTTTTTTTAGAAATAGGAAACAACACTTTTATTAAACAGATGAAGTTATAACATGCTTATAAAACTTACATACACCAGAAACTAATACAACATTATAAATCAACTAAATTTCAAGAAAAATTTTAAAACTGAGCACAGGTTGTAACACTTAAGAGACTTTATGCAGTAGATACCATGGCATTCATATGTTCAATATTTACTTGAACATTTGGTGTGAGCAGTATAATAGTTTTACTGATGTATACATGCTTTTTAAATTATACATTTTAAATTAATGCATTTAATAGTTTTTCTTCACTTTTAACTTTTATTTTATATTAGAGTATAGTTGACTAAAAAATGTTGTGATTGTTTCAGGTATATAGCAAAGTGATTCAGTTATACATGTTTCTATTCTTTTTCAAATTCTTTCCCATTTAGAATGTTACATTCATGTTATATATACCATGCTATATATATATAACATTGAGCAGCGTTCCCTGTGTTACACAGTAGGTCTTTGTTGGTTATCCATTTTATACAGCAGTATGTACATGTCAATCCCAACTCCCTAACTATCCCTCTCTCACCCTTACACCCTGGGGGATGAAATTCTTGAGATGTTTTCACTTTTATTGACACCCAAAGCCCAAGCTTTGCCATGTCTTGCATAGTTCAAGTCCAAGTTCTTTCAATTCATGCTATACATTCTTTTTTAAAACTTTTATTGGAACATAATTGATTTAAAATGTTGTGTCAGTTTCTGCCATACAGCAAAGTGAGTCAGTTTATACATATACATGTATCCACCCTTTTTTAGATTATTTTCCCATATAGGCCATTACAGAGTACTGAGGAGCATTCCCTGTATGGCACAGGAGGTTCTTATTAGTCATCTACTTTATATACAGTGGTGTGTATACATACATCTTATACGTTCATTTAAAAGAATGATATGCAAGACTCCCCTGGTGGTCCAGCGGCCAAGAGTTCCCATTCCCAGTGCAGGAGACCCTGGTCAGGGAACTAGGTCCTGAATGCCACAATGAGGATCGAAGATCCCGCATGCCGCAACTAATAATAAAAGAAGGCTGCAGCTGTATGTTTTGACCTTTAATGTTCTTCCAGGCACACATGCAGACTGGGCTCTCATTTGTGTTTATAAAGGGAAACTATATACACATGTATGTCTCCATATGCAAAGAAGACTTCTTGAAGGATACACCAGGAATGTGTAACAGTAGTTGGTTCCATTGAAGGGAATTAGATGACAAGCGACAGGAGTGAGCAGGCAGAAGATGGTGGAGGAGAAAAACAGGGAGATCGCCAGCCTCCCCACAAATACAACAAAAACTCATCAAGGTATGGAACAGCTCCTACAAAGCAACCTCAAGGCTACAGCAGAAGACCCCAGGCCTCCAGAGGGACAGGCTAAGCTCCCTGAAATGAGGTGGGAGAGAGGATAGAGACATAAAAAGGGAAAAGACTGAGAACTTCTGGATGGGAGCATGTGCCCTGAGGGAGAGAAGGAGTCCTGAAACAGGAGGAGTTCCTGCGCACAGGGAAGCTCCCTTGCAGGAGGGCCCAGGGGGAGCAGTGGAGTCTTGGGAAACCGGGCAAAGCAGGGAATTAGAGGGCAGAAAACAGAGAAAGTCACACTTCTCAGTCCGTGAACAGCTTGCAGACTATGGCCCCAACCAGATGGCAGGCTCAGGGGACTGAGAGAAGCCCATAGAAACCCCACAGCACAGACGGCGGGCTGGGGTAGCCAAGAGTGGGGAGGCATACAAACCTCTCCCAAACCCATGTTCATCGAGTCGATGATGCCATCCAGCCATCTCATCCTCTGTCATCCCCTTCTCCTCCTGCCCTCAATCCTTCCCAGCATCAGCGTCTTTTCCAATGAGTCAGCTCTTTGCATCAGATAGCCAAAGTATTGGAGTTTCAGCTTCAACATCAGTCCCTCCAATGAACACCCAGGACTGATCTCCTTTAGGATGGACTGGTTGGATCTCCTTGCAGTCCAAGGGACTCTCAAGAGTCTTCTCCAATACCACAGTTCAAAAGCATCAATTCTTTGGCACTCAGCTTTCTTTATAGTTCAACTCTCACATCCATACGTGACCACTGGAAAAACCATAGCCAATGTGATCCTTATCAAATTACCAATGGCATTTTTCACAGAACCAGAACAAAAAATGTCACAATATGGAAACACAAAAGACCCTCAGTAGCCAAAGCAGGCTTGAGAAAGAAGAATGGAGCTGGAGGAATCAACCTTCCTGACTTCAGACTATACTACAAAGCCACAGTCATCAGGACAGTATGGTACTGGCAAAAAAAAATGAAATATAGACCAATGGAACAAGATAGACCCATGTACCTATGGGTACCTTATTTTTTGACAAAGGAGGCAAGAATATACAATGGGGCAAAGATAGCTTCTTCAATAAGTAGTGCTGGAGAAACTGGATACCTACATGCAAAAGAATGAAATTAGAACACTTTCTAATGCCACACGCAAAGATAAATTCGAAGTGAATTAAAGACTTAAATTTAAGACCGGAAATTATAAAACTCTTAGAGGAAAGCATAGGCAGAACACTCAATGACATAAATCAAAGCAAGATCTTCTATGACCCACCTCCTAGAGTAATGGAAATAAAAACAAAAATAAATAAGTGTGACCTAATTAAACTTAAAAGCTTTTGCACAGCAAAGGAAACTGTAAACAAGGTGAAAAGACAACCCTCAGAATGGGAGAAAATAATAATGAAGAAAACTACTGACAAAGAATTAATTTCCAAAATATACAAGCAGCTCATACAATTCAATATCAGAAAAACAAACAACCCAATCAAAAAATGGGGAAAAGACCTAAACAAGAATTTCTCCAAAGAAGACATACAGACAGCTAACAAGGACATGAAACAATGCTCAACATTGCTCATTATTAGAGAAATGCAGATCAAAACTGCAATGAGATACCACCTTACACCAGTCAGAATGGCCATCATCAAAAAGTCTACAAACAATAAATGCTGGAGAAGGTATGGAGAAAAGGGAACACTCTGGCATTTCTGGTGGGAATGTAAATTGATGCAGCCACTATGGAAGATGGTACGGTGGTGGTTTAGTTGCTAAGTCATGTCCAACTCTTGTGACCCCATGGACAGAGGAGCCTGATAGGCTACAATCCGTGGGATTCTCCAGGCAAGAATACTGGAGTGGGTTGCCATTTCCTTCTCCAGGGGATCTTCCCAACCCAGGAATCAAACCTGGGTTTCCTGTATTGTAGACAGATTCTTTACCAACTGAGCTACAAGGGAAGCTTTGCATGTAACAATAGGCAAATTGGCAGCTATGATTCAGGGTCTGCAGAGGTGAAAAACCCCTATACAAGTGTCTCCCTGCAAAGGTCAGTGTCCCTGGTGCTTGCCCACCTCCAGATCCTGACTAGACAAACTCAGTTCTGGGGTAGATTTCTCCTTCAGCCCCAAGAGGATCTGGCTCGCAGGCGTAACTTTGGAGGAGGTCTCTCTAACGCTGGTGTCAATAGCGTCCCTCTCATCCCTGAGGTCAGCTCTGGATTCTTGCTGCTTCGACAAGATGCTGTCTTCCTTCTTCAGAGCCTGGAGGTAAGGTTCCAGGAGCTGTCCAGACTGACAGGCTTCCTCTCTCTGGTCAAGCACCTGCTGGAGGGTGTTCTGGAGTCCCTAGACTGCCACATGACTTTGGCCAAATGTCTGAGCCAGCACTGAACACGGGACATCAATGAGCATCTGGAGCTCCTTCTCGGATAGCAGGATGATGCTGGATAGGTCTTCCTTCAGCTGCCTGGCCACATTCTTCTGCTTCAACCCTGCCCCACTATCTGTTTCATCTCTGTCAAAGGACTCTTGGGTAATCCAAGCTGTACCTCCATCTGAATTGTGTATCCACTTCTCATTCCCAGCCAGTGCCACAAACTTAGTATTGGCAGGAAGACGCAGGAAGTAATCATCATCATCCACTGTGGTGCCATCCTTTGCCAGGACCAGAGTGACTGGTGCCAGGGACTTATCAATGGCCAGAATTTCACCAGCCTTGTTCCTCAGCTCCTTGAGGCAAGAGGCCACCACGCCATGTTGTTCCCAGCTGTTGTGGTGGCACAGCAGAAACTGCTTTAGAGCCCAGATCTCTCTGGTTTCTGGAGCCGCAGGGCCGCTGGCCACTGCATCCTCTTCATAGTGGGACTAGACTGGCGTGGAGAAGTCAGGGACGCTGGGGCATGGGAGTCCTCCCCAACTCCATTCCCACGGCATGCTAGGAAATGGAGATTCTTTAAAAAACTAGGAATAAAACCACCATATGATCCAGAAATCCCACTCCTAGGCATATACCCTGAGGAAACCAAAACTGAAAGAGACACATGTATCCCATTGTACGTTGCAGCACTATTTACAATAGCTACAACATGGAAGCAACCTAGATGTCCATCAACAGATGAACTGATAGAGAAGCTGTGGTACATATACACAATGGAATAGTACTCAGCCATAAAAAGGAACGCATTTGAGTCGGTTCTTATGAGGTAGACGAACATAGAGCCTATTATAGAGTGAAGTGAGTCAGAAAGAGAAATATAAATGTCATATACTGACACATATATATGGAATCTAGAAAGATGGTACTGATGAATTTACTCTCAGGGCAGCAATGGAGAAACAGACAGAGAACAGACCTAAGGTCACGGGTGGGGTGGGGGGAAGAGAAGGGAGAGGGTGAGAAGTATGGAGAGAGTAACATGGAAATTTACAATACCATGTGTAAAATAGATAGCCAGTTTACTGTATGAGTCACGGAACTCAACCAGGGTCTCTGTGACAATCTAGAAGGGTGGGATGGGAAGGGAGATGGAAGGGAGTTTCAGGAGGGAGGGGACATGGCTAATTCTTGTTGATGTATGACAGAAAACCACAAAATTTGTAAAGCAAATATCCTTCAATTAAAAAAAGTAAATTGGCAAAAAAATTTTTTAAAAAAAGAGTGAGCAGGTGACTTAATTTTCACTGTATACCATTTTGTACCTTTTGGCTTTTGCATCATTTAATTGAACCTACTTTTCATTTTTTTAAATTTTTTATACAATTTTAAAGGTTATTTTCCATTTATAGTTATTACAAAATATTGACTCTATTCCCCGTGTTGTATAATACATCCTTGAGCCTATCTTACACCCAATAGTTTGTACTCCCCACTTTCCTCCCCTACAGTGGTAACCACTAGTTTGTTCTCTATATCTGAGTCTGCTTCTTTTTTGTCATATTCATTAGTTTGTTGTATTTTCTAGATACCACAAATAAATGATATCATACAGAATTTGTCTTTCTCTCTCTGATTTATTTCACTTAGTATAATGCCCTCCAAGTCCATCCATGTTATTGCAAATGGCAACATCTTATTTTTTATGGCTGGTTAGTATTCAAATGAATCTATTTTTTAAATAATATATTAATTTTGTTTTGATTTTAAATGCTGAAAGCAATGACTAGAGGGATTCTGAAGCTAGTACTTAATATCCTTCAAATTAAAAGGGGCCCAGAGCAAGAGTCCAAATTAAGATTCTGGCCCAAATGATTCAAATTTGAATTCTCTTAAATTCATTTTATTGTCACTGGTTATTTGTTCTGCATCCCAGCTTTACATCGCCTGCTGATCTGGAGATCTGAATTTCTGTTGTTCTACTTATTGCAATCTGTAGATGAACTGACAGAGATTCAATGATGCCCAGGGCTCCTTTCATCAACTAGAGGCCCTCTTGTAAAATGTGCCTGGAAAGGAAGAGAGAGAGGAAGGAAGTGAGGGAGGAAGGAAGAGAGTATGCAACAGAGACCATGGTGTGGGCCCTCAAAGCTGGGAACAGTTACTATCTGAACCTTTATGAACAAGTTTGCCAACCCCTGGTTTTAGAACAACCAAAATGCTAAATAACAATTTAGAGGTCCAGGTCCTGAAAGAAATCGGGTAATAGACCGAGAGGGTCATTGATTAGCTGAAGTGAAGTGAAGTGAAAGTCGCTCAGTCATGTCTGACTCTTTGTGACCCCATGGACTCCATGGAATCCTCCAAGCCAGAATACCGGAGTGGGTAGCCTTTCCCTTCTCCAGGGGATCTTCCCAACCCAGGGATTAAACCCAGGTTTCCCACATTGCAGGTGGATTCTTTACCAGCTGAGCAAAAAGGGAAGTCCAAGAATACTGGAGTGGGTAGCCTCTCCCTTTTCCAGCAGATCTGCCCGATCCAGGAACTGAACTTGAGTCTCCTGCATTGCAGGTGGATTCTTTACCAACTGAGCTATCAGGGAAGCCCACCAGTTTGCTATTTTCACAATAACGCTGCATAACAAGCCATCCCAAATCTCCATGGCTGAAACAGCAGTAGTGTGGTTTGCCTATCCATGGGTGAGCCAGGCTCAGCTGCGGCCTCTCTGCTAGTCTTGACTGGACTCACTTGTGCATCTGTGGGGTGGGGGGTGGGCTGAGCCAACACAGGCAAGGCTAGGCTGGGGCTGTCGCTCCACGCTGCAGGTCAGGATCTGCACTGCTGTCTCTCCCCTTCCTTAGACCAGGGGGCTAGCCAGGATATGCTCTTCTCATGGCAGTGACAGAGCCCAAAAGGGAGTGGAAATGTGTAAGCAGCTCTTAGGAACCTCCACTGGGAGCTCACTCATCGTCACGTACTTCCCTGGCCCTGCCGTGGGTCACAGCCAAGCAGCAGGGAGCTAGTCTCCTCCCTTAGAGGAGCTGCCTCATCTGGTGGTAAGGATGTGAATAGGGAAGAGGGAGAACTGGGGCCAGTAATGCAAACTGAGACTCGGTTCACTTCGAACTGAGCACCAGCATGTACCAGGCAGTCTTCTGTGCCCAGATCTATCAGCAAACAAGACTGGCTTTCCCCCCACCCCCAGCCATCCAGGAGTTTAATTCTAGTGGGATATGGAAGGGATTTAACATTCAATGCTACCTCCTTCTTGTCTGTTTTGTGTTGTTTCACTAAGGGATGAGCCCACTGGCATGTTTGCTCCCGGAGGCCAGGAATCATCTCTGCTTGGGCAGCTTTGTCCCCCAGCACCCAGCACTGGGCTGGAGGCAAGGCAAATGCTCACTAATAAATGTGGGAGGAAGGGAGGCATTTTCTCTCGGTCGTTTCTGGGAATCACTGAATCTCTGTCAATTCATCCACAGATTGCAAGGAGTGAAATGACAGAAATTCAGATCTCTAGATTAGCAGGCGATGCAAAGCTGGAACGCAGAACAAATGACAAGCGACAGTGTAACTGGATTTAAGTGAATTTGAATCATCTGGGTGAGAGAGCTTGCAGATGGCAGATGCCTGCTCAGGGTAGAAAAATGGGTCATGCCTCCCAGATCAACCACCACTCAGACTCGGAGTCCTGAGAGGAGCAGAGCCTTTGTGTCATGGGCTGATAGTGGAAGAGCGGGGACTCCCCGGACACGTGGGGGCACAAGCTCAGAGCAGGATGGCAAACCAAGCTCAAGAAGGGGTGCTGTGTCAGTGAGGCTCTTGACCTTGGCCTTGCCTGGGTAGACTGAGGGCGAGGCTGAGCAGCAGACCAGTGTAGCTGCTCCTACCATGCCTGAAAGCAAGACCCAGCCCTTGACGCCCCTGAAGGCTGGGGACAGGAAGCCAGAGGTCCTCATCTCAACCCAGTTCTGCTTTCTGAAACAGGCTCCCTGACCTTGGTTCCTTTATCTGTGATGCAAGCATTAGGTCACAGGATTTTAGTGAGATTGCAAGAGACAACAAGTGTAAAAATAAACCCAACACGGGAAAGATGGGTAGTATTTGGTCTTGAGCAAGGCAATGCTGCTCCGTGATTGGAGATGGAAGGCGTGAACCATGCAAGAGATTATTTCCAAAGTTCAAAGTAAGAGAAGATTCACTGAGGAAAACAAACCTTGAGGAATGATTTTCCATATTTTGAGGTGTGAACGTTTCAGAGGCCCAACTCCTCCAGGAGGGTAGTAACTGTGGGAAGTAAATTCCTGTTGAAGTTAATTGAAGCAGAGTGAGAATGAGCTCAAAACACTCCTATGCCCCTTGCAAACGAAAGGAAATGGAGAGATTAAGAGAAAAGGTCAAGGCGGGTGGTGAGAAAGGGGGCAAGGAGGCCAAAGGTCAATGTTGACAAGACAGACGTGTTCTTTTTCTCAAATGGTTGTGATCTCAAACATGGGTTTGGCACAGGCAGGCAGGCCCCCAGCTCAACAGCTGCCTGTCCTTCCTCACCTGTCAGTGGTGGCTGCAGAGGTACCTGTCACTGGCAAGTGTCCCGTGAGCTTCCTCTGATGGTGCCAGGGCTCTTCCTGGATCATGGTCACTGTGATCTCAAGCCTGCCCCTTCCTCTCCCTAACCTGCAGGCACTAAGAGGAGGAACAATGGGGGTCCTAGCAATGTGGAAACAACTTTATACATCCATTGGCCTGAAGGCAATAGCAACAACAACAGAATTTATGTAATCCATGAAAGCACAGAATTGGGTAGTAAAACTGCATTAGCCATCCATCTCTCTCTGTAAAGCAAATTCTCACCAACTGCCACCCCCATAACAGAGCATCGCTCTTCACCTGGACGCAACTGACCCCCTAAAAAGGAAGTGCCTGGATACCTCTGAGAATTATGCAAATGCAGGCAGCGTTCATACATCAGGGTGATGCATCAAAGATCCAAAGATGTTTCCAGGCATGAGTTACAAGGCCTCTAAAGACAATGACTCTTTTATAGGGTTTTAGATTATGGTGATGTTCTGTAAATCCTGCTCCAGTCACACAATAGGCCAAGAGCAATTAGCATTAATTAAACTATCCCCATAAAGAGGTTGCTGTGCTGACACATTGATATCCCGTAAATACACTGAGCCTGCAAACATTCTCAAGGGCTTGCCTTCCACATCACCACAGGTGCTGGACCCTCCCGCCCCAGGACCGCTCACATCTGAGTGTAACACCACTCAGCCAAAACCCAGTCCTGGGGCCCACTACTTGGCTCGCTGAACCACCTGGGGATCCTATGAAAACGAGATTCTGACTCGGGAAGTCTGGGGTAGTGCTTGAAAGTCTGCAGGTGGATCAAGCTTCCTGGTGGTGCCGAGGCTGCTCCACTTCAGACATCACTCAGAGAAGGAACATCGCTGTACAGAAGCCCTCTGCAGTCCAAGGCAGGATGGTCCAGGTTAGGGGCAGGGAGAGTAAGTCCAGCCATCCAGGGCACTCCTAATGCTCTGGCCTTCCTGCCCTGCTTTACAGCCAGAGAACTATGGACGAGGAGAAGTAAGCAAGCAGTATATCATGCAGACACCAAAGTGACCCTCAGAGTCACCCCAGATGCTGGAAGCCTCACCTTCTACGGAGGGAAGCAGAGATTAAAACTAGAAAAAGAACCAGCCTCTGAGAAAGATGAGCCAAGCGGTATCTCCACCCCCAGGTTCTCTGTATCCTGCGCCTGCCTCGTAGATGGAGCCCCCAAGGATGCCCTGGGCCACCAGTGTGACGTGTGGCTTTCCCAGAGATGGAAGGATCGGGGGCCAGGTGAACCTCTCAGTGGCGCTGAGAGCCCTTGTCCCTGGGCACAGCCTCCCTGTCTGACTTGACACCACAGTGTACACAGAGGACCTGGATTTAAAGGTTGGTATAGCATGTGGCCTGCAGGGAAGGGCGGGGACTGTGCAGGCAGGCAGCAGGCGTGTGTGTGTGTGTGTGTGTGTGTGTATGTGTGTGTGTGTGTGTAGACATTGTGAGCAATGGGAGTGGCAGGCAATGGGCAAAGGTCAAATATTAAAACAAAATTGGCTGAGGAGCTTCGGCAGGACTGACCGTGGCGAGGCGACTGCCATGAAGAGTCAACCAGTAGGGGGAAGGAGTGCCCATCAGGGACGGGACTGAAGAGGCAGAGAAAAGAGGACAGAGAACAAGCGAGTGAAGTTAGGAGACTCAGCGCCCGTCTCTGCGAGCAGATGTGGGGTTTGTAGCAGCCCTATAAAATCGTAGGCCAGCCAGTCATAAAACTACATTATGATATTATAACGATGTGGCTGCAGAAAGCATCAGTGACAATGCATTGCCCGTGGCCAGATTCCATTTTAATTCTGCTGTGATGTGATTGAAATGAGAAGTGTGCCATGAGGCCATAGAAAGGGGCCTGCATATGTGCTTTTCTTAAAGTAACCTCGTAGCAAAGTAAAGTCAAGGGGTGCAAAAAGTGGGGGAGGGAAACGGGGGACATTTGCTTGGGCGGATGAGATTTTAAGTCACGGGGACTTCCCTGGTGACCCCATGGTTAAGATTTCACCTTCCATCGCAGGGTGTGAGGGTTCAATCCCTGGTCGGGGAGCGAAGATCCCACGTGCCTCGGAGCCAAAAAACCAAAAGATAAAATAAAAGCAATATTGTAACAAATTCAATAAAGATTTTTAAATGGTCCACATTAAAAAAAAAAATCTAAAAAGAAAAAAGTCATAAGAGCTGTGAAGGGAGAGCCTGCCAGGGACTCCTCCTTTACACAGAGAGCTCTTAGATCCCTTAGAGACTGGAGTCCTCTCACCAAGAAATTTGCCCTTGCGCCTGTGGCCTTTCTTTTTTCTTCTCTGTAGCATTTTCAGTGCAACTCCAGCCAAGCCGGCTATTTATAAAGCGGGAACAATTTTACCACAGGGCGTGGTGTTTAATTTGAAGAGACGTCAAAGAGTGAGGGGCAGATGGCTGAGCCAGCCGTGCCTCTTGGTGACCTTGATGGGACACCCAAGTCCACAGGTTCATCCTGAACTTCCTCCAACAGATCCTGAGTTGATCAAGCTCTGGGGAAGAAAGGATGAATTGATAATCTGGGTGCCTGCTTATTAATTTCTAGTGGATCTATGGATAGCTTCTGAATGAGACCAGTTCAGATGATCCATTCTAGAAAATTGTTCAATTCAAGAGACTTGCAATATATATCACAAAATCACTTGGATTTCGAAGGTCTCAGATCTTTTGCGGGGACATAATTCAACCTGTGGGCTTCTCAGGTGAAGCCAGTGGTAAAGAATTCCACCTGCCAGCGCAGGAGACACAAGAGACTCGGGTTCAACCCCTGGATCGGGAGGATCCCCTGAAGTAGGAAATAGCAACCAATTTCCAGTATTTATTCTTGCCTGGAAAATTCCATGGACAGAGGAGACTAGCTGGCTACAGTCCATGGAGCGACAGAGAGTCAGACATGATCAAGTGACTAAGCAGCAATTCAACCTATAACTGTAGTGATGCTACACTGTAGTGATACTATCACTACAATGTAATGATACTACAGTGTGGTCCAATTAAACATGAAGCATCAATTCAGTTAGGAAAGGCTGAAGGCAAAAGAAAGGGGCAGCAGAGATTGAGATGGTTAGATAGCAAATTCAATGGGACACGAATTTGTGCAAACTCCAGGAGTTAGTGGAGGACAGAGGAGCCTGGAATGCTGCAGTCCATGGGGTCACAAAGAGTCAGAGATGACTTAGCAACTAAACAAAAACAATAATTCAGTATCTAGTATTAGCTACTATGGAGGCAGGTTTTGAGGTAACCAGGAGTAAGGACCTTTCCTGCCCTCAAAGGTCCCACTGTCTATAACAGGCTTATATATGAGTAATTTACTTGGCTTTCTCCACTCATGCAAGAAAGAAGTTTAAAACACTGAATATATTGATGCCTAGGTTCTACCCCTAACCAGTGAAACTAAAGACCCTGGAATGGGGCCAGCAGTATTTGTATTTTTTAATAGATCCCCAGGTATGATGGTCAGTTTTATGTACTGACATGACTGGGCCACAGGGTACCTGGATATTTGGTCAAACATTATTCTGGTGTTTCTGTGAGGGTTGAAGGTCTGAATAAAACAAAAATTCTGACCCTCTCCTGAATAAGAGAAAATTCCTCCAGCCTGATTCCTCATGCTAGGACATTTTTTTTCCCCTGTCTTTAAACTTGAACTGAAGCATCAGCTCTTTCCCGATCTTGAGCCTGCTGGCCTTTGGACCTGAACCACACCATTGGCTCTCCTGGGTCTCCAGCTTGCTGACCACAGTGATTCAGATTTGTCAGCCCTCATAATCCTGTGAGTGAATTTCTTGTTTTATGTGTGTGTATATATATGTATGTGTGTGTGTGTGTGTGTGTGTGTGTGTATGTGTGTGTGTACAGATCCTTTGGAGAACCAGGTGATCTTAATATGCAACCAGCATGAAGAGCCACTTACCTATAAATAACAAGGCAAGGGAATGACTGATTCTGCCTGGGGAGGAGACTTCACACAAGCTATCACATTTGAGCTGGGCCGGAAAGAATGAGCAGTATTTGCCTTGCCAAGCAGATGGGGTTAGAGGAAAGAGTTTTAGCAAAGGAAGCAAAGAAGAGAGGGTAGAAAGGAAGAGGAGTAATTGGAGATGAAGCTAAAATGGAAGAGTTGGGAGGGACCTGATTCTGACCTGCTGCAAATATCAATAGCATGACTCAGTAAATCAGAGAATATTGAAACGTATTACATTAGCAAGTGATGTGCCATTTCTGCATTTTAGGAAGACAAATCTGAAAACTATGTAAAAGAGACTGAAAGTGAAGGAGACCAATTAAGACATCAGTGTAAAAGCCTGCTATAGACTGAATGTTTGTGTCTCCTCCAAATTCATATCTTGAAACCTTATCCCCCAAACAGTGATATTAGGAGGTGGGGCCTTTGGGAGATAATTAGGTTTCCATGAGTTCATGATGCTACTGAACTCAGTCTGGCTTCTCAACACAAAAATCCATACCTGAGAGGCAGTTGTTGGTAAAAGGAAAGTTGCTTTTAATTAAAATGCTGGCAATCTAGGGAGAAGACGAACTCCTGTCCCTCAAAACCAACTCCCAAGATTCTGCTCAGCCAGGAAAGTTTTAAAGTGAAAGGGGGAACTAATTTTAGTTAATCATTGAGATAGGGGGTCAGACTGGTTGCCATTTCACACTGCATGTAGACTCATCAATTTCTTGTGATCTTTCTTTAGATGTTATTGTGTTCACATAGTTTGCGGGATTACTGAAGGGAAAAGTTAGGGACGAGATCTGGTCATCTGTTAATTACTTATTCTTCATTTTTACTTATTTGATCTATGGAAAGATCCAACAGGTTAGACAAGGTATTGTGTGATCAAAAGATGTGAAAGGTGTGCTAGGGCCAGAGATGAGTAGACCATGGGGGTGCCTGGTTTAAGGTTAGTTACAATATAGCTCTGCGAAAGGGACAAGACAAAGGAGTTTTCAGCTGAGGGTGGTTTCCGGCAACAATGAGGGAAGAGCCCGTCTGGTTGAACTAGTGCCCTTGTAAGCAGAGGAGGATATACCAGAGCACTCACTCTCTCCCATGACAGATACAGCAAGAAGGCAGCCATCTGTAAGACAGGAAGGGGCTTTCACCAAGAACCAAATCTGCTGGTACCTTCACCTTGGGCTTCCTAACCTGTAAAACTATGAGAAATAGATGTCTGCTGTTCCAACCACCCAATCTTTGGTACTTTTTTTATAGCAGCCCAAACTAAGAAAAATTCCAAGCAAGATATGGCATGACCCCAGACTAGAGAAAAACAGAGGTTTTTTTTTTTACGTGTTTCAGAGCTAGTCAATGGGATGATAAAGATGGAGAACTCCAGTGTTTACCCTAAAACTGGGAAGAGTGTGCAAGAAGAGATAAACTTAGAACTCAGAAAATATTGAAGAAGATGGAGGTAGGAACATCTTCTCTTCCCATGGAAGTCAAAAGGAAGGATTTAATATTTGCTAAATAATAATCTAATATAAAACAAAAGAGACAATTATCCGGTAAGTAGAGGGAAATCAGAGAAGAGATACCCTCGGCCATCCCTGGGGTAAGTAATGAATAATCTAAAACGTTACCTTTCATTTTAAATCAACAATGAATATATAATGAAACAGAAGGGAAAATTAGCATACATTTTAAAGATTAAAAGGAGAATGCCAGGAAATGTGTTTGCAGGTACTTTTAGAACTAAAAAGGATTTGGGTCCTGCATTCTTTTCCTCTGCCATTAGAGGCGCTATGTTGGGAGAGTCTGAGCTGGTTCTTCTTGAAGAAATCAGACCCATTTCTGAGAAAGTACTCAGAAACTTCAGCTGAGCAAACTACCCCTTGAGTCTAAATTCCAACCTAGGGATTCAGAGCAATCACGGTAGTCCAGTGACTTCTTTTTTTTTTTTTTTTCCTTTTTTGAGGAAAAGTAAAATCTAGGAGAAAATTTGGCATTTAGCAAGACTCATGAATCTTGCTGCTTCCCAGAATTTCTTTCATTTCTTTAGAGAGAGATTATTCAGTTTCACAAAACGCTTTCTTCTGTTAAAAGCCTATAAAGCAAAAGAAACACCTTTCCGTTGGCTGAAGTGAATTCAAATAAGTGGCCGTCTGGTCGTCCCATCAAGGCTTTCCATTGACTCTTTGATCAGTCACGACCTGGTATACTTTGTCTAAAAATACAGCAAAACCTCATTTTCTGAGGCCTGCTCATTGAAAACTGGTACCTACCTTTTCAAAGTTTCCTTTGATTATAAACCAAGTGTGGTTCCTTATCTTGCCCCTCCTTTAGGAGAGAGCCCAGAACATTCAGACAGCCCTTGTGGATGGTGTGACCATTGGGATCACTGTCTCTTCACTGGCTGGGGCTCAAACACTCTCAGATTCTGGAGTCTCTTAAAGGACTGCTAGAACGGATGCTCTGTCTCACCTCTCCTGACAGTTCATTACATTGATGGGCCTATAGAACACCCCTCCTCATATGCCCATGTCCTGGAATTCATACCCTGTCTACTCCCCTCCAACTGAATCTGGGCGGAACCTGCGGCTTGCTTTCATCAAGAGAATGTGGCAGAAGAGGTGTTGTTCTGTTTCAGGACCAAGCCTTATGAAGGCCTGGCAACTCCCATTTCTGCAGTCTTGGGAGGCCTGAGGTGCTGTGTAAGATGTCTGGCTTCCCTGCTGGAGGGTTCATTTAGAAAAAATGAGGTCCTGAGCTCTCAAGGAGAGAAAGAAAGAAAAAGAGAGAAACCCAGCCATTCCAGCATCCCGACTTTGCCAACCCAGAGCTGCCTGGCTAGTAAATGAAGTCACATGAGGACAGCAAAAGAAGCACCCAGTTGAATACAGCCTAATGGCAAAATCACAAGCAAGTAAAGTGATTGTTGTTCTTAATCACTAAGTTGGGATGGGGGGGCAGTTTGTCGTATAGGAGTAGATAACCAGAAAACAAATACAACTATGATTCTGTGAAACAGAGGTTGGCAAGGATTGTGTGATATGCCAAGGATCTGACCCTTTTCCTTATACAGGTGATAAAAGTTAGAATTGCTAATTTGCCCAACATGTTAATCTTGTCTTTTTATTGTGCGTTTTTGATGCTGACCACAGAAAGACTGCCCCTCCCTGGAATATTATCCCAATATTAATCCCAATTCTTAGGGATTACAAAGGGCTCCACACCTTTCATATGGAAACCAACTAATCCAGAGCCCATACTCCCAACCACCTCCTTTATAGGGTGCTCATACTCAGGGCTCATGCTCTGGGCAACCATACACCTGCCCTAATCACACCAGAGCCAAGAATTAGAAAGCTAGGGACAGCCTCTATGCCTCAGAGCCCACTGAAATCATTCAAACTACCCAATTCTAAGTCGAACTACCCTACGTCACCAATTCTTTCACTCATACCAGAAAAGACTCTTGTCCAAGTTTTCCCCTTCTCCTTCCTGACTAACCCTGGTGCCTCCCCGTGCAGCCGCTATAGCGTGGCATGTCCCCTTCTCTAGGAATATGTGAGTATAACAAACTATTTTCAATGGCAATCATAGCCTAATCTATTAGCCTTGCTGCAGCTAAATAATAAAACCTATATAATAAGGCAGAGGCTTGTGAGTATACGTGAGATGATAAATATGGCCACTGTAGCTCTCATAGGAAACAAAATTGGATAAAGCAGAGGTGATTGCAAAGGAACACCCTGTAACACTGTGCCACAAAAAACTGTAACTAGTATTTTTGAATGCTCCTCATTAATCTTCAAGAGAAGTCTAGAAGGTGGGTTTTATTGTTTCCTTTATCCAGAAGTGAAAATCAAAGCTTAGATTAAATAATATGCCACAAGTTAAGTGACAGAACTAGGAGTCCAACTCAGCCTTGCTGGATTTGAAGACCAGAACTATTCTCCTACGGCTCCCCCAGTGAGTCAGTAGTAAAGAATCCACCCGCGGTGGAGGAGATGCACAGAAGTGGATTCAATCCCTGGGTCAGGAAGATCCCCCTGGAGAAGGAAATGGTAGCCCACTCCAGTATTCTTGCCTGGGAAATTCCATGGACAGGGGATCCTGGCAGGCTACAGTCCATGGGGTCATAAAAGAGTTGGACACCATTTAGCAACTAAACACCATCATTCTTCTATGCTGTCCCAACAGTCTTCACCAAGGGTCGGACATGACTGAAGTGACTTAGCAGCAACAGCAGCAGCTTTCTCTAGGTGCTTTAGGCATAAGGTTAGGTCATTCATTTGAGATTTTTCTTGTTTCCTGAGGTAAGCTGTATCACTATAAACTTCTCTCTTAGAACTATTGCTGCATCCCACAGGTTTTGGATCATCATATTTTCATTTTCACTTGTCTCTAGATATTTTTTAATTTTCTCTTTGAAAATTTAATTTAATTTAATTTTCTATTGGTTGCTTGGTAGCATATTGTTTAGCCTCTACATGATTGTGTTTTTTTGTAGTTTTTTTTCTTATAGTTGATTTCCAATCTGATAGCAGAATGGTTGGAAAAGATGCTTCAAATGATTTCAGTTTTCTCAAATTTACCAAGGCCTCTTTTACCCAGCATGTTATTTATCCTGGAGAATGTTCCATGGGCACTTGAAAAGAATGTATATTCTGCTGCTTTTCGATGGGGTGCTCTATAAATATCAGTTGAATCCATTGGTCTAATGTGTCATTTAAGGCCTATGTTTTCTTATTCATTTTCTGTCTGGATGATCTGTGCATTGATATAAGCAGAGTTTAAAGTCTCCCACTGTTACTGTGTTACTGTCAGTTTCTCCTTTTATGTCTGTTAACATTTCCCTTATATATTAAGGTGCTCCTATGTTGGGTGCATAAAAATTTGCAATTGCTCTATCTTCTTCTAAGATGGATCCCTTGATTATTATGTAGCGTCCTTCTTTGTCTCGTGTAGCAATCGGTATTTTAAAGTCTATTTTGTCTGATTTAAGTATTGCTACTCCAGCTCTCTTTTGATTATCATTTGCATGGAATACCTTTTTCTACCCTTTCACTTTCAGTCTGTATGTGTCCGCAGACCTGAAGCAGGTCTCTCGTAGACAGCATCGATACAGGCCTTGTTTTTGTATCCATTCAGCCAGTCTGTGTCTTTTGATTGGTATATTTAATCCCTTTACATTTAAGGCAATCATTGATATGTCCCCTTATTGCCATTTTACTGTTTTGGATTTGTTTTTAGGTTTTTTTCCCTTTTCTATTTTTTCTCTTCCCTTTGATGACAATCTTGGTGTTGTGTTTGGGTTAATTTTCTTTTCTCTTTTTTTGGCCACACCAGGTGACATGCAGGAGCTTAGTTCCCCAACCAGGGATCAAAACTTACTCCCTGTGGTGGAAGCATGAAGTCTTAACCCCTGGGCCACCAGGGAAGTCCCTCTTTTTTCTTTTTTGAGTGTATATCTATTATAGATTTTTGGTTTGTGGTTACCAAGAGGCTTTGGTATAGCAATATATATATATATAATACTGCTGCTGCTGCTAAGTCACTTCAGTCGTGTCCGAATCTGTGTGACCCCATAGACGGCAGCCCACCAGGCTCCCCTGTCCCTGGGATTCTCCAGGCAAGAACACTGGAATGGGTTACCATTTCCTTCTCCAATGCATGAAAGTGAAAAGTGAAAGTGAAGTCGCTCAGTCGTGTCCGACTCTTAGTGACCCCATGGACTGTAGCCCCACCAGGCTCCTCCGTCCATGGGATTCTCCAGGCAAGAGGACTGGAGTGGGGTGCCATTATATATATATATATAAATAATTAAGTTTTAAGTTGTTGATCTCTGAATTTCAAATGCATTTAAAATATCCTGCATTTCTACTCTCCTCCTCTCACAATTACTGATTTCGATATCATATTTGTGTGTGGATGATTTCATATCTTTACTGTACATTTGCCTTTCCCAGCAAGCTTTCCCATTTTGTAATTTTCTTCTTTCTAGTAGTGGCCTTTTCTTTTCTGCTTACAGGGATTCCTTTAGTATTTGTTGTAAAGGTGGCTTGGAGGTCCTGAATTCTTTTAGGTTTCGCTTTTCTGTAAAGCTTTTGATTTCCTCATCAGATCTGAAATATGAGCTTTGCTGGGTATTCTTGGTTGTATTCCCTTCCGTCACTACCTTCTGGCCTGCAGAGTTCCTGCTGAAAAATCAGCTGGTAGTCTTATGGGGATTCCCTTGTATGTTATTTCTTGCTTTTCCCTTGGTCTTTGATTGCTGTCAGTTTGACTGCTCTGTGTGCTGGTGTGTTTCTCCTTGAGTTAACCCTGTACAGGGCTCTGCGCTTCCTGGACTTGGCCGACTGTTTCCTTTTCCATGTTAGGGAAATTTTCACATGACTACCTGCATTGTTTAAATGACAGGTTTCTGTGTGTCCCACAAACATGTTCAAATATGCTGTGAGGAACCTGTGTTCAGTAAGTCTGGAGAGAGAAAGCCAACAAGCAGTGCAGCGCATAGACTTTAGCGAAGGAAGAGTGACTGAAAGTGATGTAATTGCATCTGACTCTAAAGAACTGGAACAGACTCTTTGCAGAGTCCCAAACTGCAAATAAGGGGCTGAATTGCTCGCCTGCATGCCTAGGCAAAGGAAAGAACGACTTACCTGGTGTGATTAAAGTGTCCCCCAAACAGCTTCTTGCTTCCAAATGCCACCCCCCCCCCCAGCAGCCTTTTGTTGTATGCCCTCAATTCTAAGCCTTAACACCTTCGGCTTCAAGCTGAAAGGTCCCTGTTAAGATGCACATAGAGCTGGAAAGGCTAACATCTTAAACCATTAGGAGTATTAACAAGTTAGTTTATCAAGTAGCTGGGGTCACCTAGAGAGGCCCCAAGAAAATGAGACCTGAGTATGCAGTGTTACACAGAGGGCAAAGTCAGGGTAGAGTGGGTAGAGGAAATGTCCTGGATGACCTGGAGGCAGAGGATGGCTCTGGTGGCAAAAGGGACAACATAGGGTGATTTTTGAGGTGGTGAGAGGCTTCAAGAGTAGTGTTCATTGGGGCTAGGCAAGTCGTTGGACATGTTGGATCATTGGACTAAGATCTAGAGTCCCGTTCCCTGCTGGTCTCTTAGTCACACTGGTTCAGAGCAGAGATCACATCTATGGCTTCTACTTGCTGCCACTCACAGAACTTGCAGCAAATTATCCAGTGGGCACTCAACTTACCTCTTCCTTCTCCAGGCATATCTGCCCTGTCCCATCCATTAACAAGGCCCTGGTTCTATCAGTGGCAACCCTGAGGAGATCCTCCTGTGTTGAAGGAAGACACTACACAGCCTCTTAACTGGCACATTGTTATCAGTATTATTATGGCTTTTTCTTCACTCCTGTCTCTGGATTATGGTAATTTTTTTTAGTCATGTATTTTAATCAGAGTTGAAGTTTCTGAGCTGCTGACAGCTCAAGAGAGCTGTAACTGCTCTAAGATTGACTTCACACTGTCACAAAATCATAACACAAGGAGAAAACTGGAGATCCTCACAAGCCTCCTCCTGCCAATTAAAACCAAAGCACCTTTCTAAACAGCGGGCTTCTTTTTCAGGCTCCACACAAAAGGGAGGAAGGCATAGGGCAACTACTTCCCCCAACTCCTCCTCCCTGCAAAGTTCAAACCAGGGGAACGCTGATCCTGGCAAGGGCGGTGCTAGAAGCAGACAGCGCAATTTCACTAATGGTAAGTACAGGAAACTGGAAATCACTCCTTTGACATGCTGAGGCTCTTACACAGCATCAGGCTCTGAGGAGTTCTTCTGGCCTGGCAGGGCCTCCTCCCAGATGTTACTCATGATCACTCAGCTGAACGGCCACCGTGGACCAGAGTGAATGGGGTAGCCATCCTCTTTGGAGGTGATGAGACAGAGGCAGCCAGACCCCTGCCCTTGCTTTCTTGTCGGGATGTGTGTGGAAGTCCCCTCCTGACCAAATGCAATGCTGGCTGCAAGGCACCTGGCATTAGGGCATGTGCTAGGCAGAGGTCACGACAGCTTTTTTCTGTCACCAATCTTAGACAAACCCTAGATATTGCTCTGCTCTGCCTTGAGTCCTATTTTCTCCACATGTAACCTCGTCCTCTTTTCTAGGACCGTCATTCTTAGAACCCAGTGACCATGATCTAACTTAGGTTTGTCCTTTAGGCCTAGCCAAACCTTCATTTGCCCAAGGTCCTGTTCTCAAGTAACTATCATGGAGACATTAGGCAGGATGAGGTAAGTGACGCTGCAGTAATAAACAATCCCAACATTTCAGTGGCCAAAACAAGGGTTTCTCAATCCTGTGGCCCACCCATCACAGATTGCTGAAGGATTCTGCTCCACAGAACCACTCGGTGACCCAGGCCACCATCTCAAAAGTTGAAATCATCATGAAAGGAAAGAAGGCTCTAAAGTCTTTTCCTGGCAATTAAGTGCACTGGCTCAAAAATTATAAATATTACTTCTACTCTCAAGTCATTGACCAGAAATAACCATATCACTCCATCCAACCAGAAAGAAGGCAGGAAGTACAATCTTTTTCTGTGTATCCAAAGCATAGAATTTATGCATTGCATAAATGATTAACACACCAATTCATGAATGATCACTAAGAAAGAAAGTGAAGATTCATGAAGTGTTACCTTTCCCACTGATACTCACTGGTACGATGATGCTTATGATGATCAAATCTCCAGTGCTGGACATGGTCAATCAGATCATGGGGACAAGGGAAAGCTCTCAATTCAGACTTCATATTTGTATGATTTGCCTTCTTGTCATCATAGGTGTGGAAGTCCTCTCCTGACCAATCAGGACCAGCTACAAGGCATCTAGTCTTAGAGTATGTGCTAGTTCTCAAAGTGGTTTGCCAGAGTGAATCGAAAATTATATATGCACCTGCTGCTGATGAAAAAAGATGTGGTGAGTATGTTTATCCAAAAAAACAAAATGCTAAACAATTTAACTTGAGGAGATCAGGGTAGGAAGGCTTGAAAGCTGAGCAGGAATCTGAAAGGGATGGTGGCATGATGAAAATGTAGCTGTTTGTGTGCTAAGTCATGTCAGTCGTGTCCGACTCTGTGCAACCCTACGGACTGTGGTCCGCCAGGCTCCTCTGTCCATGAGATTCTCCAGGCAAGGACACTGGAGTGGGTTGCCGTGCCCTCCTCCAGGGGATCTTCCCGACCCAGGGATGGTACCCACGTCTCTTGCATCTCCTGCATTGGCAGACAGGTTCTTTACCACTAACACCATCTGAGAAGCCCCCAAAATGTACTCGGGCAAGGATAATTTTTGCTGCTGGCTGCTTGTTTTCTGGAAGCAAGAAAACAAAAATGCCAGTATGAAAATTATAACTTGAGTCTAACATGAAGCAGCTGGAGAAGAATTGGGAGGAAAGGGATACGTGATCTCAGAATCTGAGGCTCTGACGGAAGAATCATGGGCACGGTGAGATGGTAGTGTGGGGAGATAAAGACCCTTGCTGTTCCTGGATCCAGGAGAGCAGCTGGACACCAGCAGGAACTCCAGGCAAGGGCAGCAAGAAGCCGAGTCTCAGTAAACAGAAGGGCAGCAAAATAATGTTCTTGTGCCCCAGCAAATGCTATCTATGTGCCCAGGGCAAAGCCAGCCAAGGCAAAAGCAAACCCAAGTACGATCTATGGTGTGCTGTTGAGAACTTATTATCAGGACAGGAGCGGGCAGGGCAGCAATGACAAAGATGTCTGTGCATCCAGGCAGCAGCTCCCGGAACAGACCTATGGGGTGGCACCACATCCCACCCAGGAGCCAATTCTGTGGGCTCTTCCTTCAGCACGTAACCAAAAGGAGAATACATATTACCACCTCCACTTGCCATCTTCCACCAACCCACTCTATTCTGATGCCTGGATTTTTGTAGCTGTAGCTTCCTAACTGGTCTCTTATTTAAACTCTTGCCTCTGGGGTGTCTATTTTCTATGAAACATCCAGAATAATCCTCTTGAATAATCATTTCTCTGCTCAGTGAGAACTCCTTGTCTTCCTAAACCACTCAGAGGACCCCGAGGCTTTCCCCTGCCGTAGAAAGCCCTGCAGGATATAGTCCTCTGAATCTTACAGTACCTCATCCCCCACCACCCCTTCCTCAACCATTCAGCTTTAGTTACACCAGCATCGCTGCTTCTCTGCCAAGCCTTCCATCTCAGGGCCTTTGCACAGACTCTCCTCTCTGCCTGGAAGGCCCTTCCCTCAGTGATCTGCATCAAGCCTGGCTCCCAGGCCTCCTTGAGAGTTTCTGCTCAAATACCACCATATCAGAGAGGTCTAAGGGTTACTAACTCCAGTATTCTTGCCTGCAGAATTCCATGGACAGAGGAGCCTGGTGGGCTACAGTCCATGGGGGTCACAAAGAGTTGGACACGACTGAGTGACTAACACTAAAACTATTTAAAACAGCAACCTTGTTCCCAGCCCCTAAAGCCCTATCCCCCTCAGTTATCTTTCTTTAACCAATGTTGTGTGAAATGACTCATTACATGTAACATATTTTATATTCTACTTGCTTAATTCCAGCGTAAGTAAGCACTAAGATGGCAGGAGAGTTTCTTGCCTGATTTGTTTACTGCTGGAAGCTCAGCATCTAGAACATGGCCTGCCATACAGTATGAGCTCCATAAGCATGTTAACTGAATAGAATGAAATTTACCCCAATCTTACCACCACACAGATTTAACATCAATGCCACATTCAAGAGACAGACATTTCTTTCTGTTGAAATGCCCTGTGAGGATTTGCAACCTCTGCCTCCTCCTACCTGAATCAGCTGCCATGGATACAGGTTTCTTAAAGGGGTCAAGGATGGAACAGATGCTTTATATTAGCTTTTATGTCCTCCATAAAATTAACAACAAGCAAACCCTGAGGAATGGAGCTATAATTCTGTCTTGCAAGTCTGATCCGACACAGAGTGTAAGAGCTTGGCTCTTGAGGCTAAAAGCTGTTTCCAGAAACCCTCACTGGAACGTTACCTCTGTAATTCATTTACTGTTATTCACTTTATGTATGTTTACAGATAGAGCCCCCCAAAATCACACAGCAAAACCAAAGCAAAGAAGAAAAGAAAACCTAGTGGTTTTCATGTTTAAATTACAATCATTATGTAAGATACAATATTTTGCCACCCTACAGCACTTCTAGACTGAATATGAAATATGCTTCACAGCAAGGCAAACATAATACAATAGCTTTTTAAAAGAATGAATATTACCTAGCTCTGTCTTCAGGGATGTTATTCTCAATAGCAATATCAATTCAGAAAGAAAAGTCAGGAGAGTAATGACAGCTTCTTAGCCAATAGGACTCACGGATGTGAACAAGATCAGCAAAAGTACTAGATGAGATCCTTGAAAGGCCTCTAAAGTTATTGTTCAACTATACAACCAAACACAATCTGATAAACCTTCATCATTTATGTCACAATTTCTGATGAAACTAACATCATGAAAAATACACCAATATACACATGGGTTTGGAGAGGTCTGGGATCAAATATGCCTCTTATTTGTTTGTTTTGTTTGTTTATTTAGTTTTAAAACCGTTTAAGACAATCAAAAATGGCTTGTTATGCTGTATGTCAATCTGCAGCCCCAGGAGTTTGGAGAAATTCCTGAGAACAAGGTGCAGGAAGTCAGTCCTCAACATCCAGCCAGAAAGAGCTCATTTGTTTTATCAACAAACAAATGGCAGAAAGAAAAAAAGAGAGAAATCTATAAATTAAAGGAGATTTAAATGTCATATCAACCCAATGGAATATGTGTACCTTATTGAGATCCTATGTAAACCAACTGCAAAAAAAAAAACCAATGAGGCAATTGGGGAATTTAGAATACTGGCTGTAGAAATTTGCAAGTAAAAAGAAATGACGCAGTGTGGGCCGGGGGAGTTTGTTAGAAAGAAATATTGGGGGAAAAGGCATTTTCCATGCACCAGACACAACCTAGATAAAGATAAGACAGATACACCTTTTCCAACCAGTGAGCTCCAGCCTCACTGGAGAAGGACCACAGAGGACCTAGCAGGTTCTCATGGTGTTGATTTCTATTCACAGGGCATTTGTCTGCCACTTACGACTCATTTCACATCTAGGATGCCAAGCAGCCTCCAAGTGGTGTGCCTAAGACTTTACCAATGTTTTTCTTATTACAATCAGACATGGCCTTTCAAATATATAAAAGTGTACACAAGAGAACGGTCCACATGACTTCTAGAAAAATTCAGCAAATTCAATTCACCAATACTTTGGAGTACCTACTGTGTGTGAAACACCATTCTAGGTATTGAGGATGCAAACAAGATGAACCCCTGCCTTGATGAAGCTTCTATTCTAGTGTGTCTGGTGGGGTAGGGGAGGGGTGCACAGGCAGGAAACAAAATAAATCGATTATATATTTTGAAGGTGATAACCACTAAGCTTCCTTCGAAGTAGAACTGGGATCGGCAGAGGAGCCTGGTGAGCTATGCTCCATAGGTTTGCAAAGAGTCAGATATGACTCAAGCGACTCAGCGCACACACATTACTAGGAAGGAGACATTTAAGCAAAGACTTGATGGAGGCCAATACCTAGGAGAAGTGCCTTCCAAGCAGAGAAAGTGTGAGTGCTAAAGTCCTCACTTGGAAGCTTGTGTGGCACGTGACTGGGGCAGAGTGTGCAAGAGGAGAGGTGTGGATGAGGTCAAGGAAGTAGTGGTGCCTTATTTGATAACAGCTCTAGCTTTTCCCCCAGTGAGGGAACCATGGAGCAGAGTAGCGACCTGTGACCAGTGTTTTGAAAGCATCACTCTGGCTACTTTGTTGAGAATAGCAGTTGCGGGGTAGGGGGCTGGATGGGAGATGAGGGCAAAAGTAGAAGCAGGGATACCAGTGAGAAAGGTATGGCACTGATGTAGGCAGAGAAGATGGCTACCACGCTGGGACCGAAGTAGTAAGTACTGTGTGGATGATACCGTGCAGTCAGATTCTGAATGTATTTTGAAGGTATAAACAACAGGACTGGAACAACACGGGCCACTCCCACAGACTCATATGATCACTGTACGTGTATCTGATCATCTTCCAACCAGGTCAAGAGCACTCACCCATTAAAAACTCTCTGACATTAATGACGATTCTGAAGAGTAGTTCAGAAAAGTGGGTTCTTTTGGAAGATTGAAGACTGCGTTAGAATTTGAGCTCCTGAGTCAACTCAAGGCATCACATCTCAATCTGACTTGTTGGAGAGGAGTGGTCAGGCTGAGCCATTCCCGAGTTGGAAGCTGCGGCCACCAGAGCCTCAGGGTTATATACCCATGCTCAAGTCCCAGTCTGTGAGGGGACGCATAAGTTACCTCCTCCTTTCCTCTTCTCCTCTCCTTCTCTTTTCTTCTCCTTCCCTTTGCCTCTGCTGGGGCTCCCTGGGACCCTTGAGGCAACAAGATGCAAAGAGCTGCTGACTTCTGCTCCTGACAAGCGTGAACTCCACGGAAGCAGCTCCTGTCTGCTTCTGTGTTCTTGTCTGCTGCCCAATGTCCACTTATATGCAGCTTAGAGAGGAAAGGCCCTGTCTCTGACTTCCTTCTATTTTTTTCTTTGTGTTGTGTTGTGTTAGTCACTCAGTTGTGTTGACCTCTTTGTGATCCTGTGGACTGTAGCCCACCAGGCTCCTCTGTCCATGGAATTCTCCAGGCAAGTATACTAGAGTGGGTAGCCATTCACTTCTCCAGGGGATCTTCCCAACCCAGGGATCAAACCCAAGTCTCCTGCATTGCAAGCAGATTCTTTACCATCTGAGCAACAAGAGAAGCCCGTTTTTTTCCTTTACCTCCTAGTTAATAGGGTAAAGCCCCAAATCAAATAAGATGTGACCCTATAAATTCCAGGATCAACCTAAGATTAAAGACAATGTGACCTTCCATGGGGCCTTTGACTATGCTGCTCACAGATCCATTCCTGCCAGGAATAAGGGAGAGTGGAACATTCCTTTTTGAACAGCGATGGTCCATCTTCCAGATTACTTGGACCTTTCGTTATATGAGTCCTCCCACTGATGGAGACCAACAGAAAGTCATTACTGTTTGGGTTCCTGATGCCTTTGAAAATAAATCTAAGGTTTTGTACTGGGGGTCACGTGGGCCTAGGAAACTAGAGTTTTACTGTCCACTTAGTTTGTAAACCATGTCTTTTCAGCATATGCTGTCGCAGATGGTAGGTGATACCACGATGTATTCAGTTAGATGATGAGCTCCTTGCTAACAACCACTTGTCCCACCTACTCTCTCGAGAAGCTGGGACATTCTCGTACCTGTCCTAAGAAATCCATCAAAACCAAGACAACATTGTCAAATGGTCAGTAACAGTAATGGATCTGTGCTAATGAAAATTCAGAGCTTCTCCACTCAGTGGAAAAAACTAAGCTGAAGCTGGTATCAGCGATTTTCCAGTGAGGCTGTCATTGTGATCTGTGATCCACTATCAAGATGAAATTGGAACCAAGTGTACTTTATTCAGGACATCTGTGAGATAAAAAATATAATGCTCCTTTTCTATCTTTGTGACATTGTTCGCAAAGATGTGATTCAGCTGTTAAAACCACTTGTGCTCTATCTCAAGGCTAAGGCTGACAATTCGAATAAAAGACTCTCCCTCTCTGGTTTGTTATCTGAGCCGCAGGAGCTGTCACGGCCACTCTTCGCAAGGGGGCTTAGGGGAGGGGGCGAGCATGGGGTTGACCCACTCTGGCTTCCCATCTGACTCTATGCTTCTGATCTCGTTTAATTTCCTGGGGTTCTGGAAAGTTGTTTTCTTTTTTAGTGTCCTCAAAACCAAATTCTGTGTTAAAAGGCAAAAATGATGTTTAATTTTTAATAATTATATGTACTTTGTAGAAATTTTAGAATATACATTACTGGTGTTAAAAAAGAAAAGTGGGTGCTACTATTTTCAGTTAGTACTTAAAATATTTTAATGCATTTCCTCCCAATCTCTTTTCTATGGATGTGTGTGATGGGAGGGAGGGGGCTTGTTTTTGTTCAAAGAGCAGGGGTCTGAATGAACAGTTTCATGAACTCCTTATTAACGATTATGACAAGCCTTATTCCAGTAACATTTAATTCTCACCAGATGTGGGCACGCTATTTTTTGTCATCATCATTAATCTACAAGGAACCTCATTTCAGACAAGTGTCTCTCTGATTTGTCCTAAATCACTTTAGAAGTCAATCAAAAGAAACCCTGTGAAATGTCTCTCTCTACAGAGGTACCATGTTGCAAACACAAAATCTTATCTAAAACACTCAAGTTCACTGGCCCTTCTGACTTGGCTCCAGAAAGCACTGGATTCATGTTTGCTTAAGCTCAGAATTCCCAATCTGCCTGCTATGTGGGACCAGCCCAGCCTGCAAAGGGGTCCTCCAGGAAGTCCTACTTACTTCCTCTTCTCCCCCAAAGATCTCTCTGGCTTTCTACACAAAATAAGTCATTCATACAACTAAACCCGAAAGGATTAGTTCTCTACAGAAATGCAAGTTTCAGATAAATATATTTGTACATTCTCACTGGAGATACTAGGTTATTGAGTTGATATTGAAAATCCATTAAAAGCCCGTGGTGCTAAGCAGAAGAAAAATGCACAATTTAAATCCAAGAAAAGGAGCAGTAAAAAGTCACTCATTGGGATCCAGCATTGGCTGACAGCTATCGGGTCAGCCCCAATACGTGACACTGTCTTGTGACCATAGGTTGCTCTCATTAAGGAACCTCAGGGAAACCGTAGTGGTTTAAAGAGGGGCAGTGTGGCCTCCTTGAAAAAAATTTCACTTCCGCAACAAGAAAATGGTGTGTAGTGCATTCGTTTGTCTTTTGTCCTCTGAGATGACCTTGCATCAAACTGGGGCCAAGATTTCCATCTGGGATGCAGAGTGGTTAGGACTAGCCAGGGGCTGCCTTGTCACTGCAGGTGTCAGGGACCAGTGTTCATGCTGACAGCTCAGGCAGAGAGTTGTTTGTCTCTTTTCCTTTTTACCACCGTCAGTGTAGACATCCATTTTCGATTGCATACAACATTTTTAACATTCTGAGAGATGGACTTAGAGAAAATGAAGACACAATCATTGTTTCTTGAGAGCTAGAAATGGCAGCGGACTATGAAACAGACCTGAAATCTCATCTCTCTCAGCAGGGGATGAAGAGAATCTGTTATATTAAATTGTTATGAAATTCCCCTTTCCTGGGCTGTGGAAGACAAGGGAAAGAGAGAGATGCTCAGACTTCACTGGAACATTTAGGAAAAAACCTAGCTAAGATGTAGCTCACTGATTGCTACTAAAAGAAGCTGCATATGAGTTCTGCAATAGTCTTATTATCAATACTTAAGGGCAGTCACAATCCTGCAATGGTTTTTCCATCTCTCCCCCTGATGATTTCCCTCTGTTCCTTTCATCATTTTAAGTAACTATTTTATGTATTTGTAAGTAACAACCACCATCCAAAAGGCGAATTCCAGACTTCAAAGCAATGAGATTTTACCTTTTACATTAGGACACACAACCTGAAGTAAACTCATTGATTGTATAGTTAAAAATCCACAAGAACTCGAGGCGGCCTCTTAGCCAATTGGTTACACTCTGTTATGCTAGTTTTCATGCCAAAATTAACCAGAGATCCAGGTAAAAACTGTCAATATGAATCAGAGGGGGAAACGCCAGAAAACACAGCTTTCGACTATAAAAATATTGGGGTCAAGACCCAGCACAAAAATGAGAGAACATAAAATGAAATTTCATTTTTACAGAAGGTCAGGGTCAAGGGCGCTTCCATTAAAAATAAAACTCTATAAATATGGAAAGCAGCCCATTGTTCTCAGGGAATGTGACATCTGGGAAGAAACTTGCCGGTGTAGGCATTTTCCGTGGGTACCAAACGCTGACCACCAAGGAAACCCATCGACGGATGCCTAACCTAGAAAATAAGGAAAGGGAGCTACAGGAGAAAAGATACCTCCGGAGAAAACCTGAGCAGTTCTCGTAAACTGAGGAGGCGGCAGGTGACTGGGAAACTTGAGTGGAGAAGTAAATCTCTGATCTGATGATGTGAGGAAGAAAGAAGCAAACCGGAGAGCACAGGAAAGCTACACAAAATGGACAGGCTCACAAAACAGAAATCCCCAGTAATGCACATAATGGAGGGTGTTTAAAGGACAATTCATTGAAGGGAATTGCCCAAGACACTAATACAGGGTGCCTCTGCCATCACCTTGAGAGGAAGGCAAGATTTTACAGTGCAGATTGGAACAGTCATTTTCATTTCATAAAGCCTACATCTCTGGAAAATTGGGTTCCATGAATTGAGATTTTTGTTACATTAAGCTTTACTATTAACTTTCCAGTAGTTTTACAGGGGTAATTTATTTGAACCATTCAAAAGGATAGAACAGGCTTGTGAGATTAAAAATGAGTCAAAAGTTTGAAAGTTAATTGAGTAAATCAATTTGATAAGTAGTCAAACAACACTGATTTTTCAGGAAAAATAAATTGACATCAATTAATAAATTCAAAATTAAATGCAGTCAATTTTCAATGATCAATGCTAATGGAGAAAAGGCAGAAATGAGAACCGATCCACAGAGAATTCTAAAATCTCATTTCTGTTCAATCTCTTCCCCCATTTCCATTTCAATCTCTTTATTGAACAAATTTGGGTTTTAAAAAGCCTCTTGGTTTCCTTGCTGGTCATTAAATAAACATTTATGAAGGGCTTCCTCTATGCCAGGCCCTCAAGAGCGCATCCAGAAGAAATTAGACCAGGGCTGAGGGACTGACCAGGATGCTAATAATAACAGAGCTAGTTTCGGTTGTTTCTTTTTATCGCTCCAGCAAAGTGCAGAGCATAAATTAGAATCAATAAAAAGAAAAAAATGCCCTTGGTATGTATGTATACGCTTATCACAATTCTTCTCGAAACTAGAATTTCTCACTAGCTCTCGTTTTTAATCCTGATCTCTGTATGAACAAGAAAATAGCAGCTGGGGGAAAATGGAGAAAGAACAGAAACTAGGTAGAAAGCGAAAGCAAAGTATTTAGGAAATTAAGACATGGGCCGAAAAGCAGAGTATAATTCACCTGAGAACAATATTGAAGTTAACTTCAATTTTTCCTAGCAGATGAAGAGCTATAAAAATGGATTTATAAATGGAAATGGCGTGACTGACAAGCCAAAGGCATATGTGGAGAGGATGTAGGAGTAAAACAGAAGTGATATCCATCCCCACAAATAGCCAGGAGGAAAGGTAGCTGGAGAAACCAGTGAGCATCGGATCCACATTCATCACTAACGCGACCCATCAGGAAGTCTAGGATGTGGGAAGTCCTAGATCCTAGGATCAGGAAGTCAGGGCCAATCATGAGGAACTCTTTCTACAAGCTGTTTCCTTTCTAACCTTATTTTTAATTGAAGTGTAATTAGTTGATATGTTGTGTTAGTTTCAAGTCTATAGCAAAGTGATTCAGATATATATATATGTGTGTGTGTATATATATATATATTCTTTTTCAGATTCTTTTCATTATAAGTTATTGCAAGACATTGAATATAGTTCCCAGGAGATCTTTGTTGTTTACCTATTTTATATACAGTAAGAAATATCTGTTAATCCCAAACTCCAAATTTATCTCTTCCCCTACCCCTGCTATCCCCTCTGGTAGCCATGTTTGTTTTACAAACTGTTTTCTTATCTACCCTTTGCACAAACATTGGAGGTGTGCCTGTTATGAGCCAGGCAACCCACAGAGCCTATCCACCTCAACAGTGTGTAGTAAGTTGTTTTTAACCAATAAACAAAGAAGAAAACAGTGAATGGTCAAGCCAGTGCTTTAGAAAATCCACATGTTCTTCAGCACCCGCAGCCCTCTCCTAGGTACTTCCTCATCCTTGGCTCCTGTTGGGCTCTTTCTCACCTACTCATTAATGAGGACTCTTAAATCCCAATCACTATGACTTCAAACTCTCATGGGCCATGCCAACCAAGTGAACCCAAGTGAATCTGATCTATTAATTTTGAGGAATCTGAATAAAGGCCAGCTGTAGAATTCCAAGAAATAAGATTAATGATTTTATTCTTAATTCCATCACTCATGGGCAGAATGGAAATATAGGTGGTACGTTACCAGATATCACAGACAGAACAGATGTCTTCATTAGATAATTCTAGTGTCTCGTAGAGAAGTGCCCCTAACCCGAGACCTCGTGCTCAGCCCCACAATTTCTGCTATAATAAGACATGAACTCTGCACAATATGATCCCAGGTGTCCTTGACGCTGGGTGGGATGACATTGCAGGTCTTGACTCAGCTGTCCCTAGCAGTCTAATGGTGCAGCACAAGCTCACCAATATGTGATGCCAAGGATGGAGAAGTATACCAAAGACTGAGAGTGTCACCCAAATGCATGCCAACGCCAACAGCCAGAACAGAAGTATCATGACCCCAACTTAGCCACAGAAATACAAAAGGAATTCTTCCAGAATTCAGTGCCTGATCAATGCTGTCTCCGAAACCAGAATGCAGGTAATAATAAACTCTTACATCTAGACGTATAAATATACATATATATATACACACACACACACTATATATATATATATATACACACACACACACTATATATATATACACACACACACACACACACACATAGCTATGAAAAGAAGAGAAGCGAAAAACAAAGAAGAAAAGGAAAGATATACCCATTTGAATGCAGAGTTCCAAAGAATAGCAAGGAGAGGTAAGAAAGCCTTCCTCAGTGATCAGTGCAAAGAAATAGAGGAAAACAACAGAATGGGAAAGACTAGAGATCTCTTGAAGAAAATTAGAGATACAAAGGGAACTTTTCATGCAAAGATGGGTACAATAAAGGACAGAACAGAAGCAGAAGATATTAAGAAGAGGTGGTAAGAATACACAGAAGAACTATACAAAAAAGATCTTCATGACCCAGATAATCACGATGGTGTGATCACTCACCTAGAGCCAGACATTCTGGAATGTGAAGTCAAGTGGGCCTTAGAAAGCATCACTACGAACAAAGCTAGTGGAGGTGATGGAATTCCAGTTGAGCTATTTCAAATCCTCAAAGGTGATGCTGTGAAAGTGCCGCACTCAATATGCCAGCAAATTTGGAAAACTCAGCAGTGGCCATAAGACTGGAAAAGGTCAGTTTTCACTCCAATCCCAAAGAAAGGCAATGCCAAAGAATGCTCAAACTACCACACAATTACACTCATCTCACACGCTAGTAAAGTAATGCTCAAAATTCTCCAAGCCAGGCTTCAACAGTACATGAACCATGAAATTCCAGATGTTCAAGCTGGATTTAGAAAAGGCAGAGGAACCAGAGATCAAATTGCCAACATCCATTGGATCATGGAAAAAGCAAGAGAGTTCCAGAAAAACATCTACTTCTGCTTTACTGACTATGGCCAAGCCTTTGACTGTGTGAATCACAACAAACTGTGGAAAATTCTGAAAGAGAATTTGACCTGCCTCTCGAGAAATCTGTATGCAGGTCAGGAAGCAACAGTTAGAACTGGACATGGAAAAACAGACTGGTTCCAAATAGGAAAAGGAGTACGTCAAGGCTGTATATTGTCACCCTGCTTATTTAGCTTATATGCAGAGTACATCATAAGAAAGGCTGGGCTGGATGAAGCACAAGCTAGAATCAGGTTTGCCTGATTCCAATATCAATATCAATAACCTCAGATATGCAGATGATACCACCCTTATGGCAGAAAAAAAAACAAACAGATCAACAAAAGAAAAACAAACGGAAGTTTATTCACACATGCATTGCACAGACCCAGGAGCACTCAGCAATAAGTAACTCAAAAGAGTTTTTAGAACTTGGGCTGGTATAGCATCTTAACGAAACAATAAACTTTGTAGAGAAGTGATGAGAGAAAGGAAAGGGACACTGGGCTTTGAAAGTGAAAGTCACTCAGCCGTGTCTGACTCTTTGTGACCCCATGGACTATTCAGTCCATGGAATTCTCCAGGTTAGAATACTGGAGTGGGTAGCCTTTCCCTTCTCCAGGGGATCTTCCTAACCCAGGGATCAAACCCAGGTCTCCCACATTGCAGGCGGATTCTTTACCAGCTGAGCCACCAGGGAAGCCCAAGAATACTGGAGTGGGTAACCTATCCCTTCTCCAGGGGATCTTCCAGACCCAAGAATCAAACCAGGGTCTCCTGCATTGCAGGCGGATTCTTTACCAGCTGAGCTATGTGGGGAGCCCTTGGGCTTTTAGGGGTAGCAAACTCTGGGAAGGTAAATACACGGGGAAAACTAATGGAAGATGAAGATGGATTTGGCAGGGTTGGTTCTGTATGGGCCTCTGGCACTGCCACCTCTGGCTCATAAGGGTTTAGAGTTACCTCCTGTGATGAACAATTGTCATACCCTTCCTAGTAGAAAGACAGAGGGCAGAGAGTTTTTCTTGGCTGCCTTTTTTTTTTTTTGACTGTGCCACATGGCATGAGGGCTCTTAGTTCCACAAACATAGATTGAACCCATGTCCCCTGCAGGGGAAACATGAGTCTTAACCACCGGACCACGGAGGAAGTCCCTTTCTTGTGTACTTTTTATTTTCAATTGCCTTCAGCTCAAAAAAATCCTTATGTCAGAATGGCATATTTTGGAGTAGCATATTCTGAAATCCTCCACCCCTTCAAGGCTGTCTGATGGGGTGGAAAGCCCTCTGTGTCCTCCACACAAACTTACTCTCTCTGTGTTATCACCCAGTTGATTTCTTCTTTGGCACTTATCACTGAGTAACTTGTAATTACTTAGTATATTAGAAGCGATATTTTGAAAATTATTTAATTAGTTTTTCCTATTTACTTTTGTACCAGCAGGCCCAAGGTGTCCATCTGCCAGGGAGGAGATTAGAATTTGCTGTCAAAGTAATAAAGAAGAAGGATAAGGGTGGTTTTCACTTGCAACATGCAAAATAGGATTAGGCACAAAACAATAGCTTTACTAGCCAGGCATTTGTTTTGAGAGGATTTTCCAAAGTTCTCTAATAGCCTTCATGAAAGGCCACTGGGGGAGGGGCCCTTCTATTGTGATGCGAAGCTGTCCCTTTCCCCTTAAGACAAGAAAGTTGGTGAACCTTATTGCTCAATAGGGGAGGATGTAACAAAAGAGAAGTCAGAGAACAAAAACAAACAAGAAGAGCCTATGGAAGACTGGGGAGTGGACAGCAAGAAGGAGAGAGAGTCAAGACCAGCTTTGAACCAGACAAACGTGGTGACTCTCAACAGAAGAGGATGTGAGGATAACACCAAGGGCAAGGATAGTCTCTCGCTCCCATCTTCTGTTAGGGTCCTGGAAGAGACCACCCAACTTCGAACTTCAGTTCAGTTCAGTTCAGTTCAGTCGCTCAGTCGTGTCCACTCTTTGTGACCCCATAAATCGCAGCACGCCAGGCCTCCCTGTCCATCTCCAACTCTCGGAGTTTACCCAAACCCACGTCCATTGAGTCGGTGATGCCATCCAACCATCTCATCCTCTGTCGTCCCTTTCTCCTCCTGCCCCCAATCCTTCCCAGCATCAGGGTCTTTTCCAATGAGTCAACTCTTCTCATGAGGTGGCCAAAGTATTGTGGAGTTTCAGCTTCAATATCAGTCCTTCCAATGAACACCCAGGACTGATCTCCTTTAGGATGGACTGGTTGGATCTCCTTGCAGTCCAAGGGACTCTCAAGAGTCTTCTCCAACACCACAGTTCAAAAGCATCAATTCTTCAGTGCTCAGCTTTCTTCACCGTCCAACTCTCACATCCATACATGACCACTGGAAAAACCATAGCCTTGACTAGACGGACATTTGTTGGCAAAGTAATGTCTCTGCTTTTAAATATGCTGTCTAGGTTGGCCATAACCTTCCTTCCAAGGAGTAAGCGTCTCTTAATTTCATGGCTGCAATCACCATCAGCAGTGATTTTGGAGCCCCCAAAAATAAAGTCTGACACTGTTTCCACTGTTTCCCCATCTATTTCCCATGAAGTGATGGGACCAGATGCCATGATCTTAGTTTTCTGAACGTTGAGCTTAAGCCAACTTTTTCACTCTCCTCTTTTACTTTCATCAAGAGGCTCTTTAGTTCTTCTTCACTTTCTGCCATAAGGGTGGTGTCATCTTCATATTTGAGGTTATTGATATTTCTCCCGGCAATCTTGATGCCAGCTCGTGTTTCTTCCAGCCCAGTGTTTCTCATGATGTACTCTGCATATAAGTTAAATAAGCAGGTGACAATATACAGCCTTGATGTACTCCTTTTCCTATTTGGAACCAGTCTGTTGTTCCATATCCAGTTCTAACTGTTGCTTCCTGACCTTCATACAGGTTTCTCAGGAGACAGGTCAGGTGGTCTGGTATTCCCATCTCTTTCAGAATTTTCCACAGTTTATTGTGATCCACACAGTCAAGGCTTTGGCATAGTCGATAAAGCAGAAATAGATGTTTTTCTGGAACTCTCTTGCTTTTTCAATGATCCAGCGGATGTTGGCAATTTGATCTCTGATTCCTCTGCCTTTTCTAAAACCAACTTGACTGCAAATTGGCCCTGCAGTGTCATTGAGCAGAGAAGGCTCTGAGCCACTCTTGTTCCCACTGAACAGAAATCCTGAGTTGATAATCAAGAATCCTGACAGTTATGATACCATATGCTGAGGAAGATCAAGAATTGCAGGCAACCATCAGGATCTGGGAGAGAGACCTGGAAATGATTCTCTCAGAACCTCCAGTTTGAACCAACACTGCAGACACTTTGATCTGGGACTTCTAGCCTCCAGAACTATACAAGGATAAATTTCTGTTGTGTTAAATCACTCAGTTTGTGGTGTTTTTTTTGTTTGTTTGTTTTGTTTTTTTACAGCAGCCTTAGGAGACCAGCACAAGTACCATGTGAGGGGTGGCTTCAACAGAGCATTAGCATAGGACTGGGAAGCACATTGAAAGGAGAATCTTTTCCATGAAAATTGGGATGCTCTGTCTCATGGGCATGGTATAGAAGTGACTGACTGCAGGCAACAACTACACAAAGTGGCCAGCTCAGCCAGAAAGATGCAGGAAACCTAAAAAAGAGACTTCTCCATACACAGAACCTCTATTGTCATTCCCAGAGGAGACCAAGCCTATGGTGGACCAAGATGGAAGTCAGTCTCAGCATGTAGGGCAAAGATGTTTCTAATCATAGAGCAAAGGAAACGAGGAATTTATGACAAAGCTCGAACACAGGAGATGGGAGAATGATTCTGTATATCTGTGTGAGTTGCTCCAATGCCTTAAGTGGAGGAGCCCTAGGAAATGAGGCATCAAGGGAGCAATGGAGATTTGTAATCTGCAGATGCAGACAGCTGGCCACTGATGCTCTGTGGAAAAAAATGGGATGAAACGATGCTCAATCTCTTTCTCAATGAGATATTATCATCTTTATTATTATTATTTCCACCAAGTTGACACTTTATCTACCAAACTGATATTTCCAGAAAGGATTTCTTCATTGAAATGAATTCCTATCTTTTTCTACCACCTTCTGAGAATAAATGCATACCCCACAGAATGCATATTTGGAATTCTAAGGGGCTTTCTAGGTAAAATCTACTCTGCCATCTTTTAAAACATATGAGATCAGTTGCACAAATACATTCATGGCAAACTACTTGTCAAAGAAATACACATCAGGTTCCATAGATAATTTCTGAGTTTTTACTCCCATATTAGATGTCGTTGTAAATCACAGAAAGAGTCGAGGTGAAATAGCTTGAGCTATTGTTTTGCGTTGCGGGAAATGTAATTTTTTTTCTAATTCCAGCTTAATTGAAATTATTTACCTTGCAGGTAAATGTTTCAAAATACACGTAGATAGAAACATGTGCATTTTTCTCAGTCAGACAACTAAGCAAGATCTTTGGCCAGTTTTCTCAGGAAAAAACGTATTAACCTTCTGTGTTTCAGAGACTGATAACCCACGTCTGTCTACTCCCTCCTACTACTGACTGATTAAAGTCAAGGAGAAGAGGTTGAATGAGCCAGGAGGTTCCCAGGCCTTTCTTGGCTCCTGTTTCTGCTATGTTTGCAATTGAAGCTTTACCTACATGAAAGGGTGGCATCTATTTTATGTGGCATAGCCTAAAATTTCAGCAGCCAGTAAGCAAGATTCTCCTCCTGTTATGGACAAGGTCAGCTCTGCAGATCCAGACTTAAGTGATATTAGACAGAAAGAAGCAAACCAAAAATTTCAATGCAATTAAAGACCCCAAATCCAAATGGCTGATTTTGATCAACATGTACCCTTTTCCTCATGCTAATTCATTGGTTCACTTATTGGATTTCAAAATTGTACCCTATGCCCTCCAGCTTCAGCAAACAAAGACATAATTTAAAATACTGAGACACAAATGGGCTATTTATTACTGTGTAAAAGAGCCATTATTACAGTGACTTTTTTTTCCTCCAGGAAACTAGCTCTTTTCAAGTTATTTACCCTGTTGTCAATTATTACCATCAGTAATAATGATAATGATAATCATTAAGAGCTAGCAATGTGTTGGGGAATGAATAGAGCACAGAGCCAGGCATGGTTCCAACCTAGTGAGACAATGGTGATTTTGTTTCACCCCAGATTTCACAAAGTAAGGATGGCAGATAGCAGACAGTCCTTACTCATTATCCCCCCTCATCTTTTTAATCTCAAAGCTCCCTGTTTGCAAGTCCTTGGGCATGCAGAGGGTGTGAATTCACAGTCGCCCTCTTCTGCATGACCTGGCACATACCTCAGCCTGTGCAGCTCCTCGGGCTGGCACTAACTGCCAGATTCCCCTCAGCTGAAAGGGACTGGATGCTAGTCCCACTGGATGTGCTATTAGTGGAATCTGTTATCGAGTCACAAGAAAAGATGCCGGTCTGGCACTATTTTGCAAACTGGAAATACATGGGGGAAACACAGACACCCCATCTGACGATGAATAGCTAAGCTGTGAAACCAAGCGAGTGGGCACCTACTTGAAATGAGTCTGTCAATAGTGATTGCATGGTGTGAGAGGAGCGTGATGTATTCGTCTGTCGGCCTAGTTGCATGCATGTGCTTCCTCCAGCTTCATAGATGCATGCGTATGTGTAGAACAGAGTCGATAATAACTGAATGTCTTGGGAAGTATCTTGCTTGGATTAATGTGTTCTGATAACATTCTGAACATAAATCTAAGTGAAACATTAGGGCAAGAGTAGAAATTATATAATAGCTCTTTTCTAAGGAATAATCTTTTGGGAATAATTTATCTCACTGCTTTCATGGATGCTTAGAATGAAACGGATCATTTTTTATTTACTTTTATTTATTTTTGACTGTGTGGGTCTTAGTTGTAGCTTTCAGGCTCCAGAGTGTGGGCTCAGTAGTTGTGGCACACAGGCTAAGTTGCTCAGTGGCATGTGGAGTTTTCCTGGACCAGGGATTGAACCCATGCCCCCTGCATTGGCAGGCAGATTCTTATCCACTGCACCACCAGGGAAGTCCCAGGTAATTTATTTTTATCATAGAATTTGACATAATACAAACGTAAAGGCACATCCCTTCCCACAAGGTCAATGCTTTTCATTCCAAGATTCTGAAGCTTTATGCTAAACATGAGGAACGTGACTACAAAGGAAAAGCAGTAGCACCCCTTGCTGTCCCGTACCCTCTTGTTGACTCAGGGGTCCCCAAGACAGGGTTGGAAAGAAAACCACGTAACATTAGCAGAGGAGAACAGTGGGGGAATTGTTCCCTGATTGATAACATTTCTGTTTCATGGCCCCGTTTCCTATTTATCCTATTTTTTTTCCATCTAGAGACTATCAGCTAATCACAGAGGATCAGAAAGTGTCTCCACATATATGTGTATGTGTGTATGCATACACACAAACCCCTTAAATATAGGTTTTTCTGAAAACCACATGTAGAGATCATTTAACAAGGAAGGAAGATGAATGTTCATCCGGTTAGCCCTCTTAACCTGGTCATTCAATTCTCAAAACCTTTCTCTTCATAAGCAGTAGATAGAGACACAGAAGCACTATGCATACATAAAAACGCTACATGTGGACACAGGACACAGCGTACATGTGTCAGCTACAAAGTGCCACTTGCCATCGACCTCCACAAGGATCAAATCATGAGCTACTGCAGCTGCTGACTGTCAACAATCCCTGAAAGGAGTTTGGGGTAGAGAACAGAAATGAGGCACTCCGTGTTCTGGGAGAAACTGGCAGGACGGGACTTCAATAGTTAGATATTTTCAGGAGATGATTTTATAAGCCCAATTCTTGTATCTCCTCATACCTGGAAAAGCACTAAAATCCTCCATGGTGACATCTGCTCCTTGTGACTAGCAGTAACCCTCACCAGACTAGCAGAAACCTTCTGCAAAAAATACGTGTCTGATTGCATGTACTCCCCCTTCACCAAAATCACATATATACTGTCCTTCCCTCTACTTCTTTGGAGCAGCTTCTCAGAACTCTCTGAGATGCTGTCTCCAGGCTATAGTCCGCATTTTACCTTAATTTGTAACTCTCACGTTCTGCTTTTTTTTTTTTTCCAGTTGGCACATGATAGAGTTCAACTTTAGCTCTTGGAAATACACATATTATTGTGAGATCCAAATACAGCCTTGCCTTTTGTATAATTATCCTAGCAGGAGTTATCTGCCTGTATCGAAGGGTGAAATTTGGTCTAAGCTAATTAAATTTGTTTTCCTTTTATCATTTACATATGTAGAGTGGTATTCCCAAAATACATTTATTGTATTTTAAGAAAGATTTTTTTTTTTACATACAGTTATAAGTTGAAAGTGCTATAGGAAAGGACTTAATTGTCAATAATTATAATTTTTTTCTTCCTTGGGAGTTACAGACCTTTTTCAAATTATTTCTGATAAAGATTTTTTTTTTTTTTCGATTTTTTAGACGAAGGAGAAGGTGCAAGGAATACCAAGTTTTTATTTAAATGACCTGAGATTTGTGCCTTTAAACTTCCAATTAAAGAGCACAGTTTTGCTGCTGAAACTTCTGTAAACCTACCAGTTAAAAGCTTGTGTAGTTTGATGGCATGTCACCTCCAGCCTCTGATTAGTAAATTGCAGGCCATGCTAAAACACTTAAGCAATGCTACTACTTGCCTCAATTTGGAGAACTAGATCATTACAGTTTAGTAATTTAGATAAATCCTGCAGTCTATACTCCTTCCCCTTGTTGAGATCTGTACAGTAGCCACTCAGGGCCAAACTACACACTACATTTTCCTTATAAGAAAATGCCAAAGAAATGTGTGTTGATGGAATTTATGAGGGGCTCATGGCATTCACTATCTGAAATTACCTTGTTCATCCTCTCATGTATGAGTTGTCTCCTCCTGCGAAATGGAAGCTCCTTAAGACTTCGTCTTCTTGAGCCCTATTATGTCTTCAAATCACCGAATGGAGCTTAACAAATATTTGTTGAATGGATAGATTCATTCACCCATCCACTTCCCAAGTATTATAGATGAGAAAAATGAAACCTCTGCCTTTGAGAGATTCAGTCTTTCAGAGACACAAACACCAAATGACTACAATACAAGTACACGAGCCTTGGGGAGGGCAGCAAACACTAAATATGACTTTTCAAAATAGAAGCTATGTATTACTTTCACATATCATATATGTACTACTATATGAACGTGGACATAGTCATTATGTTACCCACCACTGATTGTGCTGTGCTTAGTCATTCAGTTGTGTCCGACTGTGACCCCATGGATTGTAGCCTGCCAGGCAGAGTGCGTTGCCATGCCCTCCTCCAAGGGATCTTCCCAACCCATGGATCGAACCCAGGTCTCCCGCATTGCAGGTAGATTCTTTACCGTCTGAGCCACTGATTACTTATTCAATAGTCATTGGGTACTTGGCAATGCTGCCATCCTTACAATTTAGAATCAAGTCAGAGCATGAAGCTGGCAGTCCCAGGGCAGAGGCAGCTTAGAGTCAAAGGCAAGCCAGGGTAAAGCTGGGGCTGATGAGAGGCTCAGTAATCTAATCATCGGTTGAGGCAGGGAACTAGTATTGGAATATTTGAAAGTCAGGAGGGGGCAGAATTCAGTAATTTCTTTAGGTTCTCAGCTTTTGAATCAAATGGAAAGGCCATGATGTCTGGAGCTATTCAGGATGTCCATGAAGTCAGGAAGATTGACTAGGAGATAATTTATCCCTCTTCCCCTGGTTGTTTCCCAGTTTCAGGCTTCTACTTTTCAGGACAGAAGTTGGACTTGGCCCAGAGCCCTGACATCAGAATGTCTTCAAATGTTCTCACTCCATCCACCCCTGGCTTGAGGACCTGGAGGATCAGGGACACAGGACTGGAGGTCCTTTAGATAATGAGCCACCTGGTGCCAGGACAAATCATCTCTTCTATTTATTTATTATGTGCAAATTTAATTAAATTACATCTGTGACTTGAGTTGGACTCCAAATGATGACTCAGTGCACGGTTGATACAGTTGCTTTGTTGGTTAGCAGTTAATAATGGTAATAGTAGCTAATATTCATTGAGTGGTGATTATGTGCCAGGGCTCCCTTCTAGACACTTTCAACTGACTGATCAGTTTAACATTCAAAACCACCCTATAGCGTGGCTACTGTTAATATCCCATCTTACAGATGAGCAAACAGACCCAGAGAGGTTAAGCAGTTTGCCCCAAATCACACAACTCATAGATGGTAGGATGTGACAGGAAGCACCCACCTGGCTCCAGAACCAGCAAACCCCTAACCACTGAAAATTGCTACCATTTTTTGAACGCCAGCTAAGTGCCAGGGGCTTTATATTTAATTTTACCTCGTAAGTCTATTTCATACAGCAACACCGCAAGGTAAGCATTCTTTTTCTTATTTTTCAAAGATACCATGGATATCTTTTGGGATAGCTCCAAAAGTTCTGGAATCAGAGTGTGACCCCTGTCTGTCTGTCTGAAAAGCCTCTGCTCCATCCACTGCTCAGAGCTTCTTCTGTGATCTTCCTTTCCACTGACCTTGAATATTATCTTACCCAAGTCTTGTTTTGTCTATGCCTGTTTTATTTAGGCTTCCCTAGTCAACAATACGGAGCAAGGCAATGGCACCCCACTCCAGTACTCTTGCCTGGAAAATCCCATGGACGGAGGAGCCTGGTAGGCTACAGTCCATGGGGTCGTTAAGAGTCAGACACGACTGAGCGACTTCACTTTCACTTTTCACTTTCGTGCATTGGAGAAGGAAATGGCAACCCACTCCAGAGTTCTTGCCTGGAGAATCCCAGGGACGGCGGAGCCTGGTGGGCTGCCGTCTATGGGGTTGCACAGAGTCGAACACGACTGAAACAACTTAGCAGCAGCAGCAGCAGCGGTCAACAATAGCAACAACAAGTTTTAATTAAGTGTTCATAGGGAAGTCTTGTGTTCCCTTGTGAGAGCCATAATCTTTCACACTAATATACCACTGTATACATTTCCAGTAATATTCATTTACATGCCCTCGTTTGGTCATCATAACACCCCTGGCTTATAAAAGGTAGGCAGTATTGACTCTCACCTCTGGAATGAATAAGCCTCATGAGAGAGGGGGTAGGGAAGGGAGAGAGAAGAATGTGCCCAAGGGCTTGCACCTGGTCCTGCTCTATTTGGTTTACTTGCCTTCATTTCTAGTTTGTGTAAAATCCCAGAGCAAAGTTTGTTAGGTGGGAGAATCAGACTAACAAAAGGAAAGCTGGCTCCCATCTCAGAGACACCATATGATTTTCTACCATAGGTCTCCTACCTGCAATAAAAATATCTGAAAAGATCTCAGAGGAGGGCTTCCCTGTGGTTGAGAATCCGCCTGCCAATGCAGGTCACAGGGGTTCAATTCCTGGTCCAGGAAGATCCCATATGCCGCAGAGTGGCTGCGCCTGTGTGCTGCAACTGCTGAGCCAGCGCTCTGGGGGCCACAAGCCACAACGACTGAAGCCTGTGTGCCTGGAGCCTGTGCTCCACACAAAGAGAAGTCGTCTTAATGAGAAGCTTGTGCACTGCAACTCAAGAGTGGCCCCCACTCACTACAGCTAGAGAAAGCCCCTGAGCAACAATGAAGACCCAGCAAAGTCATAAATAAGTAAAATTTTTAAAAAGATATCAAAGGGTTTTAGTTAAATACAGGGGACTGGTCACTTGTATTTACCATTACTCTTTGAAATTATATAAAAATGACAGAAAATATAAAAACAGAATGTTAACCCACAATAACAAAAATATTGAGAGAGAAAATGATCAATCTAGAAGGCCCAATATCTGAAGAGGAAGAGCCCTGGGAAGAGAGAATAGACAGAGGAGGATTACCAGAAAAATAATTCAAAATTTTTATCCACAAACGAAAGACATTTTCAGATTGAGATGATCAGTGGAATGCCCAGCTCAACAGATAAGAAAAGACCCACAGTGTTATGAAATTTCAGAATGCTAGGCATAAAGAGAAGATCCAAAAAGCATCCAGAGGAAAAAACAGGAGACATAAAAAGACTGAGAAGCAAATGGAATGGCAATTCTCAACAGTAGCATTGAAAACTAGAATAGAACAATGCCTTTAAGCAGTCTAGGGAAGGAGGAAAAAAATTCTGGGGAAAATTATTTATTAAAAATTATACTTGAATTTCAATTTCATCCAAATCACCAATCAAGTAGGAGGTTAGAATGAAGATGCTCTCAGGTATGCATTTCAAAATTACTCACTGCCAATATGTCCTTTCTCAAGAAGCTACTAGAAAATGTGCTTTGCCAAAACAAGGAAATAAAGCAAGAAAGAAGAATGAGGAAGGAGAAGGTCCATATTCACAAAGTGAATGGAATCCCCAGGAGGATGATGATTGATAGAACTATTCAGGAAGACACCTGTGTATCAGACCAGGGAGCAACCAGGGAACACGAGGAAACAGAAGGTACCAGGAGCATGTCTCAAAAACAAAGATGAAATTGATGGACAAAAAGGTGTCTGGCTGCCCTGAGATGCAAGTTACCTTAAATTAAAAGCTGGGGAATAAATTAGGGACGTGCAAAACTAAGCAAAGAAAAAAGAATTCAGTAAGATTTTAAAATACACACACACACACACACACACACACACATATATATATATATAAAACTACAATATACTACATAACCCAGCTTTGAATCACATTAACCCTGAATATTTCTTGGAGAGACTATTGCTGAAGCTGAAGCTCCAGTACTTTGGCCACCTGATGCAAAGACAAGAATCATTGAAAAAGACCCTGATGCTGGGAAAAATTGAGGGCAGGAAGTGAAGCGAGTAACAGAGGATGAGCTGGTTGGATGGCATCACTGACTCAATGGACATGAGTTTGAGCAGACTCCAGGAGACAGTGAAGGACAGGGAAGCCTGGTATGCTGCAATCCATGGTGTTGCAAAGAGTTGGACATGACTTGGTGACTGAACAACAAAAACAACTCATTATTGACCAGAGATGTATTAATTTGTCTTTTGTTACCCAAAAGTTATTGACTGGAGACATGTCAATTTTGCTTAGATAATAAATCACCAGCCACAGGCATCAGTTTCTGCAAAAATCCTCTGGTCAATAATGTGTTAACATAATAATATTACTATAAATCTTGAGTACTGAGTGAATAAAATTATGACATAATTGTACTATAAGAATGGATAAAAAGACCTGGGAGTGATATAGGCATAAACTTCTAAGAGAGGTAAACTTCCATTTTCCATAGTAAAATAAATAGATACTATACACGACAAGGGGGCTTCTCTGGTGGCTCAGCGGTAAAGAATCCACCTGCAGTACAGGAGATGCAGGTTTTATCCCTGAGACAAGAAGATCCCCTGGAGAAGGAAACAGCAACCCACTCCAGTATCCTTGCCTGGAAAAACCCATGGACAGAGGAGCCCGGTGGGCTACAGTCCATGGGATCATAAGTGTTGGACACAACCTAGTGACTAAACAACAACAGTAAATGTAAAACAAGAAAATAATTAGCAGCACAACACTGCTTTTGTCTGAAAATGAAGGTAAATGTTAGGAGAAACAGAAAGGAGAAGTGAAAATAGTCGCCTCTAGAAAATAGAAATCAAGAGAAGGAAGATGGCACAGATAGTTTTTTAGAGATTATGACAGAAATGTTTCTGTCATCCTTCTCTTTTTACTTGGTAATAGAATTCCAATTTTACTCAGGGGAGCAATATGCCAAGATAAAATATCAGATTCTTCTGTACGCCTGCAACTAGATGTAGCAATATGGACTTCATGCTGGCCAGTGAGATGTAAGCAGAAGTTGTTGGTTCTTTCCCCTTTTCTTTGTTCTACTTCCTGGACTGCAGACATGAAAATGGCTGGAGGTTACTGTCACTAAGGACAGAGAAGCATAAAGCTAGAAGGAGCTGATGCTCCTGATAACATTGGGAGCTGCCAAACAAGGCCTGGACTAGCTAGCACTAAATAGCTTATACTATGAAAAAAAAAAAAAGCCTTATAAATTTAAAATACTACCATTTGGAAGTTTCTGTTAAAAGCAGCTGAATCTAATTCTGAGCAATCTATATACTAAAAGTATGTAGCTGGCTTATTAAACTGTGTATGGGTACCTTGTACAGAAATTAAAATTGAAAGAAGGGATGCTCAGCCAATGCATAAAGAAAAGAATTGCCAAATACCCACTTTTGGAAAAGTTCTTTAGGACTCTGAATATCTACTGATGAATTATTTGTCTAAGATAAAAAATATACTGGATGAAACTTATGATAGATGAGACATTACAGGAAAAAAACAATTTGAAGATACAGTAACAGAAACTATCCTAATAAAAATGCACAGAGAAAAATGAAACTTAAAAAATGAAAAGACCCTCAGTAAGCTGGGGGATATCTTTAAGCAGCCTAATATCTATGAAATTGAGTCCCTGAAGAAGAGGGAGGAAGGAAGAGATGGATAAGAAAAAAACTGAAGAAGTAATGGCTGAAATTTTTCCATATCTGGTGAAACCTATATATCCTTTATTTTAAAATAAAATAAAATTTTATTAAATTTAAAAAATTTTATTAAATCGCTCAAATCCAGTGGTGAAAAGAAAATCTTAAAATCAGTGTCTGTGTGGTGGGGAGGGAAACATGCTAGGTACAAAAGAACAGTAAAGATCACAGCAGATTTCTTATCAGACACTATAGAAGTGAGAACACGTTGGAATAACATCTATAAAGTAAAAGGGAAAAACCAACAATTGTCAACCTAGAATTCTACCTTGAGACAAAAAATGAAATGAAAGCACACAACTCTTGCGATGCAGCAAAAGCAGACCTAAGAGGGAAGTTCATAGCAAAACAAGTTTACCTCAGGAAACAAGAAAACTCTCAAAGAACCTAACCTTATGTCTAAAGGAGCTAGAGAAAGAAGACCCAACAAAAACATGACTGGTCCCCAGATTCATAATTTTGGAGTTTCTCTTCTCTAATGCAGAATCTCTTTTGTCCATGCAGGGTGACATCTGGCTATCACACTGCCCTGAATTGGGAGAATGGGATGCGAGGGACTCATACGGTTATCATGACTGTACCATACATATGCTCATTTTCCTGTGGAGCTCTCTACTGAGCCACCCATGCCAGAAAGCTGTTGGTCATCCAATGCCCATGGCAATGTACTTATAATTTCAATGTCTGTAGCTGGAATGACTGAGAGAGTGATTGCTTATTAACAGCGGGAAAAACAAAAAGGTTCAGGGATGGAACATACGTTCAGGTTGGAAGATGCTGAGATTGTGGACGTGTTGATTTCAAGGTGCTGGCAGGGCATCCAGGTGGAGATTTCTAGCAGTCAGTTGGAAATACCACTGTACATGACAGATTGCTGCTCTTGGTTACAGAAATGAAAGCTCAAGAGCTTTTCTGAAAAGTTTAAGCTGTGGTTTGACAGGAATCATACTGTTTCTAAGAGTGAAAACACTCAGGAGCTTTCATCTGTGGAGGACAGACCACAGGGAGGAAGGGAAAGAGAGAATCGAGCAGGCGGGGTCATGGTGTTTGGAGAATGCTTCTCTGGCCAGTGAAAGGACAGGCAGCACCAGTCACAGTTTTTGTGGTAGATCTTTACTAGCAGTTCTTCACAACATGACTTCTTTCTCCTTCTCTGCCTGACAAAATCTCTTCCCTCTCTCCCTATTCCATGTCTTACCCTATTTTTCCAGCCTGGAGCCCTCTGTGGGAGAAGGCCTCGTGGAAGACAACGGTCTGGCTGTAGAATCTTCACTCTGCTTCATTAGGAAGGCAGATAGTAAGGAAGAGGTTAGCAGGAAAAGTCTTGAGGCTCTGGCTGCCCTTTTTGATTTGTGCATTAATGCTGTGCAGTTGACAGCCTGCCTGTGAGAGGCTGAAGAGATGTGTGTTCTGCATGTCTGAAATTTATTCCTTTCGCTCTGGAAGATGGGACACCACATAATGGCCATGAAGAAGTAATTTTGATCCTGCAACGATCTTGGCACCAGTTTCAGAAAGACATATGGACATAATCTTTGGGATATTTGTAGAACCTTCCTTGAGGACTGTCTTTGCCGGCTTGGGTTCACTTCAAGACCTATGGCACTCACTTTAGCTTGAGTCTGTTTCTACTTAAGAGATAAAAAGCTAAATTGTATTCCATTGAAAGAACTAAAAATATTAATGTAAGAGCAAGTCATCATTATGACACATATCAATTTCTCACCTCTGAGGCGGTGCACAGAAGCAGGGCCCTGGATAATAACCCAGCCATGACTAGGGAAAAAGAGGTCTGGTGGATCTTAGTACACACTGTGAAAATATGAGTTTTCACCATGCGGGGAGCCAGCATCTTCGGCTATAAACTTACAGAGAGGTGACAAACAAAAAAGTCTTCCCAGGAATGAAAACGTGCTTAAATGTTATTCTGTAACAAGCTATTCTGAATCTAGGACCCTACATATCAGGTATATTTAAGGTATATTTATTTATATATTATATTAATATAATTTATATTAATTTATAATATATAATTATATTAATATAATTATATTAATATAATATAATTCCAGTGAGAAATAAATATAATTTCTCACTGGAACAGATTTCAATCTATATACATTTTTATTTTAAAATAGATGAGATAGCACAATAAATCCAGCTTATTTTCCCATAAATTTCTGTGTGCGTTTAGGAAGTAACCACTTACTCAATTTAAACTTCATTTGTAGCCTTCATTTAATACTAGTCCTTTTTTTCCTTGATAAGTCTAATGCGGTGATAGAAAAAACTCAGAAATATCAAAGCTCAGCCCTCTGGAAAATGACTGCGCCTGTCCCAAAAGTCACCCCTTAAAACCAGCTCCCAGAAGAATGCCAGTTAAGAGGTCTGCCGGGAGCCAATTTTTATTCATTTACTAGTGTTTTGTGAATCCCCTTTGAGAAAACTCTTCAGAGTTGCACTACTGGGAAAAAGAAAAAGAGACAAACTGTAGAGACAGACATTCCCTGGGGTATGAGGTCTTCTTTGCTCCATGGTTTTCCCCCAAGGAAACACTCAGAATCACCTTGCCAAAAACAATTGACTTGGCTGATGGCGAGTTTTAAAGGACAGATTTGGTTTTTTTTGTCTCAGTGGTCACTACACTATCAAGATCTAAGTAAATGACTATTCTTTGAACCTTGGCTGAGAAAAATGAGTGACCACAAACTCTCCTGTATTCCTTCTCATCATGGTTATACACGAAGTCAGCCTTATAGAATCTGATGATAGATCCAGAGAATTATAGATCTTAAAAAGTCTCAAGAGGTCACCTGGTCCAGCCTCCTGATGCTCAAGGTTAGTGAATAGCACATTGCAGGGATGCTGGGACACCAGCTGGCTATCAGGACCTTAGATGATGTTTGGGAATGCACAGACAAAATTCCCCTGCCCACATCTGAGAAAGAATGGAGGGATATGTGTTCAAAATGTCTATAGCTTTCTTTTTGTGGCTGGAAACAAGACGGCCAATGTGTTCTTAGTTTTATCCAAGTAGGACAAACTTGTTTTCTTAGTTCTGGTCCAAACAAATAAAGCAGGAAAGAGCTCTGATTGATCTTGCTTGAGTCAGATCCTTCCTTCAGGACCCAAGAAACCATGGCTCTGTGTGTGTGTGTGTGTGTGTGTGTGTGTGTGTGTGTGTGTGCATGCAGGTGCTCATGTGTGTATGTACACAATAACCCTGGCTTGATGGGCATGTAACTTGTACAGTGGTATAGGGACCTCTGCTTAGAAAGATCTCATGCTTGGCTTAATGTTTTGCTATTGCCACCTAGAAATCCTCAGTAATATTTAGACAGTGGATTCTGAATTTTAATTTTGCACTGGACCCCATCAATTACGTATCCAACTGTAGCCTGGAGTCCTGGCTCAACTTGGAAATCCTGAACAAGGTCACATGGATGGTGTGGGTGCAGAAGAGGAAATAATTCCTAGGATCAGTGGGTAGATGGTGGCCCGTACAGCTAGCATAGTTCCAAGAACTGAAAGGACAGGAATCATGAAAGACATGGTCCTTGCCCTCAAAAATCTCAGTCTAGTAAGACAGATTCTCTTTTTGAAAAGTTGTTTCTGCAGTATCCACATAGCCAAATGAATATATTTATCTTGGATGCTAATGGGAACAGCTAACTGCTGTAGGAAAGTGGAGGCGTCTCAAGAAATTAAAATAGAACTACCATATGATCCAGTAATTCCACTTCTGGGTACATATCCAAAGGAAACAAAATTGCTATCTTGAAAAGATATCTGTACTATGTCTATTGCAGCACACAATAGCCAATGTATAGAAACAACCTAAGTGTGTATGTGTGGGTATACATACCCACACATACACACACACACATATATATAGAGAGAGATTTTATATATGAATAATACTAGATGGAATATTATTAGTTTTTAAAAAGAAGAAAATCCTATCATTTGTGACAATATGGGTGAAACTGAAGGGCACTGTGCTAAGTGAAATAAGCCAGATAGAGAAAGAGAAATACCGCATGGCATCACTTATGTGTGGAATCTTAAAAAAAGAAGAAGAAGGTTGAACTTAGAAACAAAGACTAAAGAGGTGGTTGTCAAGGTCGTTGGGGGTGGAGAAAATAGAAGAAGTAGGGAAAAGGGTACAAACTTTCAGTTATAAGATGAATAAAGTCTGAGGATCTAATGCGTAGCCTAGATACTCTAGTTGACAACACTGTTCTGTGTAATTAAAACCTGCTAAGAGTGTAGAGAAGGCAATGGCACCCCACTCCAGTACGCTTGCCTGGAAAATCCCATGGACGGAGGGGCCTGGTGGGCTCCAGCATTGCAAGCAGACGATTTTACTGTCTGAACCACCAGGGAAGCTCCCCATTTGGAGCTATCCCATCTGGTAATTTACTAGGAGCTTTCCCATCTGGTAATTCTCTAGTTGGGAATTTTCAGCTCATCTCCTTCTGCCAGGGGACAAGGAGGCAGAGGCAGGCAGTGACTCCTTTGGGGAGGCAGAATGTCAAGAGGTTTCACAGGTCTGCACTTCATTTCCTCTTCCTGAAAGCAGAGCAGTTATACCTGAGTAATGCCTGCCCTCTGGTTTATCCTGGGAAGATGAAGTTTGTGCTTCCAGAAGGGGAGCCCCGAGCATGAATTAGATATCTCCTGGGAAGTGCACTGAGCATCATGATGTGCAACCTACATAATAAGGACATCCTTCCCTGACTTGAATGGAAACCCAGGGTCTCCTCCCCGACTCAGGAGGGATGGAGTGGGTCTTTGGTCTGTTCTCCCTGAATAGCTCTTGCTTTAACCTTCTGTTGAGAGAGTGCCGGAAGCTTCGCTAGGAACAGGGGACCTGAGTACCCCTTTCTTAACATACCCTCTCCCCACTTCACGCACTCCTGCTGAAAGATGCTCATCCAAATAAATTTTAATCTTTAGAGTTGCTCCTTAAAGAAAAAAAAAAAAGAAGAAGAAGGTTGAACTTAGAAACAAAGACTAAAGAGGTGGTTGTCAAGGTCGTTGGGGGTGGAGAAAATAGAAGAAGTAGGGAAAAGGGTACAAACTTTCAGTTATAAGATGAATAAAGTCTGAGGATCTAATGCGTAGCCTAGATACTCTAGTTGACAACACTGTTCCGTGTAATTAAAACCTGCTAAGAGTGTAGAGAAGGCAATGGCACCCCACTCCAGTACGCTTGCCTGGAAAATCCCATGGACAGAGGGGCCTGGTGGGCTCCAGTCCATGGGGTCGCTAAGAGTCGGACACGACTGAGAGACTTCACTTTCACTTTTCCCTTTCTTGCACTGGAGAAGGAAATGGCAACCCACTCCAGTATTCTTGCCTGGAGAATCCCAGGAACGGCGGAGCCTGGTGGGCTGACGTCTGTGGGGTCGCACAGAGTCGGACACGACTGAAGCGACTTAGCAGCAGCAGCAGCAGCAAGTGTAGAACTTAAATGTTCTCACCCCTCCAAAAAAAAGGGTAAATATGTGAGATGATACATATGTTGATAAACTCAGTTACAAGAATTTGTCCACAACGTATCTGTACACCAAATCAGCGTTTGTGTGTGTGTGCTTGTGTGTATGTGTGTGCTCGGTCACTCAGTTGTATCCGACTCTCTGTGACCCTCTGAGTTGTAGCCCACCACGCTTTTCTGTCCATGGAATTTTTCAGGCAAGAATACAGGGGTGGGTTTTCATTTCCTACTCCAAGGGATCTTTCCGGCCAAGGGCTCAAACCTTCATCTTTTGAATTGGCAGACGGATTCTTTACCACTGAGCCACTTGGGAATCATCACATTGTACCCTTTAAATATCTTATAATTTTACTTGTCAGTTATACCTCAATAAAGCTAAAAAAATATAAGTAAAGAAAATATATGGAGAATGTCCATCTTTGCATTCAACATCACAAAGAATAATTTTTATAAAACTGTAAGCTGGTCTGTGATTACAGATGGAAGTAAGAGTCTCTTGTATAACAAGTGATACCATTCTAGCAACAGTCACTATTATAGTATGTTAAAAATATTTTCTCTACCAAATATATATGCACCCTAGTGTTCAAGGCTATGGTTTTTCCAGTGGTCATGTATGGAAGCGAGAGTTGGACGGTGAAGAAAGCTGAGGGCCAAAGAATTGATGCTTTGGAACTGTGGTGTTGGAGAAGACTCTTGAGAGTCCCTTGGAGTGCAAGGAGATCCAACCAGTCCATCCTAAAGGAGATCAGTCCTGGGTGTTCATTGGAAGGACTGATGTTGAAGCTGAAACTCCAATATTTTGGCCACCTCATGCGAAGAATTGACTCATTGGAAAAGACCCTAATGTTGGGAAGGATTGGGGGCAGGAGGAGAAGGGGATGACAGAGGATGAGATGGTTAGATGGCATCACCGACTCGATGGACATGGGTTTGGGTAAACTCCGGGAGGTGGTGATGGATGGGGAGGCCTGGCCTGCTGCGATTCACGGGGTCGCAAACAGTCAGACACGACTGAGCAACTGAACTGGACTGAACTGAACTAGTGTTCATAGCAGTAATATTATATTTATAGTAGCAGAGACATGGAAGCAACCTAGATGTCCATTAACAAATGAATAGATAAAGAAGATGTGGTAGGTGTATTTATATGCAGTGAAATACTACTTAGCCATAAAAAAGAATGAAATAGTATCATTTGCAGCTAGACATAGACCTAAAGATTATCATGCTAAGTGAAGTAAGTCAGAAAAAAGACAAATATCATATGATATAACTCATATGTGGAGTGATACATGATACAAAAGTAGAAAAATGATGCAAATCACATCAAAATAAACTTATTTATGAGACAGAAACAGTCTCACAGACATAGATAACAAACTTACAGTTACCAAAGGGGATGGGGCATGGAGGGATAAATTAGGAGTTTGGGATTAGTGGGATTAGCAGATATACACTACTATATAGATAAACAACAAGGACTTAGTGTGTAGCACAAGGAACTATATTCAATATTTTGTAGTAAACTATAATGGAAAACAATCTGAAAAAAATTCTTTATACCAAGATTCATGAAGAATAGGGCAAAGTAAGACCTGGAATGGTGCCTGTTGCCTAGTAAGACTATAGATGAATGAAGTGAAAGTCACTCAGCTATGTCTGACTTTTTGCGACCCAATGGACTACACAGTCCATGGAACTCCCCAGGCCAGAATACTGGAATGGGTAGCTATTCCCTCCTCAAGGGGATCTTCCCAACCCAGGGACCGAACCTAGGTCTCCTGCATTGCAGGTGGATTCTTTACCATCTGAGCCACCAGGGAAGCCCAAGAATACTGGAATGGGTAGCCTATCCCTTCTTCAGCAGATCTTCCTGACCCAGTTCTGCACTGCAGGTGGATTCTTTACCAGCTGAGCTACCGGGGAACTTAGGTGGATATAAATAGGAGAAGGTGGTTGAACTGAAGAATAAAAGGAAGGAATGAAGGAAGGAGGGAGGTGATTTGGCCATGCTGTGGTTTTCAAGGTAGACAGGCTGTCCAGGAAGGTGATGGGTGGAAACCATAAAAATAAAATGCAAGCCATACCTAGAGCAATAAATTGTGTGAAATGTTAATTGGGTTTTACTGTCAGAACTCTTCCTTTCATTATTCTGTTTAACACCAAACATTAAAAATTTAATCAGAAAATTCCATCTGGCCAACAATTTTAATTTATGAAATTCCTTTTGCCTCTGTAAATTAAAAGCAATCCTCTGAGTGAATTGAGAATTCTAAGAGAGCCCCAAACAGCCCTGAACAAAGACTCTGGAGTGTCATTTCCTTTTATATTGTAACATCTTTGAGTCACTTGCAATCTATAAATAAACTTCTATTTTACAGGAATGCCTCTACAAAAAGCAGCAGCATGCTGGAATACAATACACAAGGCTATTTTTGAAAGTGTTATGATTTTTAAAAATTAATTATAGGCCCTAGATAACACAGAAGTTAGAACTTGGCTTACTACAAGTTTTATGTTGCTTAACAAGCCTTTACAACAATTCTTCTACATCTGTGCTTTATTTTAAGTGCACATCAATGTTACTTGAAGATTTCATTGATTATGGTTGTCCTCTTCTACAGCAGGAAAATTGGGATCACTGATATTCTGAAATCAGTAACCAATGCTGTTTACTTTTAAATACACACACACACACACACACACATATATATATATATATATATATATATATATACTTGGTGCTCCTGCTTTTAGATCTCTTTGGTTTCCCTCGGTGTAAAATAAGGAGCTGTCTGATACCAAAATGAATCTTTGATACAAAAGTTGTCCCCTTAAAAACATACAAGAGAACAGCAAGGAAATTTTTGAAGCAATGTTCATTATGGCAGGAAGGCATGTTCAGCTGTAAACTTAGCATTATTAAATAATGAAAACTTTTGGCCTAAATATATTCCTCCAATTGAACTCATTAATTGATTCCATATCAGAGGATAACAGAGAAGAGTTCTTGACATGGAGGTTACTTTGATGAAACCACATGCCTGGGAAACATTATAGTCTTTATCTTACATCAAAAGGCATAGACAGGGCTTCCCAAGTGGTCCAGAGGTTAAGAATCCACCTGCCAATGCAGAGGACATGGGTTCAATCCCTGGTCTGTGAAGATCCCACATGCCGAGGAACAACTAAGTTGTTGCACCTCCACTACTAAAGCCTACACCCTACAGCCTGCACTCTGCGACAACAGAAACCCCCGCTGTGAGAGGCCCACATACCACACCCGGAGAGTATCACCCGTCACAACTAGAGAAAGCCCACCACACCCAGAGAGTATCCACCGCCACAACTAGAGAAAGCTCACCACACCCAGAGAGTACCCCCCACCACAACTAGAGAAAGCCCACCACACCCAGAGAGTACCCCCCACCACAACTAGAGAAAGCCCACCACACCGAGAGGGTACCCCCACCAAAAGTAGGGAAAGCCCACCACACCCAGAGGGTACCCCCCGTCACAACTAGAGAAAGCCCACGATGCCCTGAGAGTACCCCCCGCCACAACTAGAGAAATCTGCGCTGAGCAACGAAGACCCGGCATGGTCAAAGGCAGACAAATACACCTTTTTTAAAAAAGACATAGATAGTGTAATATAGAAGTTGTAGAATTTGAAATTTTTAGACCTCAGAAAGTAAATGTTAACTGCTCTTTCAAGAAAAAGTATAGGAAGAAGTATAGTAAGTATAGAAGCTTAGAAGTATAGGAAGAAAGGTGAATATTTCTGCCTCTGTCTTGATTAACAAAGATTAAATGTCTAGGTCTTATCTGTATTTTTCCCTAGATAAAAAATCCATGGGTGGTTTTCTCCTTTGAAGAGAAACAGACATCAGCCAAAGTCACCAGAGGCAGGACAGGACCCCAGTTATGTGACTCATGTAACAGAAGCTGATAGATTTTCCTTAATTTGGCCTGTCTTGCCACATTACACTTCAGACAGAGTGAAGATTACAACTTCTAAGCTTGTTGTTTCTTGACAATGGAAAATAAATGGCAGCTTCTTTTTTTTTTTTTTTTGAAAGGAGAGAATAAACACAATGTTTGATTCAGTGGTGCCATAGAAATCCAACCAAAAATACATACTCAATTTTATTTTTCAACTCCATGGACAACAACTATTAACTGACGCAGTGAGAAGTATAGTTCGTGTGATTTATTACACAATAGAACCGATTCAAAGGGATATTATCACTTTGAAATAAGTGGCACCTTAGATCTCTCTTGGGCAAAGAGAACAGAAGGGTGTAAGGCTAAGGCTAGATAGAATTTCTAGAAAGAGATAATAAACAATGTAAGCCAATAGCAAAATACTCTTGGTCTCCCTTTGGGGAAGTGAGCTACTATTCCAGGGAACAGAATTGCTGCGAGAGAGGTGGTTATATAGCTGCTCATGTCCTCCTGTCATAGATCCCAAGAGAAAGGCCCCAGGCACCTAAAATGGTTGCTGGTCTTGAGAACTAAGCAAGATGAATTATTTTCTTTCCTAAACTCATGCTTCTTCATTTTGACATCTGTTCTGGACACAAAACTCAGAGAGACTGTGCAGTGTCAAACCAACCCTCATAAATTGTGACAACACTTCATGAGATTGTGTGTTTCAGTGTGGCAAGTAGAAGGTAATGCATTTAGTTAATAAATCTGCATAAAATTTTAAAAGTCACAGGCTCTGAATCATGGCAAAATATTTCCCAGAGACACTTTAGCATGTACTATGGCAGCCCAAATAAAGATGAAAGCCTTAGAAAATATTGGGCTAGATGGGCCCTTGTTATTTGCAAGCATGGCATTTTATATAATCTTACTTTTCCATGTCTTTTGAAAAATACAGTATCCAGTCCTTTTCTTAACATCATTTCTTTCCATTATTACTACATGAAAAAGGGGATGAAAATGCCTTTTAGCAGGAAAGCTGGTCTAAGTGTAGAATCAACATCAACTTGAAATCATTGTTGAGTCAAGTTATCGAATCTTATTCGTGAATTAGAATCTAGAGTTGGACTCCAACGAGGCATAAATAATGTCTGAGCTGGTCTTTCCCTCTCTAATTAGTATTCATGAATTGCTGGGCATTTTTTGCTGTCTCTCTCTTTGCATTTATCTCAGTCATTGTATCATTTGATTGCTAATGTGTTTGAATTGAGCTGCTTGATTTTAATTCAATCTGGCACCTCTTCATGGAGTACTCAATTTCCTTTCAACGGCCATACGTTTAACTGCAGGGATCCCTGAAGGCTCTGCCACCAAGAAGGTTTCAGCCTTTACTGCTTCATGCAGCCCATCCACTCTTGGTCCAAGGGCAGCCTAGATACAGAGATTCCAGCTCAGATACTCACAGGTAATGACATCGATTACCTGGCAGGATGGGCAAGATAAACCTGTTCTCTTCTGCACCACCCTGTGGACTCTGAGACATCTTCCCTTCCTATCAAGTAGGGGTTCACCCACTGAGGGAAAAGTGTCATCAGAGCTTGTTCATCTTGGTGGCATACCTCTGTTGCATCATAATTGTACTCCTCATAATCTTTGGACTTAAAATTGAGAGACCCATCTCTCATCCAAAAACATCATCTGTTTGAAACCTAAAAGCTTTTGATCATTATAATGTGCATGATCCTGAAATAAGATACTGCTTAGAAGTGTGTGTGTGTGTACAAACTCTATAATTTTAAAGACCAAATACCCAATTTCAAAACACAACAGACAGAGCTTCTTAGTGCACAGCGGGAATCTGAGCACACAGCTTCCAGGCATGCCTAGTTTCACATGTTCTACTGCCCATTACTAGCAACTCAGGAGCAGCTTCTTTCAAGCAAGCTGTGTCAGGGGCATGTTGAAAGGGGGAGTTTCTTTCTTACATATAATTCCTGACTGCTTCTAAGATTAGTCACATTTCTAGAAAAGCAAAAGCCTGAGAAAACAGCACACCATCCCTCGAGACCATCTAGAAGGAGGGACATGGAGAGATGACAGTTCATGGACCAGGCGTGCCTCATGGTGGTGATGTGCTGGTCCCGTCTTCCCCAGACAATACTGCATCTCTACTAAGACACTGGACAGGATGTTCTATTTCCCTGCTTTGGAAGGAAGAAAAAGTTACAGATTTCTTTGCTCAAAGCAATCTTCCAGAAAAAGCAATTGTTCCCTCCACATCAGTATTTTACCAGAATCAAGACTTAAGGGTAAAAATAAAAGGAAATGAATCCTGTTCTCCCAATTCCCCAGCATGCACGTGTTCTCAGCATTTTTCTCCCCCTAATGACACTCAACTGGGACCTATAAGGTGGTTTTTCTAAAAAGAAATTTTGTTTTCAAAATGCTTTAGAAAAAAAAACTGGACTTCCTCTACTGCCCATGTACTTCCAACCTGAAAATGATGCTGTCAGTTTTTGTCATCTGTACATCATCTGAAGTAGACCTTCTATTCCTTAGAGAATTTATCCTGACCTTCCTCCCTCACTACATGATGTAACATTCAAGATAGTAGGCTGGGTGTTATAACTGCAGAACAGATAGAAACTAACAGTTGCACAGAGGAACTAAATGCACAACCGTGTTTAAAAATACTCAGATAGCCATCCACGCCCAGTCTGTTAGGCTGCAAGGGGCAATTTGTTTTTTAGTCTGCTAGATGTCTTTAAACTGCTGCCTTTGTTTCCACAAAAGTCATTAGTCAAATAAAAGGTGAGTCAACGCAATTTTCAGATTCAGAATTATATTCAAGTCAGTTTTTGAGATAGACTGCCATGATACATTGTTCAAATGAACCTTTTAATTTTACTTGAAATTTCAATGTTTCCATTAAAACTGTTTACTTCGTTTTATTTATTTTTATTTTTTAAAATTTATTTTAGTTGGAGGTTAATTACTTTACAATATTGTAGTGGTTTTTGCCATACATTGATAAATCAGCCATGGGTGTATCTGTGTTCCCCATCCTGAACCCCCCTCCCACCTCCCTCCCCATCCCATCCCTCTGGGTCATCCCAGTGCACCAGCCCTGAGCACCTGTCTCATGCATCAAACCTGGACTGTTTCACATACGGTAATATACATGCTTCAATGCCATTCTCCCAAACCATCCCACCCTCGCCCTCTCCCACAGAGTCCAAAAGACTGTTCTATACATCTGTGTCTTTTTTGCTGTCTCACATACAGGGTTATTGTTACCATCTTTCTAAATTCCATATATATGCATTAGTATACTATATTGGTGTTTTTCTGTCTGTCTTACTTCATTCTGTATAATAGGCTCCAGTTTCATCCACCTCATTAGAACTTATTCAAATGTATTCTTTTTAATGGCTGAGTAATATTCCATTGTGTATATGTACCACAGCTTTCTTATCCATTCGTCTGCTGATGGACATCTAGGTTGCTTCCATGTCCTGGCTATTACTAAACAGTGCTGCAGTGAACATTGGGGTACATGTGTCTCTTTCATTTCTGGTTTCCTCAGTGTGTATGCCCAGCAGTGGGATTGCTGGGTCACATGCAGTTCTATTTTCAGTTTTTTAAGGAATCTCCACCCTGTGCTCCATAGTGGCTGTACTAGTATGCGTTCCCCCCAACAGTAGAAGAGGGTTCCCTTTTCTCCACACCCTCTCCAGCATTTATTGCTTGTAGACTTTTGGATAGCAGCCATTCTGACAGGCGTGAAATGGTACCTCATTGTAGTCTTGATTTGCATTTCTCTGATAGTGAGTGATGTTGAGCATCTTTTCATGTGTTTGTTAGCCATCTGTATGTCTTCTTTGGATAAACGTCTGTTTAGTTCTTTGGCCCATTTTTTGATTGGGTCGTTTATTTTTCTAGAATTGAGCTGTAGGAATTGCTTGTATATTTTTGAGATTAATTCTTTGTCAGTTGCTTTCTTTGCTATTATTTTCTCCCATTCTGTAGGCTGTCTTTTCACCTTGCTTATAGTTTCCTTTGTTGTGCAAAAGCTTTTAATTTTAATTAGGTCCCATTTGTTTATTTTTGCTTTTATTTCCAATATTCTGGGAGGTGGGTCATAGAGGACCCTGTTGTGATTTATGTCGGAGAGTGTTTTGCCTATGTTTTCCTCAAGGAGTTTTATAGTTTCTGGTCTTATGTTTAGATCTTTAATCCATTTTGAGTTTATTTTTGTGTATGGTGTTAGAAAGTGTTCTAGTTTCATTCTTTTAAAAGTGACTGACCAGTTTTCCCAGCACCACTTGTTAAAGAGATTGTCTTTTCTCCATTGTATATTCTTGCCTCCTTTGTCAAAGATAAGGTGTCCGTAGGTGTGTGGATTTATCTCTGGGCTTTCTATTTTGTTCCACTGATTGATATTTCTGTCTTTGTGCCAGTACCATACTGTCTTGATGACTGTGGCTTTGTAGTAGAGCCTGAAGTCAGGCAGGTTGATTCCTCCAGTTCCATTTCTTCCAAGATGTCCATTTTGCTGGCATATAGTTGCTGACAGAAGATCTTAACAGTCTCTTATGATCCTTTGTATTACTGTGTTATCTGTTGTGATCTCTCCATTTTCATTTCTAATTTTGTTCATTTGATTGTTCCCCCTTTGTTTCTTGATGAGTCTGGCTAATGGTTTGTCAATTTTATTTATCCTCTCAAAGAACAAGCTTTTGGCTTTGTTGATTTTTGCTATGGTCTCTTTTATTTCTTTTGCATTTATTTCTGCCCTAATTTTTAAGATTTCTTTCCTTCTACTAACCCTGGGGTTCTTCATTTCTTCCTTCTCTAGTTGCTTTAGGTATACAGTTAGGTTATTTATTTGACTTTTTTCTTGTTTCTTGAGGTAAGCCTGTATTGCTATGAACCTTCCCCTTAGCACTGCTTTTACAGTGTCCCATAGGTTTGGGGTTATTGTGTTTTCATTTTCATTCTTTTCTATGCATATTTTGATTTCTTTTTTGATTTCTTCTATGGTTTGTTGGTTATTCAGAAGCGTGTTGTTTAGCCTACATATGTTGGAATTTTTAATAGTTTTTTTTCCCTGTAATTGAGATCTAATCTTACTGCATTGTGGTCAGAAAAGATGATTGGAATGATTACAATCTTTTTGAATTTACCAAGGCTAGATTTATGGCCCAGGATGTGATCTATCCTGGAGAAGGTTCCGTGTGCACTTGAGAAAAAGGTGAAATTGTTTTGGGGTAAAACGTTCTACAGATATTAATTAGGCTTAGCTGATGGTGATTGCAGCCATGAAATTAAAAGACGCTTACTCCTTGGAAGGAAGGTTATGGCCAACCTAGATGGCATATTTAAAAGCAGAGACATTACTTTGCCAACAAAATCCGTCTAGTCAAGTCTATGGTTTTTCCAATGGTCATGTATGGATGTGAGAGTTGGACAGTGAAGAAAGCTGAGCGCCAAAGAATTGATGCTTTTGAACTGTGGTGTTGGAGAAGACTCTTGAGAGTCCCTTGGACTGCAAGGAGATCCAATCAATCCATCCTAAAGGAGATCAATCCTGGGTGTTCATTGGAAGGACTGATGTTGAAGCTGAAACTCCAATACTTTGGCCACCTCAAGTGAAGAGTTGACTCATTGGAAAAGACCCTAATGCTGGGTAGGATTGGAGGCAGGAGGAGAAGGGGAGGACAGAGGATGAGATGGTTGGATGGCATCACTAACTTGATGGACATGGGTTTGGGTAGACTCCGGGAGTTGGTGATGGACAGAGAGGCCTGGCGTGCTGCAGTTCATGGAGTCACAAAGAGTCGGACACGACTGAGCGATTGAACTGAACTGAACTGAACTGATCCATTGTATCATTTAAAGTTTGTGTTTCCTTGTTAAATTTCTGTTCAGTTGTACTAACCATAGGTATGAGTGGGGTATTAAAGTCTCCCACTATCACCGTGTTATTGTTAATTTCCCCTTTCATACTTGTTAGCATTTGCCTTACATATTGTGGTGTTTCTATGTTGGGTGCATATATATTTATAATTGTTATATCTAGAGTTCCAAAGAATAGCAAGGAGAGATAAGAAAGCCTATCTCAGCGATCAGTGCAAAGAAATAGAGGAAAACAACAGAATGGGAAAGACTAGATATCTCTTGAAGAAAATTAGAGATACCAAGGGAACATTTCATGCAAAGATGGGCTCGATAAAGGACAGAAATGGTATGGACCTAACAGAAGCAGAAGATGTTAAGAAGAGGTGGCAAGAATACACAGAAGAACTGTACAAAAAAGATCTTCACGACCCAGATATCATGATGGTATGATCACTCACCTAGAGCCAGACATCCTGGAATGTGAAGTCAAGTGGGCCTTAGAAAGCATCACTACGAACAAAGCTAGTGGAGGTGATGGAATTCCAGTTGAGCTATTTCAAGTCCTGAAAGGTGATGCTGTGAAAGTGCTGCACTCGATATGCCAGCAAATTTGGAAAACTCAGCAGTGGCCACAGGACTGGAAAAGGTCGGTTTTCACTCCAATCCCAAAGAAAGGCTATGCCAAAGAATGCTCAAAATACCACACAATTGCCCTCATCTCACATGCTAGTGAAGTAATGCTCAAAATTCTCCAAGCCAGGCTTCAGCAATACGTGAACCGTGGACTTCCAGATGTTCAAGCTGGTTTTAGAAAAGGCAGAGGAACCAGAGATCAAATTGCCAATATCCGCTGGATCATCGAAAAAGCAAGAGAGTTCCAGAAAAATATCTATTTCTGCTTTATTGCCTATGCCAAAGCCTTTGACTGTGTGGATCACAATAAACTGTGGAAAATTCTGAAAGAGATGGGAATACCAGACCATCTGACCTGTCTCTTGAGAAACCTGTATACAGGTCAGGAAGCAACAGTTAGAACTGGACATGGAACAACAGACTGGTTCCAAATAGGAAAAGGAGTATGTCAAGGTTGTATATTGTCACCCTGCTTATTTAACTTATATGCAGAGTACATCATGAGAAACCCTGGGCTGGAAGAAACACAAGCTGGAATCAAGATTGCCGGAAGAAATATCAATAACCTCAGATATGCGGATGACACCACCCTTATGGCAGAAAGTGAAGAACTAAAGAGCCTCTTGATGAAGGTGAAAGAGGAGAGTGAAAAAGTTGGCTTAAAGCTCAACGTTCAGAAAACTAAGATCATGGCATCTGGTCCCATCACTTCATGGGAAATAGATGGGGAATCAGTGGAAACAGTGTCAGACTTTATTTTGGGGGGCTCCAAAATCACTGCTGATGGTGATTGCAGCCATGAAATTAAAAGACGCTTACTCCTTGGAAGGAAGTTTATGGCTAACCTAGATAGCATATTTAAAAGCAGAGACATTACTTTGCCAGCAAAAGTCCGTCTAGTCAAGGCTATGGTTTTTCCAGTGGTCATGTATGGAAGCGAGAGTTGGACGGTGAAGAAAGCTGAGCGCCGAAGAATTGATGCTTTTGAACTGTGGTGTTGGAGAAGACTCTTTAAGAGTCCCTTGGAGTGCAAGAAGATCCAACCAGTCCATCCTAAAGGAGATCAGTCCTGGGTGTTCATTGGAAGGACTGATGTTGAGGCTGAAACTCCAATACTTTGGCCACCTCATGCAAAGAGTTGACTCATTGGAAAAGACCCTAATGTTGGGAAGGATTGGGGGCAGGAGGAGAAGGGTACAACAGAAGATGAGATGGCTGGATGGCATCACCGACTCGATGGACATGGGTCTGGGTAAACTCCGGGAGATGGTGACGGACAGGGAGGCCTGGCGTGCTGCGATTCATGATATTGCAAACAGTTGGACACTACTGAGTGACTGAACTGAACTTCTTGGATTGATCCTTTAATCATTATATAGTGTCCTTCTTTGTCTGTTTTCACAGCCTTTTTTTTTAAGTCCATTTTATCTGATATGAATATTGCTACTCCTGCTTTTTTTGGGTCTCTGTTTGTGTGAAATATCTTCTTTCAGTCCTTCACTTTCAGTTTGTATGTGTCCCTTGTTTTGAGGTGGGTCTCTTCTAGACAGCATCCATTCAGCCAGTCTTTGTCTTTTGGTTGGGGCATTCAACCCATTTACATTTAAGATAATTATTGATAAGTATGGTCCCATTGCCATTTACTTTGTTGTTTGGGGTTCGAGTTTATACACCTTTTCTGTGTTTCCTGTCTAGAGAAGATCCTTTAGCATTTGTTGAAGTGCTGGTTTGGTGGTGCTGAATTCCCTCAGCTTTTGCTTGTCTGTAAAGTTTTGTCTCCTTCATATTTGAATGAGATCCTTGCTGGGTACTGTAATCTGGGCTGTAGGTTTTTCTTGTTCATTACTTTAAGTATGTCCTGCCATTCCCTTCTGGCCTGAAGAGTTTCTATTGAAAGAGCAGCTGTTATCCTTATGGGAGTCCCCTTGTGTGTTATTTGTTGTTTTTCCCTTGCTGCTTTTAATATTTGTTCTTTGTGTTTGATCTTTGTTACTTTGATTAATTGTGTCTTGAGGTGTTTCGCCTTGGGTTCATCCTGTTTGGGACTCTCTGGGTTTCTTGGACTTGTGTGATCATTTCCTTCTCCATTTTAGGGAAGTTTTCAACTATTACCTCCTCGAGTATTTTCTCATGGCCTTTTGGTCTTCTTCTGGGACTCCTATGATTCGAATGTTGGGGCATTTCACATTGCCCCAGAGGTCCCTGAGGTTGTCCTCATTTCTTTTGATGACAGAGCCATTTGTGTCATTCCCTCACATTGTATCCATGTTGCTGAAGAAGTTATAAATCTTAGAATATTGTGTTTCTATACATTATTTCCCCCATCTCAATCCAGTGAAAGAATGAGAAGGAAAGTACAGTTAAATACCACTTAGACTTGAGGGCGGAGAAGGCAATGGCATCCCACTCTAGTGTTCTTGCCTGGAGAATCCCAGGGACGGCGGAGCCTGGTGGGCTGCCGTCTATGGGGTCGCACAGAGTCGGACACGACTGAAGCGACTTAGCAGCAGCAGCAGCAGCAGACTTGAGGGAGAAATTATTTGTGTTTGGAAATCAATGCGTTTTCTACAGATACTTGGGGATTTTGAGTCAAGCACAGAGGTAAGCCATCTGTTCCAACTCTGATGTTCAAAGACTCTCTCAAGAATACTAAACAAAACCAAGCATGTTATTTTAGATATATTTCCTAACCATTGCCATTTATAAGTAACAACTTGAAATTCTGTCCTGGCTTACATATCTTTTCAAGAACCTGTTCTAAATTTACTTGTACTGTGTCAATTATCTGAATAAAATAAGAGCTGAGAGACTCTCCCAAAGAAAAGGCTTTTGCTAGGAACCCTGTCCTAGGAACCTTCTGAGCTTCTTGAAAATGAAAACCTCCGTGTCTTCCAGATGACAGCCACCTTTTCGGTGAAACCAAAATAGCTCTCTCAGCTCGAGAGCTGTCAGTAAGAGTTCTGACAGATATCAGTGCTGGCATGCAGGAGGAACACAAGAGAAATGGTCCCACAGTAGGAAGTTTGGTGGGAGCCCCTGCCTAGGCAGGAGGAAAACCAAGGCACTCCCAGGCACCAGACCAAGCACCAGGGCACCAACGGGCACTGCTGGTGATGATAATCTTCGGGGAGAAGGGAGTCATCAGCTCCTGCGGGATTTTGAAAGGGCTGCGTCATATGCATCAAGCTGGAAGGTCTCCATTTGTTGAAGGGATCAAATATGTGCCTAGGATTTTCTCTCCCTCTAGTGGTGGGGCTTGCTCCTTGGAAGAAAAGCTATGACCAACCTAGACAGCATATTAAAAAGCAGAGACATTAGCCAAAAATATCTGTCTAGTCAAAGCTATGGTTTTTCCAGGGGTCATGTATGCATGTAAGAGTTGGACTGTAAAGAAAGCTGAGCACCGAAGAACTGATGCTTTTGAACTGTGGTGTTGGAGAAAACTCTTGAGAGTCTCTTGGACCGCAAGGAGATCCAACCAGTCCATCCTAAAGGAAATCAGTTTTGAATACTCATTGGTAGGACTGATGCTGAAGCTGAAACTCCAATACTTTGGCCACCTGATGTGAAGAACTGACTCACTGGAAAAGACCCTGATGCCAGGAAAGATTGAAGGAGGGAGGAGAAGGGGATGACAGGATGAGATGGTTGGATGGCATCACCGATGTGATGGACCTGAGTTTGAGTAGGCTCCAGGAGTTGGTGATGGACAGGGAGGCCTGGCGTGCTGCAGTCCATGGGGTCACAAAGAGTTGGACACGACTGAGCAACTGAACTGTCTGAATGGAGGGGCGGGATATGCTATTACTGCACAATACTACCTTATAAACAACGATGAGTTTCCATTAAAGCACATTTTCCCATGAAATAAGGATTTTCATTAGGTGTGTTGCTCTCTTACAGAGGTTTCCAAACACCCTCAAACCCTTCACCCTAGGGAGTGAATTACCTCCTAAGCAGGCTCAGTACCAGTGGGAAGGTAGCAATGGTTTCCCTCTCCTTCTGGCTAAAGGATGCCCATTCTCACTTCTGAGATACAGGATGCTCCCTGTCCTCTGCAGTCTTATCAAAGGTGGAGCCATGACATGACCAGAGACAACTCCCTGGACCCTGAGGCTGGGCCAGGTAAACCTGAGGGCTGAGTAAAAAGAAAAGGCAAGCTTACCCAGAGCAAAAGGGGGAAACTCAGAGGAGACATACTAGTAAAGGCTCTAAAGAGTGATCTGAACCTGACAGAGCAATAATTGACTAGAGATAAATTCTGGAACCAATCTCCACTTCTACTTTACAGTCTCTGTCATTTCTCTCATTTTCAGTCATATGAAAATACTTCTGGTATAGTAACGTGGATCAGTGATAGTGGATGAAAAAATAAAAAGGATAGAAAAATTAAATAATTTTAATGAAAATAATTAAAGCTGCCTAACTGGTTGGATTAAATTGCATACTGTTATAACTGTACAATAGTATTAATGGAAATAGACCATAGGTTACATATGTCTAATCAACAGGTTAGGCCTCCCAGGTGACGCAGTGGTAAGGAGTTCTCCTGCCAACGAGAGAGACTCAGGTTTAATCCCTGGGTGGGGAAGATCCCCTGGAGTAGGAAATGGCAACTCGCTCCAGTATTCTTGCCTGGAAAATTCCATGGACAGATGAGTCTGGTGGGTTATAGTCTATGGGGTTGAAGAGAGTCGGACACTACTGAGCTCACACACACACACACAATCAACAGGTTATTGATCAATAACTGCAAATCTATCCATGTGACATATATGAAGTACGCAGCTTTTCCCCCTGCTCAATATTCAGTTAGGCATCAATGATGCTTACTTGACTTCTCCTCTAATACATCTCCAAGGCAACCAAAGTCATATTTTCTGACAAACCTGTTTCTTTTCTGATTTTCTTATCTCAGTGAGTAACTTCATCAGCCATTCAGTTGTATAAAGCCAGAAATTCAGAAGTTACTTGACCCTCCCCTAGGTTTCCACCATTATATTTAATCCATCACCAAGTCCTCCAATCTTACCTTCCTAATCTATCTCACAGAGGTCAATTTCTCTCTGCCTCCACCACCACACTATTTCATCATCTCCTTCTCACACAACTACTACTCTGAAGGCCATGTACTCCATTCTTTTGTCAAATGCATTCTTCACATAGCATTCCTTCCATCAACAACCATTTTTGAGAGGCCTACTTTTTACTTTGGTAATACTGTGTTGAATAAGGTAGACCAATTTCCCATTCTCAAGGAGCTTGTGGAGATGGCAGATAAACATTAGATAGTCGCAAGCACTATGTGGAGTATTAACATAGGGTGATCTAATAGAGAATGGTGGAATAGCTATTCTAAATTGTATGTTCAAATACAAGAAATCAGGGGGTGTTTCAAGAAGGGGATGCATTTTGAAGCAGGAAAAAAAAAAGTCCACTGGGATGATGGTATCTGCTATGAAGGCTTCCCGTTGTATGCAAGGAAAGTGTTTTCAAACACTGGGCAAGATCAAAAAGAAAAATTTAAAATGTTCCTGAGGTTTCAATCTAGGTCTGTCTATCTCCCAAGAACCTGTACTGAAATATAGTCCTTATGGTCTGTGTGAAAGCATCCTATTTTTGTTAACTTCTCTGTATGTCTGTTAGGTCCATACCATTTCTGTCCTTTATCAAGCCTATCTTTGCATGAAATATTCCTTTGGTATGGACCTAACAGAAGCAGAAGATATTAAGAAGAGGTGGCAAGAATACACAGAAGAACTGTACAAAAAAGACCTTCACGACCCAGATAATCACGATAGTGTGATCACTCACCTAGAGCCAGACATCCTGGAATGTGAAGTCAAGTGGGCCTTAGAAAGCATCACTACGAACAAAGCTAGTGGAGGTGATGGAATTCCAGTTGAGCAATTTCAAATCCTCAAAGGTGATGCTGTGAAAGTGCTGCACTCGATATGCCAGCAAATTTGGAAAACTCAGCAGTGGCCACAGGACTGGAAAAGGTCGGTTTTCACTCTAATCCCAAAGAAAGGCTATGCCAAAGAATGCTCAAACTACCACACAATTGCCCTCATCTCACATGCTAGTAAAGTAATGCTCAAAATTCTCCAAGCCAGGCTTCAGCAATACGTGAACCGTGGACTTCCAGATGTTCAAGCTGGTTTTAGAAAAGGCAGAGGAACCAGAGATCAAATTGCCAATATCCGCTGGATCATTGAAAAAGCAAGAGTTCCAGAAAAACATCTATTTCTGCTTTATTGCCTATGCCAAAGCCTTTGACTGTGTGGATCACAATAAACTGTGGAAAATTCTGAAAGAGATGGGAATACCAGACCATCTGACCTGTCTCTTGAGAAACCTGTATGCAGGTCAGGAAGCAACAGTTAGAACTAGACATGGAACAACAGACTGGTTCCAAATTGGAAAAGGAGTACGTCAAGGCTGTATATTGTCACCCTGCTTATTTAACTTGTATGCGGAGTACATCATGAGAAATGCTGGGCTGGAAGAAACACAAGCTGGAATCAAGATTGCCAGGAGAAATATCAATAACCTCAGATATGCGGATGACACCACCCTTATGGCAGAAAGTGAAGAAGAACTAAAGAGCCTCTTGATGAAGATGAAAGAGGAGAGTGAAAAAGTTGGCTTAAAGCTCAATGTTCAGAAAACTAAGATCATGGCATCTGGTCCCATCACTTCATGGGAAATAGATGGGGAAACAGTGGAAACAGTGTCAGACTTTATTTTTGGGGGCTCCAGAATCACTGCTGATGGTGACTGCAGGCATGAAATTAAAAGACGCTTACTCCTTGGAAGGAAGGTTATGGCCAACCTAGATAGCATATTTAAAAGCAGAGACATTACTTTGCCAACAAAATCCGTCTAGTCAAGGCTATGGTTTTTCCAGTGGTCATGTATGGATGTGAGAGTTGGACGGTGAAGAAAGCTGAGCACTGAAGAATTGATGCTTTTGAACTGTGGTGTTGGAGAAGACTCTTGAGAGTCCCTTGGACTGCAAGGAGATCCAATCAATCCATCCTAAAAGAGATCAATCCTGGGTGTTCATTGGAAGGTCTGATGTTGAAGCTGAAACTCCAATACTTTGGGCACCTCATGCGAAGGGTTGACTCATTGGAAAAGACCCTAATGCTGGTAGGATTGGGGGCAGGAGGAGAAGGGGACGACAGAGGATGTGATGGTTGGATGGCATCACCGACTCGATGGACATGGGTTTGGGTAGACTCCGGGAGCTGGTGATGGACAGGACAGAGAGGCCTGGCGTGCTGCAGTTCATGGGTTCGCAAAGAGTCGGACACGACTGAGCGACTGAACTGAACTGAAGTGTATGTCTAGTCTACCAAGAATGTAAGTTCCATGAACATCGTGGCTATATATGCCTTGCTCACTGCTGAATCCCCAGTGTCTAAGAACCATGCCGGGCATATTGGCATGCAAATAATTATTTCTTGCACTTATGCATACATTGGTGTCTGAAGTGGAAAAAGAAGCAGAAAAAAGAACTGGGTTGGGGGGTTCAGAAAGTCTTTACGGTGATGTCAAGGTCACTTACTTCAGCCCAACAGGTTAACTAGTGTATAAAATCCCAACCAGGTTTCTCAGCTTTCATCTCTGGCACCTCCTGCTCTCTCTCACACGTGCTCACAGCTACAAACCTCTCCAACTCCCCACTAGGAGGAGTCACACCTTCCGACCCAGAAACCCTCCCACTCTCCCCGCTATTTCTCCTTCCCGCCCCATCCCCGACCAGTTCCGGAAGCCTTCCGGTCGCAGTGCTCTCTGGGAATAGTAGTCTTCCGGTCCGAGTCTAGAGCGGGTTATCTAATTTCTTAGAACTACGTTTCCCAGAGAGCCTTGCGGCAGAGGGAGGATGTGTCACCTGACCAGGGCTCTGGAGAGACAATGGCGGCGCCCATGTTGCGCTGGTGCTGTCCTGGAAGGCGTTTTGCTTTCACCCGGGTTAGCTGCGGTTCTTGCCACAGAAGAGGGCCTCAGACTGGGTCCACGTCCAGCTGGAAAAGGGGGCAGAGCTCAGTGGCTCAGCAGCCCCACATCACAGCCCAGAAGCCGAAAAAAGGGTATACTATTTCACACCAGTATTGCCCACTTAAGTTGAGGTAGAACTGCGGGACTTGGGAGATGATGGCCACTACAGACCAGCCTTAAGTCTGGACGTTTTGGTGGGCGGGAAGGTGTTGGGCTGTATGCTGCAGCCCTGAAACCTAAATAAACACAGGAAAGTGGCTGTCTTATCAGTCCCTACCCCACACGTAAACCACTGTCTTCAGATAGCCTTATTTGGGTAATTTGCGAGTGTAAAATAGCAAGTGTTTTCTTGAATGGTTCACGGACAGAAGAGTGGTTCAGTCACCCTAAGTAGTAGTCAGCCCAGTATCAATAGAAGTGGGATCTTATTTAGCTGACATGTATTTATCACAGCTACAGGCCAGCAGTGTTTTAATGGTAAAAAGGAGCCTTTACCTACAAGTTCTGGATAGGTGGCTTAGAGTTAGAAAACACCACCTATCTGTAGAGGCCTTTCATGTTGAACATGTGTGTGTCTGTGTGTAGACCTAGGAGGATGCAGCCACTATAAGAGATCTTCCCTCTGGTTGTGTAGAAACTGTTGCTTATTTTGCTCAATATCCTCTGAACAGCTGCTTATATTTCACTATATAAGACTTTAATAATTTCTTCTTAAGTGCAGAAACATAAGGCATGTGTCTAATATTCATTTTTTCCTTTGAAATAGTTAGGTTGCTGTTATTTTTGCTTTTCTGTTGGAACAGAGGGGAAAATGTCCAGAAGCACTGGTTCTGTTCTTTTCATTAAATTAGGTTGTTTCACTGTGAAAAGTGAATGGAAAGTAGTTTTTTCTCTTATATAATGAAACTGCAAAAAGAACATTGTAAGGTTTTAGTGAATGCAGATTTCTGATGACTTCTTAGTTCAATTCCTCTCAATTATGGTTTGTGATTGCAAACTTTAAGGAATTCACCAGTACTATAAATACAGAACTTCATGTGTTGAAATGATTGAAACAAAACCAAATGCATGTAAGTAAAAATTTTGATAGTACAGAAAATTGCTTGAGGGAAGAGCAGGATAGGAACAGACAGAATATGCAGAGAGTATGTGTACACCAGGCCATCTGCAGATTGCCCAGGATACATGGGTTTGATAATAACCCATGGAATAAGCACACTTAGAAGAACCTAGGGAGACCTGTGTATGGAATGTTCATACAGACCCAGCAGAGTAGGAGTGACCAAATAAGAGATTATTGTAGCATTTAAACTGCACTATTGCAGCTTCTTGGGTTTGGTAGAAATTAAGTTTAAAGCATGCAAAGGAACCTGACACTAAGTGTCTGGAATTTAAAGTGATTTGGGGAACCAGGAAAAAAAAAAAAGCCACTTGTGATGATTTAGTGTTTTCCTTTGTGCAGAGTTCCAAAGATTATCATTTAGTAGTGATCCGTTTTATCTGTATCACTATAGTTACTTTACTTGCAAACCATTGTCAGAAAATGAATTCAAAACATGACTGAGAATTTCCCTTCCTTTTTAAATAATGAGATATACAACTATTTATTTACCATTATTTCTCTAGTAGTAAAATCCTGATGTTTCTGTTAATTCTAAAAATGTTCACAAAATCAGCTTTCTTCATGTACTGAGTGATTAACTGACAAAGGACAGTTAATTTAGAAAATGGTGCTTCTCATTAAAGTCAGCCAAGCGGTCTCCACCTGATAACCATTTCTAAATTGTTTTCAGATGACATATTGTTCCTTTCTGTTACCTGTTTGCACAGTGAACTCTTCTTATGCCATGTTATAAATGAATCTTGCTTTACCGGTCTTCTTGGTGTTCGTTTTGCATTGCTTTTGATTTAGTCACCCAATACAATATAATGCATTTTTAAAAGTAGAATGTACAATTTTAATAAGTTAAAACACAAGTAGAAAATACTAGTAACATTTGCAGTTTAAGCTCATAGAAATTCACTCATGGTAATAGATCTAACCTAATGACTTCTTAACCATTATGTTTTCCTCTTTAGTGAATGTGAATGGGCAGCTGTGGTAGGATTGGAAATTCATGCCCAGATTGCCTCCAAATCCAAACTCTTTTCTGGATCTCAAGTCCACTTTGCAGCTCCTCCCAATTCTTTGGTATCTTTTTTTGATGCATCTCTACCTGGAACTTTGCCGGTAAGGTTTTTATTTAATGCTGTTTTCATTTGCAAAATGTTTATCCTTCGTTGAACATAACTCTTAGGAAATACTTGTTTAGGAAACTTTGAATGGAGTGGGATGGACTAAATGTTTTCTAAAGACGCATCTCTGAATTCTAAGTGTAAACGTTATCGTTTGTTCATACATTCATGCACTCATCTCACACACAGTTTAGAATGTCTGCTGAATACTAGGATGTCTGGTCTGTGCTATGAACTGAAATAGAAGGATGGGCAATGATCTTTGTCTTCGAGAAGTTCAAAGATGAGTTGGGGATATGTGTCTTATATACAGAGTACTGTGTGATTATTCCTGTGAAGGTCATAAGCAGAGTTTAGTTTTGGATCCCCGAGGAAAGATACCTAATTCAGTATGAGAAGGACTGTTGTGAGAAATTAGGGAAGGAGTGTGGTTAGTTAAGGAAAGGTTGTTGGGGGAGGTGGTGTCCGAGCTAGCTGAGAAGCCAGGTCGGAGTCAGGCAGGTACCTGGGGAAGGAGGAGGAGTCTGGCCAAAGGAAGCAGCATATGTCACATGATATTACAGTATAAGGTTCATAATGATTGTGGTTTTGAAAGTTAAGAAGGGGTCAATAATGGAGAAAAATTCAACCATATGATGCTTTGAGTTAATCACTCATTTGCCTGCTCCTTTTCACTGAAACCCAAGGAATGACTGGGTCCAGTGTACTTATCAGCAAGATTTTTAGCATGTATTTTCATATAGGTGGTTTAATTTTTGAAGAAAAGGATGGAAGGAACAGTGTGACTATTTGGGCAAATACTTGGCTCATAGTCTGTCCAGGACATGCATTATCAACTGGATGTGGGGTTTTCTGCCAGCCTTTCAGGGAAAGTGTATCTGATGGTGATGGGAGGAGGGAGTGGTTGTCCTGAGTGAATTCCATGCTCTCTAACATTTAAATACAAGTGAAAACTGGTTAAACCGAACTCTGGCGGGAGTGCAGGGGCAGAAGTTTACTTTTCCCAGAGTCATGGCCCAGAGGAGAAGGTCATGGGCAGCTGCTCCAGTGTACGTGCTGTACTCAGGGTTTTGGTTGTACTGGGGCAGCGTCTCTGTCGTGGAATAGTTCCTTACTTGCACTTTTTGTCCTGGAGGACCCCATCCCTGTAAACCCTGTCTCGGGTCGTCTTTGAATTGCCGTTGGGTCTTTGGGAGAAGACAAACATAGGAGTGTCTTGCCCTCCTTTCTCACTCCCTTCTTCTGCCTTAGAGCATCTGTTTATGGAGAGATTGTTTTTGTTTGTGAAGAGTTATATTTTACATTTTTCAGTTATAAATGTATGCATTCTCTTTGGGGACAGAGAGTCAGATGTAGTAGAAATAAATATCTATTTAGACAAACAATTCATCACAACACCTTTCCTTTCTTCCTTCTGAGCTCAGATTTTTTTTTTTTCCCCACATGATGGTTCATTATCAAGAGACTAGATTTAACTACAGAGTTCTTTCTAGGTTTTTCCAGCTGAGAATGTAGTATCTAACAAGGTATTTATTATAGTTCACATTTAAAACATCTCTTTGCAGCTAAGCAGGTTTTCTGTAGTTGTGGCTGTGTGTGTGTGCTAAGTCTCTTCGGTTGTGTCCAACTCTTTGTGACCCTTTGACTGTAGTCTGCCAGACTCCTCAGTCCGTGGGATTCTCCAGGCTAAATGTGGTCAAATATTAGAGACAATTCAAAGTAACGAAACGTCAGCATGCCTTGTAAGATGTCTCATCATGCCCTAAAGAAGAAGATACTTGCCCAGGGATAAGCACTATCAGCGTGACAGTGAAGGTGTTTGGGACACTGAGGTGTTGAGAGCTTGACTTACAGTCATTAAATGACAATTGAAGGCTAGAAATCCAGTTCACTTGAGCTGGGGTTTGTTTTTCCTCTTTGGAGTCTACCACACTCATAGTTTGAGCAGCCTAATGGATTCTCTCAACAGAGCTCATCTGCCTCTTTTTCAGACATGCTTCTGTCTTTGAAAAAACCTGTTTTAGTATGTGACCCAGATTGCACCAAAACTATCAGAGTAAGACGTTGTCACTCTCACAGCACTTCGAAACCCAGTGGTGTATCTATGTAGAAGTTTTAAATATACTGAAACATTGAGACAGTTAGCCTTTGCTAAGCCTGTGGAGCTGGTTTATTGATGCTGATATTCTGACTCTGCATTTGGTTATTTTTGTACCAAAAATGGTGCCCATTTGTCAGATGTGCTGACTGGATAGGAAAAAAAGGGCAGGCAAAAGAATTTAGGTTAGAGTGTCAAGTCTTTTTCTGTAGACCAAATTCATTTGCTCTGTTGGCCCATTAAAGAGAAAATATGAGGAAGTGTCTTTCTGTAGGTATTTGATTCTTCCCCTCTCACAATTGTGTCTTTATTCATTCGCTCAACTGACATTGGATGCCTCCCATGCACTAGCCATCATAGAAGCTCTAGTGACACAGCTTTGAAGAAGGTAAAGGGTAGATGAGAGTTTTGTCCTCGTGAGCTTGACAAGTGAGCAGGCAGTTGCAGTCCCTTTCAGTAAACTTGCTGGTAGCGGGAATACAAGGAGAGACATTTAACACAGACATAAGGAATTTGCAGAATTTGGCCAGATAAAAGTGAATGGGAAGTGCAAAGACTAGAAGAAAAACAGGACATGGCTTGATCTAGAAGCTGAAAGATATTTGATGCGTTGTAGCCCTGGAGAAGGACATGGCCACCCACTCCAGTATTCTTGCCTGGAGAATCTATAGATGGAGAATCCTATCAGGCTACAGTCCATGAAGTCACACAGAGTTGCACACTACTGAAATGACTTAGCACGCATGCACACACGCGCACGTTGTAGCCTACAACTTGAATATGGTGTGGCAAGAGGTGAAGCTGGCGTGGAAAGCGTAGTCTGTACCACACAAGCCCCACTAAGCAATGTGCATCCCACTGCAGAGAGGTACAGGGTCAAAAGCTCCAAGGGATGGAGTGTTCCGAGAAAGAGTACACATGATGTCAGACTTACTAACAGTCAAGTAAAGTGAGGGCTAGGCAGTGGCCATTGGATCTATTCATGGGGGTATCCTTTGCAAGAATGGCTTCAGTAGATTGATCGGGGTAGAAGGAAGGTGACAGAAGGTAAACTCAGGGATGGTGAGAGAGAGGTGAGAGCTGAGCAACTATTCCAAGAAGTTTGGCTCAGAAGGAAAAGAGAATGCGGTAGAGAATTCGGTGGTGGTTCAGTGGTTAGGACTCAGCACTTTCACTGCCAGCGCCTGGGTTTGATCTCTGGTCAGGAAACGAAGATCCCACAGGCTGTGCAGTATGTCAAAAAGAAAGGAGACAAAAAAACATGACTCATCACTGGATGATATTATTCTTTTTAAAAAAGGGAGTGGAATTCCTCAGTAGTTCACTGGTTAGGACTGTTGAGCTCTCACTGCCAAGGGCCTGGGTTTGATCTAGTTGGCCAGATAAATAAATGCAGAGAGTTGATTTTTTTAAAAAGATAGGGAAAGGTGTAGTTAGGGAGTTTGGAATTTACGTGTACACACTGTATTTAAAATGGACAACCAACAAAGATCTACGGTATAGCACAGTGCACTCTGCTCAGTGTTATGTGGCAGCCTGGATGGGAGGGCGGAAGAATAGATGCATGTGTATGCATGGCTGAGTCCCTTCACTGTCTGCCGGAAACTGTCACAGCATTGTTAATTGGCTATGCTCCCAAATAAAATAAAAAGTTTAATTAAAAAAAGAACTTCTCAGTTTCCTTAATACTGGAGAAACTTGAGATGTTTTTAATGATGATGAATTATAGTCAATAGTAAGATAACATCCACTTAAAAATATGTTAAGAAGGTAGATCTCATGTTAAATGTTTTTACTGCAATAAAATACAATAAAAACACTTTTTGATGCTGATGAGAAGGAGCCAGTGACAAAGGGGCAATTAAAGAGGCTTTTGATTAATGTGTCAAGTTGAACATATACATGTTAACCTGCCTCTCTTCCCAAAAAAAACCCACTGAAATAACAGCAGAGTATTCCAATGTTGTCAACCTGTGAGTGAATGGCAGAGGAGACCAGATTGCAGGAGAGAAGGTAGATGCAGGAGGGCCTGACTTAGTGGAAGGGAGTTAAGTATAACCCGGGAGAGGGACAGAAAGCCTGAGGAAAGCGCACTGGTCAGGAAGGAGATATGTGCCTGCGCAACCCCAGGAAGGGCCCCGATGTGCGATCCGCAGGTATTGTGGACGGCCAGTGGCAGGTGAAGAAGAGGGGTTAATTCACAGTTGAGATTGAGAGCAGTCAGACCCGAGGTCCTCTCCCTGCCCTTGTACGGCTGCTCTAGCCCCACAGGGCTGCACAGTCCGGGGAGAAATGCAGCTGCTGACACACTCCCCCAGAGATCCAGACACTGGGGTCAGACAGTGTCTGTGCTCTGAATCCCGGGGCCTGCCTGAGCCTGTCCCAGTGTGACCATCTCTCCTCTTACTCGCCCCCCACTCCTTAAGCAGCAATCCACAGGAACCTAACAGAACTTGACATTTAGGGGGATCTCAGTAAAAAAAAAGCCCATCACTGACTCAATGGACATGAGTTTGAGTAAGCTCCGGGAGATGGTGAAGGACAGGGAAGCCTGGAGCGCTGCAGTCCATGAGGTCGCAAAGAGACAGACGTGACTGAGCGACTGAACAACAACAACAGTAAAAAAAGAAACAAAAGCCAACCTACCAGCCACCTCACCGATTGTGCTAGAATGAAGGCCACCAATCAACAAGGCCTGGATATTTACACAGAACTTTCAACCAGCATTTTGCTACCTTACTGTAAAATAGAAATTGACAGCCCCAAATCACCAGACATTTGAAGAAATTCTCCAATGTAGCAGACAGAGCCCAAAATAAAAGGAAAACTGAAAGAAATCAGAGGCGACAGATAACGTATAGGGTAAAAATACTTTAAAAATTAAAAGCTTTTATAAATATCCTCACAAAGATAAGAGAAAGTAGCTGTATCTTTGAAACAGGAATATGATACCACTTTGTTAAACAATCAGAACAGAAGCTGTACAATTAGGATGGAAAAAAAAAATCCAGAAGAGTCAGAATATAAAATCAAACCTTTCAGAAAGAATTACACACATACAATGAGTTGGACAGTAGGGGGAAAAAATAGGAAATTGAGAAAATCAATCCAGAATGTCCAACCTCTGATTAATAGGAGTTCCAAAAGAAAGGAAGTAGACAAGAGAAAATTGTCAAACAAATGACACAGGTGAATTTCTCAGAACTGCAGGACACGAGTCTCCAAATCAGAAGGGCCTGCCAGTGACCCAATACAAGGAATAAAAATAGCCTCCCAGACCAGGCCCGCCATCATGAAGTAAGGGAGCACACCACCAGTGAAAATAGATAACTGATGGGAAGCTGCTGTGTAACACAGGGAGCCCAGCCTGGCAGTCTGTGACCACCTAGAGTGGTGGGGTGGGAGGGAGGCTTCAGAGGGAGGGGAGATATATATATATATATATGACATATATATGACTGATTTCAGTTGTTTTAAGGCAGAGACCAACACCAACATTGTAAAGCAGTTATCCTCCAATTTAAAAAAAAAATCTGACAACGACACAAAAAGATAAGATACTAGAACTAAGAACAAAGGCCTGGGAATTAGTCCTATTGGACTTCTCAAAGCAGCGCCTAGAGCTGGAGGATGATGGAATAGTGCCTTTAAAAATCTTAGTGAAAACATCATTCTAACCTGGAATTCTGTTTCCACCACTACAAATCAAGCGTAGCCGTAGAATAATTATATTTTCTGACAGGCAGGTTCTCGACAAATCATCTTTCAAATAAAAGGGAACCTGCTGGAGGCATGGAGAGGTTCTGGGTTGCTGGCTCTGCTACAGACCTCGAGAGCCTAGCAGGAGAGGAGGGGATGGCTCTGGAACAGTGAGGTTTCCAGAAAGAAAGGGAGGGGTCAGGGAATAGTAGGTATCTAATGCTTGTGTAGATAAGAGATTTTTACAAGGAAACTGGAGTCTTTCATTGATTTTATTGAAGTATGGTTGATTTCCGATGTTGTGTTAATTTCTACTCTACAGCAGAGTAACTCAGTTACACACACACACACACACACACGCACACGCACACACACACACGTTCTTTTCCATATTCTTTTCCATTATGGTTTATCATAGGATTTTGAGTATAGCTCCCGGTGCTGTAAAGTGTGTGTGCGCACATGTGCTAAGTCACTTCAGTCAGGTCTGACTCTTTGCAGCCCTATGGACTGTAGCCCGCCAGGCTCCTCTGTCCACGGGCTTCTCCAGGCCAGAATCCTGGAGTGGGTTGCCATGCCCTCCTCCAGGGGATCTTCCCGACCCAGGGATCGAACCTGAGTCTCTTAAGTCTCCTGCATTGGCAGGTGAGTTCTTTACCACTAAGTGCCACCTGGGAAGACCTTGTTCATCCATTCTATATGTAATAGTTTGTATCTGCTAATCCCAAAATGCCAGCCTATTTCTCCTCCACCTTGCCCCTCCTTGGCAACTACAAGTCTGTTCTCTATGTCTGTGAGTCTGAGAAACTGGAGTCTTAGAAAATAACAAGCAATAGGCAATAAAATAAAGCAAATGATAAAATGAAAAGCCTACAAACTCCAGGAAGAAGCAAAACATTCAAGCAAGGAAATGTGATTGGAGTGTACTGAGCAGCTTGGCAGACACATATTTACACGATAATAACACCAGCCACTCATTTAACAAAAACCGTGATGTCATTGGGATATTGGCAAGTCAAAGAACTAAATTGTTATCTCCCATAATTGGAAGTCATGTCCTAAATTGATAAAGTAAGAAAAAAGTAACGTAACGATATGCTTTAGGAATATTTTGGAGCCACAATTAGGAGCAGCCTCTTTCTCCTTTTCAGGCCCTAACTTGATTGATTGTTTTTTGTTTTTGTTTAATTGGCTGTTCTTATTTCTTTTAGCTTTTTATGTTTTTTAAATAAGGCAATGAGTGAAAGATTTAGAGCTCCCAAGAGACGGATTATGAGGCAAAAGGTTTTTCAACAAGGTTTTTGTGCCAAGATAATATTAAGTAATAATCAGATATTACCTCTGCTGATTTCTCAGCCTTCTGATGGTGAAATTTTCTCTTTTTTTTTTTTCCCCTGAAGTTGAAACAGTGACCGCACCCCACCCATTCCCTCACCTGTAAATCCCACCCTTACACCCTGCTACGGGGAAAGGCTCGTTCACATTCTAGACCCTTCACACCCAGGCTCAGGCACGTGGAGGAGGCCCTGCTCCCAACCTGACTTTTCCACTTGAGTGTCATTCAGGTCATCATGGCTTGCACTTAGGGGTGGCTTATTTTGTTCTTGAATGGATAAGTAATAAGCATGGGCAAATTCCATGGGACAGAATAAGATAGAAAAGTGTTGCAAAACGTCTCACCTTGTAACTTACATAAATTGTCTCTTAGGAACGGCATGGGCCAAAGTCTAGTGGCTTCACATTCCAGAAACAACCACGTTGGGTCCTGGGGACAGTTTGTCAAGTCTGTCTTCTTCCCAGATTAAGGCAGGATTGTCACATGGCAAATGCCCAAGAGCCATGCCCAGAAAGGGATGGCTTGTCCCAAGGTCCCCTGGCACAGCTTATTACTTACAAATAGGAAGATAAATACCAGACATGACAGCTCAGAGATCTGAAGGTGGTTCAGGACTGTTGGGGGCTGTAGGTGGGGGCAGGAACTGCTGATTTTCCTTATAAATTATTAGGAAATTTATACATACATGTAATATTTTGTTAAACAATTGAAAGTTAGATTTAAAGGAGTGACATATGGGGGAGAGAAAGTCATTGATAGAATCAGGTTCCTGAGAAAGCAGGGGCTGACAGCTCTTGTTCTGGAACCTCAGGGAAGGGAAGCCCTCCACTCAGGACTGAAGGCAACTTTCGGGGCTGGATTGTGGAAGGTTGGGAGGCTTCCCGGGTGGCTCAAGACAGTAAAGAATCTGCCTGCAATGCAGGAGACCGGACGCAATCCCTGGGTGGGGAAGATCCCCTGGAGAAGGGAATGGCAGCCTACTCCAGTATTCTTGCCTGGAGACTCCCATGGACAGAGGAGCCTGGTGGGCTATGGTCTATGAGATCACAAAAAGTAGGACACAACTGAGGGGCTTTCCCGGCTGCCTTCTGATTTTTCCTTCTCCAGCTAACACTGTCTCTTGCATCTCCCTCTCCTCTTTGGTGCTCTTTCCTGCCTCTGTTAGTATGTTTGGATTTGGGGTTTGTGGGTGAGACGCTCTCTCAGCTTGTCTGAGCCTCCCATCATTCCTGTTTCTCCCTGGCTCTTGAACGACAGTAGAGAATCCCAAGCTGACAGGTCTGTCCGCGCAGCACACGGAAGACTCGATTTCATTGTCTTCAGGCATTCGTTTCTGCAGGAAGTCTGCTTCTTTGAGTGTTGGCTCTCCGATATCCCTGGCCAGGATATGTCCAGTAATGGAAGTGTTTCTGTTTGTCCTGCTTGGTACTCTGTGTGATTTCTCCGCTTAAAGACTCAGCCCAGGCCTGCGGCCGCGTCACTGGAGGGACTCACAGTGGCTCTGCTGGCCCCCTTTGGGCTTAAGGGACGGTTTCTCCATTCATTTATGGGTCCCCAGCTGCCACACTGCTGGGGTGATGCTGCCCTTCAAGCCCCACATCCATGCCGGCACAGGGCCGGGGGCTCTCATTGCTCACCCGAGGCCTGAGGCCTCTTCCACGTGAACTCATTTGGTGGCACAAGATTTTCTGGCTGGACCAGGATTTTGTGGCTCCTGTCAGCTCCCTGCCCCAGTGGAATCCCAGCCTTGACTTCTTTGACAGGTGCTTGAAGTCTCCAGCATCTGGTGTCTCTCCAGCCTGGTTAACAAGGTTAGTGGTCGTGAGGTCCGCTCACACTTACTGAGTGCTTTCCTTATGTGTGTGCACTTGTCTTAGCCTCGTCAACCCTATCAGGCAGTTTCTGTCAATATCCCAGTTACGTAGTAAGTGGAGAAGTCAGTCTGTTATGTCCAGTTCTAACTGTTGCTTCCTGACCTGCATACAGATTTCTCAAGAAGTAGGTCAGGTGGTCTGATATTCCCATCTCTTTAAGAATTTTCCACAGTTTGTTGTGATCCACACAGTCAAAGGCTTTGGCATAGTCAATAAAGCAGAGATAGATGTTTGTCTGGAACTCTCTTGTTTTTTCAATGATCCAACAGATGTTGGCAATTTGATCTCTGGTTCCTCTGCCTTTTCTAAATCCAGCTTGAACATCTGGAAGTTCATGTACCATTGAAGCCTGGCTTGGAGAATTTTGAGCATTACTTTACTAGCGTGTGAGATGAGTGCAATTGTGTGGTAGTTTGAGCATTCTTTGGCATTGCCGTTCTTTGGGATTGGAATGAAAACTGACCTTTTCCAGTCCTGTGACCATTGCTGAGTTTTCCAAATTTGCTGACATATTGAGTGCAGCACTTTCACAGCATCATCTTTCAGGATTTGAAATAGCTCAACTGGAATTCCATCACCTCCACTAGCTTTGTTCATAGTGATGCTTCCTAAGGCCCACTTGACTTCACCTTCCAGGATGTCTGGCTCTAGGTGAGTGATCACACCATCGTGATTATCTGGGTCATGAAGATCTTTTTTGTATAGTTCTTCTGTGTCTTCTTGCCACCTCTTCTTAGTATCTTCTGCTTCTGTTAGGTCCCTTCCATTTCTGTCCTTTATTGAGCCCATCTTTGAGTGAAAAGTTCCCTTGGTATCTCTAATTTTCTTGAAGAGATCTCTAGTCTTTCCCATTCTATTGTTTTCCTCTATTTCTTTGCACTGATCACTGAGGAAGGCTTTCTTATCTCTTCTTTGAAACTAGCTACTCTTTGGAACTCTGCATTCAAATGGCTATATCTTTCCTTTTCTCCTTTGCCTTTTGCTTCTCTTCTTTTCACAGCTATTTGTAAGGCCTCCTCAGATAACCATTTTGCCTTTTTGCATTTGTTTTTCTTGGGGATGGTCTTGATCCCTGTCTCCTGTACAATGTCACGAACCTCCGTCCATAGTTCTTCAGGCACTCTGTCTATCAGATCTAGTCCCTTGAATCTATTTGGAAAGGAGTACGTCAAGGCTGTATATTGTCACCCTGCTTATTTAACTTATATGCAGAGTATATCGTGAGAAATGCTGGACTGGATGAAGCACAAGCTGGAATCAAGATTGCTGGGAGAAATGTCAATAACCTCAGATATGCAGATGACACCACCCTTATGGCAGAAAGTGAAGTACTAAAGAGCCTCTTGATGAAAGTGAAAGAGGAGAGTGAAAAAGTTGGCTTAAAACCCAACATTCAAAAAACTAAGATCGTGGCATCCAGTCCCATCATTTCATGGCAAATAGAAGGGGAACAGTGGAAACAGTGAGAGACTTTTTTGGGGGGGCTCCAAAATCACTGCAGATGGTGACTGCAGCCATGAAATTAAAAGACGCTTGCTCCTTGGAAGAAAAGTTATGACCAACCCAGACAACTTATTAAAAAGCAGAGACATTACTTTGCCAACAAAGGTCCATCTAGTCAAAGCTATGGTTTTTCCAGTAGTCATGTATGGATATGAGAGTTGAACTATAAAGAAAGCTGAGTGCCAAAGAATTGATGCTTTTGAACTGTGGTGTTGGAGAAGACTCTTGAGAGTCCCATGGACTGCAAGAAGATCAAACCAATCCATCCTATAGGAGATCAGTCCTGGGTGTTCGTTGGAAGGACTGATGCTGAAGCTGAAACGCCACTATAGTGGCCACCTGATGGGAAGAACTTGACTCACTGGAAAAGACCCTGGTGCTGGGAAAGATTGGGGGCAGGAGGAGAAGGGGATGACAGAGGATGAGATGGCTGGATGGCATCACCGACTCAATGGACGTGAGTTTGAGTAAACTCCGGGAGTTGGTGCTGGACAGGGAGGCCTGGCGTGCTGCAGTCCATGGGGTCACAAAGAGTCGGACACGACTGAGCGACTGAACTGACTGACTGACGGAAGAAGTCAGATTGAAACACCGTAGTCCGGCTTCCAAGTTCATACCGTTTGTGCTTCTGCCTCGTGCAGCTGCCCCTGGGTGATGGGGGTCCCGGGGGGTTTCCTTTCTTGCTTTTGAGCCTGGGTGTGTATATTGACACGTTTCTCTGTGGGTGTGTCTGTGTGTGCAGACAGTACTTGTTCTCGTCCCCCGTCTCCACGCCCTGCCCCACGTCTGTCCTGCTGGCTCTGCGTCACCTAGGCTGCTGTCTCTACAGCCGTTACAGCCTTCCTCCCCGCCTGCCATTCTGATTAGTGACCCTTCTTCTGAATGTTTCTTAGGACTCCTGGCATTTTTATCGTCTTATTTTTTACCTTTAGTTTTAGAATTATGTGGAATCCCATCATAAATCTTCAGACTGGAAAGGTCACTCAGCCTATTTTCCTGCTGGTAGGCAGGATTACAGCTAAGCTAAGAACAGCATTCTTTGTTTTTATTAGCCGGCCTTCAGCTTCATTCATTTCCTTGACCTAGTAAAACCCCTTACTGTGGTACAGAATTTTCCTTAATTTATTAAATCATTATTTGTGTATAGAATTATAGACAGAATCTTAGGTTATTTCTTCGAGTCAGTTATTTCCTATTTATCAATGTCATTGTAACACTCGTAATATTTTGTATGTGAGATGTGAAATGGGAAGAAAAGTAGGAAAGGAAATGTATTTGTTTGATAAAATATCTAGAGATTGACAACTCTGTTTCTTTCATAATTTGCTAATGTTTCCAGTAATGGTGAGATTTCAGCAAAGCATCAAGTGTGCTTGAAATACATGCCTGTGCAGACCACAAGCACACACACACACACGCGTGCACTCACATGCTCACTTTGTTATTTGAAGTGCTTGCCCCCTCATGGTGTCAACCCCCATGCAGGAGAAGGCAAAGCAAAGAGCATGCTGTTGCTTTGCTAGTGCCAGCTGCTGGGTGACGGGTCTGTCTGTGGCCAGGAGGTACCTGCTGCTGCTTATCAGGCTGAGCCACGTTCCCTTGATGAGGGGCCAGGACATCTAACACATTGATAAACAATGCTGGTCAATTTCATTAAAAAAAAAAATTTTCCAACTCGTAACTCTGATCTTGGTTTGCTTGTTTGAAAGTGCTTAGGTGTGCATAACACGGAACCTCCTAGTAACTCTGACTGTCTCTTGCTTCTAGCACTGGGGAAAGGGCTATGGCAGCCGGCAAGAGCAGGCTCTGCTTTTCTCAGGATCAGGATTTTGCTGCCTGAAAAAACACTTGGGGTTTTCCATGTCACAAAGATGCTTGAGATTAGCCCTGGCAGCTCTGGCATGAAAACTGGAACTGGGATATTGTTTACCCCATTTTACAAAACTTTCTTTTATTCACAAGAATGTCGCTTACTGTTAACAAGCAGAAGGGGAATGAAGAGAGAAGAAGATCTGATGTGATGCCTGCCTTCTGGGGACTAACAGACAATGCAGTTATCATGCCTTATGCTGGTGATTGAACGTGTACGCAGATCACTCTGAAAGGGATCCTGCCCCTTTAAGAAATGATAATATGAATGCCTTTGTAAAGTCTTTGACAGTTTATTTTTTAAATTTCTTATGGAAAATGTATTATCTGGGTAAATCTGCAATATCCTAGCTCTCTGAACATAGCAGATATTGGTAGTAACTTTTGTTTTAAAGGACCTAATAGATTTAGAAATACTTAACTAGTTGGGGAAACAGTGGCTGACTTTATTTTTCTGGGCTCCAGAATCACTGCAGATGGTGATTGCAGCCATGAAATTAAAAGACTGCTTGCTCCTTGGAAGGAAAGTTATGACCAACCTAGACAGCATATTAAAAAGCAGAGTCATTACTTTGCCAGCAAAGGTCTGTCTAGTCAGGGCTATGGTTTTTCCAGTGGTCATGTATGGATGTGAGTGTTGGACTATAAAGAGAGCTGAGTGCCGAAGAATTGACGCTTTTGAACTGTGCTGTTGGTGAAGACTCTTGAGAGTCCCTTGGACTGCAAGCAGATCTAACCAGTCCATCCTAAAGGAGATCAGTCCTGGGTGTTCATTGGAAGGACTGATGTTGAAGCTGAAACTCCAATACTTTGGCCACCTCATGCGAAGAGCTGACTCATTTGAAAAGACCCTGATGCTGGCAAAGATTGAGGGCAGGAGGAGAAGGGGATGACAGAGGATGAGATGGCTGGATGGCATCACCGACTCAATGGACATGGGTTTGGGTAGACTCCGGGAGTTGGTGATGGACAGGGAGGCCTGGTGTGCTGTGGTTCACGGGGTCACAAAGAGTCGGACATAACTGAGCGACTGAAGTGAACTAGTTCTAATGAGCATTAGGCTTAAGTACTTTTCTGACTCTTAATTCAAAATGTAATTATAAACATTTTTTAATTCAAAATTTCTAAATGCAATAGAATTCAAGAAAATAGCATTCAGAAAAAAGTGTTTAAATGCATACATTTATAATCAGATCTATGTTTTCCTCTCTGTCCAATCACACTTAAGTGATGGTTGGTTATTTGACTAAGAAGACAAGATGTGACAGTTTTTTATTAAAATGTTTTTCCATTTCAATGATTTGCTTTAATGTAATCTGTAGAATTTATAATTACATTGTGTTCTCAGACGCTAATCTTGCCACTCTCAGAGCCATTGTTACACTTTTCCCTCTTTCCTCTGTGCAGGGGAGTGTTCCAGGGGTGCAGTGTTTTGCCCTGTGACCTCTTTTGCCCTCTGCAAAAGAGGTGTGTCTGCGAGCTCATGCATACAAGTGTAGAGAGGCTCCCTTTCAGCTCTTAAGCCCTCTGATGGTCCTAACTTGCCCTCTGTTTCGTTAAATGGATGTCCCCCGTGGACTCAGATGACCCATGACAACGGTGGACTTTCACGTCCAGTGGGCAGCATGGCCTCTCCTCCCTCAGGGAAGCATTTAACTCCTTTCCTGTTTTGGATATTTTGCCAGCATTCGGTGTTTTTGTTTTTAATTTTATTTATTTATTATTATTTTTCTTTTTGTCTGCATCAGATCTTAGTTGCAGCAGGCAGGGCCTCTGCTGCATCATGCAGGACCTTTTCTTGCGGCGTGCGGACTCTAGTTGTGGTGCGTGGGCTTAGTTGCTTCGTAGCGTGTGGGATTTTAGTTCCCCAACCAGGGATTGAATCGTATCCTCTGCATTGCAAGGTGGATTCTCAACCCTCGCAGAAGTTCCCCTTGTGGGTTCTTGAAAGCTTCCCTCTTTACAACCATTCTCCCTTCCCTCACCCCTGCCATTCTCACATGCAGAATTCCCCATGTGAAATCTAACTGTGAATATTAGTGCTTCTGTGTTCTATCCATATATATTTCACAGTTGATTGAACATCCTTTATGTATGTTGTTTATGAGGATTTCTATGTTTGATTTAAGGTTCTAAAAAACAGTTCATGGATCTTTTTCAGGCCACTTGACTGTACCTTGCACATATAATAAATCTTTCTCTGTATACTTGCAGACGCTTATGAGTACCTGCATGAGTCCGTAGGAAAGAATTTTCCAGATATCTAAAACCCTTTTGATATGTTTTAACTTCTTTATGGGAATCCCTCTAAAATGCATTTTCTACTTTTCTGCTTTTAAATAGGGTGTACTGAACATAAGCTAACCTTTTCTTGATTGCTCAAGGTTATCAGCAATATATTGTTGTAATATAATGGTGCCTTCAAGGTCTACTGAGGTGTGTAAAATTATCTGATCCTACAGGAAAGGGCTAAAGATAACCATTCTGTTTAGGTTTCGTATTACAGTCTTTTTCCTTGTTGTTGCAGTCATCTACCTCTCACCTTCTTTGTTAAGCTACTGTCAATATATTTGATTCTAGGAACCCCTTCTTGGCCATTTTTCACTTCTCAGTTATTCTGATCTGCTCCAGTCCAGAAAGCTAGATGATTGCATTTCTTAATGTAAATAAGAATAGGCTCTGAGTAGAGACCTGTCCTACAAAGTAAACTACACGAACAATATGAAACTAGTTAGCTTCCCAGTGTTGTAAGCAGTATGAGAATTAGAATAGGAAAAGATCTCAGAAATCATTCCATTCAGTCCTTTTAACTTAGATGAGAGAACTGCCCGGCAGTTACTCAGTTAGTTCTTGTCCCAATCAGGTTGAACTCATGTTTCTGATCTATTTAATGTTCAGCCTTCAATCTCTGTTCTACCATAATTTCTGGAATTCTGATTTATGTAGGCGCTATTATTTTGTAGGCATGTGTATGTTTCAGAACACGCACACCATTAACAGGTGTATATATGATAATGTTAATGTTAATAGATATCTGTCCACATGCTGTATACACACAGGCATTGACTGTTCAGCAATGATGCTGATTGTGAAAGTGAAAGTTGCTCAGTTGTGTCCGACTCTTTGTGAACCCATGGACCATACAGTCCATAGAATTCTCCAGGCCAGAATACTGGAGTGGGTAGCCTTTCCCTCCTCCAGGGGATCTTCCCAACACAGGAATTGAACCCATGTCTCCTGCATTGCATGCGGATTCTTTACCAGCTGAGCCACAAAAGAAGCCCAGGAATACTGGAGTGGGTGGCCTATCCCTTCTCCAGCAGATCTTCCTAACCCAGGAATCGAACCAGGGTCTCCTACATTGCAGGCAGATTCTTTACCAACTGAGCTATCAGGGATGCTGATTGTATGTGCTGTTTATTACAGTGTCTACTAGGTAAGAGATCTAAATCTGGGGAGAGAGAAAAGAGGAAAAGAGTGCTGCTTCAGAAGAAGAAATGGGAGAAAGGAGATCTAACCTAACAAGCTACCAATTCAGTGCCCTAGGCACTGGATTTTTCTCAACCTCCCACTAAGAGAGAAGCTCTGACTGTGGGCAGCTCCCACCTGTACATCTCACTATGCAGATAGTGGCCATAATGAAATATTCTTTTAGGATCTTTTATCTGTGCTTCATTCTAGGAAATTTTCTCTACATTTTCTTCCAGTTCACTAATTATTTCTGTTATGTATGCTCTGTTCTTTAATTTATCCATTGAGTTTTTTTTTTTAATTTCACTGAGAGTATCATTTATAGAAATTCTGTTCTCTTATATCTCTCCTGTTTTTTTGAAAATACCTTGTTCTTTCATCATGTATTCAGTTCTTTGTTTCCTTGGTAATTTTAAATCTACTTATTCTGTGTTCAGAAATTCTATTACATGAGGTTCTTGGGATTTCTTGTTCTGCTTTTTACGTGTCTCCTGATTCTGGCTAATGGTAGATGATGTTCTTGTGTATTTTGTAATTTTGGATTACGAAGTCAGGTTTGACAGGAATTTAATACAGGGACTCTTCTGGCTGGGTTGAGAGCAACTCTCCAGAGACCTTGTACTTTGGCTTTTGCCAGATACCCCAGCTTTAAGCCTTTTTTTCATGTGTATCTCTTAGCTTGGGGTTCCTAGACCACACAGTTATAAATTTGAATGCCAGGTTTGCCTGAGAGCAGGTTGTGGCAATCAATTCTTAGAGCAGACTTTTATGCTTCATTTTAACCTAAGTCTGGGCTGACACTTGACTAAGATGGAAACATTTCAGGAGGGAAAAGCAGGCGTGACCATGTAGCTGGGGTGAAGCTGGGCGTGAAGGGTGTGAAGGTGGGCAATTCAAGACTTTGAACGGAGCAGGAAAGACATCTTTACATCTCTCTCTCTTTCCTCCTGCCTCCAAGCTGTCCCTCCCTTCTCACCATAGCTGAAGCAGAGACGTGTACACCTTCCAGCTCACCTTCTCAGCCCTGCTGTCGCAGACACAGATCCAGTAATTGAGCTCTTTCCAAATTCCCCCTAGTTGTGCAAGGATTTCACCCATTTCCTTTAGTAGTTCCCACTTTCCAAAAGCAGTTCAACCTTAATGAATTGTATTTTGTGTGTGGAAATGATGATGCCATCTCGTTCCTCTCAAGGAACAACAAGAAAGCAAGATAGTACAATTAAGAGGGGCAGCAAGGCACGTGTGTCTTTTTGAATGATGGTTTCTTCAGGGTACGTGCCCAGTAGGGGGATGGCTGGGCCATGTGGTAGTTTTATCCCTAGTTCTTAAAGGAGTCTCCATGCTCTTCTCCGCACTGGCTGTATCAATTTACATTCCCACCACAGCACTGTTTATAGTAGCCAGGCCATGGAAGCAACCTAGATGTCCACCAACAGATAAATGGATAAAGAAGTTCTGGTACATATACACAATGGAGTATTACTCAGCCATAAAAAGGAACGCATTTGAGTCAGTTGAACTGATATGGGTGGACCTGGAACCTGTTACAGAAAGTGGATTAAGTCAGAAAGAAAAAAAATGTTAATGCATGTATGTGTGTGTATATGTGTATATATGTATATACACATATATATATGTGTATATATGTAAATGTGTGTATATATGTGTGTATGCTGCTGCTGTTGCTAAGTCGCTTCAGTCGTGTCCGACTCTGTGTGACCCCATAGACGGCAGCCCACCAGGCTCCCCCATCCCTGGGATTCTCCAGGCAAGAACACTGGAGTAGGTTGCCATTGCCTTCTCGTGTGTGTGTGTGTGTGTGTGTGTGTGTGTATAATCTAGAAAGTGGTACTGATGCATCTTTTTGCAGGGCAGGAATAGAGATGCAGGTGTAGAGCACAGACTTGTGGACATACCAGGGGAAGGAGAGAGTGGGACGAATAGAGAGTAGTTTTGACGTATATACCCTACCGTGTGTTAAACAGCTCGCTAGGGGGAAGCAGCTTTATAGCACAGGGAGCTCAGCCTGGTGCTCTGAGATGACCTGGAGGGGTGGGGTAGAAAGGAGGCTCAAGAGGGAGGGGATGTTTAGATACCTTATGGCTGACTCATGTTGTTGTATGGCAGGAACCAGCTCAATATGGTAAAGCAGTTATCCCCCAATTTAAAAACAGTGGGTTTTGGCAAAGACAACCCACGAGGAAGCTGTGGGTCTGTTTTCCTCTCCACCCCAGTCTCTGGGGACCCACGGGGCTTTGTCTGGCCTTCTCCCCAGATGACTGGTTCCGATACAGCCTCGCGTTCCTTTCTGGAAAGGGACCATCTCCAGGCAGCATCCAGAGATTCATCCTTGAGCGAGAAACCTTCAGTGTTGAGCTTACAAAGGGCTTTCCGCCTGTTTCCCGATGTCCACATCCCGTCATGCAGGTTTATTTTCCCTTCACAATCTGCCCTTGGGTGAGACATTGAGTACAACAACAGCAAGCGCTGGTCAGAGGAGCTAGTGCTCTGTTTATAACTCCTAACTGTGTAAAATGAATTTGGTGCACGACTCCACCCACAAGCCTGTAATACGAGAAAACAAGGTGAGAATGTGTGAAAAATAAACCACGAACACATTAGCGAAGGTGCCCAGGAGTATGCAAGCTCAGAGGTCTTTCCTTGAAATAAATATACAGTAGTTAAAAAAATTACCTGACTGTGTTCTGTGACAGTTTTTGTCTCTGCCATTCAGGCAGTTCATATAGGCTTTGATCTGATGATTTATTCTAGAAGCCGGTAATAAAAATGCAGCCTGAAATCATGCAACTGGGTACCATTCATTTTTCTTCCCCGGACAGGTCCAGAGCTTTAAAGAATTGCAGCAGACCTGTAAAAGTTCTGCCCTCTCAGGGAAGGCATCCCTGGCCATGGCAGCCAGCTGCCTCTGCTTTCTTTTGCTCCTCGGAGTCATTGGTGATGCTGTTGGTGGTGGTGGTAGGGGGTGGTTTCTGGATTGGCTTCATGAGTACTAGAAAAGTGTTTCCAGGAAGATGTTGTGTGATTTTAGGGTGTCAATAAAAATAATACTCTCTTCCCGTCTTGAGTCAGAACCGGTCGAAAAATCAGCATCGTGTTCAGACAAATGGAGATGAACCTACTAGCGTCATTACCAATAATAGCTTGATTGAAGAGTGTAACATGATACATCCAAATGGCTGCTAGTGCTTTTTGCATCCCCCAAACCATAGACCTTTCACCTGTAGAAAGCTTATCATGTGGCCAGAGCAGACCAGAATATACCATCTTGGTGGGCGTGCGGATCAGAAGGAGCTCCCACAGGCTGTGTTCTGGTGATTTATACTAGAGCCTGTAATAAAAATGCTGGGCCATAAAGAGCCAGCCACATATGCTCAATTCCTTTTCCCAGAGTTGCTCATTACAAAAGTCACTCCTCTTTTGAGGACAAAAGAATATGGACTAGAGAGCAGAATCCACGAGGAAACTCGGGGGCAGGAGGCTGGAGGATGCTCGGTTTTGCCCTCAAAAGCCTGAGCCAGTTTCTGGGAGGAAACGTGAGGTACTCTTTTTTTTTTGTGGAGTGGTTTCCTTTGGAATTCCTTCTCCACTCTACAGGAATATACACCTGTTGTTTGGATAAATTGTAATCATTTTTCAATGTATCTTCAGCTGCATATTTAGTTTGGGAGGAGGAGTTGGTGACTCTCTGCACTGCAGCATCTTGGGGAATTGTTTTCCTTTGCTCTTTGGAAGATCCTGGCCAAGTTAGGAAGTCGTTTGCCATTGGCATCCCAGTATGTCAAGTGTAGGCTTGGCGATGCTGGCGTTGTCGGTGTAGTCAGGTGGGGCTCCTGTGAAGAGGGTCACTTACTCATGGCAGAGGGTTCTTGCTAGTGAGACTTCTGCCACTCGCTGAGTCCTTATAATAAGACCTGGAGCTGGGGCAGGGAGAAAAAATAGGAATCAGGAAAATGTTAGTGCTCCCAGGAGGCTTGAAAGTACTCTCTTCCAAATATTGATGCGTGGATCTCTTTTCACAAGTAGAGAAGCAGGAAGCATGATCAATCAAGAGTCTTTGTCATGCTCTGCAGCTTTTTAGGCAGTGCAGACAGACAGTGCAGTTATATGTGATCGTCAGTTGCATCTCGAATTTTCAGTGTTGTTTGCCAACTCATAGGCCACCCCAGTGAGCGAGGTCAGAGGCTCCAACCCCAATTGATAAGAGAAGAAATTGAGGGCCTTTTGGACTTACCCAAGGATACCAGGAGGTCAGGAGCCCAGTTAAAAATAGAAGCGAGAATTGCCTGGCTCCCATTCTTAGCATAAAGCACTAGACTGCATTTCCTTCTGCAGAATTTGCTAATTGTTCATTTCCGACAAAACAACAGGGAATTTTTCCTTTATAGATGGTTGTAAACATTTAAGATGCCTGTCATCACTCATAACCTGTTTTTACTTATCACAGCTAGCTAGCCCTCTTATTTACATATTTCTTGTTCTCTTACATTTTTACTTCTATGCAGAGAAGCTACTGTATATGAAAGCACCTCATAACTTGCAAGTGGAATGTAAATGTTACTTGATATTATTATGATACTCATATTCTTAACTTTACAGCATTAGAGTATTAATACAGGCAGTACTTCCATTTTATAGTGGCCAGTAGGGTTTGGCATGTAAAATGGCACAGCACACGTGAATGACAATACAAAGTTTTCCATCATAGATTTTTTCAGAGAAGCACAAATTGAGAAGTTACATGTGCGTTTACATAGTGAGACAACAGAATAGAAACATTAACAGAAAATTGGATACCTGTTCGTTTAGGGGAAGCTAAAAATATTTTCAACTAGAAAGGATACAATTGGGGAAAATTATCTTCCTGCCAGGTAAAAGAGCACACACATCTTTCCTTCATATTCTTGTTCATGTAAAAATTGAGTATATGCAGGATTTATATACTTATATACAGATGGAACAGAATTCCCTTTTGACAGATTTTTCACCTGTAAAATGAAATACTTAACAGTCCTATGAGTGTTAACACCATGCTTCATTATCTACACAAGGAGCTTAGTATCACTTAGTATCACATCACTGATCTATGGCATAGGGAAGTTTAGATAGATTACAGTATAGAGAATATTTTCTTTTCTACGACTAATTTTCAGCAGCTTGAAATGGGGGCTTCTGACATGTGTGTGTGGTTCATCAGTTAGCATCAGTGTAAGCAGCTCCTGCCTCCTCTAGGCTCTCTCCCCCACTCCAGGCTTGTGACATCTCCCCATCCTCTTAGGCAGGAGGATGGTCTACTCTGTTCTTCATCCCCCAGACCTTTTACTTTGAAATAATTCAAACACACGGAAGAGTACACTGACCATCCCTCCGACATCTAGATTGTTTTTTCCTTTTGAATTAGACGTTTGAGGGTGAGTTGCAGACGTCATGACCCTTCATTCGCAAATATTTCAGCATCTTTCTCCCAGGAGCAAAAACATTCTTTTATTGATGGCTATATAATTATCAAACTCTGGAAAGCCAACCTGGTTACAACCCGGTTATCCAGGACACAGTTCACAGTCGGCTTAGTATCGTCCTTTGTTTACTTCTCCCCACTCATGATCCAATCAGAGATGCCTGCGTTTAGTTGGCATGACTCTGTAGTCTCACTTTTTTCTTTCCTTTTCTCTCTCTCTCCACTCACTCTTTCCCTTTTTTCCCCTTTCACGACATGGGACATATTTTTAGATCCTGGCTAGTTCTTTTATTATCTGCTCTTACAGCAAACATAGCTAATGGAATAGGGGGTTTGCCTATGAAGGTTTGGCTTTTTTTTTTACCCTTTTAGCCTCCATGATTTCATAGTTTGCCAGGAAGCCTATAACAAGATGCTGTATACTTCTAGAATGCATAAAATTCAGGATTTTTTTTTTTTTTTTCCCTGAAAATCTTTGTCCTGATAGATTCTTCCAAAGGCTTACTCCTCAGGGCATTCCTGGGACTGATGAATAGAGCTAGAGGAGGTGCTAGTGGTAAAGAACCCAGCTGCCAATGCAGGAGATATGAGACACGGGCTCAGTCCCTGGGTCGGGAAAATGCCCTGGAGGAGGAGGGCATGGCAACCCACTCCAGTATTACTGCCTGGAGAATTCCATAGACAGAGGAACCTGGTAGGCTAACGTCCATAAGTTAGCAGAGTTGAACATAGCTGAAGTGACTTAGCATACATGTACTTTAAATAGAATGACATGTGTCTCTAGGAATTGCTTTTGATATTCACAGGCCTTGTTGCACCAAATTCCATGTCCATACCAATAATGAATGCCTAGCTAGCATTTCCTAGAGTTTTGTTGGTTCAGGCCAGTTGCTTTGTTTCTCAGCAATAGTCAGAGCTTTCAAGTAAGAACTAATCTTTTACAGAAAGAAATAAGTAGATCTCTTTTAGGGTCACAGGAGCTCATTAAATTCACTCATGAAATTAATATTTCTTATCACTATCACTGATTACTCTTAAGGTTTCTGTAATATGAAAAAGTTTGTCATTCCATGTAATCTCTCTTGTCTTGGGAGTAAATTTTAGGATAGATTAGAAAAGATGGAGTTTCAGTATGGGGACAGTGATCTAAAATGAATGGATTTTTTAGCCTTTTAACATTAATATTTGTTGTTGTTGTTCAGTCACCGAGTATTGTCTGACTGTTTGCAATCCCATGGACTGCAGCACACCAGGCTTTCCTGACCTTCACTATCTCCTGGAGTTTGCTCAAACTCATATCCATTGAATCAGTGATGCCATGCAGCCATCTCATCCTCTGTTGTCCCCTTTTCCTCCTGCCCTCGCTCTTTCCCAGCATCAGAGTCTTTTCCAATGAACTGGCTCTTCATATCAGGTGGCCAAAGTATTGGAACTTTAGCAATATTAATATACTTTTCTTAAAAGCTATAACAAGAGAAAGACAAATATTCAGAGTTAGGGGGAAATCTTTCTCCGGTAAAGAGCCTCGCCAGATCCCAAAGTTTTATTCAAGGACAGTTATTTTTTTTCCCCCCTAAACTCCTTTTGTTTAAATTAAAGCAGAATTGGTTTACAATGCTGTGTTCATTTCTGCTATGCAGCAGTGTGAATCAGTTATATATATATGTATATATACACACACACACACACATAGTTACATATATATATTTCTTTTTTCATAGTTTTTTTCCATTATGGTTTATCATAGGATGTTGAGCGTAGTTCCCTGTGCCATACAGTAGGACCTTGTTGTTTATACATTTATACATAATAGTTTGCATCTGCTAATCCCAAACTCCCAATCCTCTGCTCTTTGGCAACCACAAGTCTGTTCTTCATGCTTCTATTTTGTAGCTAAGTTCACTGTCATATTTTAGATTCCACATGTAAGTGATATCATGTGGTATGTGTCCTCTTTCTGACTTACATGATAAATCTCTAGATCCATCCATGTTGCTGAAGGACAGTGATTTTTTTTAAAAATGTGATTCCCATGTCTGCTTCATGCCTGCATACATCTCTTCTCCACAGACTGTCTTTAAATTTCAAAAGTAGCTGCTACCTTAGAAGACAGGAAGTCACAGATATGTGGTGGGCAACAATGAGACGGCAGTAAAAATGGACTCAATTATCTGGTGTGTAACTCTTCAACTTGTCAGAAGGTAGTTTCTTTCACTTAAGAATGGGAGCTTTTTCCAGCCACAGGCAAGCATACGATTTCTCCAAGAAAATTTTGCTTCACAATAAAACAGAGAAAATGAAGTCATATAAGCTTCCTGAGATGTTAAGAAATATGGTCTCTGTTTCTCTAGAAACACAGATAACACACTAATTATCACAAAAGGTGTTGGTTATCATTTAAGGGGGAAATATTATGTTGACATAATACATAATTTCAGCATCTGTTGTACCTTACTTTGGATTGTAAATCTAGACTAATGGGTCTGTGCAACTGTTTAGACCTTTCCTTATTAGATTTCATTGTCTCTTAGAAAAGCTTGAATGTGAAAGATTTAGTTGATTTGGGCATTTTGCATTTAATAACGCTTCCATTCTGGAACTAGGATTTACTAAAATGTCTCCCATATGTCAAGTAATTTTATTTAATTCACCAAACGGTCCTGCAAAATACTGTTTTTTCCCCTCACACATGAGGAAGCTGAGGCTGAGAGAGGTTATATGATCGGTGCAAGGTCACACAGCTGCTGAGCAGATTTCAGCTGACAAGTGAAGATTTCGGCGAAGGTCTTTCTGACTCAGTTTTGTCCCAACTTGTCAATCAGTAAATGCCTTCTCAAGATGAGGTTAATTGCCAAACTAGTAGCTGTTGGGAGTGTTGTGGGAACAAGGAATGGAGTCTGGTTAACCTGCATACCCAGTCTTGCTTTTCACTGGCTGCCAGGCATTCTCAAACCTTCCTCTCTAACCAGGTCTTCAAGTCTTCACCCCAAAGTGAGGTCCAGGGACCCTAGGCTGTGTCCTGTGAGAACTCTTTTTTCCCCTAGGCTAGAGGCAGCCTTGGAGTTTTCCTTTTTCCTGCAAGCGCAGAGGTGAATGTTGGGTCCTAGTACCCAGTGGTCCGTGGCACAGCAGGGAGAGATTCCTCCAGTGTCAGAGGCCTGGCTGGTCGAGGCCGCCCTCCCAGCCCCACTCACTGGTGATAAGGGTGGGTGCCAGCCCGAGGCCACCTGACCATGCAGGGGGCAGAAACTGGTGGAGAATGGGGTCCCAAGTGAGGAGAGTGGGCCTTCTGGCACTCTGGACCCAGGAGATATCCTTGCCCTCGATCCTGACCAGTCCTGGGGAGCGGGATTGCTGCAGGAGGGCAAGAGAAGAGAGAGGAGCCACCCCTCCTCTTTGAACAAGAATTGTTTCCTGTAATGGATGTTTGATTTTTTTTCCCCCTTTTGTGAAAGAGGGATTTAAATAAAAGAGAAATTGTAGCGTTGTCTTTCTCCTTTTCCTGAGGCAACACTGGTTAGGTGTAAAGAACATATATATTTATGTGGGTATATTTAGATAAATATTTAATATCTGCATAAAGCTGTTAACTTTTTCTTTTATTTTTGGCCATCCTGTGTGGCTTGTGGGATTTTAGTTTGCCAACCAGATGTTGACCCCAGGCCCTTGGCACCGAGAACGATGAGTCCTAACCACTAGACTACGAAGGAATTCCCAAAACTGGTATCTTTTGATGGTAAAAGTCCACTTTTTAAAAAAAAATTTCTTAGCAATTTCAGCACGCTTAGTCGTCAGACCTTGAAGTGTTTGTTTTGGGTGATGATAGAAGAGCTCAGTGGTGAGAAAGAATGTGGGGGTGAGGCAGTGGGGAGCAGCTTTCTCTACTATAATGAAAATTTATCTGTGTGGGAACTTTCGCTTTGAATATGAATCAGAGAGAGTTCGTGCTTTGAGACAAATTTATGGTTAGCAGTAAAATAAAGACCCGTTTTTAGTGCCTTATTTTTACTTAGTAAATCTTAATTACTTTCTCTCTATAAATTAAAGCATTTACTATGCTATCTCTTAATCATCCATCAGGTTTGTCACATGTAACATTAATTTCATAGAATAATTGCCATTTGGGCTTTTCGTAAAATGTCACCTCAGAGTCTGTTTGAATGCTTCAGAGGAGTCGCAACTGAATTTTCAGTGAGTTACGCTAGTTCTGTCATCTTGCCTCAATTTTTTAAGGAGGTACTGGTAGCCATTGGACTAACTTAGCGTATCATAGCGTCGTGGGCTCACCAGGGTTAAGGAGGAAGGAGAAGGGAAATGGTGTGAACTGCAAGCTCTTTTGAAGACTATGTAGTTTTACTCCTTTGAACTGTATCACAAATATTTCCTGGCGTAGGTCCCCAAGACTGACTTCAGTGAATAGATTTATTTGTAATTAGTGGAATTTTACATCAGTTCAGTTCAGTCGCTCAGTCGTGTCCGACTCTTTGGGACCCTATGAACCACAGCACACCACGCCTCCCTGTCCATCACCAACTCCCGGAGTTCACCTACCTCACCTAAACCCATGTCTGTTGAGTCGGTGATGCCATCCAGCCATCTCATCCTCTGTCATCCCCTTCTCCTCCCACCTTCAATCTTTCCCAGCATCAGGGTCTTTTCCAGTGAGTCAACTCTTCGCATGAGGTGGCCAAAGTTTTGGAGTTTCAGCTTCAACATCAGTCCTTCCAATGAACACCCAGGACTGATCTTCTTTAGGATGGACTGGTTGGATCTCCTTGCAGTCCAAGGGACTCTCAAGAGTCTTCTCCAACACCACAGTTCAAAAGCATCAATTCTGTGGCGCTCAGCTTTCTTTATAGTCCAACTCTCACATCCATACATGACCACTGGAAAAACTATAGCCCTGACTAGACAGACCTTTGTTGACAAAGTAATGTCTCTGCTTTTTAATATGCTGTCTAGGTTGATCATAAGTTTCCTTCCAAGGAGTAAGCGTCTTTTAATTTCATGGCTGCAGTCACCATCTGCAGTGATTTTGGAGCCCCAAAAATTAAAAATAAAATCTATTTGCCATGAAGTGATGGGACCGGATGCATGATCTTTGTTTTCTGAATGTTGAGCTTTAAGCCAACTTTTTCCCTCTCCTCTTTCACTTCCGTCAAGAGGAATTTCACATAAATGTGCTAAAATCCTAGGGAATATTTTATCGACTTAAGTAAGTTATGCAGTCTTTTTTGTTCCGTTAATCTGCTTAGCAAACCCTTTCTTAATGGTTAATGTCACCTTAGAGTTCTGTCCAACCCACATTGAGTTATCACAGATGTTCCTTATACATTAGTAACATTTCATAATTCTTGGCTCCCAGTATGTGAAAAAGGAGTCAACAAGATTTTCATTTTTTTTTGTTGATTGGGCAGACTTGAGAGTGACATCATTTTATAATTAGATATTTATCAAAAGAAAAAGACACAGAAGTGAATATAGACGTGGATGTGGTTCGCTGTGTGGTCGTGGCCCACGCTCCTGAGAGCCTCAGTTCACCATTCCCCTGCTCTTTAGGGCATCATCGGGGGCACACTGCTCCCCTAGGCTGTTCTTCCTGGTGTGCCCTCACACCACCCCTGCTAGCTGGCTTTTGGCTGGTTAGGCGGGAGGCTTTGATGAAAGACTGGAGCTGGGAGGAGAGAAGCAACAGAGAGTTTCTCCTTCCGTTTTCCCTCTAGCAGCATCTCTGGTAGTGAGGGGTCATGTCCGTGGCTCCTGCCACTGGGGGACGGGTCCACTGGGTTTTCAGCATCCTTCGGTGCCCTCTGCCCCCCCACCCCCTGCCCCTCTATCCCTGGGGCATGAGTGTCTTCCTGCTGCTGAGACTCTTTTAAGTTGCCTCTTTGACATCCTGGCTCATCTGTCATCTGTGTAATAAAGTCTCTGCATTAAATCTCGTCTGTTTTACATACTGACTGGTTTCTTTTTTCCTAACACATATTTTATAAAACAGTTTTGCTTTTATTTCCTAGCTTATGGAGTTTGGGATGTTGATAAAAGGAATGCTAAATTATTCACTACCTCAGTTAATGTTTAATCAGCTGGCATGGCATTTAGATAATAGGGCAAAGAAGATAAAATGACTTGACTGCCCTCAGGGAGCTCAGTCTGGCTGGGGAGCCAGTGCTTTTGCAGAGGGCGCAGGACCTGAAAAGGAGGGATGCCTGTACAGGGGCACCAGTGGGGCAGCTGGGAGTCTTGGCCAGGTGCCAGGATCTTGCTCAAGTGGATGAGGAGGAAGGGTGTTCCTAGCAGAAGCAGCAGTTTGTGCCAAAGCGTGTCACGTGTCTGGCTGTATGAGCATCTCTTGGGTTAGGGCTAGTGGAGGAAGAGGAGGCCAGAAGGGTGATTGGGGCTGAACCTCGAAGAGCCTTGACGACTCCATCAAGCACTTGGTGTTTATGCTTTCGGTGGTGGGGAGGCGGGAGAACGATTTTAAGCAGGGGAGTTATGTGAACAGATTTTTCCTTTAGAAGAATCAATTTTTATGGAGGCGAGAGTACAGAGCTAAGTGTGGAGGTGGAGAAACCTGGCCAGGTGATTAGTGCAGAAGTCTTGCTTGGAGGGGAGCATGTTTGAATGGAAGCCTGAATTAAATTGGAGGATTTAGGAGGAGGAAAAAAATCAAGACATAGTAAGAAAGTAGGCTGTGAATTACTTGATCGTTTATTTTAGGTGTATTGGGAGTTGTGGTTAAAAGAATGATTGTTACACTCACAGGTCAGGAAATGTTTGGTTAGGCTAAGTAAGTCTTAAAACTGGAAGCCTGCTTCTCACATTGGGGTCACAGCCTGTCCTTGGAAGTCTCATGATGTTTCTGGACTGGTGATGCCGCCTTCTGCGCTGGATGTATTTTGGATTGCATGCAAGTTATGGTTGCAGTACTACTTATTTGGCAAGCAAGTTGAACAAGTGATAATTCTTTTAAAAGCCATTCACTGTCTTCTCAACCCGTATCCTTTTCCTGGCTGTGATATGCCTGGTCTCTCTCTTCTGGACATGACATATGCTGACTGTCTCATCTCCTCCATCCACCTCTCACAGGTTTCTTAACTTCCAATTAAAGAATTAGCTCTTTACTTATGTGATGAATCGCTTCATGGGTACTTGTGTCTAAAGGTTTTGCAAGTCCAGTGATAACACATCCCCTGCTGCTTGAGAAAAAGTCTAGGTCCACTCACTTTCCAGCCGCCACATGCCAAAGCCACTATGTAAAACACGTGTATGGAGTGTTTTACAAAATTCAGAGAATACAGTGCTCACCTTTTCAGAGCTGGACATCTGAAAACAAGCCTGTGCACGTAGAAACTGGCAGGGAGAAGACTGCTAGAACAGTGTCTACCTCTCTGGGAGGGTTTGGTTTGAGCGGCTGCTGGAGAGTTAGGGCTGTGTTAGCAGGCTTGAGCGCCAGCACTCACACACCTCCTTCTTTGCAGATTGAAGGTAGGAGTGTAGTTGAGAGGCTGGGTCCTGGGGTCTGCTCTCCTGCTACTTAGCCACCCGGGGCGAGTTACTTAACCTGTGAGCTTTCCTCCATTATCTGTAAGATGACCATCACGATAGGACCTGCCCTAGGATTGCCCAGAGGATTGAACGGCACGTGCGTGCGGTGTGCACAGCCCGCCTCCTGACACAAATAGCGTGCAGTCAGCACTTACCATCGATGGTTCCTGAAGCCAGAGTGAGGTGTCCCCAGGCTCAGTGGAGAGAGCTGTGACCCGGGGCGAGTTACTTAACCTGTGAGCTTTCCTCCATTATCTGTAAGATGACCATCACGATAGGACCTGCCCTAGGATTGCCCAGAGGATTGAACGGCACGTGCGTGCGGTGTGCACAGCCCGCCTCCTGACACAAATAGCGTGCAGTCAGCACTTACCATCGATGGTTCCTGAAGCCAGAGTGAGGTGTCCCCAGGCTCAGTGGAGAGAGCTGTGCTTTGTGAGTTCCAAGGAGCATTGGTTTCCTTCCACAGGGACGCTGCTGTGGTTACCCGTGAGCCCTTCTATAGTCACTTTATGTTAATTGCAAAGAACATTCTGGAACTTACATCTTCAGGACACGTTAGTCTTTGGAGTTTTTTCATTACCTCTTTGACCTTGTCACATGTGATTGGTCGTCACTTCAGGGCACTTCCAGAAATGCGTCTGAAGGCCAGCGGGTGGCAGGTAACCCCCTAGAGCAGACGGAGGCATCACGGCCTCTCTGAGACCCGCCCCAGATGCCCATCTCCTCCCTCCTCACTGGAGCTCAGCGCACGTTCACTGAGCGCCACAGCCTCTCATTCTCTGTGAGGCTCCGGGCTCCAAGCGGGAACAGGCAGTCCCCATTCTCATGAAACTTCGTCCAGGGGCAATACATGTAAACACATCTGACCCACTGTGATACGAGCACAAATGGAGGCTTGTGGAGGGTCAGCAAGGCGCATGGGAAGAAGAGCAAGGAAAGTTGCCCAGACTTGGTGACATCTCAGTAGATTGTGAATAAGAATGGGGCAGGTCAGCAGTCAGCATTGTTTGTATAGGAGAACTGGACAATGGGAGCCAGGGGCGGGGGGTGGGGGGGGGCTGTGTGTCTGTTGTGGGTGTGTGTGAAAAAGATAGGAGATGGAATTGAAGATGGAGGCCAGAGTTAGACCATGGAGCGGAGGATGGGTGTGTGTGTGTGTGTGTGTGTGTGTGTGTGTGTGTGTGTGTGAGAGAGTGTGAGATAGGAGATGGAATTGAAGATGGAGGCCATAGCTAGACCATGTCAGAGCCTGGCCTTTACTGTGTGTGAGTGTGTGTGTGTATGTGAGTGTGTGTGTGTGAGAGTGTAAGATAGGAGATGGAATTGAAGATGGAGTCCAGAGCTAGACCATGTCAGAGGCTGGCCTTTACTGTTTGTGTGTCTGTGTGTGTGTGTGTGTGAGAGATAGGAGATGGAATTAAAGATGGAGGCCAGAGTTAGACCATGGAGCAGAGGATGAGTGTGTGTGTGTGTGTGTGTGTGTGAGAGAGAGATAGGAGATGGAATTGAAGATGGAGGCCAGAGCTAGACCATGTCAGAGCCTGGCCTCTACCGTGTGTGTGTGTGTGTGTGTGTGTGTGTGAGATAGGAGATGGAATTGAAGATGGAGGCCGGAGCTGGACCATGTCAGAGCCTGGCCTCTACTGTGTGGACGTGGGGGCCGCCAAGTGATTTCAGGCCACAGGATGCTGTAAGATTTGAGCCTTTATCAGGACTGTGCTCCTGGGGAAGATGAACCCGTAGATGCTGGAGGACGTGCCAGCGGGCTCATGTCTCTAGTGCACATTCGTTGGGCCGAGGGCAGAGTCCTGTGTCGCTCTGCATCCCTCAGGCCTAGTACTGTATGTATAGACGTTGAAGACACTGTCTGAAATAAAGACAGCCCAAGTTGAATTTTCCAATTCTGCGTCCTCTCCTCAGAACATGCTGACCTGGACCTCCATCTGTCACAAGCAGCTTGACTAGGATTGTAATAAATTCCTTTTTCTTGGCATTCTTTTAACTGGCTCTCTCTGTTTACTAGCCCCTCTGTGCAACTGTAGTGTGGTGATGATTGATGCTTATAATCCTGACCCTGAAGTGCTCCAAGCCTTCTAAATCATCAAAAAAAGATTGAAGTATATTCAATATTGCTGTAATGTTTATGTGTTTTACTGCATTCTTATCCTTTGGAAATTGTTGATGGTTTATCAAGTGCCCAGGTACTCGTGTGCACGCAGGAACAGTGAGAGTCTGTGATCACCCGCGGCTCTTCACTCCCACACAGCACCAGGCATGGGGTGTTTATTAGCAACACACTCAGAAGTAAGCAAGCAACACAGACCTGGGTGTCTCCAGGCCTAGAAAGAGGGAGCAGGTTGGTCCCAAAGGGGCAGACTGGGCAGAGACGAGAGAGGAAGCGGTGGTTAGAGGAGAGTGGGGTGGAAAAGCAAGAACTGACAGGCAGCCAGTCCAGCAGTTTCCAAGCATGCCCACGCTGCTGCCCAGCCCCAGAGGGGCGAGACTCGGGCTAGGACCTCAGCTTCAGGTTCTCGTGCGCCTTGACCCAGATCAGATCTTCAGACTTGAATTTGGCAGGATTCTCCACCAGCTCTATTTTTATTGTGCTAACAACTGTTCAGTAAAATGCCAAACATTAGCAAGTGAAAACATCAATAATTAGAGCATCCTGTGTCTCCCCACCCCAGCGCTCCCAGCACACACATCTTTTCATGAAAACCATTATTACTGCAGAGCTGACAACACTACTTGGCCCAAAATGAAGAGCTCTGACTAGAAGCTGTGAGACGGCTCCATTTGGTAACCTGGCTTCCAAAACCAGGCCTGGGAGGATGTTTTTAGGAGGGAGGTTTGCTGTTGGCTTTTTATTTCGGGGGGCCAAGGGGGGTTGTATGTTGCAGCAAGTAGAGATACCTCTCACATTTTCTTGTACAGGTTTGCATTTAGACTCTGCCTGTCTGATCAGCAAGTCCTGCCCATGTGTGGGTGCCTGGTCCCCGCACCATGGGGATTCTCTTTGTCACCCTCTGGGCTCGGGCACGTGTAGACTCGAGCTGGCTTTATCCTTTGCCTGCTCTGAGGTCTGGGCGAGTCTCTTGGTCTTTCTGGGTCTTTATTCTTTTTCTGATATGTTGAAATAGTACAAATACCTTCTGTACAGGGTTGCTGTGAGGTTGAAATAAAATGGTGATTGTGAAAAACCTTAACCAGAAAGCTCTACATAGATAATAACATACTAAATGCACTAAAGAACCTCATAAATATTCTAATGAAAAATAGAAATATATTGCAAGGACAAGTGCAGACCTCAAAACTTTCCCTGAAGCAGAGTGGGGAAAAGGAACTGTTTATTGAATTCCTGCCCTAGAGTAGCTGTGATTGTAGCCCGTTGTGACTGTCCACTCCGCATTGTAGATGTTAACTCTCTCTCTCTCCCTGAGATGGGGAGCTGTGGCTTCCAGGTACAGCTGTACAGATACACAGCGCAAGAGGGGCGAGGGCCTGTCTGACTTCAGATCTCAATACATTTTTTCCTTATCTTTAGTTGTTGACCTTATTCCAGCCCCTCACCAACCCAAAGTTCTGAAAGCTATTTCCATCCTTCGGGGCTGGAAAATTTGCTAGCCCTTCCTTGGTCTTTTGCTCCTGAAAGCTGGACAGGGTGGGATCCAAAAGGAACTCGGGAGCCCTGGGGGCACCATGGGAAGAGGAAGCATGCCCAGCCCCCACTTCTGGGGCTCAGCCGGGCCTGGACCAGAAGCAGGAGGCGATCCATCTCCTGGAGGAGATGGCTGCAGCCCTCTCGGTTCCAAAAGCGCATTCTCTCTCTGTCACGGTGCTTCCCAGCCTCACCGAGGTGGTTTGGAGAGCCGCTTCTCAAATCCACCTGTCAGGAGTCAGTGCCTCTGTGTGTTCTGAGTGGCTGCTTGTTCTGCTGGCAGTGGGATGAGACTGCGCTTATTCCGTGTAGTAACCTCTCTCCTGAGCTTTACTGGGACCCTCCCTGTTAACTTTGATGTTGTTTCAGGGGACAGGACCCCAGACGTGGCAGTTATTAAATGCCCACCACCACCACATGCAACTTCTTTTATTTAATTTTTTTTAGATCAACTTTCCTCAATTTGGGCTTCCCTGGTGGCTCAGATGGTAAAGAATCCGCCTGCAGTGTGGGAGACATGGGTTCAATCCCTGGGTTGGGAAGATCCCCTGGAAAAGGGGACGGCTACCCACTCCAGTATTCTTGTCTGGAGAATCCCATGGACAGAGGAGCCTGGCGGGCTACAGTCCATAGGGTCGCAGAGAGTCAGACACGACTGAGCAACTTTCCCTCACTTCCCCAATTCCAGACACACTGAGTTGGGTTGTGAGCTGAGCTGCCCACAAGAAGAACCAGAGCTCGTGCCCATTGAAGGATGAGATCGCAGGTTCAGAGAGCGTGTCTGCGGGGAGGAATATTTGTTCAGACGGTGGGTGTCCTGTCCCCGTAGGTCCTCAACAGGCGGTGCGTGGAAGCGGCCGTGATGACCGGCCTGGCCCTGGACTGTCACATCAACAGGAAGTCCTTGTTTGACCGGAAGCACTACTTCTATGCAGACCTCCCTGTGAGTACGCTCTGTCTGTCCATCCCCCTACTCAGAGCCAGGAGTTGGCTTTGGAGGGGGTGCTGCGTGCGTCCTCAGCCAGAGCTCAGTCCAACCCTGCGGGGGGCCCTGCCTGGCTGATGAAGCCAGTGCCGCCCGACGTGGACCAGATTGGATGCCGGGTCCTGATTGCCAGCTCCGACCTGGAGTCTTGTGCTTCTGGGGGCTCGCTCGTAATTGACCACAGAGGGGAGGCAGCCTGTGCACACTCAGGCTCAGCCCAGCTGTGGGGTGTGGTGCTAATTGCCAGTTAGGACAGAAGCCACCTCCGTGCAGCGGTCAATGCATCCTGTGGCTCCGAGGACGGGGAGAACATCCCTCTGTTAAGTTGGATTTCCCAGTAATAGGACCATCTCCTCTGCAGACACGCCTGCCATCCCCAAGGACCAAGTAAGTGGACAGTAGTAAGCGGAAACATGAATCAGAAGCCTGGATGGATGACAGTAATTGGCAAAGCAGTAAACCCGATATTAACCTGCCTTCGGCTTAAAATTAGAAAGTTTTTTTCTTTATGAGAAAAGCCAGTGTGAACTGGCAGTGTGAACAGTTCATAGTATTGAACTGAATCAAAACTGGAATGTTGAGTGGGTTTCCCAAATGATGTTTGATTTGCTCTGAGCCTCTGATGGTGAGTGTGGCCCTGCTCGAGGTTTAGGTGGTCAGCAGTGTTGACACTGTTTCACATTATTCTCCCTGAACTGAAGGTGGGGGTGGGCTGCTTTCAGCAGGTGCGGGCAGGAGTGGAATTAAATAAAAAATACAGCTGGAACCTGAATTCTCTAGGTGCTACTATTTTTCCCCTCTGACTGCCAGGTTTTTAGGAAATTCCACTGCTTAGCAGGGAAGAAAGAATTAAACTACATTTATTCGTCTTTGAAGAGCCATAACGAGTTTGGTTAAAGTGGGAGATGTAGCAGAGAGTGACTGAAAAATGAGATGCTTTATGTTTTCTGGCTTTCCGATCTTTCTGGCCCAGGTAGCTCACATAATCTGGAGTTAGTGTTGCCAAATATTACATGAGACATGCTCATACTAAAAAAGTGTTCATTTTTATCTACACAGTTTATTCCTATTATTACAGTTTCACTGAGCATCTATCTGTATTTTCGTTGGCAACCATACCCAGAGTTTAATTTTTACAGGTTAAGACTTCCTGCCTTAGCACAGAAAACAAGGTGGCCTAATGCAGTGGTTCTCAAAGTGTGTTTCCCAGGCCACTAGCATCCACATCTCCTAGGAACGTGTCAGAAATACAGATTCTCAGGCACCACCCCAGACCTGCAGAGTCAGGAACACTTCGGGTGGGGCCAAAAGATCTGTGTTTTGACCACCCTACCGGGTGATTCCGATACAGCTTAAGCTTGAACAGTGCTGGCCAGGAAGCCAGGAACCCAGACTCTGGAGCCAGGTCACCCTAGTTCAAATCCTAATGTTGCTTACTAGCTCTGTGGCTTTGGCCCCAGGTCCTTAATCTCTCCATGCCCTGTGCTTTGTTCCTAGGGCTGTCCTGAGAGTTACATGGTGTGAAGTGGCAAGAACAGTGTCTGGGGATGCTGCCTCAGTGTCATTCTCTGTTCCTCCCCATTTCTAACCTGCCTTCTCTCTAGTGTATCTGCATCTGAAAGGAACCCTTCCTCCCCACTTAGAAGGCGGGGAGGGAGCGCTGGCAACCTCCATCAGTAGTTTAGTACTCCATGCTTCCCATCAGTGGAGCGTGAGTGTCGCTGCATCTTCTGGCTTGAGGAACAAGGGAAGTCAGGTCAGGGAGGGCATCTGACATGATTGGTTAGCTCAGGGAGCAGGAGCAAACCCAGCCTGACAGCACTGGCAGCTGTCGGCTGCGCTGGGACTCGATGGCAGGGTGCTTAGCCAGCCCTTGCAGTAAGAGGGCCTGTCAGGAGCCCAGGAAGCAGATGCAGGGCTGAGCTAATGAGCGGAAACAACACATTCTTTTCTCAGAGGCTGCAGACAGAGAGATGATTGTTCATCCCCAGAATTCCGCAAGGAAGAGCGAGGATCCACCTTACTGCTTCATTGTTGGGGGGGTGGGGACGGGGGACTCAGGGAGGTCAGAAGAGGCCAAGCTAGATTATGGCCGCAGTGCATAAACTAAGTTTTCATCTCGTTTTCGTTTTTTGTTGTTGTGTTGTGTTTTTAAGTAAGCTTGTAGTTTTAGGACATTAAAAGGAGTGATCAGCTGGTCCCCAGCTTTGACTTACAGACTAGTGACTCTGGCCCCCATTTGTGTGCAGGCGGGCTACCAGATTACCCAGCAGAGGCTACCGATCGCTGTGAACGGGAGCTTGGCATACAGTGTCCGTGTGGGGAGGAAGCCAAGTCAGATGGTCACCAGGACAGTGAGGGTGAAGCAGATCCAGCTGGAGCAGGACAGCGGCAAAAGCCTGCACGATGACCTGCGGTCCCAGACGCTCATTGACCTGAACAGGGCAGGTAGGCTTGGGGACTCTCCATCTCCCTTCCTGCCGCTGCCCTTCCCCTCCAGGGTTTTCCCAAACCAGGTGAGGAAACAGGCCCCAGAGGTTGACAGATGGGTCAGAATATAAACATTGGTGTTGGCAGAGCTGATTGGCAAGCTGGGTGGAGACCGTGGTTTCTATGGACTGCCTTCTAACCCCTGCCTAAAATGAGATCAACGTCACCACCTAGTCATGGACCAAGCAGCTTGGTACCAGAAGCAGACATTAAAAGAAAAGAACCGAAGTTAAAAATTCAAAAGTGAGGGTAAAGAGAAGTGAGTTGGAGCCCATCAATGATGTGTGCACGCTTAGTCGCTCAGTGTCAGACTCTGCAACCCCACTGACTGCAGCCCGCCAGGCTCCTCTGTCCATGGAGTTCTCCAGGCAAGAATCCTGGAATGGGTAGCCACACCCTCCTCCAGGGCATTTTCCTGACCCAGGGATCAAACCTATGTCCCTTGCGTCTCCTGCATTGCAGGCAGATTCTGTACCACTGAGCCACTCCGGAAGCCCCGTCAGTGACGCAGGGTTTTCCCAAAACTCTAGCCTGATGTGCCTGGGGACCGAAGCTAGAGCGCTCCAGTCAGGCTGACTCTGTCTCTCTTTGGTAGGGATCGGCCTCCTGGAAGTGGTCCTGGAGCCTGACATGTCCTGTGGAGAAGAGGCAGCCACAGCCGTCAGGGAGCTGCAGCTGATTCTTCAGGCCTTGGGGACCAGCCAGGCAAACATGGCAGGTAAAAGCCACAGAAGCAGCTCCCTCCTCTTCTCCTTCTCCCTCTCCGCCCCTGGGCTCTCTTCACACTGGAGTGTAGTCCTCTCCATCAGCTATACAAACAAAAAGGATTGTTTGTATCCTTTCTCAACCTTTTCTACCTCAGGGTGTTTTTTTCTCCCCTTAGAATTTCCCGTGGATTCCTTTCTGAGCCCCTGACCAAAAATAAACAGGCAAACAGCAGCCCTGCAAGGCAGCTGAGCCCCAGAGTGTGAGATGAGAAGTTGAGGGGCGGGAGGCATCCTCCTGCTTCTTGCATCAGGATGCTGTGAGAACTAATAAAATAATGTGTTTGAACAGCTTCATCATCCTCAGAGAGAAGACAGCGTGTTTATCCAGAGCAGCTCTTAGCTTGTGAGTTCCGTGTGGACAGTGCTTAATTGCTAGTTAATACTTTTCCTTTGGGTCTTTCTCTTTTCTGCCTTTTATACAAAGTTTTCATCAGGTAAAGCTGAAGCCAAATTGTATCAACTGCAAACCAAGGTTATGATTTCACAGAACTTTAACTTTAAGATAAAGTTAAATGCATTTATAATTTAAATTATAGTTCTTAAATACAATAGAAATGTAATAGGTAGTTAAACAGAAGAGACAGTATGCAAATTTGGGATCAAGGAAACTATACATTTGAAGTGTTTGCCAATTGGATATAAAGATCGCAAGTTTTGGTCACTTTCTTTAGTGACCCTTCTTATCACTGCTCTGCCCATCCTTATATCCCCATGCTCATCTCTTCTGTGGTTTTCCCCTATTTTCTGTTCCCAGGCTCTTTTAAAAAACTGCCACTCACAGAGCACTCCCTGACAGTGTAGAGAAGGGATGCACGTTCTGCATCTGCAGTGGGTCAATCCATTGCTCTGTATGTTGGTGTGTTAGTCTAGATTTTTCAGAGAAACAGAATAAATGGGATGTGTATGTTTGTGTGTGTGTGTGAGAGAGATATAAAGAGATTAACTATAAGGAATTAGCTCATGTGATTGTGGAGGCTGAGATGTCATAAGATTTGCAGTCAGCAAGCAGCAGGAGACCCAAGAGTATTATAGTTGCAGCCTGAGACTGAAGGCCTGAGAATCAGGACAACCAAGGGCGTAAGTTCCAATCCGAGCCAGAGTCCAAGGAAAGACTGGTATTCCAGCTCCAAGGCAATCGAGCAGAGACAGCAGACTTCCTCTGATGCTGAAGACTCAGCCTCTGTGCGCCAGTGCTAAGTCAAATCTCAGAGACAGAGTTTGGGGTGAAATAGAGAAGAGTAGCTTGATTTCTTTGCCAGGCAAACAGGTGAAACCGTGTAACTCAGACTGGGACTTGTTCCCACAACCTGGCCATAACCCTGACTGGGACTTGAACCCACGCAGCCAGGGACTCAGAATCTGGCGAAAACCCACAGTGTTCCAACTAGGATCACACACCTTGTTTTAGGACTTAATGAAGGTTAGCTGTTCTTAGTCACTCAATTGTGTCCCACTCTTTGAGACCCCATGGACTGTAGCCTGCCAGGCTCCTCTGTCCATGGGGATTCTCCAGGCAGGAATACTGGAGTGGGTTGCCATGCCCTCCTCCAGGGAATCTTCCCAACCCAGGGTTTGAACACAGGTCTCCCACATTGCAGGTGGATTCTTTACCGTCTGAGCCACCAGGAAAGCCCAATGAAGATTAAGGTTTAGGTTCTTGATGTCTCATGGCAGAAAGAATTCAGTGAGAGACAAAGTGATAGGTAAGAAGTGGATTTATTTAGAGAGAAACACACTCCACAGACAAGCTGTGGACCATCTCATGAGGTGAGACGGGTCTCGAAATATGGTATAGTTAGCTTTTATGAGCTGGGTAATTTCATAGGCTAATGACTGGGAGGATTATTCCAACTATTTTGGGGAACGGATGGAGATTTCCAGGAATTGGGGCACCACTCAATTTTTGGTCTCTGATGATCGGCCTTGGAACTGTCATGGCACCTGTGGTTGTGTAATTTAGCTTGCTCATGTGTTACAGTGAGCATGCATTGAGGCTCGAGGTCTAGTGGAAGTCAACTTGTCCACCATCGTGGACCTATTTGGTTCTACTCAGTTTATGTACTTCTCAGGCTGTGTCATTCTTTCAAGGGTTGTACCCTCCTGTTTCAGGTGGATGCGTGCCCCTCAACACTGTGTGTCCCAATCTGGGAGGATTTGGTGAAGAGTTTTACAGCAGTGATTGAAGGGTGGGGTTGCTGACAAGGAGCTGGGTGTGCACAGGGCCTGCACTGCTTTAATCTGGCCTCAAGAGATCTCCTGATGAGTTTCTGTCATTCTCAAGGTTATCAGTCTAATCACATGGACCACAGCCTAGTCTAACTCAATGAAACTATGAGCCATGCTGTGTAGTACCACCCAAGATGGACAGGTCATGGTGGAAAGTTCTGACAAAATGTGGTCCACTGGAGAAGGGAATGGCAAACCACTTCACTATTCTTGCCTTGAGAACCCCATAAACAGTATGAAAAGGCAAAAAGATAGGACACTGAAGGATGAACTCCCCAGGTCCGTAGGTGTCCAATATGCTGCTGGAGAAGAGTGGAGAAATAACTCCGGAAAGAATGAAGAGACAGAGCCAAAGCAAAAACAACACCCAGTTGTGGATGTGACTGGTGATGGAAGCAAGGTCCGATGCTGTAAAGAGCAGTATTGCGTAGGAACCTGGAATGTTAGTTCATGAATCAAGGCAAATGGGAAGTGATCAGACAGGAGATGGCAAGAGTGAACGTCCACATTCTAGGAATCAGCAAACTAAAATGGACTGGAATGGGTGAATTTAACTCAGATTATATCTACTACTGTGTGCAGGAGTCCCTTAGAAGAAATGGAGTCGCCATCATGGTCAACAAAAGAGTCCAAAATGCAGTACTTGGATGCAGTCTCAAAAACAGCAGAATGATCTCTGTTCGTCTGCAAGGCAAACCATTCAATATCACAGTAATCCAAGTCTATGCCCCGACCAGTAATGCTGAAGAAGCAAAAGTTGAACGGTTCTATGACCTACAAGACCTTATAGAATTAACACCCAAAAATGATGTACTTTTCATTATAGGGGACGGGAATGCAAAAGTAGGAAGTTAAGAAATACCTGGATTAACAGGCAAAATTGGGCTTGGAGTACAGAATGAAACAGGGCAAAGGCTAATAGAGTTCTGCCAAGAGAACGCACTGGTCATAGCAAACACCCTCTTCCAACAACACAAGAGAAGACTCTACACATGGACATCACCAGATGGCCACCACCGAAATCAGACTGATTATATTCTTTGCAGCCAAAGATGGAGAAGCTCTATACAGTCAGCAAAAACAAGACTGGGAGCTGACTGTGGGTTAGATCATGAACTGCTTATTGCCAAATTCAGACTTAAATTGAAGAAAGTAGGGAAAGCCACTAGACCATTCAGGTATGACCTAAATCAAATCCCTTATGATTATACAGTGGAACTGAGAAATATATTTAAGGGACTAGATCTGATAGACAGAGTGCCTGATGAACTATGGACGGAAGTTCATGACATTGTACAGGAGACAGGGATCAAGACCATCCCCAAGAAAAAGAAATGCAAAAAAGCAAAATGGCTGTCTGAGGAGGCCTTACAAATAGCTGTGAAAAGAAAAGCAAAAAGCAAAGGAGAAAAGGAAAGATATACCCATTTGAATGCAGAGTTCCAAAGAATAGCAAGGAGAGACAAGAAAGCTTTCCTCAGTGATCAGTGCAAAGAAATAGAGGAAAACAATAGAATGGGAAGGACTAGAGAGCTCTTCAAGAAAATTAGAGATACAAAAGGAACATTTCATGCAAAGATGGGTTCAATATAGGACAGAAATGGTATAGATGTAACAGGAGCAGGAGATATTAAGAAGAGGTGGCAAGAATACACGGAAGAACTGTACAAAAAAGATCTTCACAACCCAGATAATCACGGTGGTGTGATCACTCACCTAGAGCCAGACATCCTGGAAGGTGAAGTCAAGGTGGCCTTAGGAAGCATCACTACGAACAAAGCTAGTGGAGGTGATGAAATTACAGTTGAGCTATTTCAAATCCTAAAAGATAATGCTGTGAAAGTGCTGTACTCAATATGTCAGCAAATTTGGAAAACTCAGCAGTGGCCACAGGACTGGAAAAGGTCAGTTTTTGTTCCAATCCCAAAGAAAGGCAATGACAAAGAATGTTCACACTACCGCACAATTACACTCATCTCACACGCTAGGAAAGTGATGCTCAAAATTCTCCAAGCCAGGCTTCAACAATGCATGAATCGAGAACTTCCAGATATTCAAGCTGGTTTTAGAAAAGCCAGAGGAACCAGAGATCAAATTACCAACATCTTCTGGATCATTGAAAAAGCAAGAGAGTTCCAGAAAAACATCTATTTCTGCTTTATTGACTATGCCAAAGCCTTTAACTTTGTGGATTACAATAAACTGTGGAAAATTCTGAAAGAGATGGGAATACCAGACCACCTGACCTGCCTCTTGAGAAATCTGTATGCAGGTCAGGAAGCAACAGTTAGAGCTGGACATAGAACAACAGACTGGTTCCAAATAGGAAAAGGAGTACGTCAAGGCTGTATATTGTCATCCTACTTATTTAACTTATATGCAGAGTACAACATGAGAAACACTGGCTGGATGAAGCACAAGCTGGAATCAAGATTGCCAGGAGAAATATCAATAACCTCAGATATGCAGATGACACCACCCTTATGGCAGAAAGTGAAGAAGGGCTAAAGAGCCTCTTGATGAAGGTGAAAGAGGAGTTTGAAAAAGTTGTTTTAAAGCTCAACATTCAGAAAACAAAGATCATGGCATCCAGTCCCATCACTTCATGGGAAATAGATGGGGAAACAGTGGCAAACTATTTTTTTGGGCTCCAAAATCACTGCAGATGGTGACTGCAGCCATGAAATTAAAAGACATTCCTTGGAAGAAAAGTTATGACCAACCTAGACAGCATATTCAAAAGCAGAGACATTACTTTGCCAACAAAGGTCCATCTAGTCAAGGCTATGGTTTTTCCAGTGGTCATGTATGGATGTGAGAGTTGGACTATAAAGATAGCTGAGCACTGAAGAATTGGTGCTTTTGAACTGTGGTGTTGGAGAAGACTCTTGACACATCCAAAATGACATTTAACCAAATATCAGGGATCCCCTTGGCTCAGTCTTGTTGACACAAAAAATTAACCATCTCAAGTGGTCACAAGGGGTACCATTAAGTACAATGGATGCAGATGATCCATCTGCCTATTAGATTATCATACCATTTATTGATCATTTGGTCACACATTTATTTGCATGTTACAAAGGGACTTCAGAAGCTGTAATGTCACCTTTGTCACATAGGACATCTTACAGGCAACAAATTGTAACATCAAAGTCGTGGTCTGGGTTGAATCTGGAGACGGAACTTGCTAATTTGCTGTCATCTTTAAGCTACAGGCTGGACCAACACAGCCATGTGCATTTGAATGGCGTAAAGGTTAGCTGCCTGCAAGTCTGTGTTATAGAAAAGTGGCTTCTGTGTTAGAATAAGAGACCTCTCCATTCTAGATTTATGACTCCTGCTGCCTTTTTACACATAGAACAGAAATGAAATATGGGCAGGCTGAATGGTTATCCATTTTTGCACTATTGCTGTTAAAAATTTCTTTTTATTTTTCCATTCTTTTTCAAAATAACTGTGGTTCCTACCAAACCTATGGAATAATAAACAGACCACCTGTTAGCTGAGAAATAGTCCCATCAGGTCCTTGCCAAGAGATAAACCATAGCAGCAAGAACGCATCAGGCGGTGACAGCAGAGAGGGTTTATTAAATCTCATTCGTCATGATGCTTTTTGTTGCTTTTAAATACGAATCCAACAGCGTTGCCCCCGGCACAGTGGCAGCGTGTGTGAGGGTGTCCTGAGTGCTGTGGGGAGTGAAGGTCCTCCTGGAGTCTGCAGGGGTCCAGCCGTTGGTGCTCTCAGCTCTCTGTCAGCCCAGACCCCTTTCCCTTTCTTACGTCTCCCACCGCTGGTCACTGTGTCGCCAGTGGAGACTGAGCTCTGGGAACTGAGGGCCACCCCCAGAGCACCGGTGGACCCCCATATGCTTCTGCAGTGAAGCTTCAATTGCTCCGGGCTGTGATTCAGTGAGTTCCTGATAGTTTTGCTAATGAGCGTGGACTAGCTCAGCCTGGGTTCCAGAAGTCATTTCCTTCTCAGTGGACGTTTGCCACTGTTGAGATCCTCGGAGCAGTCTGCTGAGGGGAACATGTACCCTAGTCGATGCTCTAAATGTTTCCAAGGCCGTACTGCCTGCTGGTTTGAACATGCTCATCAGTTCAGAAAGCATTCTTTAAAATTAATTTTTCTTCTCATTTAAATCCTATGACTTTCCCCAGAGACTGTTGTTACTCTGCCTGTTGTACATGAGAAGTGAAGGCTTACGGGCTGGGTGGTTTGGCCAGGGCACACAGGAAGTGACTGAGCTGGGATTTGAGCCGCTCCTATTTAAGCACTGCGCCCCCCTGCTTCCTAGTGCCAGCCACGACAGTGTGTAGAAAACAGCCTGGAGACCTGGGCTAGCAGGGTAGGTGCTTCAGACACCACGGTCCCAGACCTGGGGTGGAATCCTGTCCTGTGGCTTCTAGCTGTAGAAACTGGCTGAGGTGTTTGACTTCTCTGAGCCTCCCTCTCTACACCTGTAAAACCAGTTGCTAAATAATTGTATCCTGAAAGAGAAAGGAGGAAACCCAAGAGGAGAGGCAGTCATCCGCGTCGTCAGGTAAGAGTTGGGCAGCAGAGTGGGGTGAGCGAGCCAGCAACAGTCTTGTGGCAGAAAGCCTGGAATTCCGTTTTGGGACTGTCAAGTGTGAATTGCCTAAAGGACGTCTAAGTGGCTTTGTCATTAAAGCTGTGTTGTAGGGAATGAATGTGATAACGTACATAAAACATATCACAAGTCTTGACAAATAGCCTGTGCTCATTAAAAGTTGTGTGCTTCTTAATACTAATAAGTAGTATTACGTTTACAGAAATACCACTCATTGTAGATAAATAAGCTTTATGAAATATGTTCAGTAAAGTTGGGTCACACTATTTTATCTTTTTTTTTGTCAAACCCTGTTATTTACGTTCTGGAGAGTAAACCAGAAATGAATGACCAGAATGGGACAGCTTAACAGACCTTCACTAAATCCTCAGGCCGCTGCTGTTTACTGAAACCGTTTTCTGCCCTGGTGTTGTATTTCTCATGTGTGGATGTGTTTGGGGGGGAAAATAGCACGTAACTGCACCGTATCCCTGTGCTCAGTGGTAGGTTTTTCATTTTGCTGTTACACATGTCTGCTTCTAGAGGGTGGAAATTGAGCTTGATAATGTCCTCATGAAGGCCCTCCCCTGGTGTTGCAGAATGCATTGAAGCAAACCTGACTGGTGAGGCTTTTGTGGACTTGAGGCAATTTAACTTAATTTGTTTAAAAGGTATTTCGTCTTCACTGGGCAAAATGCCTTTTGTGAACGTTGGGTACTGTGTTTGAGTCCAGGCAAGTGAGCTCTCTTTCAACACTGCAGGACACTAAATGAGTCCCCTCAGACATCTATAGAGTGTGATCTTCCCTGGGAGAGACTGAAACTCGGGCTTTTGTTCCTTGTCCAAATTAAAAGTCTAAATTGTGAAATATGGTTTTATTTTAAAAGCAAGTGAGGGCCTATTCAAGGTTCTCAGAGCTCAAAAAAGTTCTCTCCCAAATATTGAAATTGGGTTGGGCAGAGCTCAGCATACTTGGCAAGTTTTCCTTTGAGCTGAATGGGCCTTTCAGATGATTCAGTAGATTAGTCCTATTCAGACAGAACTTTAGAACTTGTCAGGAACCTACTGTGAGACCAGTCTGCTTACTGATGGCTCAGGCAAATACCAGGGTATGAATTCATCCAACAGTTACCTTGTGCCAGACCCAGCTCTAGGTTCTGAATAGAGCAGTGAGGAAGAGAGTATGTATTCATGAGAAAGACACATACATTAACAAATAAAACAAAATAGTTTTATAGTTACAATGATAAGTGGGGCTTCCCAGGTGGTGCAGTGGTAAAGCATCCACCTGCTGGTACAGGAGACATAAGAGATGAGGGTTCAATCCCCGGGTCGGGAAGATCCCCTGGAAGAGGAGGGCATGGCAAGCTGTTACAGTCCACAGGGTCGCAAAGAGTTGGACACAACTGAAGTGACTTAGCTCATAGCACGTAGTGAGAAGTGCTTTAAGGAAATACAGAAGGTACCGTGAAAAAGGATAGCATTGGAAGGTGAGGACTTCAGGAGAATGCTCCAAGGCTCCAGCCAGCATCAGCTAGAGGATGAGCATCCGGCAAAGAGCCCAGGCCAAGTCCTGGAGGTGAGGGAAAGTGTAGAATATGCCTGGAGGTATTAACACCGAGGGGGCAGAAGACCAGGACCAGGAGAGTCCCAGGAGCAGGGGCTGTGCCTCAGGTAAGACTGAAAAGGTCAGAGGGCTAAACCACAATGATAAGACAATGATAAGTTTGGATTTCATTCCAAGCACAGTGGGAGGTCACAGAAGGGTTTGAAGCCAATCAGTGACCGAGTCAGATTAATGTCTTAGGAAACCCTGTGGCTGCTGTATGGACCGCAGGTTTCAGAGGGGTACGAGTGGAAGCAGAGCCAGGGTGAGAAGCCTTCCCAGTAGTTCAGTGGAGGGTGGTGCTGGTGTGGACAGAGCTGGTGTTCGTGAGGATGGGGAGATCAAGATAGGTGGCTTCGAGGTGGTTTTCAGAAACAACAGGATTTGTTAACAGGCTGATGTAGAAGGCAAGAGGCAGGAAGAAGTCACGCTTGAGGCACGAGCTGGTGGTGCCATTTGCTGACACTGGGAGGCTGAGGACAAAGGTGGCTGTGCGGACAGGCAGATCCTTCAGTTGGGGAAACTGACCGCCTGGACCGCCCCCTCGGGGAGCTGAAGGAGACGTCAGAGGTCAGAGCGGGGGTCTGGACTGAAGTGAGAAATCTAGGGATTGTCAGAGCAGAGATGGTGTTTAAAACCACTCTCCTTTACAGAGAGAGCGCAAGGATGGGAACGAATGACAGAGGCGTGGAAAGCAGGAGTTCAGGAGCCCAGGGGAGACCAGAGAGGGATGGTCCCAGCTGCTGAGGGAGGGCTGGTAGGTCTTGTGCTGCCGGTGTATCTAGTGAGGTGAAGACACAGCATGTCCTGTGTCCGTGTGTCCCTGGGATTCGACAGCCAGGGCTTGTTGGCGACTTGGACAAGGTGTTTTCGGGGAGGTGAGGGCAGAAGCCAGACTGACACAGGTTTAGGAGTGAGTGAAGGGTGAGATCATGGAGATAGTGTGTCAGCAAACTAACAGTATCTGTTTGAGAGGGTTTGCTGAAAAGGAAAGCAGAGAGAGAATAGCCGGATGATGGAGAGAGAATTGAGTTCAAGGGAGCAGGTCTTCAGGTTCTGCTTTTAGTGAGAAATACTGTTGCATACGTGTACATACAGGGGCTATGAGGAAGAGAATTAACGACTGGTTGTTGGAGAAGGCAATGGCACCCCACTCCAGTACTCTTGCCTGGAAAATCCCATGGACGGAGGAGCCTGGTAGGCTACAGTCCATGGGGTCGTTAAGAGTTGGACACGACTGAGTGACTTCATTTTCACTTTTCCCTTTCATGCACTGGAGAAGGAAATGGCAACTCACTCCAGTATTCTTGCCTGGAGAATCCCAGAGACGGCGGAGCCTGGTGGGCTGCCGTCCATGGGGTCGCACAGAGTCGGACACGACTGAAGCGACTCAGCAGCAGCAGCAGCAGAGAGAGGAGAGAACTGAATGAATGATGTCCTTGGAAGGAAAGACCGGTGGGGATTTTAGACCTGGGCCCCATTCGCCAAGGCCTTCCATCTGGTCTTAAAGATAAGATGAATTCCGAACAGACTGCAGTCCTGTGCAGTACTCAGCATGTATTCTGATACCTCAGAGCAGCCACCAGTGGAGGTGGGGAGGAGAAAGTCCCACTCGTGTGGGACCTTGAAGGCCGAGGGGAGGTTGAAGGAGGGACAGTGCTGGTGATGACCAGGGCACGTGGGGACCAGCGGGCAGGCAGGGAGTGAGCGGCAGGAAACGCGGGCGCGCTGGCCGAGACCAGGGGCGGGCTGGTGAACGCCGAGCGGAGGCGGAGGCGGCCGAGCGCGTGCTCCCGCGCTAAGGGGGCGGCCGCCCTGGGGAAGGACACAGCCGGAACCGAGGGGGCGGCTAGACGAGGAGGGGTCGCCGCCCCGACGCCAGGGTGGGGTGCGAGTCCTCGGGCAGGGGCGGCAGCGCAGCGGGGACGTTTGTGGGAGGAGCTGACGGGATTTGTCAGAGGACGAAGCAGGGTTCCCGATAGAGAGTCTGACGGTATCGGAAGACGCTGGGGATGCTTGAGACCCAAGGAAGCACACACTGTCCAAAGGGGCTAAGAGGTTCTGTAGAAACGGCAGAAGTAATAGAGACCTAAAGCTATTTCTGGGCTAAAAGGCAGCTTTCCCCTGCCTGTCAGCATGGGTGGCTCTTGGGGAGCGGCAGAGTGGGAGTGGTAGAGAGCCGTTACACGGGTCTCTTTCTCTAGGCATGGAATTTATTCATACTATTTTATTGTTTTAATAGGCATTTACTATGAAACCTTAGAAGAGAAATTTCTTTCCTTAGCTCATCAGCGCATTCAGGTTTGACAGATCCTTTTTAAGTTTAAAGACTTGCCTAAGAAAATAAAAATCCAGCATTTTGTCTTCCCTTTTTGTTCTGTTTTAAATATTGTAAATAGAACTAGAGAATAGAGAAGTCTAGCTTTACTTTGCAGGGTGTGAAATGTGATGATTTCTTATCTTTGTCTCTTTTCCTCTTGGGATTTTGCTTCCCTTTCCTCCTCAAGAGCCTGTTACTCATCTCACAAACCACCTATTTCCTTAGGGGTTACTGCTTCCAAAATGGGCAGGGATGGGGGGCGGGGTTCCGGGTCAAAGAAGGTTCTCCCAGAATGAGGGCTGCTGTCTCTACCCCCCACCCCCCAACAGCACTGTCTGCTGTGGCAAACCCCTACAGCCATCAGGAAGGACTCAAGTCCTGTTTGCAGAAGAAGGAAATAGTTACAGTACCTAGAGGAAGGAGGAGGGGAAAAAGCCCACGTTTCTGGCTTGTGCCCTTGAGCTGTAAATTCTCAAGGACTCTCTTAAAATCTCCTGGAATCGCTGTTGGAAATCCACATCCCCTCAGAGAGCAGTGTAGGGCTATCACATAACAATTTCTGAGGCCTTCACCCCCAAACCTAGCTCTGACGCTTTGAGAAAAACTTCAGAATAAAACTGCAGAGTAAACCTCCATTTTAACAGTGTTGCTTTTCTTATTTGGCACGAAAGAAATCAGATTTCCCCAGCCGGTAGATCCAGAATTTCTTCTGTCTCCTACCTGTGTCCAAGTGCACTGAAATATCCCTGCACACATACGCACGCACCCCTCAGATGCGTTAGGGCTGTCATTCTTGTAAGTGGGCAGAAGTCCCAGCTGTGAACTTCAGGACCGACCTTACCTTCTTTGAGGGTGTGTGTGTGCGCGTGTGTCTGTGTGTGTGCATGCGCTCGTGCGCGCTCAGCTGTGTCTGACTCCCTGCGACACCATGGACTGTAGCTCGCCGGGCTCCTCTGTCCATGGGATTCTCCTGGCAGGAATACTGAAATGGGTTGCCATTTCCTATTCCAGGGGATCTTCCCGACCCAAGGATTGAACCCACGTCTCGTCTCTCCTGCATTGGCAGGCAGATTCTTTACCCCTGGCACTGTGAACATCAACTAGAGTTAGATATTGCTTGCACTCCTTTGCCTTAAAAAGACCACGTTCCCTCAGAGAATTTCTAAAGAGTTGTCTTTTTTTCTCTCCTTCCAGAGGGCCAGTTAAGAGTGGATGCCAATATATCTGTGCATCGCCCTGGGGAGCCTTTGGGTGTTCGAACCGAAGTGAAGAATCTCAACAGTGCCCGATTTTTGGCCAAAGCTATAGGTGAATGTCAGCTGTTACTCTTCATATACTTCTTTGTAGCAGTTATTTGTAGCTGTGTAACAAGCATCCCCCCCACCCCCAACTTAATAACTTACATGATAACATCTCAGCTTCCCAGTTTTGTGGGTTGGGTGGTTTTCTGCTGGTCCTGCTTCGGCTCTTTCATTTGACTCTGGGGAGCCGGCACTCTACTGAGATAAAGAGTCCAAGAGGACTTGACTCACACTGGGCCTTGGTGCCAGACATCTGCTGGGCTTCTTTACCCATGTGGACTTCCTGCATTCACTTGCTTATCCCAGGCTTTCTTATTTGGCAGAGGTGGCATCCTAGGAGGATGAAGGCAGATGCCTCAAGTCCTCTTGAGTCTTTAGTTCTAGAACTTGCACATTTCTTTCAGCACATTCCATTCAAAACAGATTCAAGGGGAGGGGGAAGAAATAGACTTCACCTCTATGGGAGGATTTGCAAAATTCTGTAACTGTTTTTCCATGTACCACGACTAGTCTGAACTGTATAAAGTCATATTTGTTTGTTATAGATTAGCCACAATTTGACCTAATTGGTCAGTATGTTTTTCTGCTTTTCACTGTTTTAACTAATAGATTGCTTGAAAGTGAAAGTGTTAGTCACTCAGTCGTGTCCGACTCTTTGCTACCTTGTGGACTGTAGCCCACCAGGCTCCTGTGTCCATAGTATTTTCTAGGCAAGAATACTGGAGTGGGTTGCCATTCCCTTCTCCAGGGGATCTTCCCAACCCAGGGATTGAACCTGGGTCTCCTGCATTGCACATGGATTCTTTACTGTTTGACCCACCAGAGAATAGATTGCCTAGGCCTGTATCAACTAGTGGCCTTACTGGAGCACATGCTGTGGATATTTCCATGTAGACAGATGTATACTAGGCATATGCTGGGGATCTTTCAGTGTAGACAGATGTATACTAGTAATTAAAATAGAAGAACTGAGCAGTGAGCAAGCTCAGCAGCTGGAGTGGTCCATAGAAGCTGATGACTGTGAATGTGAGGGGATGACATCTCAGAAGAATGGAAGTACTCTTTAAAACCAAAGGTATCTAAGAGGAAGGAGACAGAAAGGAGGAGGTAGAGGTGGAGGTTTAGGTACATCTTTCAAGGTGCACAGAGCAGAGGATGGATGAACGTGGCATCCCAGCCCAAAGGTTCAGTAGCATCTTGAGTATTAGAAGGAACACAGAAGATTTTCTAGTTTTGTATAAAACTTTATTATCCTGAACCTGAAAGAATCAACCAGCCTTCATGAAGACACTGTGAGTCTACACATTTTCAGGAAAAAGGCATTAACATAGTCAAGGGCCTCAGATACACAGCTGTATCTGTAACCTCGGATATGCAGATGACACCACCCTTATGACAGAAAGTGAAGAGGAACTAAAGAGCCTCTTGATGAAAGTGACAGAGGAGAGTGAAAAAGCTGACTTAAAACTCAACATTCAAAAAATGAAGATCATGGCATCTGGTTGGTCCCATCACTTCATGGCAAATAGATGGGGAAACAATGGAAACAGTGATAGACTTTATTTTCTTGGGCTCCAACATCACTGCAGGTGGTGACTGCAGCCATGAAATTAAAAGATGCTTGCTCCTTGGAAGAAATGCTATGACCCACCTAGACAACGTGTTAAAAAGCAGAGACATTACTTTGCCAACAAAGGTCCATTTAGTCAAAGCTATGGCTTCTCCAGTAGTCATGTATGGATGTGAAAATTGGACTATAAAGAAAGCTGAGCACCGAAGAATTGATGCTTTTGAACTGTGGTGTTGGAAAAGACTCTTGAGAGTCCCTTGGACTGCAAGGAGATCCAACCAGTGCATCCTAAAGAAAATCAGTCCTGAATATTCATTGGAAAGACTGATGCTGAAACTCCAATACTTTGGCCACCTGATTTGAAGAACTGACTCATTGGAAAAGACCCTGATGCTGGGGAAGATTGAAGGCAGGAGGAGAAGCGGACAACAGAGGATGAGATGGTTGGATGGCATCACCGACTTGATGGACACGAGTTTGAGCAAGCTCCAGGAGTTGGTGATGGACAGGGAAGCCTGGCGTGCTGCATTCTATGGAGTCGCAAAGAGTTGGACACGCCTGAGTGACTGAACTGAACTGATGGTCAAGGGGGTGACATACAGGAGGGGATGGCGTTTGGGAAACTTCCCACATAAAGACAGGCTAACGAGGGTGGACTCTTCTGCTTGTGAAAGGAGACACCGTCCGTGTATCTGAGGCTGTGAAAGGTCTGGGTCAGGAGAGACCCTTCCAGCTCAGGTTGGTGAAGGGGAAGCTTGGAACAAACAGAAGAAAGTTCCACTTTGCCTTGTAGGTGAGTGTCCCGGAGCTCATTATTCAAAGAAGTGGTGATTGGAACTTAAAAAAACAAGCAACAAGATTTTAGGTAGATTCATCCCAGATGAGTTGTGAAGGCTTTGGCTGCCCCTAGCCTTCTGTTGTCCTATGAAGTGCCCTGTGGAGCAGCAGTCTGAGACAGAACTCTACGTGTGGACTGATTGGGGCTGGCAGAACCCAAGCTTTCCTGTTACGGGCTTAATTCTCCAAGCCTGTAATCTTTCCACCCCAGTTTTCTCCCTACATCAGGCCTTTTAGCCATCCTCTTGGTGTTTGTTGCTTTTTGTCAGCTCTGAAAGGAGTCAGGATTTGGGCGAGGGCAAGGGGAGTGTGTTGCAGTGGGCAGGTAAGGAGGGAGGGTAGGCTGAAGCTCTTTTCATAAAGAAGCTTGGCAGCTGAGGCTGTGTTCTGCTTACCTCTTCTGCCTTGTTCGGTGGTGAGGGAGCATGGCATAGAGCAGTGGCTCTTCATCGTTTGGGGCCATAGATCCCTTTGAGAATACAGTGAACATTCTGGATCATTTCTCCAAAATACATGCCTAGGCACACACCCACATTTGTATATAATTCCAGGAAGTACCAGAACCCCCTGAAGCCTATCCATGGGTCCTGGGATGAACACTCTGATAAGCAGGGGTCCAGATCCGGCATCCCTTGTCCCCAACATTGGTCCTAGTCCTCCCGCCAGGTTGTGTACTTGTGTTCTGTACTGGGTCACGTTAATTGCTCTAAACCTGGGTTTGCTCAAAAAGTGAGAGAGCAGATCCTAAAAGACCTGTCCCGGCAATATTATTCTATGATGGCAGCAAGAAGAAAAAATACAGCATCTGTGGAAAGAATTATTATAAACAACTCCCTTGATTATTTTTTGACCTAAAGACTGAAAGAGTTCCAGTTATTGCTTAACTGGATGAAGGAATCAAATATGATACGAAACTATTATTTTTTTTTTTAGACTATGAAATTCAGAGGCAAATCAATGAACTCGAGAATGGAGGTGAAATTCTGAATGAAACTCGCTCGTTTGATTACAAGCTCAGGTGAGTTTGCATGACAGCATCTTGAATACAGGTCACTGAGGCTCCGCAGACTATCCGTGTCACCGTGAAGAAGGTACCTAGCTTCTCTGCAGTCTGGTTTTTTCTTTAGGAAAATGCCATACCCCACAGGGATGTGATATACCTTCTAGGGCTGGTGACAGATTTCACTTGACTGAACCAGACTTGCCAAGTCTTAGATCCTGGCCCCTCCCTGGACTCCAGCTTACCTCCTTTGTGCCAAGAATTTTGACTTCCTTAAATTCTGTCAGACCTGCCAGTTTCAGCTTAGAAGTGGAAGAAAGCTTGGAGCTGACTGTAGAGGTGTGTTTATCTGTTCCGATATCTCTGAGTCTTAACTTTCTGATTCTTTGTTCCCTGATGGCTCAGAAAGTAAAGAATCTGCCTGCAATGCAGGAGACCTGGGTTCAGTCCCTGGGTCAGGAACATCCCCTGGAGTAGGAAATGGCAACCCATTCAAGTATTCTTGCCTGGAGAATTCCATGGACAGGGGAGCCTGGCAGGCTGCAGTTCATGGGGTTGCAAAGAATCAGATATGACTGAGTGACTAACACTTTTACTTCTTCATACACTTAACAGAAGACTAGGGGGAAGATTTCAAAAGCCTGGAGTTTGAGCTGGTTAAATGTTGGAAACATTGAAGCAATTTCTTTTTTTTTTTTGAATTATCATGTTACACATTTGTCTTTCTTTAATATTTCTGCAGTGTATTCAGGAAAGTGTCTCCCACAGAAGGCAGAGGAGCTTGGGTCCCCTGGCTCCCCTGTTGATAGCGAACCCCTGTCTGCATACACACAGGCCTTTGCTGCAGTGTTTTTTTAAATGTTTTCTTGTTTAACTGTCACAGGTGCACCGTGCCGATGAGAGACAAAGAAGGAAAACAAGACTACAGGTGGTTACTCCTCTTGTCAAAACACTGTTCTCTGTTTGGCTTGCATTCCAGGTCCACTGACAGACCACACAGTGACCCTGGGCGGCTTTAGGAGCCACTTTCTGTGGTCGTCATTGCATGGTGGCAGATCCAGGGTTCCTGATTTATGTGTGCTGAGAGGAAGAGTATTTTGATTTGGTAGCCTTGGAGCACCTGACAGGGTTCAACCGTTGGAAAGCACTTAGGCGCGCTCATCAGAGCTGCTGTAACTGAGCTAAGAGGACAGCCGGTGAGGGGGGACCCAGGCTGTTGTCACTCTTACTTTCAGTAACAAATTCAGTAACACGAGGACTGTAAGGAGGTAGAAAAAAGAGTATATGTTAATGGCAGTTCCCGTCAATTCTCAGGTAACACTGTTTAACAAGTTAGACTTAATATGAGATCCAGAAATAAAGCAAATGATAAGAGTAGCTTTGGGGCCTTCCCTGCTGGTGTCCCGTGGTTAAGATTTCGCCTTCCTGTGTGGGGAAGAGGAAGCACTGAAGCAATGAGTGCCCCGATCGGGGAGCTAAGATCCCACATGCCGCAACAGCCGAAAAAACGTAAAGCAGAAACAATATTTTAACAGTTTCAATAAAGATTTTAAAAATGTTCCACATTAAAAAAAGGAATAGCTTAACATAAATTGAGCCTCTTGTTTCTTCCCGTTTATCAGACTGCGAAAGTTAAAAGTTTAAGCAATGAAGTTGTAGAGGCTGGCACTTTCCTTTGTGAAGTGCAGGAAGATAATGAGAGTAGCCATTGCTGTCGATGAGGAACAAATATAGCATCGTGATTTAGGAAGGAAGATGCTCATAAACCCTAAGCGTGAACGTCACCTCAAAGACGCCTCTCGTATGTCTGCCAGAGTCACCCTTGTTCTCATTACAGTGGTCTCTCTGGGTTCAGTCTGTTCTTCCCAAGAAACTCCTTGTTTTCCCACATGGCCCCCGCGGTGTTTGTGCTGCTTTCTCACTGAGCGTGGAGTTGGCTTTTAGCACAATCAGTGGCTTCAGGTTGCTCCCCCAGGTTAATAGGTGAGGTTTGGGAAGCCTCCCTTTGCTTTCCTCTTGCCTTCAGAAGTCAGGCTGATTCATAGCACAGGTTTGGCATTGAGGTGACGGGTTGCTTGCATTTCTGATCTATTACCTTGGAGCCACCGTTTATTCTGCGTAACCCTGCTTCTGCATAAGCCCTCTGACAAGTATGGGCAGAGGGAAAACGTTAGATGCTAGAATAGACAAAAGGGAAGGACACTTTAGTTGGACAAAAGCAGATGCAGTGATGCAGCATCCGCATTTTTTTTTAATTGACTTTTTTATTGCAGTTTTAGTTTTACAGCAAAATTGAGTGGAAATTAGAGTTCCCATATACTTCTTGGTGTATGCTATATACCCCCCTCCCACACACACACACTCATACACAGATTTCCTCTTATAACATCTTGCATTAGTGTGTAATGTGGTAAATTTGTTAAAATTGATGAACCAGTATTGATACCTTAGTAACTGAAGTCCATAGTTTATCTTACGGTTCACCCTTATGTCGTCTATTCTGTGGGTTTAATGATGTATAATGACATGTGTGCATCATTACAGTGTCACATAGAATAGTCTCACTGCCCTGAAACCCCGCTGTGCTCCCCTTACTCATCCCGCCCTCTCTCCTACCTTCTACATTTTATTGGGTTGGGCCAAAAGTTCTTTTGGGTTTTTCCATCAGATGTTATAGAAAAACTTGAACAAACTTTTTGACCAACCCACTATTTAGCGAAGTCCATTTATTTATTCCAATTCTCAAGAAAGAAGGTTTCCTTTACATAAAAACTGCTAAAACTACTGAAAATTTTAAAGCGGGTGAAGTCACCTTTCTTCCTAAAAAGTAAGTTGCTCTTATTTGGTCCTATTGTTTCCAGTCTGTGTCTTATTGTGAATATACACTTTATCCATAATTATAAACGGCAGTGTGGCCATCAACCCTGTGCCACGGCTTTTTCACACAATGCTCCTTTATAAGCACAGAGACTGCTGGATTTGGTTGTTTTGACCTTACATATGTATAAGGAAAATGTAGGAGAGTAGGAGTAGGAAAGTAGGAGACTTGATGTGGGACTTCAAAAAATATTTCTAACACAGCATCTACAGACAGACTTTCACATTGACTATAGGTTTGTCTCTTCCAACTCAACCAAGTACCGAGAGTCAGGCCGTCTCCTCTCTGCACCCAGGTTCATGCCAGAGCCCAACCTGCCCCCGCTGCTGCTCTATGACTCAGGGACCCTACCCACCGGCGCAGACCCGCAGCAGGTGATCAACATTGACCAGCTCCGGGAGCAGCTCCCCGAGCTGCCCCGCGTGACCCGCGAGAGGCTCGTGAGACAGTACGGGATGCTGCCGGAACACAGCTCCGCTCTGCTGGTGGGTCCTCATCAGAGGCTGGGCGGGTGGGGGGCTCCAGGTGGAGTGGCGATGGCTGCAGCTGTACCCTAAAACCAGGCGTGCTCACCTTCCTCAGCAGCCTTTATGGTAGAGACTCCAAAAACCCACAAGCAGGCTCTTCTGTCAGTCATTTCTTGTGTGTAGACTTGAAGAGCCGCTCACAGCAGCTGTGGAGGCTTCTTGAAGACAGTCCGGATGTCTGTTCTCTTGTCTGTCTGCAGGACAAAAGGAAATCAATGTATAGGCTTTCTGGATGTCTGGCAGTGTTGAACCATGACAGGGTCTGGCAGCAAGTTGGGTTCTCAAAAAGCAGACAGTTGTTTTACCGAGTGTAGAGGAAACATTTATTCCACACGAAATGCTGAAAACTCTGACTAAAAGTATCGGTCCTTGGAGGATACCTCTGAAGGGGCCGTTAAGAATCTGACATCGTGGAGATGTGCTGAGGGATTTTCCATCCTTTCTAGGGCTGTTGGGCTCTGCGGCTCCGTTGGTCACAGCCACATTAAAGACACCCAGCATCCGTGAGAGTGGCGTTGGTCACAGTTGTCTTCTGCTTGTCTGTCAGGGAGGCTGTGTAGGGTTTCTCCGCGGCGTCTCTCAGGGACAAGCTGTCTGCCACACTCATCATGTGGAGCACAGAGTCTCTGGGAAGTCTGGGCTGTTGCATTGTGATTGAGCGGTAACTGTGCAGGGATGTTAGGATATTCATATTTGTGTGTATATTTATGCACTTGAGTGACAAACCCTGCCATTTCTGGTACATGGTAGATGAGCGAATGGTTATTGAATGAATGAGTCTCTCTTTACCATCCATAAATTAGCTCATTTGAAAAGAATCAGAGAGTATATAAAACTCAGTTTTGTCAGATCGACCTGGAGAAAACACATGCGTCCCCATAGTCTTCAGGTTAGTAGGTGTCTGTAGGAGACTCGCAGGCAGCCTTGTTCACTGCATCAGACGTGGTAGGTTATTTTCTCACACTGCAGGCCGAGTGGCTCGCCGCCTCCCATGGACCGCTGTTGCATCCTACCCACACCTCTGTGGTGATTGTGTCACTGTATTCTAATTCTTTATCAATTGGCGCGTTTTGTTCCGGCAAGGACCATCTCTTCCTCTCACCGTGTTCCTCAGTGCTGATCAGCTCCGCTGGACACCAAGCCTGTGTGTGAACCAGCGAGCACCTTGTTCAGAACGCCTTTCAACCTGAAACCTCTGAGAATTCACAAGTTGTTCCCAAACCTGAATTTTAGTCTCGCACACCTTCCCCACCATCTTGAATTTCCAGCCCACTTGAAATCAACTTCAGACTGAACACTGAATGCTAAATTCTAGTCCTGCGTTTTGTAATGTATTTGCCAAGTTCTGTAAGGATGAGAGAGGGCACATACCGAGGCCTCTCAGCCCCAGAGATAGTGTTCACCTCCAGCCAGTTCTCTGAAGTAGACACGTGTTCATGTCTATGTCCCAGGCTCCACTTCTGTGTCCTTCAAGTGCCTCAGCCTCAGAGGCCTTGGAGAAATGTTTGCAGAGGGTGGCAAGTGAGTGAGTTTCTGGTTTTTTCATAGATTAAGGCCCCGTTTTGTTGTTGTTTGTTGTTATTAAGTCACTAAGTCATGTCCAAGTCTTTGTGACCACATGGGCAGCACGCCAGGCTCCTTTGTCCTCCACTGTCTCCCAGAGTTTGCTCAGAGTCATGGCCCTTGAGTTGGTGATCCTATCTAACCATTTCATCCTCTGCCACCCTCTTCTCCTTTTGCCTCAGTCTTTCCCAGCATCAGGGGCTTTTCCACTGAGTCAGCTCCTCGCTTCAGTCATGTCCGACTCTTTGCAACCCCATGGACTGCAGCACACCAGGCCTCCCTGTCCATCACCAACTCCCCGAGCTTACTCAAACTCATGTCCATGGAGTCAGTGATGCCATCCCACCGTCTCATCCTCTGTCGTCCCCTTCTCCTCCCACCTTCGATCTTTCCCAGCATCAGGGTCTTTTCAAATGAGTCAGTTCTTCGCATCATGGGGTCAAAGTATTGGAGTTTCAGCTTCAGCATCAGTCTTTCCAGTGAATATTCAGGATTGATTTTCTTTAGGATGGACTGGCTCTCAAGAGTCTTCTCCAACACCACAGTTCAAAAGCATCAGTTTTTTGGTGCTCAGCCTTCTTTATCTCACATCCACACATGACTACTGGAAAAACCATAGCTTTGACTATATGGACCTTTGTCAGCAAAGTGATGTCTCTGCTTTTTAATACCCTGTCTTGGTTTCATCATACCTTTCCTTCCAAGCAGCAAGTGTTCATGGCTGCAGTCAATTGTCCACAATGATTTTTGGAGCCCAGGAAAATAAAATCTGTCACTGCTTCTACATTTTCCCCTTCTATTTGCCATGAAGTGATGGGACCAGATGCTATGATCTTAGTTTTTTGAATGTTGAGTTTCACGCCAGCTTTTTCACTCTCCTCTTTCACCCTCATCAAGAGGTTCTTTAGTTCCTCTTCATTTCCTGCCATTAAAGTGAATTCCCAGATGTATAAGCCCTGATTAGAGAAACTTATTTTTATCTATTCACTTCAGCACTTTTATTAGCATCTTCTATGTAGCAGGTATTGAGATGGGGACAGAGACACTTTTTTGATTTGTTTTCTTTGCTTTCCGAGAACATGTATATATGACACCATAGCTAACCAGCCCCCAGAGCAGATTGCAGTAGATAGTAGATGTATGATGCAGGCCAGGAACCCAGAGGAGGTAGTGATGACCTTGATGGGACAAGTGGGGAAAACTCTCAAGGAGGTGCTGGCTTTTAAGCCAGTTTTATAAAAACTTTATTTTTTTGATATATTAAAACTGCTTATTTTTATAGCTTGCAGATAATGTATTAGGTGATTCATTTTACAGTATGTGTTTTTTTTAATGGCTAATACTTGAAATTTTCAAGACAGAAGAGAAGAGAACCAGTAATGTGGAAGGAGGATGATTCAGATGATTTCTTTTCCTGAAATTAGGCGCCCTGAGCTCTTGATGACTTAGTAATCATTGGAAGCTGAGTTACTCATAACATACCCAAAAGTGGTGTGTTCATGTTTTTTTCCTGACTTCCTCAGAAACAACAGATTGCTGAGAAGGGCAGATGTACCAATCTAATGAACCATCTTTCAATTTAAAGAGTGCCCAGGAGTATTCATTAAATCAGTAGCATGGTGGAGGTGTGCCTTGCAGAGCTCTGACTCCACGCTCCTGCCTTTGGGTCACTGATTAAATTAAACATTAAGCATACAGTCCTTACTGGTAATGCAATCCTTACCTGTGAATGGTTAAAAAAAAAAAAAAAAAAGAAAAACAACTTCAGAGCTTAACTGTTATCTTTAATTTTTTTTAATTGAAGTATGGTTGATATACAACATTATTTAAGTTATATATGTACAATATAGTGATTCACGGTTTTTCAAGGGTGTATTCCATTTACCGTTGCTGTAATATTGGCTGTCTTCCCTATGTTATACAACTCTGGCCTTCTCACCACACTGTGTGGTGAGCACTGAATTGTGTAGTAATAATTTCTCCTTGGCATTTACAAAACTCGAATATAGCCTGTCTTAGCATCCACCACGAAGTCTGGCGCACAGTAGGCATCAGTGAACAGATGGACAGATCAGTGGATGAATGGGATTCTGTCCTGATACTCATGAAGGCCTGGGGAAAGCAGCGTCCCTGATAAAGCGTCCCTGTTTCCCAGACCCAGGTGTATAAAGCACCCTTTGATAGCCCAACAAAGCAGGATGGTACCTGTGCTGCTGAGCTTGGCGGGGAGAAGCCTGGGGTTTCCGCCTCAATCACGCCACGTGCCGTGACCGGCCACAGGTCACTTGGTGCCCCTGACTCCTAAAGAACTTGTTGCTTCAGGACATTGAAATCAAATATGCATTCTCATGTCATCTCTCAAGCCTGCCTGATAATCCCCTCCCACCAGATAACCTGTGTGACTATTTCTTCTTCGTGAAACATATTGTGTCCCGTCTGAAGCTTCCCTCTCTGTGTCAGACTCCCTTGATTTCTGGCCTCATTTGTAGAGAGGAAGGAATGGACGTATGGAGGGTGAGGTCGAGTCATTAGGATTCTGGAGAAATGAGAGGTCCTGGTAGCACAGCAAGTCCTTCTCGGAGTCAGTGTGTCCAGGGGTGATCGTGAGAATGGCCAAGGTTATATGCAGGTGCGTTTTTTGCTATATAATAAAGGTGATTGCTGTGGGGCTGTCTCTTCCTAACCCCTGCTTCGCTGAACAGGGAATCCGGATGAGCTGTTGTCATTGGCCCAATAGGCAGCTCAGGGTCAGTCGAGGCCGTCAGCCAGCAGGTTCTGTGGCTCACCGTGGACCACTTTCTAATCCAGCCCATCCTCCCAGCAGCCCCTGCGGTGGTACCGTCCGTCTCCCCATTTTTCTGGTGAGGAAGCATCACCTCTGAGGTTGAGTGTGGGACACTGAGTGATCTCGTCAGGCCTGAGAGGGGGCTGACTCCAGGGCCCAGGCTCTCTGCTTCCGAGCTCCTGCCTGCTTGGACATCAGTGTGCCACAAGGCCCAGTGGAAGTCCTGTTTCAAGGTCATTGCTGTTTTGAGTCACCTAATAGAGAAAACAGTTGTTTACTTTTGGGGGTATTAATACTTTATCCAGCCCCACTGAGCCTTCATGAAACAAAGTCATAGAACGTCAGTCTTTTTAAACCTTTTTCCCACCCCTCTACGTTCTTAAGATGTCAGCCTGCCCTATAAACAAACATAAGTGCTGTCTGCTAAATTTAGTGAAAATCAGTCAACTCCAGTGGAAAGCAGAAATTTTGTTCATTTTCCAAGTAGAAAGGAAAGCAGTGTAAGCTCTCCCACAGTTGTGTTTATTTTGTTTCTTAGACTTTGTGCCTTAGGTACTTGTCCCGGTCTGACGGAATATTTGAGAAGGGCCTCCACATAGTGTGTGGGGTTGTGGAACAGTTTTGCCTGCTGCAGTTGGTAAGAACGCATCTGAGCTCTCTGGGTGGCTGGCTGTGGATGGATTCAGTGGACAGGTTTCCGTGTCGTCTGTTGCGGGAGATTGCAGTGGAGGAATGGGCATAGCAGCCCCAATGCAGTGTCTTTTGAGAGCCTGCTGTACTCAGCACAGTGCCCTGTGTGTGTGCTCAGTCGTGTCCGACCCTTTGCGACCCCATAGACTGTAGCCCGCCAGACTCTGTCCATGGGGTTTTCCCAGTAAGAATACTGGAGTGAGTTGCCATTTCCTCCCCCAGTGCCCTACGCTGTTGTCAGCTGTCAGAGCTTCATCTTTTCTATGTTAACGTTTAACTCTCCAGAGTAGCCCTACAGGGAAGTAGATGAACATGCTGAGACGGACGCTTTTTTCCCCCCATATAGTTGATTTACAATGTTCTGTTCACTTCTACTGTACAGCAAAGTGACTGTCACTTTGACAAAGTTATACACATGTATACATTCTTTTTTATATTCTTTTCCATTAAGATTTATCCCAGGACTTTGCATATAGTACCCTGCGCTATTCATTCAGCAGGACCTTGTCGTCCATCCACTCTGTGTGGAATAGTTTTCGTCTCCTAACCCCAGACCCCAGTCCACCCCTCCCCGACTCCCTCCTCCCCTTCGGCAACCACATGTCAAGACAGACACTCTTGACTCCAAATCTCACCTCTGATGCTTGGGGACTCGGGGAGAGAGGGGTCAGTGAGAAGGTTCCTGAAGCTGTTCCTTCCCCAAAGGAAAGAGGAGGGGAATGGGACACTCGGCCCCAAAGGTGGTGGGCACAGTAGTGCCTTCACTGAACCTAAAATAGCTGCCTACGGCCAAGCAGACAACCAGGAACACGCTGCTCCCAGGAAAGGGGCAGCAGACAGCTGCTAACACATCCAGAGCCGTGCAGGGCAGGGTTTTAGGGACAGCCTACGTGACGCCCAGCGAGACTATAGGGGGATATGACTGTGACCCTCCACGTCAGTGACTTCTGCTATTTGTGTGCAATAGACTTCTGTCTATTTGTGTGCAGTCTCAAGATACGTGGTTTTATTTGAACAATTTCATTGCCCCAGCCAGTTATTCCCCATTTAAAGTCATAATCTTTTGTTTCTGACATCATGGAAAAGGGTAAGGTGTCTCCAAGGAACAAAGAAACAGAAGATATCATGAGGATGGTTCGTTGTCAGATGGATTGTTTTCTGAGAGTTTTGCTCGGGGTCTCTCGTTAGCTTGAAATGGCCTGGTTTTCTGTCTGGATGAATTGCCTATAAAATAATTTCCCATGGCTAATAGCTGTATATCCCATAGGTAATACTACTTTAAAGCTAATAACTAAAAAAGCATCTGAAACCTTATTGACTGGTTTTAGACTGCCCAGACTTAGGAGTAGAAGACTCACTGTTGGACCACAGCTGAAGGAAAATCCATTTGGTCAACATCGTCGCTTGCCGTTTTTGAGCTCCATGCAATTTTCAGAATTGATTTTATTCTTCAGTTTATGAAATCACATCCAGTGCTTGCCAACTTAAGGGTGCTTTCACAGTCTGTGCACAGAAGAAATAACCGATACTTTGTTCCGGTCAAGTCGAATCAAAAGACACGTCTTCTAACTTGACTCCTGCAAAACCCACAGTTAGTTCCTTCATTTCAAGTGCAGGTGCCAAGGGGCTCTCAGGTGGAATCTGCCAGGAGCAGAGCCGTCTGAGCGCCAGGCGTGGGGACTGTCAGGGGCCCTGTCCCCAAGCCCATCCTGAAGCCTCATGTCCTGTCTGTGGGCTGGTTTCCTCTTTGGGACAGTTAACAGAAGCCCGCTGTTGGGTTACATAGGTTTCCTCCATGTCAGGGGCATTTTGGCAGCACTGACTTTAGGCTCACTGAAGGTTGATTATCATCAGAATTGATTGCTTGACAACATCCTTTTTGCGCCCCATTCTCCCAGTATTTGATCATGCTCGTCTGCTGTCAGCTGAGTTATTTGATTTTGATTGTCCAAGGGAAAGTCCTGTTCCCCAGTTGGTTTCCCTCAGCATCCCTCCCAGAGTGAGTCACAGAGAATGGAACCTCACGGCCGACTGTCTGTCGGTGCGAGTCCAGCTCAGATGTGTGGACTTTCTGGCTTTGCTAGGAACAGAGCACAGGTGAAATTGTTGGGACCAGAGTTTTATTCGGATTTTAAGGGTCCCCAAGCCCTCTGGGAATGTGATCCAGAGGTGGAAATTGTGGAGACCACAATAGGACTATAGACACCATGACCCCCGAAATCGTGTGTTCTCTGAGTCATACCAGAGAGCACTCCGTCGGTGTTTGGAATCAGTTTCAGAGCTGCAGTTGCCCATGTTCTTGAAAGTGGTAGTGGCGGTTCAGGATTCTGGCTCCCTCCTGACTCTCAGTGGAGAGCGATGCTCCTATGCCAGCTTCACACCACCCATTAGCCACCTTTTGTTTTTCACCACTGACTACTCCTCTGAATGAGTCCTTTTTTTTTTCTCACCCACTGAAGGATTTCCACAGCCACTCCTTGTTTCCATGAGAATCAGAGGGAGGCCCCGCTCACATCCTAGACTCAGGCCCTTCCCCACTGCGCAGTCCTGGCCTCCCTGTGGCTGCATCTGGTGCTTTTTGCCCTGGAACCACCGCTCTCTCGGGGCATCCTTGCCTGATGTCCATGTCATCCCAGAACTAGCATTGATGTGATTTTAGGGCCATTTTTCACTAAGCTGTTGGGTCTGTGTTCTGTTTTTCTCACTTTGGAAGAGCGATTGGACTCACCGGAATGATGGGGAAGCACAGAGTTCATGTGCAGATTCAGGACTATCTTCTCTGTAGGAACCCCCCTCTGCCCGGTGACACACGAGAGCCCAGCCCAGTAAGAGCCGCTAGTAACAGTCGCAGGTATGGGATCCCTGAGCTGTCAGCCACTCCCACCACAGCATCATGACCTGCCCAGTTCAGTTCAGTCACTCAGTCATATCTGACTCTTTGCGACCCCATGGAATGCAGCACGCCAGGCTTCCCTGCCCATCACCAACTCCCAGAGCTTTCTCAAACTCATGTCCATAGAGTCAGGGATGCCATCCAACCATCTCATCTGCTGTCATCCCCTTCACCTCCTGCCTTCAATCTTCACAGTATCAGGGTCTTTTCCAATGACTCAGTTCTTCGCATCAGATGACCAAAGTATTGGAACTTCAGCTTCAGCATCAGTCCTTCCAGTGAGTATTCAGGCTTGATTTCCTTTAGGATGGACTGGTTTGATCTCCTTACAGTCCAAGGGACTCTCAAGAGTCTTTTCCAACACCACAGTTCAGAAGCATTAATTCTTCCATGCTCAGCTTTCTTTATAGTCCAACTCTCACATCCATACATGACTACTGGAAAAACCATAGCTTTGACTAGATGGACCTTTGTCAGCAAAGTAATGTCTCTGCTTTTTAATATGCTGTCTAGGAAATAAAATAGCTTTATTTCCAAGGAGCAAGCTTCTTTTAATTTCATGGCTGCAGTCACCATCTACAGTGATTTTGGAGCCAAAGAAAATAAAGTCTCTCACTGTTTCCATTGTTTCCCCATCTATTTGCCATGAAGTGATGGGACCAAATGCCGTGATCTTCATGTTTTGAATTGAGTTTTAAGCCAGCTTTTTCACTCTCCTCTTTCACCTTCATCAGAGGTTCTTTAGTTCCTCTTCACTTTCTGCCATAAGGGTGGTGTCATCTGTGTATCTGAGGTTATTGACATTTCTCCTGGCAATCTTGATTCTTGCTGTGCTTCATCCAGCCTGGCATTTTGCATTATGTACCCTGCATACAAGTTATAAGCAGGGTGACAATATACAACTTTGACGTACTCCTTTCCCGATTTGGAACCAGTCTGTTGTTTCATGTCCAGTTCTAACTGTTGCTTCCTGACCTGCATACAGATTTCTCAAGAAGCAGGTCAGGTGGTCTGGTATTCCCATCTCTTTCAGAATTTTCCAGTTTGTTGTGATCCACACAGTCAAAGGCTTTGGCATAGTCATCCACACAGTCAAAGGCTTTGGCATAGTCAATAAAGCAGAAATAGATGTTTTTCTAGACTCTTGCTTTTTCGATGATCCAGTGGATGTTAGCAATTTGATCTCTGGTTCCTCTGCCTTTTCTAAATCTAGCTTGAACATCTGGAAGTTCATGGTTCACGTACTGTTGAAGCCTAGCTTGGAGAATTTTGAGCATCACTTTGCTAGCATGTGAGATGAGTGCAATTGTGCATAGTTTGAACATTCCTTGGCATTGCCCTTCTTTGGGATTGAAATGAAAACTGACCTTTTCCAGTCCTGTGGCCACTGCTGAGTTTTCCAAATTTGCTGACATATTCAGTGAAGCACTTTAACAGCATCACAGGTTGGTCTCAGGTCAAACAACAGGGAGGGAACACAACCCCACCCGTCGACAGAAAATTGGATTAAAGATTTACTGAGCATGGCCCTGGCCATCAGAGCAAGACCAAATTTCCCTCTCAATCAGTCTCTCCTTTCAAGAAGCTTCCTTAAGCCTCTTATCCCTATCCTTCAGAGGGCCAACAGAATGAAAACCACAATCACAGAAAACTAATCAAACTGATCACGTGGGCCACAGCCTTGTCTAACTCAATGAAACTATGCGCCATGCTGTGTAGGGCCACCCAAGACAGACGGGTCATGGTGGATAGTTCTGACAAAATGTGGTCTACTGGAGAAGGGAATGGCAAACCACTTCACTATTCTTGCCTTGAGAACCCCATGAACAGTATGAAAAGGCAAAAAGATAGGACACTTAAAGATGAACTCCCCAGGTCAGTAGGTGCCCAATACGCTGCTGGAGATCAGTGGAGAAATAACTTCAGAAAGAATGAAGAGATGGAGACAAAGCAAAAACAACACCCAGTTGTGGATGTAACTGGTGATGGAAGTAAAGTCTGATTCTGTAAAGAGTAATATTGCATAGGAACCTGGATGTTAGTCCGTGAATCAAGGTAAATTGGAAGTGATCAAACAGGTGATGGCAAGAGTGGACGTCGACATTTTAGGAATCAGCAAACTAAAATGGACTGGAATGCATAAATTTAACTCAAATGACCCTTATATCTACTACTGTGGGCAGGAATCCCTTAGAAGAAATGGAGTAGCCATCATAGTCAACAAGAATCTGAAATGCCCTGCCTGCCCAGTTAGGTATAAACTTGTGCATGAGTCACCCACATCGAAGGAGTTAGAGTGCAGGGAAATAGGAGATGCTTGACACCAACATCTGTGAGTGGCCACAGGGTTTGTTTTGTGGCTTCAGGGATGCTGCTGCAGCAGGCAGCATCCACCAGAGCTTGCTCCCTAACTTCTCTGGGGAGGGGGTGGAGGCACGCCAGTCATCCTCCCAGCCCCAGAAGCCCTGAATGGGAAGGGGGTGCCGCTGTTGCCCCCCCAGTCTGGGAACCAGTGTGTGTCAGACCCAGTGGAGAGCGCCATGGGGTTTAGATGACCTTGGCAGCAGCAGCACTTGAACTTGCCTTTTTCTCCTCCTGATTTCTAAGCGATTTGCTAAGGGCCTTTGCGACATTTTTACTATGCTAAGAACCTTTGAACAGCTGGCAACTCTCAGATACAATAATGAAAATGATAGGGAAACATGTTCTTTGGATGGGCAATTTGCTGTGTGTTGTACCCAGCCCTAGTGGGTGCTCAGCTTCAGTCCCCAGGAAGACGGGGTGTGACTGTCCTCCAGTAGCAGCATCGGAACCTGGGGGACAAGTCCAGGGTCCCAGCCCTGCTGTTTTCCTGTTGTGTCAGTGTCGGGATTGGATGAGTTAGTGTAGGGAAAGCACCTGTAATTGTTGCTGTTGGAACGACTATTAACATCATTAGCAGCAGCGGCAGCCCTCTCGTGTGGCTGGCCATGGAGCAGGTATTCAGGCAGTGACGCCAGCCTCAGGGTCACTCCCTGCCCCGTAACCAGCTGCTCCATGGTACGTGCCTGGTGCCCTCTTTCTTCCCCGCCTCTGCCACCAGCCAGCTATCTCTCTCGGGTTGCATTCTCCTTCTAAATACAGTCCAGCCTCACCCTGCCGTGTCATCAGGTGCCCAGGGTGTGTGACTTATCACAGGAAGGGTAGTTGCAAAACCAGCCTTCATCCTATTCCAACAGGATAGAATCCTGGCATCTTGTCATCTCTGAAGGTAGACTGGAAAAGTTGGCTTTCGAGCACCTTGCAAGGGTGGATGGGGTTCCATCCCAAAGCGGCAGAAAAGGTGAGGTGACCCCCCTGCCTTGCTGCATCCCAGCAGTGACCAGCAGACAGATTCCCTGGCCATGGAGGGTTCCTGTCTGTGACGGAGAGGCTGGCTTGGCATTGGCTCTGGATAGAATGGAATGCTTTGGGAAATTTGATTAAAATGTGGAAAAGATGCTTCTCAGTCGCAAAGCTGTAGAGGGTGCCTGGCATGACACAGAAGCCGGGACCAGTCGTCTCTGCCACCTGGGCTTTCTCTGAAGGAAGTTCCAGCCACAGTCAGCCAGCAGGCTTGATGCCCTGTGCAGCTGTTTCAGCTCCATCTGATGTGGGGTAGGCAATTCATGCTGGCTTGTTGCCTCTGAGAAGGACGTTAAGGAGCCCCTAATGCACTGGCCTTTCTGCTTTGCTCTTAATATGATTTTCATGTCAAGGAATTACTGGTCTGCTGTTTTCCTGCAAAAACCAGATGGCTTCATGGCTGCATTCACAGGGACTTCTGAGATCCGTGCCAAGCTTATTAGCATCTGCCGATCTCACAGAAAAACAAAGAAGGCCTTACCTAGAATGCTGTGTGGCTTTTTTTTTTTCCCTCCGAAAAGAGGGCTTCTGCTGTAAAGAGCACAAGTGGGCAGCCCATGTGTGACTTTGCATGCATTCGTCACTCTGGGTGGCGGCAGCAGCTCAGCCTCCTACAGCCCTGGCGCCCACAGCTCGCCCCGCCACGGTCGCAGCCTTTCCCATCGCCTGCAGATCGTGACTGCAGATCGTGAACTGAACCCACGTATCCCCATTGAAGCCCCGCTCCAGCGCCGAGACGCTGCCTCACAGCACTGACAGGAAAAGACAAACAGAAATCTGACTTGCCATGTTATCCATCCAATAAAAAAACCACCCAAGGGTAGAGGAATAGATATTCATCACGTCCCAGCAACTCAGCCAGGCCTGTGAGTTCACGGGCAATATTTCTAGGTGGGTTTAGAAAAACCTTTCTTTGGCAAAGCAGAGTCCTCCTCCTGACAGCTCTTTACACCAGCGGGCCAGCCTGTCAGAGTTAGAACAAAGGGAATCCTGCTTGTCTGATTGGGGCCAGATAGCGGTTTCCTCCCTCTCCAATGGTCTGTGTGCCGTTGTGGAAGTTTGAATACTTTTCCATAAGCAGAACTTTTCTCTTCACGCTGTCTGGATCTGCCTTCATCTGTAGTCAAACTTTGGCTGCCAGGGTGGCCTTTGCCCTGGTTTAGCATGAGCAGAATAATAGCATCGGCTTGAAAAGAGATTCGGGAGATGATTATGGGATTATTCAGTAGGCTTGTCACCAGAGAATGCATCTGTTATGAAGGGCACGTAGTGGTGTTTTTTTTTTTTTAATGGAATTCTATTTTAGCCACTGTGTGCCTATGTGTATATTATAGCAGCTACAATAGCAAAACATTGAAAGCACTTTTGTTAGCGTGTCTTGCTTCTTCCCAGTACTGTATTTTTCTAGAATGTTCTTTTGATTAATGAAGGCTCTCTGAAAGGGGCGAGGGTGAGAGCCTTACCTGCCATATAAAGTTAAAAAAGAATATTTCCATGAAAGTGTGGTTTTATTTGAATTTTCAGCAGGTAGGGGAAACTTGCTACTTAAATTGTGTTTCCTCTGCATTTGGAAACTTCAGTCTCCCAGATGTATGTAGATGTTTTTATTTTCCTTATCGAAAAATAAGAGGTAAGCTTAGCCAGATTTCCTGGTTCTGCCAGACCCATCGGGGTGGATAGTTAGCCGCAGCGTATGACTTGATGAGTGACTTGGGCGTTCATCTTAGGCATCACTGCAGCAATTCCATGGCACTTCCCTGGTAACTGTAACTATCGGCTAACTATCAGGGTGGATAGTTGGTCACAGTGTACGGTTGACTTGAGTGACTTGGGCATTCATCTTAGGCATCACTGTACCAGTTCCATGGCATGGCTAAGACTCCAAGCTGCCAGTGCAGGGGGCCTGGGTTCGATCACTGGTTGGGGAACTAGATCCCACATGCTGCAACAAAGATCCCTCATGCCATAGCTAAGACCTAGTGCAGCCAAATAAATAAATTGTGGCAATTCCAATATTTAAAGGTGAACATGGCATGATAAAGGATGAACGTTCATGTGTGAGGTTTTTTTTTAAATACAAGGCAGTGGGAGACGTTGATTCATCCACTAATGCTGACTAGGCAGCTGCCGTGACCTAGCACTGATATAGCTCTGGTCACAGAGAGAAAGGGCAGCTTGGCCCTTGACTCGCAGAATTGGTGGTCCAGAGTGGGAGGGGCGTCTTCAAACACGTGTCCATGATGAGCCAACCCGCGATCATTTTCCTGGAGCACGATGAGAGCTAGGGTCAGCTGGGCCCAGCCCAGCCAGTCACATGGTCTAAGTGGGTCACATGTCCGTGTCCTTTCTCATTTTGAGAACATGTGAAAATCACTTCTGTCACTTCTGGAGATGATACGTGGAGGAATACAGTTACAATCCACTTTTGAATTTTCAGAAGTAGAATATTCTTTTTGTTCCTTTTTGGTCTGCTTCTTTTCTTACCTTCTTATCCTAGCAGTTACTAGGACTTCCAAGAGGGGTCGGGCCTGGAGAGAGGACAGTAAACTCAGGCCAGACATACTGCACAAGGATGAAGCTGTGGCTGCACGCGGCTGACACAGCGAGGGCAGCAGGTTTAGGGGACCGCAGAGCGCAGGCTCTCTGCAGTACGTTCCTTCCTTTGACACACTGCTGTGTAAACGCAGGGTGACCTCACTAGGAGTAGCACACTTGCTGGTTACTTAAAGCAGTCAGAATTTTCTGGTGACACCTCTGTGTATGGGAGGTACCAGGAGACACCTCAGAGGAGGCAGAGGGTGGTAGTTTCAGAATGCTGATCTTCCATTTTGGGGAGGTTTTATATAATTTTTTTTTTCTTTCTTTACAGAATGAAGTTGGCCTACTGGAATTCTTCCAAAATGTGATCAAAGAAACTAGGGCAGAGCCAAAAAAAGTGACTAGCTGGGTCCTCAACACTTTTCTGGGCTTTTTAAAGCAACAGAACCTTGCCGTCAGTGAGAGGTGAGTGGGCTCTGGGGAGGTCATTTTCTTCTGTCATGATCTCTGTGTCTAGAAGCAGCTGAAATAGGTCAGGCCCGGTGTTCTGTCCTTCCCCCCCAACCCACCACCCCCACCCCCCTGCGCCCCGATCTCCTGGCGAGACACAGACCTTCCCTGTGAATGTCAGGGCTGTCCGCCTTCACGTGCACATCTGAAAGCTTGCTGGTGTGTTCGGGTCTGACCACCCACCCTGGCCTGTGTACTGGGCTGGGCTGGGGGCCTGAGATGAACACAACGAGGAGTTGGTCCCGACTGTAAGAAAGCAGACAGTCGGCTCAGTGTGGCCCTGCTGCACCACAGGTGTGCCCCGGCCACCCATGAATACACAAAAAGGGACCAAGCCCCGGGCATCAGCCCTCAGGAGGGAGAACGAGGCTCCCTCAGAGGCCAGGCCCTGAGGAACCAGTGGGAGTGGCCAAGAGGAGGAAGGGGCAGGACATCCCCCTGAGAAGGGGGCGGGACAGCTGAGCTAGCCCCAGTGGGGGGTGACTAGGGCCAGACCCCACGACCAGGGGGTCAGGGTGCCCCGGGCGTGGGGGCCAGTGTGTGTAGACAGATCAAGGGGGTCCCCGGTCAGCACCTTGGGGAAGGCTGTGCACAGTTGGGATAAGTGGATCGTGGTCTTGGAGCATGTAGATGGAACTGGAAGCTGCCGGAGCAAAGGAGAGCTGTCAGGGAGGACACGGCCTGACCAGGGGCCGCGGAAGGGGCCTGAGATGCCCTGGACTTTACCTAAGGAGCGTGGGCAGGCAAGAAGGGGAGAACCAGGAGCATGGGTGTCAGAGAAGAAAAGGGAAGGGTCGAGAAGGAGCAGCCGGTTTAAGTGCGGGGGCTCGTCAGGGACACACAGGTGGGTGGCAGGGACCCAGCAGGACCCCAAAGGGAAGCAGAACCCACCTGGGTGGGTGTCATTGCCGCAGGAGCACCCACAGCCGTGGACTGTGGGAGCGGAGTGGGTAAGACAGCTGTGTGTTTGGAGAAGTTACCCCTGTGCGCGTTCAGTACTGTATACACAGTACCAGCGTGGCTGCGCGGCTCTGCTCCACCGCCTCACGTGGCTCCTTACCAGCCGTGACCTCGGGGAGTCACCCTCAGGGTCTAGCTGCAAATGACAATCACTTCGCCTGCCTCCCAGGGTTCTTGAGAGGAGAAGGCACGCTGCCCGTGAGCCCTCGGTGTTGGCTTCCTTCTCTTTTCCGTGCGGGCGTGTCAAGTACCAAACCCCCTCAGGTCCTCAAACTCCTGTGGCGTCTGTCGCCTGCTTGTCTCTCCTTCCTGTCCTCTGCAGTATGACCTTTCTACTCCAGATTCCACGCTGAAACCCTGGGTCTGGCAGCGCAGGCTGGAGCCTCCTGGCCTATTTGAGGGAGAAGGTATAGCTGCCCCTGAGCCTGACAGGGTGGAGTGGGCTTGGTGACGGAGGGGCCCTGGGCGACGTCTGTGGGGAACAGGAGCTTTGGGGACCCCGGGGGGCACAGCCAAGAGGAACAGGGGGCGGGAAACGGCAGGAAATTAAAGTTGACCATATGATCGGGGCTCAGCCAGCACGCAGAGGGTGTGCAAGGTCACAGGAGCTGAGCCGTAAAGCGCTTGCTGTGGAGAGGAGCAGGACCCCGGCCCAGCCCTCAGGGGGCTCTGTGTCCTGGGGAGGATGGACTTGGGCAGCAGCACTGTAGTTCAAGGCGGACGGGACACTTCCTGGTTAGAAGTACAAGCAATGTGGTGGGAGCAGAGAGGGTGAGACCACGTTCGCCCAAGAAGGTGTGCTTTGAGCTCTTGGAGGAGATCTAACTCTTAGCCTTAAATAAGGCTTTCCATGTTGTTGGCTGACTACTAGTGTCACTGAATTTGAGTCTCGGCAGAGACCTTAGCTGCTTTCTGGTTCGGCTCCTTCATATTTAGCGGAGAGGGAAACCCAGGCCCCAAGAAGTAACATACACCACTGCTCAGACCGGAAGCCCATCCCCTGACTTTCAGATCTGTTTCTTTATATGTTGATATGTGAAATGAGGGGTTTGCTAACAACCATTTTAGGAGCTTCTGCAGGAGCTGAGGTTGATAAATTAGCCTGTTGAGGGAACCTGGAGCCCCTGGTATTTATCCAAACAATTTGGAAGTATTACAGATTTAAGAACCCCAAGGGCACCTAACTCTAAATAAAAGTATATTTGGTTGTTCCAAAGTCAAATAAGGATGAAGCTAAGCTAGTTCTGTCTTATGGTTTAGGTAGAACAAGAGCTTGGAGCAGACATTAACCAATGAGCAACCTCGGCAGCTGAGCTAACGTTTCCAAAGCCTGGAAGGGCAGTAGCTGCAAAGCTGGCAACAGTCTCATGATGACACCAGGCGAGGGACACCAGAGATCGTGCTGGCTAGAACTCATTTTGCAAATGAGCATTCATTTTTAAAGACCTCTCAGAAGACTGGTGTTTAAAGGGTCCAACTTACCAGAGAAGTATTAGTTGCTTAGTCATGTCTGACTCTTTATGACCCCATGGACTATAACCCACCAGGCTTCTCTGTCCATGGGATTTTTCAGGCAAGATTATGGAGTGGATAGCCATTCCCTTCTCCAGGGGATCTTCCCAACCCAGGGATTGAAACCAGGTCTCCCGCATTACAGGCCGATTGTTTACCATCTGAGCCACCAGGGAAGCCCGAAAAGAAAGTGGAAGTTGCTCCATCATGTCTGACTCTTTGTGACCCCACGGACTGTAGCCCACCAGGCTCCTTTGTCCATGGAATTCTCCAGGCAAGAAGACTGGAGTGGGTTGCCATGCCCTTCTCCAAGGCATCTTCCCAACCAAGACTAGAACCATGGCCTTGCAGGCAGATTCTTTACTGTCTGAGCCACCAAAAAAGTGCTTGTTGAACTTGGCCCTTACATTATTTTGAGTATATAGTTTTTTGGACAATAACTCCAGGTTTGATATCAGGTTTCATTTAGTTAAGAAGGCAGAAGTTACTGGTCCCCTGATGAAGCATTCCCTGGTCGAATCAGGCCAGTGTAGCTCTCCAGTTGTTCACTCCAACTGAGGACCTGAACCTGCAGGTCAGCTGGAGGCAGCAGCCCCCGAGGCCCTGGGAGACCAGGGAAGGCTTTTGAGCCGAGGAGGGACTGATGCCTGCGGGAGGGTTAGTCCCACAGTGTGATGTGTGGGGCCACATCCAAGAAAGGGATGCAGGAGGCGGGAGCCTGTCTGTATACAGCCTGTGAGCTGAGGATGCTCACTATCTCTTACAGAAACCAAACCAGAAGAGTACGTGATGGAGACCAGGTGTGCCCCACAGAGCCTTAAGTATTTGGTCCCCGGCTCTTTCTGGAAGAAGTTTCCTGACCCCTGGCTTAGATGTGTTGTGTGGGGAGGCGGGACCCCTGAGAGGTAGCTGACCGTGGTGGCAGGAGAATGTTGCCCTGAAAGCAGTGGCCGTCCTGGGGACAGACATGCTTTCCTCCTTCACCAGACTGAGGTGAAGGCAGAGGATGCAGAAACAAGCCCTGGTTGCTCCTCGCTAGAGAATGTGGAGGCCCCAGGAGAAGGGGCTTTCCCAGGGGGGTGAAGGTGGTCCAGAAGGCAGGGTGCAGCAGTGGAGAGAAGCTGTTATGTTTAGTAACAAGTGAGGGGAGGTGAATTTTTAAGAGGATAACATCTGCAGAAGGATGGAGTTGGCATCCAAATGACATGTGCTCGGGAGGGCAGACAGTAACCACTGATGCTTTTTATTGGTAGGAAATAAGGTAAGAAGCCAGGCAGAAGCAAGTGACGGCAAGATAACTTGGAGGCATTTAAGACAGGGAAGATCTGAGCACTCGTGAAGGCATGGGATCAAAGCCGCAGGAGACAGGAGCCTGGCATCCGAGGAGGATTTGTAGGAGTGCCAAGTGACAGGGTCAGGAGCATGGGCTTGAGGGGCTGTTAGGTGGAAGAGGAGGCGGAGGGCACCCTAGAAGATTCTGGGCCTTCCGTCAGCTGGGGGCCTTATGATGTGGGAGGTGGGGGTCCGTGCTGAGAAAGAGCATAGAAAGGAGACTCCAGAAGCCCTGCTCGGGTGGGGGCACCAGGCAGGGTGTTGGGAATCAGTGAGATGAGCAGAAGGACTGCTGAGCAGCACCTGGGAGTCCAGGCCCCCCTGTCTTCCTCCACGAGCCTCTATGTCCCGCAGGCTTGGGCCTGAAATGAGCCTGGGGTTTGCAATGGGCAGCGCATTTCACAGGAACCATAGTAGCTGTGGCTGTGTTGGCATGTCTGCTTCCAGGATCCAGGCTGGAGATGGAGTTGTGATCCCAGAAGAGATCTAAGGGACAGGGTGAAGTTGGAAGGCTCAAAAGATGCCTCTCTCCTCCACCTCGTAGGCGGGCCGGGCTGGGGATGGGAGACTAGCACACACGGCTGCTGTCTTTCACGTTAGGGTTTTCTTTAGCGGAGACACACTCGTGGCCCAGAAACCCGCATGATCTGCCAGCAGCCACTCAGTAGCGTGTGCTTCTGCCGTTATGTTCCAAGTCAGATGGTTTATTTATGTAACTGAGGAGGGGGCCTTTGAGGATTAGGGTGACAGGTCCCAATCTGTGCCACCGTCTTTCTGGAGGTCAGCCCTGGCACAGCTGGAATGAGTTGACACAGTGTCCCAGCCCTCCTTGTCAGGGAAGGAGTCCGAGACACAGACGCTGTTGACCTACTGTGGGTATAAAAGGGTGACTGAGAAATCCCAAGTCAGTGGAGATATTTTATAGTGAATTAAGGTCATTGGATGAAAGGCAAAGTATTTTAAGTTACGCTGTGTTCTATTTCTGTCCTCCGCCATCCCTACATCCTTTATCATCAGCTCACGTGGGAATGGACACCCTTTCTGTTGAAGGCTCAAGAAATCTAGTTCAACCTCGGTGCTCATCATGGTCTGTGCTCTAATTGGCCTTTGTGTCGACTAGGATTGTAGAGCATGCAAGAAACCTGAAGTTTTAAAACACCCTGGATTCTTTCTTGTCAGTAAGGGTAGGAGGTTGGAGAAGAGCTATCTGTTGCTTTCCCAGCCCTCTCCCCATTGTCCTGCTGAGATCTGATGAGGGGGTTTACAGCTGTTCCCCATACGAGACTCTCCAAGCCGCACATCCTCTAGGAGCTTCCTCTCACCCTTTCTCTGGAACAGGCAGACACTTGCAGGACAGCGGGGGTCTCCGCGTCTCAGTGTCTCGTGTGAACAGCGCTATGAGGTCTCCTGGTACCTGAGTTGGACCTGGTGAACCTGTGCTTGGCTGGCCTGGAGTCCCAGGAAATATCTAAGAGCATAACAAAGAAGTGAACATCGAGTGATGGGAGCTGAGACTTAAACAGAAGGTGTTGTCAAGTCTCGCTAAGCATTCCAGAAGCTTTTGTTTGCACACTCTCAGTAGTGTGCTATTTATAAGGCATTCCAGTCTATTTAAAATTGGTGCCCTTGTGATCTCAGACAGATAACATTTCATTAGCCTAGTTGCTGTGTGTGTTTGAAAGTAGCAAGACCATGTATTTTAAAAGAAATAGTCGATAATTCAATATTTCCACTAACCTAAGCACTCACCACCCCTCACCTCTAAATGTGAATTGATGACACTTCACATGTCCGGTTGCCTCTTGGCCTTGGACATCATGGGCTCCTTGGAAATAAGTCTCTTCCTGGAAGTGTAGATATAGTGTCCACACCATGTCTGGACCATGGTGTGTCCAGAAAGCTCTTGAGAGCCCGCAGGAGAGAGCAGAGTGTGTGGGTGCCCATGAGGACGCCTGTCGGTTTGGCTGGTAGTCACTGCACCCCGAAAGGAAAACTGCTACAGTGAAAAAAGAATTTATATTTGCACAAAAACACTCCAAAACCAGCTTTGTCAGCTGTTTTGTTTGAAGTAATTTTTAGGCTGATCTTTCAGTCGAAAATATTTAATTACTGTTGTTTTTTTTTCTTTTTTCTCTTCTCACCATGGTTCGTGAATTTTGCAGCCACCTCCTTTTCTTGACTAATTAAACTGAGCAGTTGTCTGTTGCTACAACTTCTGCCAAACAGCGGTTACTGTTGGGTAGTAAGATAAAGAAAAACAGCACTAGTCACAAAAATGTGTTCTAGCCTGAAATACAAAATAATAAATAAACATGGATCCCAGTTGGCCTGTTACTGTCATTCCTGGCTGTGGATTTAATGATTCAGACCTGCAGAGTCACGTGCTCTGATCTTGAATAACCGTGAATGCATATGCTGACAAAGTGAAGTGACATGTCTTTTCTCTCCTTTGGGGGTACCAGTCCTGTCACGCCGTCCGCCCTGGCTGAGCTGCTGGACCTGCTGGACAGGAAGGCCATCTCTTCACCCGCAGCCAAGCAGGTATGTCCACACCTCTTGAGGAGTCCGGCCACCCTGCCGGCCCAGTACAGGTTTTATGTGAAGCTCCACACTAAGTGAATTTCATCCTGGAAGTATCGTAATAAATGCTTCTAAGTGCTGTTTGAGGTGGGGGGGGGGGGTTGTTTCTTCATTTGTTTCTTTGTTTTTAGAGGTAACATCCTCAAAACTTTTTTTGTGAATTATTTGTTTATTATTTTTGACTGTGCTGGGTCTCTAGCTGCAGCGAGCGGGGGTTACTCTTCATGGCAGAGCACAGGCTCTGGGCACACAGCTTCAGTAGCTGTGGCCCACAGGCTTAGGTGCCCCACAGCTTGTGGGATCTTTCCACACCAGGGATCGAACCTATGTCCCCTGCATTAGCAGGCGGGCTCCTTTTTTTCCAATCTATTTCTTTTTAATTGAGGGAAAATTGCTTTACAATATCGTGTTGGTTTCTGCCATACATCAGCGTGTATAAGTATACATATGTCTCCTCCCGTAAGTATACATACATGTCTGTGTCTCCTTTGCTGCCCTGCAAATAGGTTCATCAGTACCATTTTTCTAGATTTCATACATATCCCTTAATATACAATGTTTGTTTTTCCTCTTTCTGACTTACTTCACTGTGTGTAATGGGCTCTACATTTATCTACCTTATTAGAACTAACTCAAATTCATTCCTTTTTATAGCTGAGTAATACTCCATTGTGTATATGTACCACAACTTCTTTAATCCATTCATCTGTCAATGGATATCTAGCATCTATGATGTTTCCAAGTCCTGTCTGTTGTAAATAGTGCTGCAGTGAACATTGGGGTACATGTGTTTCTTAGAATTGTGGTTCTCTCAGAGTATATACTAGTAGTACAGTATGAAAAGGCAAAAAGATACGACACTGAAAGATGAACTCCCCAGGTCGGTAGGTGCCCAGTATGCTACTGGAGATCACTGGAGAAATAACTCCAGAAAGAATGAAGAGATGGAGCCAAAGCAAAAACAACACCCAGTTGTGGATGTGACTGGTGATAGAAGCAAGGTCTGATGCTGTAAAGAGCAATATTGCATAGGAACCTGAAATGTTAGGTCCATGAATCAAGGCAAATTGGAAGTGGTCAAACAGGAGATGACAAGAGTGAATATCAACATTCTAGGAACTAAAATGGACTGGAATGGGTGAATTTAACTCAGGTGACCATTGTATCTACTTCTGTGGGCAGGAATCCCTTAGAAGAAATGGAGTAGCCATCATAGTCAACAAAAGAGTCTGAAATGCAGTACTTGGATGCAATCTCAAAAACAGCAGAATGATCTCTGTTCATTTCCAAGGAAAACCATTCAATATCACGATAATCCACGTCTAGGCCCCAACCAGTAATGCTGAAGAAGCTGAAGTTGAATGATTCTATGAAGACCTACAAGACCTTTTGGAACTAACACACAAAAAGGTGTCCTTTTCATTATAGGGGACTGGAATGCAAAAGTAGGAAGTCAAGAAACACCTGGCGTAACAGGCAAATTTGGCCTTGGAGTACAGAATGAAGCAGGGCAAAGGCTCATAGAGTTTTGCCAAGAGAACGCACTGGTCATAGCAAACACCCTCTTCCAACAACACAAGAGAAGACTATACACATGGACATCACCAGATGGCCACCACCGAAATCAGATTGATTATATTCTTTGCAGCCAAAGATGGAGAAGCTCTATACAGTCAGCAGAAACAAGACCAGGAGCTGACTGTGGCTCAGATCATGAACTCCTTAGTGCCAAATTCAGACGTAAATTGAAGAAAGTCGGGAAAACCACTAGACCATTCAGGTATGACCTAAATGAAATCCCTTACGACTACACAGTGGAAGTGACAAATAGATTAAGAGACTAGATCTGATAGACAGAGTGCCTGATGAACTATGGATGGAGGTTTGTGACATTGTACAGGAGACAGGGATCAACATCATCCCCAAGAAAAAGAAATGCAAAAAAGCAAAATGGCTGTCTGAGGAGGCCTTACAAATAGCTGTGAAAAGAAGAGAGGTGAAAAACAAAGGAGAAAAGGAAATGACAAGAGTGATTGGGTATTACTCTTGTCATACCCATTTGATGCAGAGTTCCAAAGAATAGCAAGGAGAGATGAGAAAGCCTTTCTCAGCGATCAATGCAAAGAAATAGAGGAAAACAGTCGAATGGGAACGACTAGAGATCGCTTCAAGAAAATGAGAGATACCAAGGAAACATTTCATGCAACGATGGGCTTGATAAAGGACAGAAATGGTATGGACCTAACAGAAGCAGAAGATATTAAGAAGAGGTGGCAAGAATACACAGAAGAACTGTACAAAAAAGATCTTCACAACCCAGATAATCACAGTGGTGTGATCACTCACCTAGAGCCAGACATCCTGGAATGTGAAGTCAAGTGGGCCTTAGGAAGCATCACTATGAACAAAGCTAGTGGAGGTGATGGAATTCCAGTTGAACTATTTCAAATCCTTAAAGATGATGCTGTGAAAGTGCTGCACTCCATATGTCAGCAAATTTGGAAAACTCAGCAGTGGCCACAGGACTGAAAAAGGTCAGTTTTCATTCCAATCCCAAAGAAAGGCAATGCCAAACAATGCTCAAACTGCTGTACAATTGCACTCATCTCACACGCTAGTAAAGTAATGCTCAAAATTCTCCAAGCCAGGCTTCAGCAGTACAGAACCATGAACTTCCAGATGTTCAGGCTGGTTTAGAAAAGGCAGAGGAACCAGAGATTCAAATTGCCAACATCCGCTGGATCATCGAAAAAGCAAGAGAGTTCCAGAAAAACATCTATTTCTGCTTTATTGACTATGCCAAAGCTTTTGACTGTGTGGATCATAATAAACTGTGGAAAATTCTGAAAGAGATGGGAATACCAGACCACCTGACCTGCCTCTTGAGAAATCTGTATGCAGGTCAGGAAGCAACAGTTAGAACTGGACATGGAACAACAGACTGGTTCCAAATAGGAAAAGGAGTACATCAAGGCTGTATATTGTCACCCTGCTTATTTAACTTATATGCAGAGTACATCATGAGAAACTCTGGGCTGGAGGAAGCACAAGCTGGAATCAAGATTGCCGGGAGAAATATCAATAACCTCAGATATGCAGATGACACCACCCTTATGGCAGAAAGTGAAGAAGGAGTAAAGAGCCTCGTGATGAAAGTGAAAGAGAGTGAGAAAGTTGGCTTAAAGCTCAACATTCAGAAAACTAAGATCATGGCATCCAGTCCCATCACTTCATGGCAAATAGATGGGGAAACAGTAAAAACAGTGGCTGACTTTATTTTGGGGGGCTCCAAAATCACTGCATATGGTGACTGCAGCCATGAAATTAAAAGACGCTTACTTCTTGGAAGGAAAGTTATGACCAACCTAGACAGCATATTAAAAAGCAGAGACATTACTTTGCCAACAAAGATCTGTCTAGTCAAGGCTATGGTTTTTCCAGTAATCATGTATGGATGTGAGTTTTGGACCATGAAGAAAGCTGAGCACTGAAGAATTGATGCTTTTGAACTGTGGTGTTGGAGAAGACTCTTAGAGTCCCTTGGATTGCAAGGAGATCCAACCAGTCCATCCTAAAGTCATCCTAAAGGAGATCAGTTGAGTGTTCATTGGAAGGACTGATGTTGAAGCTGAAACTCCAATACTTTGGTCATCTGATGTGAACAGCTGACTCATTTGAAAAGACCCTGATGCTGGGAAAGATTGAAGGCAGAAGGAGAAGGGGACGACTGAGAATGAGATGGTTGGATGGCATCACCGACTCAATGGACATGGGTTTGAGTAAACTCCAGGAGTTGGTGATGGACAAGGTGGCCTGGCATGCTGCAGTTCATGGAGTTGCAAAGAGTCGGACACGACTGAGCGACTGAACTGAACTGAACTGATACTAGTAGTGGGATTGCTGGGTCATATGGTTGATTTTTCCTAATTTTTAAAGGAATCTCCATACTGTTCTCCATAGTGACTATATCCGTTTGCATTCCTACCAACAGTTGACAAGAGGGATCCCTTTTCTCCACACCCTCTCCAGCATTTATTGACTGTAGATTTTTTGATGATGGCCATTCTCACTGATGTGAGGTGATACCTCATTTTAGTTTAGATTTACATTCTCTAATAAAAAACGATGTTGAGCATTTTTTCATGTATTTATTAGCCATCTGTATGTCTTCTTTGGAGAAATGTCTGTTTAGATCTTCTGCCCATTTTTTGATTGGGTTGTTTGTTTTCTGATACTGAGCTATGTGAGCTGCTTTATATTTTGGAGATGAATCCTTTGTCCGTTGCTTCATTTGCAGTTATTTTCTCCCATTCTGAAGGTTCTTTTCATCTTGTTTATGGATTCCTTTGGGCAGGAGGACTTTTAACCACTAGACCACCAGGGAAGTGTCTAAGTGCTGTGTTTAGAGAAGTCGCCAAGTGCTGTTTTTATACTGAGAGGTGGAAACACTTTATGTAGCAAATGAAATAAAGCCTATCCCATGTACGACACAGGTAACTTGCTTCTCATCTGTGTTAACCAGAGAGGGTAGTTGTTTGGCCTTGCCTGGAATATTTCCCAAGCATCTGTTTATATGAGAGGTGGGGCCCTGCAGCTCCTGGGGGCTTGGACGGTGAGTGTCCCGTGTGCCCGGGGTGGCCAGCACTGCTCCCAGCCTCGTCCTGCATCTCCTGTCCTCTGCAGCCTCCCAACCAGGACCAGGGCTCACATGATTACCCCTGAAAGTCAGTCTTCCAGCAAGAAGGGTGAGGTCAGACAGACCACTTCCCACTACATAGATCAAAGTTTATACGCATGTCTAATGTGTGAAGACCCAGAAAAAAATACCATCACTGTCAGAGGTGGCCTTCCGCCTCATGTCCACCCCTGCCGGACAGTCTCAGGCAGGCACAAGGTTCCTGGAACTCAGAAAACGCTTACAAATAAGCACCCAGAAGGATAAAGAACACCAGGGCAGCTGCCTGATCTCAACTTCAGATCTCACAGTTGTCAAGTGCTTCAGCCAGAAACTCGATGTTATTATTTTAATGGTGCCTTTTGCATCTAATATTTATACACGTCCTCAGTAGTGGCAGGTTACAAAGTGAGGCTTTGGAAAAGCTGCTCCTTTGGGCTAATTACAAGGCACCATGGAGCATACACCCCGCTCTGTGCTGTGAAACCAGGGACAGGAACTAATAAAGACTCTGTTCACCCACCACCAAGTGAGGCTGTCGAGTACAGGAACCGCGACACATTTAGGGAAGGCTTTTGGTTGCCTGGATGTCAGAGGAATACAAATGTGTATGACAGTGCTCAGCAGTAGCAGAAAGAGTAGATGGCCTGAGGGCAGAAAGAAACTATATATACATGAGAAAGCAGATGAATTGTAGCACTTGAAACCGAAGAGAAAAAAACCTTCCCCTTCCCACTCCGCCTGCCCCAGTGAAGAAAACCCAGTGCATTGAATGTGTGAGTTTCAGAGGACAGAGCTGGGAACTGCGGGGGGTGCTGACAGCTGGGGTCAGATACAGATAGAGACATTTTTGGATTCTGTTGGCTTCCCCTGTGTTTAAAGGAGGTAGGGGTGGATCCTGACTTCTGTGAGGCAACCACGGAATCAAAATAAAAGTCTGATTAGCAAGGCAGTCAGTGTGTGTCATGTGAGGGACTCTCCTTTATACACTATTGCCTTGGGAAGTTTGCTTTTTCAATTATCTACGCTTTTTAAAAAATAACCGATTTTTCTGGTGGGGAAAATGGTATTCTTTTTCATTATAAAGAACTTAAGTAATGCAGAAAAATATAAAGATTTTCCAGTTCTACCACCTTAAACTAACCACTGTTAGTATTGGGTGAACGTCGTCCCAGGCGGATTTCTGTGCGTAGATACCATTGGAAGGATGGATTATGGGATGCGCAGATGGTGGGTTAGAGTTTTCGTGTAGTGCTCCTTAGCTCTGTCCGTTTATTGTGAGGTGTGGTGGGTCTGCTTTAGCTCTGTTGGTTTATTCTGAGGTATGGTGGGTCTGCCTTAGCTCTGTTGGTTTATTCTGAGGTATGGTGGGTCTGCCTTAGCTCTGTTGGTTTATTTTGAGGTGTGTTGGGTCTGTCTTAGCTCTGTTGGTTTATTCTGAGGTGTGGTGGGTCTCCCTTGCTGCGCGTGGGTCTCTCTAGATGCGGAGCACGTGTTCCTGTGCATGGGCTTCCGCTGGTGCAACGCACAGGGTCAGCTGCCCCGCGGCGTGTGGGATCTTCCCTTCCCAGGGAGGGAACCTATGGCCCCTGCATCGGCAGCAGATTCCCCACACTGGACCACTAGGGAAGCCCAGCTTTATTTTTGAAGAGGTGTACAGTTCACTGGTTTTTAGTCTAGTCACAAGGGTGGATAACCATCACCACTGTCTAACTTCAGAAGATTTTCGTCACCCCCAGAACAAACCCTGTGCTCAATTTGCAGTCTCTCCCCGTTAACCCCTCACTCTAGGCAATTTCTGATCTGCTCCGTGTCTCTGGATTTTCCTCTTCTGGACATTTAAGGTCAATGGACTCGTACAATACGTGACCTCTTGAGTCTGGCTTCTTTCACCTAGTATGATGTTTTCCAAACCATCTACGTCGTGTCTGTACTTCATGCCTTTCTTAGCTTTTTAAAAAATATTTGTTTATTTTTATGTATTTATCTGGCTGCACCAAGTCTTAGTTGCGGCATGTGGGATCCTTAGTTGTGGCAGGAGGGATCTTTAGTTGTGGCAGGAGGGATCTTTAGTTGTGGCAGGAGGGATCTAATTCCCTGACCAGGGACCAAACCCAGGCCTCCTCCATTGGGTGCACACAGTCTTAGCCACTGGACCACGAGGAGGGTCCCTCTGTGCCTTTTTATGACTAAAGAATCTTCCGTTGTGTGGACAGAACCACATTTTGTCTGCCGTTCATCAGTTAGTGAACACTTGGGTTGTTTCCTGTTCGGGGCTCTTTTGAATAATACTGCTGTGAACGTGTGTGTACAGGATTTTATTGGTACGCATCTTCAGATTTCTTGGGGCTCTACCTACAGGAATGGAATCTCTGGGACATGTGGTAATTGTATGTTTAACACCTCCAGGACCTGCCAGACCATTTTCCAGTGGGCCGCGCCGTTTCACAGTGCAGTCAGCAGTGTGGGAGGATTCTAGCCCCTGCATGTCCCCACCAGCAGTGTAACTGTCCTTCTCTCTGACTAGTTATCCTAGTAGGTGTGAAGCAATAGCTCAGGGTGAGTTTGATTTGCATTTCCCTTTTGACTAATTACATCAAGCATCTTTTTGTGTCTTATTTTTATAGCGTACTATAAAATGTGTTACATTTTATAGTGGAAAATGTGTTACAATTAATTTTTACTGAATTTAACAGAGGAATCCAAGGAGGCCTTAGGTTTTAGCAAGCCTGTGAGGCAGAAAGAGTCTGGTTGCACGGGTTATTACCGTTTCTTCTGACAGAAGTGGATTGGATAACTAGGAGATGGGGAAAAAAGTTGACTCAGGATGACTCCTCAGAATGACAGATAAGCAGAAGGAATCATCCTGCTTTGAGAATGTTCTAGACTCCAGAGACTCCCCCTTTATGTCAGATTTATTATTAATCCATCTTTTGCCAACTGGCTGTCCCTCCCATCGTCACCCATTATTTTCATCCCTGACACATTCCACTGCCCCTTCCCCCCAAGTGCCCCAGCAGTGCTTCTGAGACTTAAAACCTCATCCCCTTAGCTCCCCGGGCACAGAAGAGTGAGGAGGGCAACAGAAACTCAAAGATGATTTATCACCCTGAGCAGCTTCCTGGTAACTGCAGACGAAAGCACCCGGGCTCTCCTCTCAAAGGATCCGTTTCTGTCTACTGATGGAGCCCCTGTCTCCTCTCCCTGCCAAGGACAGGGCCCAGCAAACCCCCACCTGCAGAGCCACAAGCCCGCTGCAGCTGGCAGACCAAGGTCCTGAGCCTCCAGGGACTCAGCAGCCCTCCGTGTTGTATAGACTGGTGGCCAGCCAGGCCCCGAGAGAGATCACCCCAGATGCACACGCGTCTCCACCGTGCGAGCCAGAAGGAGGTGCATATGGCCTGCTGCCCCCAGGGTTGTCTCCTTAGCGCACCGTGAAAGCCATTTCCACTTGTCTTCTCAGAGGTCTGCTTTTAAACAAATCACCAGAAACCTTTTAATGCAGAAAATGTTACGTCGTGCAGTAAAACTTGCAAATGATTTGATGTCTCTTTCTCCCATTTTGGTGGGTCGGTTCTTTGGATGTTTTCCTGGGCCTGCTTCTCTTAGAGGCCTGGATTGATGTCTGTGCCCCTCGAGAAGAAAGACCTTTCATGACACTTACCTTTGCCCAGAGGGGCACCCTCTCTGACTTGTCTGTCACCGCCCCTCCCTGGAACAGGTCTTTCCCCTGCACTCTGACCCCGGAAGCCCCAAACAGCGGGGGCAGGCCAGGGGGCTGTGTGCTCTCCTGTCCTACCCCTCCAGATCCTCTAAAACTAACTAGCTAGAGACACAGTCGGGTGGTAGTCCGAAGGCTGTGTGCTTGACCCACAGGAACTGAAGGCTGAGTTTCTGCCCCATGTGTCAGAGCCAGCTCTGGTGGGCAGGGTGTGATCAGGGGTCCCCAGCTTGCACTCCCCACTCTGCTGGTAGGAACCCCTCGGGACACGGGTTTGTCTGGGGTGGGCAGCAGCAGGCCTGGGGGCCGCACACCCAGGCAGAAACAATTGCGCTCCCATAGTCCTTCCCGGGGTAGAGATCAGACACCGACAAAAGCTGAGGATTTATGCCGCAGCCGAGGCTGGCAACCCCGGAGCCAGCATGACTGCAGCAAGAGGGCCGGGGAGCCTGCGGAGTCCAGCCTGGGCCGCCTTCAGAGGCTCCCGCCCTGCTAACTCCAGCCAGGAGTGCAGTCAGTGTCTTAAATGGGAAGGAGCAGAGGACTGGATTCTGGAACCCACTGTGTCACCCCTGGGGCTGGGGCTGGGCTGCACTTGACTAATTTGGAAAGTTAATAAGCTGATGCATTCTTAACTCTGGCGTGGAGAACACTGCGGCCACCTGGCATTTGTTCCTGGAGGCCCCTGAGGGGTGTGCATCCCTGGGTCTCGTAGTCCTCACCGCACCTCCATCCCACCACACACTCTCAGGGAGCAGCCAGCCTCTCTGCATTTAAAAGCATCCTCCCAGCCTTGTCCTGCCTTTCCTTCTGAATGGTGTATTTTGGCCACGATCTCTGAGCTGCCTCTATTCTGGTTATTTTGGCCCAGGCAGATCCAACCAGTATTGGGGCCTATTGGGTCCCCACTGTATTGGGTCAGACAAAGGCTGACCCTGGGCAGTCAACTCAGGTCGGCTCTGCACTTTGAGCCACAGTGGCTGCAGCGGCCCAGGACCGGCAGGCATTCAGCTTCCAGGCCCAGGCTGCAGGCAATATCCATGCCTGCTTCCCGGTAGAGGATTGCTGCAGAGATTCTTAACAGAAGTCCTTGCGGGTGATTTGTGTTATGAGCCAACACGTCACCTCAGCTCATTCATCCAGTGGAACGCGTGTCAGCGGGGACCTGTGAGGAATCACCTCACACTCCCCGCCCTCCCTGTTGTGCCCTTGGAGTCCGCCAGCGCGGATAACCCATCTCCATCTCCACCAGCGTGGTCTCCGGCCCTGTTCTGAGGGCCCAGCTCGGTGTGGGGAGGCCCTGGTGTGTCTGCACGTGGCTGGAACTCACTGACCCCTCCTCTCTCCACCCCTCTCCCCGCAACAGGTGTTTGAGGAACTGTGGAGGAATGAAGGCAAGACCCCAGCACAGATCGTTGCAGAAAAGAAGCTTGAACTGCTGCAGGATCCAGAGGCCCTGGAACAGCTCTGCTGCTCCACGCTGAAGGCGCATCCCCACGTGGTACGCAGCCCCGCGGGGAGGGGTCGTCACGCAGGCGCACTGGCTTCGGGCAGAGGGTCGCCTGAGGACTCACCCCTGGCGCCTCTCGGCTGCTCTCCCCCGCAGTCCACAGGAGCTTCCTAACAACGGTTGGCCCAGTTTCATCCGTAACCCCCCAATTATTTTTGTCAGTTTCTAGCTAAAGTCAAGAGATGAAATTAGGTGAACACTGGAAAAATACAGCTTTTCCTAGGAGGAAGATCCACCCCTGCAGTTGAGTCTCATGGCATCCCGGTGGAAGGGGGCATCAGCCACTGTCCACCTCCCATGATGGGGGGCGCTTTCACAGGGTCCCCGAGCTCTGCGCTGTAAGAAGACCTCTTTATCAGAAAGCAGCAGGCGGGAATGCCTGCAGAGGGGCAGACACTTCAGTTCTCTGCGTTGGAGAGGTGGGAAGACAGAAGGTTTGGAAATTATTTGTAAATTATGGATAAAGTCCTTCACGGGAACAGAGCTGGAAATCAAATCATTTTGTGTTGTGAGCAGAGAACAAAATAGAAAAAAGCTAAAATGAGGCGTATTCTCCCTCCGCCCCCCACCCCCACCCCAATCTAATCATTGTCCAGAGATTCTTTTCAGTGGGGAAAAAACTGCTACCATCCCTTTCAGAACGATGCCACCCACTCATCAGCTTGCAGGGACACTAACAGCTCTGTGAAGAGCTCTCGATAAGGAAAATGAGCTTGCACGGGGTCTCGGCAGTCTCCATCTCCCAGCCTCATCTGGAGTGGCTGATAAAGACACTTCTCGTTTCAGCCTCAGTCTGCGGGCGCCGGTGCTGATCCCGAGCGGGAGGTCGGGCGGGCGACCCTGATGCGGTGGCCGTTTGACAGGCGCTCAGCGCCCCTGCCTGCCTGCCAGGCACCCCCCACCCGGATGCTTGGGGAGCGTTGCCATCTTGTGGATTTGTCTTCTAGCAAAAGAGCTTTTTGGCAGGAAGCTGGGGGAGGAGGGCCCACTGAACGCCTGAAGGGTTTGGGGAGGGGGGCGCTCACGATCCGGCATGGGGTGCAAGTGCCGAGGCTCGGCCGTGACGCGCCGCAGCCCTCCTCGGCGCCTTTTAATCAGGAGGCAGGTGCCTCCTCTGCCAGGAGCCCAGACGCCTCCTCCAAAGGCCACCCTCTCCCCTTTGTCCTTTTCTCATTTTATATCTAATACAGAGAAAAGAAACTAAATTTGTTTCAGTAAACCTAAACTTGATTTGGAATTTTTTTTAGGCAGGAGTCTCCGTTTTCCCCTCTAAAATAATTTCTGTTTTTAAAGGTAATGGAGCTAAAGAGGGGAAACCCCAGAGCTATAAACAAACTGATCGGGTTGGTCCGAAAAGCGACTCTGGGCCGAGCAGATCCTACAGCGATCAAGGAGGTGCTGGAGAGGCAGCTGTCGTCCTGACGGGTTCGGGTCCCCCTGCCCAGGCCGGGCCGGAGCCTGTGCAAGCTGATGCCCTGGGCCTAGCCCACCTGCGTCTTGAGATGCCGCCTCCACAGAAGGCTTCACGGATGTCACACGGTGTCAGGAGAGGTGCACCCATGGTGAGAAACGCAGTGATGCTGAGCACACACTCTTTCAGATGCTGTACCACCCTAGGAGGACATCTCATTCTGCCAGGCCCTCATCCATTTGTAAGCACATCCTCTTGGCCCAGCGTTGTTCTCGGTGCTGGGGATGGGTAGTGATGAACAGAGACGGTGATCTGGACGCAGTATTTTGTTTGGGGCACTCTCGCGGTGGGGGAGGAGGGTATGAGCCTTAGTATTAATACCAGGAAGCAGTGGTATTCTTCCGTGCACTGAGTAAAACTGATGCTGCTCATTTAGTGCTCTGGGATCCCAGAAAGCAGAGATCTGAGCATAAGTGATTTTTTCCTCCATAAAAAAGACAACATCAGTTTTTAAATAAATTTAATGAATAAAATATATACTGAAATATCACATAAAAAATTTAACTTATATGTCAAAGACTGTGCAGTTGATTGATAACTCCCCCTCCCCACCCTCAGGCCAAAGTTTTATAAGGAGATAAAAAAGCTGTAACATTAAACTGATTTGTTTTGCCTGGGAAGAATAAGAGGACAAACTAGTAAATCGAAATCTTGACCTTTAGCGGTCTCTGTGGTCCAGTTAGCAGCACCTCCATGCAGGCAGGGTTGCCCTCACCCCTGTTTCCCTGACAGTGATAGTCTTTCTCTGTCGCACTGGGGAGCCCCTTTGTTCACCACGTGCCTTTGTTACCTCTGACTCGGCACGAAAGACCACATTTGCAATTGCTGATTTTTAAAAGCACATGTCAAATAAGCTGACATAAGAGGACAAAATCTTTGGCAGCCCCGACTGCACACTGAGTTCTGTCTGTCTGAGAAGAGGACAAGTGTCTTCATCACGAGCAGTGCTCCGGAGGCAGCTGGGGACCCAGAGAGGAGCGGACCGTCCCCCAACAGCGCCTCAGCGGTTCACGGTTCTGGTTGTGGACGCTGGCTCAGGACTTCCCTAACTGGGAGCAGTGGGAGCACTGTCCTTCCCAGCCAGAAGAGCAGGGACAGAAAGGAAACCAGCCCTCTGGTTTATTTCAGACAGGCATGAAGAGGTAAGGTTTTACTTTGTAAAAAATGAGTGCGGCAGAAGTGTTGAGAATATGTGACATCACCCAGGAAGCCGTGTGCCCCTTAACGCACCCCGTTAACAGTCCTGAAAACCACTGGGTCTGACAGTAAACTGCGTTCATCAAACCACTTTTCAAGACAGTCAGAGCCAGTCCCCAACCCCTGACCCCCACCCCTTTGCTCCTGAGACTGGAATCTGGCAGCATCATGGTTTTGTAAGAAACGGTACGAGTTCAGTTTTGTTTTCCAAACTCCATTTTCACCAAAGATCTGGCTTCTTGGTCATCAGACTTTACAGGAAGCACTAACCAATCTTTGCAGACCATTTAAAATCAACGGCTGACTTAAATGGGACTGGGGAGGGGCAGGGACAGTTGAATGAAGACCATTTACCAATAATATTGTGTCATATGTAAACTGTATTATGGACTGATCATTTTGGAGAAAAATGCTATTGCTGGGGTGAGGGTGGGGGGCAGAGAGAGAAGGAAATGGGTAAAAAGGGGTCAACTGTGTGGTGGCAGACAGAAATAGCCCTTGGTGGTGAACACACTGTAATGTATAGTGAAGCAGAAATATGTTATCCACATGAAACATAGTGTTATAAACCAGTTACCTCCGTTTAACACAAAGCACTGAATCTCTACAATGCTGATTACCATCCAGCTCTGACAACTGCCCATTATCTTGAATGCCCACTTCCAAAATCCAAAAAGTCAGATTATGTTGTTATAACTGCTGCTGCTGCTGCTAAGTCGCTTCAGTCGTGTCCGACTCTGTGCGACCCCAGAGACGGCAGACCACCAGGCTCCCCCGTCCCTGGGATTCTCCAGGCAAGAATACTGGAGTGGGTTGCCATTTCCTTCTCCAATGCATCAAAGTGAAAGGTGAAAGTGAAGTTGCTCAGTCGTGTCCGACTCTTAGCGACCCCACGGACTGCAGCCTACCAGGCTCCTCTGTCCATGGAATTTTCCAGGCAAGAGTACTGGAGTGGGGTGCCATTGCCTTCTCCATATAACTGCTAATAGGAAAAAAAAAAAAAAGCACAGCTGATGTTTTACTTGGAACCTGACTAGAGATTTGAAATACACGTTTATGTAACACCCTAAGAAATTCACAACGTATGGCTCTACTTGTAAAAAGGGCTTCAGTGAAATACAATTTTAAATGCATTTTTGCATGAGCGTGAATTTAGTCTGGTGGTCCACTATTCTGGGGGAAATCTCATTAAAATGGATGGGTTGGCACCACAGGTGAAGCTATTGCCATCTGTCACTGGAATCCACACACCTGTAGGCCGGGAGAGGGATGCGCTGGAAGACTGGCTTTTCTGGCAGACCTGGTCAGCTACAAGGCATGTGCTCTGATTGAGGAGGAGGTTGGTTGGCTGGTTCTGGTGGGAGGGGAGGACTGGCAGCCTCAGTGCTTAGCATGCTACTAGGCACAGACTCAGTTTTTAGTCGGAGAAGGCAATGGCACCCCACTCCAGTACTCTTGCCTGGAAAATCCCATGGACAGAGGAGCCTGGTAGGCTGCAGTCCATGGGGTCACTAAGAGTCAGACACAACTGAGCAACTTCACTTTCACCTTTCACTTTCATGCACTGGAGAAGGAAATGGCAACCCACTCCAGTGTTCTTGCCTGGAGAATCCCAGGGACGGGGGAGACTGGTGGGCTGCCGTCTCTGGGGTCGCAGAGAGTCAGACACGACTGAAGCAACTTAGCAGCAGCAGCAGCAGCAGTTTTTAGCAAAAGTCCATTAAATATATCAAACTAAATTAATGGACAGGGACTTCCCTGGCAGTCCGGTGGTTAAGACTCCGTGCTTCCACTGCAGGGGATGTGGGTTCGATCTCTGGTCAGAGAACTAAGATCCCCTAAGTCTCACAGCCAGAAAAAAGAAAAAAGATTGCCTTTTGTGGGGGCCCTTTCGTATGAGAGGTGGGTGCTGCCAACCTCTGGGCTTTTAAATTCTAGGACTAGGAAGGAGCTTCTTCACTCTGTCCAGGGTTCTGCATCCAGGTAAACTTGTTCCCATCTTTTAAGATGTAGGCAACCCTGGGAGGAAAAAAGTTGTCATTATTTACACCAAGGTAAGGATGTTTTAGCTGAGCTCCCCCCTCCTTTTTTATAGTTAGTAAGAATCTGGAAGAAGACTATGAATTGTTTTTCAGGTAAACACCCTCCTAAAGCTTTGAGTTGGCTCATTCAGGACATAGCTTATGACCAGGACCCATAACCTATATTGTATTTTTCATGTCTGTTGAGTTTAGCAGCATTTCACGGATCCTACATAGTGACTATTTGGAGGAAAAAAGAACACTAAATCTAACTGAAAGGCCATCATTTTCCACTACCAAAAATAGCATGTAGATAGCTGCCTTGTCTCTTCAGCAGATTTTAGACAAATGCATTCATGGACTATTTGTGAGCAGAACTGATCCCCGATGGTCAGATGGAAAGCATCTGATTGAAATCTTCTCTCTGCCTCCCTTAGTCAAGCATCTTAGCCAAGATCATTTAAAGATCATCACCAACACCAAATTCCATCTTTTAAAATATCTGCAGGGCAGAATGGGCCTTGTCACAGGTGGGCCTTTTCTAGACGTGTCCCAATAAAAAGTCAGCTGCTGCCCCAAGAAGCAGAGACTTCTGCAGCCTCAGCTCCATGAAATGCATAATCTGGCCCAAGAGCTGCCATCACTCTCATCAGGTTGTGAAAGGACACAATAAACCTTAGGTCCCCCAAGGATGCCTGAGGTATGTGTGGGACGCTGCTGGCAGCCTTGTTCCTGTGGGGGGGACAGTAGGAAAAAAATACAGTGATGGGGGCAGGGAGGGCCAGTCTCAGCTAAAATCAGCCCCCATCTTAGGACTGAAAGTACAAAAGCCAAAGAACTTTGTCCCCACAAAGCCTCAAGGAAAATTTTTTACCGAAGGCCTGTTTATCCTGTTAATGAGCTGCCAGGATGACCTGTCCTCCAGAACAAGGAATGGCCTAGTAAAAGCCTGAATATAGAGAGGATTTACTGAGCCAAATTATCCTGAAACAATTCTTAATCTTTCGAGAGCTCTTTCTAAAGCGTTTAGGTTTATGATGGTCATTCAAAAGGGGGGAAAAAAAAGTCAGCTCCATTTTCTTAAAATGTTTCCTCCGTGATGTGATTTAAAAGAGTAGAGTATAAACTTGTTTGACAGTGTTCTATCTTAGGCTGTTATAAGATGGAGAATTAGTGTTGTGTGATTTACAGACTGATGGCTGAAGCAAGAAGGGGTCGAGAATATCTTCAACGACCGGAAGCCTAGGCTCCAGAGGCCTGCTATTCAGGAAGAACTAATACCACTAAGCTGGCCAGTGACTTCAAGTAGCACGTGCAGTAGTGTTGTTTTATTTGGTCGCTGAGTCCTGTCTTATTCCTTGCGACCCCATGAACTGCAGCACACCAGGCTTCCCTGTCCACCACCATATCCCAGTTTGGTGTCCACTGAACTCAAGTTCATGTCCACTGAGTCAGTGATGCTAGCTAATCGTCTCATCCTCTGCCGCCCCCTTCACCTGCCATCAGTCTTTCCAGCATCAGAGTCTTTTCCAGTGAGTGGGCTCTCCGCTTCAGGTGCAGTAATAGCTGACCTGCAATAATGTCTTTCATTTAAATGGCTGCGTGTGCCAGCCATTTCAGTTAATGCATGGCTGACAGTTAGTGACTACATTGACCCACCCGCCCCCACGTGAGGTTGGGCATGCACTGCAGACGGTCACCGTTCTGCCTGTGGCACGTCCTACCCCTGCCAGGGCCGCACTTCCTGTAGGAGAGCAGCCAAGACACACTGACCCAGGTTCCGATCGGGCAGCCCCCCCCGCTACCCCAAACCTCTGAACACAGCTGGAAGCCCATCCACGTGGACTGTGCGACCAGGCTGAGTCAGAGACATCACAAACAGCTCTGAGCCCCGAGTACCCTGTATCCTGTTTCTAGATTCTGTACCTAAGAGGACGCTCTCCCCATAATACTCTGGCCCCAGGATGTCTTAATAGCTTGAAATCAACAACTGCAGCAGACCTAAATAAAAGCCACTTGCTGAGGAAAAGGTACCCCTGAGGACCCACGAGGGGAATAAAGAGCCCCTTCCTACATGTTACGGAGACACTGATTCTAACCTAGCACGTCAAAGTATTTTACTAAGTAAAATGGGGACCATTTCACATTTCCTCTAAATATCAGGAAAAGGAAGTACCTACTAAAAAAACACATCTCTGATTGGTTACTCCAGCATTGCCATTTCATGTCTGGGACTCTGTACTTTACTCCGTAAAATTGAATTTTAGGCTAAACTCAACCTGGAATTGCTTTAAAATTTTAAAAACGTTTACTTGGCTATTTCCAAAAATCAATTTTAAATATCCCAGTGCTCTCATATACTTTGAACCACAAAACCGAGTTCATCTGGAACTTCACATCAGACTCTCAATTATGAATCTCAGTGAAGGGTGTGCTATTGCAGGAACTTGTGACTCACCTCCACTGCCCAGGGCCACCAGGCCTGACACAGCGACCCCAACCTGGGCAGCACCGAAGCCCATGCCCACTGAGCCTTCCAACCCGCAGCACAGCGGCTGACGTGGGGGCCCACCACATGGTAAAGCATCCCCGCGATGGAACATCTTAAAGCATGCCAAGTATCGTTCAAAATTCTTCCCCAATCTCATTGCAAAGGAGATTTCTAAGGATCCCACCTGTTACTTTATGAGTAGAATATTCTACTTCATCGTGTGTGTGATCAGTCACTCAGTCGTGTCTGACTCTTTGCGACCCCATGGACTGTAGCCCACGAGGCTCCTCTGTCCATGGGATTCTCCAGGCAAGAACACTGCAGTGGGTTGCCATGCCTTCCTCCAGGGGATCTTCCTGACCCAGGGATCGAACCCACGTCTCTTAATATCTCCTGCATTGGCAGCAGGTTCTTTACCACTAACGCCACCTGGGAAGTCCATCTACTTCCGTACCAAGATTTTTCCCACCAAGGATTCCCATCGCCACCCCGCTCCACTGAGCATCTCTCTATCTGCCTGGCCCAACGTTCATGGCTCCAGACTCCTCAGGGTTGCTCTTTCGTTTTAGCTTCCGGTCTCTGTGCCTGTCCACACCACCCCCAAACATCCTTGCCCAAACCCACCTGGCTGTTCCCCCTCAATTGCAGACGTTCACCCGTGCCCACGAATGTATTTCCAGGTGCATTTTCTGACTTCATTTTGAGAAACCCTGGACATGATACTCTGGTGGAGGGCTGCAATGGATCCAGAAACCCGAACCGGCGAATACCTCCAAACAGACAGGGCTGTCATGTGGGTTCGCTCCCAGCACCCCACCATGGGGGTTAATCTTCCTGCCTCTCACTGCAGACTCGGGTCACCTCTGTCCTTCTCTAAGTCTGCTTCAGTACCTATTTTAAATACATACTCTTCCCCAGAGGGCACCCTCCACATAGGGGACTGTAGTTTTCTATAATAAAGCAAGAAAAAGACTCCACACCATCACCCGATAATGGAGAGAAGTGTAAATCACACCAGAAAGCTAAAGGATATGGCTTCCGCATGCAACTTGAGCATCTTATATACCCAGTGAATCCAAACTGGAAGATAAATAACTTGTGCAAAACAAAGCTGGAAGGTAATAAATTATAGCCAAAACTCCATCTTCCTACCCCTCTCTCTCCACCTTCGAGGCTCTTTTCCAGTAGAAACTTGTGCAAATACAAATGGGCGCTGGGAAGCCAAGAGCAGGCCAGTGTGCACCTCAGCTGGGCAAGCCATCTTTCTAGACAGGCACTGGAAGTCAGACGTGTACAGCGAATCGGTATCTCTGGTTGCCTGCCTAGACCTGAAGCACCGTGAGGCTGGCTCCGAGGAGTCACCTGGCCCCAGCCAGCGCTCCAGGGGCCTCATCCCAGGGGGGGACTTGCCCGCTTTGGATATAGAGCTGCTTCAAAGTCCCCGAACACAACGGCAGCCTCAGCTCTGCAGCATCTCATGCGCTTCTCTCCTCCATGCCCCTGCTATTCTCGGGCCTGATTAAAACCACACCAGCGCTCCCGAGGCACTGCCGCCAGCCCCTTGGCTGCCCCAGGGTTTCAGCAAGACACCCACAAAGAGAGGAGAGAGACCTGGGGCTTCCAATTTCCTTCCAAACAGAGCTCATCCTAGTTCCAAGCTTCTCACCTGCGCACAGTACAGAGCAGTGGAATCTAATCAAATCCATGAGTATTGGTTGTTTATGGTCCTGTGTTTTTTTAGCCCACAGTTATTTTGTGTGCTTCTTCCTCTCCGTGGGAGTAGACCGAGCCTCTGAGTATAACTGGGCCTGGCGGAGTGGGCTGCAGAGCAGAGATGCACTAATACATCACGATGGGACCTTCTAATGAGCCCCATTACTCAGAAGGCAGCGTTTCTGTGCAGAGCGAGGCCCCAGCAGGCACTTGGCTTGGCGGGGCTCCCCATGACCTGTTGGCCCTCACATCCCAGTTCCCAAAGAGGCTGTACAGTTCCTGTTTCTCTACAAAGTGCAACATATTAGAAAAAGCAAACAGATTTTTAAATAATTACCAAGGTTTGTACAGATTGTATTTAGTTTACCTTTATCCCTTCCCCTACTCCATACTCCCCAAAAATACCCACCATGAGATAGTTTCACAAATGAATCAGTTTTTCATAAAACACTTAAAAAAATAACAATGGCTGTCTTCTTACATAAGCATCAGATACCATGCTTTGTTCATTAGGTTGATCAGAGTCCTAAAAAAAAAAGTAACAGTTTGCATAGGCAGAGTTCATTGTGTGCAAATCTTACTAAAATAAGGCTATTTTCAGTGTTTAGGTGGTGATACAATGAGTAAAGAAAGCTCTTGAGCAAACGAGACATTTCCCTGCATTCCACATTCTCGCCAGCTATATCTGACTTCCTGGACAGAGCTGAGACCAATGGATTTGTCTGCACCATAAGGCAACATGTGTTGGATGGAATATAAGTGTTGGAAGCAAAACGCAAAAGGACGGATGAACCAGGCTTGTGTTGGAGGCAAGAAGGGCTCCATCTTTACTCCTCCCTTAGTGAGAGGGGGCCACGATGCGGAAGGCGGCGGGGGCAGGGATGTGTTCTCACGTGCCGCTGGAGGGCCAGCCCTCTGGCACGGGCACCTCCAGAAATCACTGAGCCCTGGTGGTCGCTGGGTGGGACCTCTGCTCCCACTCAAAGGAATGGGAGGATAAGGACCAAGACCTCTTGGGGAGTAAAAAAAAGGAGCCCAGAAAGCCTGCCAAAGGAGCAACCACGTTAGTGGGAAGACAAGCTGGGAAAACGTGGCTAGAGAGAGAGGAGGTGCACAGAAGACCCCCCTCCCCCAAAATCAAGTATTGTCAGGAAGTCTCCAAGTAGAGATGTCTGTAAGCAGCTTTGCATTCAACATTCAGTCAAGACACTAACACCTTAGGAAACCAGAACCTCTATTACAGACTACCAGCCCGCATCGTCCCGGTCGCCCAGGATCCTGCAGCAGAGGATGGAGTGTTCCTGGGCCAAGGCGGCCAGCTCCTTCAGGAACTCGGGGAAGAGGGCAGCTGCCAGCATGGCGTCCCGCACCGGCGGGGGCAGGCTGGGGGGCGCCCCCGCCACCTTGGCTCTGTTTGTCATGAAGGGCTGAAGCACTCTTGGGGGGCCATCCAAAAAGTTCTTGCCACTTCCTGTCCTGGAGGCGTCCTGAATGGGATCTGAAACCAGAAGGCAGGCAGCTGTGGTGAGGAGCCTCCGGAAGCCCTTCTGTCCACCCCTTAAGTGACGTGTGTGTGTTGGGGGTGGGAGAGCGTGCACGTTCAGTTCCCACTCTGACTGGAGTCTGAAGACACGGCCCCCAGCCCCCCTTTACTTCCCTCTGAGACACTCAGATCCACCCAGCAGATCAGCTCCAGCATCAGGCATGTAACACGAGAGTTTTATCCTAATTCCCATATGAGGCTCTACAATTGTGCAGAAATTGTGGCAAGAATATAGGTTTATCAAGGACCCTCTGTGCCTGAGGCGAGATGAAGGGGAAAGGGAAAAGGCATCTCCTCCCACTGAGTCAGCCAAGTGAAGACTCAGATGAGCGTGATGGTTCTCTAGGACAACCAGGGGTTCCACCTACTCTCCTGGCCTCGCGGGGTCGGAGTGACCAGCCTCCCTTTGCCAGCTGAGCCCTGACCACCCCCAGGGCTGTGGAAGGTGGCCTGAGTCACACACACCACGCTGCCCACAGCCTGGCGCAGGGCTCTGGCCCCCAGGGCTTCCTGCCTGGATCCCCCCTCCCCTCACTTCTGGGTGGGACCCAGCCTTTGGGAAGAACAGAATGGATGAAGCCTTTTCAAGGTTGGAACAATGGAGAGGAAGCTGAATGCTTGTAAGACCAGACTGGGAACTCTCCACCATTATGGGCATCTCACAGCAGCAGGTGGCTTCGGAACTTCCATTCAAGCAAGGTTTCCAGGAGTTTCAATCATGTTCATCTAAGATGATATGAACCAAATTTTGCATATCCAAGTGACTTGCATTTTCATATCGAATCAGTTTACCAATCAAAATGGTTCAACTTACCTATTTAATTCCTGAAGATCTCCAGCCTTCCTATCGATAGGAATTATTTATGTCTTCCTCTGCCCCCCTCTCCAACAGACTCATTACTCCTTATAAATCATTATATTCAAGCTCTTCATTATTTTGGCTGCTTTTTAGAATTCAGTCCCATTTCTCAACATTCTTCTCAGAGTGTTGCTTAACTATGGTACTAAAAATTCTTGACATTTATAGTACTTTTCACATCTCACTACTATAGTCTTTAGTGTTAAAAAAAAATCCTCTACTGCTTTAAATATCCTTTTAGATTAAAGCTTATCACAGTTTGTGCCATAAAGAACTGGGGAAAGTTGTTGAGAATCTGCTGCTACCTTTCAGCAGAAACTCACAAATATGCCTTGACAAGAGAGTGAGGACAGAAGTGTTGACATCCCTGAGGACACAGCCAGCCCTGGGGGACCACACGTGAGCGACACCCGCCCCCCAGCGCCACAGCACCCAGCTCTCCAAGGGACCCGGCGGTGCCCACCCAGGAAGCTGGCCGGGATACCGAGGGAGATGGGACCTGGGCAGCAGACCAAGGTCCACATTGCTCGTGCTGGCCCCCCATCTGGCACTCCCTCCCCTGGGTCTGCACACCTACACCTCACCAGGTTTAAGAGGCACCAGAACAGACTCGGCCACTTACTGGCTGAGGGGCATCAGGCAAGCTGGTTTACTTCTCTGTACTTCACTGTCCTCATTTCTCACAAACTCACAGAAAGACGGAGTCAATAGCTGTAACGTACACAAGGACCTCTTGGTAAGTGTCAGCCATCACACTGCCATCAGTTCAGTTGCCACTGACTTTATAAACCACTTCCGCCTCCTGCCCTTGGCAGTGACCCCCCTATTGGAGCCTCCCGCTCACTGTATTTACCAGCTGGGGTCTGCAGCACCCTTTAGCTTGGTGGTGCTGTTTCTGTTCTTTCTCCTCTGTTAGACTTTGAGGTTTCTAAGAGTTGAGCCCCTAAACAGTGTGTCCTTCATGACCCCCAAAACACACTCTCATCCATAGAAGAAGCTAACAGACATTTGCTGAATGAATGAGGGAAGGAACCCACCATCGTCAGGTGAGCCCTGCACCTCAGCTCCCTGGGGCTGGTTCACTTCCTCATCTCCACCTTTCTCTTTCAAATTTACTCTTTCCCCGCAAAGGGCTTTTGTGGATCATTTATCCAGCTTGATCCATGAATTTTAAAATGTCATCGCTAAGCCTCATTTACCCAGCTTGAATCCAAGAATTAACACTGTCTTCACTGATGAAGGTGGGGGCATGCCCAGTGACGGAGGCAGAAGGTCAGCAGAAGTCCTGCCGGTGGTTCTGTCCCAGCAGCATCAAGAACTCACGGTTCTTTCCTTGAGTCAAACTCAACTCAGAAACAAGGAGACTCGAGTTACGGTCTCTCCCTGGCAACCAGCTAGTCATATAATGGCTTGGTTTCTTTTCCATAAAATGGAAATAATACCTGCCTGACCCCTTCCAGAACTCGCAGTCAGTGAAAGGACCCTACACGTAAATAACAGAAAATACCACCTTTGTGGTTTGGAATTTGAAATGCCTGGCAAGTGGCTGAGCCTCACAGACCAACAGTCTCAAGAGTGACAACGTGACGGCACAGAACTCCACCCAGACGTCCTCTGACCGAAGCGTGAGGGAGGAGGCTGGTCCCACCAGGGCCTGCGTGAGGGGGCAGCTCAGGCTGCGGGTCCATGAACTATGCACCCCTTGTAAAAGGGCCCAGTGCGCAGGCACAGGGCCCAGAGAAGTAGGAAGGAAAGGACATCAGAACCAGGAGTGGCTTCCTAAAGTGTTGCCCTGGGTCTGAAAAGCTACAGCAAAGGGTTTTCAGGATAGTGCTGGGCAGACTGGAGAAGTGAGAGCAATGAGTTACCCTGCATGCCTGTAACGGCGTCAGACCAGGAGCCCAGAGAGCAGACTCCCCAGAACGTGCGTCTCACCAATTCTGCTTGCTCACTGCTCTGTGCCCCCGTGAGAACCAGGCTCCCAGGTCCAGCTCATTCATAAGCAATCATATCGCATATCAGGTCTGTACAAAGGACAGAGACCTTGGTCATTCTGTGAGTTGAAAGATTTTTAAAGTTGAGGGGAGGGCGTCACTTTGCTCACCTGAAAGAGGTTAATTAGGAGGTTAATCTGAAACACTCCATCAAAGGGGACTCTTCTATCCCAAGAGAAGCTTCCTACAAGTCAATGTCCCCTGAGAGTCAGAGGCCTTACAAATCATCCACCACAGCTGCCTAAGTGACCACCTTATGAGGCGGGAACAAGACCCACGTATCCAGCAGCCACCGCCGTCACAGAGTCTGAAGCCAGGACGGAGCACAAGGTTTGAGTGACCCCTCCACCCCCCAACGCCACCATCTTCACCAGGACTGCGTGGGTCCAGGAGGCCGGTCAGGGCATGAGCCCTCAGACTCTCTGAACCAGGCACCTGGCCGACCTCTCTGGGCCTCTACCTTCAGCCTCCTTGTGTGAAAGCGAAGCTAACAGTACCCTTCGTGTCCAGTGCACACTGCTGTCTGGAAAGGAAAACTGTGAAACACTTTACCAACTGCAAAGTACAAATAAAGACCAAGCCCAGAGCGCAGCCCAAGAAGACTCGAGTTGCCTTCTGTGTGGCAGACTGCACGTGGCCATGATCCCTCGTAGCCCTTCCCATCCGAGGGGTTGGGGGTCTGCTCCACTCCTGCAGCTGGGCTGACCCAGTGGCTTGGCCAACAGAATGCAGCTGAATCAACCTACTGGGTGGGGCGAGGGGTCCCCATCTGGGGCCTCAAGAGACTGTGTCTTCTGCTCCCGCTACCCTACAGCCATGAAGCTGCCAAGCCAGGGCAAACCCACTGGATGGTGAGTAACGCAGACCCTCATCGCCCCATCACCCCGGCCAGCAGCCACCGGTGTGAGCCAGGCCATTGCAGATGCCCAGCCACACTGACGGCAGTCCTTGAGCAAGTCCTGCCAGCATCAGCCATGCTCACCCAGAGCAGCGGATCAACCTGGCAACCACACAGACTCATGAGCACATGTGATCACTGTATTGGAGTCTTTTGCGGTGGTTTATTATGCACAAAAGCTAACTGGCACACCATTCTCGCAGGGTGAGCCACGGCAGCATGCCCCCTGCTCAGGAGGGACAAGCCAACAGGCTGACTGTCACGAGGCTAGCAGAGGCCACAGGGAACCTGCAGCCCACCTCCCTACAGATGGGGGGCTCCCCTCCATCCAAGACTGGCCACCCGCTCTTCTCCACGGCCAGTGCTTGAAGCTTCCCCCTCACTTCACCAGTGGCACAGGGCCCCTTTCTTTCAGAGTCTGTCCTGCAGTGAGTGTTCTCATCACCTTTCACAGCCTGAATGCTGCAGTCAGAAAGGACTCGAGAGACAGAAGACAAACCTTTACTTAAGAGTCGAGGCCTAAGTCCCGTGAAGACAAGTAACCAAGAACAGACAGCTACACAGTGGCAAGGTCACGCCGTCAGAGGGCTGGGGCCTTCTCAGCTTCCCTCAATGGTCGAACACTGCTCTGAATTCCAGTCCTGCCTCTCACTCCAAATCTTGTTTCCCATCACGTGCTTTATTCCCGGACCAACAGCCCTGCTGTTGTTCGCCAGCCACAGAGAAGCCTGACTTGTCTCAAGGGAGATGAACAGAAGCCAGCTCGGTAAGACAGACAGCTGTTGTCAAATCTGCGTAACCAGAGCTTAATCAAGGCTGGGCAGCCCTTTACCCAGGCCCACAGGCCAGCAAGGGTCCTCAGGTTCCTGACCGCGCCACCCTCACTCTCCCCACCTGATTGGCCAGCCCTCCAGAGCTCATGGAAAGGCATCTTGGAAGGTTTAAGGTGCACATAAACTTTACTTCTCTTACTCCAGATGAATGGTTTTCACCCTCTGGAGCCCTAAAGCACATTTATTTAGGGCTCAAAAGTCTCTGAAAACATAATAAATAAAATGGATGCCCTCCTTGGGGTAGGACCTACCAAACAATGTGCACATAAGGCTTCTTTCTGGCCCACATGTGCCAAGTCACTTATTCTAGAAACAGATTGGTCCTGCCCTGAACTACCCTAGGTTAGGAAAACAAATGCCTTGCTGGACCCTCCAAAGTGGGACCAGGCTGTGTATGGGTGGAGCAGACCTTCCTTTTGGTTTAAGGACACTCAGGGTAAAAATGGAAATCTTTTCTGAGATTTTTTTTTTTTTTTGAGATGCTTTTAGCATCCAGGAGCTGGTGCAGCACCCAGGACCCCAAGTTAGGAAGCTGGGGGAACAGGAGCAGTTGACAGGGAGGGACAGGGGAGGACCCCACTGACCTTTGGTGGGTGTCTCGGGGCTCGGATCGGAGAGGTCCACGCGGAAGAGCAGGTACTGCTGGGCTTGTATGAGGAGGCCAGGGAAGTCTCTCTCCACGGAGGCGAACTGTTCAATCTTATTCTTCACAGACGCGAGGACCTGTCAAAACCAGCATTAATGACGCTAATACTTCAGCATGGAGTTCTGCTCTGCGTTATCAGGACATCTGTCAGGCACAGCCCCCACTGCAGGAACAATGGGGTTTTAACTGCCTGGGTGTTCTGGGAGGAGTGGTGCTCTCAAAACATCAAATCAAACAAGCTTCGAATCTTCAGTTTGTCTAGAATGATCCACACAACCAGCGTAAAAGGACTGGGCTGGAGACCAAGTGAGAACAAGGGACAGGGGCGGGCCCGGGGGCAGGGCCTGTGCATCAGCCGCGCCTCCGGCAGCAGATGTGTGCAGGCACATGGGGCGAAGCCGGGGGCGGAGCCGGGGGCGGGGCCTGTGCCTCAGCCACGCCTCTGGCAGCAGGTGGGCGCAGAAGCATGGGGCGTGGCCGGGGCGGGGCCTGTGCCTCAGCCACGCCTCTGGCAGCAGGTGTGTGCAGGCACATGGGGCGGAGCCGAGGGCGGGGCCTGTGCCTCAGCCGCACCTCTGGCAGCAGGTGTGTGCAGAAGCATGGGGCGGGGCCAGGGCGGGGCCTGTGCATCAGCCACGCCTCCGGCAGCAGATGTGGTACCTGGTACAGGGAGCGCACGCTGGGCTGGAAGACCATGTTGGTGTTGAGCAGGAAGGAGCGCAGGAGGGGCTGCGGGTAGCTGGCCAGCTGTGTGATGATGCCAATGAGCAGCAAGTTCACGTGCAGCGAGTTCTCCAGCATGTTCTCCAGCTTGGACAAGACGACGCTGATGAATGGGCCTGCGGAAGGACACGAGGCTCAGGGCTGGCTGGGCGCAGGGCCGTCTCTCCTGAAGACCAAGGAGTCAGGGGGGCCACCACGGGGCCATTGGGGGCAAATCAAGTTCAGACAAGTGCGGCTGAGGTGACCAGGTCGCTTGGTGCCTCAAAACCAAACCACAAGACATACTACCGCCACAAAAACAAAGCAGAAACCCGTGCTTTGGGAGCTAGTATTTTGACTCCCTGAGCAGTTTTAATACTTTGAAAATTATCATGGACCTTAGAAAAAATAACCAGTGATTTAATTTTTAAAACCAAAATGTACTTTTCATACTGTTTCTGTATCTCTTGGGGCTGCCAATGCTTTAAAACATGGCACCCTTCATTCCCTGATGGTGCATGCTATAGCCAACAATGCCAAGACTGTAGCCCATCAGGCTCCTCTGTCCATGGGATTCTCCAGGCAAGAATACTGGAGTGGGTTGCCATTCCCTTCTGCAGCGGATCTTCCCCACCCAGGGATCCAACCCATTTTTCCTGGGTCTCCCGCACTGCAGGCAGATTCTTCATCCACTGAGCCATCAGAGAAGCCCTCGTGCTAAACAGGGTGTCATGAAAACCTTAGCGGCCATCACAAGCTTAAGTAACAAAGTCTTCCTGTTGTTAAAGAATAGCAAACACCTACAAACTATGTTTACCAACAGCAGCATTGAGAAGGGGGGGGTTCATCCCCCACAAGCACCAGAGACTCTTGCCAATATCACTATATGGAAGAACCAATGGACAAGACTGTACTCCCAATGCAGAGGGCCCAGGTTCTATCCCTGGTCAGGGAACTAGATCCCTGCTACCATAAGACCCAGTGCAGCCAAATAAATAAATATTTTTTTAAAAAAAGAGAAGATGATAGGTGCAGGAGGCCTTGGCTATCATTTTAGAGCCACAACTTTAAGTTGTGGAGGGGAGGGACTCAGTGCTCAGTTTGGGGAACTGGAGTCTGGCGAGTCCAAGTTTCCTTAAACAAGAAATTCCCTAAGACTGTAAAAGCAGTTCATTTAAAAAAAAAAAAGACAAAAAGAAGCTTCAACTAACTTGGGTCACTAGAAAAATAATATGCTTTTCATCTGAGTTGATTGAAGACAAGGAAAATCCAGAAAATAAATCTGGCATTAATAAAATTACTTAAAGATGTTTTCCATTTTCACTATAAAAGTGGTCCATTTAGCAAAATCAATGAGAATTTTCTATTTCCCCCAGTGGAGCCATTGATGATGCCTCTAAACCATGGCATGTTTTTGACAAAAGCACATAACCTCTGATGAATAAACATGGCTTGTGAAGATTTCACCAACATTAATATGGGTTTAACAAAAACATACTCCATCACAAGGTGCTTCATTCAGAAGCCTTGGTAGTGGAAGAGGGTAAACCTTTGTAAGAAGGCAGACACTGTGAGAAACGGGAAAAGCAAACCTAAGCCTCTTCCCCACGCTGTCAAGTAACAGAGTACTGGCAATATTTCTGCCACTACAAACACAGATGTCTCTAAGGCACCTTACAGCCCAGGAGAGACAGCTCCCATCTGTATATCAAGATTGGTCCCAACTTTCCCTTCCCTGGGAGGGGGCAGAGCTCCTGAGTCACTTTTCATGACACAGGGAGGGCAATGAGTTCTTCGAATAGAGAGCCCCTGCTTACAAAACAAAGCTGGGAGAGATTGCCAAACACATTCAGAAACTCTGGATTGCAACACCACTATGAAAGCAACTTGATGGGATTCCACTAAGAACCCCCAAAATGTCACCAGCAGCTCTACTTAATTATACTCTTCCAGGCAGGTCTGCCAGGGGAAGGCTGCTGTCCTCACCCCCCGACCCCGACCTGGGCTCACGCCCACCCCGACCCCACTGCCTTGCAGTCCCTGGGACTCAGCAGTTTCCTTCCAGAGGAACAGAGACAGGTGACTCAGGTGACACGTGGGTGGGAAGAGTCTCCTATAAAACATATCTCCTTGGACTTCCCTGGTGGTACAGTGAATAGGAATCCACATGCCACGAATAAACGTGCCTTACGAAGATTTCGCCAACATTAATACAAGTTTAACAAAGACATACTTCATCACAAGATGCTTCATTCAGAAGCTTTGGTGGTGGAAGAGGGTAAACCCAGGGGACACGTGCTTGAGCCTTGGTCCGGGGAGATCCTACATGCTATGGGGCAGCTGAGCCTGTGCTCTAGAGCTCGGGAACCACAGATCCTGAGCCCTCAGGCTGCAACTACTGGAGCCCATGTGCCTAGAGCCCCTGCTCCTGCAGTGAGAAGTCTGCACCACAACAAAGAGGAGCCCCTGCTCACTGCAACGAGAGAAAGCCCACGCAACAACCAAGAGCGGTGCAGCCAAAAATAAATTAATTTAAAAACACCTCCGTAACGAGAGCCCTCACCTTCTCGGCCATCCTACAAACACAAAAGCCGCACGGTGCAGTGGCAGTAGTGACAGTCCACTGTCCAGCACTACTGTCAGGGAGGAAAAACCCAGCCTGCCACCATGCCTGGGAGAGTCCGTGTCATCACTGTCTCACTTGAACAACAGAACATCAGGGCAAGGTCAGCAGACTGTCATTATAATCCACTAACACCATTAATTACAGCTTCTTAGGCATGTGCAATAAGAAACAGATATTAAACCCTTTCAAGTTCCTGTTTTATTCTTAGTTGATTCTAGCACTTTAAAAAAACCTCCTGAGCAAAATGCAGGAGGAAGGGGAAACAGGCAAGCAGCTGAAAATGAGAAAACTTGGTTACAGTTCAGAAAGCCACAGGTGTGTGTGGGAATGGGGGTGTATTTTTTCCCCTTGTAGGAAAACAGATTAACTTCACACCCATAAAGTACTGAATTTTCAGAACAACGAATGATATGTCATTCCCTTCTCTCCCCTCAAGCCCTCTGCCCCTGCTTCAGTGATCCCTACCCTGATGGGTGCTTCCTAACTCCAAGAGGTGCCACCATCGTTCTGTGCCTCAGCTCCGCCGACTCCAAAGCTGATGCAGAACGTCAAGCGCACAGTTAGTAAATGGAGTCATAATTTTCATTCAGGCCATCTGTTTCCAGCGTCAGTACTCTTAACCAACACACTGCCTTGCTTCCCAGGGTGAGTGAGAGTATGTGTGTGTGTCTCTGTGTGTGTCTACCTCCTGGTACTTTTTTTAAACAAATGATAAAATGACAACACTGTCTACACACTGTCCAGCCTCTAGTTCTTGCACTGCAGTCTCCCACAGAGACTATGCCATATCACCATGCACAGAGCCATCTTGTTCATTCACAAGACATCCGGTTGCCACGGGTGTTATATGAGCAAAACAGTCCCCTACTGGTGGATGTTTAGGTGACTTCTATTATAAGTAATGCTGCAATGAACATCTCTGTGTACGCATCTCGGCCCATCATGTGACCACAGCTGTGAAAATGTTCCTGGAAACACTATCATTCATGCATTCTGAACCCAGATACAATGACAAGTCTCTTAGTTGGATCTTCCTGGCACCAGCCTCTCCTCATTCCAATGCTCTCTCCACAGTCTTCAAGACAGACCTGGTCACATCACTCACCCACTCTGACAGGGAGTCCTCAGGGCCTGGAGCACAAGCCCCCACTCCTCAGCGTGGCCTGAGGGCTCCGAGTCAGCGTAAACCAGTCTGTGGCTTCCTCTCTCCTCCCGAGACCCAGGCCTTGTCACCCCCGTGTGGTGGCAGGCTCCTTCTCTCCACCTGCTGTTTCCCCTGCCTGCCTGTCGTTCTCAGCTGCTTTTACCCAAAAGCTTCTGTTCTATGGCCCCCGCTCTGTGAAGCCTTTCCCACTCCCCGCACTGGGCCCCCATAGGATCTGGATACTATGACTAATAATACATTTCTCACAAAGAGCATACAGTTCTTTGTTGATGTCTCCTCTGAAAGTCTACAAATCCCTTCATTTCTGTGTCCTTAGTATTTAGCACAGAATATCAGGGAATTGATAAAAGACTGCTGAATGCATGAATAAATAAAATAAATTAGATACATGAAATGGAATGCTTTGATTTTGCTGAGTAGTAAATTCATTTCTGCAGAAATTAGGATTCCATGGAGAGTGCATGGTAAGTCACTTCAGTTGTGTCCGACTTTTTATGACCCCATGGACTGTAACTCTCCAGTCTTCTCTGTCCATAGGATTCTCCAGGCAAAAATACTGGAGTGAGCTGCCATTTCCTCCTCCAGGAGATCTTCCCAGCCCAGGGACTGAACCCGTATCACCTGCGGCTCCGTATTGCAGGCAGATTCTTTACCACTGAGCCACCAGGGAAGCCCTCCATGGAGAGAGGGAAGTTAAACCAAATGCTGCAGAACAAACTCAGAAGTTTGGACATGACAAAGTTCACATACATGGGGAGGGAAAAGAAGCTGTACAGGGTTCAAAGGAGGAAAGAAGTGAGCTTTTAGTTAAAATTACCTATATGTATCCAAATCTCAGATTATGGCTTGTTGATTTTCAGGTGTACCATATTCAAAATATTGATGTTATTTAATAGGTGATGTATTAGATTTTTTTTGTCCTAAGCTAACTGTGTGGATCACAACAAACTGGAAAATTCTTCAAGAGATGGGAATACCAGACCACCTCACCTGCCTCCTGAGAAACCTATATGCAGCTCAAGAAGCAACAGTTAGAACCGAACACGTAATAATGGACTGGTTCAAAATTGAGAAAGGACTATGTCAAGGCTGTATACTGTCACCCTGCTTATTTAACTTCTATGCAGAGTACAACATGTGAAATGTTAGGCTGGATGAAGCACAAGTTGGAATCAAGATTATCGGGAGAAATATCAATAATCAGATACATAGATGACACCACCCTTATGGCAGAAAGCAAGAAGGAATTAAAGAGCCTCTTGAAAGCGAAAGAGGAGAGTGAAAAAGCTGGCTTAAAACTTAACGTTCAAAAAACTAAGATCATGGCATCCGGTCCCATCACTTCATGGCAAATAGAAGGGGAAACAGTGGAAACAGTGACACACTTTATTTTCTTGGGCTCCAAAATCACTGCAGTCAGTGACTACAGCCATGGAATCAAAAGACGCTTGCTCCTTGGAAGAAAAACTATGACATCCTAGATAGTATGTTAAAAAGCAGAGACACTACTTTGCCGACAAAGGTCCCTCTGGTCAAAGCTATGGTTTTTTCAGTAGTCATGTATGGATGTAGGAGTTGGACCATAAAGAAGGCTGAGCGCTGAAGAACTGATGCTTTCTAACTATGGTGCTGGAAGAGACACTTGAGAGTCCCTTGGACTGCAAGGAGATCCAACCAGTTCATCCTAAAGGAGATCAGTCCTGAATATTCACTGGAAGGACTGATGCTGAAGCTGAAAACTCCAATCCTTTGGCCACCTCATGCAAAGAGCCCACTCAGTGGAAAAGAACATGATGCTGGGAAAGAGTGAAAGCTGGAGGAGAAGGGGACAACAGAGGACGAGATGGTTGGATGGCATCACTGACTCAATGGACATGAGTTTGAGCCAGCTCCAGGAGACAGTGAAGGACAGGGAAGCCTGGCGTGTTGCAGTCCATGGGGTCGCCAAGAGTTGGACACGACTGAGCAACTGAACAACAACAATACTTTGTTTCCTCAATGTACTTAGTGCCCAGGGATGAAGCTCCTTTGTAACAAGGCTAGTATTCTAAAGAACAATCTCCCCTAGCAGTGGGTAGTCCTGCTGTCCTGAAGAACACAGCAGACAAACTTGGAAGTCCTGCTGAACGAGAGTCAACGGGGTACGCGGGAGGGCAGCGCTGGTGTCAGCTCTGTCCGTCCTCCCACCAAGCTCTGCCTCGCCCGCGGGGGGTCAGGGCCCTCATGCCCCCACCCTCCCCTCCTCCACTGGGAAAAGCCCGACTACCTGATCCTCTTTACTTATGATTGATTGATTGAATGTTAATTAAAACCCATTTACACTGAAACGTTCTCTCAGCCAGAACTTGAAGCTTTTTAATTGTGGAATTAAAAGCTTTCTCCCTGTTTAAACAAATTTTCAGCCATCAGTAAATAGATGAAGAAATGTTGGAGGAGGTGGAAGAGCTCACTGAGCTCATGTCAGCCAACCTGGTTGCACCCAAAGACGCTGTGACTTCATGTGATTCGGGTGATCCAAGGCGGTGGGAAGGGGGCGTGGTCCTTCCCCACCAAGCTGTCCCCGCCTGGCCGGGGAAGGACAAGCCTCAGCTGAGGCTGCTGGGGGCTGCCTGTGGTAACAGTAATGATGCAGCCCACCCTCCAGCCCCAGGATCACATTTAGCTGTCCCAGGGTTAGGACACCAAGGCCACTTGGCTGAAGTGCCAGAGTCAGGAGTCCCCACAAGCCTGACTCCAAGGCTGGTATGTCCCTCTGGGATGCTGGCTCCTTCAGGACCCTCTCCTCTAAATGAATGCCTTTCAAGGGTCCCACCTCAGCTGCCCCCAAGCCTGAGGAACCTCCCTCTGTGCTGGTTCCCTCTATACCATGATTTCCAGATTTAGACTGTAAAGGAGCAGGACCTGTGGGGCCTTCCCAGGACAGACAGACCTCCCCCATGTCTCCTGCCTGCCTCTTGTCTGCAGAAAAAACTTTAGCCAAAGAAAAAATTTAATCAGAAAACTACAAAAGCAAAGGAAAATAGTCAAGCAAGACAAAATACTAATACTTTAGCTATTAAACAAAATCAAGGACATTTAGTTCCTCTTCGAAGGCTACCAATAATATTCTAAGCGATGTCCTGTGAGCTGTTTTGCAGATGTTTTGCAGCTGTTTTTCAAACCCCCACCACATGGAAAAAGTTAACCACATGATGACCAGACTCTGGCCATGACCTAAGCTGCCACAATTCTGAGAACTGGCCTCAAAGTAATAGGGACAAACCAACCCTGGAACTGAAGATTAACTGTCCTGAAAACAACCAAGATGATGCTGGTCAGACAACTGCCAATTCCAAAGTGACTGTCAGAGCTGACAGTGCCTGTTCTGCAGGTAGTCCCCTCTCTCCACCTATGCACACCTGAAGCTCCCCTTTAAAAGCTCTTGCCCCCGATCAGCACCGGGGAGTCGGCTTTTGGACATGAGTCCCCCTTCTCCCCAGGCTGCCAGCCTCCTGAATAAAGCAGTCTTTCTTTTCCTACCAACACATGTCTCTCAAGTATTAGCTTTCAATCAGCAAGCGGCCAAATCTGACTTTGGTAATAATTTTACTTGGCTAATAATTTAATAATAATAATTCTACCATAATTCCTTGCCTCAAGCCACTTACCTGATACCCTATCCTAGCCCTTTGCCTCTTCCATGACTTCTACCTACTGTTAGGGGTATATCACTGGAACACACCCATTCTTTTATTAGAGTGATGAGTTTATGTGGATCTACTCTCCTCATTTTTGGATGAAGATTTTGTGATTAACTGAAATGAGTTCCCAGGCAAAGGCATGACTAACTCCAATGGCCTGTGCTGTCTGTATACAGCCCCCTGATTCAAGGGGTATTCTGAGCACCTACTGTATGCTCTGTCCACTGCTCAGGACTAGGCATAGAACAGAGACCAAGGCAACAACTGTACCCTCATGAAGCACACAGCCAGGGGAGGAAGTTGGAATTGTTTTTTAAAACAATTAACATATAAAACATATAAAAACAAACGCTAAGGAGAAAAATAAATTAAGACTAGAGGAGGAGAAGGGGATAACAGAGGTTGAGATGGTAGGATGGCATCATTGACTCAACGGACATGAGTTTGGGCAAACTCCAGGAGATGGTGAAGGACAGTGAAGCCTGGCGTGCTGCAGTCCATGAGGTCGCAAAGAGTCGGGCACAACTGAGTGACTGAACACCAAAAAAGAAGAAATGAGGCTATTAAATAATGAGACTAGACTTCTTGTGTGGTTTAGTGAGTCCTATTGGCCTTTCGAGAGAAGTTACTCAACGGCAAAATATAACCTCTAATTTGCTTGGGGGGTGGGAGGCGCAGGGAAAAAGACAATCATTGCAAGATGATAAAAGAAGATAAAAATGAACCACCCCTCCCTGCTCCTTACAAAAATACTTCTACCCCTCTGGTAGGTAAACTGATAATGCTCCTTACCTGCACCTACCTGACTCCTCTGATGCAATACGTACAAGTACTTTCAGAAGCTGAAACCACAAAGCAATCTGAGGGCGTCACCTGTAAACGGGGTGCTCTGCGTCCTTGCAGGACGGTGACTGGCAGAGGCGGCGTCACCTCGAGCTCCAAATGGGGACGGCGGGGCCTCCGTGGGGGGAGCCTCAGCTATGAAAGAGTCAAAGTCGTCGTCCTCCTCCTCTGGGTCCTTCTTCCCCTCCTCCGCTTCTCCTTTGCGCTTGTCTTTCTCCCCCTCTGGCTCCTTTGTGACCAGCAAGGCATCTGGTGAGGAGGAATCCCGCTCCACCAGGCCCTCGCTGCCGGAAGCCAGCTCTTTAATGATTTGGTCGTACTGGGCCATGAAATCCTCACCCTCGGGGTTTGCCACCATCGGGTGGGCACCGGGCTGCGCTTCGGGGGTGGGGGCTGCTGACTCGGGGTTTGGTTCTGGGGCGACCTCAGGCTCGTTCGCTGGTTCCGGGTCCCCGGACACACTGTGAGGCACGTCCGAATCGTCCCTGCTATGTTCCTCCTCCGAATCCATCTCTGGCTCAGGGCCAGGCAGGGGGCCGTTGTTCAGGGGGGGACCCTGGACCTGGGTCTGGGCTGGGGGCCTCACGGTGCCCTCCTGTGAACCACACGCGTCTTCAGCATCCTTCTCAGCACACAGCCTGTACACCATCACATCGTCCTGGAAGTCAGACTCTTCGATGTAGGTTCCCTTGAAGAGCAGGATGGCATTCTTCTTCATCTCCTGGATGTGTTTGGGGGGGTCCACGGGGGCCGGGGGACTGGAGTTCTCTGCATCCTCATACGGCCCGGGGGAGCCCCCGCCGGTCCCTGAGGAGATCCCGGTGTCGTAGCTGTCATCCCACTCCAGCTCCGTGTGGCTCTTCTCCTTTCCGGGAGCCAGCGGGGGCCCTGTCGCCCCAGGGACCTGCTGCGGAAGCCTGGGCACAGGGGAGGTGGCGCTGGGGGCCTTCTCCTCCGGCGGGCCCAGGCAGAATGCCTCGGGGTCGGGGGAGTCTCCGTCGTACAGGGCGGACCACACGCGGCAGTCCCGCATGCAGCGGAGGATGTTGGAGTGGGCCTCCCAGAGGTACTGCAGGTAGCTGATGTCCAGGGCTTTGCCGTACTCCACGATGCAGGCCGACGGCGGGAACGCCTCGGGGAGCGGCTGCTCCGTGGGCCCTGCCCCAGGAGACACAGGAGTCAGAACGGGGTGTGGCTCTGTGGGGCTGCCGAGACCCCGTCCCACCAGCCACTGTGGTTCTAAAGATTTCTGACAATGATGTTCAAAGAACAAAAAATGGTTACAGTTTTAGGAAGAAAAAATAAAACCAGAAACTCTACCCTCATAGAAGATACAAAACCAATCTAGCCATCGCCAGCAGAAGTCTGTTACTGGGTGTCAGCCTTTAGAGAAATGAGCTAATGATGGCAACCTCTCACGCTGTTGGGAGGATTAAGTGAAGTAATATTTCCAATATGGCACCTGCTATAGAGCAAGAAATAATTAAAAAGATTTTTGCTTTGACTCTAAAGTAGAAAGCCTATATAATCCGTGAACTTGGAAAACAGATTTTCTCTAGAAAACCCTGGGTATTTCAAAAAGCCTGTTAATTCATTCTGCCATCCTGAGAATTACTGGCAGTTTTATGTTCCAAGTAGTGTCTTATAATCAACTTTCATATTCACTACCAAAATAGCCCCTTTAACCTAAGAATGATACACGGACTACCTTTGATGTTAAAAGCGCTCAACCATGTAACGGAAATAGCTATGCAAACATCTGCATTGAAGTTTACATTTCCTTTAGGAGAAAAATGGACTTAGACAAGGGCAAACACAAATTCTACTGTTTCTTAAAACATCTACCACCTGGCAGGCGCTTTATTGGTGCTGTCGAATTTAACCCTCACAACAAGCCTATGTGGAGACTCTGTTTTCTCCATTTACAGATGCAGAAACGGAGGCTCAGAGACAAAGATCACCCAAGAGTCAGTGGCAGAGCCACAAATCAAGCCACAAGTCTCACTTCCTACCTCCCCACGTCAAGGTTGTCTCACGTCAACCTCTCTCCTTATTTCATTCAAGCCTCTTCATTATCTAAAATAAGGGCTAACTCTACTTTAACTATAGCCAACTCCAACCCCCAGCCCCATTTTGTTTAAAAAGACATGCGAATTCAACACATCTTCATACTTGTACACTGAGGATGCTGCTAGAAAGCCTAGTTAAAATTGAGGTCTGGGCACAGTGACAAGGTGAGAGCTGGGCACTTCAGTGAACACTTATTATAACTTTAAGAAGCAGAAAAGGACCCCTAGCTAGTCAGTCAGAAAAGAAACAAGACTCACTGCAGTGTTCCCTGTCTACCGAGAGAGACACACTCCAAGGAGAGATGGAATCTGGTATCCTTGTGTTTACAAAGATTACCACTAGAGAGGTCTGCCTGGTAGGCTGGGACCCCGGAGGACCCTGTGCTTCAGTGCTTACACCTGGACATGCATCTCCTCCCCTCCAGCAACAGAACACAAAGAAGGTATAAGGAACTAAAAATAACTGCATGCATGCACAGATGGGGCAAATTATGAAAAACAGCATACAAAAAGGCCAAAACTGAACTGCCACTCTTGCGGTGCCAGAAGCAAAAGCAGGGCCCTGAGCATGATCCCAGCATACAGCACTGCCAAGAGGGTCAGCAGACCACCTAAGCCACCCCTCTGACCCCACCTATCGGTTCACCCCCACCCTCATCCCATTTAAGGGACCAGCTTGGCCCCTGACTTGGGGAGCAAGCAAGGGAATCTGTTTCTTGTTCTTGGGCTGCAGCAAGAGGCCCGGCAAAGCCCTGCCTGAATTTCTCCCCTGGCCTCTTATCAATTTTTATCGCTTCAAGGGTCATGGATGCAGGTCGGCAACACCCCTACCTGGGCTATCACGCGTGCACTTTGACCAGAGAATATAATCCCTCTCCTGGCTCCCAAGTGTCAGGGTGATCCCGCTGGAGCAACAGACGGGCGTCAGGGCGAGCAGCTTGGCCGCAGACACAGAGTAACAGTCTCTCTCCTTCACAGCCCACCTCTGACTCAGCATCATGTGATTGCAAGGGATCAGATACCTGGAAGACAAAAAGGGCCGCGTTCAGAGTCTGCAGGTCCATTCCCGTGATCAAGGGGGTTCGTCCTTTCTGCACTTTCACTCCAGCCCCCTGCCAGCCCCCGGGGCTCACTCCCAAGCTTAAAGCTTGTCAAGAGCTTCTTTTTTCTGACAGCAGATCTAAGGGCCTTCACAGGTTAACGTCCCCAAACTTCCCGTCTCTTAATGGATGTGCTATCCCTCTGCGCCCCGGACCTTTCCCTCTGCTGTAACCTCTCCCTGCAGTATGCTTCCCCCTCCCCCTGCCAGACACATGCCTTGTCATCTTGCAAACTCCAACATCAGTGTCACTTTCTCCAGGAAGGCACCTGGGCTTCCTAATCCAAGGGGGAGGTACCCTCTCTCTCCATTATGCTCATAGCCCTCACTAAGGCACTGTTATCAGAATCACAGCTATTTTGGTGTCTGCCTTCTCAACATGATGTGCTACCAGAAGAAGCACCTCCTTCAAGAGTTCTGCCTCGTGAGCCTGTGATCAGTGCACAGAAAGGCAAAGACCCTGTCAGAGTGCTGACCTCCTCTCGTGTCCTCCCGTGGGGCCATGAGAACATCTTGGGCCACAGTGTTCTGGCACCAGTTCTGAAGGGGGTGCATGTAAGGGAGGGGGGTGTCCCACACCACCAAGCAAGCAATGCTCCGGACTGAAGGGGTCCTTCGGTTCAACTACTCGGAGACGGCAGTGGAGCCCACAGGGTGAGGGTTTGGTCCTACAAGACCTACACACACACACACACACACACACACACACACACACACACACACACACACACACACACACACACACACACACACACACACACACACACACACTTCAGATGCCAGTCACAAGTTCAGGCTGTCACCTGTGCTTCTGAGGTTCCAACAATCCCCTCTTGGTTTGATTAATTTGGTAGAGCAGTACACACAAGTCAGAGGCTTTTTTTTTACCTTATTAATTTTATATTGGAGCATAGCCAGCTAACAATGTTATGACAGTTTCAACCGGACAGCTAAGGGACTCTGCCAGATACATGCATGTGTCCATTCTCCCCCAATTCCCCTCCCATCTAGGCTGCTACATAACATTGAGCAGAGTGCCCTGTGCTATATCGTAGGTCCCTGCTGGTTATCCACTTAAAATACAGCAATGTGTACCTGTCCATCCCAAACTCCCTAACTATCCCTTCCCCTCACCACCTAAGTTTGTCCTCTAAATCTGTGAGTCTGTTTCTGTTTTGTAAATAAAGAACTCAGAGACATATGACTTACTAGGTCACTGGTTTATTAGGAAAGGATGTAACTCAGAAACAGTCAGATGGAGAGATGCAAGGGGCCGGGGGTCGGGGAGGGTGTGGAGGCTCCGTGTCATCTCCAGGCTCCCCCTCTCCCAGGACCTCCACCAACGGGAGGCTCTCCAAACCCAGCCGCTGGGGGGCTTCATGGAGGTTTCACTCTACAGTCGTGGCTAACTGAATCACTGACCATTCACACTTAATTCAACCTTCTCCCCTCCCTGGACATCATGGGCTCAGAAGAAAAAGGACAAAGACCAAATATATATTTCTACTTATGAACCACAACATCACAGTGGCCCAGGGCTCACCATGGAGCACTGGGCCCCATTTCACCCCAAACACTTTTGGGAGTGGGTGACAAAGCATCTCAGGATCATTACACAGCTGGAGACAAGAGAATGTGGGCAGTCACTCGGAGCATGCTCGGAGCACGCTGGCAGGCTGCGAGGCTGGAATAAAGTGCGTTTCAGTGGCTTCCTTTGCTAACAGGAGAAAGACCACACTGTTTGTTTAAACAAAGATGAACAAATGGGATGGAAGCCTCACGGCCAGAGCCAAGGGCCCCACGTTTGTGCGGGAGCCAATTCCAGAGACCCCGAGCCCTGAGGCGGACAACCACAATCCTCAATAAACCTGAGTATTTTTGTGTCTGTATTTAGCTTCCAAGAGAGGCAGTACAGAGGAAAACAAGCTATGATTAAGGATTCAGTGAAAAAGATAAAAGTACAACTTCCAGGGTATGTCCCGAAGCCAGTAAACATTGAGCTGTCTCCCACAGCTCTTGCGGATCCACAAGAAGAAAACCTATGTTTGCATTAATGACTGACCTGCTGCAAGTGCCTGAGTCAAGGAGGAAAAGAGATTTCATTCTCTTCATAGCACGTTACACTTTGGTCTTTATAACGTTCATGGTATGAAATGACAAGCTTGCCACTGAACCTTCAGTTCTCAAAAAATAAATCAAGTACTTCCCTGGTGGTCCAGTGGCTAAGACTCCAAGTTCCCAAAGCAGGGGGCCTGGATTCATTTTTTGGTCAGGGAACTAGATCCTACATGCCACAGGCAATTAAATAAGTACATATATATAAATAAATACTTAAATTGTGCTAAGTCACTTCAGTCATGTCCGACGCTTTGTGACCCCATGGACAGCAAGAATACTGGAGTGCCATGCTCTCCTCCAGGGCATCTTCCCGACCCAGAGATTGAACCCATGTCTCTTATGTTTCCTACACTGGCAGATGGGTTCTTTACCACTAGTGCTACTACCTTTAATCAGTAAATCAAATTATGCCTCATTCAACCCAAACCTTAGCTACATTGCCAAGAAGGGAGACCCAGTCTCCCTTCCCCACACTCACAGGCATACAACACACAGAGACCCCTGAGCCTGAACCCCTATCACTAAGATCCAGACACACCCTGCATGTCTGAAGCAGCAGTATTTATTTGCAAGTTCAGGTGCATGGAACTCAAAGGGTCTAAGAACAACAGGAAGGACAGGAGAAGGCAGTGTGGGAAACGGGCCAGGTCTATCCTCATCCTTAGCCAGGCTTTGGGGACTTGTGCCTGAGTCCTACTGGAGGGGAAACAGATCCTATAGGTAGAAAATCAAAGAGCTCTTTTCATGAGGATCTCTGTGAGAGGAGATGCTCTGTGGACCAAGAGTGATGCAAAGGAGAGAAGCCTTCTCTGGCCTGCGCTTCTTGACCCGGCACTGTTCTGGCCCCAAGGACACACAGGGAGGCCATGCTGGCCCAGCCCTCATGCCCTGCATCATGCCCGAGCCCTCTCAGGAGCGGGACATGGCAGGGACCGAAGGGAGGCAGCACCAACCAAGGGCTCAGCAGAGATGCTCCTGCGGCAACCGCACTGGGGCACAGACGTGTGCATGAGCCCATGTGAGACCCCAGCCTTGGGCTCCCACAGAAGTGACAGCTGACGCTCCCCAGGGTCCATGGTCTTAGACAAGGGGCAGGGGTGGGTAAGAGCCAGGGAATCCTGTCCTGTGGTTGCTGATGTGAACTCTTCTGCTGTCACAGGCGAGAGAGGCCTGGGGAAATTCAGATTATACAGAATTTATATTGTATCCTTATTCTCATCATCAATTATTTAAGAAATAACCTGCTTCGATGCTTTTATATACTGCAGGAACTTGATGACTGCTTACAGCTCAAACCAAGCGTATTTCATGACTTAAGTTGATATACATAGATTTCTACTCTATTTGAATAAATATAAAAAAATGGAACAGTGTATCAAACCTAATAAAGCTATTTATCAAATATCACCAGTGGGTAGCTTGGAATTATATTAGAATAAATAGTGATTGGGAATTTGCAACTTTGCAAATACACACTTTCAGTAGAAACTAAGAATTTTCGTCTGAGTAAATCAAATAAAGGGATCCCCCAGTGGTTGAAGGAAAGGGTTCTATACAATTAGAAATTGGAGAGTCAACCCAAATGAATAACACCCTTGCATTTAAAGCAGGACTTCTACTATGTGCCTTTATAATGAAGGATTATCCCAGAGAGAAGAGTGGGAGAACCATACACTGACCCCGTCTTCTGTCATTTACAGAGAAAGACTAGAAACAGAACAAAGTCAGATGTTCCCCAAGTGTCAAGCATCAAAATTAAGTGCTGATGACAGCAGAAAAATCACTTAGGAAATTTAGTGCAGACATCTGTCATCAAACTATCTTTTCATTTCAACTATATTTGCCTGGGATGGGATTTTACTTAAATTCAGGAAGCAGTAAATATTACATAATCGGAAACTAATAATTGGCTTTAGAGGCTCAGATTACTCAAAGCCATCCCAATACAGCAGGGAAAAAAACATTTCCTACATTGTCCTCCCTTTTTTCATTATCTCCCTAGCCCTCTGCAACCCTGGGTCCATGTTCTATGTTATTGGATATCACTCATTAAAATAAATCGTCACCACTTCTGCAACAATTGAGTTGACAACCGATCAATAACAGAGCATACACATTGCCTGCTGCTACACTGACAATAAAAACAAACAAAGCAGTCAGGTATGATGAAGTAAGCAGGATGCTTCTTAGGAGATGAGGACAACCTCAGTATGCACCAACAGGCAAAAATCTTAAAAGCAATGTGAGTGAATTTCAAAAACCTCCTTTGTTTTTCAAAGAAGTTTTGGCCGTATTTCTCCTGTTCACCGTACCCTGAGTTGGCTTCTTTTCCCCTCTCCTCCAGAAACCTAATGCTCACATAAGATGGGAATGTTCCTGAAGTGAACAGACAGCTTCTCTTTGAGCAAAACAGTCTCTACCTGAACACAAAAGGTGATGCAGTTCGTAAACCTGACAAAGGATCAGCACTTGTGAAAGAAAAACCCCAACCAGAATATTCAGAAATGGCATTCAGGGTACTAAGCAATTCAATGTTGTCATGAACATGGGGGTAATCTGTCAGGTGACTGCCTGTCAGCGGTCCCTGCCTGCCTTTGGCCCATCACAGGTCACATCCTGTGAGGTGGACAATTTCTCTCACGTTTTCTGTGCCCCTAAACAGCCTCTCTAGGGGTACCTTATTCCAACCTACTATTCTGATATCTTGCTAAAGGAAAAAAAAATATCTGTTACAAACTGATTACCACTTTGAAATGTCAGTAATTAAGAGTATTTGGGTTGCAACAAAAATTGATGTAGTTTTATCATGTAACAAATAACTTCACTAAAAGGGGGTCACATAATTGCCTCTCAGATCTACAAGTTTGTCGTGAACATTCAAATGACTACAGCAGCAACATCAAAAAAGGACAGGTTATAAATATATTTTTTAGGTCCCTTAAAGTTTAAATGGCTAGAAAAATAAGGATTTTTCATTGCCTTTCCTATTGGTACAGATTCTAAGTCAGAAAAGACATTGTTTTCATTACAGTAACCCCCTCTTATCTGAAGGAGATACATTCCAAGACCCCCAATGATGCCTGAAACAGTGGATAGTATTGAACCCTATAAACACTATGCTTTTTTCTATATATACAAACCTATGATAAAGTTTAATTTGTAGATTAGGTTCAGTAAAAGAATAACAACAGCAGCTGGTAATAGCTATTTTTTCCCAACTTTAGAAAAGTTTTAGTGTTAGAAAATGTACAGACATGATAACATCAAGATTTTAATTTACAAAATGGTACTGAAGAATGACAAATCATATCCAGCTCATTTATCTACTGATAATATGGTCTAGTCTATTCAGTTTTCACCCTAGAATACACAACGTTTTAGCTCATGGATCCATTTTTGGAGTATCCAGTAATAAAATAGAACAATTATAACAATGTACTGTAACAAAAGTCATGTGAATGTAGGCTATCTCTCAAAGTATCTTAGTGTGCTGGACTCACCCTTCTTGTGATGATCTGAGATGATGAAATGCCTACATGATGGCATGAGGTGAGGTGAATGATGTCAGCCTTGTCACGTAGGCTCAGGCTGCTACCGACCTGACATAGGATGAACATATACTTAAGGTGATCCTGGATCACTGACACATGAAGATGTGGATGGCTGGGTATCAGGGGCAGACTCTGTCGATAATTGGGGATCGTGGGAGGGGAGGCCTGAGATTCCATCACACTACTCAGAACAGCACACAATTTAAAACCTATGAACTGTTTTTTTCCAGAAGTTTCCACTTAATATTTCTGAACCACGGTTGACCATGGGTAACTGAAACCTTGGAAAACAGAACTGAAGATAAGAGGGACTCAGTTCAGTTCAGTCGCTCAGTTGTGTCCAACTCTTTGCAACCCCATGGATTGCAGCACACCAGGCTTTCCTGTCCATCAACTCCCGGAGCTTACTCAAACTCATGTCCATTGAGTCAGTGATGCCACCCAACCGTCTCATCTCTGTCGTCCCCTTCTCCCACCTTCAATCTTTCCCAGCACCAGGGTCTTTTCCAATGAGTCAGTTCTTCGCATTAGGTGGCCAAAGTATTGGAGCTTCAGCTTCAGCATCAGTTCTTCCAATTCAGGACTGATTTCCTTTAGGATTGACTGGTTTGATCTTCTTGCAGATCAAGACTCTCAAAGAGCCTTCTCCAACACTACAGTTCAAAAGCATCAATTCTTCGGCACTCAGCCTTCTTTATGGTCCAACTCTCACATCCATACATGACTTAGCTTTATCTAGATGGACCTAACTGGATACACACCTTATCATTCCAGCCACCATTGTTCACAGCCTTGTTCTCTCAACTGTAAATCTCCTTATCTCTTTCTGCTGCAAACTTAGTAGTAACTTCTTCAATCGCATTAATTCTCTCTTAATCTGTATTTTAAATGTTATTTAAACAGTTTTTCATTTTAATAATTACAGTTTCCACTTCTAAAAGCCCCAGCTGGTTCTTTAAATCTGCCTGTCATTTTTACTTGATTGTCAAAATATCATTTTTAGGGGACTTCCCTGGTGGTCCAGTCATTAAGAATCTGTTTCCAGTGCAGGGGACTCGGGTTTGATCCCTGGTGAAAGAACTAAGATCCCACATGCCGCAGGGCAACCAGGCCTGTGTGCCACAGCTAAGACTCAATGCAGCCAAATAAATAAAGATAAAATAAACTTCTAATAAAAAAAGTTTTTAGTTTAACAGAAAATAATAAGTATTGACAAGGATGTGGAGGAACTAGAACCCTGTGTACTGTTAGTGGACTTTTAAAATGTGCAGCTATTATAGAAAAAAAATAATTTAAACAGAATGACCATATGATCCAGCAACTTCACTTCTGGATATCTACACAAAAGAAGTGAAAGCAGGGTTTTGAAGAGACATATCTGTATATCTATGGCCATAGCAGTGTTATTCATTACAGCTAAAATGGGGAGAAATCCAAAATATCCACTGACAGATAAATGAGTAAACAAAATGTGGTATAAATAATGGGATATTATTCGGCCTTCAAAAGGAAGGAAATTCTGACACTTAGCACAGTGAAGACACTGTGCTAAGTGAAATACATCAGGTACAAAAAGACAAACACTGCATGAGTCCACTTACATGAGGCACGGAGAAGAGGCAAATTCAGAGCAACCAGAGGCAGGACAGTGGCTGCCATGGGCTGAGGCAGGGGGCAGTGAGGACTGAATGGGAACAGAAGGGGCTTTCTTTGTGAGGTGAGAACAATTCTGGAGATGGATGATAGCAACGGCTGTACAATATTGTGAATGCACATCACTGAACTGTATGGTTAAGATGGTAAATTCTAGGTTCTGTGTATTTGACTCAGTCAGTTCAGTCACTCAGTCATGTCCGACTCTTTGCAACCCCATGGACTACAGCACGCCAGGTCTCCCTGTCCATCACCAACTCCCGGAGTCTACCCAAACCCATGTCCATCGAGTAGGTGATGCCATCCAACTATCTCATCCTCTGTTGTCCCCTTCTCCTCCTGCCCCCAATCCTTCCCAGCATTAGGGTCTTTTCCATTGAGTCAGCTCTTCACATCAGGTGGCCAAAGGATTGGAGTTTCAGCTTCAACATCAGTCCTTCCAATGGATACCCAGGACTGATCTCCTTTAGGATGGACTGGTTGCATCTCCTTGCAGTCCAAGGGACTCTCAAGAGTCTTCTCCAACACGACAGTTCAAAAGCATCAATTCTTCGGCACTCAGCTTTCTTTATAGTCCAACTCTCACATCCATACATGACCACTGGAAAAACCATAGCCTTGACTAGACGGACCTTTGTTGGCAAAGTAATGTCTTTGCTTTCATAGCTTTTCTTCCAAGGAGCAAGAGTCTTTTAATTTCATGGCTGCAGTCACCATCTTCACTGATTTTGGAACCCAAGAAAATAAATTCTCTCACTGTTTCCACTGTTTCCCCAACTATCTGCCAAGAAGTGATGGGACCAGATGCCATGATCTTAGTTTTTTGAATGTTGAGTGTATTTGACTACAATTAAAAATACTTGTTCTGCCTGAAATTATCACAACATTGTTAATCAGGTATACCCTAATACAAAATAAAAAGTTTAAAAAAACAGAAAAAGTACTTGTTAAATGGGGGTGAGGGGCGGGAGGTGGATCGGCCGCTCAGGTGACAAAGATCGGAAGCAGAGGTTTCCTGCATGTTTACCTCGTGCGGACCTCTACATCTGTCCCCCACTCGTTCTCAGATTCCCCAGGCAATATGGCAGAATCAGAAATACAGAAAGTAGTAAATAAAGGGCAACTGTTAGAATATTCTCATCATCATCCTCAATAAGGAAACAAAGAAGAAACTCGGGCTGGGCGCGCTGGGATCCGAGGCTACCCCCAGCGCTTTCTCCGTGACTCCTTCAGCACCTGCAGCCACGCACTTTCCTGGGCAACAACAGGCCCTTACTCACCCTGGAAATGACAAGCTCTGACGTGGACGTGTATTTCAATCACGAGCTGATTCCTTCACCTTCATAAGGCGCAGATCTGGCTCTCAAAAGAAGCTCTAATACGACCTCTGAGGACAGTTTTTACCACAAGCACCGCCCTGTGGGTAGACAACGCCATTGGGCAGAAGCGTCCACCCCCCGGGCTCAGCCTCCCCCAGTGACCCAGGGCTGGGACACGGGGCCAGGCTTCCAGGCCCACTGCAGAGGGCAGCTGCTTTCGCTGCTATCAGAGAAGCAGCATTCAAGAATCTAACGTTTAAATATAAACAGGATTTACCCTTGCTGGAAGCAAAGTCTGGCTTTGACACTAAACAAAAAGGCTTTAACAAGGTGCTCTGATGGATTTCATCCAGGTGCCGCTAATGCACTCTGTCACATCAGGAGAGACCTGTTGCAAAGCGGATGTAACCCTTTTAGGACAGAAAACTAATGCTCTCCTGGACAACTCAGGGTATGTACTTATGAGCAGATTTGTTCTTTGCTAAAGCCCTAAGATTAGTTGTTGATGGCCTGATCTAAACCTTCCTAAAGTCCAAAATGTATAGGTGATATTCTCCTATAAAACAGGGACTCGGCAAGGCCTCCATCACCATGCCACCCACTGACTCCCACTGCAGTGTTTCTATCACTCCCGTTTGCAGGATGCCACGTCTATACTGCACCTTCCTCAAACCAGTAGTTCTCAAACTTAGCGGCATCAGAATCCTCTGGAGCTAAATAAAACATAGCTTGCCAGGCCCCACCCCTAACCAGTTTCTGATTCAGCACGTCTGGGAGGAGAAGGCCAAGGATGTGTGTTTTCATGGGTCCCTGGATGACGTCTCTGCCGCTGTTCCCAGGATCACGCTTGGCCATGCCCTGAAACTTCTCCAGGGCCAGGCTCCTCTTGGAACGCCAGCTCCTCAGTAATCCTGCTCACGCCGTGTCTAAACCGCAGTGGGGACCAGGGGCCGCGGGTCTCCTCTCAGCACCCTCTGTCCCCAGAGGGGTCAGAAGCAGGCTCTATGGAAGGTGGAGGTGGAGCAGGCACCCAGTGAGCGGGTCAGCTCTTTCCTTATTGCATCCAGACCACGGAGGGGACTGTGGGAGCACAGGCCCTCATCAACTCTCTTCCTTCACAAAAGCAGGTGCTTCTCTCAGGGACCCTGTGAGGATAGGCTGGGCTGAGGCAGGATGCGGTGTTCCTGAGTCTCCTGCCCGCCGACCAAACTGATGTCGTCTTGCTGGCACTCCACTTTGACTCCCGATGCCCATCCTCAGATCCCAGGCCCGCATGACAGCGTTCCCACCTGGACACCTGAAGGACAGGCCTTTCCTGCCCTGTGTACATGGGTGTCCTTCTCAGCTTGCCCCTCCACCTGTGCCCTTCTGAACTGTACACAGGAACTACTCAGTAAATATTCACCGAATTTAATTGAAAACTACTGGCAAGTCAGGCGGTGAGCACTGTAGCCATACCATTACTAAAGCAAAAGTCATAGAATAATTTCTATACATCAACAGCATTTCCTATTGAGAAAAGTTGTTTTCAATAACATGAGCCTCCTAAAAATGTACTTTGAGAGAAAGACATTCAGTTACAGACCAGAAGAGCTTTCATAATACTTCTGAAAGTTTCCAAACATTCTATTAATTTTTTCCAGGAGCACGTGTATAATATAATGCCTTTGCCCCCCCTAAATACTTTTAACCTTGGGCAATAATGCAGAAATTAAGCTGATTTTCTTGATTATTTTCTTTCTTAGAAGCATGGTCCTTACTTAGCTCATATTACCAAAGGAAAATAAAATAGCAATAGTGTAGTGTTGTTCTTTAAAGGAAACAAAAGGTGGCAACTCACCTTAGAATTAGTTGTAACATCACATCTTCACAATGGAAACCGATGAGAGTCCTAAATAATGCCAGGGACACCACACAAAGCTGGGAAGCAACAAACACACATTCTATTTCAGACACTGAGAGGACCTCTGTGACCCCCAAAGATGGTAAATAAATCAGAATAACAAAATAAAATGGTCTTTATTTTTTAAGTAGTTTTAATTTTTTTTTTTAAAGATGCTGCTGCCAGAGAGAATGTGTATTCAGACTATCAGTTCTCCTGTAGGATTCGATTCGACAGTCTATCCCTGGGATTATGCCACTATGCAGAATCACTCTCCTACAAAATGCCTATGCTCATAGAAGATCCAGATAAATATGCCCCTACAACTCCCCAACATGCACACACATGCACGCACACACATGATCTACTTCTGTCGTTTGTTTTCCTATTTTCTTCTTTTAATATTTTATTTATTTATTTGGCTGTGAGGAGTCTTCCTTATGGCACGCAGGAGCTTGTATTAATAGTTGTGGCATGCAGAGTTTTAGTTGCAACATGTGTGATCTAGTTCCCTGACCAGGGATCAGATCCTGGGTCCCCAGCATTGGGAGCCCGGAGTCTTAATCACCGGAGTGCCAGAGAAGACCCTTCCAGTTATTTTCAAATATGACATTGATTTTCCACAAGACAGGGCTAAAAGAAAATTGAATATACCCCAGCCAATTCTCTATCTAGAGTCACCAGCCCCAAACCTCAACTCCTTTTGATTTGTTTCTTGGCTCTGGGGCAAAGATTTTCCTGAGTTCCATTTCTCATAGTGCTGAGGGGGTGATGATGTCCTTCCCTGAAGTATTTCATTAAGTACGTTTTTCATTAAAAAAAAAAAAGAATTCTTGCCATCTCTGATTTCCAAAAAGGAAGGATAAAGAGCCCAACAGAGAAGGTTCCCAAAGGTGCATGCTAAAATCACTGTACCCTTTGGGGAGTAAGCATTTATTGTTCTATCCAGCCACTTCAGTAACTGAGGCTCTTACTGTTTGTACAGGAGAATAAGTGCTAGTCTGTCTCCTAGGCAGGACCAGTTCACAACCTGTCAATGAAATCCACAATGGTGCTGCAGAGAAAGAGCTGTACTTGGGTGCCCCGAAACATCTTTTGTACTCAGGACAGGTCACCCCTTACAGTTACGCAGAAGCAACACACTTCATTCCACTCATTCCACGCCTCTGCACATTCCGTTCCTCTGCCTGGGATGCCTTTCTCTGTCTCTTCCGCAGGATAAAGCCTCCTTATTCTCCAAGACTGACCCTAGGCATCACCTTTCCTAGGGAATCTTCTCTTTCTCCCAGGATTACCACTCAGCATCTCCTTTCCCCATTCTGTGTCCTTTCTATATGTCGCCATAGTAACCTGGGCAAATCACTGTCAAGGTGCTCAGCACCCTGTATCTGTCTTTTATCATTGAGTCCCAGGAGTTTGTTATTCTACGTACAAGTATCTCATCAGAGACATGACTTGCAAAGATTTTTTCCTATTGTGTCGGCTGTCTTTTCAGTTTCTTGATGGTGTTCTTTGAAATACAAGAGTTCTTACTTTTTATACATTTTCGATTTCTTGAATCAGTCTCAGAAGACTGTATCTTTCTAGAACTTCCCTCTTTCATCTCAATTATCCAACATTTTGGCATATAGTTGTTCACAGTATCCCTCATAATCCTTTTGAGTTCTGTAAGGTCAATAGTAATATCCCTTCTTTCATCCTGGTCTTTACGAATTTGACTCTTCTTCCTTTCTTCCTTAGTAGTCTAGCTAAAAGTTTGTCAATTTTGTCAATCTCTTCAAAAAATCGACTTTTTCTGAGGCTTTTGATTTGTTTTTATTGAATGAAAAATTCTTGAAATTCTATAGTGCCTTACAGTTTTCAAAAGTTTCACACACGATTTCATAATATCCCTTTTTCTCCCTACCCGTTTCAGCTCACCACTGGTAACCACATTTGTTATCTATAGCTGTGAGTCAGCTTCTTGTCTGTTTTACTTACTAGTTTGTTGTGTTTTCTAAATTCTACATATAAGTGATATCATACAGCATGTGTTTCTCTGTCTGACTTACTTCATTTAGCATACATCCCTCCAAGTCCATCCAAGTTCTTGCAAATGGCAAAATTTCATTCCCTTTTTTTTCCCTTTTTTTTGGCTGCACTGGGTACTCACTGTCATGCAAGGGCTTTCTCTGGTTGGGGTTCCTCTCTAGCTCCAGTGCACAGCTTTCTCTGTTGCAGAGCATGGGCTCTAGAGTGCCTGGGGTTCATCAGCTCTGAGGCACGGAATTAGTTGTCCTGTGCGTGTAGAATCTTCCTGAACCAGGGATCGAACCTGTGTCCCCTGCACTGAAAGGCGCATTCTTAACCACTGGACCACTGGGGAAGTCCTACCACATATTCTTTATCCATTCATTTGTTGATGGACAGTTTGATTGCTTCCACAACTTGGATGGTTTGCAAACTGCAAATAATGCTGCTTATATATAACCATTAGGGTATATGGATCTTTGCAAATTAGTGTTTTTGTTTTCTTCCAATATACCTTTGCTTTTAAAACAATAATTGCAATTAAACAGAGACAGCCTATGGGGAGAGGGCTGCAAAGGATTACACTAAAGGTATGAGAGGATTTTCAAAGTTGATCAGAGCACCAAACTAAAGAATGACTACCTAAATTCACACATGCCCAGACTTGCATTTCAAAACACTTATGGACAGAAATATGATCTCCAATACCCAGACTTGATATACTTCAGTTCTTTGGCTTTACTTGAACTTCAGCACATCCCCTGTTCCTTGTCTCCTCAGAAGCACATTCTGCCAGTTCTACAGAAGAAAGTGTCAAGCCAGACAAACTGAGAAAACTGTCTAGAAAAGGCAGTAACTTCTGCCTCCCAGACAGAAGGGCTCTAGACAGCAAAACAAACTATCTAGTTCATCTCTTCCAAAACAGAAAAGTAAAGGCTGAAAGGAAAATAAAAGGAGGGGAAATAAAAAGAATCCAAAAGCAAACTCTCCTGAAATCTGTCCTGAGTCATAACTTCCCTTCCACTGGGGCTCTCCTTACCCGGAATGGGGTGTTAATTCGGCTCGTGAGCGTATCCAAGATGTGGACATTCTCGTGCTGGTGCAACAGGATAAAACGGAGGAAGATCTCGAGCAGTGCTGGCTCGGAGATGCTGCGCAGAAAAAGGTCCAGGTAGGCGGTTGTGGTCATGACCTCCTCCACAGTCACCTGGGCCCAACGACAGAGTGAACACAGGTGAGCCTCCCCTCGATGCTGCGATACATGCCTCTCCAATGGCCCCCGGCCTCACCGTAGTGACCCCATCAAGGCAAGAACACGCCTGCCACAAGAACACACTTCAGAGCTTCATTTGAAGCCCCTAACCTATTCACATTCCTCAAAATCTCATGCTGATTCTGCCTTTTAATTCAGTAAGGGAAAAGCACAGGCAGAAAGAAGCAATTCAAGTGTTCCGACAACCCTGATCACCAGATGCAGTTCAAATACCATCAAGATTTTAGTGTGTAATCACAAAGAAGGAAAAGATAATAGAAAGTATGTTCATGGTCCATAAAAAGGATTAATTAGAAAGCTCAGTATTACGTGTTTCATTACTAGTCATTCAATAAACTTTTATTGGGTTTTCCTATGAACAAGAAGCTAGAAACAACACATTTTCTGTCCAGGAAGATGGGTTCCATTTATGATCTAGCAAACTAAATAATAATATGATAAATAGCAAATGAGAGGTGCAGAAACAAAATGCTGTAGAAGTTCAGATATGTTTCAGGCAAGTTGCAAGTCAAAATTTTATAACTGAATAATATATATAAAGTATTATTTATAAACTGCTGTAAGAGTTTACTGCTTATAAAGTAACTGTGACTTTTTAAATAGTACAGATTACTATTTTCTATGTGCTGTGATTTTCCCATGCAGTAAAACATCAATCTTTCAGGAAACAGACTCCTCTAAAGAGTCAAGTTTTTCAAAGAGCTGAGGATTTGATGCTTAAAGCAACATAATTTTATTTTAACCATTCTGATTGGGAATATTTTAAAGAGTGAGTAGACACTGCTTTGTCTTCCTAAAGGTAGAAATGTACTTGTGCTCAGTTGTGTCCAACTCTTTGCGACCCTGTAGGCTGTTGCCTGCCAGGCTCCTCTGTCCGTGGGATTTTCCAGGCAAGAATACTGGAGTGGGTTGTCACTTCCTTCTCTAGGGGATTAAACCCATGTCTCCTGCAATTGCAGGTGTTGGCGGGCAGATTCTTTACCACTGAACCACCTGGGAAGCCCTAAAGGCAGAACAGGGGTCATCAATTGCCATACTGTCTGTAACACAAAAAGACTCAAACAGGGTTGCATGAGAATTACCAGGGAAACAGTTCAAAATTTCATATTTCAATCTTATACCCTAGAAAGTTTAGATATCTCCCCTGCCATGAGTCTAACACACTTGATGCTAAATGAAACAGATGGTAATAAATTTTGAGTGATCACATCTTTTCTTTTCCAGTATTCGATCTTCTTTTCTCCTCACTTTAAAAGTGTTAGCTGTCATTTTATCATACTGTTACTGGGCCATTCCTTTAAAAATGCTTTCCTCTTCTCCTTTTCTGCCTTCAAAATCCACAACTCAGTTTAGAAACCAGATCTCCAGACCTGCTACATAAGCGTGGACAGTCCTCGTAAGGATGCATCGGTGCAGAAAGGCTTGAATTACTTTTATGAATTTCTTGGTTCTTAGGGATGTGCTAGATAGGTGAGTCCATATAGATATTACCAAATCAGTTCTGACTGTGTTCTTTATTCTAAGCAAGGCCCCTACAGGACATCTGAATGCACTCTCAGAACCCACTGACTGTACCCTGAGTGGCCTGAGCACAGTGTCCGGCCCTTCCATTCCCACCTCAGTGCCAATCTTATGACTCCTCACTCAACACACCCCTGTGTCATCTGACCAGATGTAAAAGCTCTCTGTGCCCAAATAAAGCAAAGGAAACAGGTAAGCACCAACCACGTGGCAGACAAATTACTTTGAGAAGAGTCCTCCTCATGGGCTGCTCTGCTTCTGAACAAACGGCTTCTATCCTTGCATCTTCCTGTATTCTCTAGCCCCAAGCTCACGGCACTTATAACACTGTCCTGGGACACAAGCTGTGACTTTTTCTTTATTACTGCAGGGCGATGTAAAGAGCCTGGTGCACAGAAGGTACTTAATAAACATTTCCTGAACAAATGGCAGCCTCCAAGGACCTGGCAATTTACATTTGCCAAAATTGAGCTTAAGTTTTTTCATTTCTCCCTCTTCTCTACATGAAATCTGAAGGCCCCAGTGAGTGGGGACATTTTTTAAAATAAAAATTACAGAATAACTGATTTCACCCAGAACAATTAAGGGGAAAGGACTGACACCACCACCAAACACATAGTTCCATTAGCTCACACAGATTGCACAACTGCAATCTCAGGGTCCTAGAGTAGAAATTTAACCTAAAATCATTTACACAAAATTTGAATTCCCTAACAATCTTGATTACTAGAAGAAAAAAAAAGGAGCATTAATCGATTCCTGGGTAGGGAAGATCCTCTGGAGAAGGAAATGGCAACCAACTTGAGTACTCTTGGCTGGGAAATCCCAGGGACAGAGAAGCCTGGCGGACTACAGTCCATGGGATCACAAAAAAGTTGGACATGACCGAGCGACCAAACAACAACAATCATTCCAAAGGGACCACGTGTGTAGTTTCTGTGTTTTCAACTTACCTGTGGAGCACTGCTGAGCTGACATGCTACACACAATTCCAGAAGCTGCCTTTGCACCAATAGTGTAGCATCAGCTTTTCCTCTCTTTAGTTATGCATGGCCGTAATCAGCTCAAAAGCACAGCGATAAACTCTTGAGAATCTAAATCTCAGTCTTTGGGACCTGGCATGAAAGGCGGGCATTAAGCATCTATTGTTTACTACTCTTAAGCCGGATAAATGGAAAGATTTTTGTTTTTTTTTTAGAAATCAAAGCTGTCATTTATAAGCTTAGAGGATTTAAGGAAGCACTTGGAGGGGCAGCATTTACATAACGTGCTATAAATATTAAAACCCAATTCCATTAAGCATCAGGTTGCAAAATCTTTATGAATCAAGGTCACCCTCACCTTAAATGAATACCCAAACCAAGAAAATCTGGTTCCCTTCTCTTTCCCCCTCTTCCCTCCTCCATATTCTCAGAGCCCTTAGAAGCTTTTTATCCCAGAAAATCTTCTCCTGCCCCATTATCTTGACTTCGCAGAAACTTCCTCTAATCCTCCAAATAGGAAACCTCCTTAAGCGAGGATGAGACCAGAGCCTAAGTGTGATCACTTGAAAGCTAATGATGAGCCACGAGGGGAGGGCGGCTGGGCTGTGCAGAATGTGAAATTCAGGTTCTGCCAATGCCCCAAAGAGCAAGTACCAGCAAAACGGGAGAGCAGCCTCCTCCTCGTGGGCCAGTCATGAAGGACAATCAGCTGCTGATGTAAGGAGGACCTTTCTGCCTCACCGTTGTGTGTCAGTATTTATTGATCTCGTTCTATAAAGCACTGCAGCTACAAATTTACATAGAAATTCTAGCAGAAAGGGTGAATGAGGTTCTACCATACAATACACAATAATAAAGCTTGGGAATGTTCTTTCTTACTAAAGGCAGACCGCAGTGGCTGCAATGACTTAAGGAAAACTCAGGTCCTACAGACAAATAATTATCCTTTACAAGAAGGTACAACCATGAACCCAAACAGGATATTTGCTTAGGCACTTTCACATGCCTACTTTTCAGCCCAAGTTCTAGAATGAGACCCTGACACAGGTACTTATTTTTACTGCTATGCAGTCCAGTTTAGTCTATTTTTTGAAATCCCTTCTCTACCCTTTCCACCGCCACTGACCCCTACCTGAGTTGTCCTTCATGCCAAGTGCCCTTCGCCAACTGCTTAAACATGTTTTTCAAACCATAGTTTGAGACCCAAAGTAGGTAATACAGACAGTGCCTTGGTCCACGCATGGTTTAGACCAGATTCAAACAGAAAGTATTGGAATAGACTGCATGTAGTAAAAATAAACTTTGTAACTCTTGGGGGAGGAGAAGGATGGGAATTCCTGGCCTAGCTTGTTAGTCACCCACTAAAAGCAGCTGCCAAAGGTGCTACTGTGTCCCCAGGAGCCTGGTGGGAAGATCTAAACCTCTGTGTGCTGAGGAATTCCTTGACATCTGTCTTTAGGTACCACTGAGAGGTGTGGCGGAAAGGGCATAGAGGCAAAATGAGACAAGGAATCTTGTTTAGCCTCAGTGTCTCTGAGGGCTGTGGCTTCCCAAAAGGTGTGGGTGACATCGTTTTACAAGTGTACAGATAGTCTCTCGGAGAAGGCAATGGCAGCCCACTCCAGTGCTCTTGCCTGGAGAATCCCAGGGACGGGGGAGCCTGGTGGGCTGCCGTCTATGGGGTCGCACAGAGTCGGACACGACTGAAGTGACTTAGCAGCAGCAGCAGCAGGAGTAAAAATGAGTCCTGTTTTGCCAAACTTTTATATAAATATGTTGTTCCAACTATACGTAATACAATATATTTTGCATGCCTGTGTCTTGTTACATTCAATTAAGAAAATGCATACACAGAAATGTAGAAAATAAGTTTCTGGCTGTGCATTATATTAATAGTTACAACAGTTGAAAAAATACTAAAGTACCAGTGCAAAAACCCAACCAATTCACAACCTTTCTGCCGTCTTTCCCCACCAGTGCCCTCCACTCCGGGCCATCTCCCAGTAAGGCCTGGATCTGGGTGAACTGCGTGAAAAGCTGAGATCGGTTCTGTGGACAGGAAGGCAACTGAATTTACTGTCAGTCTACGCCTTTTTACCTTAGCCTAAGAGCTCCAACCGCACTTCCATTTTCTTAATTAAAATTTTAAGTTTCCCAGAAATGGACAAAATAGAGATTTTATTTTCTTTGAAAAAGGGGATGAGGGGGAAGAGAGGAATTGACACTGTGTCACACATTCCACTTGGGCAAAGTCAAAGCTCTCTCCAAAGTGAAGCTAGAACCCAGCCCAGCATCATGCCCACAATCACAGCAGCACATCAGCTTAATGCACAGCGTAGGAAGAAAACTGAGCATATAGACATCCTGACCTTTCCATTATCAGCTCTAGTGGGGCAGCTCCACTGGCATCTAAATTAGCAGCAGAATCCTCCCTGTAATGGCAGGTCTGTGTGTGTGTCCTGAAGATGCTTCCCCGCCTGCTAACTGTGCTTTGTGTGAGATCTGGGCACACTGGGACAAACAGACGGCTACTATCTTCTGTCGCCTCGGCAGGTGGCGGGCGGCGGGATCAGGTGGCTGTTGCGCCCTCTCCACGTTAGAAGCCACCCTTCTCTGGCTTCCCCTTTGGTGTAGAGCAGACAACTAGCCCAGCAAGGGCTCCTCTGGGTCCTCTGTGAGGCCTCAGCCCCAGGGGCTCCACCCAGAGAGCAGGGAACAAGGAGACCGGGCCCCCCGGACCACCGAAATCAGTAGCGGGGAAGGAAAGATGAGGCTGGATCTCTTGAAACAGACACGAAGGGGTTTTTCCAGGGAACACAGGCTGAGACCCCAACTGCTGCTGCCAGAGGGAGAGCCGCTGAGGGACAGGCCGGGGCGTGTCCACCCCAGGGCAGCCACCGCTGCAGCTGGACTCTTCCCAACCTTCTCCTTCCCTCCCAGGACTCAGAGCACGAACAGTACTCAGGAACAGAGGCGGAGAGACAGACACCCTGGTTCTCAGGGAGCGGAGCTGCAGTTTCAGCCAAAAGTTCAGGACAGAAAACGTGCAATTATTCCCAGTCTGCAAACAGGCTGCAGCTGGCGGTTCAGGCTCCCTCCCTCCGGGCCCCTTCTGCTCCTCGGCCTCCAGGCACTCACTGCATCTACCCCCCCACCAGAGGCAGGCGGGGATGTGAGAGGAGGTGACATCCAAAGTCCGTTCAACTCAGTTCAGTCGCTCAGTCGTGTCTGACTCTTTGTGATTCCTTGGACTGTAGCACGCCAGGCCTCCCTGTCCTTCACCAACTCCCAGAGTTTGCTCAAACTCAAGTCCATCGAGTCGGTGACGCCATCTAACCATCTCATCCTCTGTCGTCCCCTTCTCCTCCTGCCCTCAATCTTTCCCAGCACCAGGGTCTTTTCCAGTTAGTCGGTTCTTCACATCAGGTGGCCAAAGTACTGGAATGTCAGCTTCAGCATCAGTCCTTCCAATGGACACCCAGGACTGATCTCCTTTAGGATGGACTGTTTGGATCTCCTTGCAGTCCAAGGGACTCTCAAGTCTTCTCCAACACCTCAGTTCAAAAGCATCAATTCTTCGGCACTCAGCTTTCTTTCTAGTCCAACTCTCATACCCATACATGACTACTGGAAAAACCATAGCTTTGACTAGACGGACCTTTGCAGGTAAAGTAATGTCTCTGCTTTTTAATAAGCTGTCTAGGTTGGTCATAGCTTTTCTTCCAAGGAGTAAGTGTCTTTTAATTTCATGGCTGCAGTCACCATCTGCAGTGATTTTGGAGCCAAAGAAAATAAATTTTCTCACTGTTTCCATTGTTTCCCCATCTATTTGCCATGAAGTGATGGGACCGGATGCCATGATCTTAGTTTTCCGAATGTTGAGTTTTAAGCCAACTTTTAAAAAAAAATTAATTTATTTATTTTACTTGGAGGCTAATTACTTTACAATATTGTGGTGGGTTTTGCCCTACACTGACATGAATCAGCCGCGGGTGTACATGTGTTCCCCATCCTGAACCCCTCTCCCGCCAACTTTTTCACTCTCCTCTTTCACTTTCATCAAGAGGCTCTTTAGTTCCTCTTTGCTCTCTGCCATAAGTCAATAGGTGTGGCTGTTCTTCCCTAAAATAACTGAGGAAAGAGATTAAAGTGATGGCTACAATGATTTCTGCAACATATTTTAAGGAAAAGAAGTTAAAAGTAAAACCAGTCTCTGCCTCTTCCCCCAGTATTTTCTTGATGTATCTATAATACATTAAATATATTAATTATTTAAATCAATTAAATATTAATTGATTGACTAATTAAACAGAAGATACTTCTCCTTGCCTATGATAAACCTCTCCCTGGAGAAGTCAGCAAATTATTTATAAAGCCTTTCTTCCTATTCTATGTCTATATAATGTGTACAATACTACTTCATTATAATGTAACTTATCAGAGTATAATTCAGTATATGATTCACTATATTTGAACCATATCCAGTATAGATTTTCATTACTGAAATACTCCAAATATCAGTAAGAAAGTTATTTCACAGTATGGCTCTGTGGTCAGAAACAAGGAAATTCTGGAGCAAAATAAGTTTTATCTCCGAAGCAAAGATCTGAAGAGTATTCCGAAGATCATTTCATCCATCCCTTTCTGTTTACTAGTTCTGCCAGAAAGATTCTTCTTAGTTGCAATATGAAGAACTATAAAAACAACATCACCGATCTGTTTGGGGGCTGCTGTGCATAATTGAAGACTATTCTCAGCATATTGTTTCAGCTCTCTGAGTCCACACCATCTCAGGAGAACTGAGTGGACCTAAGCAGAAAAGATACTTATTGGAAGAAGCCTGGGGTAAGCTAACAGGATCGCCAGAAGCCTGAAGAGCAAGCTTAGAGAAGAAGGGAGGTCTGATGGTGGGAAGCCAGAGGCAATCAAACAAGGGATTACACAGCTTCCTTTGGCAACACAGCTCAGGAGTTCTTTGCAATCAAGAAAGCATGCCTCAATGTAAAGTAAAATTCCACCTGCTGTAATGTAAAGTGTGCCTTACACTTGCTGCCCTCACGTTAAGAAGTGGTGATGGAGAGAGGCTGTCCCCCAAAACTCAACTTCCCTTCCTGTTCTGGAATTCTTATGAAAGCCCTCAGCTTCCTCTTTGCTAGAATAAGTCCATGCCCTTTTTCAATCTTCTTAATGCATTTTTCCATTTTTTAAGATTGCAAACTTACTGCAGAAATGACTATGTCTGACCTACAGGGTGAATTCTCAAAACACTTTGTACACCAGCAGGTACCCAAAGGATAATCAATAAACATGTCAGGATGGAAATCAGCTGCCCTGTTACTAATAAAAACAAACAAACAAATATGGTTTTCAAAGTCTACGCTGGGGATGCCTTCATTAGCAAGGTAGTTGATTCATTTGACAATATGTGAACAGCAGAGGAAATCTTCCTTTTGTGTGTGTGCTAAGTCACTCGGCCATGTCCAACTCTTTGTGAACATTTCACAGGAAATAAAGAGCCTGACTCATGCAATGCTCTTGATTATGGCAACTGAGAAAAGTGATCCCTTGGGAAAAAGGAAATGCTTCCTTGGGCTTCCTCCTAATTTCTCTTCTTGGTTAACAAGACAATACTATTGAATTCTGATGAGCACACATTAAACCCAGTGGTGGAGGGGAAATGGTTCAGAGGGTCGTTTCAGGCAGCTTCTTTAGAATGAAGTTTTATTTGAGAGCACCTGTAACACGGCGGAATCTAATGCCTGTCACCCCAACCCCCATTCAATCTACTTGCTGGGTTCCGTGTATTATTTGGGAGTGGGATTTTATACACGGGCAGTTTTCCTAGACACCAAAACTGTAACAAAGACAAGTTCTGATGATAAAGGGCAGATTTCACGCCTGGCTTCTGTGCCACTAGAGAAGACCTCAATACAGTGGAAGACCGGAAAAACACACAGGTGTTTCCTCCAACAAATTCAGTAAGTCTAGTCTTCCTGGCGGTTTTCTTTGTTACCCCAAATGCGTTCATCATCAGGTACTCAACAATCACGGGGTAAGGCACACACAGGGCCATCCTGTCAGTTACTCTGTCTCACCTAAAATGCAAGTCAGTCACAAAAATGACTGGAAAGGGGGGCTCTTAAAAGAAGCCCACTTCTTTTAAGTACGTAAATGTTAGAAAATGTCAGTCGATCAGTTGTGTCCGACTCTTTGCGACTGTATGGACTGTAGCCTCCCAGGTCCCTCTGTCCATGGAATGCTCCAGGCCACAACACTGGAGCGGTTGCCATGCCCTCCTCCAGGGGATCTTCCTGACCCAGGGATTGAACTCGAGTCTCCTGCATTGCAGGCAGATTCTTTACCGTCTGAGCCACCAGGGAAGCCCCCTACAATTTTCTATGCTATTACATAATCTTCTGCATTTACTGGAAAAGTTCATTGAGTCAACATCCCTAAATATCTCAAGCAGGTTAACTAAATCACTTTTAGAATAAGGAAATGAATAAAATACATAATGCTTTAAAAACTTAGTGTGGGGTAAAAGAAAACTATACCCAGAACGTGAAATAAGCAGGCTATAAGCTTCCTTTCCGTTCTCTTTGTTTTCTGGTTTTCTTACGACCACCTGAAGAAAAGCTTGCAGGGCATTTGTTGCTGATAAATGTTTAATGATCTCTTAGGAGCGTGCAGGGAAAGAATAAAAGATTAACACTAACTTCCAGACCAGATTCTCCCTGCCTTCTCCACTTTTGTTTCCAAGATGAATACTACCTGGCTGCCTTAGATAAGGTGGGGTTTTGTGTGAGCTGATTTTGTGTTTCTCCATGTAGAGTGGGTGGGACCCTTCCTGTCTTTCCATGATCCTGACACTTAAGAGCAGAACCCTGTGATTCTGCATTATCTCCCTTCGGCACTTGTTGAAAAAGAAAGAAATCTAATTTTTCTTTTCAAATCAAAAACTAAATGAAAGCTTAATTTATAGCCCTAATTTTCTCCCCCTGCAACAGGTGAGAAGTGACATGAAAAACTATGGGAGGTCAGAGACGAGGAGGTTTCACAGTACCTGGGACCCACTCAAACTCCAAAACGGGGTAGGTGGGTGTGTATAAGGCAGTGAATACAGACAGGTTGGTCTCCCAACTTCTATAATTTTGTTTTTTTTTAAGTACAGATGATTTACAATATTGTGTTAGTTTTAGTACATTGATTCAGTATTTTTGCAGATTATAGTCCATTATGGGTTATTACGAGATAATGGGAATAATTCCCTGTGCTCTGCAGTATGCCCTTGCTGCTTACTAACTTCCATAATTTTTAAAGCAGCAAATCTAGGGGAGAAGAGCTGTCCAAGGAAAAGGGGCAGCACCAGGGAATTTGGGATCAACATGTACACAATGCTATGTTTAAAATGAATACCCAGGGCTTCCTTGGTGTCTCGGTGGTAAAAGATCTGCCTGCCAATGCAGGAGACGGGGGCTCAATCCCTGGTGGGGCAGGATCCCACATGCCGTGGAGCAATTAAGCCCATATACCACAACCACTGAGCCTGTGCTCTAGAGCCAGGAGCTGCAACTACTGAACACATGCACCACAACTACTGAAGCCCGAGCATTCAAGAGCCTGTGCTCCACAGCAAGAGGAGCCAGCACACGAGAAGCCTGTACGCCACCACCAAGAGGAGCCCCTGCTCGCCACAACGAGAGGAAAAACCCTGCTGCTGCTGCTGCTGCTAAGTCGCTTCAGTCGTGTCCGACTCTGTGCGACCCTATAGACGGTAGCCCACCAGGCTCCGCCGTCCCTAGGATTCTCCAGGCAAGAATACTGGAGTGGGTTGCCATTTCCTTCTCCAGTGCATGAAAGGGAAAAGTGAAAGTGAAGTCGCTCAGTCGTGTCCGACTCTTAGCGACCCCATGGACTGTAGCCTACCAGGCTCCTCCGTCCATGGGATTTTCCAGGCAAGAGTACTGGAGTGGGGTGCCATTGCCTTCTCCGGAGGAAAAACCCACGTGGCTACAAAGACTCAGCACAGCCAAAAATCAATAAAATTATTTCAAAAAATAAGATGGATAACCAAGGACCTACTGTCTAGCACAGGGAACTCTGCTCAGTGTTATGTGACAGCCTGGATGGAGGGGGCTTTGGGGGGAGAATGGATACCTGTGTATGTATGGCTGAGTCCTTCTGTTGTCCACCTGAAACTATCACAACACTGTTAATAGGCTCTACTCCAATATAAAATTAAAAATTAAAAAACAAACCTAGTCAGAATAAGAGACACAGATGCATGGAACAATTTTATGGACTCTGAGGGAGAAGGTGAGGGTGGGACGTTCTGGGGGAATAGCATTGAAACATGTATATTATCATATGTGAAAAAAAAAAAAAAAACACCAGCCTGTAGAGTACAAGTCTGTGAAGCAGTAAATCATCCTCCAACCCTCCCCCAGGGCCATAGCTTGGAAAGCAGACAGCTCTACCAGAGCAGAAAGTGCCCTCTGCCCATTAGATCATTAGATCACGGTGCTTGTGAGTCAAGCAGGAGATGCCCTTCATCTTCCTCTTTGCCCACTCAGCAGGGCATCCCTGGTGCAGCCAACAACCTACATAGGCCTATCCCTGCCCAGCCAGCATTTTTACAAGAAGTACAATAACTGGAACTTCCCACTGCCCATCAATGGTAACATGGAAGAAATCTTGAGGTGTAGAGTAGGTACTTGTAAATATCCCCCAGTACTCAGTCTCCATTTCTTCCTGGGAACAAATCCTAACTTTACAGCTAAAAACCACATTTCCCTTCTTCCTTTGCATGTAAGTACCTCAGTATATATCTGGGCCAGTGATGTATAAACAGAATTGGTGGATGGGATAAGACAAGATTATTGAAGGGCATTTTCTGTCTGCTACAGTTAAACCCTATGCAAACTGATCCAGTGTTTTCTCTGAAAATAAGACGACTTGCTTGGTAAGTAAACTGCTAGAGAGATCTCATCCACAGCATTGAGAACAGTGCCTCCTGTATACCAGGCACTCAGAAAAGAAACGAATTTTCATACCAGAAGACCAACTGCAACTACTGCAGCCCATGATAAAGCAGAAACGTGGCGTCAAGACTAATTTCATAGCCCATTCTCCAAATAATCCTCCAAAACACAAGAAAAGTCTTTTCTGAAACTTTTTAAAGCCATGGCACGTCATAAGAATTATATTTTACAATAATATGATACTTACCATTACTTAACACAGTGGATTCTGATATTTTCTATTTGATTCTGTTTTGAAGTGCTATTTGTGACCTACCAGACTGATTTTGTGGCTCATTAGTGTGACAAGACTCAGTGTTCAAAACTCTGTTTAAAATATATATATATATTTACTTCCCTGTTAAATTTTCTGTCCACTAATAAATGAATAAGCACTATAGTATAATTTTCAATGTAAAATGAAATGGAAAGAAAGTGGTAGAAATAACCAAAACATTGTTCTTATTTTGTTTGACATTTTTTATAATTAAATACAAGCACTGGTGTCTTGGGGCCCCTACAACATAAGACAGATATTGGATCTGCACTGGGAAGACCCGCCGGGGACTCCGGAGGAGCAGAGAGTTGGCTAGGTGACCCATCCTTCTCCAGTCTCAGCTCCTGCTTTCAACTCCTCCCTGGCAACGGGCAGCATTGTCTCTCTGCGTTCAGCAAAGCCAGGCTGTCTTTGCCCCAAGTTTGGTTCCTAAACCTCTACCCAGGGTGGGTAAGTACTTGTGTTAGCTGTTCTTTCTCTTTGCTGAGCAGCAAATTAAAAACGTACTTCCTTCTAAGCTGGAATTCTCAGAATCTATAGAGATAGTAATTTAAGAATGTTTTTTTTAAAAAAGGCATCACAGGGTAGTTGAAAATGGACTGCAGTGGAATGCGAAACACTTGCATGTTAACCTTTAACCTTTGGTATCTGGGGGCCTTGGGCAAGTCAAGTAACCTCCAGGCGTATCAGCTGCTGTGGCTGCACACTGACCCTGGAGCCTCTGACCTGCTGCATCCGCTCGGGCAGGGAGTAAACATTTATCAACGAAGAAAGTCAACCATGAGATGCAGTGACAGCTTCTGTGAAAAGTGCCTTCCTCCACAGATTTTGGTAAGAACATAAAGGAGGGAGGCTCTACAAGATAATAAAAAAGCACTTTGGAACACTTAGAGGATGCCAAAATGTAAATACAAAGCTGCCACGTCAACCTTCTGTGGATAAGTTAATGCTGAAGAACTGAAACTTCATCAATTCCATATCCTCTGTTCCTTTCACAAACATTAGGCTCATGGACTCTGGATATTTCTTTTCCAATCTTCCTCGTGTACTCAGCTGTAAAATGATGGTGTTGGACTAGCTGATCCATCTTCTCAATTTCCAAAACCTGAGATTCTTTGAGCCTGTATCAATGGCATGAAACATGAGCCAATTCTGGTTCTTCGTCTTGGTAATTTTACCTTCCAGCATAACCAACACCTAAGTTTATTCTAGTGTAGAGATAATGGTGCTAGCCACTGTTTTTTGATATATTTATTTAACCAACTGCATATTCACTGAGGGCTTTTCATGTGCACAAGATAGTAGCAGCTGAGGAAACATAAAGAAGGATAAGAAACATCCTGTCCCTCATGGTACTCATAGCAGCTGGCTGGTGAAATTCACATGAGACAAGCGCTAAACTGTGTGGTCCCCAGTGGAGAGTGAAGCAGCAATTCAGAGATGAGAGAAAGCGGTATGTGCTTAAGTGCAAGGTGTTAGCCCAATATCAGGACTGTCCTGGGACTTAACAGACAGAAAAGAGAAAGGATAATCCAGCAGGAACATGGGGATAAGAGAGGACCATGTGGGCACTGTTCTGACTTCAGATTTACATTTGAAAAGCACGGGGTAGGACTTCCCTGGTGGCTAATATTCTGTGCTCCCAATGTAGGGGGCTGGGGTTGGATCCCAGTCAGAGAACTAGATTCTGCATGCTGCAACTAAGACCCAGTGCAGCCTACTAAATACATAAAATTAAGTTTAAAGAAAAGAAAATCACAGGGGAAGTTAGGTCCATAGGTAGGAAGGGGTCAGACTGGGGGTGGGGGGGTGTTTCAAAATCAAGTGAAAGAGTCTCAATTATCTTCTGCAGGCAACAGGGACCCATTTTAGGTTCTTGAGCACTGGAAGGACATTTAAACCACTACTATTTTTTTTTAAATATGAATTACTACTTCCAATTTGCTAGAATTTTAAAAGGCTGGATGTCTGTAGACCTGATAGAAAAACCAATGTCTCCAATCCTAAGACTTCTTTTCTGACACAAGATCTCCTAGCAAAGCACTTCTGGCCTTTCTCTGCGTCCCTCAGTAACTCTTCCCCTGGCAAGGGGGTAATTTGTCATTTTGATGAGCCTGTCCCTTCCTCTCTGTCTTCTTCCAGGAGCCAGGCTGCCAGCAGGAAGGACACATTCTTCTCTGCATCTGGAAGAGTCTGTCTAATTCTGGGCTCAGTATTAGGAATTCTTACGTACAGGTGTAAACCCTATTCTCCAGCAGCAGTTTTACTGATAATAAAGCTGCTCTTTTGCTCCTCCATCTGCCTCACTCATTTTTTCTCAACTTGTCAGAACCCAGATGGAGAAGAAATCCCTTTATACCCAATTAGAATATACTGACTATTCTGAAACTGCATTACAGTTCCCTCAGCCGCACAGATCCAGTTTACCCTGATTCACGTGAATGCCTTTGACTCTAGGCTCAGAGCCCCAATGAAACAGCACTGTCCTCCAGAAACCAGCAACCTACGGCAAAGGACCAAGGTAGCACCAAGACAGATCTATGGTAACGCACAGGCAGTCCTAACGGGGACCCTGGGACAGCCATTCAAAACAGCTGTCTCGTTCAGGCCCCCACCAGTCCCTGATCCTGGCATCATCTCTTCTCAGGTTCCCAGTGGTCAAAGCCCGTCTGTCTGTCCAAGGCCCAGACTACCCACTGTTAGGGAACCACTGACTGAAGCCATACACCTTGGCCAGGCAGATGATAACCACTCGCATGAGCTGTCTCACAACAGGAGGTCCTGATAAGGAATGTGGTACTGCTGCTGAAAGCTAACCGGGAGAATTCAGAAGGAACCAAAATGAGGGAGGCGATGCTAGCCCAAAACATGCCTCGTAAAGCCAACTGGAAGAATTCAGGCCTCCCGGGTGGCTCAGATGGTAATGAATCCACCTGCAGCACCGGAGACCCAGGTTCGATCCCTGGGTCGGGAAGATCCTTTGGAGAAGGGAATGGCTACCACTCCAGTTTTTCTGCCTGGAGAATCCCTTGGACAGAGAAGCCTGGCAGGCTACAGTCCATGGGGTGGCAGTCAGTCAGACACCACTAATTGACTAATACTTTTACTTCACACTTCAAAAAGAGGGAGGAGACACCGCCCCAAAATATGTCCTGTCAACCTTCCAGAATCCTTTGCACTGGACTCCATCTTGGCAGACAGACGTGCAGGCCACAGGGAAGGTCCCTGAGTCAGACCAAATACGGGCCAAGCAAGATGACTAGCCAGAGACAACTTGGAAACTCACCCCATTACCATAAAACCCGAGACTGCCAGCCGTGTGGCAGCGCAGTCCTCCTGGCTTCTCTCACCCTGCTGCTCTCTGCCCGGGCACCCCTTCCCATAGTCTCTTGCTTTGTTAGCCCGTGTGTCTCCCTGGACAATTCATTTCCGAGTGTCAGACAAGAGCTGACTTTCGGGCCCTGGAAGGCGGCCCTTCCTGCAGCCCATGCACCAGTCACGGCTTATATTAAAGTAATCCCCACAAGTCACATTTCCCCTTCTTCCCTGCTGACCCCTATTCTACACTGTGCAAATAAAAGTCTGTATTCGAGCGCCTTTGAGGTAAACAAACAGAATATACACAAGGTGAGTCACCAATGGAATTAACTCTTCTAGGGAGCAACTACATTTGAAGGCATTAATACGTGATGAGACTAAATTATGACACGTTGGTTTTGTGAGAATAAAAATCCTAAGTTTCCCAGGTGGGACCCCTGTTAACACTGCTTTCCCATCCCCATCCTCAGTCCACAGGCACGACAGCTGGACACACGGACCATGAAGCTACTTGTATCTCTGGGACCATTTCCAAAGGAGAGGAAAAAAGTGAGTTATTACTATCATTATCATTAATTATCACTATTATTAATAGTATCAATAATTCCAGAAGCAGCTAGCATGTATGAAGCCCCAGCTCTGCGGCAAGCATTGTATTAGGTGCTTCACATGAGTTAATTCACCGTGGCCCTGAGGGTATAGGTGTTAGGGTTCTCATCTTACAGATAAAAAAAAACTGAGCCTCACAAACTTGCCCCCCAAAGTACACAGTAAGTGGCAAAGACCAGATTCATGAGAGACCAGATCTGCTCGATACCAAATTTCACGTTCTTTACACAACAGGTCTGTCTTGCAAAAACCAAGACAAGAATTCTAACAATTCCTTGACATTCTCATCCCTTTGACCTCTGGAAACATAGCAGAAATACTTTGAAACTGAATAGCTGTATCAATTATGTGGACTGATTACGGTCAAAGACACTGTTTCCCATCATAAGAGTCCAAATGATGGCGTTTCGGAGGATCCATGCTCTCCCTGCCCCTTTCCCACCTCATCCTTCCTCCAGTTCAGCTTTGCTTCTCAGAAGCAACCTGCTTCCAGTGACAGAGCAGGACTTTACTCCAGAAAACACTTTCTCCAAAGAGCTCTGTGAGCACCCTAGTCCTGGACACCACAGAAAAAGGTGGAATCCATCATGAAGCCAGCAAGAGAGGGGGGAAAAAAAAAGCTCTTCAAACCAACCAGAGGGGAAGAAAAGGTTGAATGTGAGACACCAATGTTCCCACTGTCACCAGGACAAATGCCAACAACACAGACTCAACGGCCTCAGATGAGGACAATCAGAAGAATAAACTGCTTATGTGTCAATAAAACTGGGAGGAAAAAGCATTCCCTTTTGGCCTCACTGCCCCTGGACCCGTACTCCAGTCCCGCACCACCAGATTGTATACCATAACCACCTCCACCAGCACCACAGAGAGAGGTGAGCAGGGAGTCGCTGGACACCGTGACAACGTCCTTACTCCAATCACAGCACAGTATGCCACTGCTGGACCCAGAGAGAATGCTGCTTTTCAAATATGGATCTCCAATGTTCAAACTGGATTTGGAATCCAATGGTTCACAACACACTTTCAAGGACATCATACAGCAGTGGTTCTGAGCCTCATGTTAGAGTCACGTGGGGAGCATTTTAAACATACCCAGGCTCACAGCTCACCCAGATCCAGGTAAATCAGACTCTCCAGGGGTGGGGCCAGGCTTGCCTTGTTGATTCCGACATGCACCAAGGTGAGAACCACTGTCAGAAAGGATGTTCACACTGCACAGGAGATAAGGAGGCGCCTAAGAGATCTCATTTTAGCTGCTGGAGTAACAAAGGCAAAAAAGGAAAGAAAGAAGTCCAGCTTTTGCGGAGCATAGTCTGTAAATAAAAAGAGGATCACCACATCTTTTAAAAAGAAAACTCAGCCCCAGAAGGTAATGGGCATTTCAGATCTCAGGGCAAAGTCAGTGAAGAGACCCTCCTGCACCGCGTTGCTCACAAGTTTCTCTGCTTGAAAGACTCCATCTTTTGCCACCGATCATGTGAGATAAGTATTTTGCAGAGCTCGAGAAAAGATTTAAATCGCTATTGAAGGAAACAAAAGAATAATTTGGAAGCATCCCCAAACTTCATTTATCCAACTGGGTAGAAGAATACTGCACATTTACTAAAAAAGTTAATTGGCCAAATTAGTACTAGTGGATTTCCCAGTAATAATAGCGGGATTTGACTAATTCCCAACTATTATGGGAAGACCAATTACAGAAGAGTTAATGTGTTGAATTAATGAGTAAAACAATCCAAGCACTGCTAGAAAATATAGGCTGATATACTACCTACCTCCTAATCCTTCTTCCACCATTAAAGGAGCTGCAGCAATAGCCTGGTCACTGAGTGCCTTGTTCTGAGCACAGTGAGGTCCAAAGTGACCTTACCCTCATACTGAGCTGCCACCTTCACTCTCATGAGATAAACAGAGAGTTCCATGTGAGACTCTGCAGATTAATTAAGTAAAAAATTGTTTCTCTCTTCTTTTTAAACCCGGGCCACCAAAAAATTAAACCCAAGAGCCTCTTCTTAGATCCACTAGATGGTGCAAGCTCTCCTTTTGGAACAGACTTACCAGGAAGAGAAACTCAAGCAGGACATCAAAAAATGACTATGGGCGCACCCAAGCAGTCCCCAGCACTGCATAGGTGCCCAGATGGGAAGGGATCTGCTCCCTAAAATATCTGTCCATTTTCCAATTAACAAAAGCATAAGGAGAATTTTTCCAAATTCTGCATTAGGAGCTCAGGAATTAACTTCTACCATGGAAGGACTCATGTAACTAAGATTTACCTCGAGGGGGTAATGGGAAGAAATGATACCGAAGCCTCATATTCTGGAGATCTCAGCTGGGTCCAACCTCGGCCATAAGCAGCTGTGTGAGCCTGAGTAAGTCACCTAACCTCTCTAGTCCTCAATGCTGTTATCTGAAAAATGAGGAGCCGAGACTAAACCATCTCTAGGTCCAGCACTGAAACTCATGAGTGTACGTAATGCATTATGTTTCTTTCTATCTCCAATTCAATCTCCGCGTTTTAGATTTGATGAGAACTTTAAACACAAAGGGTAAGTTTCATGAAATCTATCCCGTCTGAAATTTGTTTAAACTAGATATTAATTTGCTTACTGAAAAACTGAGTTGTTATTAATTCATTTACTGAAAAACATTCATAGAGCACCTGTTGGATGCCAAGCATTGGGTCTACACCATGTCAGGGAATCAAGACATGGAGACAGATGAGAGAGCCCCTCACCTCTGCTCCCACATGGCTCCTCCACAAAATCGAAATCTCATGCACTTTGAAGTTCTCAACTTCAAAACGCTAAGAAAAAACTGCCCAGCCAGATCTACTAGTTCTATTAAAGCATGTAACACAAATATCAATATCATACATCTTACCCAGATAGTTTGATGTCTTGATAAATAACCACGGCAACGATATATTCTCAATATTTTAAACTTGATATCTCATAGGCATCAAGCCAAAAACAATAAGGAAAAGCTTCCCCACTTCATATCATTTCACTTCTGGATGTGGAGGGCATATTTTAGACATATATCTTAGAGCCATCACCAATTCTTCACTAATATTTTTTGTTCAGGTTCCTTCCGCTTCTTTCTATAAAATATATCTTCCTTCATACTTTTCCAGCAACATTCATCCTGAAGGTGGTCATTTCCCTTCTGGACCTCCACAACAAATAAACGTTGTCTCGCTTTCAGCAAAAGACACCTCTAGCCAATCTGAAACACCCCATTCCTCAAGCTCCTCACGTTCCCGACAGCTGTCAGGGAAACATCAGTTCACTCACCAGGTGGACCACAGCAGCTCTGAACTACTCATTCTCTCCTCACTCCCTCACCTTTGCTCCACACACACACCCTGACCTGCTCCCCACACCTCTGGTCACACATTCACTCATTTATTCATAAGACAGCACAATTGTTGGTTCGTGCTCAGTCACCCAGTCATGTCCGACTCTTTGCAACCCCATGGACTGTAGCCCACCAGGCTCCTCTGTCCATGGGATCTTCCAGGCAAGAACAGTGGAGTGGATCATCATTTCCTTCTCCAGGGGATCTTCTTGACCCGTGGATAGAACCCGGGTCTCCAGCTTGGCAGGTGGATTCCTGACCACTAGTACCACCTGGGAAGCCAGAATAGGGCACAAAAACTGCTAAACACAGGGCAGTGTGCTAGGTACGCTGTCATAACACATGTTCAATGAAGGGATGAATGAATGCACAGGGATGGTCTCTACACTCGTGGCGTTTACCCCCTGGTTGGACAGGTAAGACATATTAAACCTGTAGTGATCATACAGGAGATCTTTAAGTGCCATATGAGTGACACCAGCCAAACTCTAAAGAGCTGAGGAGTGGGGACTTCCCTGGTAGTCCAGTGGCTAAGACTACGTCACCCTTCAGCGCAGGGGGACATGGGTTTGATCCCTGGCTGGACAGCTAAGATCCCACATGTCTCGTGGCCAAAAAACCAAAACGTAAAACAAGAAGCAATACTGTAACAAATTCAACAAAGACCTTAAAAATGGTCCACATCAAAAAAATCTAGATAAAGACGTGAGGAGTGATTGCCTACTTCTGGCTTGATCATGAAGACTTTCAGAAGGAGGTGACATATGGTCTGCACACTGGAGGATGAGAAGGATCTGGAAAAGTCCAGTTGCAGGAGAAAGGGCAGCTCACGGAGAGGGAGGCACAGGCTTTCAACCAGAAGGCTAATTCACACTCAGTGTACAGCCAGTGGCCTGGGAGAACTGGAGAAGAGTCTATGGAGAAGGCAGGAGGAGGACATTCGGGATTGGCCTGGGAAAGAGTCAGAGCTGGGCTCTAGCAAGTATATGTCTGGGTTATTTCTCCAGTACCTTGATGCCTATAGTTCTCCACCCAATTCCTCTAGCAACATGCCAAATGCCATACTCACACAGCTAATAACAATGGTATTATGGTACAGCGTCACAAATCAGTGAAAGCACTGCTGGGTCATCTAAAACTATCATTTTCCAACAGGTACGTAGTAAACACAGAAACAGGTATAACAGAGTTAACATACACAGAGCACTCAGGCTGTGCCAGACATCATTTTAAAGTCATGCGGCTCTCATGGATCCTATACGGTAGGCACTATTATTAGTGCCGCCATTTTACAAATGGAAAGGAGAAAACTGGCTCAGAGAGGTTACAGGTTCTGCCCAAGGGCACCTAGAGAGCAAGCGGCAGAGCTTACATACTGACCTGGCCACCTGACTCTCAAGTCCACATCGGATTGAATCCTTTTCAGAGACCTTATTCACCAAACACCACTACATCGAGGTTTATGTCAATGAACGAACAAACCTGCCTTGCTCTCTGCTCTCTGTTCTAAGTCTATTTACTCAGGCAGTGTTTTACAGTTTTTGTTTTTATTTGTTTTGGCACAGCAGTAGATACGACATTGTAGAAATAGGAACGCCCCCAAGACACCATGAAGCTTATCAACACCGAGGTGATGCCACCATGAATCCTGTGGCCAGTTAGCTCACTATCTGTTCTGTGAATGTGCAAAATGAGGGGGAAGATTTAGATTCTCATTCATATAACAACATGGCCAGGCCTTAGCTGCACACACATACACCACGTGCCTTACTTGGAACCTCCATATCTACAAAACATCCAAAGACACAGAGCTTAAACAGGCTGGAAACCTAGTGTAAGACCTTAGATATTCATTACAAGATTTCCTTTAAGAAGAAAAAAAAAAGAGGTGAATGTTTCAATAGCTTCTAATATAATCTACTTCCACATTCTCAGATGCTTTCCACAATAAGTACTAGACATTTCATTTTTTTCCACAGTTGGTCCACAAGTAACAGTTCTGGGACACACAATGGACTCTCTTAGGTGCTTCTACATATTGATAAAGAGAAAAGTGCATTTGTATATGGGTGTAAATATCTGTACACATCATCTTTTCACTTAATATGAAGAATGTGGGAAGTGCAAAAGTAATCATTGTGGCAGTCAACCCTGCAAAATCACCCTATCCCCGCTTTACTGTGCAGTCCTCAGTTACAACCTCCTTCTCCCCTCTGCCCATAGCACCAAGGTGCTAGTAGGACCAGTGGAGTGGAGTGGCGATGCCTTTGTAATACTCTGGGATATACATAACATCGGTGAGTGGCCAGTATTCCCACCGCCGAGTTGACAGCACTTCCACTGGAAAGGAGTTTTTATGGTAGTGACATTACTGTCCACATACCCAAATAGCATCACACAGGAGAGGAGCAGAGGTGATTTCAGGGTGATGAGTAATGGCGCTTGCACAGCCTCCTGAACCATGAGGGGGTACTTCCCTCAGTCAAACACCATGCACACATCAGGGGCAGAAACACACCCTCACCACCCAACAGTCCTCTTGCATCACCTTTAGACACTCTGCCTACTAAGTCTTTACCTTATGCAAAACATTCTCACCCATGTCATCTGCTTTGTTGGCTAAAATGGCCTGAGTGTGGGGCAAAGCAGACCTCACCACCACGTTAATACCTTGCTCATTTAGAAGAGGTTTACAGCTTCCCCAAGTGTTACCTGCTTTCTTGTCTGATGCTTCCCACAGTCTTGGGAAACTGACAGTGGTGAATACTACACATGAAAAACTGAATCCTTAAGTAAGTTAAGATCCTCATAATCACACATCAAACTAGGGCCCATGTCTCCTGAATCCCACTTCAGTAAAAGAGCATAAGTAGCCACACGCCCACAGAAGGTGGCAGAGCAGTATGATCACCGAGAGAGGCCCCTGGAGCCCCTGGGTGCTGGCTAATGCGCAAACTCCAGGGCTTCAGCCCAACCTGTGAAACCCAAACCCCAGCCCTTGGGAGGCCGCAGGGAGGACACTCCCAGGGAATCACGTTTAAGTCTGAGAGGCTCTGGCACTGAGAATTTGAATGAATAGAGAAACAACTCTACAAACAACTGAACAGATACCGCATTCTGAGGGAAAGAGTAAAAAGGAAATCCAAAGCCATGCTGCCTATGAAACGACGTGAAAAGTAGGTAAGGAACAATAAGCAGATTATCTAAAATCAAAACACTATAGTACCGGGTTGGCCAAAAAGTTTGTTTAGGTTTTTGTGTAACAGTGTACCGAAGGAACTGTATGGCCAACCCAATAGTGTGTGTGTGTGTGTGTGTGTGTGTGTGTGTGTGTGTGTGTGTGTGTGTGTGTGTGTGTGTGTGTGTGTGTGTGTGTGTGTGTGTGTTAGTGGCTCAGTCATGTCCAACTCTTTGCAACTTCATGGACTGTAGCCCTCCAGTCTCCTCCATCCACAGGGTTCTCTAGGCAAGAATACTGGAGTGGGTTGCCATTTCCTTCTCCAGGAGTCTTCTTAGGCTATGGATAACACAAAGTCTTAGTCACTCAGTTGTGCCTGACTCTTTGTGATCCCATGGACTGTAGCCTGCCAGGCTCCTCTGTCCATGGAATTCTCCAGGCAAGAATACTGGAGTGGGTAGCCATTCCCTCTTCCAGAGGATCTTCCCAACCCAGGGATCAAACCCAGGTCTCCTGCATTGCAGGCAGATTCTTTACTGTTTGAGCCATGAAAATGGGTTAAAAAAAAATTTCACTGTCCAGTTACATACAGTGTCATGGGAAGGACATCTCATTTAGAGATTCAGCTGGTTAACAGGTAATATATGTATTTAGAACTAAGTGCCAGAGACAAAAAGCTCGTTCAATACAGCATCTCATTTGCTCTTCACAAGAGCCCAATAAGGTAGGTATCATTATCCACAGATATTATATACACACAGATGAAGGTACTTGCCACAGTCACGCTGCTAGTTAAATAGCAAAGGGTCAGAAGTCCAACTAAGGTTCACCTCAAAAGCCATTTTTTTTTGCAACATTAAACTAGATTGCTTCCCCAAATTGTACTAATCAAATACAATGCATTAATAGAATGTATTAGATGGCACACGCTTTCAGTTTTCAATTAATAAATCAAGTATTTCCAAGTCAAAGCCTCTTACAACTGTCACTGGAATCTTCTAGGTCTATTTAATAGCTGGCTCTCACTGGCTACAGCAATTATTAATTTAGGCTGTCTGGAGCTGGTCTGCTTAATATGAACTTTTCAATCCAAGTTTAATAGTGTGCTGCCAATCCATGTCACATAGCTGCAGGCCCTCGACAGGACCGGCCTTTTAATTACCTCATTCTGATGGCCGACAGGGACGGTCACATCTGGCCTCTCTGCTGCCACAGAATGCTTCCACGAGGCCCAGGGTAACAGGGGACAGAAAGACTGCTGGGGCTCTGCCCCCACCACCCCAGATCCTCAGTCACCCCTGGACTCCCAGCACTGGATAGGGACCACAAGGCTGTGCAGAGGTTTGAGGTGGCAACCGGCGCCCCAAGCCTTCTTATGGAGCTCACCCCTCACAGTCCTTGGCCATGCCCACTGCCAGCTGGCCCTGGAGGCACCCCATCCCCCCACCCTGGGCCCCCCGAGTCGGCTCAGAGGCTGCGAGGCCACGGCAGCAGCTTCCAAGAGGAACGACCTCATTCCTCCAATACATCCCAGGAGCCCTTCGCCTCACACAGACCAGTCATCTGCGGGCCCCGGCTGGCGCACAGCAATGCTTTCGGTGCTGTGGAGGACAGAATCGTTCCAAGTAACTGCTCTGCTCCGGGTCTGGTGAGAAACTAAGTTCCATATGCATGAGGAGAGTTCAACATCGCTCCAGGAAGGGAGTAAGGAGCTAGCAAAAGGGGAGGACAATGCTGGGGAGCCTTCTGTGATTGGAGAGGCTGGGTCCATAAGGTAGGGAACACATTTGAAAAAGCAAATTGCTGGAATGCACAAATAGAAATACAAAAGGGAAAGACCAAACTATGATCCCACTGGAGTTCTGGGTATGGACTCCCTCCCCACCCCCTCAGAGCTGGAGTCTAGTGTGGAGCTTCACGACTCAAGGGAAAACTGCAAGATTTAACAAAGGACCACCACATTTGGAAAAAGACATCTCAAATTTCAGGCCAAGATGGTATCCTCATTTCCTCCTTTCATCAATTTCCCACGGAAAGGAATGACCTGATCGATGAAGTTTTACAGCATTATTGGAAACCAGACATAAAATGTCCAGGTGTCTGTCTTGGGAGGTGACGCGGGTAGATGACAGATGAGTGACATGGGGCACCGACTCGCCAGGCTTCCAGAAACGCGACAGGAAGTCTCCAGAAGAGCAAGTATGGACTGTCTCTACCCTCGCCACCCTAGCCCCCTCCACTGTCTCCATGACTAGAGATGTGTGAAGGAAGACACGTAAGTGACATTAAGTGACAGCCTGCTCGGCCTACTCCTCACTGGAGAAGGAAAACGCTGGCAGAAGAGGTCAGTATAAACCCCCTCTCCACTTGGCACCCCATCATAGCTCAGTCACATTTATTAATGATGATAATTTGAAGATGGCACGTAATTGCACTTAAAATCTTCAGTCACTAGCTTCACTGGGCATGGACGCCAAAAACATACCTGGCTGGTAAGAGACCCGCTGGCCCAGCCCACCCACAGACAGACTAAGGGCAAGCGGGCGGCTCACATGTGGCTGCTCCCAGGCTCTCAAAATCTCCATCTTCTCCAATCCCTAAAAAACTTCCATCCATCAGCCAAAATCAATAAGCCATGAATTATTGAGCTCACGGAATACGGGTCATGAATATGTATGCGCATGTTTGGAAGATGAGATTCTAAAACAAATGGGCTCTGCGGTGGTTTACAAGCCGGCACACATGTCTTTAAGGAAACGGCTGAAGTCAGTCTGTGCATGTATCCTGCTTAGACAGGGTTTCAGCATACAAGAGATGGTGGAAAAATCAGTGTTTCTGGTGGGTTTTTTGCTTCTGTTTTTCCAAGTGCACTTGCGTGGAATAATTTGCTGAACAAAACACTGCTGCTGTTCTGTGTAAAATCCAAAGGTGTGGACGCTCTGAGGCCAGGTGATTGCAGCCAGCTCCTGTGAGCTGCCTGTGGAAAAGGATGGTGCGCCATTCTTTTTCCTTCCATCCATCCTTTACCTCGGCACACTCCTTCCTCTCAAGGTCTCAGCCTCCAACCATCTCAGTGAGCCCAAACTCCTGCCCTCACAGTCTCCAAATAAAAGAGCCAAAACAACCCTCAGAACAGAACATCCAAGTTCATGAGACACTTGACAAAAATGACAACACGCAGCCCAGCAGGCTCTTCATGTGGCCCTCCGCCTCCTCTAACCCTGCCGGGTGGTGCTAAAGCCACCTCTGGCTGCTCCCGCCAGCTGTCCACCGGCCTCCCGCCAGCCCTGGGCCCCCAAACCACACACCTGGACAAAGACTCCTCTAAGCGGGCGACAAAGCCGACCAGCCTGCTCCACTTCCACTCTCATCTGGGGCTCCTCAGTCTGATCACTACATTCCGAAAAAAATGAGGGGGATGGAATCTCTACTTGGGGACATTCTTCACTATTATTATCCTCCTTAAACATTTGTGAATCACCTACAATATACAGGGCACCATGCTAACCCCTCGAGTCGGCGTTAGCAAACTTTCTGCAAAGGGCCTGAAAGTAAATATTTTAGGTTTCATAGTCATATACAGTCTCTGTCATATACTCCTTAAAAAAAAAATCTTTGAAAAGCATAAAAAGTTATTCTTTTAAATTGTGGTAAAGTACACATAAAATCTGCCATACTCAGTGTACAGTTCAACAGTATTAAGTATATTCATACTGCTATGCAACCAACATTACCATCCATCTCCAGAACTTTCTCCACATTACAAAACTGAAACTCTGTATCCAATAAACAATTCCCCATTCTCCCTTCCCCCTGCTCCGGCAACCACCATTCTGCTGTCTCTATGAATGTTTTAGAATCATACAGTGTTTGTCTTTTTATGACTGACTTATTGCACCTAGCAGAATGTCCTCTAGGTTCATCCATGCTGTATAACAATGTGCTAGAATTTCCTTCCTCCTTAAAGCTAAGTAATATTCCATTGTGTGCATGTACCATGTTTTTGGCTAATTAACCACCAGTAGAGGAACGTAAAAACCATACTTAACTCTCAGGATAAATAAAAACAGGCCACATCCCAGATCTGGTCCACAGGTCCCAGTTGCCAAACCCTGCTGTAGAGACACCAAAACCCACAACACAGGCCCGAGGTTCTGAAATGTTCTTAGTCTCTGGCACCTTCCATACATCCATCATTTTTTCACAGCACCCCGAAGCCAAAAGAAATACCCAACCACCCCATCTATTAAATATTTACATCCAAGCAACTTAGTATGTTGTTAAATCCTAACAGCTTGACTTCTGTTGGGCACTCAAACCTCAGAATCAGACTCAACACTGTCAACCTCAGAAATTCCAGAGATTTTCACATGATACTTGCTTTTAATCACAGCACCTGACAAAGACTCGGTTTTGCAAAAGTAGGCTCGGATTGAAAGGTATGTATATTTAATGCCGAAGCTGACTTATTTCAAGTTAGTTAATCCACATGGTGTCTGACAGGCGTCACTGTGTTTCCCCCATAAATGTAGGCAATTTACACTGGGCTCCCCCTCCACCAAGGCCCAGGGTTCCTTGAAACACTGTTTGAGAATTGCAGGTAGAGACTGTCCTAGGGGTTTTAGACAGAGGTAGGGAAGCAGGATCAAATACCAAGAATATGCTGAACGAGAGACAGGAGCATAGGTTCAGGGTCCAATGACCACACAGACACTGAGCCACAGATGCTAGACAAGAGAGAGCCCAGAGCCCCCCAAGTCAGGACAGCTGAGAAGGGGTGGGGTCTAAGCTGCCCTTGCAGAGAGAGTGAGTGAGCGGAACAGACTGCGTACAGGAGAGGCCCCGACGCCAGAACAAGGAGGCTGTGAATGGGGGACCTGGAGCTGCGTGCAGACTGGTGAGGCCTAGCGGATCAGTCACTCAAGGGTGAGAGGAAAGTGGTGCATTTAAGGTGTTCTCAGGGACTTTCCTGGTGGCCCAATGATTAAGAATCTGCCATGCAATGCCGGAGACGTGGGTTCGATCCCCGGTGGGGAACGAGGATCCCACATGCTACAGAACAACTAAGTCCAAGCACCACAGTGAAAGAGCCTGCATGGCACGATAAACAAACAGCCAAATGAATACACAACCTTTTTTCTAAAAAAAGATACGTTTCAGTAAACTTAATCTAGCAGTTATGCGTGCAACAACCCAAAGAAAGAAGTGGCTGCGATGAGACCCGTGTCGAGGTGCAGTCAAGGCGTGTGCAGAGGGTGACCTGCAAGGACACTGCCGGGAGAAGACACAAAAGTGAGCAGGTTAACACAAGCATGTGCAACAGAGAAAGATGGCGCTGACGGACCTGTCTGCAGGGCAGCAGTGGAGACACAGACATAGAGACCAGACGTGTGGACACAGTGGGGGATGAAGAGGGTGGGACGGAAACAAACACAGCACCAACTGGAAACAGACAGCAGGTGGGAGTCTGCTGCTGATGCAGAGAGCTCAACCCAGGGCTCAACCCAAAGGGGTGGGGTGGGGAGGGAGCTGGGAGGGAGGGTCAAGAAGGAGGGGATGTATCTTTGACTGATTTGTGATGAACCAACACAGTATTGTAAAGCAATTACCCTCCAATAAAAAAACAACAAAAAGGACCTTATGGGACAAGGCTGGCATTAGATGAGGGAAGGAGCATGAGAAGAGATTCAGGAATAATCAAGGCTTCTAGAGCAGGTAACTGGGGGGAAATGATGTCACCCCCACCAAGGAGGTACACAGAGGCTGTCCTAAGGTGGCCAGGGAGAAACAGATCATATGAGTGTGACTTTGATATTCTAAGTCTGAGGGCACAGCAGGTCACTCAGGCAAAGAGATTCAGCTTGTAGTTGATCCCGGTTGATCAGCAGAGCCCAGGCCCTGGGCACGCCCCCATGTAGGGCAGAAAATGAGAGGAGTCAGACAGACTAAAGGAGAACAGGAGGCTCTGGAGGGTGGAGGTCGGAGGGAAAGCAGACAACTCTGGTCTAGGAGTCAGAACCTTCGGTTTGTAAATAAAGTGACTCTTTAAAATTCCAACATTTTAAACAAATGTTTAGAATGCATTTAATGACTTGGCTTCCCTGAAGGCTTAGCAGGTAAAGAATCTGTCTGCAATGCAGGAGACACAGGAGAGGTGGGTTCAATCCCTGGGTTGGGAAGATTCCCTGGAGAAGGAAATGGCAACCTACTCTAATAGCCTGGCCTGGAAAATTTCATGGACAGAGCAGCCTGCTGGGCTACAGTCCCAGGAGTCGCAAAGAGTCAGACACAACTGAGTGACTAAGCACAGTTATCTGGCCAGGGGAACACCAGCAGCTGCACCCGGGGAGCAGCAATGCTGAAGCGAGTGCAGATGTATGCTGACCACTGCCATTTCCCATCTGTATCTACTCTCCATCTTTTTCATCCTGCCCTGTATGCACCACTTGTTTCTCCATGATTCCCTCGCCGCCTGGATTCCACTTGGGTTCACCCAGTGGAGTCCAGGAGATGAGAGGGAGGAAGGAGGGTCAAGTTTGGCTATTAATTCTCTCAACTCTGTGGTTGTAACTCATGTCCCAGGTTCCTGGTTCTCATCAAGGGGCCCTCTCCATTCAGCCCTCTGATCCTCTAAACCTTCAGTCCCCAGGGCGGTAACCATGGAAATGCCCAGAATATGGCCACAAATTCTTTGACACTCTTATCGTCTCCCACTGAAACTGGGTAGACTTGGCGATTACTGTAAACAATACAATAGGCAGAAGTGACACGGCTACAGTGTCCAGACTGGCTGCTTCTACTGAGGGATGCTAAGGCAGACCAGTTCCTGGGAGGTGCAAGCCTCCTCTGATGGCTTTTCTCATAACGCACAGAAGTCTTGGACACTCCAGCCAACCTCCGCCTCCTCCCTTCACCCAGGGTCAGATCTGCACTGCAGCCTGACAACTCCCCCAGCCCTCCCCATCTCTCTTCCTGCTTTCTCTCTCACAAGCATTTCCCCTAATAAAATCCTTGCACATGTAATCCCACTGTGGCATCCTCTTCTCTGAGGACCCAGACTAATATGACCATCCCAATAAATGTCTAGGCTTGAAAACTGAGCTTCAATATATTAAACATACAGACAGAGACAACAGAACTTGTTCTTGCTGAATAAGGGCGGTCCCATTAATCAAAGGTCATAAATAACCAGTTTTAGACAATGTGGTGTCGGTATCTGTGGCTGGATCTAATTCCTAAATGAACCATATTAACATGGTGTCATTTTCTTTAATACGATTTTTACAAAGTATGATTTTCATCTGTCTCCAGAAATGGGTCTTCCCCAAATGTCCAAAATAGGCTTGAATCCCTTATCCAAAACCCTGGAGACCATGTGTATTTTGTAATTCAAAACTTTTCAAAAAGTAATATATACATACATCTGTCATATCTGACATACCAAACCAGCAGGTCCAGGGATAAACTCTATAATCAGATGTTAATATGTCTTCCATGAAACACACAAACTAACGTTTGTATATAACACAAGTGGTATAAAAATAAATAACCTTGAGACAGTTCAGGTATGGGTATGCCACCGAGTTCAGCAAAGGTCAGATTGTGAGAGTTAATTCTTAGGTAGGTTAATTAGGAGTTTGGGGCTCTCAAGAAGGAGAAAGGGACAAACTTTTTTTTTTTTCCTACATTCCCTCCTCTTAGTCACATAAGATGTTTTCTCTTAAATTCTGAGTTGTTATGACAACAATCTTTAAGACTCACTTTCTTTAAGCTAATGATTACACAACAAAATAACTAACTTTGCTCAAGGATATGTTTTTCCTTAAGCTCTGTAGTAATAATTATATAACAACAATGCATCTTGCTTGAGGATATGTTTCTCCTTCTTAACAAGAACCTTCCGACTAATCCTGTTATCTTAAGATGTAGGTTGTGGGAATAGGTCTGGTAAGACCTTTCTATTGTTAATAACCAATTGAAAAAGTATATAAAGCCCGACCCAAACTACTGAGCGGGGCACTCTCTGCCCCCTCTGATTATCTGTGTCAGAAGCTTTCTCTATTCCTTTTGCACTGTAATGAAACTTTTGTCACACGAAGCTCTGAGTGCTTCAAGCTGCGTCTCTGGTCCCAAAGCAAGCAAAATTCTCTCCTTCAGAGATGGTGAATCTGACACCATTCACCGTAAGCTACCTGTTATAACACCATATGAAGCTTTTGGAACGTCTTGAAGTTTGGAGAGTGAATAAGGGATTATGGGCCTACACACACACACACACACACACACACACACACCAGAAAACTATGCAGATACTCCTTTGCACCAACACAGAAGAATAAACGGCCACCCCACAGCACAAAATAAAGACAGCACAGAGACAGCATGTGCAAGGCATTTTACACGAGTGCAGAGAGGGGAGAAGACAGGAGGAGATGCTCTTCACTTGTCAAGATCCACCCACCCCACCCCCAACCTTTTACTACCCTCTACCCTTTGTAATGACTTCATCTCTGGTTAAGAAATGCTATGGAAACATTGTGAGTACTGACGGTGAGGCAGGAAACTTTTAAGCCTAACTGTATTTATACTATTTATGAAACAGTGAGAGTAAGTTCACCCCTGCACACTGCCACCATTGAGGGCAGGAAGCTAAAATGTTAGACATTAACTGGGAACTGAGATAGTCCCCAGGGGAAATTTATTTAGGATATTAAAGAAGGCTCAAAGTGAGGGACACAGAGTATGAAAAATACAGGCTGGAGCCCGTCCAGGAGCCCTGAGACGTCCAGGCGTCCCTTGCTGCGTCAAAGGCAAGGACACAGAGTGTGCCCCACGCCGGGCGTCCCTCAAACACCAAGCTCCGGTCTCCCCGCCCAGCTCCGAGCCCCTGTCCTGCCGCTCCTGAGAGGCATCAGCCACCACACAGGGAGCTGAGAGCCAGCGGAGAAGCCCTTCCCCTGCCCCCTGTGCCCTGCTTCTTCCTAAAACTTCTCATTCTACATGATAAAAACACAAACAATGAAAAATGGAGAGCAGGGAGAAAAATAAATTAATGAAGGAAACACTCTCCCTGTCACTAAACAGCCCTGGGAGAAATGGTCTGCAATAGATAAATGTTAAGGAATTTTTTAGGGACAGAAATTCAGCCTAATATAGTCATGTTCACTTTGTATTTTATATATTCAATACTGACTGTTTCTTTCCACAATAAGCATGTATTAATAACGTGATGATTTTTACATCCTGTAGTTTAATTATGTGCATAATTGAGAACAATATTAGTTCATATATGTAGGTGCTGTTATTTTCCTCTATGAACCACTGACTGGAAATGTACCGAGTGTTCAACATTTTAACAAATGTCATTCCATACGTGTGCTGTTTACTCAACCTCCCAGGTCTAAGGTTCTGTGCTCAGCACTGGAGATTCCCCAGTAAACAAAGCAGGTGGTACCCTACCCTCAAGAAGCAGGCAGAGCACTGTGGAGACATTACCCAAGGTCCTGCACTTTGAATAATTTAATTCCACTTGCGGTAAGTGCTATGAAGGGGAGGCACTCAGAGACGAGTCAGAGCTTTCCGACAGCTCTCAGAGCTGGATCTCAACCTCGATTGTGGATGAAGAGCTATCATTAACATCTGTAGCTTTAAGGAATACTAATTAAAATAACATAAAATATCCTGAACAGATAACAATTATGATTATAACTACAGTAAGTCCCCTATCTATGAACAAGTTCTGTTCCGAAAGCACATTCGTTAAGTTCAATTTGTTTGTAAATCCAACAAAGTCAGCCTAGGTACTCAACAAACACAATGGCTATATAGTGCTGTACTGTAACAGCCTTATAATATTTTTGCACAAACAGTACATAAAAAACAAACATAAAAAGTAAACATTTTTTATCTTACAGTACAGTACAGCAGTACAGGACAACACACACGGGCGCATTTTCATTTTTGAAAGACTGCAACTGAAGCTTCATTCATAGGGGATTTACTGTATTATTATAATAATGACTTGGGGAATTATTTAGTATCAGCTAGTCAATGAGAAAAAAGATGAGAATAAATGAGGAAGAAAGTCTAAATGTGCAAGACAGTATGTGAATAATTGTTGTTGTTTAGTTGCTAAGTCGTGTCCGACTCTTTGCGATGTCATGGACTGTAGGCCACAAGGCTCCTCTATCCATGGGAATTATCAGGCAAGTATACTGCTGATAATTACTGCCAAAGAATTTTCAGGGCACCATTCTATTCTTCCACAAAGGAAAATTCTTCCATGAAGAGGCTTATAGACCTTCAATACAGGACACCCAGCCCTTCACGAGAAGAGCAAGGTATTTAACAGAAAGATAACACAGAAACAAATACAACGTTTATTTTTATAATACAATACTTCCTGAACACAGAAGTAACACAAAAATCCTAGTCAAACTAAGTACGCTGTTTGTTTTGGAAAATACTGCCCTGTGCTCAAAAGGCACTAAATGGTGAGAAAGGTGAACATCTTCCATCGAGACCTACTGCTCTAAACAAGAACGACCACCAGCATCACAGCCAAGTTTCAAAGTTGCCATGATCAGGTGTTCTTGAAAACAGACCATCAGATCCACAAAAGTGGGCATTCCATCAAAATGCACATGATAGGTTGTTTCTTCCTTCTCTCTCTGCCAGGGTTGGTAATTAAAATAACTTGACAAAGATCCTCCAAACTAAATATTGTATATGTCTCTTTACTTAGTAAGACAAAACTCTTTAAAATTAGAATTCTAGGTCCATGGATGTCTCTTGACATCTCACAATAGAAAATATATCCATTGATTTATTACATAAAATGAGAGAATCATAAGAAATTCAGAGTGATGCTCAAGAAGGCTGAGTGCCTAAGAATTGATGCTTTCGGAGTGTGGTGTTGGAGAAGACTCTTGAGAGTCCCTTGGACAGCAAGGAGATCAAACCAGTTAATCCTAAAGGAAATCAATCCTGGATATTCATTGGAAGGACTGCCGCTGAAGCTGAAGCTCCCGTACTCTGGCCACCTGAATTTGGTGAAGGGCCGACTCACTGGAAAACACCCTGACACTGGGAAAGATTGAAGGCAGGAGGAGAAGAGGACAGCAGATGATGAGATGGTTTGATGGCATCTTTGACTCAATGGACATGAGTTTGAGCAAATTCTTGGAGATGGTGAAAGACAGGGAACCCTGGCGTGCTGCAGTCCATGGGGTTGCAAAGAGTCAGACATGACTGAACAACAACAATCTTTGATGGAATCTTCACTTGGCTTCACTTTAATTTCTGCCATCACAAAGCTGTTATGATAAAAAAAAGTATGTTCTATTAAGTAGAAGTCAACTTCATGGCACCTGTGCTACCAGGGACCCTCTCCAGACCCACAGTAAGCCTCACACTCTCTATGACAGACTTCTTAGCTCAGTCAGTCAGCAGTCAGTTCAGTCACTCGGTCCTCTTGGTGACCCCACGGACTGCAGCACGCCAAGCTTCCCTGTCCATCAGGAACTCCTGGAGCCTTCTCAAACTCACGTCCACTGAGTCAGTGATGCCATCCAACCATCTCATCCTCTGTCGTCCTCTTCTCCTCTCGCCTTCAATCTTTCCCAGCATCAGGGTCTTTTCCAATTAGTCGGTTCTTCACATCAGGTGGCCAAAGTACTGGAGTTTCAGCTTCAGCATGAGTCCTTCCAATGAATATTCAGCACTGATTTCCTTTAGGATGGACTGGTTGGATCTCCTTGCAGTCCAAGGGACTCTCAAGAGTCTTCTTCAACACCACAGTTCAAAAGCATCAATTTTTCAGCTCTCAGTTTTCTTTATAGTCCAGCTCTCACATCCATACATGACTACTGGAAAAACCAAAGCTTTGACTAGACGGACTTTTGCTGGTAAAGTAATGTCTCTGCTTTTTAATAAGCTGTCTAAGTTGTTGTAAGGCCTCATCAGACAACTGTTTTGCCTTTTTGCATTTCTTTTTCTTGGGGACGGTCTTGATCACTGCCTCCTGTACAGTGTCACAAACCTCCGTCCACAGTTCTTCAGGCATCTGTCTATCAGATCTAGTCCCTTGAATCTATTTGTTAAACAAGATGGTGGAGGAATAGGACGGGGAGACCATTTTCTTTCACACAAATTCATCAAAATATCATTCAAATGCTGAGCAACTTTCACAAAATAACTTCTGAACGCTGGTGGAAGACACCAGGCATCCAGAAAGGCAGCCCATTCTCTTTGAAAGGAGGTAGGACAAAATATAAAAGACGAAAAGAGAGACAAAGAGTTAGGGATGGAGACCTGTCCTGCAGAGGGAGTCGTAAAGGAGGAGGAGTTTCCACACAGTAGGAAACCCTCTCACAGGTGGGTCTGTGAAGAGTTTTGGAATCTCAGAAGTTAACATAACCAGGAGAAAAATAAAATAGAAATTAACACATGCCTAACTGTAACTGCAGAAAAGAGAACTTTTCTGCCAAAGGCTGTAACCTAAAAACCTAGCGTGCAGCCTGGCCTGCTCACAGAACAAAGGATTGAGAGAATACCAAAGGAGAGCTAGCTAGCTGCGTACCAGCCCCTGCCCACCCGGAGGCAGAGAGGCAGGCCTGGGACAGCCAGAGCCGGAGGCATGGGGCTGCTGCACTCTCAGCCTCGGAGAGGGCATCTTCCAACAGACTGTGAGCAGGCTTCCAGCTGCTAACCTTGTCTTCCTGAGATCCTGGGTGACTGACATCCGCCAAGAGGGTCGCAGCCTGACCTCAGCTCTCCAGAGGAGACAGACAGCACGCTGAGACGGTGCTCTTTTGGCGCACCCAGGAAACCCCGCGGCAGGACTGGGGAAGTGATTAAGACACAAGGTCCACCTGTGACGGTGTGCCCGCCAAGCACCTGGTCGCCTGAGCTGCTCAGACCTGGGAAGGGCACAAAGCACACGCCCAAAACACAGAGACTGAGCCAGAACTGTGTCTGAGTGTCTCTTGTGGAGCTACAGGTCAGCAGTGGTCTGGGTGCGGCAGACCTGGGTATGGCATAAGCCCTTTTGGAGGAAGTCACCATTAACCCCACCACAGAGCTGCCAGAACTTACAGAGGACTGGGGAAACAGACTCTTAGAGGGCACAAAAAATAAGCTTATGCGCACCACGACCCAGGAGAAAGGAGCAGTGACCCCACAAGAGACTGACTCAGAGAAGCCCATGAGCATCCAGGAGACTCTGGCAGAGGTGTGGGTCAGCGCTGGCCTGCTCCAGGGTCGGGGGCACTGAGTGTGGCAGTGCCTGCATGGGAACTTTTGAAGGAGGTCGCTATTATCTTCATTACCTCCATATAGTGTGGCCTCAGGTCAAGCATCAGGGAGGGAACACAGCCCTGCCCATCAATAGAAAATTGGATTAAAGATTTACTGAACATGGCCCCTTATTATGAACTTATCATGAACTTCTTATTGCCAAATTCAGACTTAAATTGAACAAAGTAGGGAAAACCACTAGACCATTCAGGTATGACCTAAATCAAATCCCTAATGATTATATAGTGGAAGTGAGAAATAGATTTAAGGGACTAGATCTGACAGACAGATGCCTGATGAACTAGGGATGGAGGTTCGTGACATTGTACAGGAGGCAGGGATCAAGACCATCCCCAAGAACAAGAAATGTAAAAAAGCAAAATGGCTATCTGAGGAGGCCTTACAAGTAGCTGAGAAAAGAAGAGAAGCAAAAGGCAAAGAAGAAAAGGAAAGATATTCCCATTTGAATGCAGAGTTCCAAAGAATAGCAAGGAGAGATAAGAAAGCCTTCCTCAGTGATCAATGCAAAGAAATAGAGAAAAACAATAGAATGGGAAAAACTAGGGATCTCTTCAAGAAAATTAGAGCTACCAAGGGAACATTTCATGCACAGATGGGCACAATAACGGACAGAAATGGTATGGACCTAACAGAAGCAGAAGATATGAAGAGGTGGCAAGAATACACAGAAGAACTATACAGAAAAGATCTTCATGATCCAGATAATCACGATGGTGCAATCACTCATCTAGAGCCAGACATCCTGGAATGTGAAGTCAAGTGGGCCTTAGAAAGCATCACTACGAACAAAGCTAGTGGAGGTGATGGAATTCTAGTTGAGCTATTTCAAATCCTAAAAGATGATGCTGTAAAAGTGCTGTACTCAATATGCCAGCAAATTTGGAAAACTCAGCAGTGGCCACAGGACTGGAAGAGGTCAGTTTTCATTCCAATCCCTAAGAAAGGCAATGCCAAAGAATGTTCAAACTACCACACAGTTTCAATCATCTCACACGCTAGTGAAGTAATGCTCAAAATTCTCCAAGCCAGGCTTCAACAATATGTGAACTGTAAACTTCCAGATGTTCAAGCTAGAATTACAAAATGCAGGGAACCAGAGATCAAATTGTCAGCATCCACTGAATCATTGAAAGAGCAAGAGAGTTCCAGAAAAACATCTATTTCTGCTTTATTGACTATGCCAAAGCCTTTGACTGTGTGGATCACAAAAAAACTGTGGAAAATTCTGAAAGAGATGGGAATACCAGCCCACCTGATCTGCCTCTTGAGAAATCTGTATGCAGGTCAGGAAGCAACAGTTAGAACTGAACATGGAACAACAGACTGGTTCCAAATAGGAAAAGGAGTATGTCAAGGCTGTATATTGTCATCCTGCTTATTTAACTTATATGCAGACTACAACATGAGAAACACTGGCTGGATGAAGCACAAGCTGGAATCAAGATTGCTGGGAGAAATATCAATAACCTCAGATATGCAGATGACACCACCCTTATGGCAGAAAGCAAAGAAGAACTAAAGAGCCTCTGGATGAAAGTGAAAAAGGAGAGTGAAAAAGTTGGCTTAAAGCTCAACATTAAGGAAACAAAGATCATGGCATCCAGTCCCATCACTTCATGGCAAATAGATGGACAGACAGTACAAACAGTGAGAGATTTTATTTTTGGGGGCTCCAAAATCACTGCAGATGATAACTGCAGCCATGAAATTAAAAGACGCTTACTCTTTGGAAGAAAAGCTCTGACCAACCTAGACAGCATATTAAAAAGCAGAGACATTAGTTTGCCAACAAAGGTCCGTCTAGTCAAGGCTATGGTTTTTCCAGTAGTCATGTATGGATGTGAGAGTTGGACTATAAAGAAAGCTGAGCACCGAAGAATTGATGCTTTTGAACTGTGGTGTTGGAGAAGACTCTGGAGGTCCCTTGGACTGCAAGGAGATCCAACCAGCCCATCCTAAAGCAAACCAGTCCTGAGTGTTCATTGGAAGGACTGATGTTGAAGCTGAAACTCCAATACTTTGGCCACCTGATGGGAAGAGCTGACTCATTTGAAAAGACCCTGATGCTGGGAAAAGATTGAAGGCGAGAGGAGAAGGGGGTGACAGAGGATGAGATGGTTGGATGGCATCACCAACTCAATGGACGTGAGTTTGAGTAAACTCCGTGAGTTGGTGATGGACATGAGGCCTGGCGTGCTGCGGTCCATGGGGTCGTAAAGAGTCGGACACGACTGAGCGACTGAACTGAACTGAGCATGGCCCTGCCCATCAGAACAAGACCCAGTTTCCCCCTCTGTCAGTCTCTCCCATCAGGAAGCTTCCATAAGCCTCTTATCCTTATCCATCAGAGGGCAGACAGAATGAAAACCACAATCGCAGAAAATTAACCAAACTGATACATGGACCACAGCCTTGTCTAACTCAATGAAACTACCAGCCCTGTTAGCTCAGAGGAGAGCTTAACAGAGAGTTCCAAATGGCTACTACCTATGAGCTCAAGCAGACACAAGAGTCAGTCCAAGTGCCAGTGTTTGCTTAGACCACCAGCCTACCTGATATTCACAGGGTCCTATTCTACACATCAAATGCATCCTGTCAGACTTAAGCTGTCACCATCATTAAGATCTGTAACTGACACTGGTAGGAACATGGATGAAATGAGAAGGTCAATAAAGCTAAGTCCCCACCAAGTCAGTTATCCTGTGTCTGCCTGCCTTGGTTTCTCTCCTTGTGCAAGAAACAGACAAGAGATGACATCAGCCAGTCACTGACCTTATGGAGAGCTGGGGCCAAGACCGGTACCAAGAATCCGTTGTAAATATAATTGACAAGCTGATTACGAATCAAGGGGTGAGCCACCTAAGAGAGAAACAAACAGTCATGAAAAAGACAATCTTTAGATCTTCTTAAAGTCAAACCTGAATTCAAAAAGGAAATCTAAATGTTGGCCATGTATTTCATGGCTAAAGAATAATTTACACTTCAAACCACCATGTAATTTTTCCAGATGGTTTATTCCAGTATAAATAAATGGCCTGGACTTCCAAATTTTAAAACCGGTTATTTTAAATTTCTATTGGGAAAAATAAAAAACATATAATAAATAGGCTGAATATGTACATGGACTCATAAATTAAAGTCAGCAAACTGGAATGGATAATTTTTGCTCCATAACTTCATCTATGTCCTATCTCAACTTGTGACTAATTTTTAAAAATAAATGTCAAAATGGACAATTAAAACCATTCATTTTGTTAGCAGAAAAAATTTCTCATTTTGAAATGCATTCTCTGATAAAATCATTTATATTGGGGACGAAGGTATTTAGAAAATCTTTTCATAAAAAATAGATACAGCTAAAAAGCAGAAAACATTATCAGAGGTACAACATTTCCTATATTTAACTTTCAAAATATATTTAGTACGGGTAAGCCTTACTGACACCTTTTATAAATACAGTCATCCCCAGTTATCTGTGGAGAATTGGTTCTGGGATGCACAGCCCCCACTGCCACAATACCAAAATCTGTGGATGCTTAAGTCTCTTATAAATAAAATGGCATAGTATTTTCATATAATCTACATATGTCTTCCCATATACTATAAATCATCTCTAAATTACTTTATAATGCCTAATACAATACAAATAGTTGTAACTACAATATAAATGCTATGTAAATAGTTGCTGGCATACAGTAAATTCAAGTTTTGCCCTTTGGAACTTTCTAGATTCTTCCAGAAATACTTTCAGATCTGCTGTTGGTAGAATCCACAGCTGTAAAACCTGCAGGTGCAAAGGTCAACTGTAATCTTTTTAGCAATACCCCCAAACAAAACATCTTAAAATTATATGGCTTCAGTCTCAGAATATGATACAAACTATATCATATCTCTGTTCTCAACCATGCCTGTTAGCTTTCTCTTTCTTTAAAAATATAAAGACAGAGTCAAACAATAAAGTAAAAAGCAATTTCTAGGGAAGTGCGGCTAGAAATTACTGATAATCTCACTCTCTGTGTACATTTGGGGAGAAACTAATAGTTCCATCTTTTTTCTGCAAGAAAATGTTGATAGACTGTAATATTAAAGGAAAAAATAACTTAAGATGTAATCCATTTATCTTATACATAAATAAAATCTCCTCTGACTTACCAATAAAAATGAGATGGGAACTGAAGTAATTCACTTGCATTTTCTTCCAGAAGCTCTTTCTTCATTTAGTAGATAAACAGATTATAACTAACATTTTTCCCCTTACAATCACCATAAAGAAATTTTATTTCTTAATAAATCTAGTATTAAGGTAATATTTGTCCTATATAGAAATAAAACATTTTTCAATGAAAACCTACTACACCCTTAAGTATATATATGATCTGATTTTTTATTGAAAACAGTAACAAGAAATTTGAAGGTAAAAATCTAATCAAAAAGCCAAATATACTTGAGTTCAGTGGCTGTTTTTCCCCCAAAGCAGGCCAATTTCAAAGGAAATTTAATTTGTGTCGCTAAGAAGATGCTTAACGTCTTCTAAATTCAATTGAGATAACAATATCCTTTATGTAGTATGCACAATTAAGCAAAATAAAGTGTTTTGCTTTGTAGACTCCCAAGAAGACCTTGAAGTAAAAATGGTATAATTTGGAGTACTTAGAAGCCTAAAAATATCTATTTAATGAGTCCAGCATTGAACTTATTTTTAATGGTTAAATGGATAATCAAAACAGAATTAACACTTTTTATAAGGAAGATAAAGAAAATCTACTCATTTTTTTCTCAATTAAAACTTCCCCAAAACCTATAAACTAACATTTTTATTCATTCAAGGACACTCAACAGGCTTAAAATAAAGCGCCCGTATTCCGCAAACGCTGACTGCAGTAAGACAAGGAACGCCGATGTGATCGGCTGATTTGGCACAGCGCCTGTACCCTGAGCGGACCGTGGCTGGGGGCTCCTTGCCCGCCCTCACCTGAATGACGGCGTTGCAGAACTCCAGCGAGTTCATGAACTGGACGAGTGGCGGGAGCAGGAGCCAGTCGTCCCTCAGCAGGCAGTGCCACTCCTCGCCCTTCTCCTCCAGCTTGGTGGGCAGGGAGGAGTACAGGCCACTGAGCCCCGTCGCAAGCACCTGCGTTCAGAAACAGAAATGCAATCAATACCTTCCCTGAGTTCTTAACCTGCAGCTTACGGCTCCCACTCGACGCCACTGCCGCTGGTCCAGACTATACTTCAGTAGCGAGGGAGTCCCACGTTAGAGGCTGTCAGCCTGCAAGGAACCCAGAAGGTTCCTGGAAGGAGGTGGGAGGAGGAGCAGAATCACCGGTCTTTGGCCAATACCTCCATGGATACTATGGGTTGCTGATCTCTTCTGTGTCAGGCCTATGCTGGGCTGGGGTGGGGGCAGCGAGGGAGACAGACGCAGGATGAAGAAGACATGGTTACGCCCCCATGAGTGCAGGAGGGGAGCGAACTCAGCAACAACGAGTTCTATCACACTGTTGCTGAGGGCACACCCAGACACAGCCCACACCCCCATCCACGGGGAACGCTGGGACTCAGGCGGCCGGGACAGATGTCACGGGAGAACCATGAGCAGCTGTATGAGAAAGATTCCGGCAGACGTGTTCAAGGTCGTGACTGACACGCATGTTTACACTTCAGAAGGCACTTTCATCTCATTGCCACAAAGTCTAGAGGAAATCACTGGAGATCATGGGTCAGTTAGATGTGATGACGATACTTCACACTGAGCTGAAGAGGCCTAAACGGAAGCATCAGCAGTGGGGAAAAAGGATCAAGAAAGTGCAGGCTCACATGTCAGGTGGAGGGGAGGGTGCGCCAACTGAAATATCCACCAACCCAGACTTAACCCAAAGTCACGAGGTTTACCTCCTCCCCCGCTCTGTTCCTACGTAACACTGACAGCGCTCGGGTTCAGTCACTGAGGATCAGTGAGAACTCCGAACTGTCACGTTTTCCAGCTTGGTCATTAAGAAAATGCTGATTCCTTAAACCAAGACAGAAATGTAGAAAATGCAGAAAAAACTAGCAGACACTCACTTATGCTGAGTGCCTGCTAGTTGTACCTTGTGGAAAACAGAACCAAGGAAAACAATGGATTTCACAGTACAGGGAAGTGATGCTAGCCAGCACCTGAGGGATGCTGACCTGGCAGATGTGCAAAGGATGGACACAAAGTGCCCAGAACAGAAACAAGGGAGTGACCTGTGAAAGGTGTTGCTCTAGGGTAAACCTAAGGTTATAAGGAACTCAAGCGGGATAGAAGCATTCAAGAAAACAGCCCCTTCTGAGTTAAGATGAGAAGAAATAGCAAAGTATTCACCAATCTCACAGACTAATAAGAGACGAACAGGCAATTATAGGAGTGTAATAAATGCTCAGACTACATCATAGAAAATATGTCACCATGGATAAACCCAGACTTGGAGTGTTAGGAGCATGAAATGTTCTCAGAAGAAGTGATATCCAAGAGCTGCTGAAGAATGAGTAAGAGCCAGAAAAAGTTCTTATTGAGCTTTATTATTAAAAAAAAAAAAAAAGCTCTTATATTGTTGGAAGCAAGAATATTTCGAGCAGAGGATGTAAAAAGCAAAAAGGAGCAAAAAAAGATGGTACCTTCCAAGAATGAAGAGAAGTGCAATATTACTGGAGTGTAGAGTTAGAGGTGGAAGGGGCCTGGCAAGGCATGTCTGAATCAGACCCTGCAGTGTTCTGCAGGACAGACAGCAGAACTGAAAGGACAAACCAGTGGGGAGTCCAGTGGACAGACCTCTGGAGCCATCGCATGGAGATGAGACCTCAGTTCAGTTCAGTACAGTTCAGTCGCTCAGTCGCGTCTGACTCTTTGCAATCCCATGGACTGCAGCACACCATTGAATACCAGACCACCTTACCTGCCTCCTGATAAACCTGTATGCAGGTCAAGAAGCAACAGTCAGAACCAGACATGAAACAACATACTCGTTCCAAATTGGGAAATCTTCCCTGTCCATCACCAACTCCCGGAGCTTGCTCAAATTCATGTCTATTGAAGTGATGATGTCATCCAACCGTCTCATCTTGTCATCCCCTTCTCTTCCTGCCTTCGATTTTCCCAGCATCAGGGTCTTTTCTAGTGAGTCCGTTCTTCATATCAGGTGGCCAAAGTATTGGAGTTTCAGCTTTAGCATCAGTGCTTCCAATGAATATTCAGCACTGATTTCCTTTAGGATGGACTGGTTGGATCTCCTTGCAGTCCAAGGGACTCTCAAGTCTTCTCCAACACCACAGTTCAAAAGCATCAATTCTTTGGTACTCAACTTTCTTTCTGGTCCAACTCTCACATCCATATATGACTACTGGAAAAATCATAGCTTTGATTAGACAAAACTTTGTCAGAAAAGTACTGTCTCTGCTTTTTAATACACTCTCTAGGTTGGTCAGAGCTTTTCTTCCAAGGAGCAAGCATCTTTTAATTTCATGGCTGCAGTCACCATCTGCAGTGATCTTGGAGCCCAAGAAAAGAAAACCTCTCACTGTTTCTACTTTTTCCCCATCTATTTGCCATGAAGTGATGGGACCAGATGCCATGATCTTAGTTTTTTGAATGCTGAGTTCTAAGTCAACTTTTTTGCTCTCCTCTTTCACCCTCATCAAGAGGTTCTTTAGTTCTTCTTCACTTTCTGCCATAAGGGTGGTGTTATCTGCATATCTGAGGTTATTGATATTTCTCCCAGCAATCTTGATTCCTGCTTGTGCTTCATCCAGTCCAGCATTTCCCATGATGTATTCTGCATATAAGTTAAATAAACAATACTTATTTAACTTATACAATATACACAGCCTTGATGTACTCCTTTCCCAATTTGGAACGAGTATGTTGTTTCATGTCTGGTTCTGACTGTTGCTTCTTGACCTGCATACAGGTTTATCAGGAGGCAAGTAAGGTGGTCTGGTATTCCCATCTCTTAAAGAATTTTCCAGTTTGTTGTGATCCACACAGTCAAAGGCTTTGGCATAGTCAATAAAGCAGAAGTAGATGTTTTTCTGGAACTCTTACTTTTTCAATGGTTCAAAGGAAGTTGGCAATGTGATCTCTGGTTCCTCTGGCTTTTCTAAATCCAGTTTGAATATCTGGAAGTTCTCGGTTCATGTACTGTTGAGGTCTGGCTTGGAGAATTTTGAGCATTACTTTACTAGCATGTGAGATGAGTGCAATTGTGTGGTAGTTTGAGCATTCTTTGACATTGTCTTTCTTTGGGATTGGAATGAAAACATCTTTTCCAGCCCTGTGTCCACTGTTGAGCTTTTCAAATTTGCTGGCAGATTGAGTGCAGCACTTTCACAGCATCATCTTTGAGGATTTGAAATAGCTCAACTGGAATTCCATCACCTCCACTAGCTTTGTTCGTAGTGATGCTTCCTAAGGCCCACTTGACTTCACATTCCAGGATGTCTCACTCTAGGTGAGTGATCACACCATCATGGTTATCTGGATCATGAAGATCTTTTTTGTATAGTTATTCTGTGTATTCTTGCTACCTCTTCTTAATATCTTCTGATTCTGTTAGGTCCATACCATTTATGTCCTTTATTGAGCCCATCTTTGCGTGAAATGTTCCCTTGGTATCTCTAATTTTCTTGAAGAGATCTCTAGTCTTTCCCATTCCTATTGCTTTCCTCTATTTCTTTGCATTGATCACTGAGGAACCAAGGCTTTCTTTTCACTCCTTGCTGTTCTTTGGAACTTTGCATTCAAATGGGTGTATCTTTCCTTTTCTCCTTTGCCTTTCACTTCTCTTCTTTTCTCAGCCATTTGTAAGGCCTTGTCAGACAACCATTTTGCCTTTTTGCATTTCTTTTTCTTGGGATGGTCTTGATCACTGTCTCCTGTACAATGTCACAAACCTCTGTCCATAGTTCTTCAGGCACTCTATCAGATCTAATCCCTTGAATCTATTTGTCACTTCTACTGTATAATCTGTATAAGAGAGTACACAGAATGAAAACCACAATCACAGAAAACTAATCAATCTGATCACATGGACCACAGCCTTGTCTAATTCAATGAAACTATGAGCCATGCATGTAGGGCCACCCAAGATGGATGGGTCATGGTGGAGAGTTCTGACAAAACATGGTCCATTGGAGTAGGGAATGGCAAACCACTTCAGTATTCTTTCCTTGAGAAGCCCATGAACGGTGTGAAAAGACAAAAGATGAGACCTCAGGCTTCACAGAGACCAGAGAGAAAAGGGAAGGGAGGTTCAGATGATGAGCTATCGCAATCCATAGTGCCTGACATCAGACACAGAAAGCCAGGCGGTGTGGCTCCAGGTGTGCCATCCTTGGAAAAAGCATCTGCCAACTGCCGCCTCTCCCTTCCCCTGGCTTGTTCCCACAGCACCCTCTGCAGCCCTCTGTAAAGCAACTGTCTTCCTTGCATTTGTTAGTTTACGGTCTGTCTTCTCCACCTCACCTGGCCTGACCAGTTCACTCCCGGCCACAGTGCAGGTTAGGGTGATCTGTCCAGTCAGACCCTAGCAGTACTTTCCCTGAGTAATACAGCCGTCGATAAGGGCACCTGGAGGTCTTGGTGCAGAGAAACCGGATAATGGAAGCCATAGGAGGGGCGGGGCGGGGCGGGGAGAGGGAGAGGCAGGGAGTGGGAGGGGTGGGGCGGGGAGTGGGAGAGGCAGGGAGTGGGAGGGGTGGGGTGGGGGAGTGGGAGGGGTGGGGCGGGGTTGGGGAGTGGGAGAGGCAGGCAGTGGGAGGGGTGGGGCGGGGGAGTGTGCGGGGTGGGGTGGGGCGGGGGAGTGGGAGGGGTGGGGCGGGGCGGGGGAGTGGGAGGGGTGGGGCGGGGAGTGGGAGAGGCGGGGGCGGGAGGAGGTGGGGTGGGGCGGGGCGGGGCGGGGCGGGGCGGGGCGGGGCGGGGCGGGGCGGGGCGGGGCACAGTAGCCAGCTGAGTGTGTGAGGGTAGCAAGAGAAGGAGATGAGCCATTTCAGCACTGGGAAAATCAAAAGATCATATACATTTCTCTGTTCTGTTTCCTAGTGACCTTCATTCACTCGTTCATTCGGTCTCTTATTTAAAAAAAAAAAGTCACTGAGCACCCTCAGGACAGGCACGATGTTAAACACAGGACATAAAACAGTCAACAAGACAGAGTGTGTATCTCTTTTTCAAAATCAGGGCATCTGCAGTCCCAAGAAAGAATGTCCCCTATTTAAAGCATTTAAAGCATTTAACTCCTTGTCAGCAAACCCAAACAAATCACTTTAATTCCTGTTTTGAATGTGACCCCAGTGAGCTCCTTGTTATAAATCAGAAACCTCTGGCAAGAGAGAACAGAGACCAAAAGTTCTCCTTGAAGGGAAATCTAATCTTGATGCCACATTTTTAAAATCAATTATATTTGCTAACTCATGTTAAATTAACCGCAGAACAAAGGCTTTAATTCTGCATACTCCCGATTCCTTAACCACTTTGAGCCTTTGAAGATGAATTCATCAAGACAGGCTTAATTTGTCTGACTAAGAAGCTGGGAATAACTATTCAGTATATCAGTATAATTACAGCAACATTAATTTTCAAATTACATACATCAGTGACAGTAATTAAAAATAACACATACCTAATATTCACTTTTTTTAAAGAGGGTCCTGAAAAGGGCATGGCTGAGATGGGAACTCAGCCCGCCTGCACAGGAGGACAGTGTGGTGTGTCCCCTGCACACCGACACCTGCTGTGTTCTCGCCACTAGAAGCGGAGCCAGAGAACAGACCTGCAACTGTCTCCATCACGGCAAAGAAACACGGAAGAAAAGAGTCTGCAGAATGAAGAGGACTACGCGGTCTTAAGAGCAAGACTGCAAATCCTTTCTGCTAAATATTTATCCTTTCCAAGACTTTGCTCAGATTTCAGATCCCTTCATCCAACCCACATGCATTTCTAGAACACCAACAATAGGCCAGGCACCGTGTCAGGACTGGGGAACAAGCACTGAACAAATCTGACCGGGTGAGATGGCGGAGACAGGTCATCAACCAATAAATGCAAGAAAGACTGTTACTACTGGTGACTATTTCCTGGTGACCTTCATTCACTCACTCACTCACTCACTCATTCCAAAAAACAATGCAGGGAATATTATGGCAACAGGAAGAAGAGGAAGGAGAGGCAACAACAGGTTTGCAAATAATTTTTCCAAGAGTTTGATGGTACAATCTAAGACAATTCTAACTTAAAAATTCAAAATATATATTGACATTCAACAGTTAATATTTTTAAATGCTCATCCATTCTTTTAGCCTTTTATTAATCCTGACCATCAAAAAGTAACTGTAAAACATTATACTTATCCCCAACATATGAATACCACCACCCCTCCCCCCGCCACCATCTTTTTGGCTGTGCCGTGTGGTACGCAGGATCCTAGCTCTCAGACCAGGGATCAAACCCGATCCCCTGCACTGGATCACCAGGGAAGTCCTACAACACAATATTTTTAATTTATCTTTTCTCAAGTCTTAAAAAAAAACGAATGACCATGTAAAACCCTAAAGATGACCAACAATTAGAAAAGCAAACTACTTCCCTGACAGCAGTACAGTATAGCATGAACTGTTGAGACCCTGGATTTCAGTATCAGACTAACATGGCTTTGACTTCGCCACTTACAGGCAGTTATTAAAGCACTCCAAAGTTCAGTTTCTTCACTGAGTTGTTGCAACAATTAGAAGAAATCATGCATGTAAACAAGTGGACATCATGGTTTATACACAGCAATGTTTCCAATGGAGGGAAAAAAAATGACGAGCATAGAGCAGTGGACCATCAGGAAAGGCTCACCTTTAACTTTAAACATCTAATAGTACCCAGTTAATTTCAGCAAAAGCAAAGAAGACTGTCAGCAGATGGCTTTAGTCTGAAGCTAGCAGCAAAACACCTGGTGGGGACCATTTGCGACAACACACCAAAATAAAAAGCCTCATAAATTTCAGATATGGGATAAATAACTTTCTACCTGCGGCTGTGTACCTAAAGGTCGCTTACTTCAATGTGCATTTCCAGATGTATGTGTAGGCTATTTTCAACTTCTGCCAACACGTAACAAGTGACAAGGGCTTAATCATCGATACGTGGCTTTAAAAAATCATAGGAAGCAAGGGTCATAGAGCCCCCAACCATTCGTGGGCACTAAATTCTTCCCTAGAGTATCCTTATTATCTTGCTTTTCTCGGGAAAACACATCCTGAGATAACAGGCAGAACCAGCAAGCTCTTCCTATAAACCACAGAACAAAAGTTTCCAAAAGTGGTCCACTTTCCTTAAAGAGCCATTACTCTTCCCAAAGCCTGATGCTAACACACTTTGACAATCATACTAATTAGAGAAAGCTTTTTGTCAATTGTGGTCCTTAGCCAGATGGTTAATAGAGTATGCTTTTATCCTCAACATAAAGAGGTCTTTTTTTTTTAATTATGTTGTCAGATATAATTATAGAAAACTGGGAACAAATGAGGTTATGGGCTCTATCCTAAGGGGCAACTTAATACAACGAAGCTCTGTGTTCCATTGAAGCAAATAAGGGCAGCTGGAGATGCTTTTCCTCCCATTTTAATGAACTGTATACAGTGTTTTAAAACATGTTTTTATAAAAGCAACAACTACTCAGTGAAATCTACCTATAACTTAGTAAGCGAAAATTTAAACACTAAAAATAAGCTCCATTCTAGTTCTACCATGCTTAAATTTTTAAAATATGACATATTACAAACATGTGAAACAAAATAGAAAATCATCCCAAAGATTTAACAGATTTTGTTTTGCCATAATTTCTTCAGAGTGCTCTTTATTTCAAAAAACAAAACATTACAAGTAGAGCTAAACCCTATTCCAATCTCATTATCATCTCCCCTCTTTCCTTTGCACCCAAAAGTAACCACAGTCCTGAGCTTAATATATATTATTTCTGTGCTTGTTTCTGTACTTCTACCATATTCATACGTATCAAAAAAACAGTACACACTAAGATGTTGTCTTAAAAGTTTACATAAATTTTACGTAAATATTAACATACTATATGGAACATTTTACTACTTACTTTTTTATGTTTTTAGATTTTATGCTTTTTGTTTTTAGATTTATTGTAGGTGCTGCTACTGCTACTGCTAAGTCGCTTCAGTCATGTCCGACTCTGTGCGACCCCATAGACGGCAGCCCACCAGGCTCCGCTGTCCCTGGGATTCTCCAGGCAAGAATACTGGAGTGGGTTGCTATTTCCTTCTCCAGTGCATGAAAGGGAAAAGTGAAAGTGAAGTCGCTCAGTCATGTCCGACTCCTAGCGACCCCATGGGTCTGCAGCCTACCAGGCTCCTCCACCCATGGGATTTTCCAGGCAAGAGTACTGGAGTGGGGTGCCATTGCCTTCTCCGATTGTAGGTGCAGTTACATGCTAATAAATGTGAAATGAAGTACAGTTGACTTGTCTTCTGCAGTGGCTCAGCAGTAAAAGAATTTGCCTGCAATCCAGGAGCCACAGGAGACACAGGTACAATCTCTGGTCGAGAAGATCCCCTCCCTCTAGGATGGCATGGCAACTCACTCCAGTATTCTTGCCTGGAGAATTCCAAGGACAGAGGAGCCTGGCAGGCTACAGTTCACAGGGTTGCAAAGAGTCGGACATGACTGAAGTGACTTAGCATGCACGCACAGTTGACTTATTATTAGTTTCAACGTAACTCAACATAATAACTTGATATTTTTATACATTAGACTCCATTCAAAATTATTATAAAATATTGATGATATTTCTATGCTGTACATAACATCCTTGTAACTTATTTTATACCTAGTAGTCTGTACCATTCACCCTATTTTGCCCCGATCCTAGCCCCTCTCCCCTCTGATGACCACTAGTTTGTTCTCTATATCTGAGAGTCTGTTTCTCTTTTGTCATATTCAGGTTCCACATACAAGTGAATACATACAGTATGTGTCTGTCTCTTACTTATTTCCTAAGCATAATACCATCCAGGTCCCTCCATGCTATTTCAAGTGGCAAAATTTCACTCCATTTTTATACTAGGAAAACGAAACACTAATTCAAAAAGATACATACAGCCAATGTTCACTGCAGCACTATTATAACAGCCAAGCTATGGAAGCAACCTAAGTGTCCATCAGGAGTTGAATAGAAAAAAAGATGTGGTAGATAGATAAATATACATGCAGTGGAATAATGCTCACGATTCATTCATTCTGAATGCTGAGGAGTATTCCATTGACATCGCATATACCATTTTATTTATCTTTTTCTTACTTCTCTTTTTCTCTTCCATGATTCTGTGGAATCACTATTCCACAGAATATCTCTGTGCATGTACCCTTGTAAACATGTGCCAGGCTTCCCTACGGGAGATATCTAGAAGTGAAGATGCAGGACTACATGGCATGCAAACACTCAATTTCATTGAAAGTGAAAGTCACTCAGTCATGTCTGACTCTTTGCAACCCCAGGAACTATACAGTCCATGGAATTCTCTAGGCCAGAATACTGAAGTGGGTAGCCTTTCCCTTCTCCGAGGGATCTTCCCAACCCAGGAATCGAACCCAGGTCTCCTGCATTGGAGGTGGATTCTTTACCAACTGAGCTCTCAGGGCAATACTGCCACACTGCTTTCTTGAGTTATTGTACCAACGCGGCGTTATTGGATGTCTAATGGTTAGCCACTCTGATGCCGTTACCTATTGTCTCACTGTAAGTTCATTTGTATTTACTTGATGCTAGGGAAGATGAGCATATTTTCACATGTATCAGGTTTGGGGTCTTTTGGGAACTGTTGGTTCATATCCTTCACACGTGTTTCATCCTTTTCTTACTAATTTGTAGTATTACAAATATTTTTATATATTTTGGGTACCAACCATTTGCAAATGTGTGTGTAACAAATGGGCTTCCCAGGTGCAACTAAAGGTAAAGGACCCACCTGCCAATGCAGGAGATGCAGGGTTTGATCTTTGGGTGTTGTTTTTTTGTTCTTAAATCTTTTCTTTATGATTATTGCTTTATAGAAAGTCTTAACATTCTATCACTTATGTACAAGATAGGGGCTAAGCATACGGTTCACTGAGTCAGACTGCCCCGGTTCAAATCCTAACCCTCTCTCTTACTAGCCATGTGGCCTCGTATGAATTTATATTAGGTCACTGTACCTGAATTTCTTCATCTATAAAAGGAGAATAACACTAGTTCCAATAGTTATGAGAATTCAGTGAATTAATACATACAAAGCACTAAGAATAGTGGCTGGCATACAGTTGCTGCTGCTGCTAAGACGCTTCAGTCGTGTCCGACTCTGTGCGACCCCATAGACGGCCACCCACCAGGCTCCCCTGTCCCTGGGATTCTCCAGGCAAGAACACTGGAGTGGGTTGCCATTTCCTTCTCCAATGCATGAAAGTGAAAAGTGAAAGTGAAGTCGCTCAGTCGTGTTCGACTCTTCACAACTCCATGGACTTCAGCCTGCCAGGCTCCTCCGTCCATGGGAGTTTCCAGGCAAGAGTACTGGAGTGGGTTGCCATTGCCTTCTCCATGGCATATAGTTAGCTCTCAACAAATATATTACTGTTATCATGATTTGTAGAATTATGTCAGCTATTCCCAGGTAGCGCAAGTGGTAAAGAACCCACCTGCCAATGCAGGAGACATAAGAGACCTGGGTTCAATCCCTGGGTCAGGAAGACCCCCTGGAGGAGGGAATGGACACCCACTCCACTATTCTTGCCTGGAGAAAACCAAGGACAGAAGAGCCTGGTGGGCTACTATCTACTAGGTCACAAAGAGTTGGACATGACTGAAGCAACTTAGCATACATGCATATGATATTTAGCATCAATTTGCCATGTTCCTTCAAAAACCCTACTGGGATTTTAAGTCACATTAACATCTCACCAATTATACCTTACAATTTACAAAGGGGAAGTTTTATCTTTACAACACAGGGATCGAAGGATCACCGCCTTAAACAACCAAGTGATCACTTATGGTATCAAGAATAGTGGTACAACCTAACATGTGCTTCTTGCTGTGTATGGCATCACCTATAAAGTATTCTTACAAAATGTATTTAACCTGAATTTAATCAGGCATTTAGACCCAACTCCCAATTTTCAGGAAATATCAGTGATAGGGACCAGTCAAACTACACAAAGAAACAAACCTAGAACGTGGGGTATTCTAAAGATAATGGCTGAACTCTTACATACTCACTGCCACGCGGATAAAAGTGGCAACCTGTTGTGAATTAACAGAGACTAGAGATGTACGACAGTCAGAAGTGTACAGTTAGAAATGTACCTTGTACTGGACTCTAGTTTGGGGTGGGGGGTGGAATCTGTAAACGTCATTTGCGGCATAATTGGGAAACTGGTTATCAGATCATATTATGGAACTATTGTACAATTTTCTTAGGTATAATAACAGTATTGTGATTGTGTAGGATCATGCCCTTATTTGTAGGAGATACATATTAAAATACTTGATGTCTATAATTTAATTTCAAATAGCACAGTAAAAGCAAATAAACAGCACAGATGATAAGTGTGCCAAAGTATGACACATATTAACAACTTTGAATGCAAGCACTATGTATATGGTGTTCCTTTTAGTATTCTTTCAAATTTCTGTATTTTGTTCCATTTCTGTATTTTGCTTTTTTACACAATAAAAAGTTGTAAAACATAAATTGTGTTAACTTCACAGACTGATTTGCAGAAAAGCGTTATCGATACAATATCTACAAACTGCAGGGCTTTCCATCTATTTCTGTCTTATTTTATGCCCTTCAATAAAGTTCCATAATTTTCCTTGCAAAGCCTTTTACATATTTGTTAGATTTCTTCAAGATACTTTGGAATTGTGATGCTTTTGAAAACAGCACCTTTTTGAAATTGCCCTGTAGATACTGACCGAGTGAACTGCCCAAATATTTTGATTTGTTTCAATACCTGCACTCCTTGGACAGCAGAACTACCCAAAACAATTCAAGTAAGCCAAACTCAAAACCTTTGCACCACCCCTCGTGAAAAAGTTCATTGTTTAATGAGCTTCTGCCTTCTCAACACTGCTCAGATCCAGCACCTCTCTTAGATTCTCATTCCATTCTCTCTTGTTTCTAGGCCCTAATGTGTGTCCCTGCTTCCTCAACAACTCCCAACCTTACATGGTCAGATTAAACTACAAGAATCCTGATTATGCTGCGTTCTTCATCAAACTTCTCCAAGATCTCTCCAAACTGAATGAATATGGTAATTGTGGGAAGCAGACTAACCGCCACAAAGCTGTCTGCATCCTAATTCCTGAGTCCATGAACAAATTAGGTTCCATGGCAAAGGAAAATTAGGATGCAGATGGAATTAGGAGTGCTAATTAGCTAATCTTTAAGCAGGGATGATCTTAAAAATCTTTAAATTCTGGATGATCCAGGCAAACACAACAAAATTACAAGGGTTCTTGTGGAAGCAGAAGAGGGAGGCAGAGGAGCAGAGTCGGAGCCATGACTCCAAAAGGATGGTGAGAGATGCGATACTGCTGACTGTGGAAGGAAGGGCGGAGCCACGAGCTGAGGGCTGTGGGTGGCCTCTGGAAGCTGGAGAAGGTGAGGAAAAGCACTCACCGTGGGAGTCTCCAAAAAGGAGCGAGCCCTGACAACACGCTAAGGGTAGCCCAGTAAGACCTGGTGGACTTCTAACCTATAGTAAGATGATACTCCTGTAAGATAATCATCAGTGTTATCTAAAGCCATAGCGTTTTTGGTAATTTGTTACAGCAGCAATAGAAAACCAATACGGCTACTGGAAGCTGAAGCTGCCGTATATATCACAGGAAGCTCAGCTCAGTGCTCTGTGATGACCTAGGGGGAGGGATGAGGGTGGAGGTGCAAGGGAGACTCAAGAGGGAGGGGATGCACACACAGAGCTGGTTCACTTCACTGAACAGCAGAAATAACACTGCAAAGCAAGTATACTCTAAGCAATTAGTTTTTAAAAAAAAACTAATACAGACACTCAGATTCAGGGTGAGAAGTTACACTTTTGCCTAAAGATATGTTCTTTTAAAAGAATTTATAACCTAGCTTATAATTCTCTTAAAGGAAATAAGGAAAGGAGATTTAATATGCTGCCACAGATGAATGCAATCAGTTCTTCCAATCTGACTCTCAATCTTTGGGGCAAATGGCAACCCACTCCCGTATTCTTGCCTAGAAAACCTCACGGACAGAGGAGCCTGGTGGGCTACAGTCCATGGGGCTACAAAGAGTCGGACACGACTGAGTGACAGAGCCCACACACACACTTTCTGCAATTTCTGATTCTGCTGGTCAGAAGCTGGAAGGAAAGAGACATATGGTGCCCTGAACTTAACTCTATTTCTCAAAATTTTTACTCATTTGTTCCCCCTAAAATAAATATTCACCAGACACTTCAGTGACCTCAGTTTGTTTGGTTTATTAATAAAGACAGGAATTTAGTATTATAAAGAAGATTACTACTCTTGAATCTCAAAGCCAAACATAGAATGTCAATCACGGGCATGGCTATTAGCACCTGGGGCAAGGCAATTCTTTCCTGTGAGTGACCATTCCACAAACTACTGGACATTAAGCATCCCTGGCCCCTGCACACTAAATGCCAGATGACCTCCCTTCCAGGCCTCCAGGTCTCCTGACAACCAAACACACCCCACAAACATTTCTAAATACCCTCGCTTTGGGTCAAGAACCACCCACATGGTGTTCATTAACAATGAATCCAATCTACTTATGGCAATTTGCCTGGCCTGTTCCTATAAAACTCACTAATGGTCTTACACACTATTCTGGAAAAATCAGGCATGTTCAAGGCAATACAGTTTATAAAGAAACACAATGAGATGATCAGTAAAAAGAATATGTAATGGAAATAAACTGGAGATGTTCACTGGGTTAGGAAAATGAAAATAGCCATTGCTCAACATTTTACAAAACAGAAGATCTGTTGTTCAGTCCCTAAGTCGTGTCCTACTCTTTGTGACCCCCATGGACTGCAGCACACCAGGCTTACCTATCCTTCACCATCTCCCAGAGTTTGCTCAAACTCATGTCCATTCAGTCGGTGATGCCATCTAACCATCTCATCCTCTGTTGTCCCCTTCTCCTCTTGCCCTCAATCTTTCCCAGCATCAGGGTCTTTTCCAATGACTCAGCTCTCCACATCAGGTAGCCAAAGTACTGGAGATTCAGCTTCAGCATCAGTCCTTCCAATGAATATTCAGGACTGATTTCCTTTAGGGTTGACTGGTTGGATCTCCTTGCTGTCCAAGGGACTCTCAAGAGTCTTCTCCAACACCACAGTTCAAAAGCATCAATTCTTTGGCACTCAGCCTTCTTTATGGTCCAACTCTCACATCTGTACGTGACTACTGGAAAAACCATATATGGACCTTTGTCAACAAAGTGACGTCTCTGCTTTTTAATATGCTGTCTAGGTTGATCATATCTTTTCTTCCAAGGAACAAGTGTCTTAATTTCATGGCTGCAGTCATCATCTGCAGTGATTTTGGAGCCCAAGAAGAGAAACGCTGTTTCCATTGTTTCCCCATCTATTTGCCATGAAGTAATGGAACCAGATGCCGTGATCTTGGTTTTTTTTTTAATGTTGAGTTTTAAGCCAGCTTTTCCACTCTCCTCTTTCACCTTCATCAAGAGGCTCTTTAGTTCCTTTTCTCTTTCTGCCATTACGGTACTATCATCTGCATACCTGAGGTTGTTGATATATCTCCCAGAAATCTTGATTCCACCCTGTGATTCATCCAGCCTGGTATTTCACATAATGTACCCTGCATATAAGTTAAATAAGCAGTGTGACAATATATACCCTTGATGTACTCCTTTCTCAATTTTGAACCAGTCCATTGTTCCATGTCTGGTTCTAACTGTTGCTTCTTGACCTGCATACAGGTTTTGTTGGAGGCAGGTAAGGTGGTCTGCTATTCCCATCTCTTTAAGAATTTTCCACAGTTTGTTGTGATCCACAAGGTCAAAGGCTTTAGCAGTCAATGAAGCAGAAGTAGATGTTTTTCTGGAATTCCCTTGCTTTTTCTATGATCCAAAGGATTTTGGCCATTTAATCTCTGGTTCCTCTGCCTTTTCTAAATTCAACTTGTACATATGGAAGTTCTCAGTTTGCCTTCTGCTGAAGCCTAGCTTGAAGGATTTTGAACATAACCTTACTAACATGTGAAATGAGTACAATTGTGTGGTAGTTTGAACATTCTTTGGAATTGCCCTTCTTTGAAACTGGAATGAAAACTGACCTTTTCCAGTCCTGTGGCCACTGCTGAGGTTTCCAAATTTGCTGGCATATTGAGTGCAGCACTTTCACAGTATCATCTTGTAGGATTTGAAATAGCTCAAGTGGAATTCCATCACCTCCACTAGCTTTGTTCATAGTGATGCTTCCTAAGGCCCATTTGACTTCACATTCCAGGATGTCCGGCTCTAGGTGAGTGATCAAATCACCGTGGTTATCTGGGTCATTAAGATATTTCTTATAAAGTTCTTCTGTGTATTCTTGCCACCTCCCCTTAATCTCTTCTGCCTCTGTTAGGTCCTTGCTGTTTCGGTCCTTTGTTGTGCCCATCTTTGCATGCAATGTTCCCTTGATATCTCTTAATTTTCTTGAAGAGGTCTCTAGTATTTCCCATTCTGTTCTTTCTCTATTTCTTTCCATTGTTTACTTAAGAAGGCTTTTTTATCTCTTCCTGCTATTCTATGGAACTCTACAAATCTATAAACCTGTTGTTTAAATACCCCTTCCCAAGGTGACCCTAACAGCAGAAAGCAATCAGAGGCTTACAGCTTTGTGAGAGCCTGAGACAGTCCCTATTATTTTCCAGGCCTATGACTGGGCCTGACTCCTCAGGCATCCACATAAGGCCTTACTCTCTATTTCTCACCAACCTACTCTTAAGAAACTATACAGAGTAGAGGACTTCTTGCTACTTCAAACTGTAAATATGTATTTCTCCTTTTAAAATCAAATCAGTGCTTTGGATTTACAATTTTGGTCATTATCTTGCTGCAAAACAAACTAATTTGTGAAGCCCACTGTGAGGGGTCTGACCATATGCCAGGACTCATTGGCTCAAAACCAACCTGAAAAGCTAAGAATATAAGGTGAGCAGGTTTTACCAATCGCCCAGAAGATGCTCTTAGAAAAAACAAAACAGCTCCTAACCCAACAGAAATGAACCAAGAAACAGTAACACATATAGTTTCCTCTATTGGCTTATTTCCAGCTGACATTGCTCAGCCACAGAGCATCTCAACTTAAATTCCTCTGCTCCCTCCAAAATATTTCCTCTAAACATGTTTCCATAGAAGGTGCCAAGAACAGTTTGCTACAAAAACAAAGAATGAAAAAATATCCATTAAGCCTCTGTGCTTCCAATGCAAGGGTTTGATCCCAGGTTAAAGAACTATGATCCTGCATGTCACACAGCACAGCCAAAAACAAACAAATAACAATAACAAAAAAAACAAGAAACAAGATTTTCAGCACAAAAGAGATGCAAATAACAATCTAAAGGAGCTTTAAAAAAAAGTATTTATCATCAGCCCAAGAGAGGAGAAGAGGGAGGAAGATGGGCCAACAAGAAGAACTTACTGGACAAAAGTAGGTGTTCTCCACGATGTGATGAGCCACCACACTGTTCTCGGCAGAGAGAGACATGATGAAGAGCAAGGCATCCCGGGCCTGCTGGCCTACGGTCCCCTCCCGGTGAATGAAGGGGATCAGAAGGGAGAAGATGAGGAAGTTCGCGGCCCCTTGGTCCTCACTAGTGTGGAAGAAGAGTTCCAGGATGGATGGATCTTTGGCAAGAATGGAACAGAGCTGATTGAGCAGGACCACCAGCTTCCCCTCCACAGTGGGGGTGGTTGTTCCCGAACAAGAGCTCAGCAACATCATCAGAGGCTTCAGAATGGGCTTGTGGTGCAGCAGAGGCTGGTGGGACTGGGTGATCAGCATCTCATACATCTTGAGCTGCTCCATTTTAGTCTCATCGGTAAATTCCCGCCTCAAGCTCCAAAGGAAGAGTTTCTCCATGATGTTCTCGGAGACCACAAATTCCAGGATTGGCCCCATGGCAGCATCCCTGGCTTGCTCTTCAATCAGCAGAAAGAGCATGTGCTCTACATAGTTCTGTACAGCGCTGGCCTCATCTGGAGGGATGGACCCGTATTTTGCCTGGGTGTTCTTCAAGGGGTCATGCTTCTCTAAGATTTTCACAACCTGTAACCAAATCAAGTATGTGTCATCCATCCGATGTTTATCATAGCTTACAAAAACATACCACTGCTGATTGTACCAAATCTTCATGGAAAATGCAAGAGCCATGACCCCCAACAAGATATATGTGAGCAATGCTATATTCAAAATGGATAACCAAGAAGGACCTACTGTATAGCACATGGAACTCTGCTCAGTCATGCGGCAGTCTGGATGGGAGGGAGGTTTAGGGGAGAATGGATATATGTATATGTATGGTTGAGTCCCCTCACTGTTCACCTGAAACTACAACAACATTGTTAATCGGCTACATCCCAATACAAAATAAAAAGTTTAAAGTTTGGGAAAAACAAGATATGTGAGCTTTCTGCATCTCCCTCTCATGAGAATAAAATGAAGAGGTTAAAAACTACAGAAAGAAGATGTTTGAAGTGGTTCATTTATCCTAGTTACACATGTTGGCAACCTAAATGTCAAAGAAAGTAATATGGTTATGTAAATTAAGCTACATACATTCCTGGGCCTATTATTATGAAGACTATTGAGCAAAATTAAAAAAAAAAAACTGTAAATGATATGTCAGATGAAAAAATAAGTTAATTGTATACAATTAGACTCATCATGATCAACTACATCGAAAACATGAAAGTGAAAAAAGACTAAAAAAAATACATAACAATAGTAATAGCTGTTGTGTTCAAAGTAATGACAAGGTCTGAAATTTTTTTTAAGCTGTCAAGAATATAATAGGGCTGTTAAATCTTAAAATACATTAAATGAGCAAGACTACCGTTGTTCCCCTACAAATAGCACTGATTTGAAGCTTTCAGCTGCAGAATGCAGCTCCTCACATGCCCCTGGCAGAACAACAGCCCTCCCTGCCCTCCTTGATTGGCACCCTCTTCAGTAAAGCAGGCATCATTAGGAAGGGGGAAAAGGAACTAATGAACCTGAGACACATACCTAGAAGAATCCCCTAACGTACGGCATATGCTGAAATTTTAAGCGTGAAGAGTTTGAATGGTGTATTTTTTCAAGCCAGAAAAAAAATTTTGAGATAACCAATTACAAAATAAATCCCTAGAGCACAGGGTTTCTATTTGGGGTAACGAAAAAGTTTTGAAAATAATAGTGATGGGTGCACAACATTGTGAATGTAGCTAATGCCACTGACTAAAAATGATAAAGATGGCAGAGCTTGTTTCATATATTTATATGTACCACCAAAAAAGAAAAAAATTACTGAAAATTAAAAAAGTAAACAATCTCATGTGACAAGTCTAGGTGTTTCTCTCCCTAACTGCTGGCCTTTTAACACTTCCTCTCTCTCTCCACCCATCAATACTTAACTTCTACTTTGGTACCTGAAAATTAAAACAATTTTATATCTCAGCTTCCATTAAACTTTATGACTTGTAATTTCTACGATAAATATCCATTCAATTCACTTCCTTTAAAATGTATACACGTGTTAATTCTCAAGCATTTTATCACTGACTTTAAGTTGTTCCTTTTTGCCTTTCTGAACCACCCGCTCTGTGGAATCTGTTTCACTTCGGTCTTACCCTCCCGGCCCAGTTCTAGGACCTGCTGTTACATGTTCTGGTATTTAGGTTATAGAATTTTTGCAAGTCACTGTGGAAACTGGCAAAAGAACAAGGCTATGTCAGCAGGCGTGAGCAATGAGGGAAATTTATTTCTCAGGGAAAAGTCTAAGTCTTTCCCCTTTCTGAAGCAGAGTAAAAGAACATTTATAGACTAGGCTAGTATCCTTGTGGATGAATAAATTTCTACAGAATCTGTAATCTCCATCGGCTTCCACTATAAAATTAAAAATACTGTCAGGAAAAATATCACCCCGAACACCCTTGAGCTGAGTTTCAGGAGGAAGGCTTCGGTTAGCAGTTACCCAGGACATACACAGCTCAGGGACTTGTGGCCCAGGCCTTCCCAATGGCCATCCCCTCTTCATGGCTGCACGTGGACTGCAGAGTGCCCCCCTCTCCCCCAACCTCCATGAAGCCCTCCCGGACTCCGCACAAGCCTGAGGATGTCACTGTGAGAAACACCGGGATCTGCTGTCCTCCTTTCCCTTGGTTCTGACCTTGACAAAAGCCTCAGTGTGGGATCGCAGTACCAGACTCGTCCAAAAGGGGGCACCACCTCAATATAGCATGCTCTCCAGCCCCAAAGCCCCCTTCAAGGCTCCACATTCTGAAGAGCAAATTAGCTCTATACTTATATTAATTCTATAATTTCAAAGTTCACATATTGAGTTTACTTATGAGAGCTATCTATACAGCAAGGCCTCGGGGTAGAAATGTAATTATACTTTTCATGTATGCTTAGACTGTCTAAACTATCTGAAACTGGGACTGTGCATTATACATCGATAGCGGCACTGCAAATGAGCTCCATCTTTCTAGAAAACAATCTGGCAACATGTAACAGAAGCTATGAAGTTGTTCCTGCCCTTTGACTTGTTAATCTCACTTTGGGGAAAATGCCTCAAGGAAACAACACAATGATAATTTGTTTTAAAATGTTTACACCAGCTATATTTTCAATAATGAAAAATAAAAATATCATTGACCCAAATGGTCAAGAATAAGAGAGTTATAATCACTATGTTACATCACCATATACTAATGCTATTAAAAATAAATACGAACTGAATCATATCATTACATGCCAATATATAAGGAGAAATAATTTAAGTTAAAAACTAAACATACTGACAAATAGACCCATACTTAGAAATGAGTTTGAAGATATAATGAGATTGTAAGGTTAATTAGTTCTTCTTTCCTATGAATTGATCTAATTTCATAACATAAGTAAAAAAAAAAAAACAAAGTAATTTTGTTCTTATGTCTAAAAAAAAGACCAAACACTGAGTTAAAACAGTAATTAACAGAAACTCCTAACCAGTATAAATTTTCATATATGCATATGTGTTTATTCTATAGGCATGCCTTTAAATATTTATAAAATATCTAAATGTATATATGTAAATATAGAGCAAAACTATTTACATGATGACAAGCCACACTTTTCTCATGGATTAATCTTCACTTATATGATTTATTCCAAGACACTCCTCTGCAAACAGACCTACTTTTGGTGGGGAAGGGGCCACGAAAAACCCAAAAGAGAGAACTGAGATTTTTATACAGAATGTACACTACATAGCAGCTGTTACACTGAAACCTCTCTCTGTATCCCCCTTACAGAAGCTCTTCTACACCACCTTCTGGGTTCACGGGCAGAGAAACATGAGAACAGACCTGTGCTGGAACAGGGCCCCTGACTCGTTCCCCAGTCTGGCCTGGAGGCTTGACTGGTGTGTTACAACCCGGCCCAAGTCATGGAAACCACAGTGCTCAGCAAAGTGCTGGCTCTGCCTGTGTCGCCACTCAGCCTTAACCTCCCTCTTCAAGCTGTCGGGAAGATCCCGGGCCACCTCCCTTTCCCTTTTAGGCAGACACACCCTTGACCTGCTTTTGCAAGTGTGCTCCGCGGGCCCACACCCTGCGCCTGGTTCCCACCCTGACAGGGAATGCCTAGGGAGCTTCCCGGCTGAGCACACTGGCCAGCCCTGAAACCCCTAGGAACGTCTGTTCTGATGTCCCAAGTCAGCCGTCCAGGTGGGGTCAGAGCCCTTTCGGGTTCTGCAGGCTAGTTCCTGATGTGACCTCGACTTTTTAATTTTTCCCTTATGTGCCCTCCTCTCACATCACTCCCACCAAACTCCAACACTCCTGGGCCCTGATTTCTGCTTGCTGCCCAGTTTCACTCATCTACTGCCTGATCCACTCCCCTGATAACCCTCTTATACTCTCAAACTTGCCTCCAATTCCCCAGCCCTAGCTCTTTCTCAGCCATATGTGCTTAGTCTCAAGGATTCAGTTTAGGGGAAGAAAACACAATTATGGGGGCAGAGAGATCCAAGTAGGAAAATATACTTGGCAAATATTTCCTTTACTAAACAAGTTCACTTTGTTAGGCAGCTTCCTTTGTGACTCAGCTGGTAAAGAATCCGCCTGCAATGCGGGAAACCTAGGTTCGATCCTTGGGTTGGGAAGATCCCCTAGAGAAGGGAAAGGCTACCACTCCAGTATTTTGGCCTGGAGAATTCCATGGACTGTATAATCCATGGGGTTGCAAAGAGTCAGACATGACTGAGCAACTTTCACTTTCACTTTTGTTAGGCCAAATACCACTGAACAAACCTTATCAACCCCTGATAAAGCCCATCAGTTCAGTTCAGTTCAGTCGCTCAGTCGTGTCCAACTCTTTGAGACCCCATGATCCGCAGCACGCCAGGCCTCCCTGTCCATCACTAACTCCCTAAATCCACCCAAACCCATATCCATCGAGTCGGTGATGCCATCCAGCCATCTCATCCTCTGTCATCCCCCTCTCCTCCTGCCCTCAATCTTTCCCATCATCAGGGTCTTTTCAAATGAGTCAGCTCTTCCCAACAGGTGGCCAAAGTATTGGAGTTTCAGCTTCAACATCAGTCCTTCCAATGGACACCCAGGACTGATCTCCTTTAGGATGGACTGGTTGGATCTCCTTGCAGTCCAAGGGACTCTCAAGAGTCTTCTTCAACACCACAGTTCAAAAGCATCAATTCTTCGGCGCTCAGCTTTCTTTATAGTCCAACTCTCACATCCATACATGACCACTGGAAAAACCATAGCCTTGACTAGACGGACCTTTGTTGGCAAAGCAATGTCTCTGCTTTTTAATATGCTATCTGGGTTGGTCACAACTTTCCTTCCAAGGAATAAGCGTCTTTCAATTTCATGCCTGCAGTCACCATCTGCAGTGATTTTGGAGCCCAGAAAAATAAAGTCAGCCACTGTTTCCACTGTTTCCCCATCTATCTGCCATGAAGTGATGGGACCAGATGCCATGATCTTAGTTTTTTGAATGTTGAGCTTTAAGCCAACTTTTTCACTCTCCACTTTCACTTTCATCAAGAGGCTCTTTAGTTCTTCTTCACTTTCTGCCATAAGGGTGGTGTCATCTGCATATCTGAGCCCATGCTCACTATATAACCCAAATAAGATCAGATACAGCACTGTAAATGGTTTTCCAATTACAGCCAGGCATTTGTTGATCTACCAACTGTAACATATACAAGCTTTTGTATATACACTATATATACACACATGCATACATATAAATATGGAGTCATTTATATATTTGCATAAATTTTACATATATGCGCAAATTCACATATATTAAATTTACATGTCTGTAAATTTACACATATAAATTTAATATATGTTATATACATTACATGTATAACATAAATATAATAAAAATATATATGTAAATTTATATACATAAGGATATAAATACAAAAGGATCAAAAGCCCAAATCATGTATTACGATTCTAAAAAGAAACAAATACACAAAAAATCAACAGTATGAGCAATGGCATACAAATTATCATCTGACCAACATAGCTAAATTTTTAACCTAACTTCAAAGTTATTTGACCTGTAAATATGAGGATTATTAGAGCTCAAAAAGATGAACAAATAGCATATTTCTTCCATTAAGGAATATCAGCTACTCCTATCCTTAGCTTTAATGATGGCTCCTATGACTCAGCGAAAATGGGTCTGAATTTCAAATATGCACAAATTCTAAATAGGAAGCTCAAATGCTTTCAGAATGAAAGATATACATAAATCACATAATCTCACCACATGACAACAAATTCTTCATGATAAAAATGAACATTTCTCTGACAGGAGGTTAGCTTTGACTCCACCTTACTATCATTCTATATCTTATATACACTCAGGTATCAATAGATGACTATTTATGCTACTTTGGTTAGAGCCTAGTTATTTCAAAAAAGTCACAGAATACAACCCATACTTCCAAACCCTTTAGAATGCTAATTTAAAGTGGCATTGTGGAAAAAAAAACAAGTTACCAAGCAACATTTTCCATCACACAGGAGGACAGGATTTAGTGATCTTAAAGTCAAAGTCCATTTAATGTACCAAATTAACTACAGCAAAAGCAAATTTCCATTCAGTCCTTGTTTATTACGTAGCAACTGTGTCCTGCAATCTAGGTTATTTCTTACACACCTATTCCCATGGGAGACCTTTACACAATCATTTCTTCTTATATTAAGGTAACAGCCTAATAATATATGTGTACCTGCAGAACTTGTTAACATCGGCTTCAATTCTGAACTATAGAGATGTGTCTAAATCTAGAATTAAACAGGATAAAGCAGAAACTGTATCTACATGCCATACCTCCTTGTGACCAGAGTAGTACAGTAATCACTATAATACAGAAGCATAGTAGGAGCATCAACTAATAAGATAATATGTAAACTAACCCACAATTTTTTTTCTAAAGTTTCAGTATTAGGGGAGAGAGTAATGATCTGTGTAGTAATATTCCAGAGACCCCTGTAATTCCAAGCACAGCAAAAACAGACTTATCACCAAGCATACAGTAGGAAAGCTTCTGAGATTTCAACATATTCAACAACAAGTCAATGCCTTGGCCCTCTGAGGAAGCATAGCTTTTGTTCTGCTTTACTTTCTACTGTCAAGTCTAGAGCTACTTGATACAATTTTTAAATATTAACGAACATCACTTTACTAAGAAAGATATTGAGAAGACTGAGCACGGAGTTCTCTAACGTTTTCCAGTCTTTCATCTCTTAAAGATTTCACGTAATTTCCCTCTGTTATTTAGTCTATGACGAGGCACAGACCACAAGAGTGAAGATGAACGGAGCAAGAGAAGGAATGTCACAGGGAACAGACTGTGAAATTCCCTGGCTGTGAAATCAGGGGACGCTGACCTCAAAGCCGTCTTCACTGTGATCTCTGTGCTTCTTCAATGGAGTCAGGCTACTTGGGGCTCTGCACAGGTTACCGTATTTAGAACATATTATCTAATCTTCATTATTATAGGAAGACATTTCACTTAATCAAGCCAGATTCAGTTTTTTTCTCAGCCCCATCCCCTCCAAGAAGAAAATGGCTACTAAATCCACTGCTGCTGCTGCTGCTAAGTCGCTTCAGTCGTGTCCGACTCTGTGCGACCCCACAGACGGCCGCCCACCAGGCTCCCCCGTCCCTGGGATTCTCCAGGCAAGAACACTGGAGTGGGTTGCCATTTCCTTCTCCAACTAAATCCACTAGCGTTTCTTTATCATCACCATTACACTATCTGAGCTCTGATACGCTTTTAGCTTAAAAAATTATATAACAGCTTATTTTCTGGAGGCCGAGAGTAGTCAGGAGAAGCTTTGTACTATTAAGAAGCACACAGAAATGTGCTTTTCTCATTTCTGATTGAGTTTTTTTAACCTCTGGTCTCTTGGTTTTAAGAGCAGGCATCATTTAGTATATAACTAATAATGATTCAATACGTGAAAGGAAAGGATAGAGAAGGAACAGAGCAAAGGCCATAAAGCTTTAAAAATAAAAATGTGCCATTAATAACTGAGAGGGGAGGAAGTTAGTTCATATGGCAATACAGTTGGATAGTTCATTATCCGATGGACCAACGCTTCTTATGTCCTGCTCTCTCTTCCATTCAGAAGAAACAAAGGCAAGAGATAAAAACAATAATCTGCTAGGCTATAACCTGTGCTTCTAGACGACTATAAACACTAAATATATTCTGACTCTTTCTCTCTCAAGTCTAAAGATCTTACCAGTAGCAAATTATAGCCAATGTTTTAATACTGGTGTCCGTTTTCCAAGTCTCTTAACTCTTCTAAAGTTATATTTCATATTTCCTTTCAGTTCAATAATTTATTAAACATCTACATCTACACATGCCTACAATATTCTTGGCACTGGAGATTTTGTGAACTACAAATAAATGGCTTCCGATCATGAGGAGCTTGTAATGAGACTGGGAAGAAGATATTATACATGTACTTTTAATAAAAGGTGGTGGGTGTAACTGTGAAAGAACACTCAAGATGCTGTTGGAGCACAGAGTGGGAGCACAAAAGAGGGCAGAGGAGGTTTCCTGGAGGAAATGATGTTCTCAATGGGGCTTGCAGAAGAAGGTGCTAACCAGAGCGGGGTATATTCCAGGCAGAAGAGGAGGAAGTGCCTGAGGCAGGTGGCATGGAACAGCATAAGGTGTGATGCCAGGAGAAGGGATGGCTAGGAACGCCAAGTAATTTTGCATTTTTGGAGATTAAATGAGAGACGAGGAGTGAAAGAGGCCATGACATAAAGAACCCTATCTCCCAGCCGGGCATGTAGGTGGCCAGAAGCCACTGAAGTGTCCAATTACAGGAATGCCCTGGGCAGACCTGGGTTTTAGATTCATTGCCCTGGCTACCACGGCAGAAAATGACGTCTCAGAAGATGACAGGATGTACAGGCCAGAGGCTACTTCCCACAGCCTGGATTCTCCAGTGTCCACTATTCTGGGATGTCCACTATAGAACTATCCTGAGGATGCCCTGAGGTCACTGTACCCTGGAACCAGTTAGGAAACTCAAGTGACCAGTGGCACTCAAGGTCTCTCCTGACAGCCTTGGATGATGGGTGGTTGTATAACTGGCAGTCCCTGACAGATTGGGAAGTGTTGGTGGGTAAGTGGATACCCCTGAAGTAGAAGGTCTGAAGTAGAAGCTCCTAATAAACAGGAGAACAGAATCTGTCAAACACAAGTTAGTTATGCTGAATTTGTACTTAAGTATCCTAACAGAACTTTGGACACCACTGACTTTTGTTGCCCTCATCTTCCCTAATCTAACATCTGAAAAAGCATGGTACTTGCTGGCTAATGTAACACTTCAGTAAACAGAACGTAGTCACACCATTCCACCTGTATCACATTTCCTACCAGCCTTAGAGGTTTCCTTGGGTTGCCTCAGGGGAACCTGGGGCCTACATCACACTAGTCACGGGAGTTTATGTCAGATTGTAGCTCATTTCCCAATCCTCTGCAACCGCTCTTCACCTGAACCAGTCTCCGCCTGAACAACTCACAGCAAAGCGTTAGCATGAAACTCCAAAAACAATAAATAAACAGCATTTATTTTTATCAACTGAAGGTCTCATTCCTTGTCTCAAACTTAGCACCACAGCTCTGCCTTGCCCTGATTTCCTCACCATTTTTTTTTTTTTTTGAAACCATTGAAAAAAGCCAAAGCTGGTCATTTGCTCCTAATACCGCTCCCTTCAGAAAGGAAAAAAATATTCTTATCCTTTCTGTCATCAAACCCTTCTTTTCTCACAGTCAAGCTAACAAAATCTCACTTCCTGGATTCCACAGGCCATTTCCATCCATAATAGTCCCTTCCCTTAATTCCTACGATCAATATTAATCATTTTATAATAATGTATCTCATGTTGTCATCCAAAATAGCTTAACGGTTCTTTAAAAGCCTAGACTGGTGGTCAACAATACAATGGAGGAGTAGGTCGACAGGATGGTGGAGTACATCTCTCCCCATGAATGCATTGAGAGTACATCTTCAAATGCAGAATTTCTCACCGAGCAGAAGGTGAGTACTAGCAGGAGTCCCTACCACCCTAAAGGAATATACCGATCCATGAAAAACTCGGGAGGACAAAGGAAGGAAGCAAGGAGGAGGATGAGAGAGAGCAGGACCAATCTGCAGCCAGGGATGGGGGAGCTGAAGCAGGGGAGAGATCCTTGAATCCAGGACATTCAATTCGAACAGAAGGGAAGCATCTGAAGCTATCAGAGATTAAAGCAGCCAATCTGTGATAGTCTCAATGGAGTAAGAACCGCACAGTTGATCCATGCCGCGGCCCGACATACCCTGGACAGGGATGGGAATCCACCAGAAGGCACAGAGGCTGGGAGCTGGAGAGTGCGGACGGGAGGGCAATCCGGGGGCGAGGACTGCTGTCGATGGCGATGGCGGGGCGACTGCCGGAAGGGATGGGAGGAAAGAAATCCGAGGCGGGGAGTGCCTTTGGAGGAACGCCAGGCAGCCATGAAGATAAGGCGCTACTGCTGAGTCACACTCAGGGGGAGGAACCATCACGGAAGCCTCTCTCTCCACACACGCCTGCGGCAGGGAGCTGACCAATAGAGAAAGACTCCAGCCAGGGCTGCCCTCTGAGTGCCTGCTGGGCTCAGCAACAGACAAGGACCAGCCAGGGCTGCCCTCTGAGTGCCTGCGGGGTTCAGCAACAGACAAGGACCAGCCAGGGCTGCCCTCTGAGTGCCTGCTTGGCTGAGCAACAGAGAAGGACCAGCCAGGGCTGCCCTCTGAGTGCCTGCTGGGCTGAGCAACAGAGAAGGACCAGCCAGGGCTGCCCTCTGAGTGCCTGCTGGGCTGAGCAACAGAGAAGGACCAGCCAGGGCTGCCCTCTGAGTGCCTGCTGGGCTGAGCAACAGACAAGGACCAGCCAGGGCTGCCCTCTGAGTGCCTGCTGGGCTGAGCAACAGAGAAGGACCAGCCAGGGCTGCCCTCTGAGTGCCTGCTGGGCTCAGCAACAGACAAGGACCTGCCAGGGCTGCCCTCTGAGTGCCTGCTGGGCTCAGCAACAGACAAGGACCTGCCAGGGCTGCCCTCTGAGTGCCTGCTGGGCTCAGCAACAGACAAGGACCGGCCAGGGAGGGCCTTTGAGTGCCTGCTGGGCTCAGCAACAGAGAAGGACCGGCCAGCGAGGGCCTTTGAGTGCCTGCTGGGCTCAGCAACAGAGAAGGACCAGCCAGGGCTGCCCTCTGAGTGCCTGCTGGGTTCAGCAACAGACAAGGACCAGCCAGGGAGGGCCTTTGAGTGCCTGTTGGGCTCAGCAACAGAGAAGGACCAGCCAGGGCTGCCCTCTGAGTGCCTGCTGGGCTCAGCAACAGACAAGGACCAGCCAGGGAGGGCCTTTGAGCAGAAAAGAATCCTAGAGCTGCCAGGAGCTAGAAAAGAATCCTAGTAGAACCATATTGCCTGCATCTGTGGCCACTGGCTTCCCTGTGCACCTGGCTTAGCCAGGATCCCCGCGATCCAAGCCGCCACACCGCCTCTATGCCTGGTCCTCACTGGGCGGACAGAAGTCCTCTAGGGCAGCCTCGGGAGCAAACTCCTGTGGATGACCCACATGTGAGGTAGGGATAAAACCACAACTGAGCTCCAGGGGTGGACTGCCTAAGGAAGAGGATCAAAATCTGCAGTTGATTCTAAATGTTTTTCACTTTCTTTTTCCTCTGTTGTAGTTGTTCTTTTTATTATTATTATCTCTATTTAGGCTCTTGGAAACTTTTTAATAACATTTTTAAAATTTCTTTTATATGTTTCTACTTTGGCTTTCTATGGATTTGTGTAGGGTTTTTTCGGGTGGGGGTTCTTTCCTTATTGTTGCTTGTTGTTCAGTTGCTAAGTTGTGTCCAACTCTTTGTGACCCCATGGACTGTAGCCCACCGGGCTCCTCTGTCCATGGGATTTCCCAGGTGAGAATACTGGAGTGGGTTGCCATTTCCTTCTCCAGGGGATCATCCTGATCCAGAGATTGAACCTGCATCTCCTGCTTGGCAGATGTATTCTCTACCACTGGGAAGCTCTTTCTGGTTGTAGTTTTTCTTTAATACATGTAGACCTTTTGCTTTGTTGTTGTTAATTTTATTTTTAATTGGTTGATATCATTTTTGGTTCCTTTACTCACCTGCTCACCCTCTTGTACTTTGTTTTCTTTAGACTATTTTGCTTTCGTTTCGTTTTGTGTGTGTGTGTGCGCGCATGTTCATTTGTTTTTGTTTCTATTTGTCTGAATTTGTTTTTACCATTTGTTTCAGCCTCATTTTTTTGTTTGTTAGGGAAGGGTTTTTGGTGTTTAGTTGGTTTAGGGGATTTCTTTTTTTGTTTTTTGTTTTTTTTTGGCCTTCTCAGGGGTTTTTTTTGTTTGTTTGTTTGCTTGTTTGTTTTAATACCCTTTATTGCCAAAACATTTTGTGGGATCTTGGTTCCAGAAGTCATGCCTGAGTCTCTGGAGGGGATGTCTGAGTCCAGGACACTAGACCCCCAGAGAACTCTTGACCCTAAGGAATATTAATCAGTGAGCACTCCCAAGAAGGCCTCCACCTGAATCCAAGACCCAGCACCACCCAACTGCCTGCAGCACCCAGCGCTGGATGCCTCACCCAAACAACAAGCAAGACAAGAACATAAACATAAACATAAGCAGGCTGCCCACAGATATCCCCAAACACACCACCTCAAGCAGCCCTGTCCATCTGAGGGAAAAACTCACCCCCTCCCACTAGAACACAAGCACAAGTCCTTTCCAACATGAAGCCCACACAAGCCACTGGACCAGCCTCATGCACCAGGGGCACGAAGAACTGTGACCCCATAGCCTGGGGGTGAAAGGACAGAGAAACACTGTGCCGATGAAGAACAACAAAAAACTCAGAAGACAAAATATACAAAGAGAAAACAGGCAAACTCCCTGAAAAAGAATTCAGAGTAATGACAGTAAAGATACAAAATCTCAGTAATACAAGGATGTAAGAATCATATAACACATTTAAAAAGGATCTAAAGGAGAGAATAAACAAACAGTGACAAACAACACAATTACTGAATTTACAAATATTCTAGAAGGCATCAATAGCAGAATAATTGAGGCTGAAGAATGGATAAGTGAGCTGGAAGAGAGAATAGTGGAAATAACTGCTGAAGAGCGGAATAAAGAAAAAAGAATGAAAAAACTTGAGGATAATTGCAGAGACCTCTGGGGTAATATTAACTGCAGCAACATTTGAATTATAGGAGTTCCATAACAAAAAGAGAAAAGTAAAGGGTCTGAGAAAATTTTTGAAGAAATTATAGTCAAAAACTTCCTATCATGGAAAAGGAAATAATCAAGCCCAAGAAGCACAGAGAATCCCATACAGAATAAACCCAAGGGAAAACATGCTAAGACACATATAAATCAAACTAACAAAATTAAACACAAAGAAAAAATATTAAAAGCAGCAAGGGAAAAGCAACAAGTAACATACAAGGGAAACCCCATAAAATTAACAGTTGATGTTTCAGAAGAAAGTCTGCAGGCCAGTAGGGAGTGACAGGATATATCTGAAGTAATGAAGGGAAAAAAAAACCAAGACTACTCTGTCCAGCAAGGATCTGTTTCAAAATCGATGAAGAAATCAAACACTTTACAGAAAAGCTAAAAAGAGAATTCAGCACCACTAAACCAGCTTTACAACAAATGCTAAAGGGACTTCGCTAGGCAGGAAAAACAAGAGAAGGAAGACTTCCAAAAACAAACCCCAAACATTAAGAAAATGTCAACAGGAACATATATATCAATAATTACTTTAAATTTAAATAGATTAAATGCTCCAACCAGAAGACACAGAATGGTTGAATGGATGCAGAAACAAGACTCATATACATGCTGTCTACAGGAGACCCACTTCAGACCAAGAGATGTACACAGACTAAGAGTGAGGGGATGGAAAAAGATATTCTAATCAATTGGAAATCAAAAGGAAGCCAGAGTATCAATTCTCATATCAGACAAAACAGACTTTAAAATAAAGAATATTACAAGAGAGAAGAAAGGACACTACATAATGATCAAAGAATCAATCCAAGAAGACAGAACAACTGCAAATATTTATGCATCCAACATAGAAGCACATCAATACATAAGACAAACACTAAGAGACATAAAAGAGGAAATCAAAAATAGTAGGGGATTTTACACAACAATAGCAGAGGATTTTAATACCCCACTTACACTAATGGACAGAAAATTAATAAGGAAACACAAGTCTAAAATGACATATTAGGACAGATGGACCTCACATATCTTCAGCACATTCCATCCAAATCCAGAAGAATATACTTTTTTCTCAAGTGCATATAGAACATTCTCCAGAATAGATCACATCTTGGGTCACAAATCAAGACTTGGTAAATTTAAGAACACTGAAATCGTATCAAGCATCCTTTCTGGCCACAACACTATGAGATTAGACATCAATTACAGGGAAAAATCTGTAAAAAACACAAACATATGGAGGCTAAACAATACGCTTCTGAATAGCCAAGAGGTCACTGAAGAAATCAAAGAGGAAATCAAAAAATACCTAGAAACAAATGACAATGAAAACACAATGACCCAAAACCTATAGAATGCAGCAAAAGCAGTTCTAAGAGGGAGGTCTATAGCAATCCAGTCGTACCTCAAGAAACAAGAAAAACATCAAATAGACAATTTAACATTATACTTAAAGCAACTAAAAAAAGAAGAACAACCAAAAAACCCCAAAGTTAGCAGAAGGAAAGAAGTCATAAATGTCAGAGCAGAAATAAGTGAAAAAGAAGTGAAGGAAACAATATCAATGATCAATAAAATTACAAACTTGTTCTTTGAGAAGAAAAAAAATTGACAAACATTAGTCAAGCTCATCAAATAAAAAAAGAAGGGGACTCAAATCAACAAAATTATAAATGAAAAAAGAAAGGTTACAACAGACAATGCAGAAATACAAAGGACCATAAGAGACTATATGCCAATAAAATGAACAACCTGGAAGAAACGGACAAATTCTTGAAAAGTACAATCTTCCAAGGTTGAAAAAGGAAAATAGAAATTATGAACAAACCAATCACAAGCACTGAATTCAAAACTGTGATCAAAAATCTTCCCCCCCCCCCAAAAAAAATCCCAGGGTCAAATGGCTTCACAGGTGAATTCTATCAAATGTTTAGCAAAGAGCTAATGCCTGTCTTTCCCAAACTCTTCCAAAAAATTGTAGAGGGAGGAACACTTCCAAATTCATTCCATGAAGTCACTGGCACCCTGATACCAAAACCAGACAAAGATACCACAGAAAAGGAAAATTATCGGCCAGTATCACTGACGAACACAAATGCAAAAAGCCTCAAAAAAATACTAGCAAACAGAATCCAGCAACACATACACCACGATCAAGTGGGGTTTATCCCAGGGATGCAAGTAGTCTTCAATGTATGCAAATCAGTGTGACACACCATATTAAGAAATTGAAACATAAAAATATGATACTCTCAAAAGATGCAGAAAAAACTTTTGACAAAATTCAACACCAATTTATGATAAAAAAACAAGCAACTCTTCAGAAAATGGGCACAGCAGCAACCTACCTCAACATCAGAAAGGCTATACAGGACAACCCACAGCAATCGTCTCTCCTGTGTGCGCATGCTAAGTTGCTGCAGTCATGTCTGACTCTTTGCAACCCAATGAACTGTAGCTCGCCAGGCTCCTCTATCCATGGGATTCTCCAGGCAAGAAAACTCCAGTGGGTTGCCATGCTCTCCTCTAGGGGATCTTCCCAACCCAGGGATCAAACCTGCATCTCTCTCTTACATCTCCTGCATTGGAAAGTGGGTTCTTTACCACTAGTGCCACCTGGGGTGAAAAAATGAAAGCATTTTCTCTACGATCAGGAACAAGACAAGGATGCCCACTCTCCCCACTATTATTCAACACAGTTTTTGAAGTCCTAGCCATGTTGATCAGAGGAGAAAAAGAAAGAAAATGAATCCAGATTGGAAAAGAAGTAAAACTCTCACTGTTTGCAGATGAACTAACAATAGACATAGAAAATCCTAAAGATACTATCAGAAAATTACTAGAGCTAATCAATGAATTAGTAAAGTCACAGGATACAAAATCTATACACAGAAAACCTTTGTATTCCTCTACACTAACAATAAAAAATCAGAAAGAGAGATTAAGGAATCAATCCCATTCACCATTGCAACAAAAAGAATGAAATACCTAGGAATAAACCTAATTAAGGAGACAAAAGACCTGTATACAGAAAACTCTAAGACATTTATGAAAGAAATCAAAGATGACAGAAACAGATGGAGAAAGATATCATGTTCGTTGGATTAAAAGAATCAATATTGTGAAAATGATTATACTACCCCAAACAATCTACAGGTTCAATACAATCCCTATCAAATTACCAATGGCATTTTTCACAGAACCAGAACCAAAAAATCACAATTTTTATGGAAACACAAAAGATCCTGAAAAGCCAAAGCAATCTTGAGAAAGAAAACTAGAGCTGGAGGAATCAACCTTTCTGACTTCACACTATACTACAAAGCTACAATCATCAAGATAGTATGGTAGTGGAAGAAAAGAGAAACAGAGACCAATGGAACAAGATAGAAAGCCCAGAGATTAACCCAAGCACCTATGGGTACCTTATCTTTGACAAAGATGGCAAGAAAATACAATGGAGAAAAGACAATCTCTTCAATAAGTGGTGCTGGGAAAACTGGACACTTACATGTAAAAGAATAAAATTAGAACACTTCCTAACAACATACACAAAAATAAACTCAAAATGGATTAAAGACCTATCTGTAAGACCAGAAACTATAAAACTCTTAGAGGAAAATGGGCAGTACTTTCGTTGACATAAGTTGCAGCAAGATTCTCTAAGACCCACCTCCTAGAGTAATGGAAATAAAAACAAAAATAAACAAATGGGACCTATTTAAATTTGGAAGCTTTTGCATAGCAAAGAAAGCCATAAACAAGATGAAAAGACAACCTTCAGAATGGGAGAAAATAATTGTAAATGAAGCAACTGACAAAGGATTAATCTCTACAAGCAACTCATGCAGCTTAATATCAGAAAAACAAATACCCCAATCAAAAAATGAGCAGAAGACCTAAAAAGACATCCAAAGAAGACATACAGATGGCCAATAAACACACGAAAATTAAAAAAAAAAAAAGCTCAACATTGCTCATTATGAGAGAAATGCAAATCAAAACTACAACGGGGTATCACCTCACACCAATCTGAATGACCATCATCAAAAAATCTACAAACAATAAATGCTGGAGAGGATGTGGAGAAAAGGGAACCCTACTGCACTGGAATGTGAATTTATCACTATGGAGAATAGTATAAAAAAATAAAACTAGGAATAAAACTACTATATGATCCAAGGATCCCACTACTGGGCATATACCCTGAGAAATACTGGGCATATACCCTGAGAAATCCATAATTCAAAAAGACACATGTACCAAAAATGGTCATTACAGCACTATTTGCAATAGCCAGGACATGGAAGCAACCTAGATGTCCATCAACAGATGAATGGATGAAGAAGTAGTACACACACACACACACACACACACACACACACACACACACACACACACACACACTGGAGTATTATTCAGCCATAAAAAGGAACTAAGTTGAGTCAGTTCTAGTGAGGTGGAGGACCCTAAAGCCTGTTACACAGAATGAAGTAAGTCAGAAAGAGAAAAACAAATATCATACATTAATGCATACATATGGAATCTAGAAAAATGGTACTGATGAGCCTATTTGCAGGGCAGTCTACAAGGAGAGACTTGTAGACACGGTAAAGGGGAAGGAGAGGGTGGGACAAACTGAGAGAGTAGCACTGAAACATATACGTTACCATATGTAAAACAGACGGCTAGTAGGAAGCTCCCATGTAACACAGGAACGCCACCCAGTGCTCTGTGACAACCTAAGTGGGTGGGAAGGGGTGAGGGGTGGTAGGGACGCTCAAGAGGCAGGGGACATATGTAAACTTATGTCGGATTCACGTTGCTGTATGGCCAAAAGCAACACAACATTGTAAATCAATTATCCTCCAGTTAAAAACAAATTTAAAAGAAAAGCCCAGACCAAGGCTTATACTTTTCTATGTCCCTGTGATGCCCACAGTGAGGTAGCTGAAGTTTGGGCTCACCAAATCTCCATTTAACAATACAGTCAGTCCTCTGTATCTGTGGGTTCCACCTCTGCAAATTCAACCAATCATGGATTGAACGTATTTGGAAAAAAATTTCAGAAAGTTCCAAACTGTGTAACTTGAATTTGCTGCACACTGGCAACTATTTACCTTGCATTTACATTGTATTTACAATCACTCACATAGTGTTTATATCGTATTAGTTATCATAAGTAATCTAGAGATGATTTGGAAGATGTGCAGATGTGCCTAGGTGATATGGAAACATCATGTTGTATAAGGGACTTGAGCATCCTCAGATTTTGGTATCTGCTGGTATCTTGGAACCAATACCCCACAGATACCAAAGGATGACTGTAATTACATTGTGGTCTTCATGAATTGATTTAACCAGTATTTTTATTCATAAAAGCAACAGCTTGGCCCTCAAGAGCCTTGGGAAATAGAGACTGAGGGCATTTTCCAGATTTATTTAAAAGGAAAGTCAAGACTAATGGGTAAGAAATTCGGCCAAAGTTAAAGAAATGGCTGAAACACAGCTGGACCACGAGTGTACTCACTTTACAAAAGAAAATGTTTAATAACTACACTGCAGTCCCTCTAAAAAACTTATCCTTACCCTCAACTCAGTATTCTTCTGCACTAAACGAAAGGGACTTCCCTTGTAGCTTAGTCAGTTAACAATCTGCCTGCGATGCAGGAGACCAGCGTTCAATCCCTGGGTCAGGAAGATTCCCTGGAGAAGGAGATGGCAACCCACTCCAGTACTCTTACCTGGAGAACCCACGAACAGAAGAGTCTGGCAGGCTACAGTCCATGGGATCACAAGAGTTGGACACAACTTAGCGACTAAACTTGCGGCGCCAAACGAAGGTGCTATGTGTCAGCACTCAAGTGCAAAGCCACAGGTAATTACTTAAATTATCTGGAAAACTCCTGGATTACTTTCTTCCCATTGCTAAAGCAGATGTGCCCTTAACATCCAGGGCAAACCCATTAAGATTTTAACAGTTAAAAGTCAGAGAAAGGGAAATGCATAAAAAGAATCTTAGAAGCTTTACACTGAATAGTGACAAGAAGAAGCTACGAAGTGTTAATGACCCAGAAGCAGAATTGATTTTGTTTTTGATCTAAACTGTGTCCCTGTAACTGCTATAATCTACAGGCTTGGTGCTTTAACTTATGTGCTATTTCCGGCCACAGGAAGGAATTGGGTCGTCATTAAAAAACTGTCACATAAATAGCCACTTACCAGCTCATCTGGGGAGTGTAATGGTGGACAAGTAGTAAAGAATGCCAATTTTATTTATTTTTCTCCTTGTAAACTCTCTGAGGGAAGGGGCAAGCTGGTAAATTTCCTGACCATTCAACCCTTAATTATTCATACAAGTAGATCCAAGAAGAGTCACAGAGAAATCAAAATGAATAATAATAATTAAAAAAAAACTTTTATAAACAGCTTTGTAATGAATTCACATACTTCTAGCTACCGTCTTTCCTTAAATGACAGAGGAACCACAAGCCTGAAAAATGGTAGAGCACAGAGGTCATGAATACACTAGTCTTGGAGTCATGGGACCAAGGTCTAAGTACTTGAATGGAAAGTCACATAACCTCAGGCAAGCTAACAATTTTCCATTCCCTCACCTGTAAAATGAGGAAGCTAAAACTAACTGCCTTACCAGTTTGTGGAGAAGATTAAATGATACTAGGCATTTGTAGTATTCAGGACAGCACTTGGCAAATACTCAATAAATATGTCTTTCAGTATTGTTAGAGTTTAAGGACTGAATTTAAATCAGCAGGAGAAGGGAAAGAGGATGTACTCACGGTCAAGTGTACTGCAAAGTGATACACAAGTCACTTGAAGGCCAACTGCTACTCCTCTAAAAATATCTGAGGAACATTCATGTCCTGTAATTGCCTTCGTGAAAAGCAAGGTTTTTAACCAGCTACCTGTTCTAGGAAAGCAAGAAGAGAAGTTTGCTTTTCTCCCTACCTCAAAAGGTTTCCTCCTTATGTTTCTGGAAGCCCTGTTAGTTACTTGTCACACAGGTAGGGAACCATGGATCAGCCCAATAGAAGCCTCTAAGGCTACCTAACCAGCAGAGAGGGTGAAACTCATACATTACCTGCCCCCAGTGGTTTTTAAATACAATCATGCATGTTTCTGGGTCAACTCCCTGCAGGCTCACCGCCCTCTGGATTTTGCTCTCTGTCGCAACAGATGACATCATAAGCCTTCATAAATCAAATGCTCCTAAGTCATATTTCATTTTCATGAAAATTTGGTAGGCAGCCACTAATTTTCAAGTATCACAGTAGAAATGTTAACTTCTTCACATTTCATTGTCACTTTCTGAAACCTGTAATGACAATAACAAAAAAAACATTCCATTACATTCATATATTAAATAGGATATGATTAAATTAAAATCAAAGCATAGACATTCTCAAAGTCCAGCACTGAGCAAAATATCTACAAAGTAGACATTTAAGCTCAATCCAAAGCCTTTCTTATATTTTTCTCTCACTTTGCTACTAAAAATATAAAATGATGCCACCAAAGCTACATGAATTCAAAAATTATTGAGTTTATTCTACTACCACCAACCACAACCCCCTAGATTATTATTCTAAACCATTCAAATCTAGTTTCAAGCAATCAACTATGATTATCAGTGTAGGTGGTGTTTAAGAACACCAAGAAACAGAGAAATCTTTAGTTAATAGTGACTATAATAAATAGCTTGACATAATTTAGGGGAGCTATAGCACAACACCCAGACTGCCAGGTCCAACAATAGTAATTTTTTTAAATCAATGACCGTCATAATGGAATTTAAAACATTCTCAGTCATGTCGTGGCTACAAACTAAGTTGAAGTCTCTAACTTCCCTGAAAAATAAATATAAAAATAGAATTCCAAGTAACCTTGACAAATCAGATAGAAATGATCCATCAAAAACAAGATAGTGTTTACTCAGTGGAAGTAAAGCACAGCACACTTATCAATGAAAAGTAGCAGTATTATTTATCAATGAAAAATGAATTATGTGGATAAAATACAAAGAAAGTCAGACTCCAACAGAGTCAGTGAGGAGAAAAAAGATGCTGAGGTCATAGAACATACATGGAATGGTACCCAGTTGTGTGGAGCTAACTCTGACAAAAGCAGTAAGATATTAGTATTATCTCCTCAGTTTCATCAGCCCAATAAAGGACTGAGTACAGAGCTGGGAGTACCAGACCACCTTACCTGTCTCCTGAAAAACTTGTATGTGAGTGAAGAAGTAACGGTTGGAACTGGACACGGAACAACTGACCAGTTCAAAACTGGGAAAGGAGTATACATCAAGGCTGTATATGGTCACCCTGCTTATGTGACTTATATGCAGAGTACATCATGCGAAATGCCAGGCTGGATGAAGCACAAGCTGGAATCAAGATTGCTGGGAGAAGTATCAATAACTTCAGATATGCAGATGAGACCACTATAATGGTAGAAAGTGAAGAGGAACTAAAGAGCCTCTTGATGAGGGTGAAAGAGGAGAGTGAAAAAGCTGGTGTGAAACTCAACACTCAAAAAACTATGATCATGGCATCTGGTCCCATCACTTCATGGCACATGTAAGGGAGAAAAGTAGAAGCAGTGACAGATTTTATTCCCTTGGGTTCCCAAATCACTGCAGTCATGAAATTAAAAGACGCTCCTTGGAAGGAAAGCTATGACAAACCAAGACAGTGTATTAAAAAGCAGACATATCATTTTGCCAACAAAGGTCTGAATAATCAAAGCTATAGTTTTTCCAGTAGTCATGTACAGATGTGAGAGCTGGATCATAAAGAAGGCTGAGCACTGAAGAATTGATGCTTTTGAACTGTGGTGCTGGAGAAGACTCTTGAAAGTCCTCTGGACTGCAAGGAGATTAAACCAGTTAATCCTAAAGGAAATCAACCCTGAATATTTATTGATGCTGAGGCTGAAACTCCAACACTTTGGTGACCTGATGCAAAGAGCCGACTCTCTGGAAGAGCCTCTGATGCTGAGAAAGATCGAAGGGAAAAGGAGAAGGGGGCAGCAGAGGATGAGATGGTTAGACAGCATCACCAACTCAATGGACATGAATTTGAGCAAACTCCAGGAGATAGTGAGGAACAGGAAAGCCTGGTGTACTACAGTCCATGGGGTCACAGAGAGTCGGACACGACAGAGCAACTGAACAACAATAACAACAACAACAACAACAGTTCAAAATGTTTTTTATTTTTTTAGTGTACAGACTAGAGAGAGTACAGGGGAAAGGAGTTATAATTATCAGAGCACTGAAAAACCAAGTCCATGATAAAATTTCCACACGTACAGTGACAAAAGAGTTTTTTGGTTTTTTTTTTAAGAGGCTATTTTCTTTCTTTCTTTTTTCAATATTTATTTTTGTGGCTGCACTGGGTCTTAGCTGCGGCATGTGGGATTTTTAGTTGTGGCATGCAAACTCTTAGTTGCAGCATGCGGGATCTAGTCCCCTGACCAGGGATGGAACCCAGTTCCCTTGCATTGGGAGCACAGAGTATTTGCCACTGGACCACCGGTGAAGTCCCAAGACACTATTTTCAACTGAGTAATATGAAAGGTATTACAAGAAGAACACTGATCAAACTGATCAACTATTCCTCCTATAAACGAAGAAATGTGAGAGGGGGACTTAAGGTGACGACTCAGGTTAGACTGATGGGTCAAGTTCTTTGTGGGAAGTAGAACAAAACACTGGAAGATAGTTAAAGGAATATGCAAAACAAGTATTGGGTTGACCAAAATGTCCATTCAGGTTTTTCCATAAGCTCTTATGGAACCAAATGAATGTTTTGGTTAACGCAACGTTTCTGCTGGGGGGTGCAGAAGACTCACCAGCCAACATTAAAAGAGCTTTAAAATAAATTTTAGTACATAAGAATAGAAAACTTGTAAGAATTAGTCATTTGAGGACAGAAATGCTTTTTAAGGAGAATGTCCGAGGAAGAGGTATGCAGAAAGAGGGAGACCTGTTGGAAGGAGGACTGTGTACCTGATATACCTGAAAGGAACAGTTAAATTCTACCTTCCATGACTATGTTTTATTATGTAAATTGGTGAATTCCCCAACATATAATTCTTAATAATACAAATGTGCTTTCAATGAGACACTGTCCAATGACAACCATGGCTCTCTGCCACTGAGAGGTATATTTCAATGGGCCCAACTGGTGTTTAAAAATCAGGAGTGGCTGTCCACACACACACAGGCACGTGTTCAAACTCACACAAACACACACATGCATGCATGCACACTCCCTATGATCCTCCCGCCTCACTCTGATTAGCAGGCTAGCCCTTCTAGACAACATCTCAGTGTGCAACCTTGTTTTAAGTGATAAGAGATAAAAGAAATTCTGATTCAACTTCCTTGTTGTCCTAAACACTGTATCTCTTTGAAAATATCCAGGTCTCTTATTCAGATGATAACAAGGAAAATCAGAGTGCCTGGGTTTATTCCAGAGACTGAAAAAGTAGAAGACTCTCTCAGATGCCTTCTAGCTCCAGGATTCTCAGATTCTTCTTTGAAGGCATTAAGGGAACATAAATCATGCCAACTGCCTCTAAACCAAAAATAGAAATGTGCTTTCTAAGATGCTTTACATTAGTTCTCAAAGGGACTTCACATGCTGTTTTTTCAGATAGTGAGGCCATAGTACAGGCAGGACAAATATCTTAGCCAAGGCCACAATCTTACTAGTTAGTTCTTTTTTAAAAAATATTTAAAAATATTTCTTCATCTCCACTGCTACCACCTTAGCCCAAACATCCCTTGTCTCTCATCAAACCTATTACAACTGCTTCTTTATTTTTTTTAAGTATTTATTTATTTGTGCCAAGTCCTAGATCCAGCATATGGGATCTAGCTCCCTGACCATGGATCGAATCTGGGCCCCCTGCACTGCAAGTGCAGGGTCTCAGCCACTGGACCAGCAGGGAAGTCTTGCAGGTTTGTTCTGATAGAGATACAAATGTCTCTTGACTCTCAGTCCAGTGTTCTTTCTAGAAACTATATTTTCCTTTGTAACGCTTGTAATCCCTGACCCTAGTCCCTTAAGGAAACTGTATCTTCTCTGAGAAAAACACATTTCACTTGGTTGAGGCTTATCCAATCATACTCTTGAGGCAGATGCCTGGAATATATAAACATGCCATGATTACTGAAAGCACAACATCGAGAGAACTTGGGAGAGAAAGGAGAAGGGGAGGCAAGTCCAGAAAGTCGTGTTTGGGACAGGAAAGGCAGTATCAGGAGGCCCTGTCAGTGAAAACACCATCCCAGCACCCAGAGGCCGGGCCGTTCTTCCCACACTCTCTCATTCCCAGGTCAGAGTGGCAAAGCGCTGGCATGAACCCGGGACAGTGTAGAACTGAAAGCAATGGCTCCATATTTGTAAGTGATGTGTAAGGACACATTTCCTTGAACATCAAGGTTTTCAACATATTTCTGCATTTTCCCATTATCAGTCTTTCCTTTTTCCAATTCCAAGCTTTTTCTTTAACTCTCAGATAACAGCTAAAAATCCCAAGTGAAGACAGAAGACAGAACTAAGCAAAAGGCTGTGAGCAGACAGGAAAGGCTACAGGTGCTAGATCATGCATGCGTGTCGTGTGCCATCACTGGATGCCACCCCCTCTGGCCCTCTGCTCTCTGCAGCCGCAGGCGTCTGGAGCTGGGGATGGTCAGAGCCAAGCTCGCTGCTCCCAGCCCACATGCCACCCATTCTCCCCATAAATGTAAACGTGTACATCAACTCGAATTTCATTCCCAAGAAAAAGCTCTAGAAATCATTCAGCTCTTAAAGGAGTGATGTTTTTCTGTTCTTCAGACAAACCACCACCAATAAAAAATACTCAAATGACTCTTTTTTTTCCCTCAGTGGTTGCGAGTGGTGTTGTGGTGTGGTAGTTGAGGTTTTGGGTCTTGGAGTGGAGAAATGAGCTGTCAAAATACATGTCTGCCTGTCTGTCTGTCTGTATGCGGAGATACCAACACAGGTTCTATACTGCAAAGGCAGAACTGACTATATTATTTCCAAAGACACTACTGAGTAGCCACGTTTATATATCTCATTAATATTATATATAGAAATAGTTTCCGTCAGTAAGGAGGGAAAAATTCTATTAAATGTTGTTGAAGACAGAATAACTGACATAAGAATTATCTGTGTCTTTATTTGCCAATTTTTGAAAGTACATATTTTTATTTGTGGAAAAAAGCACAAACATATGTTTCCATATCACAGAATTATAAAATATACCACATAATCATAAAAGCCTAGATTCTAGTCCTATAGATCATACTTCTTTCCAATGTAAAAATTCCTTCAATGTCACTCCCAAACAGACCTCTAATTTCAGTCTCTCTCAAAAACTACAATACTTATGAGAGCTATAAATGTGTCAAAATCACATTTTTTCCCTGAACTATCAGTGATTATATTTTAATATCTTTCACTATCAGGCTGAACTTACAATGTACACATTTTGGTATTCAATAAAACATTATCTCATATCGTCATCAAAAAACCAAGAGAGTTTCAAAAAACATCTACTTTTGTTTTATTGACTATGCCAAAGCCTTTGACTATGTGGATCACAACAAACTGTGGAAAATTCTTCAAGAGATGGGAATACCAGACCACCTTACCTGCCTCCTAAGAATCGGTATGCAGATCAAGAAGCAAAAGTTAGAACTGGACATGGAACAACAGACTGGTTCCAAATAGGGAAAGGGGTACGTTAAGGCTGTATATTGTCACCCTGCTTATTTAACTTATATGCAGAACACATCATGCGAAATGCTGGGCTGGATGAAGCACAAGCTGGAATCAAGACTGCTGGGAGAAATATCAATAACCTCAGATACTCAGATGACACCACCCTTATGGCAGAAAGTGAAGAAAAACTAAAGAGCCCCTTGATGAAAGTGAAAGAGGGAAGTGGAAAAGTTGGCTTAAAACTCAACATTCAGAAAGCCAAGATCATGGCATCCAGTCCCATTACGTCATGGCAAATAGATGGGGAAACAGTGGAAACAGTGACAGACTTTATTTTGGGGGCTCCACAATCACTGCAAATGGTGACTGCAGCCATGAAATTAAAAGACGCTTGCTCCTTGGAAGAAAAGCTATGATCAAACTAGACAGCATATTAAAAAGCAAGGACATTACTTTGCCGACAAAGGCACATCTAGTCAAAGATATGGTTTTTCTGGTAGTCAGGTATGGATGTGAGAGTTGGACTATAAAGAAAGCTGAGTGCCGAAGAAGTGATGCTTTTGAACTGTGGTGTTGGAGAAGATTTTTGAGAGTCCCTTGGACTGCAAGGAGATCCAACCAGTCAATCCTAAAGGAAACCAGTCCTGAATATTCATTGGAAGGACTGATGCTGAACCTGAAGCTCTGATACTTTGGCCACCTGATGCGAAGAACTGACTCATTGGAAAAGACCCTGGTGCTGGGAAAGATTGAAGGCGGGAGGAGAAGGGGATGACAGAGGATGAGATGGTTGGATGGCATCACCTACTCGATGGACATGAGTTTGAGCAAGCTCCAAGAGTTGGTGATGGACAGGGAACCTTGGTGTGCTGCAGTTCATGGGGTCACAAAGAGTGGGACACAACTGAGTGACTGAAGTGAACTGATCTCATACCATCCTTCAATTTAACATATTTAAATATCCTTTTCCATATTTAAAGGATATGGAAGTAGTTGCTAAGTCATGTCTGACTCTTCGTGACCCCTTGGACTGTAGCCTGCCAGGCTCCCCCGTCCATGGTATTCTCCAGGCAAGAATATGGGTGTGGGTTGCCATTTCCTCCTCCAGGGGATCATCCTGACCCAGGGATCGAACCCACATCTCCTGCATTGGCAGGCAGACTCTTCATCAGTGAGCCACCAGTGAAGCCCCTAAATCTGTTTGTCTCTGTTTTGCATGTGCATTTATTCATATTGTTTTTAAATTGCACATAAGTAATATCATACAGTATTTAAATATAATATCTTCTAATAATGGATTATTTTTAAAAATCCTGAAGAGAAAGAAATGGATGGTGACCTTAAGGAGAGACATAACCTAGAGAATATTTTTGTTAAGGGAAAAGTGATCCTATCTGCAGATCTAATGAGAAGGAATCAACTATCATGGAGAATTTGAAGATACTCGCCACCCACCCCCCCACCCCCACCCCCACACAAAGATTCTGATGGAGCAAGAGGATCAGGAGAAAGGTGAGGTCAAGCACTGGTAGGAGAGACCTAGAGATAAGAGAAGCAAGGCCGACTCCGACTCTTCACAGTTCAGTTCAGTTCAGTTCAGTCACTCGGTCATGTCCAACTCTTTGCGACCCCGTGGACTGCAGCACGCCAGGCTCTTTTCACAGCAAGTCACCAAATCTTGAACTTGATGGACAAACATGGCAGGTTCCCTTTCCATCTTCCCTTCTCCTTCCCTCCTGATATACCTCTGGCTGGTTTCTGGAGATGATCCGAGTTTAGGTGGATTTAAAGCGGGGATCAAAGTATCGGCACTAAGAGTTTTTAGCTCAGTTCTCCAAGCATGGAAGGCAGAAAACATAAGGTCCCTACTCAAGAGACTTAGGCTGTGACTGGGAGATGGGGTCTAAGACAGCAGGAGGCTCTTGGTTTGAAACCTTGCTTGGGGGAGTAATTAGGATTAAATGATTATTTCTCAGGTCTCTCCCAGCTTAAAAGTCATTATTTTCTATCCTTTATTGCAACCATTATACTAATTGTGGAGGAGTAATCAGATAATCTGGAGAAGGAAATGGCAACCCACTCCAGTATTCTTGCCGGGGAAATCCCATGGACAGAGGGGCCTGGTGGGCTACAGTCCTTGGGGTTGCCCAGAGTCAGACACGACTGAGCGCAGTACGCAATCAGATAATTATGAAAAGAGGATGACAGCCATGGTACAAAAATCTTTGGAAGAATTCCAGTTGTAAATGGGATTCTATCTGTGATCTTTTTTATGAGTAAAGCATATTTCACTTAAGGAACCCAGAGCACAGAAAGCAACAATCTCAAAATATAACCTGTGGTTGGTTGGTTGGTTTTTTTTTTCCTGAGCAACTGCCAGTAGAAAAAAACTCATTGTTTCAGAATGTACTTTAGAAGGCTCTGAATTGGCTGCTATTAAATACATAGTCTCTTAATATAAATGTGCTAATCAAATAAAATTCCATCTAAGGGTGAAGACTCCTCAAATATTGGGAAAACCTGAAGAGAGGGGATCTGTGTGCCCTCAATTATAACTAATAGCAATGGGGGAGGATTCATTTTGGGTCAAACTATCTCAGACAACCTCTCCGTAGAGCCTTATACAAATCTATTAAGAGGAAATCCTCCCTGCGCTCTAATCTCTGGCCCAGCTTCCTTTTCTCTCTTGCTGTTGTATCACATGAGAATGCTGACCTGTGAAAAATAAAGCCAGCATCTAATAGCCCCTGGACCTTGTCCTAAGACTCCCTCAACTTGCTGGTTCATTCAGTTCACTAGCCATCATTTCAGCAAAGCACACATTGTTTTGTTCCCCTAAGTTGTAGGTGACCTGTTAACACATAGGGTGAAACCAGAGAAAATGCTTGCAATTCGTGCATTCCAAATGGTTTCAGGCTTTGATAAATGCATGCCTCAAAATAGTAACCAGATTTCAGACAACTGTTAATAATGCCAGGAAATGATTCCACCATGTTTTACATCTTAATTTCACTAGAACAAGTTGCCAGCCAAGTAGGTCAAACCCAAGCGCCATGCAAGTGACTGATAAGCAGAATGAATGAAGAAGAAAAATGAAAGTTATTATCTAAAACATACCAAAAACTTGGTATGGGACTTAATTTTTAAGGCTGCTTAAGAAACTAAACCCCTAGTGGCAAAGATTTGGACAGTAAAAATTATAGCTTTTGAAAATTATAGCAAATGTTGAGACATCAGCTCATTGGTGACTGAACAGGAAAAGTCTCTTCCACATGTGGAGTGATTTGTCCGAATGTGAAAACCAGACCATTCTTGGGCAAAGTCTCCCCAACAGCCCAATCAATCACTATAATCTTGGTAGTGTGCACCATCCAGTCACATAACTATTGTTGAAAGCTATTAAGGGGTAACTCAGTTACAATATCTGCTGTAAAACTCTAAAATTTAGCTAAGGTAAATTCAGAGATAAATTTATCTGACAAATTCCACAGGGAAGTATTTTAAAGCAGGGATTTGAGGTAGATGCTCTGAATTTCTAAGAACTCTCTCATACTAACGAAGTTCTTCTCAAGAAATTCTCCTGGAAAAAAACCTTAAGTTTTTGACCAACACGTCTTGGTCATTTTCCCTGGAAAGGGAGGTACCTTTGGGAAGTTATGCTGCTTAGTTTAATACGTCTCTTTGCAGCTCTGTCAATCAGAATTAGTTCCCTACCAGCAGTCTTTCAAATGCCTTTATGCGAAAAATTTCTAATATGCAACCTGCAGCATAATTAAGCCGATGTGCTGATTACCTTTTGGAAACAGCAACAGGAAAAAAAAAAATCTCCTTTTCAAAAATGTCCTTCAGCCATGCATGGTTTAAGACGTACTAAGCGCAATGAGTGTTCTAACAATAAAATTCCACATATATTCACAAATCTCACACATTGTGGGCATGTTTTCCTGGAGAGAGGTGGCTACAGTTTTCAGCCAATTCTAAAACTGAATTGCCCATGAATTGCCCCCTTCAAAAACATTTATAAGCCACTTTAAATTGCATTCATAAAGTGTCCCAAAACAGAGGCGAATAGCCAGTTCAAATTCTAAAAGTATTACTGAAGAGACAGTCATGGAACTTTTGTGACGTTGGAAGTACAAAAAGTTCCATCTCAGCAGCTTAGGGGTTGTTCCAGCCTGTGAGTAACTATGATCTTGAGTAACAATCAGGGCAAGCCCCAGTGCCTTACACATTTCATGGGTAGTTAGATACTCACACTCCAACTCCAAAGCACCGCAAGGTGTGGCGTCAGAGGTACAAAGTGATTAGCATTTATTCCAATGTTAGCAACAGGCTCAAAGAACATGGTCCTATGCCAATTAGGACAAAGTACCTTTCTTCACCAGTCTACGAAATGGGCCATGAAGAGTCTGGGTGCCTTCTGTGCACGTAAACATGATAGAAGTGGAGGAAGTCACCAGTACTTGAAATATCCGATACAGCTATCCTGACTTCACATAGGTGGAATAATATCAGCACTTAGAGCACTAACACCTTGGAGGAGGAAATGGCAACCCACTCCAGTATTTTCGCCCCAAAAATCCTATGGACAGAGGAGGCTGGCGGGCTACAGTTTGTGGGGTCACAGTCAGACACGACTGAGTGTCTGCGCATAGTGCTTATATGGTAACCAAATAATTCCCCATTTCTTAACTTTTTATGATCATACAGTTAATGAAAGACTTCCTTACATGCAAATATGATAAACTAACAAATGGTATCACTGCTGAACCAAAATTTAGAAGGCTATTTTTTCATCCAAGAGTAGGCAAAAGATTCTAGAAGTTCATAATAAAAACCTATGGTTTAAAGTAGTTAACCACTCACATACATATTATTGCTATGATCAGTTTATCATCAAGATTTCATACTAAGAAAAAATAAAAAGCAAGATTTAGGGTCACTGAAAAATTTCAGAGGCAAAAAAATTTAACTTGCTCAGTAACAACTACATGGGCCTCAGTCGAATATTATCAATGCCCAGATTTACATATTTCAAGAGGGGACTTAGGAAAAGTAAAAATGGGTCCATCTCATTCACCTCAGGTGAGAAATTATACTGCTGTTGTACCTGCAAAGAGCAATTTGGCAACAGCCTTTAAAACTGAATTTGAACAGCAAAATCACTTCTATTCTATTCTAACATTAGAATAAATGCTAATCACTTTGTACCTCAGACACTACACCTTGCAGTGTTTTGAGTCAGACTGTAAGTATCTAACCAGCCATGAAATTTGTTAACACACAGGGTCTTGCCCTGATTATTACGCAAGATCATGGTTACTCACAGGCTAGAAAAACCCCTAAGCTGCTGAAATGGAACTTTTTGTATCACTGAAGTCACAAAAGTCCCATGATTGTCTCTTCGGTAATAACTTTAGAATCTGAGTTGGCTATTAGCCTCTGTTTGGGGACTCTTCATGGTTTTACCATGAATGCACCTTTAAAGTGGCTTAAAAAATTTTTTTTGAAGTACATTTACATCCTATAAATATACTTTCACATTACAAGATGACATATTGAATAATAGCAAGGAGTTGACACTTACTGTGCCATGCACTATTGTGAAGACACTATACCATCAACTTACTAAATCTTCTCAGCAATCCTGTGAACTACACTTCCCTCTTCCACAAGACACAGAAACAGGCACGGAGAAGTAAAGGTGCTGGTCTAATCAGGGTCACACAGATATCCTGGGGTCTAACCATTAGTACCTCTCAAACTACAGAGATATCCTTTGAGGCACTGCTTAGATAGTAAACAACTGGAAAGACCCTAAATATCCATCAGCAACAGTCAGGTTATATAAATATGGCACTTTTATAAAATGAAATACTACATCACAATTTTAAAAAGGATGCAGATCGGCCAAGATGGTGGAACAGAAAGACCCTGAGCCCACCTGCTCTCCCAGTGCACCAAAATCACAACTATTTGCAGAACAACCATTGGTAAAAAAGACCGAAACCAAGCAGAAAAGATCTTTTACCATTAAAGACATAAAGAGGGAACCGCAATAAGATGGGCAGAAGAGGCAAATTCATGATATAATCAGTCGGGGTGAGCAACACACAAACTGGAGAATAACTGCGCTGCAGAAGTTCCACCACGTGAGTGTCACAAGCCCACACAGTGGGCTCCCCTGCCCAGGAGTCCTGTAGCAGCAACATGACCCCCCGAGCATTCGGCTTTGAAGGCCAGCAGGGCTTAACTTCAGGAGTCCCAAAGGACTAGTGGAAATAGACATGTCATTTGTAAAGGGAGTACACACGATCTCACAGGCCCTGGGACCCAGAGTGAAAGCAGTAATTTAATAAGAGGCAGAGCCAGACCTCTGTGCCAGTGTTGAAAGGTCTCCCAAGAGTGCCAAGGGGCTACTGTAGCTCACCCAGGGGCATTGGTACTGGTGATAGTCACCCTTGGGAGCCCCTTCTACCACATGGATGGGCACCAGTGTGGTGTCCTTCCTTTAGCTTATTAGTGCCAAGACATGGCACCACTCAGCAGCCTATAGGTACAAGTGCTGGGAGAGAGGCCTCAGGCCAAGTGACTAACTGGGCAGACACAGCCCCAGCCATCAGCAGACAGACTGCCTAAAGACTTCCTGAGCCCACAACCCCCTCTAGATATACCTCTAGAAACAGCCCTGTCCACCAAAGGGCAAAGACTCAATTCCACACACCAGGGGGCAGATAGCAGACATTAGAAAACCACAAACCTGCAGCCTGCAGACCCCGACAGCCCACTGCAGGCAATGCACTCTGGGACCATCGGAGTCCCACTTCTGCCCACCAGCAGGCCAACAAAAGCTGTGAGATACCCCAGGCCCTACCCCAATAGTGTCAGGAACCATTCCCTCATCACCAGCACTCTGACACCAGCTCTGGGATTCCCAGGCATTGCTGCCAGACTCTAGGACTTGGATCTGCCTGCCAGAAATTCAGCACTAACCCCAGGAGCTGGCTTCACCCAACAGTGGGGAGGAGACAAACTGGAAGTCTTCTGAACCCTGAGTCCACCCCCCACCCCCACCCCCGTGGAGCCAGCACTAGCCCTGGGGCACCCTGGGGTTCTGTAGAAAGTTGCCTCTTAACCAGGTCCTACCAACTATAGTCAACAGCCTCCACAAAAGGCAGGGCTTGGCAACCAACTGGGCCAGGAGTCAAGCAAGCCTAGCAGACTGCCTACATAATCAACCCGCCACAAGAGAAAGATCCCATGCAGCCCTCATCGGGGGGAGCCCCTAGAGCAGATAGCTTGGGGCATGCACTGCTGGGACACACAGAATGTCTCCTATAGAGGCCCACTTCCCCAAGACTGAAAAATGTAACTAACCTACCACATACATAGAAATACAAATAGTAGCTCAGACAAAATAAGGTGGGAGAGAAATATGTTCCAAATGAAGAAGCTAAATAAAACCCCAGAAGAAGAACTAAGTAAACCTGAAACAGGCAATCTGCCCTAGAAATAGTTCAGGGAAATGGTCATAAACATGGTCAAATGACTCAGGAGAATGAATGCACAGAACGAGAAACTAGAAGTTTTTAACAGAGTTAGAAAATATAAAGAAAAACTAAACAGAGATGAAAAATAAAATAACTGAAATGACAAAATATACTAGAAGCATTCAACAGCAGAATAAATGACACAAAGGAATGGATCAGTGAGTTGGAAGACAGAGTAGTGGAAATCACTGCTGCTGAACAGAAAAAAAAGAGAAAAGAATTAAAAGAAATGAGCACAGTATAAAAGATCTCTGGGGTGAGGTCAAGTGCAATAATATTCACGTTATAGGGGTTCCAAAAGGAGAAGAGAGAGAGAAAAGGGTTGAGAACATATATGAAGACATAATAACTTAAAATTTCCATAACACTGGAAAGGAAGTTGTCACCTAAATCTAAGAAGCACAGAGAGTCCCACACAGGATTAGCCAAAGAGGAACACATCAAGACACACAGTAATTAAAATGAGAAAAAGATAAAGAGCGAATAATAAAAGCAGCAAAGTATAAAGCAAAAAGTAACATATAAGGGAACTCTTTTATAGGTATAGTTGATTTTTCAGTAGAAACTCTGCAGGCCAGAAGGGATGGCATGATATGTTTAAAGGAAAAAATCTACAACCAAGAATACTCTACCCAGTAAGGTTCTCATTCAGATTTGATGGAAAAATCAAGCTTTACAGGCAAGCAAAAACTAACAGTTCAGCACCACCAAAACAGCTTTACAACAAATCCTAAAGAAACTTCTCTAGGCAAAAAAAAAAAAAAAAGGCTATGACTAGAAACAGTAAAATTATGAAATGAAAAAGCTCATCAGTAAAGGCAAACATATAGTACTGGTAGGTAATCATCCACATACAAAGCTAGTAGAAAGGTAAAGGGACAAAAGTAGTAAAATAATCTATAACCACAATAAGCAGTTAAGAGATACTCAAAACAATTAGATGTTAAACATGGTATCAAAAATAGTAATCACAAGGGGAAGGGAATACAAATTCAGATTTTTTAAATGCAATTGAAATTGTGATTTTAATTTAATTGAAATTTAAAGCTGTCATGTATACAGAGAGATTTCTATATAAAAGACACATGGCAACAACAAACCAAAAATCTGTAATAGATACACACTCAAAAAGGAAAAAGGAATCCAACATAACACTAAAGAGAGTCACCAAATCACAAGAGAAGGGAACAAAAAAAGAAGTGGGGGGGGGAGAAATACAAAACAATTAACAAAATGGCAATAAGAAGACACATTATCAATAATTACCATAAATGTAAATCAACTACATGCTCCAATCAAAAGAGAGACAGTGGCTGAATGTATAAAACAAAACAAGACCCATATCTATGCTGCCTACAAGAGACTCACTAGATCTAAAAATACAGACTGAAAGTGAGAGGATAGAAAAAAATATTCCATACAAATGGAACTCAAAAGAAAGCCAGAGTAGCAATACTTAGACAAAATAGACTTTAAAATAAGGACTGTAATAAGAGACAAAGAAAAACACTACATAATGTCCAGGGATCGATCCAAGAGGAAGATACAAAAGCTAAATATACACACAACCAACCTCAATATATAAGGCAAATAACAGACACAAAAGGAGAACTTGATGGGAACACAATGATAGTAGAAGACTTTAACAGCTCCTTCCATCAATGGACAGATCATCCAAACAGAAAATCAGTAAGGAAACTCTGACCTTAAGTGGCACATTTATTGATAAATAGAGGGTATTTCACCCAAAAGCAGCAGAATACACATTCTTTTCAACTACATGAAAAACTCTCCAGGATCCATCACATATTAGGAACAAAACAGTCTCAATAAATTTAAGAAAACTGAAATCATGTTAAGCATCTCTTCTGACCACAAGGCTATGAGATTAGAAATAAACTACAAAAAAAAAAAATACTGCAAAAACCACAAACATGTGTCAGCGAAACAATATGCTACTAAACAACCAATAAATCAAAGAAGAAATAAAAAAAAAATATCTAGAGGCATTTCATTTCAATAAAATGAAAACATTACAACCCAAAACCTTTGGGATGCAGCAAAAGCAGTTCTAAGAGGGAAGTTTACAGTGACACAACTTAACCTCAGGAAACAAGAAAAATTTCAAATAAACAACTTAACCTTACACCTAACAGGACTTGATGAAAAAGAACAAACTAATACCCAAGTCAGTAAAGGGAAAGAAGGCATAAAGATCAGAGGCAGAAAACGTGAGATAAAGACCAAAAGATACAGGATCAATGAAACTAAAAGCTGGTTCTTTGAAAAGATAAACAAAATTAACAAACTTTTAGCCAGACTCATGAAGAAAAAAGGGAGGGGCCCAAGTGAATAAAATAGAAATGAAAAAGATGAAGTTACAGCCAACACCACAGAAATATAAAGGATCATAAGAAAATACTACAAACAACTGTAAGCCAATGAAACGGATAACCTAGAAGATACGGACAAATTCTTAGAAAGGTACCATCTCCTGAGACTGAACAAGGAAGAAAGAAAAATATGAACAAACTAATTTCCAGTAATGAAACTGAATATGTAACAACCCCCAACAAACAAAAATCCAGGATTCACAGGTGAATTCTACTAAACGTTCAGAGACGAGAGAACACATATTCTTTTGAAACTCTTCCGAAAAATTGCAGAGGAACACTTTCAAACTTTTTCTATGAGATAACACCCTCATATCAAAAACAGACAAAGATATCACATACATACAAATTATAGGTTAATATGACTGATGAACACAGGTGCAAAAATCCTCAGCAAAATACTAGCAAACTGAGTTCAACAATATATTAAGAGGGTCATAACAATGATAAAGTGGGATTCACCCCCAGGAGGCAATGATTTTTTCAGTATCTGCAATCAATCAATGGGATACACCACATTAATGAAGTGAAGAATAAAAACCATATGATCATCTCAATAGATGCAGAAAAAGCTTTCAACAGAATTTAAAATCCATTTATGTTTAAAAAATAAAAAATTCTCCAGAAAGTGGGCATAGAGGGAACATTCCTCAACATAAGAAAAATCATATATGACAAACCCACAGGCAATACCATACTCAATGGTGAAAAACTTAAAAGTATTTTCTCTAAATCAGGAATAAGACAAAATTGCCCAGTCTCACCAGTTTTATTTAACATACTTTTGGCAATCTTAGCCACAGCAATCAGACAAGAAATAAAAGGAATTCAAATTGGAAAGGAAGAAGAAGTGTCATTGTTTTCATATGACATGATACTATACACAGAAAATTCTAAAGATGCCACCAGAAAACCATTAGAGCTCATCTGATAAAGCTGCAGAATACAAAATTAATATACAGATATATGTTGCATTTATACACAAAAAACAATGAAATATAAAAAGAGAAAAATTAAAGGAACAATCTTATTTACCATTGCATCAAAAAGAATAAAATACCTAAGAATAAATCTACCTAAGGAGGTATAAGACCAATACTCAAAAAACTATAAGACACTGATGAAAGAAACTGACAATGCTAATAGATGGAAAGGTGTTCTTCGATTGGAAGAATTAATATAATTATAATTAATTAATATATTAAATTAATAACTTAAATGACCATATTACTCAAGACAATCTACAAATTCACTGCAATATCTATCAAAAATACCAGTGGCATTTTTCACAGAACTAGAACAAATAAGCTTAAATTTTTTGTGGAAACAAAAGGCCCTGAATAGCCAAAACAATCTTTAGAAAGAATAGAGCTGGAAGAATCACACTCCTTGACTTTAGACTATACCACAAAACTACAGTAATCAAAACAGTATGTGTGACAGCACAAAAACAGAAACACTGATCAACGGAACAGGACAGAAAGCTCAGAGATAAACCTAGCCACTGCGGTCAATTAATCCGTGATTGAGGAGGCAAGAATATATGGTGGAGAAAGGACAGTCTGTCTCTCCAATAAGTGGTGCTGGGAAAACTAGACAGCTACACATAACAGAACAAAGTTAGATCATTCTATAACACCATATACAAAAATAAACTACAGGTGGATTATAGACCTAAGTGTAAGGCCAGAAACCATAAAACTCCTAGAGGAAAACACAGGCAGAACACCCTTTGGCATAAATCATAGCAATATTATTTTGGATCAGTCTCCTAAAGCAAAGGAAATAAAAGCAAAAATAAACAAATAGGACCTAATAAAGGTTAAAAGCACAGAGCAAAGAAAACCAGCAACAAAATGAAAAGACAACCTACTGAATGAGAGAAAACATTTGCCAATGATATGAAAAGGGGTTAACATTCAAAATAAATATGCAGCTCATGTAACTCAACATCAAGAAAACGGTCTAAGAATGGAAGCAACCTAAGAGTCCATCAACAGATGAATGGATAAAGAAGATGGGTATCTATACACAATGGAATACTACTCAGCCATGAAAAAGAATGAAATTTTGCCATTTGCAGCAACATGGATGGACTTGAAGGGTATTATGCTCAGTGAAGCCAGAAAGAGAAAGACTAATACTGTATTAAATATATCACTTGTATGTGGAATCTGAAATACTAATACTGTATTAAATATACCACTTGTATGTGGAATCAAACTAATAAATATAACAAAAAAGCAGCACACTCACAGATACAGAGAACAAACTTGTGGTTATCAGTGAGGAGACAGAAGCAGGGAGGGGAAATATGGGGTAGAGGATTAAGAGGTACAAACTATTACACATAAAATAAGCCACAAAGATATAGTGTACAACATGGGGAATATAGCCAGTATTTTAGAACAACTATAAATGGAATGTAACCTTTAAAACTGTGAATCACTGTGTCATATACCTATAACATATATAATTCAATTAAAAATTGTTTTAAAATTGTTAAAAAGGCTGCAGTTCTGAATGAACTGATATGGAAAGACTGCCAGGATGTATACAGAGCAGCAGGTATACTATGTCACCATTTGTGTCAGAAAAAAGGCATGTGTTGCTCTAAAGGCTCGCAAAGGCACAGACCATCTCTGTGGGGACGGCTCCCTCAGCAGAGGGGCACTGGGTGGCTGGGGACAGAGAGGCAGGGAGACCTGCTTTTCACTGTGCACCCTTTTGTACTTTCGGAATTTTGTACCATGATTATGTACTACTTCGTGAAAACATATTTAATTAACAAAAGCAAAAGAACATCGAAAACAAAAAGGGAAGTATGTAAGTTCAGCTTAAGTGTACCAGTTATAGTGGACTTGAAGTCTCCGTGCCTCTGGGAAAGGGAAAAGCCTACACAATGATTATATGTAGCCTGGTGGGTATGAGTAGGAATAAAAGAGTACATTAATGTAATATGCCATTTGAATCAATTACAGTGACCACAAAATGTCTGAAAAGTATTAAACAGAAAACACACAAAGGAAAACTAACATGATTCATAGCATGTAAGTTGTTAACTCCAATGGAATAAATACGGATGAAAATGACATGTTAGAGAAGCATAAATAAGGTTTTCAGTACTTTTTGAGAACCTCTTTCTGAGAAAAAACAAAGTCAGTCAAAGTAAATATAGCTTACTATCAAGATTCCTCTTATTCAAAAAACCTTCAGCACCACAATTTGCTGTAGTTATACTGGAGCAGTGCCACCACCATTCACAACAACTTTTTAAAATTATTTGGCCTTTTTATAGCATTTTTTTCTACTTGTACAAATCCTTTCAAACTATCATTTTCCCTGAAATCCAAAGATTATTATACACCTATAAGTAAGCTTCTTAAACTTCCTCTTTTTTAAGTATGATACTCATTGACAGCATGGCTTCCATGGTGTCTCATCGATAAATAATCCACCTGCCAATGCAGATGCTGGTTCAAACCCTGGATCTGGAAGATCCCCTGGAGAAGAAAATGGCAATCCACTTCAATATTCTCACCTGGGAAATCCCATGGACAGAGGCGCCTGGCGGGCTATAGTCCAGGGAATCACAAAGAGTCGGACATGACTTAGCCATTAAACAGTAACAACAACAAATCATTGACAGCAGATCTCACTATTGTGAAGCCTCATTTTGCCACAAGCATCATTCTGTGGAGTGCTGAGACAGAACCTGGTAAGCGACTGGTTACCCCTGAATGAAGCACTGCTTTACCTCAGTGACAGATACCTATTCTCTCTCCCTCTCATGTACCGAGAGGCACACATGTCTATACACGCGCGCACATAAACGTCTAGCTTTGCACAAAGATGTAAATGCTAATCATTAGTTGCTGTTTTTTCACAGACTCCACAATAGAAAAGCAATGTGTCATTTGCAATTAACAAAGGGTAATGAAGGCTCTAATTTCTCCTTGGGGGTACAGCATTTCATCTTACTGTGATGCCCTTCCAAGAAATAAAAGTAAAAATGGTAACAACTTACATTAAGCAGTTCCTCTGTCACAACAAGCGTGGCTTATCATGACTGGATGGCTGCCAGCCCCATGAGCAGACTTGCAGAGAGGCGATCTTCATGGGGAGGAAGGCACTGATTCACCTATAAGCCTCCAGAAGCAACTGGCTAGATCACAACTCTCCTATATTCTGCTTCAATGGATCTCCACTTGCCTCTAGAGTGACTGGCACAGATTTGAATGGTTTCAGGATATCTGTACTTCTTTAATTAAAACTCTTCTCTGCTCAATTAATATGTGCATATCAATATCTTGTGTACAGAGGGGAAAGAAAGAGAAAGCAAAAGCAAGAGAAGAGAAATTGAAGACAGTGTTTTAAATTGAGTTTCCCTTCAGATAAACTTTGCATTTGGCACTATTTCTCCCTAGAGTTGGTGCTTCCAGTAGAACCCCAGGAGCAAGAAGAGTAGTAGACAGAGTTCCTACTTTCCCCTGAAAATCATCCTGCACTTAAGAGCTAATTAACCACTTAAAATCAAAGATGCTGAGAAGAGGGTATGGAAGCAAAAGAAGAATTTGGCCAGGTTTTTTTTTTTTTCAAGAATAATGCTATATACTATTAACATATATGCATAATAATCCATTAAGGACTTCCCTGTAGCTCAAAGGGTTAAGAATCTGCCTGCGATGAAGGAGATCAGGGTTCGATCCCCGGGGTCGGGAAGATCCTCTGGAGAAGGGAACGGCAATCCACTCCAGTATTCTTGCCTGGAGAATCCCATGGACAGAGAAGCCTCGTGGGCTACAGTCCATGGGGTCGCAAAGAGTCGGACACGACTGAGCGGTTAACGCATATATAATAATTCATTCCCATTCTATGCCCTGCAGGGTTATCAAAAATTGACAAACTGATTCTGTACTACTGGAATAGAACTTATCTGTTGATTAAGTTCTAATGTCATATATAAAGCAAGACATACGAAGACTCAAAATTCCTCTTGAACACCCCTTTAGCAAGGCACTTGTTAGAAATCAACCTACTTTTCCTCATTAAGTTGGAGACGTAGTTGAGCATCCAGCAAAGCGGTAGGCATTTGGGGTCAGGCTGTATAAACAATAATACGTATCTTCAGTCAGAAGAATCACTTTCAGCACAGTGTGATCCTCACACCACAAGAGGCAGGTAGAAACTGGGACCCAGCAAGGAGCCAGCAGGTGTACACATGTACACCTCTACAGCTCCCCAACAGTAAACGCAAAGAGTATCCAAACCTTTTCAATTACTGTCCTCTCTTTCTCTTCTTGATTTTATTTCATTTTTTTGGTCAAGGATATATACAGTGGCTGAAGTTACCACACAATACTGGAGCCTTCTTCAGAATAACGACCCTGGAGGAGCTTCACAATTATCAACTACACAGCAAATCTGCCCTAAGTTCCAAGTAAATTATATTTCCTGCTTTCACAGAAAAAGAACCTACCAGGTAAAGCATCCGGGAGACAACTCAAGTAAAATTAAGAACAGATTTTTTTTCAATTAAGTAAACATGTTTAGAGACATGCTCTATTTCTAAAATATTTAAAATTTACACCCACAAATACAGCATACAAACACTGTCAATTAGCAATTTGGTAATAAACATACTCTGGAAAAAGATGCCTTAAATGTGAGGAAAAAGATGATGACCAAATAGGAACCAAACAAATGTAAATATTTGCATTTCGGGTAGACCTGGTCTCGCTAATATGAGTATTTCTCTAATAAACTGATAGAAGAATTAGTAGCACTAACCTCTGGCTCTGCCATATGAATTGTTCATGCCCAGGTTCTTTCTGTGAAAAGTTGAAGCTTTAAATCTGATCATATTTAGTTCTGAGGGCTTATAAAGATATGCTTCTTATTATTATTATTATTAAAATGCATTTAAAATACATGTATTTACTTTAGCACCAGAGATCTTTCACATCTTCATATATTGATTATTGGGAGAATAAAAAGCTGCCACAGGACTTCCCTGGTGGTCCAGCTGGTTAAGATTTCGAGCTTCCAACGCAAGCGGTACAGGTCCGATCCCTGGTCAGGGAACTAGGATTCCACATGCCACGTGGCCAAAACAAACAAACAACAAAAACAAAACAAAAAATGTTGCCACAATCATTTCTATCGTGTGTTCTGAGAACTGAAGCCCTAAAGTAAGAACAAAGTAAAGGACTGCTCTGATGCTAGAATTAAATCTTTTACATGATTATATCACAATAACATCTTCTTTGGTCTAACAGAATCAGTATTCTGTATTTGTTGCCTGCACAAAAGTATAATTATTCCTTGATTTGATCAAAATTACTAGCTGTCTTGAGCAACTCAGTCCACCAGCCAGCCCTCGGGGTACTGAGTCAAAGCAACAGTGTATCAGAGTGACTAATGTGTTTGTGAGTCACGTTAGACCGCCGACCACATCACGGCAATGCTTCCATTTGGTCCAAAGGCTTGGTCCATCTTGTTTACCTCCACAGACTATTTTCCTCATAATTTAATTTACTCTGTACACAGTTGAGAGTTTTTCTTCTTCAACGGAAAAAAGGGAAGTAACAATAAGAGCCAGAGCGCAAAATTCAGTGAAATCAGATACTCTTGCTCCAAAAACGCTAAGAGGAGGCGGATTGTTTCCGTCTTGTGTGACAGGAGTAGAGTCAAGGAGAAACAAAAATGGATGCTCACCAGTGAAACCACCTCTCAGTGCTTCAGATTCCACGAAAGGCCACAATTCTGTGGATTTGATGCCAAATGCCTCTGAAATGTTCTTACCAAGTGTGTGTTTTTGTTGCTGTTATTGTTGCTTTTTGAAAGAACAAGGAAAGCAATACATTTAAAGGCTGGAGAAAATTTTCTTCCCTTTACTTGGGTCAGTGAAACATCCATCATACAGAGACACAAACACTTCACAGAATAAAAGATCAGAGGAGCTACACTAGAAGAAGATCAAAGAAGCAGTGCCTCTGGGGGAATCAAACAAGCAACGGTCTGAGCACGGGCCCTCTGACTCCGCTCCCAAATCCCACTGATAGGACGAAAGTAGGGGGGCCCACATGGAACATGCCAGCCCCCAAAATGTGATTAAAAATATGCAACTCTCATTTGGCTCTCTCTCCGGAGAAAGAACCTTTTTAAAGCCACTAAGGAGAATAACTACATAATGAAAAAATTTTTAAAGCAAAAATGTTCAAATTATCTACATGTCAATGTATGGCAAAACAAATACAATATTGTAAAGTTAAAAAACATATAAATAAACTAATTTAAAATTAAAAAAAAAATTATCTACCCACTAACCACAACCAAGCACATGAAATCACCATATGCTCAGCATAACGACATACCCAATGTAAACAATAGATACACGTAGTAAATGGTTGCAAAAGTGTCAGAAGGACTTGGATGGCTTGAACAGATGCCCTCAGATCAAATTCCACCTGCCTGGGCTAAAAAAAGAGCACTCTGTCCATCCCAGTTACATGCACAGTTCAAAGAATGCTGCTGCTGCTAAGTCGCTTTAGTCGTGTCTGACTCTGTGCGACCCCATAGACAGCAGCCCACCAGGCTCTGCCGTCTCTAGGATTCTCCAGGCAAGAATACTGGAGTGGGTTGCCATTTCCTTCTCCAGTGCATGAAAGGGAAAAGTGAAAGTGAAGTCGCTCAGTCGTGTCCGACTCTTAGCGACCCCATGGACTATAGCCTACCAGGCTCCTCCACCCATGGGATTTTCCAGGTAAGAGTACTGGAGTGGGGTGCCATTGCCTTCTCCGGTTCAAAGAATAAGTTGTCATTAAAAATCGAAGGGTAGAATTCACAGTACAAATATAACATGTCCAGAAGAATCTAGCAGAAACTTTCAGCATCCCCAAAACCTTTGGTTGCCAGGATCAAAAGCATTATGCTGAATGCCTACTAAGCACCTGCCTTCAACCTCTCTGATTCATATCTTTCTGCTCTAAACCTCTTCGTTTCATTATATCTCCCTGTGACAATACAGTTTCTGCCTTGTGCTGTAGTTATTTCAGAAGCAGACTCTGGTCTCCTTGAGGGTAGGGATGGCATCTGATGTTATTCAGGTTATTCAAGAAGCATTTATCCACTGCCCAAGATGTGCAATGTACAGCATCTGATAAGAGCCAGCCCCAAGCCTCGGGGGAGGAGCAGCTTACTGCGAAGGGTCATGTCTGTGTTGGCAAGGAACAGCAGTAGCCAGCAGGAGGGCTGCAGCGTGCTCAGCTGTGTCAGGCTCTCTGTGACCCCACGGAGGGCTGTCATCTGCTGGGCACCTATCTGGGGGGCTGGCACCACATTAGACTGTCCGTGTAATTCTCACAACCACCCAGTGAGGTAGTGACTGCCACACTCGCTTTACAGATGAAGAAACTGATGCTCAAAGAAAAGTCAATAGTGGCATTAACAAGAGGCAGAGTGTGGAGGACTGGCAGGGCTGGAAATACTGGGTGGAAGAGAGGAGCAGGCAACTTGCAGCTGTGGTCCAGAGAGGGAACCATGGTCAGGAAGGGCTGCACCAAGGACAGGCTCCTTCACTGATATCACAGTTATATAGGAATGTATCTGAAGGTGACGTGGGGAAACAGGTCGCCTGAGCAAATGAGAAGTGTGTGTGCATAAAAATATGATGTGATTCCCTGCATTCCAGCCCCTAATGAAGCATCTCCGTTTGCTTGTTTTACCATAAGGTCCACAGAACAGTGTCATGGAACTTGTACCAATCACAAATCCAACTTTAAAGTTTGGGACTAGGCAAAATGATGGCTTGAAGAAGCTGAAACCACAAGCCAGCTAGTCATGGCTGCGTGCATGCATGCTAAGTTGCTTCAGTCGTGTCCGACTCTATGCAACCCTATGGACTGCAGCCCGCCAGGCTCCTTTGTCCAGGGGGATTCTCCAGGCAAGAATACTGGAGTGGGTTACCGTGCCCTCCTCCAGGGGATCTTCCCGACCCAGGGATCAAGCCCAGGTCTCTTACGTCTCCTGCGTTGGCAGGTAGAATCTTTATCACTAGCTCTACTGCAATACATCCAAGGGCCTAGAAAACCTGGGGTTTCAGTCGCTGGAGATGCTGTGACACGTCCCTGCTGACACAAGGTCTAGCTTACGCAAGTGAAGTTCAACGGGTTAGTAATTCCAACATATACTAGAAAGATTAACAACACTGATTATCCTACCTGTAAAAAGAAAGAAAACCCCACTAAACACAAGCCATTTAAAATATCCCAATTCATCACTAGTTCTAAGAGAGGGGCTCTGTTGTCTACTGAAAGATGCATTACCAAGAATGCTGATTCCAAATACTTTTTGTGTTTTCTTTTTCATATGGTGTATACCGATCAATATTGCAAGGAATAGCTCATAAATTCAGTTGGATGTCTACAGTAACTTTCTGTACACAATTTAAATTAGCAAATTAAAATGTAACTGCATATCTTTTTCTGTAACTGATTATGAAATATAAAACCATGCAATATTTTAAATGAAAAACTCAGGTCATTAATCTTTACATGAAATTCCCCTGTGGACTAGACTCTGCAATTTGGCTCCTGGTTTTATAAAATTTTTGTAGACCATGCTCATCTTCCCCATGCAGCGTGCTCCCAGACTTTTCCTCGGATAATTATAACATAAAGCACATTCCTCTGTGAGCAGTTTAAGGATCGGTGACTTAGCCAGATTTAGAATTTAATACTAGAATAAATCACATCATGAATTAGGTAAATTGTATTTTTAAAGTGGTTCTATTTTTACAGGCTTAAGTATCAAACTTTCTTCCCACACACACACACAAACACAGGGGGAAACTGGATTTGCTAACAGTACATCTCGTACAACCACCCATCCACCTTAAATCCATATTTGTCACACAGAGATTATGTGATGAGCTTTGCTCTGCCTTCCCTACCCTTTTCGTGAATTTGAACAGTTAACAGCACAGTGCTAGATGCCGTGACGACCACCATCACAGGCTCTCCGGGCCTGAAAGACTTGTCCTTTCACCTGCTAGGAGTGCTGCTGGCTGTCAGCCCTCTCTAGAAATCGTTCTCTGCTGAAGACAGCCGCTGTGCCCAAGGTTACACCCTCCCCTTGAGGGCAGCCCACATTCATGCCTGGACTTAGAGAGGGTGCGACCCCTTGGCTCCCAAATCAGGACAGCTCCAGAGGCCTCTGCAGGGTCGGCCCAGGCCTTCGTGCAGATGTCACGGCAGCCTTCTTCTGCCATCTCCCTCTGCCTGGCGCCGCCTGCTCCCCTCCACAGGTGAAGAGCACACCCCAACAGACTCCTCCACGTTCGAGCACGCAACCCAGGACGACCTGCGGCGAGCACCACCACTGTCGGTCAGCTACAGCAAACCACCTACCTAGGGTTACTAAAGACACTTAGAAAAAGAGATTTCTATAAAATAAACAAATTCTAAGACGTTACAAGCCTTCGAACAGAGAACGAACATCACTTTTATAAGCTAGGCAAACTGACAAAAAAATATTCAATTATTTACAGCAACGTTTTCCAATATTCAGTCTTTTATAGTTCTAAATGATTCCCAAATGAATATTGGTAATTAACTCCGGGACTTCCCTGGTGATCTGGTGGTTAAGACTTCGCGTTCTAATGCAGGGGGTATAGGTTTGATCCCTGGGTCGGGGAGTTAAGATCCCACATGCCTCGCTACCAAAAAAAACAAAACATAAAACACAAGTAATACTGTAACAGATTCAATAAAGACTTTAAAAATGGTTCATGTCAAAAAAAAAATCTTTAGAAAAAGAATTAATACAAAACTGGCTTTCACTTAATGTGCTTAGATTGTTGTTGTTTAGTCACTAAGTCGCATCTGACCCTTCAGCAATCCCATGTACTGTAGCCCACTAGGCTCTTCTGTCCATGGGATTCTCCGGCAAGAATTCTGGAGTGGGTTGCCATGCCCTCCTCCAGGGGATCACCCCAACCTAGGGATCAAAACTGTGTCTCCTGTGTTGGCAGGTGGATTTTTTTACCACTGCACCACCAGCAAATCAATGTGCTTAGCTTGACACTATTTAATAAATTTAGGTAATTTATTATCTAAAATATTATATATTATTATATATTTAAAATTATATAAAATATTACATAAAATACATATATAAAAATATTACATAAAAATAAATTTGAGTAATTTTAAATACACATATACATACACACATACCAACAGCCTGCAGAATAAAACAAATTAACCTAGTTACTAACTTTTTCACTTTAAAAATAAACCCTTTTCAAAGAGTTTTTGAGTTGTCTGATTACAGCAGAAGAGTAAGGGAGGAGAGAGAAATAGAGATTTCCCCCCTCTGCTTTAATGCAGGCCCATCTCCCTTTCAAAAACACTGTTCTTAAGCCACGTGAAAAGAAGGACATGTGTCCTAGAACTACTACCTTTTGTTTTAAAGGAACTGTGTTTCCAGGAAACTAGCTCATCCATCAACTATCACTCTGCTATTTCCAGAGCAGTTGTCACGATGGCACACACCAACACCACCAGGCCAGGGGTCAGAATTCCTGGTCCCAAGCCCAGTAAGGGCACTGACCACACATGTGATCTCAGTAAGGTTAAGACTACACGTTGTGGCATCGAGTGCTGAAATCACATTAGATTTGTGATTAAGGCCCTTGGTTGGTTAGTCACAGAGCTGTTGTTCAGTCGCTCAGAGCTGTTGTTCAGTCGCTCAGTCGTGTCCAACTCTTTGCGACCCCATGGACGGCAGCACGCCAGGCTTCCCTGTCCTTTACTATCTCCCAGAGTTTGCTCAAACTCACGTCCATTGAGTCAGTGATGCCATCCAACCATCTGTCACTCCCTTCTCCACATGCCTCAATCCTTCCCAGCATCAGGGTCTTTTCCAAAGAGTCCATCAGGTGGCCAAAGTATTGGAGCTTTAGCTTCAGAATCAGTCCTTTCAATGAATATTGAGGATTGATTTCTTTTAGGATTGACTGATTGGGTCTCCTTGCTGTCTCAGGGATTCTCAAGAGTCTTCTCCAACACCACAGTTCAAAAGCATCAATTCTTCAGCACTCAGCCTTCTTTATGGTCCAACTCTCACATCCATAGATAACTACTGGAAACACCACAGCCTTTGACTATAACCAAGTTTTCTGGCAAAGTGATGTCTCTGCTTTTTAATATGCTGTCTAGGTTTGTCATAGCTTTTCTTCCAAGGAGCAAGCGTCTTTTAATTTCATGGCTGCAGTCACCATCTGAGTGATTTTGGAGCCCAAGAAAACAAAGTCTGTCACTTTGAAGACATGATGGGATCTCATGCCATGATCTTAGTTTTCTGAATGTTGAGTTTTAAGCCAGCTTAAACCTGCCTGCTTTAAGAAGACCTGGTTGAAGAAGATCAGGAAGACCTGGGTTCAAATCCAGCTCCCATCACTTACTAGCTATGTGATCTTAGGCAGGAGATTAAGCCTAATGCCTCATTTGTAAGACAGAGATGACCAGTACCATGCCTACCTCATAGGGCTACAAGGGAGATAAGACGTGGTACTTACTGCAAGCAAGTGCTCAACACAGTGTCTCTTGCTGCAAACACTAGTAACAGTGAGCTGTTACTATCAGCTCTTCTTCAGGCTCTGCTTGTCCAGAACCCAAGAGCTTTAGGAAAAAGCACTGCTTCAGTCATTTGAAAATAATGAATGTTAAAATACTCTAAGGTGTAAATTCATTGCTTTTATCAGATTTACAGTCTAGATTTCCAAAGAAGATTCTGTTGGGAAGGAAAAAAAAGTGTCTTAGAAAGTTCAGAGAACATTGACTAGATGACCTTGAGCTTTACCTTTTCTTTCTGTGAGTCCACACCCTGCTCCAGCCGGCGGCTTTTCTCTGAGAGCTATTTTCACACGACAGTCAAGAAGAGCATCCTGTTTCAGAAGCCCTTCTTTCCAAGACAGCTGCAGGCAGTTCTGCCACTTCTCACACCATGGAGGATGCAATCAGTGGCCTGCAGTCCCTTATGACAACCCTCCAGGGAACAAGACACAGCCAGTCTATGGCACTGTGCCACAAAGCAGGACTCGATTATTTCCTCCTGGGTTTTGAGTAGAAAAATTCTCATCAGAACTGCCAACCTAGAGAAAGAATCGCCATGCAGTTTGCAAACTAAAGGAACAACTGGCAAGGCACAGAGCAGCTGCAGCTGCCAGAGCTGATGAAGAGGGGACCGAAAAGAATATTTTTGTGACTGTAAGCCAAGCCTTGGAATCTACACCCCCTGGCCAATGAAGTCTGGCCACAACTTAAGTTTTAAACAATGTTTAAGTTTTAAAATATTGGGTTGGCCAAAAAGTTTGTTTGGGTTTTCCCATAACATCTTACCGAAAAAACCCGAATAAACTTTCCGATTAACCCAGTAACAGCAAACGGCTTCTGTTTCTGAGATGAAGGCTGTAATTAATCCTGAATACTTCCATGGCCCCCCTTCTTCACCACAGTGTCTGTGTAGCCACACTTCCCCTCGCACCTCCAGATCTATTCATAGTAGGCACTTTCTTGAGATTTCTTCTCACTTCTCAGTCTCAACTTACATGCCTCCACTACTAGGAAGTCTTCCCAGAAAGACTTGACTTTTTGCCCACAAGACTTTTATCAACTCCATGAAAGCAAAATCTACATTTTGTTCACTGCTTTATCCCCAGTGCCTTACACAGTGCCTGTCACATAGTAGGCCTGTAAGAAATATTTGTTGGATGAAATAATGAATGAGTAAGTGAATGAACAAGCAAAAGAAAGGGAAAGTGGGTTCTTGTGTCAAAAATCTAAGTCCACATTCACTATCATTTCAATGATGTTTGAAAAATTAAAATACATTCCTAAAAGATAAATGGGACAGAATCATCTTTTAAAAGTTCCTTTTTGGTGCTTCTCATCCACAAGCATATTAAATAGAATTAAGACATTCACCTTTCCCCAAAGGCTAGAGGCTTTCAAAGCAGGGTTCTTTTTTTTTAATTGTTTTTATATAAAATTTTAAATCAAGATAAATTCTTATAATATGTCTTTTGTTCTTTGTTAAGGACAAGGTGATACAGATAGGTTGTTCTGAGACTAAGAAAATAAGAAAACACTTTGCCTTGGTAATTTTAGTCAATATGATCAGCAATAAAGGTGAGATAAGTATTTAACGTGTGTTTCCAGCCTTGAATTTCCTAACCCTTTTACAGCTTCATTATCACAATATAGAAAAAAAAAAGATGTGAACTGCAAAAATTCGTTGCATTTACTTTTCATCCCACAGTATCAATATACAGAGAGTAATCCATGCTACCCAGATCTTCCTGGGGAACCAAGTGCTCTTACGAGAAATGCAAAAAGATGGAGGGCAGGAAGGACTTCCATGCTTCCAAACCTACAGAATGGAACTGCTTTAAGATGAAGGCTCCCAGGACCAGTTTGCAAGGCAAGGGCCAGTCAGGCTGAGCCAGCTTCCGTGGGTCAGCTGCACACCCAGTTTTTCTCAACACCATGGAAGAAGATGAGAAAGGCCACACAGCCAGACACTGCAGCCCCCATCAGAGTCCATAACCCCTCAGGAAAGCTGTTTCCAAGCACCAAGCATCTAAACAACCTCACAGATTCTGGGCCTCTGTCTCTCACGGTCGGGCCACATTTCTGGTCCCTATCTTCTTCACACCCCTTCCATTTTATCTGAGTTAAACGCTGGCACCTGAGAAGCTAAGTGGAGAAAAGAAAAGTGAAAGTGTTAGTCACTCAGTCGTGTCGGACTCTTTGCAACCCCATGGACTGTAAACTGCCAGGCTCCCCTGTCCATGGGATTCTCCAGGCAAGGATACTGGAGTGGGTTGCCATTTCCTTATACAGGAGACCTTCCCCAACCAGGGATCAAACCTGGGTCTCCTACACTGGAGACAGATTCTTTACCATCTAAGCCACCAGGGAAGTGCATTCTAAGTGGGGAAGGAGGAATTCAATGGTAACAAAGCTGGAGTGCCTGATGAGGTTAATCAGAATCCTTTACCCCAGTCCCAGAGGGGCAAGTATTGATTACCTTGTTCTAGGGTCACACACAGTACTCTCACATTTGGTCCGGAATGTCAGGGAAGCCAGATGGCGAGATGTGAGATGAATAATTGAGGTAAATGAAAAACAATGTGACACAGTGAAAAATCAATGAGCTTGAAAACCAGAAAGCTAATACTCGTTCTGTTCCTAACCAGCTTTAAGAACTTGGACAGGTTACTTAACCTGTGTCTTACTTTCTTTATCTACAAAACACAGGGCTATATTAAATGGTTTGTACCGTCTCATCCAGTTCCTAAATCCTAGAATTCTACAAAGCCCATCACATCTCTCCTGAAACGTCAACCAAGTCAGTATTCATGGGACAACGCGTGCTTGCTACTCAAAGTGCTTTGTGTTCAGTGAAACCTGAATCATAACCCTCACCCTCATCCTCTATCACGTTAGCAATGACGAGTCAAAACATTATTGGTCAATAAGAACAGTGAACAAGTAGTCAACAAGGACTGTGAAACACCTGGAGTTTTAATAAAATTGTTTTATTACAGTGGAGGTAATAAACTGGTGCAATCTTTGAAAGGCAATTTTGCATACAGGCCAGAAATCTTTTTTAAAGCCATGACCTATGACCCATCTAATGGTAGAAATGTTGATTAGTCATTGAAAAACAGAGAGTAAACAATATGTCCACCACAGACAAACTAACTACACAATTAAGCTGTTTGCACTCTGGTGACTTAGAATAATATTCAATGATACAGGCAAATGGTCACACTATAATGTTAAGCAAGAAAAGCAGGACATAAAATTATATATATGGCATGGCTATTATAATATATAATGTGTATTTATGTCCTACATTGTCATGTGTATATGTATAATATTTATAAATAACACTAAGAGGACAGATAACATGTGAATAGTAGTTATCTCCAGGTTTATTTTCTTCCTTGATGCTTCCATATTCCAGATTCCCCATTTTAACATGTAGTAACTTTGCAGTCAAAGGAATTTCTAGAATATATACAGGACTGAAAAATATAAAACAACGAGGACTTAAGCAATTACAGACTTATTTTGCTGAATACATGCATTAGGAATTCAGCAGAGAGGCATCGCTATAGGCTCCAAGGCTGAAGAGATTCCTGGAGGGGACTCACAAGGAGAATTTAAATTTACAGAGTCGTGCTTAATAGCACTGATTCTAGAGCTGGTTTTCTCAAGTTCAAATCCTAGCCAATTGTGTGAGTTTAGGAAAGTCACTCAAAACTCTCAGCCTCAGTTTTCTCATCTATAAGATGGGACTGGTATCAGGTCTTTCCTCACAGACTTCTAGTGAGGATTCAACAAATTCGTTTAAGTAAGGGCTTTAGGACAGTGCCTGACACATAGCAAGCACTATATAAGAACTAGCATAATTATTAGAAGGGCATTTAAGACTACATGGGCATAATATGTTAATAGTTCACCCTTTATCTTTTCTTCCTTTTTTTATTTTGGCCATACTTTGTGGGATGTGGGATCTTGATGAAGGATCCAATGCAGGGACTCCCTCTGCATTGGAAGCTCAAAGTCTTAACCACTGAACCATCACAGAAGTCCCAACAGTTCACCCTTTTGCTGAATCCTTATTACATATCACACACACACAAATCACACTTCACACCTCTATGAAGAAAGGAACATCATTATGCCCAGTTTATAGATGAGAAATCTGGGGCACTGAGAAGTTGACAGCCCAAGGCAAGTGGTGGAACCAGCATCTGACCCCAGACTAACCTGACCCCAATGCTCACGCTCTTAACCATGGCACCATCCTGTAGGAAAAATAAGCTTACTCTGGACAGACAGATGGCTACTTCCAAAAAGCACAGGAAAATGAAAGTCACATCTGACTCTTTGCAACACCATGGGCTGTACAGTCCATGGAATCCTCCAGGCCAGAATACTGGAGTGGGTAGCCGTTCCCTTCTCCAGCAGATCTTCCCAACCCAGGAATCGAACCGAGGTCTCCCGCATTGCAGGTGGATTCTTTACCAGCTGAGCTACCAGGGAAGCCCCCCAGAGCACAGGAACGGCCACTGAAAGCCGGTGTGGAACCCCGTAATGAAGCCAGGCAAGGAGTCGAGCTCCAGCGCCCTGGGCAACTGCGAAAAAGAGCACAAAAGAGGGTGCAAGAGATTCTGTGCGGCAGCTAAACAGAGAGTGGGGCCCAAGGAGGCTGTAGACACACACAGGGAGGGGGAGGGTGCAGACAGAGCAGGCGGTGTGCTGCTGGAGGGCTGGGCCAGGTGACAGCGCATCGACAGAGAAGGGCTGGAAACCAAAATAGTGATTCGAAGTGAAAATTAAGAGAGAACTCAGAAGCACTGAATACTGGAAGCAAAAAAAAAAAGGGAGAAACGTCGTTATCCTCACAACCTGTTGAGGGCGGACCAGAAATGTTCCCTTTTATTTTGATTTCTATCAATTTTGCAAAATGTTTAGGGTAATTATATATTCATAAAGCTTTTTTTTTTTTTAAAAAAAGCCTAACCAACAGTAGCACAAAATAAAGCATCATACAACACTATACTCTCTACAAGCAACGCTGACTGAAAAGGTCTACTGCAGCAAATGACAGAAGTGCTTAGCAAGAAATCACAGAGCGTGAACATCTTTTGTGTAACACAAGTGGCTATTTAGAAACTCAAGATAAAGAGCTCACTGATGCCTAATACTGACAAGGAGCCCAGGACTGATAACATCTCCGGCACGAAGACAAGCTGATTTACCCCCTTGTTTTAAAGTGGCAGGCAGAGTGTGCCAACAGAAATATGTGATTAATCTAATTAGCTTACTGAACTGAGGAAACGGCACGCCAAAATCATATGTACTCGCAGCTTAGCCCTCCCAGCACAAAGCCATGTTGCATAAAAGCCTATCCTTCAACTTAAACACTCATGCTCATTAAAAGGGACGAACCCAGCAGTACTCAGCATGGAGGAGCTTAATGAGTGTTATTGGATGGTGATGACACAGACATGAGCCTCAAAAGAATGAGCTCTCATGGTGGAAAAGAGGAAGGATCATGCTGCTGCTGCTGCTAAGTCGCTTCAGTCGTGTCGGACTCTGTGCGATCCCACAGACGGCAGCCCACTGGGCTCTGCCGTCCCTGGGATTCTCCAGGCAAGAATACTGGAGTGGGTTGCCGTTTCCTTCTCCAGTGCATGAAAGGGAAAAGTGAAAGTGAAGTCGCTCAATCGTGTCTGACTCTTAGCGACCCCATGGACTGTGGCCTACCAGGCTCCTCCATCCATGGGATTTTCCAGGCAAGAGTACTGGAGTGGGGTGCCATTGCCTTCTCCGGAAGGATCATAAAGGACTGCAAAAATGTATGTGCTGTGGCGGAAGTCCAATTACCAGCTCAGGCTGGGCAACTGGACCACCATATACCTGCATTAACATTCCCACTCTCAGCTTAATGCTGTAACAGCTAGGCTGATAATGCTCGTCTTCAGCTGGGATGATTAGCAAGTACAAGTCACGTCTGTTGAGACTGGCAAAGTCATCCATCCTTTCAACAAATATGCCTGAGCTCATATCACGTGCAGGTTAATGTGTGATGATCTCTGTCCAGTCTTTTGCTGCTAAGGCAAGAGAGAGTCTAAATACCAGTTTGGTGCCCTAAAAAACCCTTAGAGGTTAGAGAGGAACAACCTAGAGAAAAGAAAGATGACAACCCTCGCTTCGTCTAACGGTCTGCAGATCACCAGGGCAGCTGCCTCACTGGTTCCCATTAGGGGCTATGCAGATATCCAAAAGGCAAACCTTCTTCAAGGAGGGTGTTGGTCAATAGTCTCTCTCATGGACTCAGACCAAAGTCAGTCAGTATAAGGAAAAATTTAAGTAGTTGTTTATCCAACTTGTGTTGCCTCTTTTACCTTCTAAACCACTGCTTAGAAGGATCCCTGGTCCAGAAAGCCACCAAGCCGTGGGTCAGGTGAGCTGACTCGGGTAGCTGAGTGGCCGGCCTGGCATGGGACAGCTGGGCACACCCAGAGGGGACCGGGGGAGTAGAACTGAGTCACTGTATAAGCAGATGAGGGATCTTTTTTACTTTGTAGACTTCTTATTTTTATCAGGAAGATCTTATAGAAAACAACGAATCAGCTCATGCCTGAAGTCAAGATAATTTATTATACCCAATTTCACTGCCATAGAGTATTTCAAACACCCTTGAACTTGACAAATGAATCACTTTGTATTACCTTATATTAAATCATGAGCATCCTTTACATGAGAAATTTTTCACAGGAAAAGAAAATAAAATCTTGATTTTTACCAAATGTGTAATTACTGATTAGTATTCTAAAAACTAAAGCTAGACAGACCTACAGTATAAAATAAAAAAGAGTCGAACTTTAAATTTCAGTGAGAATTTTTTAAAGGTATTTATAAGTACGTTGCTTTTGGAGCACTGTTTTCTCTGAAAAGAGAACCTCCTCCACCCCTTGACTGTAGACTAGTCTCAGTCAGTTTTCAGCTACTCAGTAGTCAGAATATAGCCCTGTGGGACCAATGACTGCAGAAATCCTGGTTGCAACGAGGCAGTGGTTGGTAGACTAATAGAAAATGTCACTGAAGGCAGGGAATCACTAAAAATAACATCTACACACACTTTAAATACCTTATTTCATCATGAACCATAAAAAGCAAGTTCATTTGCCAATATTTTCACACAGGCCAAAGCTACTTCTTCAAGTACAAGTCTACTGACCACAGTTCAAAGCTGCCTTTCCTGCACAAACCACTCATAATGTATAATATACAATTTCCGGTTTGTCTACTTGAAGCTGAGAAGAATCTCAATGTGAATCAATCTCAGTGTAGAATCATCCCCTATTTTAAACATCTTCCCGATCTTCTAGTTACCTCTTCCGCAATATGACAGCAATGTCTGATAACAACTTGCCTTTATGTAGTCTTTGCAAAGAATTCAACTTGGTAGAAACAAACAGCTTTCTTTTCACAGGCACGTTTTCATCAGAATATATGTAACTTGATGAAAGTATGTAATTACTGTAACAGCGCACACACTAAGCAGTGGGCAGAGAAGTCTGGCCCTCCAAACATCCTGGAATTAGCCAGCCAGCCAGAGCACCCAGCAGGGTGCAGGCAGAAATCAGAGAGAAGAGAAAGAACTGACAATCCACAGTACCCCTCTTACTGCTGCAGAGAACGCCCGTTGTATTATAAGAAGAAGCCACTTGTGTTGTCAAGAGCTGGCTTCTACCTTAAAACAGTATCTCCAGGCAACATTATGTCTTGTTTAGAGGAAATGTCAGTGAAGTCTCCCCGGGAAGAACTTCTGCACTTTCTGCGACATCCCTTATGGGAAAAATTCTATAGAGTCATCCTTTGTGAGAAAGAAGTACATACAGCTATCTCTATAGCCTGAGGTTATCTCCCGAGTTTAATTTCCAGTATTTACACTGGATGATAATCTGTAGTAGACAAGCTGGTAGAAAAATTGCTGGCCTTGAGCAGCCCGTTTACAAGAAAACTGACGCACACATTAGGAAACAAAGTCTCTCACACCGCCCCCACCACCACAGAAGACATTGTTCCTGTAAGAGACCATTAAAACAGGCAGTCAGCATGCTGAATCCAGTCCACAGACTCATTTTTATTATTACTACTGTTTCCATTCAGTGACCTTTAGGTCTCCAGTTTACCACAGACCCCCCCCCACTCCCTGTGGTCTCACACCTGCCTCACCCTAGTGGTGCCACGGAATTAAGTTGGCTATAGAGTTCCACCCAAACTCGGCTCTACAGAAACTTTGGTTAGTCTCTGGCAACACTCGGTGTGCTCTCAGAGAAAGGCATTTTCTTAGAAAAGGTATCTTAGAGAAAAGGCATTGGCAGAAGTACCCAACCGCACCACCAAAGAAAGACCAGGGAGTTCACGTCCCACATGGAAACAGAAATGTTCTTAAGAACCAGGTGGGAATTGTGCCGAACTGCAGATTCTGAGAGCCCTAACCCCAGCAAGCACCCAAGGTGATATGATGCAAGAGGTGTAATAATAAAAATATTAATAACAACCAGGCCCTACTCCAAGCACCTTATATATAACGGCTCAATCCTGGAAACAGCCATATGAGGTACATACTATTCTTATCTCCATTTCATGAATGAGAAAACTGAAGGAGAGAGAGATTAAGAAACATGTGTCTGCTTACTCAGCCAGTAAGGGGAAGAATCAGGATGAGAAGGTCTCTGAGGAACAAAAGAGACCTGAGACTTGCTACCAAAAGCACCATCCATAAAAGGAAAAACTGACAAACTGAACCTCAACAAAATTTTAAAAACTTTTGCTCTATAAAAGACTACATGAAGAAGATGAAAAGACAAATTACAGACTGCCTCCACAGTATCTGCGAACTACGTATCTGATCTAGGCTATTAAAGTGAAGTGAAAGTCACTCAGTCATGTCCGACTCTTTGCGATTGCATGGACTACAGAGTCCGTGAATTCTCCAGGCCAGAATATTGGAATGGGTAGCCTTTCCCTTCTCCAGGGGATCTCCCCAACCCAGGGATCGAACCCAGGTCTCCTGCATTGCAGGTGGATTCTTTACCAGCTGAGCCACAAGGGAAGCCCTAACACTCAGAAACTCAACAGTAACAAAATCAAATAATTCAATTAGAAAATGGTAAAAGGCATAAGCAAAGATTTCACCAAAAAAGAAATACAACAGGCAAATAAGCACATGAAAAGATGTTCAACATCATTAGTTATTAGGGAAATATAAATGAAAACCACAATGACACATTACCACACACCTATCAGTTCAGTTCAGTTCAGTCGCTCAGTCGTGTCCGACTCTTTGAGACCCCATGAACTGCACACACCTATCAGAATAAGCTAAAATAAAACAGTAACAATGCTAAATGATGATGGAATGCAGAGAGAAACTGGCTCATCCATCCACTGCTGTGAGAATGTAAAATGGTACTGCCACTCTGGAGAATAGTTTGGCAGGTTCTTTAAAGATTACACACTGAAGTACCACACAATCCAGCAACTAACCTACTAAGGATTGGTCTCAGAGAAATGAAACCTACTTTCACACAAAAACTCATACACAAATGCTTACAGCAGCTTTATCTGTAATAGCCAAAAACTGGAATCAGCCCATATTTCCTTCAATAGGCAAATGGTTAAAAAAGCTGCAGTCCATCCATACCATAGAGTATTACTCAGCTATAGAAAGGAACAAACTACTGATACCAACAACTTGGATAAATGACCAGGGAAGTATGCTGGGTGAAAAAATCCAATTCCAAACGGTTATATACTGAATGATTTCTCTTACATAACATTTCTGAAATGACAAAATTTTATTTTTTAATTTATTTTATTGAAGTACAGTTGATTTACAATGTTGATTAATTTTTGCTGTACAGCAAAGTGATTCAGTTATACATATATATATATATATACACACACACACACACATTTTTTTCATACTCTTTTCCATTATAGCTTGTCACATGATATTGAATGCAGTTCCTTATGCTGTACAGTGGGATCTTGCTGTTTATCCATTCTATATATAATGGTTTGCAGCTGATAATCCAAGCTCCCAGTCTGTTCTTCCCACCCGCCCTCCCCCTTGGCAAGCACAAGTCTGCTCTCTGTGTCTGTGGGTCTGTTTCGTAGATAAGTTCATTTGTGTCACAGTTTAGATTTCACATAGAAGTGACGGCATGTGGCATTTGCATTTCTCTGACTTACTTCCCTTAGTATGATAGTCTATAGATCCATCCATGTCACTTGTTCAGTCACTCAGTCGTGTCTGACTCTTTGTGACCCCATGGACTGCAGCACACCAGGCTTCCCAGTCCTTCCCCACCTCCAAGTTTGCTCAAACTCATGTCCATTGAGCCTGTGATGCCACCCAACCATCCTGTCCTCTGTCATCCCTTTCTCCTCCCGCCTTCAGTCTTTCTCAGCGTCAGGGTCTTTCCCAGTGAGTCAGCTCTTCACATCAGTGGCCAAAATATGGGAGCTTCAGCTTCAACATCAGTCCTTCCAGTGAATATTCAGGACTGATTTCCTTTAGGATTGACTGGTTGGATCTCCTTGCAGTCCAAGGGACTCTCAAGAGTCTTCTCCAACACCACAGTTCAAAAGCATCAATTCGTTGGTGCTCAGCCTTCTTTATGATCCAACTCTCACATCTGTACATGACCACTGGAAAAACCATAGCTTTGACTAGGTGGACCTTTGTTGACAAAGTAATGTCTCTGCTTTTTAATGCACTGTCAAGGTTTGTCATAGTTTTTCTTTCAAGGAGCAAGCGTCTTTTAATTTCATGGCTGCAGTCACCATCTGCAATGATTTTGGAGCCAAAGAAAATAAATTCTCTCACTGTTTCCATTGTTTCCCCATCTATTTGCCATGAAGTGATAGGACTAGATGCCATGATCTTCGTTTTTTGAATGTTGAGTTTGAAGCCAACTTTTTCACTCTCCTCTTTCACCTTCATCAAGATGCTCTTTAGTTCCTCTTCACTTTCTGCCATAACAGCGGTGTCATTGCATATCTGCGGTTATTGATATTTCTCCCAGCAATCTTGATTCCAGCTTGTGCTTCATCCAGCCTGGCATTTGCCAAGATGTACTCTGCATATAAGTTAAATAAGCAGGGTGACAATATTCACCCTTGATGTACTCCTTTTCCAAATATGAACCAGTCTGTTGTTTCATGTCTGGTTTTAACTGTTACTTCTTGACCTGCATACAAATGTCTCAGGAGGCAGGTGAGGTGGTCTGGTATTTGCATCTCTAAGAATTTTCACTACATTTCCATATCACCACAAATGGCATTATTTCATTCTTTTTATGGCAAGTAGTATTCCGTTGAAGATATGTATATCTTCTCTATCCATCCCACTGCTGATGGACACTTAGGTCGCTTCCCTGTCTTGGCTGTTGTGAACAGTGCTGCTGGGAACATTGGGGTGCGTGTACCTCTTTGAATTATAGTTTACTCCAGATATGTGCCCAGGAGTAGGACTGCTGGATCATATGGCAACTTCAATTTTAGTTTTTTGAGGAACCTCCATACTGTTTTCCATAGTGACCACACCAATTTACATTCCCACAACAGTGTACCATACCCTTTTCTCCACACCTTCTTCAGCATTTGTTATTTGTAGACTTTTTGAAGATGGCCATTTTGACTGGAGTGAGGTGGTACCTCATTGTAGTTTTGATTTGCATTTCTCTAATAATTAGAGACATAGGGTATCTTTTCATGCACCTGCTGGACATCTGTATATCTTCCTTGGAGAAATATTTATTTAGATCTTCTGCCCATTTTTTGATTGGTTTTTTTTTTATTATTGAGTTTTATGAACTGTTTGTATATTTTGAAATTAAGCCCTTGATGGTCACAAAAAAATGACAATATTTATGAATGGAAGATCAATTAGTTGCCAGCAGTTAGGTATGGGAAGATGGGGTTGGCAGGGTAAAGGGAGGTGGGATGATTACAAAAGGGCAACAGGAGGAACCCTTGTGGTGGTGGAGCTGCGCAGTGTCTTGACTGTGGTAGTGGACCCACAAACCCACACTGGTGGTAAAGCTGAACAAAACTCAATAGGCTAATATGGGGACACATGGATGAGTATGAGGAAACCAGGGCGGACCTGAGGACTGCATCAGTGTCTACATTCCGGTTATGATGTTCTAGCACACTTTTGCAAGAATGTTTCCAATAGGAGAAAATGGACAAAGTGGACAAGGAATGACTCCATTATTTCTTCCAACAGCATAAGTATTTACAACGATCTCAATAAAAATTTCAATTAAACAAAAAAAGGGCCCATGCCATGCTCCCAACTGTTAGGTGAAATCAGGCACTGAATTCTCCCACTAGGAATACAAAATGGCAACACCTCTCTGGGGGACTTTGGGAAATGCTATCAAAAGTGAGAAACACATACATATCCTTTGATCCAATAATTCAGTTTTTAGCTTATTAACTGTAATAAATAATTTATGACATGTCAAACATTTGGCTACAAGAACACGTCATTTCAGCAGTGCATTTTTAGTAAAGACTAGAAACAAGTAAGTGTGGTATGTTCATACCAGGAAATTCTATCAAGTCAAGAAAATAATCCTTGGGAGTAAAACAGCTGGCCTGGAAAGACAGGCAAGATAGATGTTTATGCTCTATGAATATTTATTCAATTCCTGCTCTGTGTCAGGCACTGTTGTTGTCCTGGGAATGCAGATATGCCCAATGGCATGGTCCCTGTATTCATTAAACTATACAGTCTGAAGGACTGCCCTCCACTGTATATAAACAGGGGGCAGAGCACTATACACATATTTCTGTGGGTGATTACAAACACACACACACATATATATGCACACACATGCGTGTATATACAATATACATGCTGGAAGGATATAACCTAAAATGTCAATAGTGGCTATTTCTGGCAAGTGGGATTGTGTGCATATGTTTTATTTAATTTTGTTTTGTACCTCTATGTATTCTAACATTCTACAATTAACAAGTTTAATTTTAACTTGGTATTAATTTTAACTACTAGGAGGAAAAAGGCTGGTTCCCAGAGTGCCTTTTTTTTTTTTGGTTTCTTTTGATTTCTAATAAGGCATAATCAGAGTGAAATTTTTCTAAACCCTGATTCAAAGAACTCAAAGACCTCTTCAATTATCAGTGTGAATAAAGGCAAGTTAACCAAACTGGATCACCTCAGGATAAGAATTGTGTTTGTAACAATTACATTTCCTCACAAATTCAGATTTGTAAGCAGTTTTGAGCCCTTTGTTTCTATTTCAAGAAGTTTATACTGTTTGCTTTTGCTCATTTTTCTTGTAATCAAATAATACAGATTCCTTACAGAAAAATATTTTAAATACAGATGTGTAAAAAAATGTAGTATCACCCAACCAGACAAAAATAACCATTTTAAGCCCCAGATATACTACCTTAAACTAATATATTTATATGCATATTTGCTAGTTCATGTGTTCACTAATAGGGCTTCCCACGTGGTGCAGTGGCCAATGCAGAAGACAGAAGAGACACAGATTCGATTCCTGGTTCTGGAAGATCCCCTGGAGGAGGAAATGGCAACCCATCCCAGTATTCTTGCCTGAAAAATCACGTGGACATAGGAGTCTGGTGCACTCCAGTCCACGGAGTCACAGAGTCAACACGACTGAGCATGCAAGCATGTGCTCACTAATGCTGTGGACCAACAGTGAAGATCAACCCGTTTTGGGGCTCCTCTAGAATTTCACTTTGGGGGAAGAAAATCATTTTAACAGAAGATCAAAACAGAGGAATTATCTGATTGTCAGTTAAATTAGAAATTTTACTTTGTCAATTTCACTTTAATTGCAGAATTTTGTTAGACCCACTAAGGCAAACGTAAGATCATTTTTGTAAGGCTCTGTATTCAATTCAATGATCTTTATTTACCACTGTGAATTCTTATCTGGCATCCCCAAATCTACACCCTACAGAGATCAGCCTCCCCATCAGGAACTCACAGACTAAGACAGAGGTGGTCATTTCACACTAACTCCCTCAAGGGATAACGTGGGAATAAATGAGATCATGCAGAGTTCATGCACCTGCTTAAGGCACAATGCTGTAGCCCAGTGCCCATCACATATTAAATGGTCCAAAAATGTTTACTATTAGGATTCTGTTATAAGTAACTCAACCCAACATGACATAATGAAGACTTAAATTCCAACTATTTTCATCCTTATTTTTACAGATGAAGAAACTTGGGTTCGCAAAGCTAGACTTAGAACTCAGGCCTCTTGGATCCCATCTGATATTTTCCTCTGAAACTATTTTGTCTGTTGGCAGGTTTTCTCCAGTGAAGGTTAGAGACACCTTAATTCACACAGTTACCCTTAATCAGAGCAATCAGCAATTTGAGATTTAAATCTACATGCTCAAAATATACTCGGCTTATAGATATCGGCCTGGTTAAATAATAATTCTCTAAAGCAGGTATTTTAAGTTACAGGCTAAAAGCAAATAGGTTTATACCCACCTCGGAAAATGCTGAATGATTGATTATAAATCTCTAGTCTGATCGAGGGTTTCTGATTGCATTAGACAGAGGGCATGAAGACTAATTAAAAAAGCTCCTGCATTCATCACCGCTGATTACGCATAATCCACGGCTGGATGTACGAGCATGCCGCCTTCTCTAAGATGACAGAGGAAACAGATGAACTTCCGCTCAGAACTCCCAGAGGCTATCTATCTCGATTTCAGGGTAAACGGGCTTTCCCTAAAAACCTAAATCACAAACAGAATGAGTCTGAAATCCTGGGACCAAATTTTACTATTTTATCTGAGCAGGAGCTGGACAGGTCTGATCACATGGCACACAATCAATAAATAATTACACATAGATTGGTAAACAGGTCTATGGGCATACTTTAGGGATTTTCAAAACTAATTTTTCTAGACGCCTACATAATTGGAAGTCACAGTGTGTGCTCCAGTGAACTAAAGAAATGCATCCTATATGCCACGAAAAACAGCCCTTCTATGCACTCCAGACCCTGGTTCCCTCTTATATGCTCTCCAGCCCTACAGTGAGAGGCTTGGACTGGTCTCTCCCCAGCCCGTCAGGGCCACAATTATCATCTGACCGTCAGCAGTGTCGTAGCCACCCAGAGAAACATCCCCAAGGTGAAACACTGACAGATGCTTTCTAAAAACAAGGCAAAGTGGGTGGTTCTGTCCTAGAAGGAAACCTCCACTCACGTCACATCACACGTGCCAATCACGCCCCCGAGCTGAAAAGGAAAGGAAGAGAGGAGGCTGATGGACAACCTGCCCTCGCCTACTCAGAAAGCATCCCCTACCCCACCGCGCGTGCGCGCACACACACACACCCACTCTCTCTCTCTCCACCCTGTCTAGGAAAGCCACCACCACCAGTTTCCTCTCTGACCTGATTTAGGAGCCAGAATCCTTACCAAGATCCAGGATGTGAGGGTACAAGAATCTACCCATTATGCTACCTAAACACTTCCAAGCACTTAAGCAGCATTCACCCATCTTCCTCCAGGAGGCCCCTAGTCACCTCTGCACGTCTGCAGTGGGGGCAGCCAGGGGAGTACAAGAAGGAACTGTCCTGGTCCATGGAACCTGCACAAAGGACAGCATGTCTGGAGAACTGGCTTAAAATCCAAAATCCTGTTGGATGAAGACATTTGTCATACTAGCTTTTGACATGCTTGATGTACAATGAATCAGAAAAAGGAAAATGGGTTTAAAATTATATAATCTGCATTAATAGCAAGGAAAAGACTTTTGAAATTAATGGTAATTCAACACAGCAACCAGAAACCTAGGGTGGAAAAGGGGATAAATAATGAGACTCTAAGCTTGCAAAGTCATCCTAGGTTAAGCAATAAAAGAATAAAACCAAGAAAAGATACAGACCGAACAGTACCAAGATTACTATGCAGCTGCTCAACCTGTTTCTTGAAAAACAAATGAAAGTCAGCACTGAATAACCCAATGGCACACATCCACGTACTCTGTGCTCGTTTCATGTGAAATACCAGCAAGCGAAATTCACATTTTCCATTTTGTAACTTCCTCATACATTCCTAAATACGTTCCTATGTTGATTTTTTTTTAATTCCTTCCTGTTTTACTTCATTCCCTTCTTTATATATCTCTCACTAGGCCCTGGCGATCAGATTCAGTCCCAAGCTCGGCCCCTGTAGATGTAAGTGTAATTTACATAAGCATCAGTGGGCCTGTGTTTTCGCACTGTTGTTGTAAAATAAAAATAGCTTAATGTAGAAAAGGATTTCGCTTCTGGAAATAAGTTTAAGAGAGTTTTATGTTTTGTTAAAGAGAGTCTCACACTTACATGAGAAAAAAATTCAACCAAGTTTACGTAGTGACATAAAAAGGCTAGCATCACTTTTATTTAGCATTGTGTTTTAGGACGTAGCCTGTGAAAGAAGACAGAAAAAGGATGCAGAATATTTGATTGCTTAATTTAAGACGCAACAGAACAAATTGAAAAACTGAGATGTATAAGATATTCATTATGGTGGCTGGTTCTAAATGAAATGTAACAGGGAATCTCCTAACTAAGCTTAACTGATGCATCAGATTAACCAATGCTCTTCATTCCCTGTGTACAAGGTACTATATGAAGCCCATGATACACTGAACAGAAGAGACCTGTGGCTTATTCTCTGACATGTTTGAGCATTCCTACAACCAAATTGAACTGTACATTTAAAATTCAGTTGCTTTTCACCCAAACCTACTTCTACCATTTGGATTCATTTTTGTAATGATGTAATTTTGTTAAATTAAGATTCAAATATTTTAAAAAGTGGAAGAAAGCTAGAAGATGGTGGAGATGAATATTTTTCAGATCTGAGTACAATCAAATGACTTACAACCAAATAAGCAGAGTACATAAAAGTTGTTCAGTCGCTCAGTCGTGTCCGATTCTTTGTGACCCCATGGACTGCAGCACGCCAGGCTTCCCTGTCCTTCACCATCTCTGAAGGTTGCTCACACTCATGTCCATTGAGTCAGTGGTGCCATCCAACCATCTCATCCTCTGTCGCCTCCTTCTCCTGCCCTCAATCTTTCCCAGCATCAGGGTCTGTTGTGGACCTTTAATGCCCCCCACAACAGTCATTGCCACATGAAAAATTTATTTTCTGACACAGTGATTTAGTCAGATGGGTTCACAAGGCAAGAAGGAGGAAAATGCTGCAGAGGGATTCTATAAAAATCAAGACCTCAAAAAATGGTAGCGCATCTAGCTCTGTTTTAGATGAACCCCGGATTGGAGTAAAGGTTCCGGGCGGGGGTGGGGGGCGAGGACAAACCGCAGAGAAGCAGGCAATAAGCTCCTCCTCCTCACAAACTGGAACCCCACCCCTCAAAGTCTGGTCATTCAATCCTGATTGCTTAATGAAAGTGTACAAATCAGCAGATACTATGCCTGAGCATTACAAATGTCCCTAATTATGGGTAAGCAGATGAAGGCCTTAAAAAAAATCACACTTCACCTCACTGAAAGGGTTCCTGCCACACCAGTAATTAAAACACCTCAGTTCCCAACCACATTAGAAACATGGTAATTATCTTCGTGTGAAATTTGCTTCATAACACTTGAAATGCTTCAAATCCTAGGATGACAACAGAATACAAACAAAAAGACCCCAGATTAATAATAAGGCTTCTCTGTCCATGGCTGTGCTGCTACAGCCCAAAGTTAAGAGCTCCCCCCTTTGGGAACAGGGAGCGTTAACAGTCCCCAGAAGAAACCCCACAGTTATCATTACAATAAACATTAGCAGTATCTAATTTTTTTTTGAGTCATTACTATGTGCCACGCCTGTACCAAGTGCTCTGTTACATGACCCGAGCTCAGAGAGACTGAGCAACTTTTCAAACGTCACCCAGACAGGATGTGTCAGAGTATGGAACCAAACCCCAGTCTTCCCGGTCCAAAATTCATACCATTCATCACGACACTGCCACTAAAGAGTAATGCTGAAGGAAGGGACAGGGGCAGGAAAGAGAAGGAGCTGGCAACTGCAAACAGCTTTCTTTTTCTAAAGCACAGTTTACAAGATTAAACATGATTAGAGCCACAGAAGTTGAAGGCTCAACCACAAGAGAAGCCCAAACAGAATTCCAAAGAATTCCCCAAACAAATATCAGAAAACCTGCCTTCTCATCCAAGGCCGGTAAAATCTGAACAAAGTGAAATGGCACGAGGAAAAAAGTAATTCATCAAAAAGGTGTCTCCAAGGGCTTCCCTGGTGGTCCAGTGGTTAAGAATCCACCTTGCAATGCAGAGGATGCAAGTTTGATCCCTGGTCAGGAAACTAAGATGCCACAAGCTTCGGGGCCACTGAGCCTGCAGCACAACTACTGAGCCTGCGCACTCTGGGGCCCAGGGACCACAATTAGAGAGCCTGTGTGCGCCAACGAAGACCAGAAGGAGCCAAATACACACACACACACACACACACACACACACACATACACACACACACACAACTACTGAGCCTGCACACTCTGGAGCCCAGGAACCACAACTAGAGAGCCTGTGTGCACCAACGAAGACCAGATGGAGCCAAATACACACACACATACACACACACACACAACTACTGAGCCTGCACACTCTGGAGCCCAGGAACCACAACTAGAGAGCCTGTGTGTGCCAACGAAGACCAGATGGAGCCAAATACACACACACACACACACACACACACACACACATACACACACACACAACTACTGAGCCTGCACACTCTGGAGCCCAGGAACCACAACTAGAGAGCCTGTGTGCCCCAACTAAGACCTGATGCAGCCAAATACACACACACACACACACACACACACACACACGCACACATACACACGAGAAGGTGTCTCCCTGGGGTGGAGCCATGGGTTGTCCAGTGGACACGGACTGGATGCCTGCTGTGTGCTGTCACCAAGCCACTGCCCTGGTCACAGTCTGCAGGCTCCTCCACGTGCTAGAGATAAATGGCAAACCCCTGCACAAGGACGAGAACCTGCACAGGGAAACTGTGAAGGGGAAACGAGCAGCCCTGACAGGATCTTCTCCGGGAACAGCTGCCTCCAGGGTCCATGTGAGAGCCCTCCCAACCCAGCCCCTGGTTCAGCTGGACTACAGTGGGAACACTTGCTGTTGTTCACTCTCTCAGTCACATCCAACTCTTTGCTCACCCAGTCATGTCTGACTCGTGGATAGCTCGGTCATGCCCATCTCTTTGCAACCCCATGGACTGCAGCACGTCAGGCTTCCCTGTCCTTCACGGTCTCCCGGAGTTTGTTCAAACTCATGTCCATTGAGTTGGTGACACCATCCAACCATCTCATCCTCTGTCACTCCCTTCTCCTCCTGCCTGGTGCGGTGGGAACAGTACCGGCTTCAAAACACTGAGTTTGAAATATTTCTTTCCAACACAGAAAACTCACAATCTTTCTTAGCAGCTCTTTTCCTTGAGAGGGAAAAACCTCACGGCCCCAGTACCTCCAAGGATAAGAAAGGGCCAACACAATTCATCAAGTTTCAACAGGGCCTTGCCTCATCTTTGGAGAACTCAGAAGTAAAAATACAAATCATGGCCTAGTGGAGTCATATAAATCTAGCTTCAAATCCCAGCTCTGCCACCTACTAAGTCGATAAGTTTAAGCATAGTACTTAACCTCTTTTGGCCCCAATTTCCTCAGTTTCAAAACAGGGATAATAAACTCCATCTTATCGGAATCTTGTGGGTGTTACATGAGGGCGGACTTTTCACCCCACTGGGGTACTTGCCCTGCCTACAGCTGCTTCTAAAGGAAACTGGTAATGTTCCCAACCAATGTTTGGGGACAGCCCTTGGCAATGATTTTCTGCACGCATGCACACACACACACACACACACACACACACACACACACACACACACACACACTCCATCCACCAAAATCTGAGAATCTGACGGGACCAGGAGCAGGAACTTGATCTAAACGCAATTAATCCCCATGTTGGCCTTCAACCATGGTTTAATCTCAGAGATGATGGTTCATTAGTGCAGCCAATTCTCTTGGAGAGTTGAACTTGGAAGTAGACCTTGCTGTCAGCATGGAGTGAAGCAGACAGACCCCAAGACAGAAGAGTAAGTTGGAGAATAGCGGGGTTAACGGTGAGGGCAGACATCCAGAATGACACTCCACAGACCCTCAGCAGAGGCTTCCAGAACCAGTGGGGATCCAAACACCTTCTAATTCCAGCCTCCAGGTGCCCAGTTCCCTGCCCTCCCCGCAGCGGGCTGTTCCCTTTTTGCCTCGGATCTAACAACAAACTTTCTATGACCTGAAGTTCCTTGTGAGCAGAGGTAGCAAGTGAGGAGCCTGTATCCATCTGAGAGAGAGGCAGAGAACCATTCACCAGACAGCTTCACAGGGCCTCGCTGAGCAGACTGGGAGAAAGGATACAATTCATCTGACAAAGAAAGGCTTCAGATGCCTTTCAGAGATCCAGGCTAGACAAGGAAACAACCGCGGGGAGGGGGCCGCCGTTATGATAGGTATATGACGCCTTCAAGAAGTTCCATGAAGTGAAACACCAAGTCACATCCCAAAGCCCTCATACCTCTACCACCACTGGGGGGGAAAATAATACTGTCAGTGCTTCTTAGGGTTGAAATGAAGAGCAAGGTTGCTGGTTTTCTGTTTGGGATAAATTTTTATTATGGCATTGAAAAACACAAAGCAGACTACCCAAGCCCCCTCAAGACAAAACCAAAACAAGACCAAAAAATCTTAAAGCAAAGCCTCCCTCCTCGCTCCACCCAAATACATAATTTAGAAAATGACATTCCAAATAACTTGCTGCATCGATCACTCAGGAGCCATTGCACGAAGCCTTTCCCAACGCCCGCCTCCTCCAGCCTGGCCTCCAACCCCACGCCAGCCCTTCTGGAGCACCTCCAGGGTCCCTTTCCATTTATCATTTATTTTATTATCTGGCTTGCAAGTCAATCTGTTCCATTTCATGTTTATGCTTTAAATATGTGAGTTGTAGATTTCAACAGCATAGACAAGGGGCTGCCACAGACACCCTGATGTACACTTCACAGCAACCCACTACAGAGCCTCTCTCCAACCCTCATGTACAGAGCAGAGTTGTTTGCTGTATATTTAAGAGAGGCAGCAGACAAGCACTTCTGACAAATCAAACGTGGGGAAGGAGACAGGGGAACACCAGCAGGTCAACGTGTAATTTATCCAGATTTACTTTTCCTTGGTCCCTGGTGGCTCAGATGGTAAAGAATCTGCCTGTAATGCGGGAGACCCAGGTTCAATCCTTGGGTCAGGAAGAACCCCTGGAGAAGGGGTGTTCTTGCCTGGGAAGCCCCATGGACAGAGGAGGCTGGCGGGCTACATGCAGTCTCTGGGGTCACAAAGAGTTGGACACAACTGAGTGACTAGCACACTTTTCCTCAGACCACTACTCAGCTGAGCTTGAAAACTGTTGTTCCTGGGAGCTTTTCTTTCAGCCACCAAAAGACCAAAGTTCAAAGCAGCTGCTGTTTTGACAAAGTATTCATTTCTCATGGGTGGGAATGAACAGAAAAACCCAGCTCTGAAGCCACTGGCGTGGGTCCATCCGATGTGTTATGAGAAATCCCTGGGATAACACTTAGGCTTCTGTTTCGAGCTACATGGTTTTCAGCCTATTCTCTCAGTGCACAAGATTCAATGCCTTCCTGGCACTGAAAGGCAACAGCTCAAGGTGATGAGCAGTGAATCACAGCAAACTTCATTGAGTGTTGTCTTGCGGCCTATAAATAAAATCAGAATCTCTGAGGTCTGAACATCTCAAGGTTATTCATTTCTAAACCACTTTGGGAAGGATAAACACACAGTCAAAAGACAGGTGGTTTACGATGAACAAAATTTCTTAATGCCTAAAAATTCCCATTTTAATTCTCAGGGAGATTATACTCAAGGACTGTAGACCTTCAACTTTTTACTCCCTATGTTACCCTCCCAAAGTTCCTTTTTCCAGCAGGGTTTGGAAAGTAACAGAAGTGAGCAACAAAACCCCAGCTTCAAGGAAAAGCTCGGGTTCTGAATTATTTTTAAATGATTAAGTGGATGAAAGGGGCTGAAGAGATCTAATTCCTCATTATGCCACAAAGAAACTTCAAAACATTGACACAACAGATGGCACATAACATTTCAGGGATCTGGGTCATTTTAAGCAGGGGTTATCAATTTGTTGGGAGTATCTGCCTAGGCCCTCTCCTCTGACCCCAAATCCTCCAGTTCAAGGGTGAGACCTGCAGCCAAGGTGGTGTTTAGGTGAGCCTGGCTGCCCTGCTCACCTTTGCTGACTGGGTTGAGCCCATCACATTTTCTCCTCTAGGAATTTAAATCAGGACTAGAAAATGCTAAATGAGTTTCTCTAGTTGCTTCAATCACTGGGACACACACTCAGGAGGTATAAAGCAGCCCAGTTTAGCTACAAGGAACAAAAGCCAGCTCAGAAAGAGAAAGAAAGGAAGTGCTGAGCAGGCATTCCAGTTCCTGGTCTGAGGGCAGGCTCAGCTCAAGTTCCTTAAGGTACCAGACCCCTTTAGATAAACTTCTCCTTTTATTTAATCTGGTTTCCCAAGTGGCACAAGTGGTAAAGAACTCACCTGCCAATGTAGGAGACATAAGAGACCCAGGTTCGATCCCTGGGTTGGGATGATCCCCTGGAGGAGGAAATGACAACCCACTCCAGTATTCTTGCCTGAGAATTCCCATGGACAGAAGAGCTTGGTGGGTTACAGTCCATGGGGCTGTAAAGAGTCAGACACGACTGAAGCAACTTAGCACACAGAGGTTTCTCTTGATTGTGAACTATCTCAATCAGGGCTAGGGCTACAGCAGCATAAGCACAGGATAAGTAATACTAGAATCACCGTTCAGCAAGTGAAAATACAATGAGATGATCATCAAAATTCGGAGTCAGAAAACCGACTTTGATCAAAAAAGATGGAGCTGACAAGTCATATGAGAATTTGATTCCTACTTCTGTCATGTATTTATTATAGCATCTCAGTTCAAAATCAAAGAGCCTTAAGTTTCCATGTGTCAAATCGGAAACACTCCCCTTCCAAGGTCAATCCTGCTGTCCTCCCTGTCCCCAACTGCAATGACAGACAGCAGCAGCCGGGATCTCCTGCATCTTCCCTTGAGTGTTAATTTGCTCAAGTTAAGCTTTTCCTCAAAAGCCTGCAGTGGCTTCCAACTGCTTGACATGTCAAATTAAAACACCCAATAAAGTGTTGCATCCATTAGTTTTGCATTATGCAACCACTGTCATAACCCATTATGCCTCAACTCACAGCCGGTCCTAGAGTCAGCTCTCGTGTTCATCATCCCACGGTCACTCCAGGTTAAAAGCATGGCACTTGCTGGCGCTTCCTCTTGGAAACAACACTTCACACCAGTTATCTTTTCATTTCTATAGGTTGGATTCCTTTTTCTATATAATAAGGAGGCTGGGACTTGGCCACTGGCTTTTAGTTCTTTTTCGGCCTTAACTCATATAAGATATGTGGCAAGAATACAAAAAAAATTACATTATAATGTATGAAAACAAGATAAACTATGTCACATTAACTGAATAGAATACCCAGAAAGAGATTGCTCTTGGCTTGGCTGGCACCATGGCAGAGGTCGGACCTGAGCTAAGCCGTGAGGTGAGGAAGGTCACGGATCAACAGAAGGATGTGTGCTTACATCACTTACGCTTTCACTGACATTTTTGTCGGTTGTTGACAAATGGTGTTAACAAACCTTTAGGAAAAACTCATATGAAGAGACTGTACTGGGAAGGAGGAAGAAAGGAACTATTCTAAAAACCTATCGAACACTTGAGAAAGGTGTCTATAAGGCAAAAGATAGTGTTAAAGGTGGAACCCAGAAGTGAGCGGACGCAGGCCGCGGCGTCTAACCTCTGAGACCAGAGACCACAGCTGCTTTGCCCACACCGTGCTCCCAAACCCTAAGAACCCCTCGCCGAATACTCAACAAATACCTCTCCAGGGAATACACGAATATACCCCATACCTTTAAGGACTTATGATTTTTTTAACGGAGAATAAAAGAAAGAGAATATGTTGTCCTTCCTCCCCAGGATTCCTAACAAATATGGAGTCAAATTCACTTGAAGGTAGTTCTCCTAGGGATAACAGAGAAAAGAACATAAACCTCACACAATAACCATTTTATACAATAAATGATCAAATCCCACCATGTTAACAAGTCAACAAAACTGTCACTTCTCTCATTGTCTGTGCTGATGTATTAGCCAAGGATGAGCCTTTTAATAAAAAAAAATAAGTCCCTCCACAGTGGTAAGCCTAAATGTCCGATACACAGGCGGCCCTTCGCATCATCAGTTTGCAGTTGGTCAAATCTGTGGATGCTGGAACCCTGGTTCAGAGGGTGGACTGTACAATGGCCATTTTATTAAAGGGACTGAAGCATCTGTGGGTTTTGGTATCAGCGGGCGGTCATGGAACCAGTCCCTCATGATACCGAGGGACAACTGTATATACTCCTTTGTTTCAAAGGGCCACTTCCTCTTAAGGTGATTTTCCTCTCCAACTGCCTCAACTATAGGCAACTGTCACGGACACCAGATCCGTGCAGTCCAAACGAGAAACAGTTCCCTTAAACCAAATGTATTACCATAGCAACAAAGGGACCACATTGCCGTTCTCTACCTGCCACACCCGATCAATTATTTAACATGCCTGCACTACAGTGACACTGTATAAAATGATCGTGCTCATTAGCGGCAAGAGTCAGCTCTGGGGAAAACCTCAAACATCAGACAGCTAAACTGGCCACAAACCAAACACACACACAAACCCACCTTGACGGTGATGCCAGAGATCACAGTGCAAAGGCAAGAGGGAGAACTAAATGTTCTTAAATTTCAGCTTCCACTTTAGAAAGATATGAGCACCCAAATCCCCCAGTTCTTTTTTTTCTTAAAAAAGAGAAATGCATAAAATGACTTTATAAATAAAATGACTATAGCAATGTTATCAAAAGCTGCTGAAAACAGGATGATTACATGAGAAGATCAGAGAGCCAAAGGATGAAATATATCTTAAACTTGTACGGTTTTGGCTTTGGTTTTTGTTCTGTCCCAGTTTCTGGCTCTTCTCTCATTAGGAAAACAGGTAGGGGACTGGAAAACTGGATACTGAAAGAGGGTGTCCAGAGCAGCTGGAAGCCTCACCCAGCCCAGGGAAACCTCTACTGACTTCATCTAGGGAAATTCCTGAACAGAAAACTGAGCACATCCACCTGGCTCGGCGAGAAAGGAATGTGTCTCTCATCAAGAAGAACCAGAGATTAAGTTCATGCAGGACTCCTGCTGTTCACACGCCAAAACCTTAAGGCCAATACAACCACACCTAACAGTCTACCTTACACCATCTGGTGGGTTTCACTCAGACACGGGCTGGGTTAGGGTGGCCCTGCACCCGTGTCCACAATGCCCTGGGAACAAGGTTGTCCTTGAAAGCTAGAATTAGCATTGCAGCTGGATTGGAGGATAAATGGCTTTGACTAACTATGTTGTGGTCCTTCTTGTCACCCCTTGGAAAGAAGAGGAAAGAGAGAAGATTCTAACATATTTATATTCAACCACAGTCTGATAATGAGGTGAAAGTCGCTCAGTCGTGTCCAACACTTTGCGACTCCACGGACTATACAGTCCACAGAATTGTCCAGGCCAGAATACTGGAGTGTGGGTAGCCTTTCCCTTCTCCAGCAGATCTTCCCGACCCAGGGATCGAACCAGGGTGTCCTGCATTGCAGGCAGATTCTTTACCAAGTGAGCTATCAGGGAAACTTCACTTTCTGATAATGAAAGTTTCACACAAACAAGAGTTCACATTTGGCTAAAAATAACTGACATGACTCAGGAAGGAAATCTCTAATAACTGACAGATGAGAAAGCGTATATAACCGTTTGAAGAACCCATTCGTACAGAGAGTTCCTATGATGCTCTCCTAGATAGAGTCTGCTGTTTTTCTGCTTTGCCAAGATCTAGCTTGCCGAGAGCTGCAGCCAGCAAACTTTCATTCTAGAATACAGAGATGACTTAATAATTTATGAAGACTCTAGTTTTCTAGTACATTAGTCTTCCCACCACAGATACTAATTTTTATTATTGTAAACACAAGAAAACCTCTTAAAACATTATGATGTACAATTACTTCTCTGTCCACTTGGGGAAAAAAACTAAAATTTTGAAAACATGGAAAAAAAATCAAGTATTCACCCCAAATAACTGTTTTTCCCTTTAAAATCTATCTTCCCCAAGAAAAGCATCACAAATACTGAAAAGGATGTCTAGGGTGGCCAATTCCCCACAAATTGCTCCTGTAAGTGAATAAATTATCAAGTAAAGAAGCAAAGAATTTGGAGACACTTTACACAGTGGTCCAATTTTATTTATATACCTATATAAAATAAGAACATGTGCCGTGAGGATCATTTACACAACTAAATGTCTTGCTGATGATCATATAAAAAAGCTTAAGGTGGATAACCTCTCACATCTGACAGTACACAGGACATGAGTTATGACAGCTGTTCTGGAAAGAAGGTTATGGCCAACCTAGATAGCATATTTAAAAGCAGAGACATTACTTTGCCAATAAAAGTCCGTCTAGTCAAGGCTATGGTTTTTCCAGTCGTCATGTATGGTTGTGAGAGTTGGACAGTGAAGAAAGCTGAGCGCCGAAGAATTGATGCTTTGAAACTGTGGTGTTGGAGAAGACTCTTGAGAGTCCCTTGGACTGCAAGGAGATCCAATCAATCCATCCTAAAAGAGATCGATCCTGGGTGTTCATTGGAAGGTCTGATGTTGAAGCTGAAACTCCAATACTTTGGCCACCTCATGCGAGGGGTTGACTCATTGGAAAAGACCCTAATGCTGGGTAGGATTGGGGGTGGGAGGAGAAGGGGATAACAGAGGACGAGATGGTTGGATGGCATCACCGACTCGATGGACATGGGTTTGGGTAGACTCCGGGAGTTGGTGATGGACAGAGAGGCCTGACGTGCTGCAATTCATGGGGTCGCAAAGAGTCGGACACGACTGAGCGACTGAACTGAACTGAACTGTCTCTGTAATTGAGTAAATGCCTTTAGACAGCTGATCAAATATCTGCCTCTCATTTTCAGTCACTTGACATGCATGCAAATTCACGTTTACAACATATTATGGGACCCATGGAGAATAGTACATTCTAAGAAAGTCCTTTTTAAGCTTTCAGTCTTTCTGCTTCTCTACTCTAATAATTATGGTTGACAATATAAGAGAGATGACCCATAAATGACATTTAGAAGCAAAGTGAACATTCTTCTCATAGCTAGGAGGACTTCACAGCTGTTGGTCACAGTAAGCACTCTACCTTCTTGCCAAGAACAGACACTCTCACTTGTCACAGAACGAAAAATCAGAATACACTATGGAAAGCTAACAATAATGTTGAATTTGTGCACATTTGCCTTCAGTTTTGTTTATAAATTATTTCTGCCACTTGCAACTTAAATAATCAAAGATTAAACAACAGAAGTAATATGCATCACATTTTTAATTGAAGTTTAGCTGATGTACAATATTACATAAGTTACAGGTGTATAATGAGCCATAATTTTTAAAGGTTATACTCTAGTTATACTTATTTAAAATATTGTCTATATTCCCTGTGTTGTACAATACATCTTTGTAGCTCATTTTACATGTAATAGTTTGTACATCTTACCCCACTACCCCAGATAGTCCCTCACCCTTCTCTCTCCCCACTAGTAACTACTAGTTTGTTCTGTGATTCCGTTTCTTTTCTGTTATATTTACTAGCTTGTTTTATTTTTTTAGATTCAACATACAAGGAATATCACATCGTATTTGTCTTTCTCTGATTTCTTTCATTTAGCAAAAAAAATGATTTTAAATAGCAAAAAAATATAAACTTCAAAATGCCCAACAAAAGCAAACTTATTCCATATAATTATGGACATCCATACAAGATACAACTATTAAAAGTGGTATAAGAGTAATCAAACTAGATTAATGGAACAGAACAGTGGGTCTGAGAAGTGAACCCCCACAAATACAGTCAAGACTGTCAACAAACGCGTCAAGGCAATCCAATTGCTGTTCAGTCGTGTCCAACGCTGGGACTCCACCGACTACAGCACACCAGGCTCCCTTGTCCTTCACTGTCTCCCACAGTTTGCTCAGATTCATGTCCATCAAGTCGGTGATGCTATCCAACCATCTCATCATCTGCCAACCCCTTCTCCTCCTACCTTCAATCTTTTCCAATGAGTCAGCTCTTTGCATCAAGTGGCCAAAATATTGGAGCTTCAGTTTCAGCATAAGTCCTCCCAATGAATATTCAGGGTTGATCTGCTTTACAATCAACTGCTTTGATCTCCTTGCAGTCCAAGGGACTCTCAAGAGTGTTCTCCAGCACAGTTCAAAAGCACCAATTCTTTGAAACTCAGCCTTCTTTATGGTCCAACTCGCACATCCAAACATGACTACTGGAAAAACCATAGCTTTGACTATACAGACCTTGGTTGGCAAAGTGATCTCTTTGCTTTTTAATACACTATCGAGGTTTTTCATAGCTTTCTTACCAAGGAGCAAGTGTCTTTTAATTTCATGGCTGCAGTCACCATCTCCAGAGATTTTGGAGCCCAACAAAAGAAAATCTGTCACTGTTTCCACTGTTTCCCCAACTATTTGCCATGAAGTGATGGGACTGGATGCCTTGATCTTAGTTTTCGGAATGTTGAGTTTTAAGCCAACATTTTCACTCTCCTCTTTCACTTTCATCACGAGGCTCTTTAGTTCTTCTTCACTTTCTGCCATAAGGGTGGTGTCATCTGCATATCTGAGGTTATTGACATTTCTCCTGGCAATCTTGATTCCAGCTTGTGCTTCATCCAGCCCAGCATTTCTCATGATGTACTCTGCATATAAGTTAAACAAGCACAGTGACAATATACAGCCTTGATGTATTCCATTCCCTATTGGGAACCAGTCTATTGTTCCATGTCTGGTTCTAACTTGCTTCCTGACCTGCATACAGGTTTCTCAAGAGGCAGGTCAAGTGGTCTGGTATTTCCATCTCTTTCAGAACTTTCCACAGTTGGTTGAGATCCACACAGTCAAAGGCTTTGGCATAGTCAATAAAGCAGAAATAGATGTTTTTCTGGTACTCTCTTGCTTTTTCAATGATCCAGAGGATATTGGCAATTTGATTTCTGGTTTCTCTGCCTTTTCTAAAACCAGCTTGAACATCTGGAAGTTCATGGTTCACATACTGTTGAAGCCTGGCTTGGAGAACTTTGAGCATTACTTTACTAGCGTATGAGATGAATGCAATTGTGTGGTAGTTTGAAGATTCTTTGGCATTGGCTTTCTTTGGGATTGGAATGAAAACTTACCTTTTCCAGTCCTGTGCCACTGCTGAGTTTTCCAAATTTGCTGGCATATTGAGTGCAGCACTTTCACAGCATCATCTTGTAGGATTTGAAATAGCTCAACTGGAATTCCATCACCTCCACTAGCTTTGTTCATAGTGATGCTTCCTAAGGCCCACTTGACTTCACATTCCAGGATGTCTGGCTCTAGGTGAGTGATCACACCATCGTGATCATCTAGGTCGTGACACTCTTTTTTGTACAGTTCTTCTGTGTATTCTTGCCACCTCTTCTTAATATATTTTGCTTCTGTTAGGTCCATACCATTTCTGTCCTTTATTGAGCCCATCTTTGTGTAAAATGTTCCCTTGGTATCTCTGATTTTCTTGAAGAGATCTCTAGTCTTTCCCATTCTATTGTTTTCCTCTATTTCTTTGCATTGATCACAGAGGAAGGCTTTCTCATCTCTCCTTGCTATTCTTTGGAACTCTTCATTCAAATGGGTATATCTTTCCTTTTCTCCTTTGTCTTTTGCTTCCTGTCTTTTCACAGCTATTTGTAAGGCCTCCTCAGACAGCCATTTTGCTTTTTTGCATTTGTTTTTCTTGGGGATGGTCTTGATCCCTGTCTCCTGTACAATGTCACGAATCTCTGTTCATAGTTCATCAGGCACTCTGTCTATCAGTTAATAGTAGAACCGAAATAATATGCATAGGTTCTAACTGTTAAATTACTTCAGCTATGCTGTAAGATTTTCATGATAAAATTTTTCATAATAAAATATTGAAAAACATGATGTTAAAAGTTTATTTTTTTATCTTTTTTTGCTTTTATGTTTAATTGGGGGGAAATTGCTTTACAATGTTGTGTTGGTTTTTATCATACAACAACACAAATTAGCCTTAATTATATGGCAACCCACTCCAGTATTCTTGCCTGGAGAATCCCAGGGACGGTGGAGCCTGGTGGGCTGCCGTCTATGGGGTCGCACAGAGTCAGACACGACTGAAGCGACCTGGCGGATACATATATCACCTCCTTCTTGAGTCTCCCTCCCCTGCCTCTTCCCACCCGTCTAGGTCATCGCAAAGCACCAAGCTGGGCTCCCTGTGATTTATAGCAACTTCTCACAGCTATCTACGGAAAAGTATATTTATTGACATGGAAAGATTATTTGTGTGTATACACACACACATACACACACGTATAGTTAAATATAATAGCAAGATATAAAACTGCATCTATAAAATTACTGTATTCTAGTTTTTTTAAAGGTAAACATATGCACAGAAAAAGGGCTGGAAAGATAACCACAATCTGCAGGTGGGTGCATCTGGTAACTATATTCTAACTCTACTTCACAGAGAGATGATGTATTCTCCACTTGTAAGATAACAAAGCACTGACAGTCCCCCAGATTCACCTAGGCCACCTTATTTATAATTTTGAACTGAACAGCACATATGTATTTCACAGTGAATGAAGTGCTCCTTCCAGATGCGGCAACCAGTGAGGATCTGTCAGATCAAGCTAGGTTTCTGGGTCTCTTTTCACGTGTTTCCAAGCACCCTGAATATATCTCTGCCACAGAGATATATCACGTCCGATTCTTGCAACACTATGGACCATCGCCTGCCAGGCTCCTCTGTCCATGGGATTCTCCAGGCAAGAATATTGGAGTGGGATGCCATTTCCTTCCAAGGGATCTTCCTGACCCAGGGATCAAACCAGGGTGTCCTATATTGCAGGCTGATTCTCTACCACTGTGTAATTTTTTACAACCGTGTATTTTTTTACAACCGTGTATTTTTCCACTAGACCATAGATTCCTTAAAGGCAAGAGCTACATCTTGAAGTTCAAGTATCTCCAGAGATTAGGACAGTATTTAGCACATATGGGACAGCCAGCAAATGCTAACTGAATGGAAGAATCAATAAATGAACAAACAGCAGTTTCAAAAGTCTCTCAATTCAGAAAGACTCCTTCACCTAGATTCTACTGACTCTGAAATGTGAACAGGTCACTAGAAACTGTTACCACTGGATTCACTACTACTGTTACCAGAGAAAAATGTCTTAGAATGTAAAACTCCTCATAAAAAGATAAAACTTTAAATCAGTCACATTGTTGTACAGTAGAAACCAACACAACATTGTAAAGCAATTATCCTTCAATTAAAAAATAAAAGAGCTTTTTTTAATTTTTAAAAAATATTAAAAAAAAATTTTTAAATCACTAAAATCCATTCATAGATGGCCAGATTCTCCACGGTAAGAGAAAGAAATTATGCCATGGCTGAATCCCAAGAATGGCAAGGTCTCCAGGACAGGAGAGATTAAAAAAACATGCTCAGGAGAAATCACATGTCAGTGAGCTGGTGGGTTAAGTAAGTAAGTCGTTAACACTAGGGGAAGCTGGCTGAAGGGTATATGAAAATACTCCACATTACTTCTGCAGCTTTTCCGTAAATCTAAAATTATTTCAAAATAAATAAAATGTTGATGGGGTGGGGAGTGGACAGCTAACGAAGCAGGAGGTGTGCAGGGCACAGAGAAGGAAACCTCTCCTTCCGCTTCCCAACCTTGTCCAGGACCAGCCACACTTTCATACTTACAGTTATAAGAAAAACATTTAGGCCTCCTAAAAGGTACCTGCCCCCAAAAGAAAGATGAATCAATCTGTGACCAAACTGAGTTCCAATCCAGATCACAATATGTCAAGACTGAGAGGTACAGGAGGGAGGGGGAAAAAAAAAAAAATCTCTTTAAATGTATTTATACCTCTACAAAACACAAGGAGTAACTGGACCAAGCACAGTATTTAAAAAGCACTTCCAGCAGCTCAGTGAGAAAGAAGCAGGGCAAGAACAAAGGTGAAGCCCTGGGGTGCAGTCAGCCTCAGTGCTGGCCTCCTACGGGCCACGATTATCAATTCCTTGCCCCAAACAATGTTTACCCGATTAGCAGCTGAGAATGACAACAGAGGTAAATTTCACACATGAATAAGCTCACAAATGGTGCTCCTGGTCTCCACGGGCAGAAGTTACATCTGTTAATGTATTCTGTACTATCCTTGGCTCCCTGCCCCATGGAGGTAAAGAGTTTAACAAATGCTGTCAGTGGTGCTGAGAGATTTTGCCTCCCATCTCATTCCTGCTCAAGTAATATTTATTAAATATTCATTTGGACGAGGATAACCCTATGCTCATCTGAGTTAAATTCACCCATTCCAGTCCAGTTTAGTTCGCTGATTCCTAAAATGTCGATGTTCACTCTTTCCATCTACTCTTTGACCACTTCCAATTTGCCTTGATTCATGGACCTAAATTCCAGGTTCCTATGCAACATTGCTCTTTACAGCATCGGACCTTCCTTCCATCACCAGTCACATTCACAACTGGGTGTTGTTTTTGCTTTGGCTGTGTCTCTTCATTCTTTCCAGAGTTATTTCTCCACTGATCTCCAGCAGCATAGTGGACACCTATGGATCTGGGGAGTTCATCTTTCAGTGTGCTATCTTTTTGCCTTTTCATACTGTTCATGGATTTTTCAAGGCAAGAATGCTGAAGTGGTTTGCCATTCCCTTCTCCAGGGGACCACGTTTTGTCAGAACTCTCCACCATGACCCATCTGTCTTGGATGGCCCTACATGGCATGGCTCATAGTTTCATTGAGTTCGACAAGGCTGTGATCCACGTGATCAGATTGGTTAGTTCTCTGTGATTGTGGTTTCAGTCTGTCTGCCCTCTGATGCCCTCTCAGCGCCCACCATCTTACTGGGGTTTCTCTGACCTTGGACATGGGGTATCTCCTCTCAGCCACTCACCGTGGCATTTTAGGAATCAGCAAAATAAAATGGGCTGGAATGGGTGAATTTAACTCAGATGACCATTATATCTACTACTGTGGGCAAGAATCCCTTAGAAGAAATGGAGTAGCCATCATAGTCAACAAAAGAGTCCAAAATGCAGTACTTGGAGGAAATCTCAAAAAGGACAGAATGATCTCTGTTCATTTCCAAGGCAAACCATTCAATATCACAGTAATCCAAGTCTAAGTCAACCAGTAATGCTGAAGAAGCTGAAGTTAACAAGTTCTATGAAGACCTACAAGACCTTTTAGAACTAACACCCAAAAAAGATGTCTTTTTCATTACAGAAGACTGGAATGCAAAAGCAGGAAGTCAAGAAACACTTGGAGTAACAGGCAAATTTGGCCTTGGGGTACAGAATGAAACAGGGCAAAGGCTAATAGAGTTTTGCCAAGAGAACGCACTGGTCATAGCAAACACCCTCTTCCAACAACACAAGAGAAGACTCTACACATGGACATCACCTGATGGTCAACACCGAAATCAGACTGATTATATTCTCTGCAGCCAAAGATGGAGAAGCTCTATATAGTCAGCAAAAACAAGACCGGGAGCTGACTGTGTCTCAGATCATGAACTCCTTATTGCCAAATTCAGACATAAATTGAAGAGAGTATGGAAAACCACTTACCATTCAGATATGACCTAAATCAAATCCCTTACAATTATATAGTGGAAGTGACAAATAGATTTAAGGGACTAGACCTGATAGACAGAGTGCCTGATGAACTATGGACAGAGGTTCATGACAACGTACAGGAGACAGGGATCAAGACTATCCCCAAGAAAAAGAAATGCAAAAAGGCAAAATGGTTGTCTGAGGAGGCCTTACAAATAGCTGGGAAAAGAAGAGAAGCGAAAAGCAAAGGAGAAAAGGAAAGATATTCCCATCTGAATGCAGAGTTCGAAAGAATAGCAAGGAGAGATAAGAAAGCCTTCCTCAGTGAGCAATGCAAGGAAATAGAGGAAAACAACAGAATGGGAAAGACTAGAGATCTCTTCAAGAAAATTAGAGATACCAAGGGAATATTTTACACAAAGATGGGCTCAATAAAGGACAGAAATGGTATGGACCTAACAGAAGCAGAACATATTAAGAAGAGGTGGCAAGAATACACAGAAGAACTGTACAAAAAAGATCTTCACAACCCAGATAATCACGATGGTGTGATCACTCACCTAGAGCCAGACATCCTGGAATGTGAAGTCAAGTGGGCCTTAGGAAGCATCACTATGAACAAAGCTAGTGGAGGTGATGGAATTCCAGCTGAGCTATTTCAAATCCTACAAGATGATGCTGTGAAAGTGCTGCACTCAATATGCCAGCAAATTTGGAAAACTCAGCATTGGCACAGAACTGGAAAACGTCAGTGTCTGTTCCAATCCCAATGAAAGGCAATGCCAAAGAATTGTTCAAACTACCACACAATTGCACTCATCTCACACGCTAACAAAGTAATGCTCAAAGTTCTCCAAGCCAGGCTTCAACAGTATGTGAACCATGAACTTCCAGTTATTCAAGCTGGATTTAGAAAAGGCAGAGGAACCAGAGATCAAACTGCCAACATCCACTGGATCATTGAAAAAGCAAGAGTCCAGAAAAACATCTATTTCTGCTTTATTGACTATGCCAAAGCCTTTGACTGTGTGGATCACAACAAACTGTGGAAAATTCTGAAAGAGATGGGAATACCAGACTACCTGACCTGCTTCTTGAGAAATCTGTATGCAGGTCAGGAAGCAACAGTTAGAACTGGACAGGGAACAACAGACTGGTTCCAAATAGGGAAAGGAGCACATCAAGGCTGTATACTGTCACCCTGCTCATTTAACTTATATGCAGAGTATATCATGAGAAATGCTGGGCTGAATGAAGCACAAGCTGGAATCAAGATTGCCAGGAGAAATATCAATAACCTCAGATATGCAGATGATACCACCCTTATGGCAGAAAGTGAAGAAGAACTAAAGAGCCTCGTGATGAAAGTGAAAGAGGAGAGTGAAAAAGTTGGCTTAAAGGTCAACATTCAGAAAACTAAGACCATGGCATTAGATCCCATCACTTCATGGCAAATAGATGGGGAAACAGTGGCAGACTTTATTTTTGGGGGCTTCAAAATCACTGCAGATGGTGACTGCAGCCATGAAATTAAAAGACGCTTACTCCTTGGAAGGAAAGTTATGACCAACCTAGACAGCATATTAAAAACCAGAGACATTGCTTTGTCAACGAAGGTCCATCTAGTCAAGCTATGGTTTTTCCAGTAGTCATGTATGGATGTGAGAGTTGTACTATATAGAAAGTGGAGCACCGAAGAATTGATGCTTTTGAACTGTGGTGTTGGAGAAGACTCTTGAGAGTCCCTTGGACTGCAAGGAGATCCAACCAGTCCATCCTAAAGGAGATCAGTCCTGGATGTTCATTGGAAGGACTGATGTTGAAGCTGAAACTCCAGTACTTTGGCGACCTGATGTGAAGAGCTGACTCATTTGAAAAGACCCTAATGTTGGAAAAGATTGAAGGCGGGAGGAGAAAGGTAAGACAGAGGATGAGATGTTTGGATGGCATCACCGACTTAACGTACATGAGTTTGGATGGATTCCGGGAGTTGGTGATGGACAGGGAGGCCTGGCGTGCTGCGGTCCATGGGGTCTCAAAGAGTCGGTCACGACTGAGCTACTGACCTGACCGAACCTTATGCAGGTGCTGTTTTGTGTTGCCTTCCAAAGAAAGCCTGACACTGCCCACAGGGAGGAATTACAACCAAACACAAAAGGAAGAAAAGCTGTTGCTTGAGCTTCCCGTGGTTTACCTTGGGACTGAAGTTTTGAAAAAAGTGTTCCTTCAAAGTTACAGGCAGTTTTTATTTTTATTTTATTTTTTTTTAACAAGTTTGATGTCTTTTACTTAAGGGAAAACAATTCATGGATGGGAGGAGTACAGCACCTCACAAACAGTGGAGCACTCTTCCTGAAGGTTTTGGGCAAAAAGCGAGTTTTCAAGTGTGAGAAGAGACAGTGGGAACCGGGGCTTGATTGGCTAGGAGGTTGGGAATTTTCTTTTTTTCTTTTTAACATTTTTAAAAGTATTTATTTTTGATTGATTGACGTTTGGTTTACAATATTGGTTTGTTCTGTCAAACATGAACATGAGTTAACTACAGGTGCACATATGTCCCCTCCCTCATGAATCTCCTTCCCACCTCCTGCCCATTCCCACCCCTCTAGGTTATTACAGAGCCCCAGTTTGAGTTCCCTGAGTCATGCAGGGAACGTTGGCTGTCTATTTACATGTGCTAGTTAATTCATTTATTTTAATTGGAGGCTAATTACTTCACAATATTGTATTGGTTTTCCCATACATCGACATGAATCATCCACGGGTGCACATGTGTCCCCCATCCTGACCCCACCTCCCACCTCCCTCCCCATCCCATCCCTCTGGGTCATCCCAGTGCACCAGCCCTGAACACCCCGTCTCATGGATCGAACCTGGACTGGCGATCTGTTTCACATATGACAATATACATGTTTCAATGCTATTCTCTCAAATCACCCCACCCTTGCCTTCTCCCACAAAGTCCAAAAGTCTGTTCTTTACATCTGTGTCTCTTTTGCTATCTTGCATATAGGGTCTTCGTTACCATCTTTCTAAATTCCATATATATGCATTAATATACAATATTGGTGTTTTTCTTTCTGGCTTACTTCACTCTGTATAATAGCCTCCAGTTTCATCCACCTCATTAGAACTGATTCAAATGCATTCAATAGCTGAGTAATATTCCATTGTATGTATGTACCACAGCTTCCTTATCCATTCGTCTGCTGATGGACATCTAGGTTGCTTCCATGTCCTGGCTATTGTAAACAGTGCTGCGATGAACATTGGGGTACACATGTCTCTTTCAATTCTGGTTTCCTCGGTGTGTATGCCCAGCAGTGGGATTGCTGGGTCATATGGCAGTTCTATTCCCAGTTTTTTAAGGAATCTCCACACTGTTCTCCATAGTGGCTGTACTAGTTTGCATTCCCATCAACAGTGTAAGAGGGTTCCCTCTTCTCCGCACCCTCTCCAGCATTTATTGCTTGTAGACTTTTGGATAGCAGCCATTCTGACTGGCGTGAGATGGTACCTCACTGTGGTTCTGATTTGCATTTCTCTGATAATGAGTGATGTTGAGCATCTTTTCGTGTGTTTGCCAGCCATCTGTATGTCTTCTCTGGAGAAATGTCTGTTTCATTCTTTGGCCCATTTTTTGATTGGGCAAATGACCCAATTTCTGTTTAGCCCTCAAATCCTTTCCTCCCCTCCTCCCACCCCCCCGCTTTTGGCCCTCACCATACAGTGCAGGGTCTCAGCTTCCCAACCAGGGACTGAACCCCAGCCACAGCAGTGAAAGCCCAGATTCCTATCCACTATGTCATCAGCGAACTTCCTAGCCCCCAAATTCTAAGCTTTGCAAAAGTAATAAAGTCAAACTTTGATCCTGAGAGCCTTTCTGTGCAAGTACACAGCTGACATTCTGGTTCAACCAATGACCGTGGATCAGTGGCGTGCTGCTGTTAACCTAGAGGGCAAGTAGAAGATCGCCTGTTCTATCTCGCCCCTCATTCTTCAACCCATAGCTCCAGCTGGGGCCACAGCCAGTCATTCATTTATTTCTGGTTCCTGATCCCATCCAAGGCAAAAGGCTAACAATTCCTGAGCCAGTAACCTAAGGAGACAATACTGGCCAGCGATCAGACCTCAGCACACTCAATGTTACCATCCTGTGCGTGAAGGCGGGTCTTCAGAGTCTTTCTCCCCTCACTTACTATGCCTGCCTAGATCTTAAGTTCCTAAGAGGATGTTTTTCATTGTAAATGTTGCATCTTCTGAGATAGTCAAAGATGAAATAAAAAGTGAGTTACTCCACAGCACAGAACCATATAAATTAGGCAATCCTGTTTTATAATCCCTGCTTTCTCTTCCTAGTTCCCTCTCTGTGCCTCTTCCAAACCTGTTCATAAACCTGCCTGGTAAAGCCTGCCTGACTGCTCAGCATTCCTCTGGCACCTCCTCTTGCCTTCGCCCTGAAATAGCCCCTTCAGCTTTCATTCTATATTCTCTGTCTTCTCCTTCTGAATCTTTCAGACTCAAAAAACGCCTCAGGAAACAGACTATTAATTCAGTGCTACTTCGGCTTCCAGGAGCAACATCTGCCTTCACTGTTTAAATAATACATAACACCATCTCTCTGGTAAGCACCATCCCATACCGCCCTTTTCCTGATCACGTCCATCCCCCTGAATGTCTCCATCTCTCTCTCAGAGTCAAAACTGTGGTTCTCAAGGTGTTTAAAATCATGGGGGTGGGGAGAGAGCAAGGGGGGCTTTTCTTTAGGTTGCTATAATTTTGACAATAAATAATAAAAAGATCATAGATGTTCCTTGTTCATTTCACAGTCCAGGAAAACATTTCCTACAAAATATCACATGGATCTAAGATCACCTGTCATGCCATTTAACACTGTACGATGATATGAAAATAAAAATACATTAGATTACTCTTTAATTGTCAAATACTAAAGAACGCATATATGGACTAGAAGGAAGTAGTAAGTGAAGAATTTGGGTTAAAAATAATGCTTAATGTGTTTGAACTTAAAAAAAAACCAAAACACTTTTTCTTATTTTCTAGTTGCTATCTCACTCCTTTTAAAAATGAGATACAGCTCTCACAGCATAAACAGAGACAGCGGTACAAGGCACTGAATTAAGCAGGGCTCCTCTGGGTAGGAAATCTCACTAGAATCAAGTACTTCCTGTTGGAGATTATGAGAATCTCTTTTTAGCCAAAGAATGTCATGTTTGATTTCTCTTTTAAGATGAAGTGGGAGGATCTGTCCTCTGTCCCAGGTATCAAAGTGGTGTGTAAATAAATTTAAGAAATAACTATCACAGTTCTAAATCTCCTCCCATATTACATAACTGGCTTCATACTTTTATGTTCTGAAACTCGACACTCTTTTAGGGTTTCTCTCTTTTTTTTAATTTAGTGGAAATAGTCCTTGGCAAAGGCCAGAGAAAACACAGCAGAGCCCTGCAGTCACAGTAAATATTTCATCAACTATCCTGTCCAAACAATCATCCCTCTCTACACACTCAATGCCCAGGCAGTTCTTTTCCCCATTTCCCATAAGCCCATTCGAATTCCACCTGGAAACACAGGTGCTACCAGCTCTAGTTCAAGAACACGACTTATTAACGCAAATGTGCTAGAATCTGAGACCTGATCTTCAGCTTTCTGCAAAAGCCGTATGGCAAAACACCTTTAAATAAAAGTCAGTGACCAAATCTTGGCAGACTATCGGTCTCTTGGGCATAGCATAATCTGTCCTACTTTATTAAGAAAGCTTCTTCAAGTCTGACTACTGATTCTCTCAACATTTCACTCTAGGTAAATGAAACTGGTTTGCATGAGGGTATGGAGAAGAGGGAGCCCTCTTACACAATTGGTGGGAATGTAAATTGATATATTCACTATGGACAACAGTATGGAGGTTCCTTAAAAAACTAAACATAGAACTACTATATGATCTAGAAATATCATTACTGGGCATATGTCCTGAGAAAACCTTAATTTGAAAAGGCACATGTACCCCAGTGTTCACTGCAGTACTATTTACAATAGACAGGACATGGAAACAACCAAAATGCCCAATGACAGATGCATGGATAAAGAAGATGTGGTACATATACACAATGGAATATTACTCAGCCACTAAAAGGAATGAAATATAGTAATATGTAGAGACATGGATAGACCTAGAGTCTGTCACACAGAATGAAGTAAATCAGAAAGAAGGAAAACAAGTACCATATCAGTTCAGTTCAGTTCAGTCATTCAGTCGTGTCTAACTCTTTGCGACCCCATGAACCACAGCACGCTAGGCCTCCGTGTCCATCACCAACGCCCAGAGTTTACCCAAACTCATGTCCATTGAGTCGGTGATGCCATCCAGCCATCTCATCCTCTGTCGCCCCCTTCTCCTCCTGACCCCAATCTTTCCCAGCATCAGGGTCGTTTCCAATGAGTCAACTCTTCACATCAGGTGGCCAAAGTATTGGAGTTTCAGCTTCAACATCAGTCCTTCCAATGAACACCCAGGACTGATCTCCTTTAGGATGGACTGGTTGGATCTCCTTGCAGTCCAAGGGACCTCCAGAGTCTTCTCCAACACCACAGTTCAAAAGCATCAATTCTTCGGCACTCAGCTTCCTCTATAGTCCAACTCTCAGATCTATACATGACTACTGGAAAAACCATAGCCTTGACTAGATGGACCTTTGTTGGCAAAGTAATGTCTCTGCTTTTTAATATGCTGTCTAGGTTGGTTATAACTTTCCTTCCAAGGAGTAAGCATCTTTCATGGCTGCAATCACCATGTGCAGTGATTTTGGAACACAAAAATATAAAGTCTGCCACTGTTTCCCCATCTATTTGCCATGAAGTGATGGGATCTAATGCCATGATCCTAGTTTTCTGAATGTTGAGCTTTAAGCCAACTTTTTCACTCTCCTCTTTCACTTTCATCACGAGGCTCTTTAGTTCTTCTTCACTTTCTGCCATAAGGGTGGTGTCATCTGCATATCTGAGGTTATTGACATTTCTCCCAGCAATCTTGATTCCAGCTTGTGCTTCTTCCAGCCCAGCATTTCTCATGATGTACTCTGAATGTAAGTTAAATAAGCAGGGTGACAATATACAGCCTTGATGTACTCCTTTTCCTATTTGGAACCAGTCTGTTCCATGTCCAGTTCTGTTGCTTCCTGACCTGCATACAGGTTTCTCAAGAAGCAGGTCAGATGGTCTGGTATTCCTATTTCTTTCAGAATTTTCCACAGTTTGTTGTGATCCACACAGTCAAAGGCTTTGGCATAGTCAATAAAACAGAAATAGATGTTTTTCTGGAACTCTCTTGCTCTTTCAATGATCCAGTGGATGTTGGCAATTTGATCTCTGGTTCCTCTGCCTTTTCTAAAACCAGCTTGAACATCTGGAAGTTCACGGCTCACGTATTGCTGAAGCCTGGCTTGGAGAATTTTGAGCATTACTTTACTAGCGTGTGAGATGAGTGCAATTGTGTGGAAGTTTGAGCATTCTTTGGCACTGCCTTTCTTTGGGATTGGCATGAAAACTGACCTTTTCCAGTCACATATATGCGGAATCTAGTAAAATGTTACAGATGAACCTATTTCCAAGCCAGAAATGGAGATACAAAGAGAATGGACATGCGGACATGGATGTGGGTTGGGGAGAGGGTGGATGGGATGAACTGGGAGAGTGGGATTGACATATATTCAGTGCTGTGTATAGATAGCTAGTGGGAAGCTGCTACAGTACAGGAAGCTCACTTCAGTGCTCTGTGCTGACCTAGAGAAGTGGGAGGGAGGTCCAAGAGAGAAGGAATATATATATGCATATAACTGATTTACTTCACTCTACAGCAGAAACTAGGGCTTCCCAGGCAGCGCTAGTGGTAAAGAACCTGTCTGACGATGCAGGAGATGCAGGAGACGTGGGGAAGATCCCTGGGTAGGGAAGATCCCCTGGAGGAGGGCATGGCAATCCACCCTGGTATTCTTGCCTAGAGAATCCCAAGGACAGAGCAGCCTGGCGGGCTACAGTCCATGGAGTTGCAACGAGTTGGACATGACTGAAGCGATTGAGTACACACTCATGCACCCACAGCAGAAACTAATACAACATTGTAAAGCAATTACATTCCAATTTTAAGAAAGAAAGAAATCTTCACGTCTGACAAGTGATTCTCTCAATATCTAGCTCTAGGTAAATGGAATTGGTTTGCAGGTTGTCCAGAGCTCAAAAGATTATTAAACTGTTCTACATTTTTAGAAACCCCAAATTATTCGTTGCTAGCTAGCCATTAAGTACAGAAGAGGATTTCTGTTTGTGGCTTTGCACAACACACAATTTTGTTGTGTGTCACAGCTCACTAGGACAACAAAAAACACTACTGGGTGTGCACCAGGCGGTGCTGGAGTGTGTCATCTCCCTGTCTCCTACAGTCATTACAAGGACGGTGTCAGCCCTCATTTTCAACACCGTTACAGAATTTAAATGGCTGCTATGCTGAGACATTTGTTTTACTACATTAACTTCACTCATTTAGTTTCTCTGTACTTGTCCCTTATTTGTCTTTGAGGAAATAAGTAAAACTTAGTACTCTAGTGCAATTCCACAGCTAGAAAAATGCTAGATTCTTCTGGCATCCTCGATCTTTCCAGGCTCCGTGCCTCTCCCCAAGTGTATTAGCATACTCTGGATGTTCACCACACTTTCTCCACATCCTTGTCTACCATTGGGTAGACAGATCATAACCTCAGACCTTTGTCTTCAGATTTACAATCAATTCAGGTCCCATCCTTTATCCTTACTAATTAGAATTCCGTTCAGGTTTGCTTTGAAGGTGAAACAATAGGAATGCCCCCTGGGTGCATCAATCCCAACTCTTGAGAACCTAAAGGTAAGTACTCCCCACACCTGTTTTACGGTTATGTTTTCAGAAACTAAACAGATGGAAAGACCTAACTTCTAATGTCAAATTAGCCTCATCGAAAGCAACTCAATATCAACTATTCTAAGACTATTCCATTTAGTTCAGTGCTTCTGCCCAAATATTTTTTAAGTATATACCCTCCCACATTTAATTGGAGTTAAGATCTTTTAGGGAAAATCTTTGCAACTCACTTACTCTAAAACATTTATCAGGAACAAGCTACAGTATTTAAAATTGGCCAGTGGCCATTTCCAAGGTAAGATTTTTCCCTCTATGGTCATGATTAGCAATTAGTTATCTTTTCCAAAGCTGGGTTTGAGTTAATGTGAGTGTGCCCTTCAGCATGGAACACTGGTGCCTTAGCAGTTCATTAAGCAAATATTAAAGTGACTTTAAAACAACAAAAAAAAGCATGGCTCTATCCTTAGATACCTCTTCAAACAGTGTATTAATCAGGATGTTTGAAGCTGCAGGTGATTGAAACCGAATCTGAATCTGCTTAGGCAAAACAGAGAGTATATTAGCTCATATAGATGAACAGCACTCAGAACAGAAGAAAACTAGAGTCAAGATTCAATACCAGCCTTCCCTGGTGGCTCAGTCGTAAAGAATCCACCTGCCATGAAGCAGGCATGGGTTCGATATTTGGCCTGGGAAGATCCCACATGCCGAAGAGCAGCTAAGCCCAAGAGCCACAGCTATTGAGCATGTGCTCTAGAGCCCAGGAACTGCAACTACTGAGCCTGCGTGCTGCAGCTACTGAAGCCACGTGCACTAGAGCCCAGGGTCTGCAACAAGAGAAGATGCTGCAGTGAGAAGCCTACACACCCACAGCTGAAGACTAGCCCCCACGTACTAGAGGCGAGCCCACACAGCAACCAAGATCTAGCACAGCCAAAAATAAAGTTAAATAAAGACTCAATACTGTCAGGAAACTTGTTTGCCTGGCTCGTCATCCACCTTACCAAGTCTCTGTTTATCTGTGTCTCTGTGCCTAATGGCTTCCCTCTCTCTACTCCACGTGTGTCTTTCAAGTGACTCAGGAAATAAACTCTAGGCTATTGTTTGTCCTGCACTTATCTCTCAAAAACATGAACGTCTTGCCCACAAGTTGTAACATCAAAGTCCTGGGGAGAAATCTCGTTGGTTTGATTCTATCTACGCCTTCTCCTGAGCACATCACCATACTCAGGAAGATGGGGTAGCCCCAGACAAGGATCTCTCTTGGCCAGTCTCAGTCACATGCTTCCTTCTGTAGCGAGGTATAGGAGGCAGGGAACAAGGAGATCATAGATCAACATGACTACTGTCCTTACCAAAATCACATGAAATAGGGAAGAAATCTCCAAGTAGAAGGCACTGTTATTATCAAAATGAGAGAAAAACATCCAGGGCAACCATATCTTTAGCTGGTAGAGTTTACCTCTTTCACACAGATGTGGTGGCCATCTATTCAGGTGTGATTCCCAGACTTCTTACAAGCTTTGAGAAAGGGAGAGCAATCTGCCATCTACTCAGATGATATGTTGGATATATTCTTGACCAGTAGTTTTAAAGAGCTGAACTGTGGATGATCACAAAGAGGATAACCTTGAATTCTCCACTGCTTGGTTGTTATAAAAAGCTTAGTTTTGGGCAATAATATTTAAGGAAGATTACACAAAAGATTTGCCATCCCTCTAGAACGACTGGTTCCTTTCCAACACCACTATGCCCATAATTTTTGTGGGCAGAACTTGATTTTGAGTATCTCCCCTGGCTCTATCGTCTCGGGGCTAACACCTTCTCAGGGTCAAAGCCAGTCATGATGGTCCCATGCTCCTTGCTAGCACTGGTTTAAGGGTAGGTAGGTGACTCATCATTAACCAGTGAGACATGGGGGAAATCTGCTTTGGAGGTTCTAGGGTAGGCTTCCTTGTTCTTACAAAGAAGGCAGAATAATGACTGGAACTCTCTCTACTTCTGGACAATTACTGTAGTTACCTTGCAATTTAGAGAGGGGCCAGTCTAAAAGCAAACACATTAAAGATGGTGGAAAAGAGAGAGCTCATTGATGACACCATAGAGCTACCAAAGTCAACAAGTCCTGAAATCTTTCACAGAAATATAACAAAATGCCTTGCAGTTAAACTGATTTAGAGTTGCAGTGTTCTGTCTCTGGAGTAATAGATACAGCAAAAACTTCCCTTTACCCCAAACTAGATGGTTAATTATGAAAGAGTTGTCCAACAAAAGGAATCATTTAAACTAAATAAACACTTTTAAGCAAACCAATTTTTTGATGTAAAACCAATGTGTTTTCTTTGTGTATAGGACTCTGTTGATTGGTATTATAAACCTTGTTTCTTACATAAACCACCCCCACTGTGCATTGTTATACTTCTCCAGTTTTGGTTTCTTTAATGTAGGTTAAATGTTGATTCATTCTCATGTTTTTCCTAAGTATTAAGATTTATTTTCTCAAAAATATCTTTTCGCCCATATTTAACTGTTTTATATAATACTTAGTGAAGTGAAAGTCGCTCAGTTGTGTCCGACTCTTTGTGATCCCACGGACTACACAGTCCATGGAATCCTCCAGGCCAGAACACTGGAGTGGGTAGCTGTTCCCTTCTCCAGGGGATCTTTCTAACCCAGGGATCAAACCCAGGTCTCCCGCATTGCAGACGGATTCTTTACCAGCGGAGCCACCAGGGAAGCCCATAAAATACCTAACTAAATTATTTACAATATTAAGTAAAGTTTGCACAAACAAACACACACATAGCTAACTGAAGGTGAACATAAAATTCAACTGAAGGAAACACAAAAGCACAGACTACTTATAAGTAGCCAACAGCGGCTACTACAACTCAGCACACTGTGGACAGCAGTCACTACACTTTGCAGAGAAGATGAAAGCTGTATTAATCATGAAATTTGGTGATGTGAACGTCAATTTACAAAACTTACACATTTGTATCTTATCAGGTATATGACTTGTGAATGTTTTCTTCCATTCTATAGGCTGTAGTTTCACTTTCTTAATAATATTCTTTAACAGACAGTTTTAAAAATTATTTTGAAGTCTAATTTATCCATTTTTTCCCTTTTGTTGCTTATGCTTTTCATGTCAATTCTAAGAAGCCATTGCAAAACCCAAGATCATGAAGATCTATGGCTTCTTAAAGTAGATATAGAGTTTTCATTCTTACCTTTAGGTCCAATCTCTTTTGATTTAATTTTTGTATACTAAGCTCATTATTCAGTCCTTGCATATGGTTATCCAGTTGTTTCAGCATCACTTGTTGAAGAAACTTTTCTTTCCCCATTAAATGGTCTTTTGACCCATGTTGAAAATTAATTAGCCAGAGATGTCTGGGTTTATTTCTGGCTCTTCAATTCTATTCCATCTGTCTATACATCTATCCTGATGTAGTACCACACTGTTTCGATTACTGTGGCTTTGTGGTAACTTTTTCAGTCAGGAAGTGTAAGGCCTCAAAATTTGCTCTTCTTTTTCAAAACTGTTTTAACTAATCAAGGCCTCTTGCCCTACATGAATTTGAGAATTGGCTTTTCCATTTTGGGGGGAGGGGGCCACGGGAAATTGAATAGGTATTACATTGAATCTGTAGATTGCTTTGAAGAATACTGACATTTTAACAATATTAAGTCTTCCAGTCAAAGAATACAGATGTCTTTCCATTTATTTAGGTCTCATTTAATGTCTTTCATCAATATTCTGTAGTTTCCAGTGCCTAAGTCTTTCACATCCTTAAATGTACTTCTAGATAGTTTATTTCTTTGGATGCTTTCTTAATTTCCATTTAGGGCTGTTCATTGCTAGTATATAGGAAGATAACTGATTTTTTGTGTGTTTTGATCCTGCACCCTGCAACTTTGCTGAATTTGCTTAATTAGTGCTAGTAGTTTTCACATGTATGCAAAAAATTGAGGAATTTTTTTAACATATAGAATTATGTCATTTACAATAAAGATAGCTTTACTTCTTCCTTTCCAATTTAGATGCCTTTCATTTCTCTTCCTAGCCTAATTGCTCTGGATAGGACTTTCAGTACAATGTTGAATAGTAATGGTGAAAGCAGACATCCTTGTCTTGCTCCTGATCTTAAAGAGAAAGTTTCCAGTCTTTTACCATTGAGAATGATGTTAGTTGTAGGTTTTTCATAAATGCTTTTTGCCCTTCTATTCTTAGACTTTTGAGTCTTTTTCCTGTGAATGGTGTTGAATTTTATCAAATGTTCTTTCTACATATATTGAGACAATCATATGGATTTTTACAATCATATGGATTTTTACACCCTTTGTTCTATTAATGTGGTATATTATACTGATTTTCTTAGTGGTTAGGCTGTTACTGAATGAATGCTGTCTTCCCCATGACCCAGTGTACTCTTCACAAGGACCTGCAGGAGTAATTCCTCTCAGGCCTCATTTCCTAAAAAGCTTCCTAGATAAACAGTACTTTTTTTGGCCATGCTGCATGGCTTGTGGGATCTGAGTTTACCAACCAGTGACTGAATCAGGACCCTCAGCAGTGAAAGCACAGAGTCCTAACCACTGGACTTCCTAACCAGGGAATTCCCTAAACAGTATGTTTTAAAACCTTAAAGACACTACATAACTTGAAATGATTGCACTGAGGTGTTTAGGGGGACCTATGGGCTAACCAGGTGGCACTAGTGGTAAAGAATACTCCTGCCAATGAAGGAGATGTGGGTTTGATCCCTGGGTAGGAAAGATCTCCTGGAGAAGGGAATGATTGCCCACTCCAGTATTCTCACCTAGAGAATCCCATGGACAGAGGAGCCTGGTGGGCTCCAGTCCACGTGGTAAAAAGAGTCAGACATGACCGAGGGACTGATCACAAACATACATGTTCCACCCACACCACCTTCTCCCAAATCGCCAGTGTGAGCAGTAAGTCTTGAGACTTTCTCAAGTACCTGATCTGGGAGAAAAAGCAGAGAAGAAAAAGTAAACAAAACTGAGTCACACTGATGGCAGAAGACTGAGGTAAAAGTCTTAAGACTCCTGCAGTTGAGGTCTGCAAACACCATGAACCCAGACCCTAACTCCAGCTTCTTGGAGGCTCTCCCTCAGGAGACCTGCTCTTAGATCAGCGTGATGTTTCAATCTGTGGCGCCCCTTAATTTGAGCCAGTTGTTCCTCTGAAGCTCAGGTGCAAATTTATGGCCCATATTCAATAACAGGGACAGACCGTGTTAACTCATTTCTGCAGCCTTTCACTTATTCTATCCCCTTAGTTTCACCTTCACAATTTTATTTTATTTTTTCCCCTGTATTTCTATTAACCTCTCATTTTTTTAGGACAAGATGGAATAGAAATAACAGGAAAATAAAAACGAGTGTCATATTACCAATCTGTATGGAAAATAAGCAGCCTGTCTACAAACGTAACTGCTGTTCACCTCTGTGCAATGCTTTCATTACAAAATCATCAGCTCAGCTTTCAATCAATGATTTGAAATCATGGCACTTAAAGGAAACTTTACTCTAAAGTTGTCTACTGTTCAGTTCCTTTCTTAGATCAGGGAAAATTACTAATACTTGAGAGAACCAGTGCAATTGTTTCCTCCATTTTATCGTATTTGTTGTTGCTCAGCCACTAAGACATGTCTGACTCTTTGTGACCCCGTGGACTGAAGCACGCCAGGTTTTCCTGTACTTCACTATCTCCCAGAGTTTGCTCAAACTCATGTCCACTGAGTTGGAGATGCCATGCAACCATCTCATCCACTTGTTGTCCCCTTCTCCTTCTGCCCTCAATCTTGCCCAGCATCAGGGTCTTTTCCCATGAGTTAGCTCTTTGCATCAGGTGGCCCAAGTATTGGATTTTCAGCTTCAGCATCAGTCCTTCCAATGAATATTCAGGGTTGATTTCCTTTAGGATTGACTGGTTTGAGCTCCTTGCAGTCCAAGGGACTTTCAAGAGTATTCTCCACAATTCAAAAGTATCACTTCTTTAAGGCTCAGCCTTCTTTATGATCCAACTATCATATCCACACAAGACTACAGGAAAAACCATATCTTTGACTATAATGACCTTTGTCGGCAAAGTGATATCTCTGCTTTCTAGTATGCTGTTGAGGTTTGTTATAGCTTTCCTTCCAAAGAGCAAGTTTTTCCCCTTCTATTTGCCATGAGGTGATGGGACTGGATGCCATCATCCTAGTTTTCTAAATGTTGAGTTTTAAGCCAGTTTTTTTTCACTCTCCTCTTTCCTTTTATCCCTTTAACAGTGGTTCAATTGTATACACATGCTTTACTATCAGCTTTAAATCCATTTTGAAAATAAGCAAAGTTAACCAGAGGATGAAAAAATAACTCAACGGTCACTGCTTCCTTTCTTTCTCCCATTCCACCTTCCTTTCCATTAGAAGCCACTGGTATACAATTTTTATCAGTGAACACAAACCTCTCTAGTAGTATCTTGAAAAAATGTACAACAGTGCTTATGAACAAAGATAATATGACCAATTAAACATTTCTAAGTAACACATAAGTCAAATAAGAAATCTCAAGAGAAACTTTAAAATATTTTACATGAAAACAAAAATAGAACTTAACAAAATTTCCAAGATGCAGAGTGCAGTGATTAGAGAAAAATTTATAGCCCTGAATGCATATGTTAGAAAAGAAAGATCTAAAATCAATCATATAAGCTTCCACCTTAGGAAACTAGAGAAAGAAGAGCAAATTAAATCCAAAATAAGCAGAAGCAAAAAATAATAAAAATTAGAATGAAAATTAATGAAACTGAAAACAGAAAATCAATAGAGAAAAATCAATGAAACCAAAAGCTGTCTTTGAAAATATCTCTAAAATTGAGGAACTCTTAGCCAGATTAAAAAGATAGAAGACACAAATTAACAATATTAGAAATGAAAATGGGGCCATTACTACTGATCCCATGAACTTAAATGGATAATAAGGGAATATTATGGACAACTCAAAGCCCACAAATTTGATAACCACGATAAAAGGGACCACTATCTTGAAAGACACAATCTACCAAAACTCATACAAGGAAAAATAGGTATATATCCATTAAAGAAATAAAATCAATAATTCATTACCTTCCAAAACAGAAATACCAGGTCCAGATGGGTTCATTGGTAGATTCTACCAAACATTTAAGGAGGAAACTATACCAATTCTCTACCATCTCTTGCAGAAGACAGAAGCAGAGAGAAAACTTTCTAACTTATTCCATGGAGCCAGCATTACCCTAATATCAAAACCATGCAAAGACACTGTAAGAAAAGAAAGCTATAGACCAATGTCTTCATGGACATAGACACAAAAGTCCTTAACAGAATATTAGAAAATCAAATCCAACAATGTATAAAAAAGCATGTGGTACAGAGGATGAGCAACAGCATGGGCTGAAAGGCCTGGGTCTGAGCTTCAGGCTGTCATATTCTACTTAGTGGCCTTGAGGAAGTCACTAAAAACTTCTTTTATCATAAATGACACCTGCCTACCTACTGTATGGGGCTTGCCTGGTGGCTCAGATGGTAAAGTAATACAGGAGACCCGGGTTTGATCCCTGGGTCAAGAAGATGCCCTGGAGAAGGGAATGGCTACCCACTCCAGTATTTTTGCCTGGAGAATCTCACAGACATGGGAAGCCTGGCGGGGTAGAGTCCATGTCTATTGCTATTGAGTAGCAGAGTCAGACACGATTGACAGACTTTCACTTTCATTTACCTATTGTTTTAAAGGAATCAAATGAGAAAAAAAAATGTGCAGAAGTACATCAAATTATATTGTTACTCTAAATGAGGAAGCACTAATTTAATGAACAGCAGCAATGTTACCCTGAGTTACAAGAATCAAGAGAGGGAATTAATGAAATCAAAGCCACAGGTTTAATCTCAGATGGGCTTCAAATTCACACAGGTATTCATGGGCTTCCCTGGTGGTTCAGATGGTAAAGAATTTGCCTGCAGTGGGGCAGACCTCGGTTTGATCCGTGGGTTGTGAAGATCCCCTGGAGGAGGGCATGGCAACCCACTCCAGTGTTCTTGTCTGGAGAATCCCCATGGACAGAGGAGCCTGGCAGGCTACAGTCCACAGGGTCGCGAAGAGTCAGACACGACTGAGCGACTAAGCACAGCACAGTATATTCATGGCAACAGACTGCGGCTCCAAGCTGAAGTAGCCACCTCTGGAATGCCAAGACGCCACCAGGACTGACACACACTCCCCCAAGTAAACGACGTGAAGGTTCAGACCCTGCAGACAGTGGCAGGACACCCCATCTCTCAGGCACCACCTAAGTACTGGACAACACTGCCATCTGATGCTCTTGCAGAGGCTGCATTTATTTTCCACTAAGTGTTCCGGCAGCCCGCTTTACCAGAACCTATTACATAGCCACCAATTTATTTGAAAAGGGGAGAAAACACAAAAAATTCATTATCCACGGGATAAGTCACAGTTGATGGTAATTAATCAAACTTTCTTCCCCTCATGTAGAAAACCAGCCACATAAATAACCGTATCAGGGATCAATGGAGCCATGTGTCTCAACTCTTTAAAAAAGCTCCTGGCAGAATGCTGCTCAGATTTTCTGCTGTGCTTAAAGAAAACTATTTTCAGAGAAAGGAGCTGTATTTTTATTCGGAAAGAGAAATCCATAATCTCTTTCCTCAGTGTGTTTTCTATACCATAATTAACATTCTTTTATATGTGTACACACATATTAGCACAAGTGTACCTGATCAGAAATACTCATATAAAAAATTTAGGTTAGTATTATAAATACAAGGGCTTCCCCAATGGCTCAGTGGTAAAAGAATATGCCTGCAATGCAGGAGACTCAGGTTGATCCCTGGGTCAGGGAAGATCCCCTGGAGGAGTAAATGGCAACCCACTCCAGTATTCTTGCCAGGAAAATACCATGCACATGTAGCCTGGTGGGCTACAGCCCTTGGGGTTGCAAAGAGTCAGACACAACTGAGCAACTTCACTTTCACTTTTCACTTTCATGCATTGGAGAAGGAAATGGCAATCCACTCCAGTGTTCTTGCCTGGACAATCCCAGGGACAGGGGAGCCTGGTGGGCTGCCGTCTATTGGGTCGCACAGAGTTGGACACGACTGAAGCAACTTAGCAGCAGCAGCAGCAGCAGCACAGGAATATAAGGTAAAGCACAGGGGATATCGTCAATAATAGTTTGTAATAACTCTGTATCTGACAGATGGTAACTAGACTTATCCTACTGGCCATTTTGCAATGTATAAAAGTACCAAGTCAGTATGTTGTACACCTGAAATGAATATTGTTTGTCAACTATAATTCAGTGTTTTAAATACCAGAGAGGAAGGCAGGCTGAAATGCGATTCCCCCAGACAGAGTCACTCATAAAGGAGCCAAGCCGGGGCCAAGCACAGGGGGAGGGGGCTGCTGCAGAGCCCATCCGCAGAGGTGGCCCGAGTCCGTCTATGTACCAAACGTTACCAGATACTGTTTTAGCTCAGGGTTCCTCAACCTCCACACTACTGATATTATTAAAGGAAAACTATGCCAACACTTGTTAAACCAGTAAGGAAGATTTTATTCAGGATTATTGCAATGGATGTAGACTATTGAAAAAAGGAGACAGAGATTAGGTTCAACTCTAAACACAGCAAAGAGCTGGGAATTTACACCAGTAAAAAGCACGAGGGAGTCAGCAGATGGAAAATTACTAAGACATCCAGGGTCGGGGGATTCTTGGGACTTCCCTGGTAGTCCAGGGGTTATGAATCCGCCTTCCAATTCAGGGAATAAGGGTTTCATCCCTGGTTGAAGAACTAAGATCCCACATGTTGCTGGGGGCAACTAAGCTACATGCCACAACTACTGAGCCCAGGTGCTCTGGAGCCCGAGTCCACAGAGAGAAGCCTGCGCATCACAACCAAGACCCAAGGCAGCCAAATAAATAAATTTAAAAAAAAAAAATTTTTTAAAGGGTAGGGGGATTCTTAGTAGACTGACCTAACTTGCTGAACACAGGCCAGGGGTAATTAGACATCAAGGGTAGGGGATAAAGCATTTGATCAGACATCAGAGTGATCAGGTAGGAAAAGTAGGGGGATTTTCACTAAACTGATGCAACACAATTCTTGCTAAAACTAGGTCAGGCAGGCCAAAGACAGGTCACGAGCCAAGACTGAGGCCCAATCTAGAAAGCAGCTTAGAGGCACCCAACTAAAGTTTGGGAAGGAAGGAGTCTTTGTCAACATCTTGGATCAGTTAAATCTTTGTCCTGAGAGGTCACTGTGTGCTTCTGAGGATGCGGAACAGCATCTCTGGCCTCCACCTACAGGTTGCCAGCGGCACTCCTATCCCCTCCACCCCAAGGGTGACAATCAAACATGCCTTGAGATACTGAGGGCTTCCCAGGTGCTCAGTGGTAAAGAATATCTGCCAGTGCAGGAGCTGCAGGAGACACAGGTTTGGTCCCCGGGCTGGGAAGATCCCCTGGAGAAGGAAATGGCATCCCACTCCAGTATTCCTGGTGGGGTAATCCCAGGGACAGAGGAGCCTGGAGGGTCACAGCCCATGGGGTCACAAAGAGTCGGACACAACGGAGTACACACACATTTTGAGACACTGAAACCACTGCTTTAGTGGTTTGGCAAATTTCACATGTAAAGGGCCAGACAGTAAGTATTCTCAGCTTTGAAGAATACATATACATATTCTTCCTCATCTTTTTTCAAGACTTCACCTTTCAATGCAGGGGGTGTGGGTTCAATTCCTGGTCAGGGAACTAAGATCCTACATGCTTCACGGCCAAAGAAAAAATAAAAACCAGAATATAAAAATGTTAAACTATTTTTAGCTGTTGTGATCATAAAAAACAAAGAAACAAAAAAAAACACCCATGCAATAGGCCACATTTGATCACTGTTTGCCAAACTCTACTTCAAAGTGAGTATCAGACTGAGTATCACTTTTCAAGTAGGTGTAGATAGTATACAGATAGATATTTAACAAAATACAGATTTACTTAAAACTATGATTTGGGTCGTGGGTAACTGTCTAACAATATTATTTCCTCAAATGAGGAAGAACAGAATCAGAGGCAGAATCTTGTGGCAGACCACATCTGTTTTTACGTTTGAAAAGCACACTAATTCACAACAGCCTGGGGAAAACGGCTCCAAGTGCTCCCACCAATTTGCCCTTTCCCTTCTAAATGCAGCCCAAACCCTTCATTCCCATTCCTACATCTCCAAAGCCCCAACTGTATATCGCTGACTTAGGAGTTTGCTTCTGTTGGTGTTTTGTAACCGACACTATTTTGGTTTATAGAACATGTTTTCCACACTCTCTCCTTATCTAACATTCTGCAATGCATCTCTAAAATTAATCTATCCCAGGATACAGAATCTATGAATATGAAATAGGTTACTGGGACACCTTATACTGATCAAGGGTCAGTTTCATGAACCCATCCATGCACTCCACAATCATTTCAACTTTTGCCTCTAGAAACAAATATGTACTCCTATTTTAACAGGATTACCCTGGAAACGATGACATGCTAAAAATGACCCTAGACCATCTAAAGGTTATATTAATACTACTATCCAGCTATTGAATGTGAGAATTGAAGCTTTGTGGGGCTCTTGTTTTTTACAGTTACAATAAATACTACTGGGGGGGAAAAAAGACCCAGAATTTTTCTTTCAGTTTACTAGATTCCATTAAGCAAGGTATAAATTACTCTCTTCACACTCAGCAGATTCATAAGGTTATCTGCCTTTAGTGATTTCACTTTCTTACAGTATGAAATGATGAAGGTTGATAAAAGGAGAGATTACATTTTTAAAAAAAAATAAATAATAAAGAACAGGAAAGCAAAGCTAAAAGAAACAGCAGCTCTAATTTATTTCTCTGTGAGAGTCTCAGGTCTCTTTAAGTGTTTTCCTGTTTTGGCTCTTCAAATCCAGCCTAAGCTAAAATGAAGAGGTACGGTAGATGCTGTTACACATACAGTTCAGTTCAGTTCAGTCGCTCAGTCGCATCCGAGTCTTTGTGACCCCATGAATCGCAGCACGCCAGGCCTCCCTGTCCATCACCAACTCCCAGAGTCCACCCAAACCCATGTCCATAGAGTCGGTGATGCCATCCAACCATCTCATCCTCTGTCGTCCCCTTCTCCGCCTGCCCCCAATCCTTCCCAGCATTAGGGTCTTTTCCAAGTAAAGACCAAAAGGAAGCAAAACTAAAAGAAGATAAAACAGGAGAGCTGGGTTCGATCCCTGGTTTGGGAAGATCCCCTGGAGAAGGGAATGGCAACCCACTCCAGTATTCTTGCCTGAAGAATCCCATGGACAGAGGAGCCTGGTGGGCTACAGTCCATTGGGTTGCAAAGAGTCGGACACAACTGAGCGATTTTCACTCACTCACTCAAATTACTAGGAAAAATGGAGAAAATACCTTTAAATAAATTCAGTAAAACATGTCTAACCTTAAAGGATCCATCTGTTGTGTGCTTATTCTTCTTCAATAAAAAAGCAACATTAAAATTTCTCCTTTGGGAATTCCCTGGAGGTCCAGAGGTTAGGACTCGGCACTTTCATTTCCAGGGCCAGAGTTCAATCCCTGGTTGGGGAACTAAGATCCCATAAGCTGCATGGCATAGTGACAAAAAAAAAAATCTCCTTTGATGCTGACACTTTAAACAGCAAAGCAGCAGCTTAGCATATTCTTTTTTTGTTTGTTTTTTTGGCCCCCAAACGAGGCTTCCAGGGATTTCAGTTCCCCGACCAGGGATCTAACCTGTGCCCTTGGCAGTGAAATTGAGGAGTCCTGACCACTGGACCACAGGGGATTTCCCAGAAGACCTATCCTTTATTTTCAACTTAATTTATTTTTAAATTATAAAACAATATATAATCATTGCAGAAAATATATAGAGAGAAAATATAAAGAAAATAAAAATCACTCAAAGCACCACCACATGAAAAACTACATTTAAAGCTTTAATATATTTCCTGGTAGTCTTTTTTCTATACTTTCTAGTAATTTCATAAATTTTACAAAGTCAGAAGTACAATATATGTGAATGTATACACACATTTCACAAAAGATTTGGCAATAGATTCCAACAAATAAGAGATCTATATCTTTAGTCTAGTCCGCTCATTCTTTTATAATAAAAACCCAGAAATTGAAACAAAATTAACTAAAAATATACTGTCTTTCATTGAAGATTACTTCTAATAGTGAAAAATTGGAACAAGCAAAGTGTTCGGTAATAAAAGAAGGATTGTGCTGTCATATCTGACTCTCTGAGACCCCATGGACTAGAGCCCGCCAGGCTTCTCTGTCTTTAGGGATTCTCCAGGCAAGAATCCTGGAGTGGGTTGCCATGCCCACCTCCAGGGGATCTTCCTAACCCAGGGATCGAACCCAGGTCTCCTGCATTGCAGGCGGATTCTTTATTGACTGAGCCACCAGGGAAGCCCAAAAGAAGGATTAAACATATATATAAGGGAAAGCTATACAATGGAATGAAAGACAACTATTAAAATTGGATTTTTTTTGAAGAATTTAATGACAAAATTAAATCTTGATTCCTGATCCTTTCATTTAATTTTACATCCTGAGCATTTTCCCAAATCATTAAATTCTCAAAAAAAAAATCTAATTTATAAAATTTAGATTTTAGATTCTTAATGTCTACTGTAAATTGTTCCATCAATCTACATTCCCACCAGTAGATTCTTGGGTACATCTTTTTTTTTTAACTTAACTTTATTTTTTATTTTTTGCTTTTATTTTAATTTTTATTTATTTTAATTGGAGGCTAATTACTTCACAATATTGTGGTGGTTTTTGCCATACATTGACATGAATCAGCCATGGGTGTACATGTGTCCCCCATCCTGAACCCCCCTCCCACTTCCCTCCCCATCCCATCCCTCTGGGTCATCCCAGTGCACAGGCCCTGAGCACCCTGTCTCATGCATCGAACCTGGACTGGTGATCCATTTCACATATGATAACATACATGTTTCAATGCTATTCTCTCAAATCATCCCACCCTTGCCCTCTCCCACAGAGTCCAACAGTCTTTTCTTTACATCTGTGTCTCTTTTGCTGTCTCACATACAGGGTCATCGTTACCATCTTTCTAAATTCCATATATATGCGTTAACATACTGTATTGGTGTTTTTCTTTCTGACTTACTTCACTCTGTATAATAGGCTCCAGTTTCATCCACCTCATTAGAAGTGATTCAAACGCATTCTTTTTAATGGCTGAGTAATATTCCATTGTGTATATGTACCACAGCTTTCTTATCCATTCGCCTGCTGATGGACAACTAGGTTGCTTCCATGTCCTGGCTATTATAAACAGTGCTGCAATGAACATAGGGGTACACGCGTCTCTTTCAATTCTAGTTTCCTTGGTGTGTATGCCCAGCAGTGGGTCGTATGGGAGTTCTATTTCCAGTTTTTTAAGGAATCTCCACCCTGTTCTCCATAGTGGCTGTACTAGTTTGCATTCCCACCAACAGGGTTCTCTGTGGTACATGTTAATGAGACTTTAAGAAGGTATCCTTTTTTTAGTTTTTATTTATTTATTTATGGATGTGCTGGGTCTTCGTTGCTGCTCGCAAGCCTTCTCTAGTTGCGGTGCCCAGTGGCTTCTCTTGTTGCAGAGCCTCAGGGTCTGGACTCCTGGAGGAACTGGTGGCCACTGGGACCTGCTTCCAGCCATTTAGCTGCAGCCTCTCGAGGCGGGTGGAGGGGGAGGGCCCCAAGGGCACTTGTGCTTTCGCGTGACTCCCTCCCCTCCTGCCCTGCCTGGCCTTATCCTGGCATATAAGCAAGTCTTCTTAAACCCCACCCCCACCCCCAAAAAAACCCACTCACAGGCCCTCGAGTGTACGAGCTTCAATAGTTGTATCATATGGGCTTAGCTGCCCTGCAGCAGGTGGAGTCTTCCCAGATCAGGGACCAAACCTGTGTCCCCTGCACTGGCAGGCACACTCCCAACCACTGGACCACCAGGGAAGTCTAGTATACTCTTTTTTAATGCATTTATTTTTACCTTTTGAGACAATTAGTTATTTTGTTATTACTTTTAACATTTCCCCACTTTTTAAATCTTGAAAAATTTCAAGACAACAGTAAAAGATGAAAGAGTAGTACAATTAACATCCATATACTAAGGAGGTACATTCTTAAATCAACAAGTGCAAATATCTAGAAGAAAATGATTCCTAAAAGTAATTATGTAGATTTTTTAGGTGTCTGCAATTAAACATCCTTAAAATACCCAAAAAAAGTTGCTGATTTTATATAAAATGGCTAGGATCACAAAGAGGTAAGGTTCTTTTCAAAGCTACAATATATACATACTTTTTTTCTTTTAATGCTGACATACTGTTCTGCCAATTTCTTACTAAACTATTTATGACTACTGAAGAGGAAATCAGCCTAAGCTATGTAGAAGCTTCCGGTTACCACTCAGTATCTATCCTCTCCTTCTTTATTAACATAACCCCAACTGTGGAGCAAGAAACAAAGACCAAAAGCAGAAAAACAGTATCTCCCAGTCTCCCCTGCAGCAGAGGTGATGCTGTGATACTGTCTCATCAAGGGGTAGAAAGTAATATCCTCGGAAGGCCTTTCAGGAAAGTCCCTAAAAGGTGTCAGGGCTGGAGGCAGACTGCTGGCAAGCTCCTTTTTGCTTTTTTGACCTTCCCCTCTTTCCTGGAATTAGGGCCTGCAGATGCCAGACTCCTGACACATATCTGAGATGAGAACATGAGGGCAAGGATCACACTCAGGAGAGTGGAGCATAAAGACAGAAGGAACCTGGGGTCTCTGATAATCAAGGAACTGGTCTACTAAGCCTGGATAGCTTAGTCCCAGACTTATTTTATGTGAAGAAAAAAAATCCCCAAATTTGTTTAAACCATTGATTCCTGTAGTTACTTTTGAGTAAACTGAACCCTGACTGATCTGCTGGAGTTAATATACAAAGGTTATTATAACCTGCCAGAGTTATTTTACAAAGGTAAGAAGCAGGTGGAATTGGCTAAAATCAATTAGCTCATTTAAATACTCATTTATTATTGCACACAATCAATCTCTATTGAACACCTATGCTTGGAGGCAGAAGCACAGAAATACATAAGATGTGACTTATAGTTAAAATGAAGCAATCAAACCAACAATTAAAACGAAGTTTGATGAGTCATAAGGGAATGGCTACCCACTCCAGTATTCTTGCCTGGCGAATTCTACGGACAGAGGAGCCTGGTGGACTATAATCCATATGGTAGCCAAGAGTCAGACACAACTGAGCGACTAACACCAACACTATGGTAGGGGAAGAGTGGTAAGCTATGACATCATATAAGAAGTATTTAACCCAACCTGTTCGTTGGAAGGCAAATGGGATCAGAGAAAGCTTGCCAGGTGAAATGAAATCTAAGTTGAGACCTGAAAATGGAGATGGAAGTATTAGCCAGTGTTACCCAACAGGGCAATGAAGTCAGAAGAGTACTGCGGAAGAGGAAACAGCATGTGCAAAGACCCAGAGGAAGCAGAGAGAACATGACCTAGTATAGGAAGTACAACCACAGCTGAAACACAGAAATGGAGTGCAAGAGCACTCTTCTCAGGCACCGCCGAAATTACAGAGGCCGTCCCTCTCTGGCCAGACTAGACTCTGGAGTTGTTTTTTAATTATTCTTTTATTAAAATAAATAGAAATTAAGGATCAAAAGAGGCAAAGACTCTTCCAGCTCTCTCCCTTGATGGTGAGATTCTTTAAATGGTAGAATCGTCCTGTTCCTCCAAATTGGGGGGGCTTGCTCAACAATGCAGAGGATAATAGAGGCTTTGCCCAACACCGTATGATGGATTGAGAAGGGTTAGGCTGACAGATGCAGGCAAGTGTCGCAATGAGACTTACTGCTGGGAAGAATAACACTTGGGCAATAATAATAGAGAAAGAGATGGAAAGAGAACACTATTATAATAGGGGGACAAGAGACAAAGGAGGTCCTGACTAGACTGCTTACAATGGAATGCAGAGAAGAGGACGTGTGCTTTGAGGAGAGACTGGTAGGTGACCTGGAGAGGACTGAGAAGATGTGCAGGGGCCAGAAGACGTGGCGAAGGGAGCTCTGAGGAGTCTCGCCTGGGAGAGGAAGGCAGCGAGCACAGTGACTGACTCCATGCTCCAGGATTCCAGCTCCATCAGTGAGGGGTTTTGTGACCTCCACTTAAGCCCCATGTGTTTCAGTTTCTGCATCTGTACAATGGGAATAATAATATAATCTCAAAGGATTTGTGAGGAGTTCCATGGAAGTTCTCAGAACAGGACATGGCGTATAGAAGATGCTGAATAAATGCTAGCCACGTGAAAAGTGATGGTGATGCCATTCACCAAGACAGGGGACACAAGAGGAAGCACAAGTTCTGGGGGAGAGGAAGGATAAGTTCAAGTTCGGACACATTCACCCGATCTGCCTGTGGGACATGCGGGAGGCAATGGAGGACACGGGGCTGCAGCTCAGAGGAGAGCGGTGAGAGCCAGATGCTCCTTTATCAAGGGTGGTGCGAGGGTGGCCTCTGAGCAAGGACCCGGCAGGCAGGGAGAAGCAAGGCCTGAGGGGAGGGCATGCGGTAAGATGCGGAGAAAGACCTCGGGCAGCTCCCAGGGATCACCGGCACTCAAGGGACAGACAGCGCGAAGAAGACGGAGGGAGCAGCCCCTGGGACAAGAGGAAGACTCACTCAAAATAATGCTCATAAAGTTGCACCGTAGCAACTACAGAAACAAAACCATGAAAGGCGGTGCGATGAGGGAGACACACCATCTTGCACGGGGCACTAGCTTAGAGACTGGAAATCAAGGGTAGGGACAAAAAGATCTAAATAAAAATCAGCATTCCCTAAGAACCAGTATTTACAGTGTATTAACATTGTTCGTAAATCATCATAAGAGCCCCAGAGTGAAATCTCCAACTTGATAAGAGGCAGAGGGCTCTTTTGGAGAAGGCAATGGCACCCCACTCCAGTACTCTTGCCTGGGAAACCCCATGGACGGAGGAGCCTGATAGGCTGCAGTCCATGCGGTCGCGAAGAGTCAAACACGACTGAGCGACTTCACTTTCACTTTTCACTTTCATGCACTGGAGGAGGAGATGGCAACCCACTCCAGTGTTCTTGCCTGGAGAATCCCAGGGTCGGGGGAAGCTGGTGAGCTGCCGTCTATGGGGTCGCACAGAGTCGGACACGACTGACGCGACTTAGCAGCAGCAGCAGCAGAGGGCTCTTTTAGTGAGCAAACTGTCCAAGAAAACTGCTTTATCAATGGGGGCTAAGCCTGAGAAAACTCTCATACAGTAACCTGAGTGGCCAAGAAAGAATCACATTTTTTAAGGAAAGAAACTAGAACACAGTGGCTTTACTGAAAAATAATCCAAATTGCATTTTGAAAATAAAGTTCAACTGGCCCCTAAGCTTTCAGTTACTGAACCTGAAAAGCCACTTTAAATCACATCACTTTGGCGCATGGAGGAAAGAGAGATAGCCATTGGTCCAGATTCCAGATATGAGATGTATTCTGGAAAGCCCTCTGTAAAGCAGATAACTGCATCTGAATCTAAGACCACTGCATCCGGATCCCTGGGTAGAAGGTTAGGGAAAGTGTACTGCTCTCTGAAATGTGTTAAAGACACTGACCAGACCATTCATGCGCACACCAACATCTGGGAACCCCTGATCTGTCTGTCTGATCAGGAGACCAAGGGATAGAGAAAATGAATAGCCTGGACAACTGCACACAGCTAATGAGACAGGTAGGGCAGTCCTCACACTCTAACTTGTATCAGAATCACCCAGAGAGCTTGTTAAATACAAATTTTTGAGACTACTCTAGGAGTTTCTGATTCAGCCCAAGAATTCACGTTTCTAACAAGCATGAGGTGAGGCTGCTGCTGCTCACCTAGGGACCACCCTTTGAGAATCTCTGCTCTGGACTAGTCATTAGAGAGTCTCCTAAGGGCTTCCCTGGTGGCTTAGACGGTAAAGAATCTGCCTGCAATGAGGGAAACTCATTGTGTATATGTATCAGACTCGGGTTTGATCCCCGGGTCGGGATCAAAAGGGATCCCAGAAAAGGGAATGGCAACCCACTCCAGTATTCTTGCCTGGAGAATTCCATGGACAGAGGAGCCTGGGGGGCTACAGTCCATGGGGTCTCAAAGAGTCAGACACGACTGAGCGACTAACACTCTATGTACATCAACTCAATGAGACCTGTACCCTTAAAGAAAAGTAGTGCATTTCAGAAATGATGCTGAAAATGAAAAAGAAAACATGACGAAATATAAACTTCACACATGTATTCTAAGCCCTTCTGGTCAATCAGAAAAAACACAGAAAGCTGGAAAAGACCCAGACTAAACTAAGCTAGAATGAAATTACAAGGGTCAGGGAGAAGAGACCAAAATGACTGAATAAATAGACTAAATTCACAAAACAGGGTAGAGACAGGTCATAATTTTAAAATCCATAGAATTATGAAAAAGTATGTTCCGAATGACAGCATTAGGCAGCTGTTTCGATTATTTGACTGTAAGAAGTCACTTTTAAGTATCTTTTTGTGTTATTTACTCAGGAAATCTAATCCCCAAACAGTCTTGAGGCTACATTTTTATTCAAAACAACTTTCAAACGTGGTTTCCCATTGGTTCCACACAAAGCCAGAGAAGCCACAGAGAAACATTCTCCCCTCACCACCACCACCTTAATTCTGCATGACTCAGACCTTCTGGTATTACATTAGAAAGAACAGCATTCTAACCCACTCTAACTGCTCCTCTCTGCTCCTGTAGACAGCTCTTAGCCCTGAAACACTACATTCATATCTCTCAGCAGCTCAGAAGATCTGTAATTGCCTCTTGTCTACCTGCTATTTGTCTCATGGTTCTGAGCACACCTCCAAAATCCATAATGATGAATCCCACTGGCGACATCCCCTTGGGGCTGTCATGCACATTTTATATCATATTGTTTTCACCCCTTTTCAAGCCCATTTCCCACTTGTGGTTGTTGCTGTGCTACCTCTAGTATCTGCTGTCATTTCCTTCGAAGAAAGTAATACATCCAAGGGTTAGATCCTTTCAATATCCATGGGACTCCTACATCCAGCTAAGCTGTTCCCTCTACCTTCTGAGCATCTTTGCCCAGGCTTCCCTCTTTGTTACGTATGTTTGCTTTTGGACCCCTCCCACCCAACTCCCAACACCCTCCTGTCTTCCCCAAAATAACCTCACTTCTAAAGGCACAAGGTCTGGGTTTTGAACTTTTCAAAGTCAGTCTAATATCCTTCTGTCAACAAATATACCACTTTTTTGAGCTTAGAGGCAAAAACAGGCTACCCAGACAGGTTAATGGTTTGAATTGTCATTAAGTTTTTTTTCCCAGGATTCATTACTAGCTATCCTTCACCATAAAAATGTTGATTCTGCTTATGGTTTTCAAACTAAAACTTCCTAAGACATTAGAGGATCTCTCCTTTGTCAAGCCCTGTGACAAGACACACACACACTAACCCACCTACCTGAAGACCAAAATTCAGAGTTTACCATAATCAAATCCCAAATATAATGTAACTGCCAATCAAACAACTTAAAATTTAAACACAGGCTCTATGCCTACTGTCAATTATTAAATCTTAGTCTAAAGAAAGTGAAAGTGAAAGTCGTTCAGTCACGTCCAACTCTTTGTGAACCCAGGCCAGAATACTGGAGTGGGTAGCCTTTCCCTTCTCCAGGGGATCTTCCCAACCCAGGGATCAAACCCAGGTCTCCCACACTGGAGGTGGATTCTTCACCAGCTGAGCTACCAGGGAAGCCCAAGAATACTGGAGTGGGTAGCCTATCCCTTCTCCAGCGGATTCTGACTCAGGAATCAAACTGGAGTCTTTTGCACTGCAGGCAGATTTTTTACCAGCTAAGCTACTAGGGAAGCCCCAAATCTTAATTGTAAACCATATATCTGATAAAGAGTTAATATTCAGAACATATAAAGAACTCCTGTAACTCAACAACAAAAAGACAAACAATCTGATTAAAATATGGGCAAAAGACTTGACTAAACATTTATCCATACATGAATGGCTAACAAGTATTTGAAAAGATGTTTAACATCACTAATCATTATTGAAATGCAAATCAAAACCATACGACATCACTTCATACACATCAGGATGGCCATCATCATCAAAAACAAAAACAAAAAAATACTAAAACCCAGTGGTGGTGAGGATATGGAGAAACTGGAATGCTTGTGTACTTCTGGTAGAAATATAAAATGGCTTGGCTGCTGTGGAAAACAGTAAGGTGGTCCTTCAAAAAATTAAAAATAGAATTAATATGTGACCCAGCTAGTCCACTGTAAGATATATATCCAAAACAGCTGAAAGCAGGAATGCAAATAGATTATTTACACACCTATGTACAAGTAGCTTATTCATAACATTCAAAAGGTTGAAGCAACCCAGATGTCCATCAATGAATGAATGGATAAACAAAATGTAATCTGCGTGTGTGTGTGTGTGTGTGTGTGTAAGAAATATTATTCAGCCTTAAAAAGGGAGGAAATTCTAACAAATGCTACAATATGGATGAACTGTGAGAATATTACTCTAAGTAAAATATGCTTGTCACAAGAAGACAAATATTGTATGAATCCACTTCCATGAGGTACATAGAACAGTTAAATTCACAGAGACAAAAAAAATGAATGGTGGTTGCCAGGTGCAGGGCGTGGGGAGAATGAACAGTTGTTTAATGGCTACAGAGTTTCATTATGGAAACTGGTTTCACAACAGTGTGAATATACTTATTGGAACTATACACTTAAAAATGGTTAAAATGGTAAGTTTTATCTTGTGTGCTTTAACACAATTTTTAAGTATAAACTTAATGAAATATTTTCTTATAATGGCCTTAACATAAATCTATAGTCATTTTTATCTTATATAAAGTATATTATCTCTTAATATTAACATACATAGAATGATATAATACTGCATGTGTCTTTTAAAGTAAAGGTATAATCTGATTATAAAATACCTAAAAATATGTCAATATTTATTTATAATATCAATAAATAAATTTATGAAATATTTCTATTTATAAATAAATACGACAAGTAAATGATTTATTTATACTGTTTATAAATAAATTTTCTAGATTGAAAATATCTAAAAAATAACACACTTTATACACAAAGCTTACTTTCTGTAAAATTAATAACTTTATAGGAAGGATTACTAAAGAATGTACATGGCAATGAAAATATTCTATCAAAGTCTAGTATCTAATATTAATACTTTCTTTTATTTGGGGGATTCAAAGAACTTCATAAAATCTCTGAATAGTATAGAGAAAAGATTTGGTCTGTCTGAACCATAAACTGCACAGCAAAGCTTTCATCACAATGTTTACCGAACAATGCTGGACTGGATGCTATAGTAGCAAAGCACAGACTCCAGGAGCCTCTAATACCTACCCCATTACTCTTTACCACGATCTGAGTAAGATACCTGAGGTACGACTTACTAGCAAATCAAGAAGATATTTCATAAAACTTAGCATTTGGCATCTAGCTGTCAAAAACAAATTAATCCACTTGCATCCAAGGAAAAATATATTCATTTTAAATTGAGACATAAAGTTCAAATAACAGTAATTTGATCTAACAACATGCAATTTGAGAACATAAGTGAAAGTTGCTCAGTCGTGTCCGGCTCTTTGAGACTCCATGGACTCTACAGTCCATGGAATTCTCCAGGCAAGAATTCTGGAGTGGGTAGCTGTTCCCTCCTCCAGGGCATCTTCCCAACCCAGCTATGGAACCCAGGTCTCCTGCACTGCAGGCGGATTCTTTACCAGCTAAGTCACCAGGGGAGCCCACTTGAGAACATAATCGTGTGTCAAAACAGTATACTAAAAATACTAGCATTGTTTTATTCAAAGCAAAAGTCAAGGTGATTGTAATACCTTTAAATCCAAAAATACAAAGATTAGGTGGAAGTATGCTTTCATTCCATTGGCAGTGTCCGTCTTGGGTGGTAGTCACTTGTAAAATGCAGATTCCTAAGCCCTTCCCCCTAGCACTCTGATTCAGATTATGACACACTAGATTTGGCACCTACTCTTACTAATTTGAATTTTCATTGTGCATTTTTAATAAGTACTATAACAACACTTTAAGAAACAATGCAAAACACACCTCCAATAAGATGCAAATTACAGAGCCTTAAAAGTATATCTTATAAGGAAATTAAATCTCATCTTATTCAACCTGATAAACAATTGACAAATTGATCAATTTTAATAAGAAAGAATAGCAATATTTACATACAAACGAACAGCATCGCTTCTCTGTAAGCTATAAGTCTAATAACAATACTATTATATGACTGTGTGAAACTCAGTCACCTCTTTTTAGAAGTAACTTTCAATACAGTGTATAAGACTTCAAACACACATACAAATTATATAGAGAGAAACTGGTTTCATTACATTATTCCCCTTTCTGGTTTTTGATCAAAATTACAACTTCCCAGATCCCATAGCTCTGCAGAACTTTAGACTACTTCCAAAAACACCCTCTGAGGGTTTACATTTGCCACCACAGAAAATAGGATGCTTAAAAGAATGCCCCAGAGGATTTAGATGCAGTTCCCAAAGAAAAAAAAATCTCTGGGACCTCCCTGGTGGGCCAGTGGCTAAGATGCCACACTCCTAATGCAAGGAGCTGGGTTTGATCCCACAGGTGTGACCAAGAGTTCACATGCAGTAACTAAGATCCAGCGTAGTCAGATAAATAATTTTTTTTTTAACGTTTTGAGTAGACGAGAGAGTGCAAAGTCTCAGAAAGACTGCTTTGAACAAGATAATGTTCACCTCTGTGGACAAGGAATGTTGACTGTCATTCCAGTAAACAAGGACCAAGCCATCAGCCACTGCAGCACCCCTGCTCCCACTGATGGTACGCCCCAAGGGGATTCAGGATACAGAAAAACAGGAAGCATCCTGTGCTATGGGTACTGGCCCCAGATAATTAAGATGCACATCTAACGAATAATTTCATTGAGCCCAGATTCTTGCATTTCCTCATAAGTAAAAAGGCACTAAAGTCATTAATGTGCAATGTTTATTTCTGTGATTAGCAGTTATCTTTTGATGCTTGACTACACGTTTTGTTTCGTTTTTTTTAAAGCTCAACACGCCTACACATCCTGGTTTCCCCTACCTCTCTGGAGCAGTTCCTCAAAGATATCTGAGAGGCTGTCTCCTGGGCTATAGTCTTCAGTAAGGTCCCGGAAAAAAACTTAATTCAAAACTCTCAAGTCGTGTGTTTTTCTTCTGTCGGCACTTGGATGTGTAAATTCAAGTAGGCTTACTTTTCTTTAATTTGTTACTGAACATTACTGAACACACATCAGTAGTAATAAGAAAAGACATTACCTGTGATTGCTCTCTTCACCAGACTTCTGCTAGATTATGTCTGCTCACTTCACTCTATCGGAAGGGCAGAAAAGATTTTTTCAACACTTGGCACTGCTGGCAAATCCCAGAAGAATATTTCCAAAATCTATAGAAAACAACTAAAAAAACAAAAAGAGAGACCCACAGTCATCAATAAACTATAAAAACCCAATCAATTTTTCTCTAGGCTCTCTCCCCTCCCAGCTACCACCATTTGTTGCATACTGAGTGGCTCTGCCTCAGATTGCACTTATTTTTTTTTTAAGTTATAAGCAAAAATTGAATCTTTATTTAGAAGTCTGAATGCTAGCCAAATATGACAGACTCCCACTGGGCAGCAGAAAGGAGAGAAGGATTCTTCTGTCCTCCAAGAGATGGTAAGTAATTATATACTTCTTTCAGAAGAGAAAAAAAAAAAATGTGGAACCAAATAAACCCATATCCATGCATCAGCAACATAACATTATAATGAGAACAAAATATAAAATAGCAAGAAACTTCACAGCCTGCTTCTCTTTAAAGGTGTGATATTCGCCAGATATTCCCTGGCACCTCTGACCTATTCAAATATTGACAGTTGAAAGTTCAATTTTTTTGCCATCCCATGGGCAAAGTTTACTTTGGTTTTAGACACAGATCTCATGTGATCACGCCTACCTGGGAAGATGCTTCACAGTACAGTTACATGGCCTCCTGACCATATATTCAGAAAAACATGAGCTTGAAGAAGGCTGAGAAGGGGGTTCCCTGGTGATACAGTGGCTAAGATGCAGCACTTCTAGTACAGGGGGCCTGGGTTCCCCAAAAAAGGAAGCTGGGAAATTGTCCCACCTGAACCAAACAGTACAGAGAACATAACCTAGCGGTGTCCTAGAGAGCACAGCAGAGACTAACCCCAAGCACAGAGACCTCAAAAGGCAGAAAGAAAGTGAAGTCACTCAGTCGTGTCCGACTCTTTGAGACCCCATGGACTGTAGCCCACCAGGCTCCTCCATCCATGGGACTTTCCAGGCAAGAGTACTGGAGTGGGGTGCCATTGCCTTCTCCAGGAGATCCTGACCCAGGGAATGAACCTGGGTCTGTTGCATTATAGGCGGACACTTTACTGTCTGAGCCACCAGGGAAGCTGATGCAAATGCTAAACAAAGTGAAAGAGGAAGCTAATAGATAGGAACAGGTGGAAGCCAGAGAAAAATGACCAAGAAAAAAAACACATTTTAATATAGCAATAGATACTATATGTAAATTTTAAGCATAGGAACCATATTAAGTGCCTAATAACTGGGAAAGGAGAGTTAAGTAAATTTGACAAAATGACCTAATTTACTTTACACAATTTTGTCAACCATCAGAAAATTCTGAATTTTAACAAAGTGGGGAAAACATCATTTATCATATAAAGAAGAAAGAAAACACAGAATACAATGTTGTAATTCCATATGATCACAATCACCAATGCAAAGCAAGAAACAGGAAGCACTTTGTTCTAATATAATTAGAAGTATTTCCCCAACTTTAGATGGGTTAAGGTGAGCAATTCAAGTCAGAATCTAGTACTGATAGGGACAGAGTAAAGGGACAAAGTAGGTCCCTACTTTGCAAACAATTAATTACACTGGGGGGACTATAAGTAAAAATAATATGGGAGACCCCTGTAAGTTAATGATTACTCAGGAGAGAAGGTCTGCTTACCCACAAAACCAAGCAGGCTTGCTTAACACACAGCCATGCAACAGAAGCGCAAGACATGCCCCAAAACAATATAACAATGGTGGCATAAACCTCACATCCCGCCCAGTGAGCTCATTAAGTTAATGATCCCTAGGACATACTCTCTGCACACATAAAAAACAATAATTTGTGGACCTAGCTTGACCATGCAGGGACAAGAAAACTCCCCTGCCCAACCTGGAGGAGGAGCTGATGATGGAAGCATGATGTCTACCCAAGAGAGACAAAGAAGTTCTTCTCCCCCGCCCTACTTTTCCTTTGATTATAAAACTGTAGCCCAGTAAGTTCTTAGGGTGCGTCATTTCTTGCCCACATGCTTGTAAACCTCACAAGTGTTCTATTTTAATAAATCACTTCCTTATCTATCACTTTGTCTCTTGCTGAATTCTTTTCTACACTGAGACATAAAGGACTGTAATACTGGGGCTCTTCAGAGGCCCCCCTGAAATGACACTACACAGTTTCAGTACAACAAATGTTGTTCAGTTGCTAAATCGTTTCCAACTCTTTGTGATCCCATGGACTTCAGCACGCCAGGCTTTCCTGTTCATCATTATCTCCCAGAGTTTGTGCAAACTCATGTCCATTGAGTTGATGATGCCATCCAACCATCTTGTCCTCTGTCATCCCCTTCTCCTCCTGCCTTCAATCTTTCCCAGGATCAGCATCTTTTCCAATGAGTCAGCTCTTTGCATCAGGTGGCCAAAGTACTGGAGCTTCAGCATCAGTCCTTCCAATGAATATTCAGGGTTGATTTCCTTTAGGACTGACTGGTATAACAAATACACCAGGTCTTTTCAAAATCTCTGTGTAATAAGGACGCACCCCTCATTAACATAATTTTTCTGTAACAGTCCGGCATATTAAAAGATGGTTCCCTAGAAGTCACTATGAGAGGTTTTGTGTGTATGTTTGACCTACAGATGCCTCAAAGGCTTGGAACTCGTTTCTTATAACATATGTTTCGTGAAAGGGATAAAGATGAAGAGAGGGACCTCAATGTGACCAAAGTCTTCAAAACTGGGTACAGTTTTCATATACAGAAAAAGTGTGTATGGGGCCTGAGAGGCAAGGGATAACACTTTACATGCAAATAAACAAATTCTTCACATTAAAATTTCTTCAGTACCTTCAAATCTGCCTTCTTTGCTCGACTCCAATATTAAGCACCTATGACCTCAAAGTATAATTCATAATCAAATCTCTGGACATTTAATCTCAAGCCATTTTACAATGACTTACAAGTAAGAGAGAATTCTACTTCTTCCATAATCCCACATGAACTGTTTTATTATCATGTACTGGAGAGAGACAGGCTCTCCTATTGCCTCTTAAGAATTACAGATTGCTTCCAGATGCTTTTCAGGTGATGTCAAGCCTTTTCTCATTTTGTGACTCTTGAATTATGAAAGGGCATCTCTAATTCATGAGAAACACTCCTCCCACTTCAGTATCCATTACCATACATTCAGCCCTTTCACTATTTTATAGGCACTCACACACATATGCTTTTGCTTGGGTAGCAAGGCATCCCTGTGTATCAGGGAGGGCTTACTGAGAATCACTCATATTTTACCAGCAGAATTCCACCAGCAGCCACGCTTTGAGACTTCAAAGGAAGTTGGGCTCCTTTAGAGTAATGCACAGGATGACATGGAAAGCAAGGTTAAACAGAATTAAATTGAAAGGACTCTCTTAAAATTCACTGGGTCTTTATAATTCTCTCTTGTCACTTCCCTTAAAAACAAAATACATCTCCTGCTAGTAAGGGGGTGAGGAGTTGGCAGTTCACGATTGAGTCACACCCACATCTCTGCCCAGGCAAGCGCTTTCCTTCTAACAAAACATTCTACCTGCACTTAACAAAACCAAATTCAGGTTCACAGTCCTGCTATGCAATGGCTATGTCATTTCCCTAATTTCAAAACAGGGACAAAATTTAAACCTCATCTGCGGATGGCATAAACTCGGTGAATGCAGACCTCTACTTGCTGAGCTCAGAAATCTGCTAATAGGTGGGGAGTGAGTGCACAAAAAGCCCAGCAAACCACCAGATGAATGCTGTGCATGTTGTGGGCGGAGAAGGGAAGAGAATTAATAGCCATGCTGCAGATTTCTCCCTGTATCGGCAAAATGAATGCAGAGGGGCGTTTTTATTAGGAGGTGTGGATTTTTCCATAGCACTGGATTAATTGACCCGTGCTATAATCAAGTGCTTTCCTGGAGAGTAATTAACAAATCAATCAATCAAGTACAAGCCTCAAACGATTCAAGAAGTTTTCAAATTTGTAGCGTTGACGATGAGCTGATTATTGAATAATTTCATTCTCCAAAAGAGCTGAACTGAGACAAGTAATGTGAAAACTTGCAGATAAGAACAAAATGTTCTACTGAGGCCCACAATCTTCCCTGATTCCACTCAAGCATATTAATAATAATTCGAGAGTCTTAAAATGGATGGACCTAAGCCCAATCCCTGAATTTTATAGGTGACAAAAATAAACCACAGGAAAGGTAGGGGACAGGGCTTCCCAGGTGGTGCTGGTAGTAAAGAATCTGTCAGACAATGCAGGAGACATAAGAGATGAAGTTTCAATCCTTGGGTCAGGAAGATCCCCTGGAGGATGGCATGGCAACCCACTCCAATATTCTTGCCTGGCAAATCAAAAGACAGAGCTGCCTAGTGGGCTACAGTCCATGGCGTCACAAAGACTCAGACACGACTGAAGAGACTCAGCATGCACAAGGTAGGTGACGTGTTCACAAGTAAATGCTGGTAAACAGGGAAGACAGAGGTAGAACCCAGATCTTCTCTATGTTAAACTCACAATTCCTCAACTACTTACCCATTAAGTCCATTTCATTCCTTTCTCCAAACAGCAAAATTTTTAAAGCTTTGTGGAAAGCTCAATCAAATGAAGCTTTAATCTTCAATTTCCATCCAATTGACTCCTGAGATTTTACACTAATTATATAGATTCTCTTCTTCACTCAAGAAACGCAGTTTTATTTGAATGCTTTGGGAAGGTCCCAGCCACAAAATGAATGAGTGAACTGCAGCATGTCACAGAGGCGGAAGAGCAAACAGAGAGACTGCAGGCGTCTCAGGAATGAATGAACAATGGTCAAAATGAGGAACAACGGTGAACAAAATCGAAATCTAAGCATTAAAGTGACACTTCCTGCAACAACTACTCCTGTTTCTTAAAGAAAAAAAAAAGTAGTAGTTGTTGTTGTATTCAAGTAGGTTTGGAAAATGCAACATTCTAAAATATCCCTCTTGATATTGGGCGTCCCTGGTGGCTCACATAGTAAAGAATCTGCCTGCAATGAGGAAGACCTGAGTTTAATCCTGGGCCAGGAAGATCCCCTGGAGAATGGAATGCCTACTCACTCCGATATTCTTGCCTGGAGAATTTCATGGGCAGGGAGCTCAGTCCATGGGCTCTAGTACATGGGGTCACAAAGAGTCGGACACCATGGAGTGACTTTCACTTCACTTGCTTCACTTACATTCTGAAATATCCCTCTTGAATATTCACAACGTGCATTATTGTTAAGTTTATTAAGGCTCTGCTGCTGCTGCTGCTGCTAAGTCGCTTCAGTCGTGTCCAACTCTGTGTGACCCCACAGACGGCAGCCCACCAGGCTCCCCCATCCCTGGGGTTCTCCAGGCAAGAACACTGGAGTGGGATGCCACTTCCTTCTTCAATATATGAAAGGAAAAATGAAAGTGAAGTCGCTCAGTCGTGTCCAACTCTTAGCAACCCCATGGACTGCAGCCTACCAGGCTCCTCCGTCCATGGGATTTTCCAGGCAAGAGTACTGGAGTGAGTCACCAGTGCCTTCTCCATATTAAGGTTCTAAGAAGGCCTAAAAAAAGAAGCCCACTTAGTTTTGTTTAATATGCTTCCCGATCTTCTTTGCCATCTTTGGTTTGCAGATCCTGTACTGACATCCTCCAAGAAGCATCCTTCAGGAAGCACATACAGCATTTTTGATGAATGACAATGACACTCATTGAGCAGCATTTATAGTGAGAACGGCTTGCTCTTCCAGACCCAAGTGTCAAAAATCAACTCTTGAGGTAAAGGAACCCTGTGACTACAATGAAAATAACTACCACCATCAAGTAGGAAGTGCTAAGTGCAAGGCACTGTGCTAGATACAATTTTTTTGAGAAGGGGTAGGATGTATTCAAATTCAAATTATACCTCCCAGAGACTGTACCTATTCATAAATGAGCAAAACATTTTTAACAAATAAAAATGTCATATACACTGTTCTGCACCTTGCATTTTTCACCAAACAGCATATACTGGCAATGTTTCCAAAATGATACATAAAGAGATTCACTGGTATTTTTTTATATGACTACACAGTTTTCTAATGTAAACTGCACAGTTTTCTAACAGCAGTTGTTAATGCAATGTATTAATTCAGTCTCCCACGTTGAACATTTTGGTTGTTTCCCGTCTTTAGCCATTTTATAAACACTACTACAATAAGTATATTTGTACATAAATCACTTTCTCATACATGCAACATGTATGTATATGTAGGATACATGCATAGTATATATGAATGTATGTATATCTAGAGGAGTGTATTTGCACACTTACCTAGGATAAATTTCTAGAACTAGAATTCTGATTCAAGGAATATGAGTTTTTTCATACTACTGTTGTTGTTTCATTACTAAGTCACATCTGACACTTTTTCAAGCCCACCAGACTCCTTGGTCCATGGGATCTCCCAGGAAAGAATATTGGAGTGGGATACCATTTCCTTTCCCAGGGCATCTTCCCAACCCAGAGATCGAACTGTTAGGGGAAGCACACTCACTGAAACCGCCCACCCTGGCCAGGCACCATAGTAACCATTTGCACGAGTTGTTTTACGACAGGACGTCCTGGTAAGGAACACGGAACTAATAAGCCTCCACCAACCGAAAGAGTTCCAGAAAGGTCGAAAGCAGACACCACATGTCCGACCACCTCCCAGAATCCTCTCTGGCGTCCATCTTGGCTGAACAAGGCATGCACCCCCAGGGAAGGACTCTGAGTCAGAATGATTGGCTAAGGACAACCCAGAAACTAATCCATCACCATAAAACCGGAGGCTGTGAGCCATGTGGCAGAGCTGTTCTCCCGGGTTCCCTTACCCTACTGCTCTCCGCCTGGGTGCCCTTTCCCAATAAAATCTCTTGCTTTGTCAGCACATGTGTCTGCTCTGACAATTCATTTCCAAGTGTTAGACGAAAGCCCGGTTTCGGGCCCTGGAAGGGGTCCCCCTTCCTGCAACAGAACCAGTATCTCCTGCTTCGCAGGTGGATTCTTCACCACTGAGTCAATGGGAAGCCCTTTTCATACTATAGATTTTGCCAAATTGCCCACAAAAGAGACTATTGTTTTGCACTCATTCTCTCTACAGAATAGGTTATACAATTTCCTAATCTTTGCCCATCAAACAGTGATAAATCGTATCTTGGTTTAGTTGTAATGTGCATATCTCTTAAAATGAGCAGGTTAAGCTTCTTCTCAATATGTTTAAAAAACACCATTATTTTTCTTCCTATAGACTATTCATATCTGTTGTCCATTTTTCTACTGGGTTGTTGGAATTGTTCTTCTGGATCTGCAGAAACTCTTCATTAGGAAATTAGTCCCTTTGCGGTATGAGAAGCAAAAATTTTCTCCCAATTATCTTAAGTCTTCTTTTATGCAGAATTTTTTTCTGTTAGTTTTTTAAAGTAATCAAGTTTATTAATCTCTTTTATGGCTTCTCTTTTTTCTCTCTTACTTAGAAAGCCCATATGTACTCCAAGATTATAAAATAACTTTCCCATGCTTTCTTCCATAAAATATTTTTTAAATTTCTGTTTAACATAGATCGATTTTGCTTAACACTTGAGATACTGCTCTAAATAGCCTTTTCTTTCCCCACTCCAGATGGCCACCTGGTTATCCGACCACTATTTATTGAACAGAGCATCTTTCTCCAATTAACTTGAAATGCCATCTTTTGTCATATACTAAACATGACATTTAGTAATACAAATGTTTCAATTATTGTAATTTTGCAGTATGTTTTAATCTCTTCTCAGAAATGGCCGAGCTATTCATGCTTACTTATTTTTCCATATGAGCACAGAATAAGGTTGTTTAGCCCCTGAAAATCTTGTTATTTTTAGTGGAATTGCATTAAACATACACATTAATTTAAGGAGAACCAGCATCTCTATATTCCAGAATATGACAGGCCTCATATCATTTATGTATCCCCTTCAGGAGCACTTTTCAATACCTTCATACGTATCTTACATATTCCTTAAGTTTATTCTTAGGTATTTAATACTTTTTTAGGGTAATTGTTTTTTCTTTAACTACATTTAAACTCTACACATGGACATCACCATATTGTCAACACCAAAATCAGACTGATTATATTCTTTGCAGCCAAAGATGGAGAAGCTCTACACAGTCAGCAAAAACAAGACTGGGAGCTGACTGTGGCTCAGATCATGAACTCCTTATTGCAAAATTCAGACTTAAATTGAAGAATGTAACAAAAACCACTAGCCCATTCAGGTATGACTTTTATCAAATCCCTTACAATTATACAGTGGAAGTGAGAAATAGATTCAAGGGATTAGATTTCTGATAGACAGAGTGCCTGGAGAACTATGGACAGAGGTTGGTGACATTGTATAGGAGGCAGTGATCAAGACCATCCCCAAGAAAAAGAAATGCAAACAGGCAAAATGGTTGTCTGAGGAGGGCTTACAAATAGCTGGGAAGAGAAGAGAAGTGAAAGGCAAAGAAGAAAAGGAAAGATATATCCATCTGAATGCAGAGTTCCAAAGAAGAGCAAGGAGAGATAAGAAAGCCTTCCTCAAAGATCAATGGAAAGAAATAGAGGAAAACAATAGAATGGGAAAGACTAGAGATGTCTTCAAGAAAATTAGAGATATCAAGGGAACATTTCATGCAAAGATGAGCACAATAAAGGACAGAAACAGTATGGACCTAACAGAAGCAGAAGAGATTAAGAAAAGGTGGCAAGAATACACAGAAGAACTAAACAAAAAAGACCTTAATGACCCAAATAAACATAATGGTGTGATCACTCACCTAGAGCCAGACATCCTGGAATGTGAAGTCAAGTGGCCTTAGGAAGCATCACTATGAACAAAGCTAGTGGAGGGGACAACAGAGGATGGATGACATCGTTGGTTGGATAGCATCACCAACTTGATTGACATGAGTCTGAGCAAGCTCCGGGAGTTGGTGATGAACAGGGAAGCCTGGCGTGCTGCAGTCCATGGGGTGGCAAAGAGTCGGACAGTGACTGAACTGAACTGAACATTGAAACTAGTTGTTAATATATCCAAAAGGTATGAATGTTGACATATTATTTTGACATCCAGGCACATTTATAAATATGATTACTCTTTATAGTTAATTTTTCATTTGATTCCATGGAGTATTCTAGTCATATATTCCTATTCATCAAACCTCTCTAACTTCTTTTTCATTCTATTGTACACTTGCATTAACTTGTGATTCCAAAATATCATTAATAAAGAGTGAAAACAGTAGATATCTTTATTTTGTTTCAGATTTTAATGGTCACAAATTTCCTGTTAAGCCTGAGATGGTTTTTAGGTTGAGAAGAACATATTTTACTAAGGATATTTTCCTACTACATTTTGAGGGTTTTAAAAAAGAAATCAATAATCAATATTGAATTTTATTGCATGCCTTTTCTATAAAAATGATCATACGATTATTTTTTATTTATATTTAACAAGATGATGAATATCTTTAATAAGTTTCATACTACTGAACCCTCCTGCATTCCTACAACAATCCTCACTTGCTATGGCATTTTGTTCTTTCAGTGCAAAATGCATATCAAAGGTCACCTCACCCCACCCTCTAAGCCGCCCCAAGAAGCGTGCGCTGGCACCACAGCTGCGTGGGCCCTCACCCTCTGTAACCCCTCTCTCCCCGTTGCCCTGCCTCTTCTGTGGTGCCTGCCAGACTTGCTGCTCCGTGAGATCATCTGTCCCCGGGAATCCTCAAATACCCTTCCGCTCTTTATATACATCTCTGCCGACACGGCACCTCCACACGGAGGCCCTTCTGTCTACCGCCTACCATGTAAAACAGACAGGAATCACCTTCCTATCTTGTCACTCTATCCCTGAGCCCGTTCTATTTTTCTCTGTAGCAACCGTCACCATCTAGCATATTATATTTCACTTCTATTATTTTATATTCCATCTCCCCAGTAGCATGTAAGCTCCATTGAGAGCAGAAGTTTTGTCTGCTTTGCTCACTGCTCATTTTCCAGCACCGAGGATAAGCCTGGCACACAGAAATTACTTAATATTTGTTGAATGAAAGAACAAATGAATGAACAAATGAACATTCATTTTATAGACAAGAAAGCTGAAGCTTAAAGAGATGAAGTCAAATCATACAGTGGAAGAGCTAGGACTGAAACCCAAGTCAAACTTCCAACTCCCTGCCCTTTACCCTTAAAACAAATGACAGGTGATTTTAGGCCACAGAAAATGCTCATATATCTTACAAATACTAAAGTACAATTTATGGGACTTCCCTGGCAGTCCAGTGGTTAAGACTGACTCCATGCTTCCAATGCAGGGGGCATAGGTTTAATCGCTGGTCAGGGAACTAAGATCCTAGTTCCTGCAGGCATGGCCAAAAAAATAGTAATTATAAAAATAAAGTGCAAGTTAGAGATGCCATTGAGAGATGGCCCTGCACTAAATGAATTAAGTAAGCAAAAGAACTAGAAGATGGCCTCCACAGACTGGTTCTGGAGCCCAAAGAGGTAATCTCCAGCCCTACACTGTCCAACAAGGTCACCTCCAGCCATGCAAGGTTACTGAAACTTGGAATGTGGCTTCTGCGACTAAGGGACTGAAAGTTTATTTCATTTTAATTAATTGAACTCTAAAATTGATACTGATTCAGCTACTAGAACAACTTGGGTATGAAACTACTTTTTCAACTATACATTTTATGCAACCTCAACAGACATCAAGCATTTCTGGTGAAAAGTGGGCATTCAAATATAGAGGTGCTTTAAATATAATATCCTCACCAGAGTTCAAAGAAGGAGTATGAAAAGAGAATGTAAAAGATCTCATTAATAATATGTTCATTTTAAAAATATGTATTTGGTTGCGCCGGGTCTTAGCTGCAGCACATGGCATCTTTTATCGCAGCCTGCAGGTTCTTCAGCTGCAGCTGCAACTTCTTAGGTGCAGCCTATGGGATCTAGTTCTCTGACCAGGCATGGAACCCATGCCCCCTGCATTGGAAATGTGTAGTCTTAGCCACTGGACCACCAGGAAAGTCACCAACAATATGTCCATATTGATTACATGTTGGAAAAACAACACTTTGGACAGATTAGGTTCAATAAAATACATTGCTAAAATTGAAAAAAAAAAAAAAGAAGGTGGCCTCTAAAGAATTCCCTGGAAAACACGGTCATTATATTAAGGCAGCTCTCCTCTCTCAACACCTATGAGCCTCACAGCAAGTATCCCAAGGCTCTGATCTTCATCCACACATGTCCTTGGGTAGCCAGAGGATAAAACTGGATGCTTCAAGGCCAAATAGTCATTGAACATGTGTGTTCTACTGGAGCTGGCAGACACAAGTGCTAGAAGCACACTCTGCCAGGGACTGGCCATATTATGGCCAAGACAGACACCAAGAGCCTGGCTTTGAAAAATTATTTGCTCAGGACTTCCCTGGTGGTTCAGTGGCTAAAACCCCACACTTACAATGCAGGGGGCCCAGGTTCAATCCCCGGTCAAGGAATTAGACTGCACATGTCACAATCTAATCCAAAGACCCTGCATGGTGGTGGCGGTTTAGTTGCTAAGTTGTGTCCACCTCTTGCAACCCCATGGACTGTAGCCTGCCAGGCTCCTCTGTCCATAAAATTCTCCAGTCAAGAACACTGAAGTGGGTTACCATTTCCTTCTCCAGGGGGTCTTCCCCGACCCAGGAATCAAACCCAGGTCTCCTGCATTGCAGACAGATTATTTACCCACTGAGCTACGAGGGAAGCCCCGTGCCACAATGAAAATCAAAGATCCTGAGTACCCACAACTAAGATCCGGCACGGCCAAATAAATAAATACATTTTTTTCAATTAAAAAATGTATATGTACTTAAAATTGAAAAAAAGAAAGAAAAATTATTTGCTCTTTCAAAGCCTAAGACTCTCTTTTGGTTTCAACAGGGCAATCTATAATCAAATATTCTTCACAATCTTTTTCCTCTGCCATCACTGGGATAATTTCTTGAACCAACTTTAAGCTAAAAACAAAATTTTAGAAATCATTTCTGACATTAAACAGTATCTTTCTTTTTTTTTCCAGCATTCAATCAAACCCTGTATTTTAAATCTGTGGGGCTGATCCAACTTTGCAATGTGTCACATTTAATTCCATGAGTGTACAGTGTAATGAACAAAGATTTGAGCTAGTGAGGCATAACTAAATGTTTTGAACCTGTGAACTGAAAAAGCAAGGCTCCTTTGTGTTATTTCTAAATAGTAAATAAAATCATTTCCAACATTCCACTATCAAATGACAGTAATTTTTCTACTGGCGCACACTTGAGGAATGCCACAAAAGAACTTTTCTAACAGTTCGTTTTATTGTTGTGCATAACCTTCTAAATCTCTCTCTGCTGGCTCCTAGTCAAAGATAAATGGAAGGCAGTAAAATTCATGGAAAATGTATTCAACTGCTTAAAATACATCAACCAAAAGAAAAAAGATTTTAAGGCTGTATTAAGCTGGGAAATTATATCTCCTTCGCTGAGTCTCTGGTTTCAATGATAGGGGACAAAACTGACAGATTCGTCAAGTTCCCTGTTCCCTCCTATACAGAGCCCAGTTCTCCTGTCTCAAACTCTCACCTTGGTCAAGGCCAAAGTAAACACCTGTCTTTCACATTTTTACACAACGTCACTTTGTAAGCTCTCATACCAAGGAGGAAGTAAATTCCAGTACACGGAACAAATTCCCACTAGACCAGTCTGTTGACTGTTCCCTTGACTTTCTCGGCTGTCAAGATAATGAAGGGAGGAAAAAGATCTTTCTGTAAAACTGTAAATTGTAACCTTATAAGTGTGCCCTTTAAGCTATTCACACAGAGAAAGGTTAAATAAAACTTCAGTTAAGGTTTAAAATTGAGCTAAAAATATAATATTCTAGCACTTGAGCAACATGTTGCAAGATTTTACTAAAATATAAGTATTAAAGTGAAGTCAACTGAAGTCAGTTCTTACATTTCATGGATCAAGGAAGAAACTTTAAAGAGGTTTTTTTTTTTTTTAACTAACATTTTAAAGATACCATACTCTATAAAATAAAAAAGAAAATGACAGTTGTTACCAGTTTAGCAATGCCTAAAAATAGAGAAGTGCGGGAATTTAAACAGAATAACTATTTTAAACTATTTGGCTTCCCTGGTGGCTTAGCTGGTAAAGCATCCGCTTGCAATGCAAGACACCTGGGTTGGGAAGATCCTCGGGAGAAGGGAACGGCTACCCACTCCAGTATTCTGGCCTGGAGAATCCCATGGATGGGGTCGCAAAGAGTCGGACATGACTGAGCGACTTTCACTTTCAAAGCCACTGGCATTCAGCTTCTTGGTTTGAGTCCCCGTGTGCTTGTGTAATGTAATGTGTAAAAATAGGAAGTGAGAGAGTCTAAAGAGAGTAATTATTTTAAAAGGAGATTAAAGTTTTAAATTTAAAAAAGAGTAGTATTGAACTTCCCTGGTAGTCCAGTGGTTAAGAATCCATCTGCCAATGCAGGGGACCCTGGTCTGGGAAGATTCCACAAGTACCAAGACAACTAAAAAGACCGCGTGCCTCAACGACTGGCCGGCACGCCCCAGAGCCCGTACTCTGCCGTGAAGAGCCCATGCCCCGCAACTAAAGAGCAGCCCCTGCTCACTACTGGAAAAAGCCTACACACAGCAACCAAGATCCAATGCAGCCAAATAAATAATAAGTAACTTTTTAAAAAAAGATTAGTATTGAGAAAAATTCACCTGAATAAAACTCAGCTTAATATAAGAAAATAATAGATTCATATTGCATAATACCATTTCATTTCACTTAGTCCTTTCTCTAAGACTTCTAGGGATCTCTATTAATATTGTCCATTTACCAGTATAAAAGAAAAAGGCACTGCTATTATTATCTGCAAACACACAAGAGATTTAAGTAACAAAAAAAAAGAGAGAGAGAAGAGAAATGAAGTTTCAGGATGCTTCAAAGCAAAGAAAACAGGAAGTATACTTTTTCGACTTGGGTTTTTTAAGGCAATGAGGGTGAAACATACAATAAAAATTAAAATATATGCAATATAGTTCAGGCTTAAGTAAGCAAACAGACCTGGATTTTATTGGCCAACAGTCTTGCCACACACTTGCAGGAAAAACACACTTGGTAGAATCCCAAATTCATACTCCAACATTCAAAAATACATTTTTATATCCAGTTTTATATCAACTGCATATTTTATAATTCTAACAAACAGACTAACATCAAGCATTACCACTCACATTTCTGTCTTTGAATCATAGAAGCAAGAAATATTGAGAAGCATGAAGTAGCTGACAAACTTCTAACTTTTATATGAAATCTCAACTGAAAACATTAAGACAAAGAAGTGAGACAAGTCACTACAAAAATATTGAGCAAGAGGAAAAGACCCACCATTTTCAGAGGTGGGCTCAAAGAGGAATGTGCAGTCAACATTCCTGGCAGCCACAGGGCACACTGTACATGTCTGTATTATTATCTGTTTTTGTTTTGATCCCCCTTGGAGACCGTGGTCTCCTTCAAGGCATGGACCTGGCTTTATATCATCCTGGCCTATCAGCTACTGAATTCAAATAAATAAACCAAGTGCTGAGTCAATTAACCTTTCTTAAATTCTCTTGACAAAAAATATTCACAGCATTTGTGTTATGCAAATTTCATCTCAATTAGAAAGGGACCAAAAGAAAAGCATGGCCGGAACACATGTTAAAAGCAGGAAAAAGGCTTTTTAAAATTATTGAGGCAAAAGTATTCTGAAACCAGATCATGAGTCACTGGGACTCTAACATAAGGTGATATGTTTTACAATAAACAATAAGCCATATGATCACACAGGTATTTATTTCCTAACTCGAAATATGTCCAGAGTCCTCAACTCTCCAGACAGGTGAATACACAACCTCAAAATACCCATTAACTTCTGAGTGGTTTCTGAGACAGCTGACTTGACATGCTGTCGAAATTTACTTTATTTCTTTATTTAGAGGCAAACAGATTCTATCATACTAGGTCCCACAGTAGGAAGCATGAATTTAGAGCGCTGGGGTTTTATTCTCATGGGAAAAAAATACAGTAAAGTGTTTTTTAAAAGAATGATCCCAGGAGACATTCAGAGTTAAAAGGAACTTGAAGTTTGGGGAAGTATGGAGGCCCGCTTTGCTCCCAGCCTCAGGTATGTGAATCTATTCTGCTTCTTCCAAGAAATCTAAGACTCTACCATGAGTTGAGGAACTGACTGGAACATGGCCCCAGCGCTCCTGACCACCCACCTGCCCCTCATCTCCCTTAGTCTTCTCTACACCTGCATCCATTGATTCCTCTGAGATCAAAGCAACAAAAAAAATCCCACACAAGTAAAAATGTGATCTTTGGCCTTGCACTTTGAAAGGTGAAGTCCACACTAGCCAGCATTTGAGGCAATTATCTATAATAAAGGGCTTCCCTGATAGCTCAGTTGGTAAAAAATCCACCTGCAATGCAGGAGAAAATCATGCCCACTGTCTTCACCTCACAAATTAAAATACTAAAGCAAAAGGGCAACGTGGCAACAGACCAAAGAAGAAAAAGAGAAGAGTAGAAGAATGCAGAAAACAGAGATATTACTATTAATCACCCAGTCTAATTCCATGCAGCAAAAGCAGTTCTAAGAGGAAAGTTCATAGCAATATAAGCTTACCTCAGGAAACAATCTCAGACAACCTAACCTTACACTTACAGTAACTAGAGAAAGAAGAAATAAACAAAATCCAAAGTTAATAGAAGGAAAGAAAGCATAAAGATCAGAACAGAAATAAATGAAATAAGAGACTTTAAGAGAGAACAGCATTGAAACATGTATATGACCATATGTGAAACAGATGAGCAGTCCAAGTTCAATGCATGAAACAGGGCACTCAGGGCCGGTGCAGTGGGACAACCCTGAGGGATGGGAGGGGGGGGTTGGCACAGGGGGATACATGTACACCCATGGCTGATTCATGTCAATGTGTGGCCAAAACCACCATAATATGGTAAAGTAATTAGACTCCAATTAAAATAAATAAATAAATTTTAAAAAACAAAACAGAAAAGATCAAAAACAAAAACCTGGTTCTTTGAAAAGAAAAAAATTGATAAACCTTTAGCCAGACTCATCTAGAATAAAAGGGAGAGTGCTCAAATCAATAACATCAAATATGAAAAGGGAGAAGTTACAACCAACACCACAGAAATATAAAGGATCAGAAGAGACTACTATAATCAACTATACATCAATAAAATGGATATCCTGGAAGAAACTGACAAATTCTTAGAAAGGGACAATCTCCCAAGATTGAAGCAGGGAGACACAGAAAATATGAAGACTTATTATCAGTATTCAAACTAAATCGGTTATTTTAAAACTCCCAACAAACAAAAGTTCAGGACCAGATGGATTCACAGGTGAATTCTATCAAACATTTAGAGAACAGTCAACACCCATCCTTCTGAAACCATTCCAAAAATCTACAGAAGAAGGAACACTCCCAAACTCTTCCTATGAGACCACCGTCACCCTGATACCAAAACCAGACAAGGAGATCACACAAAAAGAAAACTACAGGCCAGTATCACTGATGAATATGGATGCAAAATTCCTCAACAAGGGGACTTTCCTGATAATTCAGTGGTTAAGAATCCGCCTTGCAATGTAGGGGACGCAGGTTCAGTCTCAGTCAGGGAACTAAGATCCTGCATGCTGTGCTGCGCTTAGTCCCTCAGGTGTCCGACTCTTGCGACCCCATGGATGGCAGCCGCCAGGCTCCTCTGTCCGTGGGATTCTCCAGGCAAGAACGCTGCAGTGGGTGGCCATGCACTCCTCCAGGGGATCTTCCTAACCCAGGAATCGAACCCAGGTCTCCCGCACTGCAGGAGGATTCTTTACCATCTGAGTCACCAGGGAAGCCCAAGATCCTGCACGCCATGGAGCAATTGAGCCCGAATGCCACACCTGGAGAGTCCCAGTGCTGCAACAAAAGACCCCACACAACACATCAAAGATCCCATGGGCCAAAACTAAGACCCAACACAACCAAATAAATAAACAAAAATCCTCAATAAAATACTAGCAAACTTAATGCAATACATTAAAAAAATCATACACCATCCTCGATTAGAATTTATCCCAGGAATGCAAGGGTTTTTCAATAGCTGCAAATCAGTGTGCATGTGTGCCTGGCTAAGTCCCTTCTGTCATGTCCAATTCTTTGTGACCCTATGGACCATAGCCCATTCTCTGTCCATGGTATTCAATATCCACTTATGATAAAACTCCCTAGAAAGTGAGCATAGAGAGAACCTACCTCAACATAATAAAAGCCATATATGACAAACCTACAGCAAACGTCATTCTCCATGGTGAAAGCATTAAAATGGATTAAAGACCTAAATGTAAGACTGGATACTATAAAGCTGCTAGAGGAAAACATAGACAGAACACTCTTTGACATAAACCACAGCAATATTTTTTTGGACCCATCTCCAAGAGTAATGGAAACAGAAACAAAAATAAGCAAATGGGACCTAATTAAACTTTCAAGCTTTTGCACAGCAAAGGAAACCATAAATAAAACTAAAAGGCAACCTACATACTGGGAGAAAATATTTGCAAAGAATGCCATGCTTAATGTCCAAAACATACAAACAGCTCATACAACCCAAAAACAACAACAACAAAAACAGCCCAATCAAAAAATAGGCAGAAGACTTAAGAAATCATTTCTCCAAAGAAATCATACAGATGGCCAACGGGCACATGAAAAGATGCTCAACATCACTAACTGTTAAGAGAAATGCAAATCAAAACCACAATGAGGTATCACCTCACACAGGTCAGAATGGCATCATCAAAAATTCTGCAAATAATACATGCTGGAGAGAGTGTGGAGAAAAGGGAACTCTTACACACTGTTGGTGAGAATGTAAATTGTTGCAGCCACTATGGAGAACAGTATGGAGGTTCCTTAAAAAACTAAAAATAGAATTACCATATGAACCAGAAATACCATTTCAGGGTGTATATCAGGAGAAAACTCTAACCCAAAAAGATACATCCTCCCCAATGTTCATAACAGCACTATTTACAATAGCCAAGACATGGAAGCAACCTAAATGTCCACTGAGAGATAAACAGATAAAGAAGATGTGGTATACATACACAATGGAATATTCATTCTCACACAAAAAATGAATGCAATAATGCCATTTGCAACAACATGGATGGACATAGAGATTATCATACTAACTGCAGTAAGTCAGACAGAGAAAGACAAATAACATATCATATCACTTTTATGTGGAATCTAAAAAATGATACGAAACAGAAATAAACACACAGACATAGAAAACAAACTATGGCCACCAAATAGGAAAGGGGGAGGGGTGAATTAGGAGTTTCCGATTAACAGATACAAACCACTATTTATAAAATAGAAAAAGTGACAGGGATCTACTGTACAGCACAGAGAGCTATATTCAGTGTCTTATAATAATCTATAATGGAGAAAATCTGGAAAGAGAAGATGTGTGTGTGTGTGCATGCACACCTGTGTGTATGTGTAAAACTGAGTCAATCTGCAGTTCAATATCAACTATACTTCAATAAAAATAAAATAAAAATGCAAATATAAATGAAGCCTTGGATTCGAAATGTTTCAACCTGCTTTTGAGTCCTGACTCTGCTGAGTAGCCTTGGAAGATACACACAATCTTGCTGGTTTTCATTTGTAAAATGGGCACGGCCATACCCACCCCCACTGTTTAGAAATGGCGTGATACACATGAAAGCACTTTACATCTGTGAAGTGCTCTTCAAATGTTATTATTAGTGCACATATAGCAGCCACATTTCATCTTGCCTAAACAATGCCAACTATCAAGGGACTGCTTTGTATTAATTTCATTCTGGAGTGCTTTTTTTCTGATTCGGGCTAGAAATTAAATCTTTTTCATATAGTATGTAACATGAAAACATTGAATCAGTATGTTGTATACCTGCAACTAATGTAATATTATAACTCAATCATCCTTCAGTAAAGAAAAAAAGAAATAACATACAAGGAAGCTTGTAAAATAAAATAAACTTCTAATGTTGACACCAACGTCTTGAAGAATTAAGAGTTTTCACATGATCCCGTGAGGTTCAGTAAACAGACTAGGAAGTCAGGGGAGGAACTCTTTTCTCTTTATTCCCATTACTGTTCAAGAAATCACAAATGTACAAGTGCTAAAATTTATATAGGTATTTTATATTTCTCCCAAAGCGTCTAAACGGCATCAATATGCGTATTCTTGATAGAAATCCAGAGTCACTCGCTCAAAGTTAATTTTCGTAATAGAACCTCTAACTTGCTGACAGCAAGAACCACCACACCACTCACGAGGGTCTTTTCTACCCACTCAACGTCAGGGAAGTGAAGTAAATGATGGACATCCTGATGTCCTTTCAAGCGGCCCCACTTGTTCTTGGCATAGTCCAAGCCAGAACAAGAATCATTTTAAGAAGTGTTCTAAGCACAATATTCCTTTCAGAAAATATGCTGGCCCCAAGCCCTCAGCACAGACACCTTCCATAAGGCAGCCTGCCTTAACCCCTAGAATCTCAGTACTGACTGAATCCTGACACAATGCATTTGCAAAGTCAAAGTAAATTAAATACGCACATAGCCAGCTCTCTTTTCTACACTATTAGACAAAAAGCACAAGTGGAATAAGTGAGGCACTGACCTCTGGCTTGAACACAAATGGAATTATCCTACCACACATTACTTAAAAATGCAAAGCACAGTCTCAAGTTAATTTGTCACTTGGAGATATCGCGGGGCTTTTATGATCAGAATTCATTTGTGAGAAGCTCTTAGCACCGTTTTCCCCTTAACCTTTTCCATTTATCTTACATTTGCTACTCTTCCACAGCAAACTTTTAAGTGCAATTTTAAGGCTGTATAATGTAAGTTACAAGGGCACTAGTCTTTGAAACCCAAAGAACAATCTAATGAAAATGAAGTGATGCTACAAGCTGCTGCCAATGACTTGCCCTCTCTTGATCCAACATGCTAAAAAATATGATCGGGTAGGATTCTCTGTGATACTCATGGAGGAGAAAAGAAGAGGGGCTGGGGCCAGCATTTATTTGACTGTGAGGTGGGGAGATTATATCCATAAAATTTCATTTCAAAATTGCTAAAATGAGGAACAGCCAAAGCAAAATCCAGTTTGAACATGATCCATTCCCTCTGGAGAGGAATGACGATGTTGGGTGCGAAGTGAACAATCGGCCCTTTATCCATAATGAACTTCTGAGATTTCTCTAGGCATCATCCAAGTGGATTTAGAAGCGGGGGGAGAGGGGAGTTCAATGCCTTCAGATGACAGTAAACCTAGTAATGACAGCTTCGTGCTTTTCTCTCAGCCTCAGTGTCACTGATGTAAACAGGGATAATACGGCTCTTGCTCTGTATGCCTCACAGGATCGACTTTTTTAAACACAGGATCCCTGAAACCCCTGGACCAAGAGAACCAATCTTATTTCACTTATGTACACAGCACACCTGAGGAGCCTACACAGCAGGCTGAAGTATGACTGACAACCCCACAGAAGATCTTCCACCTCAATTGGCTGCAAATCTTAAAAGGATCTCTTAAAACTGTTATTCAAAAACAGCTGGAGCAAGTTGGGTTTTTTGGGGGGGGGGAGGTGGGACGTCTCACAGATCCTTTCCAGTCTCATGGAAACAATGGACCCTCCAGCCACAAAAAGGCATTTTTTCCTGGTAGATTGTAAAGAATCTGCCTGCAATGCAGGAGACCAGGGTTCTAGCCCCGGGTCAGGAAGTTCCCCAGAGGAAAGCATGACAACCCACTCCAGTGCCTGGGGAATCCCCCTGGACAGAGGAGCCTGGTGGGCTACAGTCCATGGGGTCGCAGAGAGGAAGACACGATTGAGCAACTAACACACACACCCACGCACAAGCCAAGCTTATCTGTCTGACATCAGGGTTGGTTCCTGGATCTCAGACTAGGAATTCTCAACTACAGGATGTTGAACCATTGCCTGATTAATCAGAGACACAAGAGAAAAGGAACAGGTTTATACTGCTAGCTTGGGTGAGGTGATCATGGCTACAGCAGTGCTGCACTGGGAAAAGCCTCCATCTGACCCTCACTGGAGACAGGAAGGTGGAGGAGCTGTGGTTTGGAGTTACCTCAGCAGTATTCTGACAAACGAGGCCCCGGCTGGCCCAAGCAGAAAATCATTTCCTTTCACAAACAAGCAAGCGTCCAACTAACACCTGAAGACCATGTTTATACACATCCAATAGTGGCCTCAGAATTTCCACATAAAAGGGACCAAGGCGGGTGGTAACATAGTGGGAAGTCAGAGCTAGAGAGTTTGTTACAGGACTTCACGGAAGACTGAAAAAACATCAAATCTCCACAGCAAAGCAGGAAGAATTTACAGGAACACGGAGGTCAGCAGAGAAGCGGTGTTACAACACCCCAAGCCAACCCTTGCCACCATCACTGCGTTCTTCAACACCAGTGGCTCTCAAACATTAACGTGTTGCAGGATCACCCCCAAAAAAGTGTCAGTCACTCAGTCGTGTCCAACTCTTTGCGCCCCTATGGACTGTGGCCTGCCAGGCTCCTCTGTCCATGGGATTCTCCAAGCAAGAATACTGGAGTGGGTTGCCATTCCTTTCTCCAGGGGATCTTCCCAATCCAGGGATTGAAGCCAGGTCTCCTGCATTGCAGGTGGATTCTTTACCATCTGAGCCACCAGGGAAGCCCAGAATCGCCCAAAAGGCTTGTTATCTTTCTGGGCTCTAGGCTCTACCCTCAAAGTTCCTGATTCAGTAGATCTGGGTAGAAACCAAGAATTTGCATTCTAACAGGTTTTAGGGGTGGCTGGTCAGGGGACCCTGCTTTGATCTATATAGGATGGCTCAGCAGGTAAAGAATCTGCCTGCAAAGCAGGAGACACAGCAGACATGGCTTCGATACCTGGATCGGGAAGATCCCCGGGAGAAGGAAATGGCAGTCCACTCCAGTATTCTTGCCTGGGAAATTCCATGGACACAGGAGCCTGGTGGGCTACAGTCAGTCCAAAGGGTTGCAAAGTGTCGGACATGACTTAGTGACTAAGCAGCATGAAGGACATCCCAACTTCTTAAGCATATTCATAGTCTTACCTGGATGCCATACTTGCCATCAAATTCAAAAAAATAATAATAAAGTACTACTCGCGCCTCAGGTCAACTTCTTACCCGTGTTACCTAATGGTGCACACTGGCTGAACTGAGGGTTCATAACACACAATAGGCTTCTTGATGACTGCTGAGTGTCTCAAGGTAATTCACACTAAGATAAGTGCAAAGGAAGAACTTTGAGCTGTTCGGTTTTAAAACTTTGCCCTCCGGAAGCAATAAACTGTAAATTGGTGCCAGGAAGATTCACTTAAGTAGCAAAATACCCATTCCTCCAGAGCTGTGGTTTTCAGACCAAGCTCCACAGAGGCCCAGATGCCACACTGCAGGACTTTCACGGCAAGGGTGGGAAGGGGGCAGAGAAATGTTAGAGGCTTTGGGCCTCCCATTTCCATCCCTCTCGGAACTGGAAATTCAGCTTTTCTCTCATTTACAGCTATGTCTAAATTAGAGGTTTTACTGTCCCTTTGAAGGAAGGAAAAGTTTGAAGTACACCAGATTTAATTACCTCTAAGAGTCCCTCCATTTCTGGGATTCTATTATAACACAACAAAAAGTGACTTGCGGCACATTACAAACATAAAAATATCAAACCAGCCCAGGAGGCTGACAAAAAAGCTAAAAATAGCATCCAAATGAGTGCTTAGCAGTCAGACCACAGTGATGTCTGCTATGAAGGTCCGATGTCGTACAGAGGAGCTTCCAACCTCACTGAAGGCAGGAACTGAACCTATGTAAATGGAATATAAAACACACGCAAACTCCAGTGGTGACGATCACAACTTAAACTTGCTGCATCAAGCAGACACCTTGCAGAAACCAGGGTCTTTTCAGTAAGTGCCGTGGTGCTGCTGTGAGAGACAGCAAGAAGCCGCATGCTCAGGACTGTCAGCAACAAGTCCACCTACCAAACTGGCTAAACTTGTGACACATATTTTAAGCTTCTAGGCAAGTTGTTCATAAGGTACAAGAATCATAACCACAGCCCACAACTGGACCACAGCCAGGAAGATAGAAAGAAGCATGGGAAGGGAGTGGGAAAGGTGGTTTGGGGGAGAAGGAGGTATCTTCTATCGAGTATGCTTTAATTTGTAGTATTAGTGAAAGTATTAGTTTCTCAGTAGTGTCCAACTCTTTGGGACCCCATGGACTAGTGTAGACCACCAGGCTCCTCTGTCCATGAGATTTCCCAGGCAAGAATACTGGAGTGGGCTGCCATTCCCTTCTCCAGGGAATCTTCCTGACCCAGGAATGGAATCTGAACTTGTAAGCCACCTGTAATTCCAGGGTTTCAAAACCACCTTCAAGGGACAAATGAGGAAACGCAACCTTGTAATTGGGGAGGTCATCTACTCCTGGGATACCAGAACTGCCTGCAATGACCAGGATGCCCTGTCAGGGACTGGAAGATATGCATTTGGTATTTTTTTAGGCATTAAGAGCATTTTAAAAACCATCGGGATCTCATATATACATACACACCACTTTCCTACTTTCAGCCAATCAGGGGGTGGGGAAGGCATCAGACAGAGGTGCTCTGTATTCATTACTTCATTAAACAAGAAACACTTCCTGAGCTCCTTTGGCAATAATGAATGACACACAGTCCCAAATCTCAAGAATCCCTCAGTAGCCCTGCGAGCCCTTCCCTCAGCCAACCAACACTGTTAAGTCATACCTAATGGTACCAGGAGCTGGGTTAGAGTTCAAAGTCAAGCTCAAGGCAGCAATTACAAACAGTCAAAACCACCCTCGAAAATTCCCTGAAATTCCTCATAACATACAACACTGCTGCTCCTCCCTAAGTCCAAGATGACCAGTTTTTCGTGCCCTCTGGGAAAGACTATTCACCCTTCAGGTCAACTCAGATAATGTGTTAGGCTTGTATTTTGTGAGCTGTGCTGTTAAACCCAAGCACTCACAGTCTTCGAGGAAATGAAATCTCCCTACAAACTACAGGCTAGTATCCCCTATCTCACGTTTGCCCTAGGACTATGCTCAACATATTTCAATTGTCATTTACCCTTTTTGTTCCTGTTGTTCAAGTTTACTTCCCATAAGTAAAACATGCATATAGTATGACTCCACTGGAATATCACCATCTTAATACTTTCCCAAAGACTTGCCCCAAATGCCACCATTTCTTGAGTCAGCGTATTGCGAATCCTTTAGAATTCAAACGTGTAACAGGGAATGAGTTATATATGAACCCTACACAGGTGAATGAATGTTTTTATTCAATAAGCTCCAGTTATCTGGAGAGTTTAGAGAAATGAGAACGTGAACATAAAGCTTGGTAGATGGTCAGAAAGTCAGGAAAGGTCCAGAATATGAAATACGTTTCCAGTAAACTGGGCCCTGTTAGGGAACAACGTGAAGCCATGATGCACCCCAGGAAGAGCGCTGAGGGGAGCATGGTGGGGAGTCTAATGACACAAAGTCAGTCCTGCCCTCGGAACACTGCAAAGTAACCCCCCCCCCAAGTCCACCACTAAGGGGTGATTCAAGGGAGAGAGACGGCACTGTGAAGGCTACTCTGATTTGACTCAACCAGACAGCCCACCCAGTCAGTTACGTTCCTTTCAAGGTCACACACACCACTCCAGCTCCAACACACATCCCTGGAGAGGAACACAGTCCCTACATCTCTATTCCCACAGGGTCATGAGAACGAGGGTCCCACCACCACACCTCAGACGCTGCTGGGCAGCATCAACAAAGTCAGCCTGTGTGCTGGGAAAGCTGGCCTCTCCTACTCCCAGCGGAGAAGGCAATGGCACCCCACTCCAGTACTCTTGCCTGGAAAATCCCATGGATGGAGGAGCCTGGTAGGCTACAGTCCATGGGGTCGCTGAGAGTCGGACACGACTGAGCGACTTCACTTTCACTTTTCCCTTTCATGCACTGGAGAAGGAAATGGCAACCCACTCCAGTATTCTTGCCTGGAGAATCCCAGCGATGGCAGAGCCTGGTGGGCTGCCGTCTATGGGGTCGCACAGAGTCGGACATGACTGAAGCGACTTAACAGCAGCAGCCTACTCCCAGAGGGCGACAGATGTATCATTCCAATCAATGACTCTGCTTTCTCAGGAAACAAAGGACTCTGTCCTACCTCCTCCTAAATATCCCTCCACTTCAGTTTTTTTTTTTTAAGACTTCTTTCCTCTCTTTGTCACTGTGTTGCCCTTGAGCAGGGCCCATATCTAACCATGACCTCCCCTCCTTCATGTGATCATTATTTTCAGGTTTTAGGGTGGACATCCTTCTCTCTTTTGTCACCTCCAGATGATGGCACATCTTCATGTGTGTGTCAACCTTCCAACTGTCTGATCCTTAGCCTCCAGTTCCCTCAAACTACAGGTGGTACACTTAAATGCAAAGACATAGAAAAGAAAACTGTTATACGAGTCAACATCACATACATTTAAGCCCCACTCCGTTCTTCTGGATACAAGTGCTCCACACCAGCCTTAAACTGCTCATGTCTGCATTCCCCGCTTCAGTGAGTTCCTGATCCACTCAGAGCTTTTAAGTGACCCTCAGTCCACACTTTTCACCATCTTAAATTCTTCAGCTGATTTTGGAAATGAAAAATTTTAAGCAGGCAATTAAAAAAGACTAGTAAACCTGTTCTTGACAGGACTAGACTTAACAGTAATGAGATAAAATGACAAGTACATGACTGGCTGCCAAGGAATCATGAACAGTTTAAGAATTAGATGCAAAACAACTGATAGAATCTGAAAAGCAGAGTGACCTCCATATATTTTATCTTTTGTTTGGTTTGCACAATGCACAAGATACGAAACTCAAAATATTAAGATACTAGTTGAAGGAGAAACTTCCGAGATTTAGGAAGAGGTACTGAAAGAGGTTACTACAGCAGAACACTTACTAACTAAATGTAACTATTTTTATCTACAGTGAATATGAAATAGATAATGTACCGCTTTCCTAAATTTTATGCCCAGAAACACTTCAATTTTTTTTTCTATCTTGCAGTATAAAATGATCATTTCTTTGCTAAAAATTCTTACCTCTCACACAAATATTTAAACCTAATAATGAGGATAATTTAACATGGGACCTATAAAAACTACTTAATTTAAAACATTAAAATCTTATGCACATTTAAAAACCAGTATGTCAGAATTCACACTTTCGTACTAATGTATCCTCTAACACCAAAATGAAATGTCATTTTTCAATGACGTCCACAATTTCAATAAGAAATGTCCTCCTATGAACTCTTATGACATGAAACTCTTAAAACATGAAAAAGCATTCAAAATAGCTGACACAAGTGACACGAGATTCCCTTTATTTCGTTTGTTCCATAAAATTAAGAGCATTGCCACGTAATATAGAAAAACATAAAAGCTGAATTTCAGGTGTAGCAAAAGCCCTTCCATCCCGCCCCCACCTCCACCCCCACCCCACTACCAACAACATGTTATCGTTTCAGTAACTCTACAACAAGGGTATTAATACTTTAAGCCATTCTCACTTCAACCACTGTTCTGGTTTCTTGCCTCAGAAACCACTGTTGCAAACCCAACTCTAGAGATAAATAACAGAGATTAATGCAGTATTACACTGAACAAGCAATTAAAAGAGGCTGAAAAGCAGCAACTAAACCCCAAACCATTTGCTCTTTCACAATAGGAAGCTGAAGGTAATCTTATTTACTAAACATAAATCACTTGAGATCTGGCCAAATTCTTCAATGATGTTCCAGATGGAAACACTGCAAAGCCAGAAGTTGCTTACATTAAGGATTTTCTTCCAACTCTAAAAACAAACTGGACCAGTTTTTCTTGTTGCTTCTAGGAAAGCGATCATTTTAAACCAAACAATTCAACAGAAGGGCTTTCCTATGACCTGCTCCTGCTCTATTTTGGTCCCACCCTTGCCCTCCTTTTTCTGACAGTATTAAGTTTCTTGACACTGAGTTCGCTTCCTCCTCCTTCAGTATCAACTTAAAAGTCTTAGGCTACAGAAAGCAAACTCCCTTAAACCTGTCTTTAATGTATTTTTGTAGTTTATTCGCATTGTTTGGGAAAAAATGTGAAGATCCAGCCCTTTAATTTTTCCGAGTGTGTGTGTGTGTGAGCACTTTTTGTTCAGCTCTCCTTAGGGCTCTGTGAGGTTTATGCAGACAGGCCTCTCACAGAGGCTGCTGTGTTTCCCAGGTTCACGTTCGCGGGCATCCGGGCAGGAAGAGTAGGCTCCATGTCTCACTTCCTTGAGCTAAAGGCACTTGGACAGAGAGGCTTTGACAGCTACAATCTGCAAGGAGATTCAGGGACTTGTTTGTTAAAAGGTGCTGTGTTTACACACCTTCAGTTTTTGGTGAACTCAACAACCAAAGGTTTGTGAGGATACTTTCTTTCCACTAAATACCACGGGAAATGCCAGTGGTCCGACAGAGATCTGCTTGGCCCCAGAAAAACCACTCTGAGGTATAAGTATTTGCTGCTAAGATGTTAGACAAGAGGGGATCTATGTATATGTATGACTGATTCACTTCACTGCACAGTAAGAAACTAATACAACATTGTAAAGCAACTATACTCCAAATTTTTAATTTTTAAAAAATTTTAATTAAAAAAAAAGAGTGAGAGAAGTCAGTTCCTTCTACCTGATAAAAACCTCACTTAGTTTTAAAGTGTATTGTGGAACTTCCCTGGTGGTTCAGAGGTTAAGATTCCAGACTTCCACTGCAGAGGGCATGTGTTCGATCCCTGGTCAGGGAACTAAGATTCCCACATGCTGTGTGGCAGGATAAAGAAAAAATAGAATAAAAAAAAATTTAAATAACATTAAAAAAAAAATAGTGTATTGTGACAGAAGGCCCTAGACTAAATCTCAACCCACACGATTTAGTTCTTTATTCCACAACTCTAGCTATTCCTTCACTCACAGTTAGGAAGCTGAGGGTACAAAGTATCGCCCAGAGCTAACTCACGTCTGCCAAAGCTCCTACCAAACATTCAGTCAGATTTTCCACTCCTACGTGTTGCCATACCCCCCCCCACATTTCCTGTGTCTCACAGGAACTATTAATTTCTTGACCCCCCCCCGCCCCCCACCGAGGCCTCACCTCCCTGGGCACCTGGGGAAGACTTCCAGAGCCTGTCCGTACCTGATCCTGCGGTCTCTCCCTTCTCTAAGACCAAGAACACCGCCCTTTGTCCCAGGCCTGGCTGCCTCCCCCAGGACCACAAAGCTACCCGCTGTCAACCCGCTGAGTAGCTTAGCTGCTGACTGACAATTTTTTTCCTACCCAACGAATGCAATTCAAAGTTCTGTGGCCTAAAATCAAAACGCAACACGGAGCTCAAGACCCAAAGTCAGACAAACCTGGTTTTGACTCTGCTGTGTATTATCTCTGTGACATGGGCAAAAAAAAAAAACTTCTCTAAGCCTCAGTTTTATCTCTAAGATGCGGACAGTAATAGTATTTACCTTTATCGTGAAACCAGGATAAGATAATGCATGTGCCCAGCAGGCTGAGCTCTCAAAAAATGTTAGCTGTTTTTATTATCATTATATTATTACTCTCCTACTTTTGTTACTACAGGGGTACCTGGCATAACCAGACATAAATGGGTAGTTGTGCGGTGCTAAGTCACTTCAGTCATGTCTGACTCTTTGCGACCCTATGGACTGTAGCCCAGGCTCCTCTGTCCATCGAGTTTTCCAGGCAAGAATACTGGAGTGGGTTGCCATGCCCTCCTCCAAGGGATCTTCCCAACCCAGGGATCAAACCCAAATTATGCCTCCTGCATCGGCAACCAGGTTCTTTACCACTAGCGCCATCCGGGAAGCCCATAAATGGGTAAGCTTCTAGTCAAATTTGGACTTTCTATTTGGCTATAATATTCTGTGTTTTTGTTTTACTGCCTTTGGAGATTGTGAGCATCCTCCAGCCTGTCACAGTCCCCACACTCCTCCTTAGAATCTTTTCAATTGAAATATAGTTGATTTATAATGTTGTGCTAATTTCTACTGTACAACAAAGTGACTGTTTTATATATGTGTGTGTGTGTGTGTGTATACATATACACATATGTATGCATTCTTTTTTGATATTCTTTTCCATTATGGTTTATCCCAGGAGACTATAGTTCCTTGTGATATACAGTAGGACTTTGTTGCTTATCCATTCTAAATGTAATAGTTTGCATCTACTAACCCCAAACTCACAGTCCATCCTTCTCCCTCCCCTTCTTGGCAACTACAACTCTGTTCTCCATGTCTGGGTCTGTTTCTGTTGTGCAGATAGGTTCATTTGTGTCGTGCTTTAGATTTCACGTGTAACTGATAGCATATATTTGTCTTTCTGATTTACTTCAGTTAGTACAACAATCTCTAGGTCCATCCATGCAGCTACAAATGATATAATTTCATTCTTTTTTATGACTGAGTCATATTCCTTAGAATCATATTCTCATTATATAACTGGTCCCTGAGTTTGTGACACCCTTTACCCCCCTCAAACAAAAGGTCTCAGAACTACAAGGAATTTTTAAAAATTATAAAGATATTAGAGAACAGGACAGCCGGGCATTATACCAAAAACAATGCCTTTTTAAAAGTCAGCACAAGGAGTCACCAGTCTCCAAGGAGACTGAGACCTCTCAACCAGTCAACAGGCACATGCGTGACAGGTAGTGGGGGAGGGAATAAACTCTACTCTGTAGAAGTCAGTAACAACTTCCAAAACATGGAATCCCACTCGTAGCTGTCCAGGTCTGGCCCAAAATGGACAGAGCAAATATGATAAAGGCAGAACAGAAAATATACTTCAAAAGTTTTGTTCCTCCTTAAGTGTGAAGGCCACACTGCCCAGGAAATTTCTTGTTCCAAAAGTTCCTGTCAGATGTCAAGGTTTTAACCATACCAATAGCTTTGCACATATTAAAAAATTCAGTTGTTTTCTTACTAACTTTACCCACTAAATTTTCCATGAATGTTAAAAAGATATAACAAGGAACACACACCTTCTTAACAACATACATCACTTCTGGAAAAATATCACTATGAAAAGGACAAAAACTAAACACCGTAAGAATACAAAGATACCTATTACAGAGATTTGTTACTATCACAAAAGTAAGCAACCATAATTCTTTTTGGGGCTTCCCTGGTGGCTCAAATGGTAAAGAATCTGCCTGTAACACAGGAGACCCAGGTTCAATCCCTGGGTCAGGAAGATCTCCTGGAGAAGGGAATGGTTACCCACTCTAGTTATTCTTATCTGGAGAATTCCGTGAACAGAGGAGCCTGGTTGGCTATCGTCCATAGGGTCGCAAAGAGTTGGACATGACTGAGAGACTAACACTTTCACCATAATTCTCTAATTTATCAGAAAATCTCCATTTCCTTCTAGCATTCCCAAAAGTATGTCCACTGAATACATTCTCTTTAAAATAAGGCCATCTGCTTTAAAAGACTCTAAAATGAAATCAAGTGGGCTTTTTTCAAAGTGTACAAAAATTTTTCAAAATAACTATAAAGTAAAAGACAAGCATGTAATCCAAGTATTCAGTAAAAACATAAATTTTTTTTAAAGCTATCTAGGGTCAAAATTATCATCACAATAACCAACACAGTGATCTTGTATGAATCCAATTCATATTGATTCTTTATAGAATCTGTACACCCTCTGGTCTGAGAATCCAAGTATATATATATCATTAAGGTCAATTACATAGGGAAAAAAGGTCATACTCCACAATGTTGGCCATGGTTTTTCCTAGGTGGCTGGATTATAGGTGATAATACTTTTCTTCTGTGTCGTATACATGCATGTTTTCCAAGTCTTCTGCTCTACAAAAAGAGCTATGACTTTCATCATCAGACGAAGAATGTTATTTATGTATTTTACACTCCTGTACCTAACTACAGGTAGAGGATCAGGGTATATTTTCTAAAAGGCCGGGTCCCTCAAGGAGTCAGAAATTGATGTGAAGAAAGTAGTTTTCTCCCATGTGTTCCTCATTTGCTCTGCCTCCATCTGATCTCCTGGGAGGATTAATGACCAGCCCTCCTCCCAGAGTTTCTGAGAAGTGACGCTCCAGCTACATAGTGACCTTTCAACCGCCCTGGGCATGTTCTCTAGGGCTCAATGCTTCTTACCTGACACTCCAGACTCCTTGCGGTAGAACAGTTTTATATTTGTTCTACAGACCTCAACAGAGCTCAGCACAGCTCTCTCTCTCCACAGTACAGACTTTGTCTATTTGTTGAGCATAAAATGAAATAACTCATTAATCAATTAACATAATTAAATCATAATTAAATTGATTACTAAATGTATTAATTAAAGTAAATATGGTAAAGTAAGCCCAGCCCTCTGTTTCTCAGCCTCTAGAGGCAGCGCTCTGGAAAAATTATTAAAGAAATGGGAATACCAGACCACCTGACCTGCCTCTTGAGAAATCTGTATGCGGGTCAGGAAGCAACAGTTGGAACTGGACATGGAACAACATGGTTCCAAATAGGAAAAGGAGTACGTCAAGGCTATATATTGTCACCCTGCTTATTTAACTTCTATGCAGAGTACATCATGAGAAATGCTGGGCTGGATGAAGCACAAGCTGGAATCAAGATTTCTGGGAGAAATATCAACAACTTCAGATATGCAGATGACACCACCCTTATGGCAGGAAGTGAAGAACTAAAGAGCCTCTTGATGAAAATGAAAGAGGAGAGTGAAAAAGTTGGCTTAAAGCTCAACATTCAGAAAACTAAGATCAAGGCATCCGATCCCATCACTTCATGGCAAATAGATGGGGAAACAGTGGAAACAGTGACAGACTTTATTTTGGGGACTCCAAAATCACTGCAGATGGTGACTGCAGCCATGAAATTAAAAGACACTTGCTCCTTGGAAGAAAAGTTATGACCAATCTAGACAGCATATTAAAAAGCAGAGACATTACTTTGCCAACAAAGGCCTGTCTAATCAAAGCTATGGATTTTCCAGTAGTCATGTAGGGATGTGAGAGCTGTACTATAAAGAAAGCTGAGCGCTGAAGAACTGATGCTTTTGAACTGTGGAGTTGGAGAAGACTCTTGAGAGTCCCTTGGACTGCAAGGAAATGCAACCAGCCCATCCTAAAGGAAATCAGTCCTAAATATTCACTGGAAGGACTGATGTTGAAGCTGAAACTCCAATACTCTGGCCACCTGATGTGAAGAGCTGACTGTTTTGAAAAAACCGTGATGCTGGGAAAGATTGAAGGCAGGAGGAGAAGGGGACGACCGAGGATGAGATGGTTGGATGGCATCACCGACTCAATGGACATGAGTTTGAGTAAACTCCAGGAGTTGGTGAGGGACAGGGAGGCCTGGCGTGCTGCGGTCCATGGGGTCGCAAAGAGTCGGACACGACTAAGTGACTGAACCGACTGAACCGAGAAGCAGCACGCTAGAGGTGCTAGCACCAGAGGTGTAGCAACAAAGACTGAGGAGCGGCCCCACTAACCCAGATCAGGACTGATGGGAAGGCTTTCAGGAAACACCTGAAGCAATGAAGGCAGAAGTGGTTTCCCCCTGAGTCAGCTCTGAACTTACACAGTAAGGGGAACAGACCAGGGGGCCCGGGGCTGGGGTGGGGGCAGGTGTTGGAGGGGTCACATCTCAAGAAAGCAAGGCAACCAATTCCTGCTCCCTGTATCCTTCCCATGCAAGGGCACGTGACCTGAGCCGTGGGCTCCTCATCCAGCTTCATTATTCCAAAGAGAATTTAAATCAGCAAACAGTGTGAGGCAGGAGTAGCTGATCCCTGCTGGAGCACGACCTGCCACCTTTAACGACAGCAGTGGTTATCTCAGTTTCCACGGCCTATGAAGCCCTGGCAGAGTTTTCAGGGTTCTTAGACAAGGCACTATTGTTACGGTGACACTGAGGAACAGGCTAATAAGAGAGGAAACACCATTCCCTTCTTTACTGTGAATTCTCAAACCAGTGGGCGGAGAAACCATACAAAGAAAAACATAAGTTGAGTGCATAAAATTAATTTTGCTGGGTATTGTGATGCTGCTGTTAATCCTTAGTGCTTGTGACTGTTAAACCGAGCTGCTTCCTAGTCAAAATCACCTATACAAACTGCAGTTTAGAATGACAAAGTGTAGGCAGGTGAAGGCTGGTATTTGATCTCCCAGTGAGACTGGGTGGCTCCACCTGTCACAAACCACAGTAAAGAATGATTTCTGTTTTGCCGCTGTAAGCCAAGATGCTGTTGTTGTTAAGTGATATCCACAGAAGTGGACAAGCAAAGAAAAAAAGTTAACCCACAGAAAACTTTTCATTTTCACAGTCTTAAGGGATGTATTTATAAATATTCAGAACCTCTTTGAGTATAAAGGCAGTGCAACATTTACAGTCGAACATACAACTCTTTCATGATTTCAAAAATGCCCTGAGGAAGCCCCTGTGCATCTCTCAAGCTTCCTGTGTTTTACTACAACCTCTGTCTGAGATGTTTTTAGGCCTAATTTGCCTAACTTGCTCTGTCTTCTTCACAGGACTGTAATTGTTAGGTACATGAGTGTTTTAAACAAACACAGCTGTAAACACTTAGGAAAATGAAAATTTGCCCTGGGGGAAAACATAACAAACTTGTTAGCCTTTTTAGTTCTGCAAAAGAGCTATTTCACAGAGTCTCTGTCCTGAGAAATGCCTATTTCTGTCATAGCTGATACCATGTCACATAAGCAGATCCAAAGTTACTATAAGAACAAAGTTCCTGGACCGAATAGCAAAAAAAAATGGTTGTCGGTAATTTCACACCAATAACTCCAATGCTTCCTGGTGAGCCTCTAAGGTGTCCTGCCTGAAGCAAGATAAATGCCACATCACAACCCTTTGAGAATCAACTCTTTTTGAGTTAACACAGTGATCATTAAAAAGCCATATTTTATCACCTCCCTCCCACAAAAAAAAAATTTAAAGGGCATGGCATTATACCTGAAAGTTCTGATATGCAGTAATACAATTTCTACTATCCAAAAAACAGAAAATAACAAATTTCGGTCAGGATGTGGAGAAACTCTGTGTACTGCTGACAGGAATGTAAAACAGTGCCATGGAAAACAACACGGTGGCTCCTCAAAATATTAATTATTAATTCATAGAGATACCACAGGATCCAGCAATTTCACTTCTAGACATATACCCAAAAGAGAGCAGAACCTCAGAGAGAGATTTTATTCCCATGTTCATAACACCATTATTCATAATAGCCAAAAAGGTGAAAACAATCCAAATGACCATACAATAAATAAAATATGGTATATGTGCACAAAATGGAATATTAGTCATAAAAAAGAAGGAAATTCTGACACATGCTACCACGTGGGTGAATCTTGAGACATAATACAAAGTGAAATAAGCCAGTCATAAAAGAATAAATACTGTATGATTTCACATATATGAGGGACCTAGAGTATTCAAATTCATAAACACAGAAAGTAAAAAGGTGGCTGCCAGGGGCTGGGTTCTTGTTGTTCATTCGCTAAGCCATGTCCACAGGGAGAACAGGATACAGAATTTCAGTTTTGCAAGAAGACAAAAGTTCTGGAGATGGAGGGTGAGGATGGTTGCACAATAATGTGAATACAGCCACTGAACTGTATGCTTAAAAATGGTTAAATCATAAGCTTTATGTTATATATTATATTAGTGTACACTGGGCTTCCCAGGTGGCACCAGTGGTAAAGAACCCCCCTGCCAATGCAGGAGACACAGATTCGATCCCTGGGTCGGGAAGATCCCCTGGAGGAGGGCAGGGCAACCCATTCCAGTATTCGTGCCTGGAGAATCCCTGTGGAGAGAGGAGACTGGTGGACTACAGTCGCATAGAGTTGGAAGCGACTTAGCATGCAGGCCTATGATAATAAAGTTCCATAGTATGGGCGGCTTAAAAAACAGAAGTTTATTCTCTGACAGTTTCAGAAGCTAGACGTGCAAGATCAAGCTGTGAGCAGTGTTGGTTTCTTCTGAGGACTTTCACCTTGGTCATTGACGGCCTCCTTCTCTCCATACCTCCAACACAGTCTTCCCCCTGTAACTGTCTCTGCCCAGATTTCTTCTACTTATACAGTCTTACTGGATTAGGGCCCACCCCAGGGATCTCATTTTAGCTTACCTCGTTAACGACCCTGTCTCCAATTATACTCATATTCTGTGGTATTGGAGATTAGGGTTTCAGTATATGACTTGTGCAGGGGGGATACAAGTCGGCCCACAGAATGTATATTTGATCACATTTTAAAAATAACAACAAACACAATAAAATAAATGAGAGAAGGCAGAGGGGAAAGAACAATCTGAGGGAGGCTCTGAGGATGGAAAAGGATGTGATTGGAGGAGAAGAAAGAAGGCCCGGGGAGGCTGCGGCAAAGGAGGGAGTGATTGCCAGGATTATAAACAGAAGGTAAAGGAAAATACCATCCTTGAAAATTCATCCCAAAATTTACGAAACTCAAAACAAGTAAACCTTCTTAAAAGAATAATCAAGACAAAGAGCAAGCAACTTACGTAAAAGAGGTATCGCTAGTTAGCTCAGGGAGACTTCTCTGCACTGAAAAACAGATACACTACTTCAGAGTGTTATCTTTGCATTTTTGTTGAGTCCTAAATCTTCTGAAAATGTTTTTTCAGCTGTGAATTTTTTTTTAAATGTTATTCTGGTGAAATATACATAACATAAAATTTACCATTTTAACCACGTGTACAGTTTTTCTTTACAGATACATCACTACTTAAAAGAAAATGTCCCTTACGTCAGAGTACATGGTTAAATGGAGAAAAGAATGGTTAGTAATTAATGCTATCATTTTACAAAGCCCACTGACTTTTCTGTTAAATTTCTGAAATGCGTTAACCAGGAAGTCAGGAAGAATACCTTTAGAGATTTGGGTTAAAAATACCCAAATTAGCGACCTGGGTCAACATGCACCACCCAACTCCTCTGTTCCCCGAGTGCTGGCCACCCCGCAGTCTGACACCACTGAAACACTGAGATCTGTGAGCATCAACCATCAGTAGCTTGTCCTTCAACTTGAGTAGTACGCCCTCCACAGAAAACATTCTGAGTTACTGACTGTCAAGGATATTTTTCAACCAAAATTGTTTCACAATAGGGGTAGATTAGGAGGAGGGATTGGAAAAAAAAGATTCCAAAATTTTCAAAGTGCCAAAACTTACTTTTCAATTCTGTCAAAGATTAAACACAAGTAAATAGAGAAAAAGTTAGAATGCTTTAATCACAGTTGCAAGAAAACGGACCACTGGTCATATAAGCACTGCCTTTTCCTTTCCTCCTAGTGCAATGGATACTGCCCACAAAAAATAAATTCCACCACATATTACAGCTTCTCTCTTTCTCTCTCATATATTCAGGATATACAAGGAACACCCACCAGTCAATAAGAGAAAACTGGGAAAACACAGCAAACTTTCACAGAAGGGGAAACACGAAAGGATTGAACCTGGGTCTCCTGCCTTGCAGGCAGGTTCTTTACCATCTGAGCCACCAGGGAAGCCTAGTCAATATATCATTAACCTCATTAATAATCAAGAAACTGAAAATTAAAATCACAATAAGGTAAATTATATTACACATAAATTATACCTCAATTTTAAAAACACACAGTAAGATATGATTGCATACCCACCAAACAGGCAAAACTATTTGAAATCTTATCACACGAAGCTCATCAAGCCAAAGGCAATTTCACACACCAGTGTAGTCTATCTTGATACAACTACTCTGGAAAAGAGTTGTCATCACCTAGTAAAATTAAATGTGCATATATACACTATGACCCAGCAATTCCACTTCTAGGTTTATACATTTAGAGAAACTCTAACATAAATGCAACAGGACGTATGTTCATACCAATCTTTCTCATGATTGCAAAAAGTTACACAACAACACAAATGTTCATCAGCAGCAGAAAAGAGAATTAAATGTGGTATATTCTTAAAATGCAATGGTATACAGCAATAAAGTAAATAAAATATAGCTTCATGAATAAACATGGATGAATCTCAAAAACAATATTGGGTAAAACACCATGGGAGAGAAGAATACAAGTTATATGATTCTGTATAAAGAGTAAAGCAGCTAAAATTAAACATATATTGTTTGGAGATAAATACACATAAGACAAACCCATTTTTCTTAAAGGCAAGGCAGTGACTTAAAAAGTGAAGGAAAATGGTTACCACAGGAGGCAGAGAGGATGAAGATGATACAATCAAGAAGGACAACCAGGTTTCTAAGACACTGAAAATGTGATGTTCCATTTCTTAAGCTATGTAGTAGGTACAAAATTTTACTATTTTTCTTTAAATCATGCATATATTAATATATATTCTTTCACATGAATGTATATGATACATCTCTCATTTAAAAACATAAAGGCCAAATGCTATTTTTTCAAAAACAACCTTGAGGTATCAGTTTCAAGACGGTTGATAGCCTGGTTCCCCTACCTGAATCCTAATGAAGTGAAAGCATCAAAAAATAAAACAGAAGAATTCTATAAGATTAATAAGAGTTTGCTGGAAGAGAACTTTAAATGGACAAGAGATTTCAACAAACTTCTGGAAAACAAAGCAGGAGATGGAGATGCGCTGTCAGATGAAACAGTGAAGGGACAGCTGCCAGCCAGGGCCACCAAGGAGATGGATCTGTTCAAGAGAATACCAGGGAGACTCCAGGCTGAGTCAACAACAGGGGGCAGTGAACAGGGATGGAGGGGTGACAGCGAGCTCCCCACTCCGCCTCCCCACCCTCTAACAGAGCCTTCAGGCAGCACAGCCAAGTGTAAGGACAGACAAGCATCTGGGGGTTCGTCTCTAAAGGAACAGAACCAACTGTGGCAGCAGGAAATGAGAGATGGCCTGTGGAGGTTTCTGATGTGAATTTTGCTTTCTCGGAGTAAATCCTCCCTGTCAGGGCATTTTGGGGGTGAAGCGAAGCCACACACGCATACACACACACTGAGCTCTATTTAGAATTCCTGCTCAAGGGAGAGGTTGGGTAGAGCAGATATAGACTCTACATACAGATCTTTTCAAGATAGTAGAGAAAGACCTTCATCGTTAATTGTGAAAAGCAACCAAGTCTACCAGGAAAATCAGTACACCGGAGGGGAAAGCTGACACTAAAAAGAAAGGGAGTTAATTCAGGAAACAGAAGAGCACTTGAAAAAGAAGTTAGCTCTAATACAACACAAACAGATTCGAGGTATTACAACCATTAAACAAGACGGAGATGCACAAAAATAAAATGACTGGAGAAAAATAAAGAACTTTAAAAATATTTTTGAAAATATAATCACCAAAATAAAAATTCTGTAAAAGTACTGTGAGATAACAGGAAATTTCTCAAAACATGTTTAAAAAAAAAAAAGACAAAAAGATAGAAAACAGGAAAGAGTAGATTAGAGACAAGCACCAGCGCAAGCAGGTGTGATATCCAACTAAACGCTGCCTGACTGCCTGTGTGCTCAGCAGCGTCCGACTCTTTGCAACCCCATGGACTCTTTGTAGCCCACCAGGCTCCTCTGTCCATTGGACTCTCCAGGCAAAATACTGGAGTGGGTTGCTGTTTCCTTCTCAAGGGTATCCAGGGACTGAACTGGCGTCTCCTGCATGGGCAGGCAGGTTCTTTACCACTGAGCCACCTGGGAAACCCTGACTGATTCCACATTAAATGCCCCCACCCAAGCCCCAACAGGTCACAGAACCATGGTAGCTGCCTGGTTCAAGGGGAATGGAACTGCAGGCTGACTTAAGCCAACAAAATTTTCTCTTTTGAGAAAAAGACTTAGGAAAAACATAGGCTCTCACATGGGCCTAAAACCAAAAGCTCATGTCAAGGCTGGCAGGTATCAATATGTTAGCCCATGGGAAACAGAAGGAAATAGACACAGGAAAGGCAAAATGAGAGAAGAGGCTATGAGACCACGATTCCTGGCTTTTGGGGGCCCATCCCACAGTCCCTAATGGGCCCACTGGCATCATGGAGCTGGGTTGTTAACTCCTACATCTTTAAGTCTTTTTCTATTTTATTTAATTTGGGAGGGCCTCTGTTCTTTGCAACCAATAAACCCTGACTAAAACAGCAAGTATCTGCTTTCTGGAGCCACACGGTAACCAGGAGATGCAACACTGTCTGCTGTACCATGGGCATACCCTGATGCCACCGAGAAGCTGGCAGAACACAACACGGGCTCCCACTGCCTGTCATTCTGTCAGCACGCCACACAGATGGAGCCAGGCAGGACTGCTGAACACCAGTGTGATTATATGTGATCAAATGCTCCAAATAATTAAAATGTCAAAAGCTAGAAGTAAACATACAGTGTACGCAATAAAACTTGAAACTGTGGAACAATTGGAAAAGGAGGAGAATGTTAACCTGTCTTACGATATGGAACAAGAGCACAAATGGTGCAAGATTTGGAAGATCAAGAACAAATCAGTGTGTTTTGTGTCCCCACTGAGTGTTTCAATCAGCCTGAAAAATTAGAAAGCCATGCAAAAATTCTCTTTTCATGACATGAATAAAGCTGATTTACTTAGAAAAGAGTACAGAATGCTATTGTCTAGATTAATTGGAACCAAACAAGAAAAAAATATTCTTTGAAGTTCAAGACATAGAAGGAAATTCTTTCACGCATTTCCTGGCTAGATAACCAGAGTCAAACCATAACATGAAAATCTTAAGCCCATATGAAGCCTTGAAAAATGAATACAGATATTTTCCAACTTAGAATTGTTCGACTTAAGATTCTTATACCTTATGATGGGGCGAAAGCCATACATGCATTCAGCAGAAATGGTACATGGAATTCTGAATTTTGATCTTGTCCCATGCTAGTGATAGGCAGTACCTACACTCTCGAGAAGCTGGGCAGCTCCCAGTCAGGCACAAAAGTGTAAACAACCAATATACTTACTACCATTCACACCCATCAATCGTTTTGTTTTTCACTATCACTATAGCATTGGTCAGGGGAGTGTGCAATTTCCTCGGTTCTGTCTCACTGCAGCAAAAATCTGAAGCGACAGACGGCCCCAGTGTTACAGCTCAGTTTTATTTGGCAAGCAAAGGAAAATACGAGGTGTGAGGGCAGGCCGACCCAAAAGACGTGAAGGGAAGAGAGCCAGAGGCTCAATTTAGGTTCCTCTTTTTATATGTTTTTTTTCCTCCTCCCCTGAGCCTTCCCTATGTAAACTGGGCTAGCCAGGAGGCTGTTTGCTTCACCTGAGGTCCTCCCTCTGGTCCTCGGACCTTCCTTTGTTCTATTTTCATGGGCTTTTCCCTTCTTTGTCTTTTAGCCACCACCATTCTGGACTCCTTTTTCCTATTCTAACTACCTAACACATTCAATACATTACCTGAGATATTATTACCTTTATTATAAAATAGGCTTTGTGTTAGATGATTCTTCCCAATATAGGCTAATATAAGTGTTCTGAACACATTTAAGGTAGGCTGGGCTAAGCTATGATGTTCAGTAAGTGCAGTGTATTAAATGCATTTTCAGCTTAGAATATTTTGAACTTACAATGGGCTTACTGGGATGTAACCCTATCGTAACTCAAGGAAGATCTGTACTGTGCAACTGAGCAGGGAAGAGAAGGGCCACCATGTGAAGGGGAAAGGGATGGAGTGTGTATGTCCCCATGGTTACCAGCCAGACTTGTCTTTCCTAGACTTTCTGATTTCACAAACCAGTAAAATTACACACACACACACACACACACACACACACACACACAGCCAACTCAACTGTCAATTATATAAACATGCATGCATGCTAAGTCACTTCAGTCGTGTCTGACTCTGTGACCCCATGGACTGTAGCCCACCCACAAGGCTTCTCTGCCCATGGAATTCTCCAGTGGATTGCCATGCCCTTCTCCAGGGGTTCTTCCCAACCCAGGGATCGAACCCTCATCTTCGGCATTGGCAGGCGGGTTCTTTACCACTAGTACCACCTGGGAAGCCCCCCACCAATTACCTATATTTCCAAATAAATATAATTTGAGGCCATTACTATCACTAGGTGTTACTACCATTATTTAATTATTTAGAAGACATTTTTATGCCAAGAAAAGTAGGAAGGACTTGATCTCAGCATTTCTAAAGCCCTTGAGAACATCATCACAGGCTGGAAAATACACTTATACTACATCAATTTTGTTTCAGTTTTGTTCAGGTGTTGCATTAGCTCTGATTTTTAATCATTCCCTAACCCCCACGATCCCCCAACTCCATTATTCCATTAGTCCTTACCTCAAAAAGGTTGTCATAAAGTAGGGAAAGCAGTAAATATGCAAGTGGAACACAAGGATAATGCAACATTCGGGAACCCAAAACATGACAGAGATGGCTTCACATACGTAAGGGCTGAAAAGCTTCCCTGGTGGGTTAAGAAAGATAGGCGTGGACACGCGGAGGAGGAGACCTGAGCACATGATGAACATAGTTCAATGTGAACAGAGGGATATCAAAGCAAGAACGGGAATGGTTGCGGAGATGCCAAGGAAGAGGCCTCGGTGGAGGAGAGGACAGACAAGGGGCACTCATGTGACCTGGAACTGGTAAGTTCTGGGGGAGGCTGCAGAGCTGGGACCCTGTTCAGAAGCAGCAAGGAATCTTCAATGGAACTAGCATGACAAAGGAAGTGTATCAGCAATATTAACCCAGCAGAATCTATGAGTTTAGCTTTAAGATTTGGTAACTTGATTAATTTCCTGAGCAGTTAAGCAGTTACCTCTAGTTCTGGCCCAGAAGGTTCTCTTTGAGAAAATCCAGGCCCACCGACCTTCTATGAAATGCACTGCCACTGTCCCTGCACCTACAGCCTTGGGGGCAGTGGCTGTCTTAACACCCCTGAAAATCATTTAATTTGCTTTGTCTCAGGTATGGCTGCCTACTCCTCTAGGATTTTGCTCTTGGTAACATGAAAGTATTCATTGGTGGAAATTAGAAAATGAAAGAGTGCTATTTTAGAAGAGAATCAGAAGTGATCAATTAATAGAAATGTCTACTACATAATTGAAGATTCATTCATTTATTCAACAACGTTTATTGAGCCCGCTATTTGGCAACCAATGACGTGCCAGACAACCAAAATAAGGATACAGGCTCCTGCCCTTGTGAAGCTTACATTCAAGGAGAGATACAGACACAAACAACAAACATAATAAATACAGTATCTACAAGCACGTAAAAAGTGTTTTGGGGAAAAAAAGATGTAAGAGAAAAAGAAAAGGAAAATCTGAAGAAGAAAAAAACTCAAATACTGCTTGAAACTAAGAGATGGGACGAGTTCCCTAAGAGAGGAAACTATCTGGTTAATGCCCTTTTCACTTCTAAAATTCTACCACTCCAGATCAAGGAATTTGACACATACAAACTCAACCTTCTTGTTTACACAGAAGGTGAGATCAAAGCAACACAGAATTGTTGTGGCTTAAATAACAGAGACCCGTCACCAGGGAACTGTCCTCTAACACATGAGGAGATGGAGCCCCACAGCATTTAACTAAGGGGGAGGGTGCAGAATGGGAGTTCCAGAACTCTCTAGCTTCTTGTAACTTTTAATAGCAGAAGCCACTTCAGCCACTTCAAAAGTACTTCAAACCCTACTGGAGGCAAGGAAAAATATTTTTATTACATAAATAAATATTACTATTTATTTATAGCTAATATTACATAATAAGTATATAATATTTTATAGAATATATTTATTTCTATAATATTTTATATTTATATATTATATATAAAGCTAATATAATAATATTATTAGCTATATAATAGCAATAACCAAAATAGCAAACACTTAAGAGAGAACTTACTTGTGCCAGACACTATTCTAGATCCTTGTCGTGAACAATAAACTAATTTAATCCTCACAACAACCCTGTGAGGCTCCACAGTGAGTAGCTTTAACACCACGCCACCCCTTCAATTATTTATGCATACCTTCATAGAGCATAATTCTTACCACTAACTAGAAAACTGACATCTAGATTTTTCACTGGGGCTTGGCAGAATTAGATTATATTTGTATGTCACAATGCAACTATTTTTAAGCTTCATTTGAAGTAAATGTGCTTTAGAAGTAAAGAGAATTTGAAACTATATAATATAATCAATATTATGCTGAGAAACTGGTATTTCAGTAATTCAAAAAAAGGGTCCTCAACAATATGTTTTCAACTAAATACTACTTCAAAGAAATTACTTCAAGACCTTAAGCAAAGTTTTTAAGAAATGAAATCCTGGTTTTCCTGTTTTTGTTTCACTTAAACAAACCTTATGCTTTGGTTTTTTAGAGACAGGGAAGAGAGAGAGAAATACAATGGAAAAAAGTTCTTTCCCTTAGTATTTTTCTAAGCATCTGATGTTTAAAATTTTAGATTAGATTTTAGAAAAATTAGAATCATGATACTTACCAACAATATATAATAACATGGTAATAGAATATAACACATCTTTAAATTTTTAAAAAACAAAATTTGCCTTCTCGATACAAATACAGATTTTGCAAATTCAATTAGAAAATAAAATGTTACGATGTGTCCAAAGTTGATGATCTTTTTGCCTTCGGTTTACTAAGTTTATTTTCATTTCAGTGGACTTTCTTATTAGAGTTTTTACTATATGTCACATACTATTACAATTCACCACATGGATCTGTCTACATTCTCTGGTTGTACTGGAATTTAATCATAAAGAATAATAGTTGAATGCAGGGATCACTGGCTCCAGCTCACAACCATTTTAGAGGTAATGTAATCTGCATAACACAGTAGGTACGTCTACACTATCTGTATGCATAGATCTCAGAGCAACTTCTAATCCTTGACTGATCAAACTGTCCCTCTCTTAACTCCTTATCTTTTTCCTATGAGAGAAGAGAACTGATCTTTCTTACTGGAGCAAGGTAAGGGAGATGCCAGGCTCTCAGCTTTGATACATCAGTGTATTTCAGATCAGACACAAAGAGGAAAACAGCACATGTTGGTTCCTAAATTCAACATTCTTTCGTCATACTTGAGTGAGCGAGTGACAGTCACTCAGTCGTGTCCGACTCTTTGCGACCCCATGGACTGTAGCCCACCAGGCTTCTCTGTCCATGTAATTCTCCAGGCAAGAATACTGGAGTGGGTTGCCATGTCCTTTCTCATACTTAGAAGGATCCTGTTTCACTGCACCATATTTTCAAACATTTAATCCCTCCGACCCTCGGCATACTTCAGAACCTCCACTGGCACACTGCGTATTTCCTTCTCCTTATCTTGACCACCACGGAGGGCCCAACACGAAGCTATGTTTGAATGGTCTACTAATGGCTGTTATTTCAGTGCCAGATGGTGCAAGACACTGGGACAACACTGTCAAGAAAACAAACAAAAGTAGCAGAATCCTTGTCTTCAAACAGCTTTTAACACCAGTGGGATTAGATACGTATACCACTTCTGGCCAGTCACTGTAGCCACAAGGTATAAGGGGAGCCTGAATTAAGGTGTTATAGACATTTAAGGGGGAGGAGGGACTCTGAGCTTTGCTGCAGCCAACATGTGGAGGGAAACATGATCTTTTATAAGATTCAGTGTCCCTGGGGTAAAAATAAACCAGCTGCTCAGGGAAAGAACAACTATTTTTGCTACTGAGATTAGAAAGCAATTCAACCTATGGTTACAGAGAGAGGATTCTGTTCAGTGTAATAAAAATCCTAAGGATATATTTTTACAATAAATAAGGGTAAGTCTGAAGAGGGCTGAGAAGCTCTAATGAAAACTAAGAAATCTAACACTGACGCATCGCAGAAGAGCAGGTTCAGCTCAACCATGACTGCAAACTCCACACCAGCAGAAGGTCCTGAAACGTGACTGACACATTGAGAACACTGCATTTCTCTCGGGGGAATGACTGTCTGCATGCTAAGTCGCTTCAGTTGTGTCTGATTCTGTGTGACTCCATAGCCTGCAGCCCGCCAGGCTCCTCTGTCCATGGGGATTCTGCAGGCAAGAATACTGCAGTGGGTTTCCACGCCCTCCTCCAGGGACTCTTCCCGAACCCAGGGATTGAACCCACATCTCTTACATCTCCTGCATTGGCAGGCAGGTTCTTTACCACTAACACCACCTGGACATGGGGTCTAAATGTGTAAAAATCACTGTGTTATTTAACTGAATTCATTTATCCTTACGCAAACAGAATCGCAAAGATACTCTGATGTCAACATTTGACATGTAAATAGAAAGTAGGTCATCAGCTGAAACAGATAAAAGTGACATATCTTAGAATCACTATTTTAAAAGACAATGTTCCTAAAAATATCTCATTTGATATTCACTTAATTCTACAAAGTTTTTGTACCACTTCTTCCCAGGTGGTGTTAGTGGCAAAAAATCTGCCTGCCAATGCAGGAGATGTAAGAGATGCAGTTTGCATCCCTGGGTCAGGAAGACCCCCTGGAGTAGGAAAGGGCAACTCACGCCAGTATTCTTGCCTGAAGAATCCCATGGACAGAGGAGCCTGGCTGCCTACAGTCCATAGAGTCTCAAAGAGTCAGCCACGACTGAAGCAACTGAGCACAAAGTTTTCAGTTCAGTCAGTTCAGTCGCTCAGTCATGTCCGATCCTTTGGGAAGCCATGGACGACAGGCCTCCCTGTCCACCACCAACTCCTGGAGCCCGCTCAAACCCATGTCCATCAGGTCGGTGATGCCATCCAACCATCTCATCCTCTGCCATCCCCTTCTCCTCCTGCCTTCAATCTTGCCCAGCATCAGGTCTTTTCCAAGAAGTCAGTTCTTCGCATCAGGTGGTCAAAGTATTAGAATTTCAGCTTCAGCTTCCAATTAATATTCAGGACTGATCTCCTTTAGTATGGACTGGTTGCATCTCCCTGCAGTCCAAGAGACTGTCAAGAGTCTTCTCCAACACCACAGTTCAAAAGCATCAATTCTTCAGGGCTCAGCTTTCTTTATAGTCCAACTCTCACATCCATACGTGACTACTGGAAAAACCATAGCTTTGACTAGATACCTTTGTTGGCAAAGTAATGTCTCTGCTTTATAATATGCTGTCTAGGTTGGTCATAACTTTTCTTTCAAGGAGTAAGCATCTTTTAATTTCATGGTTGCTGTCACCATCTGCAGTGATTTTGGAGCCCCAAAAATAAAGGCTCTCACTGTTTCCATTGTTTGCCCATTTATTTGCCATGAAGTGATGGGACTGGTTGCCATGATCTTTGTTTTCTGAATGTTGTGTTTCAAGCCAACTTTTCCACTCTCTTCTTTCTCTTTCATCAAGAGGCTCTTTAGTTCTTCTTCACTTTCTGCCATAAGAGTGGTGACATTTGCATATCTGAAGTTATTGATATTTCTCCCAGCAACCTTGATTCCAGCTTGTGCTTCATCTAGCCTAGCATTTTTCATGATATACTCTGCATATAAGTTAAATAAGCAGGGTGACAATATACACCCTAGACGTACTCCTGTCCCTATTTGGAACCAGTCTGTTGTTCCATGTCCAGTTCTAACTGTTGCTTTTTGAATTGCATACAGATTTCTCAGGAGGCAGGTAAGTATTTTCCACACTTCGTTGTGATCTACATAGTCAAAGGCTTTGGCATAGTCAATAAAGCGGAAGTAGATGTTTCTCTTGGAGAAGACAATGGCAACCCACTGTAGTACTCTTGCCTGGAAAACCCCATGGACGGAGGATCCTGCTAGGCTGCAGTCCATGGGGTCGCTAAGAGTTGGACACGACTGAGCGACTTCACTTTCACTTTTCACTTTCATGCATTGGAGAAGGCAATGGCAACCCACTCCAGTGTTCTTGCCTGGAGAATCCCAGGGACGGGGGAGCCTGGTGGGCTGCCGAATATGGGATCGCACAGAGTCGGACACGACTGAAGCGACTTAGCAGCAGCAGCAGCAGATGTTTCTCTGGAATTCTCTTGCTTTTTCTATGATCCAAGGGATGTTGGCAATATGATCTCTGGTTCCTCTGGCTTTTCTAAATCCAGATTGAACATCTGGAAGTTCTTGGTTAATGTACTGTTGAAGTCTGGCTTGGAGAACTTTGAGCATTACTTTGCTAGCGTGTGAGATGAGTGCAATTGTGCAGTAGTTTGAGCATTCTTTGGCATTGCCTTTCTTTGGGACTGGAATGAAAACTGACCTTTTCTAGTCCTGTGGCCACTGGTGAGCTTTCCAGATTTGCTGGTAGATTTGCTGGCATATTGAGTGAAGCACTTTTCACAGCATCATCTTTCAGGATTTGAAATAGCTCAACTGGAATTCCATCACCTCCACTAGCTTGGTTCATAGTGATGTTTTCTAAGGCCAACTTGACTTCACATTCCAGGATGTCTGGCTCTAGGTGAGTGATCACACCATCGTGATTATCTGGGTCATGAAGATCTTTTTCGTACAGTTCTTCTGTGTATTCTTGCCACCTCTTCTTAATATCTTCTGCTTCTGTTAGGTCCATACTGTTTCTGTCCTTTATTGTGCCCGTTTTTGCATGAAATATTCCCTTGGTATCTCTATTTTCTTGAAGAGATCTCTAGTCTTTCCCATTCTATTGTTTTCCTCTATCTCTTTGCACTGATCACTGAGGAAGGTTTTCTTATCTCTCTTTGCTATTCTTTGGAACTATGCATTCAAATAGGCATATCTTTCCTTTTCTCCTTTGCCTTTTACTTCTCGTTTTCTGTACCACTTAAATTTACCTCAGCATAGGTTCACAGTTTTCCCATTTTATAAGAAAGGACAGGGTTGTTTGAGGGAAGGACGAGACTTTGTCAAGTTTAAAATTGGTGTGTGGGGTGGGGGTGGGCGGTGAATTTCTGCTGGAGGCTACACAGCGCAAATTTAATAATCACAGATACCCCTTAATTATTTGGCTTTTTTAATTTAAAAGACTTTTGTTATAAAGGATCTAATCACTGAATGCAAAAGTTTCCTCCTAAAAAAGAAAAGACCTTTCTTTAGAGGACAGAATCCAGGATTCTGGATTCAGGATTCAGACTGGCAGGAAGAGGTCAATTCTTTTTATACAAGCAGTGAACTGCTCATTGCTCAACAGTGAACAATATCCAGTCTTCTGAGGCAGGATTTGCACACACTGATTGGAAATAAAAGTGTTACTAGATCAGTTCAGTTCAGTTCAGTTGCTCAGTCATGTCCAACTCTTTGCGACCCCATGAATCGCAACACATCAGGCCCCCCTGTTCATAACCAACTCCCTGAGTCCACCCAAACCCATGTCCATTGAGTCAATGATGCCATCCAGCCATCTCATCCTCTGTCGTCCCCTTCTCCTCCTGCCCTCAATCTTTCCCAGCATCAGGGTCTTTTCCAATGAGTCAACTCTTCGCATCAGGTGGCCAAAGTATTGGAGTTTCAGGTTCAACATCAGTCCTTCCAATGAATATTTAGGACTGATTTCCTTTAGGATGGGCTGGTTGCATTTCCTTGCAGTCCAAGGGACTCTCAAGAGTCTTCTCCAACACCACAGTTCAAAAGCATCAATTCTTCTGCGCTCAGCTTTCTTTATAGATCATGTCAGCTCAAACTGCAACGATTAGTCCCAGGCCGTTAATAACATCAACTCCAAGGTTCCAAATGAAACAACTATTACAGTTTATGAAAGACTGACCAAAAATTCCAACAATTTTACAAAGACTGGTTCACCTGGAAATGAATAACTCATCAAGAGGCAGAGTGGGCTGGGTCAGTGTGCAAACATTTACACATGAACTTGGCTCCTGCTGTTGCATCATTTTTCATTTAGTTTTATTGTCCTTGACTATATGTATCATTTGCCAGAAAAAAACTATCAATTAAGACAAAGTTCATAGAGAACAAAGAACTTATAAATTTAAAATGTGATAAGTCTTTGTATTTACGTACTGACCTATAACATCCTATGTATAACTCATTCATATAGTGAACAGCATAGTGGCACTATTTATTTAGTCCTCATCTCATCCTTCCCAGGTGGTGCTAGTGATAAAGGATCCACCTGCCAATGCATGAGATGTAAGAGACGAAGACTGGATCCCTGGGTCAGGAAGATCCCCTGGAGGAGGGCATGGCAACCCACTTCAGTATTCTTGCCTAGAGAATCCCATGGACAGAGGAGTTTGTTGGGCTACAGTCCATAGGGTCACACAGAGTTGGGCACGATTAAAGTAACTTAGCACGCATGCACATCTCATTCTACAAAGAATCTGAGATGGTCTGAGAAATGCGTGTATTATGGAAGGAAATTAAAAATCATGACCAAGCAAAGCTCACTTGGGAAACACAAACATTAAAACTGGAACAATCCAGAGAAGATTTGCATGACCCCTGCACAGGGATGCCACGCAAATTTGTGAACCAATGATATTTTTAAAGACTCATGACCAAGGAATGCATAAATTAGAGAAGAAAATGGAAGACTGTGCCTGGTATAAGAAATACTGGTATAGAACTCAGATATAGAGACCTATTTGAGTCCTGCACAGTGACTATAGCTAAGCAGGGAATCTGAGTGCTTCCTAGAAGCCATGATGAAAAAGTAAATGTGATCAGTTATATGATTTTTCTATGAGGAACAAACAGTTCTACTCCTCCAGGGAAGCAAAGCTGTTTTTGAACACTTGCTGTGAAACAGCTGCTCTAGGAGACGCAGAAAGACATGATGGAAAAATTTCCCAATATCTCAAATAAGATCACAAAGCTGGTTTTGTTTTTTGTTTTTTTTTTTATGTTGTCCCAGATTAAAACCAAATTCTACAATGGAATCAACATCATGTAGCTCAGGAGCCCAAATTTTCCCAGCAACATGGTGGATTGAGCTGAGAGTAAAAACCTGGAAGTCCAACAGTGTAGTTCAAGAGATTATTAGCACTAAAGTGCAAGAACAAAAATTAAAATAAATCACCAAAATTACGATGCTTAAGTTTCCATCCTCACCTCCTTTCTTTAAACAAGTCAGTCCCTGGCCAGTGTGATTTAGCCCACAAACAGAACCACTCTTCACTTTCACTTTCTATTACCATTCCAACCTACACCTTCCAACCCAGAGCTAAAGTATTATCTTCATTTACTTATCTGACATTTCTACCTCAAGGTCCCACCAGTACCAACTCCACAAGTCCCAAACTAATCTGTTATCTGACCTCTCAAACACATTTTTCCTTCTGCCATCCTCAGCTTGTCATAAAAACCCTATCCTCGGGACTTCCCTGGCGGTCCAGAGGTTAAGACTCTGTGCTTCTACTGCAGAGGGCACAGGTTTGATCCCCGGTTGGGAAACAAAGATTCTGCATTCCTTATAGTGTGACCCCCTACCGCAAAAAATCCTATCCTCTTAGTCATCTGGGCTTACATCCGTGCGATCAGTTTTCTCCTCCTTTTCCTTAACTGCCCACATCCAATCAGTAGTCTGCCTTACTATTCTACCTGTCCACGTTCTCTAATCCAGTCCCAGGCCCACTTTTCTAGATCATATCCCCAATACCTCGGGGCCATCAGATCACATGCCTTCCTGAATTATCTCCCAGCTATCTCTCTCTCCACTCCAATTTCTCAGATATGCTACTGTAGAAGAATGTTCCTAAGGTTGGGACTATGTCAGTCCACTAAAAAAAAAGAAAGAAAGAAACCTGTAACAGGTTCCCTTCCGCTTACTTGAAGCAAATCTGTCTACCTAAGCCCCCATGGCCTTCTTTCTCACATAGCTTGTGCTCCAGCCAGTCTATAAGCCCTTAAGTCTAGCCACTCCTGCTATAAGCTGGATCTTCCCTTTTGTTCATGGTTGTAAATCCACGAGACGCCCTTCCCTTCATATCTGCATATTTAAGGATCAAGCTGAAATGTCACCTCACTCAGGAAGCCTTCTGTACTTCTCTCTGTGAGAAGTAACACTTCCTCCTCTCCATCCTCCTGCACTTGTCTAGGGCTATTAGCCCAGAGAGGAATTAGCACATTCTATCCTCAGCCCCTCCCTGTCGAGCCTATGCTTGAGGCTGCTCCACAATCGCCATCCCAAACACACATCTGGTTCGGGCAGCTCCCTGTCGTCCCTCAGGTTTCACATCCCTCCAGTCACCCACAGCATTCTGTTCCTACATGAATCACTGCACATATTGATTCTACTGTAGTTCACTGTTTATGCATCTGCCTCCTCCAGGGCAAGGATCAAATCTTATTTATCTCTGCAAGCTGACATAGCCAGCTATCCGCACGCCATCCGAGCTCCACTCCCTGCAGAACAAGTCTTCTCTTGCTTACTTATTGTGTGTCTCTTCCACTAGAACATACTACGTGAGGATACAGAGTTCGCTTGCGTTAATCTCATCTTTCTTCCCAGCATCTACAGCAGTGTCGGGCACAGACTAGGCAATCCAAAGCTAAGCATTAATTGATAAGCAGCTGAATGGTTCCAAGTGTCTAGGCCAGTCCTAGAACACCACAGTGACCCTCCCCCAAAGTCTGTTGAATGAATTCTGTCTTGTATATAAAAGTTATTATTAAACGTATTTTACAAGCTCTGACAGTTGGGTGATCTTGATATCCTACTCTGGCTCCTAGCATGGTGCTTTATAGGAAACCCATTGGCTCAGATGGTAAAGAATCCATCTACAATGCAGGAGATCTAGGTTTGATCCCTGGGTCGGGAAGAACCCCTGGAGAAGGGAATGGATACACACTCTAGTATTCTTGCCTGGAGAATCCCATGGACAAAGGAGCCTGGCGGGCTACAGTCCATGGGGTCACAAACAGTCGGACACAACCTGAGCAACTAATACACGCGGTGCTTTATACATATGAAGTCCTTGATAGATTTCTGAACAAATGATTTCGTAAATCATTAATACATTACTTGAGCTTTTATGTTCTAAATCTGGATTTGTTTCACCTTGTCAATAAGGGAGAATCAGGGGACTTCCCTGGTGATCCAGTGGTTAAGTCTCTGTGCTGCCAATACAGGGGGCACAGGTTCGATCCCTGGTCGGAGAACTAAGATTCCACGTGCTGTGCAGTGCGACCAAAAAATAAATAAATAAAATACAACTCATTTTATTTCTTATGACACAGGATGCCAGGGGAAAGACAGCACTGCAGAGGGAAGATCACCAGCGATGCTGTCAGAATGGTCAGGGTTGGGGCCCCGTTCTGTTTCTGTTCACCTCTGTGGCTCTGAGCACACTATTTAACCTCTCTTCACTTCAGCTTCCTCCTTAGCAGGCCAGGAGGACCTCTCATGCAAAGTGGTCTATTCACTTCACAGCTAAATGAACAGCCTGTCCTAAGTCCTCTATTACCCCTCCTTTATCAGGGTCATGTTAGAAAATCTTAATATATATTCACTGAACTTGAGTGGGTCATTATTTCAAACAGTACAGGCTTTGTCCGTGTGTAGGTGCTCAGTTGCTCAGTCGTGTCCAACTCTTTGTGACCCCAAAGACTATAGCCCGCCAGGCTCCTCTGTCCATGGAACTCTCCAGGCAAGAATACTGGAGTGAGTTGCCATTTCCTCCTCTAGGGGACCTTCCTGACCTAGGGAATGAACTTAAGTCTCCCGAAAATCGTTAAGTGATAGTAGCTAAGGCCTTCCCCAGTGGCTCAGTGGTAAAGAATCTGCCTGCAATATGGGACATGTAGGTTTGATCCCTGCATCAGAAAGATCCCCTGGAGGAGGGCATGGCAACCAACTCCAGTATTCTTGTTTGGAAAATCCTATAGTCACAGGAGCCTGGCAAGCTACAGTTCATGGGGTCACAAAGAGTCAGACACGACTGAAGCAACTAAGCATGCATGCACGCATAGTGGCTAAAAAAATAAATTAATAAAAATACTGAATAATCTTGAATACCAGAAGTTGACAAGAACGCCTGATATTTTTCAGTGGCAGAATCTGATCGCAGTTCTGAGATGTTTCACACTAACAGGGACTTTTCCTAAACAAAGAACTCAACATCTAAGGAATTTAAAACACTTGATAATAGTTCATTCAACTCCCTATTACAATACTTACTGGTATAAAACAAAAAAATTGCAAGAAGTATCTTGCCCATGGAGGATGGGAAGCACCAGGATGAAGTGAACAACTTGAGAGTAAAATGTATCCCCCTTTCTCACTGCCAGAAGCAAAAGTGAGACATCGTTACAGCATCAAGAGCAACTTCATTAAAGTTAACAAGAACACCAAATTCCACACATCTACAGGAATATTAGTCCCTTCAAAGACTACATGCTCATCACAAAAATGCCCGCCAATGCTCAAGATGTCTTAGCAGAAACTCTTTTAAGGCTGCTTTCACGTATATAACATCTTTTTGAAAACTTCAACTGTGACAAATCTGGGTCTTTGAAAGCGGAAGTTGAGATCTGTGAGCTGGAAATACATTTAGAAAATAAAGGGAATCACTGAGCTGGATATTATTTTTAATCAAAAGAACAAGTGCTTTTTTTATGTGGCTTGAAAACTGCTTCCAAAGACAATTCTTGAAAACTATTCCAAATTCCCCTTCTAAGAGCAGCAGCTATGGGATGAGCAGGCAACCTCCCTAGGTGACTTCTCTGAAGAGCCTGTTTCACTTTTTAGGATGTCTTTAGTATTGGGGTTGTACATTCACTTAATTAGGTAACAGCTCTCTCTGATTCCATTTTTTCACGTTATTCATTCATTCAACAAATATTTATAGTGCTCCTAAATCTCTGCCAAGTACTGTGCTAAGTCCTAGGGAGATGATGGTGAGCAGGCCTCTCTACCTGCCTCATGAAGACGATTTACAGAAGCACACAAATTACAACCATTAAGTCAATCCAACGGGAGAAAAAAAAGATAGAGGGTGATGCAAAAACCTATTAAAAATTACTAAAGAAGACAATGAGATGAGACAAACTTTATTTAACACTTCATGAAGTCAACAGTCTCCTTGTGGAAACTGTAAAATGGGGCAGAAGACTGGAAGCTTTCACAGGATAAAGAATAAAGAACAAGGAAGGGAAAAACAGAAGACACCAGTGATACCCAGGGCCATGCAGTCACCCTTGTCTGCAGTGGGAAGTCTCAGAGCTGACCTGGTGCTTGTGGACCGACTGACTAGTTATACTTCCTGGGCTCCTGGTCAAGCAGAGTAGGTTCAGGGACACTCTGTTGTTGTTCAGTCGCTAGTCTTGTCTGACTCTTTGCGACCCCTGGACTGCAGCACGCCAGGCCTCTTTGTCCTTCACTATCTCCTGGAGTTGGCTCAAACTCGTGTTCACTGAGTCGGTGATGCCATCCAGCCATCTCCTCCTCTGTCGTCCCCTCCTCTTCCTGCCCTCAATCTTTCCCAGCATCAGGGTCTTTTCCAGTGAGCTGACTCTTCACATCAGCTGGACAATGTACTAAGGCAGCAGGTTCAGCATCAGCCCTTCCAATGAATATTCACGATCGATTTCCTTTAGGATGGACTGGTTTGATCTTTTTGCTGTCAAGAGTCTTCTCTAGCACCACAATTAGAAAGCATCAATTCTTCAGTGCTCAGCCTTCTTTCCAGTTCAACTCTCACATCCGTACATGACTACTAAGAAAACCATAGCTTTGACTATACGGACCTTTGTTGGCCAAGTGATGTCTCTGCTTTTTAATACACTGTTTAGGTTTGTCATAGCTTCTCTTCCAAGGAGCAAGGGACACTGGAATTATCTAAGTGTCAGTTTGCAGACTGAACACCCCACGCTGGGCAGGAGCAGTTCCATCCAGGGCCTAGAAAGTTATTTTAACAAGCCTATAACAATGTGACCCAGCTAGTGTAAAGAGGCTTTCTAAGGAGATGCAGTTTTTTGTTTTGGCGGTGCTAGTTCTTTTTGTTGCTGTGTATAGACTTTTTCTCGTTGCAGCAAGCAGGGGGCTCCTCTCCAGTTGTAGTGCTCAGGCTTCTCATCTCGGTGACTTCTCTTATTGCAGAGCACAGGCTCCAGGAGGTCAGGATTCAGGAGTCGTGGTACACGGGCTTAGCTCCTCCACGGCATGTGGGAACTTTTCAGACCAGGGATCGAACCTGTGTCCCCCACACTGGCAGGCAGATTTCTTATCCACTGCACCACCATGGAAGTCCAGAGATGTCATCTGAACTGAAGATAATCAGCAGTTTACTAATTAAACAAAGAGCACTACGAGGGGAAAGGTATGGAGACGGGGTAGAGCAGAGGAGAATGCTGTTTCAAGTAGCATGAACAGCATGTGCAAAGGCGCTGTGGTTTGTGTTTTTTTAAAGACTATGGGCACATTAAGAAATGAAAGAAAGATCGCAGTGCTAAAGCACTACTTCAATACTAATGAGAATACCAGCATTGAGGGAATACTAGTGAGAATACTAGCGTTGAGGGAATACTAGTGAGAATACTAGTATTGCATGCATACTAGTGAGAATACTAGCATTGAGTGAATACTAGGAATACTAGTTTTGCATGAATACTAGTGAGAATACTAGCATCGAGAAGTGTCTCCATACTAGTGAAAAATGGTCCAGGATGAGGCTGGCAAGGTAGTTGGCTGTACTCCACAGAGCCTGGCACATATTAAGGATCTTCACTTACCTTAAGCATGATGAGAGGCCTCAACTGGACTTTCACATGCGAAGGAGGATGGGAAAGAGACACCATAAAATCAACATTATTTAATGTCACCAAGGCTGGAGTAAAGAACCAACTGGAGAGTGGACAGAAGAGAAGCAGGAAGACCAGTTAAGAAGATATTCTAATAATCTACAAGAGAGGGTGGAGATAACACAGATGAGAGAAAGGGGTGGATGTGAGAGGCATTGGATGTAAAAGCAGTAAAAGTTAGGATGTATTCTGTATTTGTTATTTACTCAAAGATAATACTTTCGCTTTGCCTAAGAATTCCTCATTTGCTAATCAGTTGCAAACCAAAACACATAATGCAAATGTCAGAGTTCTTTTTCAATCGCGTTCCACATATTTTATCTTTTATATAAAGAAGAAAAAATAGCAAAGAGAAAAACAAGACTTAAGAAGTATTTCATTTTATGTAAAAATGTGTGCTCCTGAAAAACTGAGTTGCACCTGGGTAATAAAAGAACCGATACCTTTTTACTGAGTAAATATTTTTCTTGCACATAAATACACTAAAAAATGCAGAACAGATTCTCATGATACTATATCAAGTCAAATGTAAACCATTATCTCAATGATTTCCATACACCATTTCTCTTTTATTACAGGGTACATAAATCAGGTGATTTTACAACTCTAAAAGGAGGGAATGGCTGAGAGATTTAATAATCACTATCAAGTTTTATAATAAACCATTTAGTAAGCAACTAGAATGCCCAAGAGGCTTGCAGTGATTTAAATCTATTGTTTCACCAATGATTTCACTGGTTCCCTGATAATTCTCTGATGGACAGGGAAGCCTGGTGTGCTGCAGTCTGTGGGGTCGCAAAGAGTCGGACATGACAGAGCAACTGAACTGAACTGAATGATTTCACCCACACGGAAAAGTCTATCTTACTATGATATGCTACTTCTAATCCATACCCTCCAAAAAAATACAGCTTTCCAGTAGGCCTGGGTTAGTTACCCTGTCACAGCAATGTAGCAGGTCTGCCAAAAGTCCACTCGTGTTTTTCTGTGTGGTGGTGCATGCTCAGTCGTGTCTGACTCTTTGCAACTCCATGGACTGCAGTCTGCTAGGCTCCTCTGTCCATGGACATTTCTAGGTAAGAATACTGGAGTGGGTTGCCATTTCCTTCTCCAGGGGATCTTCCCAACCCAGGGATCGAACCTGTATCTCCCGAGTCTCCTGCATTGCAAGCAGATTCTTTACCACTGAGCCACCTGGGAAGCCCCCATAAGACGGTATAAAGTTCAAAATATAGTCAGCCTTATAAACTCCATGATTACACAAAAAGTCAAATTTTGTCATGAATTTGCCACATGTTCTTGTGTTTGATGTACACAGGCCAATTTGGGCCATACTTAGAACAAACATAAAGGAGGAAACTGGGTTTTAGTAGTCTCATATATCAACAACAAATGTACCAGCTGAAGTCTAACGCCATGAGCTAAAAAAAAAAAGACAGTCTAACTTTGAGATTTTGCAACTAGATTCTACACCACTCCTTGAAAATACAGTTTTCAACTTGGAGAGAAACAGATTCAATATAAAAATCACTGAAGAAAGAATATAAAACTACAGCATGTTGATAAACTGACTTCTAAAGGCTAAATGCACATTTAAAAATGCTGCTTTTGGCGACTTAAGCCACAACCCAGGCATTATTTGACTGCAGACTCTGCATATGAATTTCTGTTTTCTTCCTTAAAAAAAATCATTAAGCAACTAAAGTGTGTGTGAAGTAACCTGAATCACCTAAAACACAGTTTTGACAGTCATTATACTTTATAACACACTTAAGCTGAATTGGGCATGCAGAAATATAACTTCTGATATGCAACAACAGCTCTTTGTGGTTGTTTTTAAATGTATGCCTTGAAATCTTTCCAGCACAGAGGTAAAGAAGAGAAATCATGAAAAATCTCATTATCTTTTACTTTTCAGGAAAAACAAAGTAGATTAGAATTAAGAATTAAAATCTCAAGCCTTACAAAATTAAAAAAGTAATTCACAGAAAAATATTTATTACTATTGACTACGCCAGTGTACTCTATTGGAGAAGGCAATGGCACCCCACTCCAGTACTCTTGCCTGGAAAATCCCATGGACGGAGGAGCCTGGTAGGCTGCAGTCCATGGGGTCTCGAAGACTTGGACACGACTGAATGACTTCCCTTTCCCTTTTCACTTTCATGCACTGGAGAAGGAAATGGCAACCCACTCCAGTGTTCCTGCCTGAAGAATCCCAAGGACGGGGGAGCCTGGTGGGCTGCCGTCAATGGGGTCGCACAGAGTCAGACACGACTGAAGCGACTTAGAAGCAGCAGCAGTGTACTCTGTATGCCAAGTTTGCTGCTCACCGGGACGTTTTATGATCACATTAAAACACAGTTGAAAGAGGAGTGAGTGTGTGAGTGACAGTTGCTTGAAAGAAGAGCCCTACAGTAAAAAGGTTGACCGTTTCTTGATTTTATCTACTTGACAAAGGTGTCATGATAAGTCACATGGCCCATGAGTTTCCAAAGCTGACTGTTGCTTCACACACTTACCAGTATTTTAGTGAGGAAGAGTAAAGTGGGTTTTCATCTAAGACTCAGGTCTTACAATTTCTGTATTCCAAGTGAAGGGATATTCACTCACCCCTTACTTTTCTTAAGAAGTGCAAACAAGTATGTCCAAAAAGGTAGTGAAAACCTGAAGGATTAATGAGGATATTAGACATCTCATATGTAATTTTATTTTTTGGCCCCACATTGCAGCTTGTGGGATCTCAGCTTCCCAATCAGGGATCGAACCCAGGCCCTCAGCAGTGAAAGTGCAGAGTCCGGACCACTGGATCATCAGGGAATTCTCTAATATCTAAGTTTTATGAACAGAAAAAAAAATGAAGCTTTTATTTATCAGGGCTTGATACGGTATGTTCCAAATTCTGAAAGGAACTTACACTAAGGCATTTTGATTTGCCTGTTCTGTTTGTTTTTATGTATGATGAACTACCATCACTCAGGCCAGCAATTAACTATGTATAGCTATTCACAACCTGCCATTCCCACTTCTTGCCTCTGCCGGGTTGTTTAAATCAAATTTCAGGACTTCCATGGTAGTCCGGTGGTTAAGACTCCATGCTTCCACTGCAGGGGGCCCAGGTTCAATCCCTGGTCAGGAAGCTCAGATCTCACATGCCTCAAGGCATGGCCCAAATCATACATCATATCTGGGATAAGAAAAAAATGGCCTGCAAAGATATGTCACTTCCCAATCCCCAGATGCTCTGAATATTAGTTTATATAGGGGAAAAAATACAGCTATAACTTTCAATCTTAAGGAGGAGTTCATGTTGGATTACCCAAGTAAGTCCTAAATGCAATCCCACGTATCCTTATAGGAAAGAGGTAGAGGAGATAAGACACAGACATACCAAGAGGAGAAAGCCAAGTGAGGTGGGACAGACCAAGGACAGCTTCCAGAGAAGAAGAGAGAATTCTCCCCTAGCATCGCTCAGGGACCATGGCCTTGCCTACTCCTTGATTTTAGACTTTGAGCCTCCAGAACTATGAGAGAATAATTTCTGTTGTTTAATCCACCCAGTCTGTGGTAATGTTACCATAGTTATAGGAAACTAATACAATATTATACAAACTGATAATTTTTTCATTATGTATATTTAAGAAATACTCTTTTTAAAATAATACCATGATTATTCCCTTTGTTAAAGTCCTTTAATGTGTCTAAATCCAGAGTTTAAATTTCCCAAATTACCTCAATTTCATATTTGTAATTTATAACTTTGTGGTGATTTAGCCAAATCAAGATACAAAAATACTTATGTCTCTTAAGTCTCAAGGCAACTTTTTAAAATATAATAAATAAATAAAAACACTTATCTGACACTGACTTTGGGGAAAAAAATAATAGTTCTTCCTTCTTTGTTTTTCTTGCTATTTATTTACTGAACAAATAAAATAACTTGTTCTGCAGAAATATCTACATTCTGGATTTGGTGGATCACATCTCCACGGTATTTTTAAACATGCTCCCCTTTTTCCTGTGCTTCTTATAAACTAGCAGTTAGAGACAAAGTCTTGATCAGAATCATATTCAGGTTTTTGATAAGAAATGTCAAATGGTTCTATATATTTCCTATTTTATCCAATTAGGGGGCACGCATTTACTTTTTTCTCTTTTTGTAACGTTAACACTGATCGGTGGGTACAGGGATTCTCTGTCTGATGTTACAAATTATAAAGTTCCCAATTTCCTTTGACCTAAGTTTCAGGAGTCACTGACAATCATTCCCTAGGTTGTTACTTCATTACGGGTAATAAAATGATAGTATTTTCTTTATGTCATTCCTTCTGCACTTATGAGTTGGAATTCTAAAAATCAGGTTTTTGTCCAAACCACTTGTTGGTTCTTCTGGAATACAGCATTGGTTTTTTAAACAACAGGAAAAGTAAGGTAAGTGCTTGATAACATCTTTTTAAGGTAGTATCAGGACAGATATCCACCTCTTGACTATTAAGACTACCCTGGTCTGACTCAATGAGTCTAACATCTGAAATGCACCCCACTTAGTCCTCAAGTTACCAGTTCAAACACTCCACCTACAATATGAAACCATTTTTAAAGAACAAAAGGCGGGACCCAACATGACTATGTCGACTTGATGTCGATTCTCAGGATTTACGCCCAATCAGATCAGCCCAAACTCTTCAACCAACCCCTTCGAACCAGTCAGCTTGAGGCTACCAGATCCTGTTTCACTGATACAACCCATCTTCTCATTCTGGACTTGGTGCCTTTGGTTGGTGTTCTGCACACCTGACGCTCTCCCTGCCACCAGCTCAAGCTGTCCTTTTTGCCCTCAGCAGTAAACATAGCTCCTGCTCTGGCATCCAGCACCCACCCTTCCTCTGAGAATGGCACGATCCTTCTTTCAGGAGACTGCTCCTTTTCCCCACCCAAACGATGTGTTTCTAGATGGGGTTGCCAATTACCAAATAACATGTGCTGCCAGCCACAAAGAAAAGAGTACCATCCAAGGGAGGTAAACCAGAGGCAGCCCTGGGATTCTGAGATGTAGATTAAAAGCTCAGGCCCTCTTTCTGGGTGATCCTTGGCTTTCGAGCAGCCATGCCCTCAGCCACACAGGAAAACTGACCCAGAGAGAAGTAGAGAAAAAAAAGCTGACCCAGAGAGAAGCAGGGAAAAGACATAGAGACTCTCAGTGGCACAGGAGTTTCCAGCTTTGGCTTCCAATACCTCCTTCACTTCTCTCATACCTTTGACCACGTGAGTCAATAAATTCCCTTTCCATATAGTTGAAATTTCTATAACTTATAACCAAAGGAATCCTAATACAAAATCCCCACCACAGTGACCTCTACATTTCTGGTTTCTTATGCTTACTTTCTGTACAAATAACACTTAATCACAAGCTGTCCTAATTTTTTGTGTGTCAAATACATGTCTGTCAACATCTTTTGTGGCCTTTCAGACATATTAACTCACATAACTTTTGAAAGAATCCCACTAATAATCCCTAGAAGAGTGCTAACAGAGCTTTAGTACATAAATAACAATTACCATGCACTGATTATTACCTCCATGGTAAGCATTTCAGATGTGTTATCTTATTTAACCCTCAAGGAAAATTCCTGCGGTAGGAGAGGGGGGAGCACTATAAACTTGGGCTTCCCCGATGGCGCAAGTGGTAAAGAATCCACCTGCCAATACAGGAGATGCAGGAGATGTAGGTTTAATCCCTGGGTCAGGAAGATCCCCTGGAGGAGGAAATGGCAACCCACTCCAGTATTCTTGCCTGGAGAATCCCATGGACAGAGGAGCCTGGTAGGCTACAGTCCATGGGGTTGCAAAGAGTTGGACATGTCTGAGCACAAAAACATAAAGAAGCTAAGGTTCATCACAGGAAAGTAACATGTTCAAAGACACAGTTATTAAATAGTAAAGCAGAGGTCTGAACCAGATTTGTGTCCAAATTGCACCTTCTCTCCACCATGCCCATGTTGCGTCCCACAACAATAAATACTTGCTAATTAACTTACCAGAGAGTATAACTCACCAAAGACCTCCATTTAACCCCTGACTCTCCATTGACCTCAAAGTGCATGCCCTTCATCATTAAGCATAACATTAATATATGGGTGCATAAATAAATTAGCTATATGAAAATAAGTACTTTGAAAAAGTTATAATACAATTTCTCCAAAACTGCTACTGGCAGCCTGAAGACAAAATGCTGGCATTCCTCTTAAGGAAGAGGTAAAAGGATGAATATTTAAGACCCCTCTGCCTGAACAAGATGTATACAACTCCCCTGGCGGTGATATTTCAAAACAGCAAAAGGAGATTTGTGAGAGCCTGTCGATGTGTGACACGCCTTCAGCTCTGCAATTGCTCAGAGGAACATTCCCGTGTCATCATTAGACACTAATAGTTATTGAGCACTCCCATGGCTTGGAGGCAAGAACAGCAGCCCTTTAGGAAGAAAATGGCTCCATCTTCTTAGCTCAGTGTCGACAGACCAGGAGGACAGGAACGGCAGTTTACTGGCAGAGACCCCAAAGATCAACAGTTCCCATCTCTACAGGATCTGCGTCCTTCAGGCCAAGGTTTTCAATTCCATGCTTCTGTCTCCAATTGCTGCTGGAACTACTCTATTAAAACTAACTTTGAGGCAACAACTGTCTTCAGCATCTACCCAAGGAATTTCCAACGAGAAGTGCCCCATACACGAGCTGGTGTGGTCTGTCTCTTTTTTTTCCTTCCTCACTTTTACCACTCTCCTTGGGGGCCTTATACCATATATACATTCTTCTGAGGAAGACAGTGATTGTTTCTAAGAAGGCCAGAGCTGCTATCAAAGAGGCATGCTCCTTAGTTATAAGTTGGCAAGAGCACAGCCAAGGGGAGAGTGTGCCCAGCACACACTGGAGAATGGCTGTACCCCTTGATGGCACGAGACTTTGCTAATCTGCACACTCCGGTGAAAGACAAGCCCTAAAGCACTCATGGCGTCACGGGCACAGAACGACTTCAGATGAGGCTGTATATGCAACAGTGCTTTTCAAACCACGAACAGCCAGGAGACTCTAAATTACTCCTGCCACAGATGTGGCTGTAACAAAAGCACCTACCTGGAGCACAGGTAGGTATATGGTTTGAAACCTAAGTAAGTCTGGATGTGCTAAGTCGCTTCAGTCATGTTCGACTCTTTGTGACCCTATGGACTGTAGCCTGCCAGGCTCCTCTGTCCGTGGAATTTCCCAGCTAAGAACACTGGAGTGGGCTGTCCTGCCCTCCTCCAGGGGATCTTCCCGACCCAGGGATTGAACCCTTGTCTCTGATGTCTCCTACAGTGGCAGGCAAGTGTTTTACCACAAGTGCCACCTGGGAAGCCCAGGTCTGAATAGAAGGGACCTTCAGTAACAAGAAGGAAAAAAGAAAGAGGGGCCAGTGGGATTTAACAGACAACAAAGGGTGTGAAGAGTTTTCAAGACAGCAAACTGCCGGGGACTTCCGTGGTGGCTGGCTAACTGGCTAAACCACCAGTAGCTAAGACTCTGCCCCCCCAATGCAGGGGGCCTGGGTTTGATTCCTGGTCACAGAACTAGATTCTGTCTGACATGACTGAAGATCCTGTGTGCTGCAATGAAGAAACAGTGCAGCCAAATACATTTTTTTAATCTTTTAAAAAAAAAAAAAAGACAGCAAACTCCTATTCAATTCAACAAACACTTACGGAATGGCAGGCGTTGGTCTACATCTTGGGACACAGCCAAAGAGAGTCAAAACTAATTCAGCAGAGATCCCTGCACTTCGTGGAGCTTTACGTTCTTATTTGGGGGTTAAGTGATAAACAATACACAAAATACATAAGTAAATTGTAATATGTTAGAAGATAAGTGCAGGACATCAGGGAAAGGGGGAAGGGACGTGCAGAGGATCTGTAATACTCTGAGATTAAAAGACATACCAAAGTGCATAAGGAGGTCAGAGTTGCAATGATGTTTCTCAAAAACTACATTCAACTGCAGGAGAAATGAGGAAAATCAAACAGAGCTTGAATGAAATGTGCATAAAATTGGACAAACCCAAATTGCCTAGGAACACAGAGCTCTTTTTCCATATTTCGTCTTCTTGACACTTACTCAAAATTATTGACACCCACGTGCTACGTAAGAGAAGTACGGAGGAAGATACGAAATGACTTCACTACAGGCAGAGCAAAGGGAATTACAAGAGACAAGGGCAAAGCAGATGAGAGCAAAAATAGTTGCAAACCAGTGCTTTAGGAAAGGGCTAATTCAACAGAACTTTAAATATGGCTTGAATTTTTCTTAGGAAAAGTTAGGTCAAGGATGATGTATAAGCTTTGTTTCTAGTAACAACTCCAAACAACTGGCAGAGTCTCCCTGGAGCATCGCTCTGATAAAGAGTTCTCGGTCCTGTGGGCAATGAGCTAGACATTTCTGCCCTGGGCACAAGGTAGGGGACTGGGCGCACATGCCCCACACTTGCCTCTCCTTCCTTGGTAGAGCTTAGTGCTTAAAATAAAAATTAGTAAACAATGACCACCTACTGTGTGAAGCAAAACCAAAAACAGTGGAGGATTTGCAGTATAGCGCTTGATCGGAGGCCTCATGGAGTTTGTAATATAACTAGGAACAAGAACAATTGTATAAATGATGTAACACTAGAAAGCTAATGTCTAATGACTAAATTCCTAAAATTTCAGTACAGAGGTTCAGATGCCAGGAAACTGCTACAGGAGAAGATAGCCAAGAAAGGCTTAATGGAGGACACAGGCTCGGAACTGGATCTGAAGAATTCACATCACTGAGATAGGAAAGAGGAAGGATTGGTCCCATCAGAGATAGTGGGAAAGGTGTGCTCAGGAATGAAGAGCAGATCAGCACGGCAGCCTGAGCAGAGGATCTGCATGGGGCACACCACAGATGCCTTAAGTGTTAGGGATCTCCAGGGAAACAAACCAACCAAAGACATACAGATAAAGGAGGTGGACAGACGTGGAGAACAAACATGGACACCAACGGGAGAGGGGGTGGGAGTGGGATGAACTGGGGCATGGGGATGGACATACTGACACTACTGCGTATAAAGCAGATGACTAATGGGAGCCTGTGTGCAGCACAGGGAGCTCCAGTCAGTGCTCCGTGGTGACCTAAACGGGAAGGGAATCCAAGAAACGGGGGATATCTTTATACATACAGCTGATTCGCTTTGCTGTGCAGCAGAAACTGACACAACATTGTAAAGCAACTATACGCTGCTAAAAATTTTAAAAATAAATAAAGGAGGTATATTTCCATATACATTTATAGAGAGAGAGAAACAGACAGATAGAAAAGGTTTATTATAAGGAATTGGCTCATGCAATTACGAAGGCTGAGACATCCCAAGATCTGCAGTTGGCAGGCTGGAGAAGAACAGTTGATAATACAGTTCAAGACCAAGCTTAAGGCCAAAGGCACAGAAGACGGATGTCCTAGCTCAAAAACTGGCAGGCAGAGAGAGCGAATTCTCCCTTCCTCAGCCTTTCTGTTCAATCCAGGTCTTCAATGGATTGAATGAGGCCCATCCACAATAGAAAGGCCATCTGCTCCACTCAGTCTATCAATTCCAATGTCAATTTCATCCAGAAACACCCTCACAGACACACCCAAAACAATGTTTCACCAAATCCCTGGGCAACATCAATTAAATTTGGCACCTAAATTTAGCCATTATACCTTGAATTGACTTATTACTCAGTAGGCAACAAGGACCATGATCAGTGACATACGCAAAGCTGTACTTTATAGAATCAGACCAATCATGGCATGAAAATGGATTGCAGAAAGAAAAACTGGAAATGAAAACAAGGTAAAACACATTATAATTGCCCATGTGATAATAAGAGGCAGACCATGAACAACAAACACGTATAGGAGTCTGTTCACAATAAGGTACTCAGCTAGGTGACTAAGATGAGTTACTCTTCTAGTTTAATAGGATGTCAGGATCCAAATAAAGACCTATGCAGCAGGAACTGGAGAAACAAGCCTAGGATTTCAAAGGTCAGCAATGAGGATGCAGATGTAGGGATCACCCATGGAGCGGAGGGAGCCAAGTTGAGAGTTTGCTCCAGGAGTGCCCGTTCCGACAGAAGCCTGAAGGACAGCAGGTTGAATCAGTCAGGCTTGAGTCAGAAAGTCTCACAAGACCGACTCATTTTGTGATTCACAGTGGAGGAATGACCACTCCTAGGTGGCACACTAATCCTAAAACATGATCAAGAGGTAGGATGACTTGAGGAGGGAAAAAGGGAGGAGGCGACACAACCAGCCCCCGAACAATAAAACACAACTTACAAGCTGACTCATCAAGAGCAAATGCAGGGTCCACGCTCCGAGTCGGACACACAAAGTCCTCAACATGAACCCAGTGGGGAAGTACAAGGAGGAGACTGAGGGACAAACTTCATCAAGCTGATAAGAAATCAGCATTAACCATTAAGTTTTTAATACAACTCGAGCAAATAACACGTTGTCTACTATTTCCTGAAGCAAATCAAGGTCAATGAAAGTCCTGTTGCCACTTTCTTCATAAACATTACTGCATCTTGCTTAAAATAAGGATAGTGTAAACATTCTGAAATATATCCCAAACAGGAGGGATTTTAAATATTCAACTTATTAAAAAAGTGACACTGTTAGAGAACAGGCAATAACCAAGACTAATATACAAGATATGTTTCATTTTCCCACCAAAAAAAACCAAAATGTAAGAACTATATACAAACAATGACGTTTCACCTGTATCCTAAAAAGTTCTTAATTTATTAAGAAATTTTTCATATAAAAGACATCAAGAAGCATTTTTCCTAATAAAATAAATATGAGCAGATATCATCTTAATTTTAAGGGTGCACCAAATATTTATGCTAAATGACCTACTGATGATCACATTTTTAAAGTATAGCTTATATTACTTATGCATAAATATACACGTGTATATATGTGTGTGTGTATACACATAGGGTATATATATATATAAGTGTGCATGTGTGTACATTTATATTTGTTGAGATGTTTTTATATTCATTCTAATATGTTACAAAGAAAATCATGAATAAACTCCAAGTACAAGTTTCATGAACACAAACAAAACAGAAGGTATTCATCCAGAGGAATGAAACACAATCCTCTAATTGAATGGTTATGAACAAAGCTTGGACTCCATGAAAATATTAATCAGCTCTCTAAGATGACCAATAAAATCTTTGCCACAGGAATTCCTGAAATGTTCCTGCTTCAATGAGCCTAGTTCATGAAATTTAGCCAAAGTATTATATTTCACATTTGCCACACACCAGTTCAGTTCAATCGCTCAGTCGTGTCCAACTCTTGGCGACCCCATGAACCACAGCACGCCAGGCCTCTCTGTCCATCACCAACTCCTGGAGTTTACCCAAACTCATGCCCATTGAGTCGGTGATGCCATCCAACCATCTCATCCTCTGTCATCCCCTTCTCCTCCTGCCCTCAATCTTTCCCAGCATCAGGGTCTTTTCAAATGCCACACAGTTCAGTTCAGTCGCTCAGTCGTGTTCGACTCTTTGCGACCCCGTGAATTGCAGCACGCCAGGCCTCTCTGTCCATCACCAACTTCCGGAGTCTACCCAAACCCATGTCCATCGAGTCAGTGATGCCATCCAACCATCTCATCCTCTGTCATCCCCTTCTCCTCCTGCCCCCAATCCTACCCAGCATTAGAGTCTTTTCCAATGAGTCAACTCTTTGCGTGAGGTGGTCAAAGTATTGGAGTTTCAGCTTCAACATCAGTCCTTCCAATGAACACCCAGGATTGATCTCCTTTAGGATGGATTGATTGGATCTTCCTGCAGTCCAAGGGACTCTCAAGAGTCTTCTCCAATCTTTCCCAGCATCAGAGTCTTTTCAAATGCCACACACAGGTGAGTAAAATTAGTTCTTGGGACTTTCTGCAGGTCTGAAGATCTTAAAATTGATCCACGACCAATATTTCAACAGAGGTAAATTTTCATACAAGAAGAGGAGCTAAAACACTCACTCTGCATTCTGCAAAGCCTAGTGTATTCCCTGAACTCCTTAATGGCATGTCCTAGAATAATGTTCTTTAAAAAAAATTTTTTAACTATGCTCCATAAAAAGTAATTAGCAGCTCATCCAACAACTGCAGAGTATTTTTAGAGCTGTTATCAATTACTATTCTCTTGGGGAAAACATTAAAACCAAAAAAATCTGAAATGAGGTGAGCCTCACCTAAAAGCTCAGAGCCTTTTGTTACTATGACCTTTTGTTTCAGAGTCTGCTCCTATATTAATAATTTCTATCTTTGGTCCAATACATTCAAAAATAAAAAAGCCATTAATATAGTTTAAGTGTAGAGACACTACTAGAGGAAGTATAAATTAGAGAAATTTAACTTTTCATCCCTCTGACTCTTTCACAAACCTTTCCTACCCAAGTGTACAAAGATACACTTTCAAGGATGTTCTCCAAAGCACTATTCTCACTATGGGAAAATGGGAAACAACCCACATTTCCAACAATAGGAAATTGTTCAAATTACCTGTGATGCAATACTACACAGTATGATCTGTATGTATGGCTATGGAAACATTTTCAATGCATATTAAGCTAAAAATTAAGTTGAAAGTTGTGCTATTTTACACCCACTTGTTATTAAAATCACAATTATAAATACATTTTAATTTAGGAAAATTTGGGGGAAGTTTCTCTAGAATACAACATCACAGTGCACTTTTAACTTTCAACATTACATATTTCTGTCATGTTTGAATGTTGAATAATATGTATTGTGTGTATAATCAGAAAAAATAAATTTTTCTTATAAGTTGGTGGGAAAGTTTTCTTTTAAGTTTCTTTTAATTTTGGAGGGAAAGTAGAAAATCTCGTGTATAAAGAAAAGAGAAATCTTAGAGTGTTAAAAAACTTTTCTGTTATAGTTCTGCTGTATCACCTGCCTCTGCTTCTCTCTTGGAAGACCATTGTTTCCTTATTCTCAGAATTTCAAAATTAAGTGACATACATAGATATCAGAAAGACCTTCTTATCATCTCCCATTAGTAATAGCTTCTAGGGATAAAAGTTTAGGCCAAACTCCAGTATTTATCAAATTCAACTGAGTAACACTGTCAATTTCTGAATAACCGCAGACAGACTGCAAAAGTGTCTCTAATTCTAATTAAAAGTTATTATAGAATTAAACTCAAAAGTGTACAGATTATGCAGACTTCGAAACTCTGCAGCACTTCTGTGATAGAAATATGAGGAATTAGAGATAATTACCTATTTTTGAATCCACAGTTCAACAACCTAATCAAACACTGTAAAAAGTAGACAGAAAGGAGAAGGGAGCAAGGCCTAGAAAGGTAATTAAGGAATCACAAGCACAGAGGAAAGTTCCACCTGTCTGGGGAAGGGTGTGAACTTGGGAGATGGGTGTCCCCACAGCCATGTGACCTTAGCGAAGCAATTAAACTATATTTCAATTTCCTCACCTACAAGGTGAAAGGGCTGGAAATAAACAATCTCTGCTGTCCCTTTTGGCTCTAAAATTCTAAAAACAAACCTTTACTCTTTCCTTGACAAAGAAGACATAAAAAAGCAATACACATGTACATAGCATAACATATAAGTTCAGTTCAGTTCAGTTCAGTCGCTCAGTCATGTTCGACTCTTTGTGATCCCATGAATCGCAGCATGCCAGGCCTCCCTATCCATCACCAACTCCCGGAGTTTACCCAAACTCATGTCCATCGAGTTGGTGAGGCCATCCAGCCATCTCATCCTCTCTCGTCCCCTTCTCCTGCCCCCAGTCGTTCCCAGCATCAGGGTCTTTTCCAATGAGTCAACTCTTCGCATGAGGTGGCCAAAGTACTGGAGTTTCAGCTTCAACAACGGTCCTTCCAATGAACACCCAGAACTGATCTCCTATAGGATGGACTGGGTGGATCTCCTTGCAGTCCAAGGGACTCTCAAGAGTCTTCTCCAACACCACAGTTCAAAAGCATCAATTCTTCAGTGCTCAGCTTTCTTCACAGTCCAACTCTTCACATCCATACATGACTACTGGAAAAACCACAGCCTTGACTAGATGGACCTTTGTTGACAAAGTCATGTCTCTGCTTTTTAATATGCTATCTAGGTTGGTCATAACTTTCCTTCCAAGGAGTAAGTGTCTTTTAATTTCATGGGTGCAATCACAATCTGCAGTGATTTTTGGAACCCAAAAAAATAAAGTCAGCCACAGTTTCCACTGTTTCCCCATCTATTTGCCATGGAGTGATGGGACCAGATGCCATGATCTTAGTTTTCTGAATGTTGAGCTTTAAGCCAACTTTTTCACTCTCCTCTTTCACTTTCATCAAGAGGCTTTTTAGTTCCTCTTCACTTTCTGCCATAAGGGTGGTGTCATCTGCATATCTGAGGTTATTGATATTTCTCCCGGCAATCTTGATTCCAGCTTGTGCTTCTTCCAGCCCAGCATTTCTCATAGGGTACTTGGCCAAAAACAGCAGAATCCTGCCTGGCTCCGCCTCACCCTTGAGTTCCACTCCCCAAAAGAAGCCCTTCGAACTTTCAGATGTTTCTTCTAGTAATTAATTCCATATTTGTAAACTCCATATTTAAATTCTATTTTCTGATTTTTTTCAACTGTAGATCCTAGTTAACATTCCTTATGGCAACTAGTAGGGTATTTATTTACCTACCCCACCTCCTGGGGTGCAGCTACACTGTTAAGATGCAAAGGATATAAAGATGACATGCATGTACACACACGTACAAGTATGTGTTTCCATACAGTCCTGTCCCCCATGAGCACGCATTTTGGTTAATGAGAAACAAGACCCCATTTTGCATCCAAACACTGCACATAATGTAGCAGAGAAAAAATTAAAAGCCTGGCCTCTAAATCAGAAACACTGCACTCGGGTCTGAGTTCACCACATACAGGAACAAAATGTGCATCTAAAAGTTTCTTATTTTCTCTGAATCTCATCTGTTTCCCTCCTGTATAATCTGAATATAATAGCACGAACTTCAAAATGGCTAAATCACAAAGCACGAATATGGTATGTGCTTGGTCACTCAGTCATGTTCCGACTCTTTGCAACCCCAGGGACCGTAGCCTGCCAGGCTCCTCTGTCCATGGGATTTTTCAGGCAAGAATACTGGAGTGGGTTGCCATTTCCTTCTCCTGGGGATCTTCTCCAGCCCAAGGACCAAATCTGCATCTCTTGCATCTCCTGTATTGGCAGGAGGATTCTTTAACACTGTGCCACCAGGGAAGCCCCCATACTACATTTGATCTCAGCCAAAAGGCGGAGAAGCGATGGCAAGAGCTGCGTTTTTGGTTAAGTCAGCCATCTCAAGACCCACAAAAAAAGTTACTTTCTGTTATTGTCTTCACTAAGAGATCCCTATAAATGAAGTTCCTGAAGCTACTGGTCACTTGAGCACTGTTCTCCTGTGTAGGCTAAAATCTAAGAGGCAGATGTCAAATCTAAGAGGCAGACGTCATTGAGAGTAACAGTGAAGTAGAGGTCTTCACTCTTCACAGAGGTGTGAGAAGTAAGAGTGAAGAAAAGCGTGTTCCACGGCCAAAATCTGAGGGGCCAGCTCTTCAAAGGGCCTATGTATCACCCAATGAGACAAATGTACACAGAATATCGAGCATCTAAGCAGCGATCAGAGAAAGCAACACTGTTTTATATTTGCAGAGAGAGGGAGCTTTCTTATCAAATTCTCTTTTGAAAAGTAAAACAAGAACATAATTTCAAAAGTCACACCTCAGGCTTCTTCTAATATGTACCTCTATATTTCAACATTATTTGTACATCTGCTTTCTGATTTGCAGACATAATCTACTGACTTCCTATTATGGCAGAAAAGAACTTTGCAGAGAAAGGGTTTTGAACCAATTTCGAGAAGTTATCACAAAAAACTGTCCAGCAACGCATTACCGACACTGTAGTAAAACAGTCCTCTCATTTCTGGTCTTCAAAGGCCTACATTAAAAGTGATACAACCGGGGCTCCCCTGGTTGTCCAGGGGCTAAGACTCCACACTCCCAAAGCAAGGGGCCCGGGGTGGATCCCTGGTCAGAGAACTAGATCCCACACGGCACAACTAAAGATTTCACGTGCCATAACGAAGATCGAAGATCCCATGGGCTGAAACTAAGACCCGGCACAGCCAAATAAATATCTTTTCTTTTATATAAAGTAATGCAACCGTACTGTCTCTATTTAGGGGAAGGTAGGAAGCTAGCTGGGTAGTTGTGCCTAGATTGTGAAACCACTCTAAATCTCTCTCTGAATCTAGTTCAGTGATAGGCAGTTTCTCTTGTCTTTTCTATCTGCTCCACACAGTTAAGTCCTATTCCTAAAGCTACAGGACAAATGACAAATGGGACCCCAAACTTTATTTCAAGACAAACATGGAAACAATTTCTACGAACTTGGTGGAGAGGGGTTAACTGGAACTAAAAGAAATCAGCTTTTAATTATCTGAAAAGGCTATCTAACGCCAACAAGTATGCCACATTAAGCTGTAAATGTACAGATTGACTATCCTGTTCGATTTCTGTCCAGCGAAGACAGCTGAAGTTCTCCAAATGTGGACTTGGGCTGTGGTACGCTACGTTTGGACAGTTTCAGGGAAAACATCCTGTCCAGGGCCAGGTGTCCAAGTGAATTTGAGGTCAGGCAGGTGACCCTGCCAACCAGACATGGTACATTAAGGAGAGGAAATCTTTTCTCTTGCTAATCAACAGGATAAAGGTGATTAAGCAGGAATTATTTTTCAATGACCTACATAATTTCATCAGGGCTGCTGTGGCTATTAGCAGGGAGCAGCTGACCTCCTAATGAGATGAATTTGATAGCAGGCCCCTTCCAGAGAAGGCAGGCAGTAGGCCCAGTCTACAGGTAAGCAACAAGTGGTGTGACCTGTTCACTCCTCCTCGGGACTCTCTCTCCTCTGTTTTGATCTCCTTTCTTCCACTGGGACTATTCCTCATCCTGGATGCTAAGGCTGCAGCACCTGCTGAATGATGGAAGCTGGGTCTGTTTTTTGCTTAATTTTTATTTTATACTGGAATATAGTTGATTTACAATGTTGTGTTAGTTTGAAGTGTACAGCAAAGTGATTCAGTTATACACATTCATATATCCATTCTTTTTTCAGATTCTTTTCCCATTTTAGTTATTACAGAATATTGGGAAGAGTTCCCTGTGCACCCAGTTAGATCCATCCATCCATAACAGACCAGGATAAATTAGAACAAAACCGGGCTCTATTAAGAATGGATGGATCCAAGTGGGTGGGACAGAACTGGGCTAATTCATTAGGCCTGCCCACTTGATTGCCAAAGTCCCCAAGAAACAAGGCTACCCCTGCCATCAACACCTCGCTCTGGCTGGGCTCTTGAAATAGGACAGCAGTTTCACTCCCGAGCAGAAGTGGAATTATAACAAGGGACCTTTGTTAAGGTCGAAACAGGACACACACACACACACACACCATCATCATCACCGTCAATAATAACTACGACTTGAAAGCAGTTTCATTAGAGAACTTGATGAAATTGAGCAAAAGCCACACAACGAGTAAATCCTCACACCTGAAAAGTACTGCAAACTTCAGAGTAGCACCGCCTCTGCCTCTGGTATAAAAAGCGACAAGGTCTAGAGAGGAAAAATGAGTCCCAGACCTCTTCGCCTTTGCCGGTTCCTCTCGTAGGACCCAGCTCTCCGGCCCCAGGGACCAAGAAAAGGGTGGAGAGCCCTAATGCCACTCTTCTCCGTCAAAACAAGCTAGCTCGCTGTCCCCCGGGATCAGTCACAGAGTAACGCCCGGTCCCGCGGCTCCGGGAGCCAACCTCCTCCCCGCCGCGCCTGGCCCGACACAGGGACCTGGGCTGGGCTATTCCCAAGGGCCCCCTCCCAATTCCTGCGCCTCCCGCCCGGTCGGAGAGCTCGGGAAGAGGCGCTTCTGCTCTCCCGCTTCCCCTAACCCCTAAAGGAAGAGAGCCCCTCAAGCGCAAGTCTCAGAACCGCGCGCCACGTACCTGTCAGTGGCCGCGGCTCCTCCTCCCGGCGCGGTGCGGGGCCAGTGCAGAAAGTTCGTGCCGCTGCCCGCGCCGGACGCCGCGAGGAAGGGGGAGCGGGCTCCTCGCCGGGTCCGGACAGTCCGCTCCGCTCCCGGGCCGGCCGACGCTCGCAGATCTCGGCTCGGCTCCCCCCTCGCCCGGCTCCAACTCTACAGCGGCTCCCGGGGAAAGGACGAGGCGGGAGAAGGTCCGAGCGCAACCCTCCGACCGTGCGTCAGCCGGTGGCGGAGCCGCGCCGTTCCCCGGCTCCCCCGCCCCCCTACCCCGCGCCCTCGGGAGCGCGGGCGGGGCTCGGCCGGGGAGGGGCCCAACCTGCCAGGCCGGCCCCGGGGAGCGCGCGCCCGGCCCCGCCCTCGCCCCGCCCCCGTCCCGCCGGCCCCGCCCCTGCCCCCCGGTGCGTGGCCGCCAGGTGCGGGGTGGAGGGGGGCGGGGCGGCTGTGACGTGGCCCCGGCGCCCGTTGCCAAGGTGAAGGAGGCGGAGCCTCTGAGGGAAAGTTTCCACCGAAACTTGAACCCCGCGGAATGGAGGACACCTCGCCCTTGGGGACTCGCCTGTCGCTGGCACTACACCCCTTCACGAACACACACACATTACGTTTACAATCGTGCCAAAAGGCTCATTACTTGGGTTCTGCTGAGTGGAGAAAGAGAGACACCTCCATGCGACACGCACCCTGGGGGTATAGGTGTACTTGTCACAGTTCACTGGCAGTTTTCCCCCTCAACATGAGGGCTCTTTAATTGTTCAGTTCAACAGCAAAAAGAAACCTCCCCATCTCACAACTCCTCGGAAAATGAGAGAGCAGGTTGGGAATCGATTTCCCTATCACCCAGGGTATGGCGATGGCCTTTGGCACTGCTGGTGTTTCACTGTCCTTTCCAGAACCCAGACCTCGGCCCACAGACAACAGGACATGTTTGCTGGCTGCTTAGCATCGGAGACCCTGCCCATTGTCTTGCTGGCACTGCCACCTCCTCCCCACTTCTCCTCCTTCCTCTCTCCTTTCCTGTTTGGATGGTGAAGACAAGGACCTGCTTTCTGAACTTTAAATCCAGGAGGAGGAATCAAATTCCTGGTTAGAGGCTCTCTTGGCATTTCCAGAGCCCTGGGGTTGGTGTGGCTGAAACTTGAGGTGAGCCGCAATCAGAGCGAGTTGGGCCGAACTATGGCTTGCAAAGGCGGATGTGGGGTTTTTACTACCCGCAACATCCTGCTGGCGCCTCACCAAATTCTCCTTTGGAGGAAGTATATCTTCCTCCCTCCATTCTCGATGAATGGCATCCAGTGACAACGAAAATCAAGTCTATCTAGCTTCGGGTCTCTCTTGCAACCTCGGTAATCAGAGGATGCAAAACTTCACACTTCCGGCTCTACCACCACTGCTATTCTTGATGACTGCAGCAGGGATGCACCTGCTGCAAATAACTCTCAGGATTCACCAACCTTCCACCTACAACAAGTGCAAAACAGGTGGCTAACTAAAAGCTGCAGAAGGACAGGGAGATAGAAGCATAGGAGCAAGGAAGTTCTGCCCAGCAGGTCAGGGCCTGTTCTGACAATTGGGATGTGGGGGAATCATTTATTCAACCATTATAGAGTGTTTTTTCCATGCTAGGCATTCTCCTAGAGATCGGGGACACAGCAGAGAACAAAAACAAAAATTGTAGCCCTCATGGAGTTTATCTTCCAAGCAGGAGACACAAATGATAAAGAAAATATGTGGACTGCCATATGATTTGGAGAAGGAAATGGCAACCCACTCCAGTACTCTTGCCTGGAAAATCCCATGGACGAAGGAGCCTGATAGGCTACAGCCCATGGGGTCGCAAAGAGTCAGACATGACTGAGCAACTTCACTTCACTCACTTCATACTTTATCACTGGAGAAGGAACTGGCAACGCACTCCAGTATTCTTGCCTGGAGAATCCCATGGACAGAGAAGCCTGGCGGGCCATGGTCCATGGGGTCGCAGAGAGTCAGACACGACTGAATCGACTGAGCACGCACGCCATATGATTAGAAATGCTGTGGAGAAAAATTAGACAGGGACAGAACATAAGGAGTAAGCGGGATGTTCTCTTAAATAGGCGATCAAAGAAAGCCGCTGGAAATATTTGGGCAAAGGCCTGAAGGAGGTTGGGAAACAGGATATCTGAGCTGATAACTTTTGAAGCAGAAAGCACAGCACGTACAAAAGCCCTGAGGCAGAGGCAGGAATATGCCTGAGGGTGCTGGGAGCAACCAGAAGGCCACTGTGGCAGAAAGGAGAGGAAGTCAGAGAAGAGGGAGAGGTGACATAGATCAAATGAGGCCTTCATGCTGAGCTGGAAGCCACTGGAAAGTTTTGTGTAGGAAAGTGACATCTTCTGACACCTTGTAATAGGATCACTTTGTCTGCTGGGTTGAGGACAGTGGTGGGTGAGGGTTGAAGCAGAGACCAGTGAGAAGGCTATTGAAATAACCCAGGAGCAAGAGGAGAGTGACGGGACCAGGGAGACAGAGGTAGTTGACAGAGTGAGTTGACAGGGAATCCTCAAAGACTGGATACGGAGTGTGGAGGACAAGGAGTAACTGAAAGTTGCTGCTGACATGTTGAGTTTATTTCTTTAAAGATATCTGGCTTTCTCCCTATTTTAGAAGAAGAGACCTAACTAGTGAATGTATTAATGAAAATGCATCTATTTCAGAGCGGACTTTAAAAGTTTAGTTTTTTTACTTTATAAACTATGAATATGAATATGCCAGCAGCATACGAGGTAACTGTTTTATATTTAAATAAATTTTACTTACTCTGTAAGTCCAGGCCTCTTTGAAATCTATATCAATCTGCTTTGAAATACAGTCTCTATCTATGGACGTAATAACAAAAATGCATTGTTGCATGATCAAAAATTATTACTTTGATTACAGAAGGGGTTTCCCTCCCTGGCTTCCACAGTGAGAGGAACTGTAATGATTATTTTAATATTTCTATCAAATATGTTCAGCTATAAAAAAGAAAACAAAGAGGACGCTGAGCGGTTTGGCCTAACAGCTGGAAGGATGGAATTGCCAGAACAAAGATGGAGAAGACTTAGGACTTCCCTGGTGGTCCAGTGGCTAAGACTCAAGCTTCCACTGCAAGGGACCCGGGTTCCATCTCTGGTCAGGGAACTATATCCCATATGCCGCAACTAAAGACCCTGCATACCACAACTAAAGACCCTGCGTGCCACAATGAAGATAAAAGACCCCACATACCACAACTAAGACCCAGTGCAGCCAAATAAATAAACAGAAATAAAAACGGATGGAAAAGACTTCAAAAGGAGTAGGTTGAGGGTGAAATTAAGAAAGTTAAAAGGAAGACAAGAAAGAAAGGACACATGATTTGGATGATCTTTGATTTCTTCAGCTTACAAAATGAAGAAAATAATACTTTATTAAGGTTGTTGGTAGTGCTAGTGGTAAAGAACCCACCTGCTAATGCAGGAGACTCAAGATATGTGGGTTCAATTACTGGGTTGGGAAGATTCCCTGGAGGAGGGCATGGCAACCCACTCCAGTATTCTTGCCTGGAGAATCCCAATGGACAGAGGAGCCTGGTAGGCTACAGTCCATATAGTCGCAGAGTCGAACACGACTGAAGCAACTTAACATGCACATGAATTAATGTGGTCAAGCATCTAGGACAGTACCTGACACCTGGCAGCCACTTAAGGATGTTAGTTCTCTCTCTGCAAATACAAATTTCATATATATCCATTATGCCCTAAAAGTAAAAAAAGGGACCAAACACAGGAGAGAAAGGACATGAAATGAAAATGTAAGAAATGAAGTCCAACAAAAGTGCCTAATGCCAATTATCTGCTATGATAGTTTCCCCTAAATTCTGCTTTCTCAAAGGGAAAGACTGAAATGTCAGAGTTTGCTAGTTTGGGAAAAGAGTTTGAAGTATGAAAAGTTGGTAATAAAACAGAAAAAAATATCCACAACATAAGTATTAAGCAAAGAATTTTGATTGCTACTGCTTATAAACCATTCTTACAAACAAGACAGACATAAGACTAGAATAATAATCAAAGGAGATGAACAGAGAATTCTTTTTTTTTAAAAAGTCAATAATTTCAAGAAGTCAAACCATATTAAGCAAAGCTAGAATGAGAGGCAACTATTTTTTTATTTATAAATTTGGCAAAGATTAGAAAAAATAATTATGTCTATTGTGGATGTTGGACAATATCATGTCATGTGGAAGGGAGTATAAGTCACAATAATTTTTAGCAATTTGTGTCTAAATAACTAAAATGTTTATACTTTTTGAACCAGAAATTTCAATTCTAAGAAGTTATTCTAATATTCAAATATTTGCTAAAAATTCACATACGTGAATGTCTACTACATTGTTATTTAAATGTAGTGAAAAAGTAGAAATAGCCTAAATACCCAACAAGACAAAATTATAGTAAGCATAAGCACAATATGTTATGGTTTAGCCATGTTATAATATTATAGACAGACTTTTTAAAACATTGTTAAAAAAAAAGTTAAAAATAAAAAAAAAACACATTGTTAAATACCTAGTAAATGAAAATACATTCACAATCCATTATTGTATAAAATAAGCCTGCTACAAAATGGTATGTAAAATATGGTTCTCCTTTAAAATGTTATCAGTACAAATTGCTATTTCCATACTAGGATAACAGTTTATTTTTATTCTCTTTTTTGTGCTTTTCTATAAGTTTTCTGGCATAATCAGGTATCCCGTTCTCTTAGAAGTGGAATTCCTGGATAATAGATGTGAGAGTTGGACTATAAAGAAAGCTGAGTGCCAAAGAATTGATGCTTTTGAACTGTGGTGTTGGAGAAGACTCTTGAGAGTCCCTTGGACTGCAAGGAGATGCAACCAGTCCATCCTAAAGGAAATCAGTCCTGAATATTCATTGGAAGGACTGATGCTGAAACTCCAATACTTTGGCTACCTGATGCGAAGAACCAACTCACTGGAAAAGACCCTGATACTGGGAAAGATTGAAGGCAGGAGGAGAAGGGGACAACAGAGGATAAGATGGTTGGATGGCATCACCAACTCGATGGACATGAGTTGAGTAGGCTCTGGGAGTTGGTGATGGACAGGGAAGCCTGGCATGCTGCAGTCCATGGGGTTGCAAAGAGTCGGACATGACTGAGCAACTGAACTGAACTGAAACTGTATACAGGGGCTTCCCCAATAACTCAGATGGTAAAGAAACCGCCTGTCGATACAGGAGACACAAGATACATAGGTTCGATCACTAGGTCAGGAAGATCCCTGCAAAAGAAAGTGGCAATGAGAAAACAGAGAGAGTAATTAAGGAAACAATTCCATTCACCATTGCAACAAAAAGAATAAAATACTTAGTAATATATCTACCTAAAGAAACAAAAGACTTATATATAGAAAACTATGAAACACTGGTGAAAGAAATCAAAGAGGACACAAATAGATGGAGAAATATTCCATGTTCATGGATTGGAAGAATCAATATAGTGAAAATGAGTATACTATCCAAAGCAATCTATAGATTCAGTGCAATCCCTATGAAGCTACCAACAGTATGTTTCACAGAACTAGAACAAATAATTTCACAGTTTGTATGGAAATACAAAAAACCTCGAATAGTCAAAGCAATCTTGAGAAAGAAGAACAGAACAGGAGGAATCAACCTACCTGACTTCAGGCTCTACTACAAAGCCACAGTCATCAAGATAGTATGGTACTGGCACAAAGACAGAAATATAGATCAATGGAACAAAATAGAAAGCCAAGAGATAAATCCACGTACCTATGGACACCTTATCTTCAACAAAGGAGGCAAGAATATACAATGGAGAAAAGAATCTCTTTAACAAGTGGCGCTGGGAAAACTGGTCAACCACTTGTAAAAGAATGAAACTAGAACACTTTCTAACACCACACACAAAAATAAACTCAAAATGGATTAAAGATCTAAACGTAAGACCAGAAACTATAAAACTCCTACAGGAAAACATAGGAGAAACACTCTCCGACATAAATCACAGCAGGATCCTCTATGATCCACCTCCTAGAATATTGGAAATAAAAACAAAAATAAACAAATGGGACCTAATTAAACTTAAACGCTTTTGCACAACAAAGGAAACTATAAGCAAGGGGGAAAGACAGCCTTCAGAATCGGAGAAAATAATAGCAAACAAAGCAACGGACAAACAATTAATCTCAAAAATATACAAGCAGCTCATGTAGCTCAATTCCAGAAAAATAGAACTAAACAGACATTTCTCCAAAGAAGACATACGAATGGCTAACAAACACATGAAAAGATGCTCAACATCACTCATTATCAGAGAAATGCAAATCAAAACCACAATGAGGTACCATCTCACACTAGTCAGAATGGCTGCTATCCAAAAGTCCACAAGAAATAAATGCTGGAGAGGGTGTGGAGAAAAGGGAACCCTCTTCCACTGTTGGTGGGAATGCAAACTAGTACAGCCACTATGGAGAACAGTGTGGAGATTCCTCAAAAAACTGGAAATAGAACTGCCATATGACTCAGCAATCCCACTGCTGGGCATACACACCGAGGAAACCAGAGTTGAAAGAGACTCGTGTACCCCAATGTTCATCGCAGCACTGTTTATAATAGCCAGGACATGGAAACAACCTGATGTCCATCAACAGACGAATGGATAAGAAAGCTGTGGTACATATACACAATGGAATATTACTCAGCCAATATAAAGAATACATTTGAATCAGTTCCAATGAGGTGGATGAAACTGGAGCCTATTATATAGAGTGAAGTAAGCCAGAAAGAAAAACATCAATACAGTACACTAATGCATATATATGGAATTTAGAAAGATGGTAATGATGACTCTATATGCAAGACAGCATAAGAGACACAGATGTATAGAACAGTCTTTCGGACTCTTTGGGAGAGGGCGAGGGTGGGATGAATTGGGAGGATGGCATATGAAACATGTATATTATATGTGAAATGGATCACCAGTCCAGGTTCGATGCATGAGACGGGGTGCTCAGGGCTGGTGCACTGGGATGACCCAGAGGGATGGGGTGGGGAAGGAGGTGGGAGGGGGGTTCAGGATGGGGAACACATGTACACCCATGGCAGATTCATGTCAATGTATGGCAAAGCCACTACAATATTGTAAAGTAATTAGCCTCCAATTAAAATAAATAAATTTAAAAAAAATAACAACAACAACAACAAAAAGGAAGTGGCAACCTGGTCCAGGATTCTTGCCTGGAAAATTGCATGGACAGAGGCACCTGGCAAGCTATAGTCCATGGAGTCACAAAGAGTCAGGCACAACTGAGAGTGCATATGCACACAACACACAGGCTGTATATATCAATGACATTTAGCTAAAACTGTCAAACAGTTTTCCAAAGTAGCTATACCAATTTATACTCCCACTGGCAATATATGAGTTCTGGTTTAGAGATGCATTTCTAACAACATGCATCCAGTAAACACAGCCATTGATTTGAACCCTACTACTGTAGAAGTTACAGTAATTAACAAGTTAGAAATAAGTACATTGATTTGAATGCATATGTTAGCAACACAATAGGAACCATTTTTAACTTGTACTTTTCATTAATTTATCTCATTTATTTTTATCCTCTCTAGGTTTGTTATATATGTTAAAGAACTAAAATTAGATTTCTTAAGTACAGGAGCTAGACAAGATTTCCTTCTTTTTCTTACCTCCTTTAGTCCCACTTAAAAATGTAATTATGTCTTATATTGTATTATACATTTCTCAAATCATTAAATATTTAAAATACCAAAAATCCATGATCATATGAAAAAAGAAGAGTAGTATCTTACTAATACCCACACTTTCACATACTCTTCTTTCACACAGCTCATGAGACTGTAGTCCATATCTTCACATCTCGTTGAGGAAATGGGCAAAGCATATCACCTTTAACAAAAAACAGAAGTTTAGGTGTAGCATAGAGAAGTGAGCACTCTGAGATGAGGACATCGAAATGATCCCTTCATTGACCCAGAAAGCTTGGAAACTAAAAAAAGGATGAAGACATTATCATTTGCAGTCAATTTAAATTAGCTTCTAAAGTTGTTTTTCTTAAAAAGAACTCAAAAGTGAACAATGTATATTCTATTAGAGTATTAATCATCCCATCAAATTCTTTTTTCTACCAAATATCTTAATAAAAACACTTTGCTTTTGAATGATCTTTTCTCCTAAGGAAATTGTCAAGTGGTCAGGGTCTAGTCCATTGATGATATGAGGCTTATTTATTATTAAAACTCTTCTCAGATCCATCTGTTGTCTCTTTTAAAGTGAATCACCATAGCATGTTAGGGGCTCTGGAGCAGATGCAGCTAGCTGACAGTCGTGTCTTCAAACCCCAGCTCGACTGCTTCCCAGCTTTGTGACCTGCATCAAATAACTTTAATAAGTACTCATTCATTTCTTGTTGTGCCTCAACTTTCTCTCTAAAAACAACAATCACAGAACCTAGATCATTGGTTTGCAATGAGAATTGCACATGTCTATCTCTTTACATTTTCCTAAGCACAGTCTAAGGCACATAATAATAAGCACTCATTAATTTAGTTTTCAAGGCAATTTCTAGGAACTTTATCATAAAGATATAATTCTAAACACAAAGATTCTTGTGCAAATATTGTCATATCAAATGTATAGCAAGTAACAGGAAAAAGAAAAACAAATGGCCACATACACCAAACTTCAATGTTAATAAGGTGAACACATAATTTATAGTCTCCAACAGATTTAAAATTTACTAATATGCAGTGTTGGACATGGAACAACAGACTGGTTCCAAATAGGAAAAGGAGTACGTCAAGGCTGTATATTGTCACCCTGCTTATTTGACTTATATGCAGAGTACATCATGAGAAACGCTGGGCTGGAAGAAACACAAGCTGGAATCAAGATTGCCGGGAGAAATATCAATAACCTCAAATATGCGGATGACACCACCCTTATGGCAGAAAGTGAAGAAGAACTAAAGAGCCTCTTGATGAAGGTGAAGGAGGAGAGTGAAAAAGTTGGCTTAAAGCTCAACGTTCAGAAAACTAAGATCATGGCATCTGGTCCCATCACTCCATGGGAAATAGATGGGGAAACAGTGGAAACAGTGTCAGACTTTACTTTTTTGGGCTCCAGAATCACTGCTGATGGTGACTACAGCCATGAAATTAAAAGACGCTTACTACTTGGAAGGAAGGTTATGGCCAACCTAGATAGCATGTTTAAAAGCAGAGACATTACTTTGCCAACAAAAGTCCGTCTAGTCAAGACTATGGTTTTTCCAGTGGTCATGTATGGATGTGAGAGTTGGACAGTGAAGAAAGCTGAGCGCCGCAGAATTGATGCTTTTGAACTGTGGTGTTGGAGAAGACTCTTGAGAGTTTCTTGGACTGCAAGGAGATCCAATCAATCCATCCTAAAAGAGATCAATCCTGGGTGTTCATTGGAAGGTCTGATGTTGAAGCTGAAGCTCCAATACTTTGGCCACCTCATGTGAAGGGTTGACTCATTGGAAAAGACCCTAATGCTGGGTAGGATTGGGGGCAGGAGGAGAAGGGGACGACAGAGGATGAGATGGTTGGATGGCATCACCGACTCGATGAACATGGGTTTGGGTAGACTCCGGGAGTTGGTGATGGACAGAGAGGCCTGGCGTGCTGCAATTCATGGGGTCACAGAGAGTCGGACACGACTGAGCGACTGAACTGAACTGAACTGAACTGAATATGCCGTGTTGCAGAGTGGTCAACAAGTTTGTACATTGTTGGTAAGAATACAAATAAACACAGTTTTCTTGAAGGGAAAAAAAACAGTATTGTCATATTAGGAAGATTTTATAATATCAAAACTTTAGAAATAATTTAACTGATAAATAGGAATGAACTAAAATTATACCCTATCCAAACATAGTTTATCAAATAGTATGATCTCAGATTTATAAAAAATATATATATAAAATAAATCCCTTGATACATTCAGAACTACAACATATGGTTGTACGAGTTCTTCACTGCATAATGTATCTCCCCTAGGGGCAAGTGAGATCTGAAATCTAGCTGTTCTCTGCTTGTCAAAAGCCACACACCCTGGTGCAGGGTTGCATTCACCTAGAGAACAGGATGTCTTTTTCTAAATTGCTCAAAGGGGTGTTATGACTTAGCATCAGCCATCTGGAAATACGGACAGAAAAAAAAAGACTGGAAAGACACAAACCAAAGTATTAACACTGATTATGTTAAACTAACAGGATTCTGAGGGAGGTGTTGTTTTTTTTCTCTATGATTTTCTGTTTTCCAAATTTTCCATAATGAATATGCACTATTTTTATAATTACAAGACAAAACTTTTACTTTTAGAAAACAAGCTGGATTTAAAAATGCAAATCAAGGAACTTCTGTGGTTCAATGGTTCCAGTGCGGGGGGTGTGGGTTCTATCCCTGGTCAGGGAACTAAGATCTCACATGTGGCAGGGTATGGCCAAAAATTAACTTTTTAAAAACTTGTTTAAAAATGCAAATCAAAGTTAGGATATCACCTCATACCCATTAGGATGGCTGCCAATAAAAAAAAACTAACAGAAAATAACAAGTGTTGGGGAGAATGCAGAGAAATAGGAACCTTTGTGCACTGTCAGTAGGGATATGAAATGGTACAGCCACTGCAGAAAACAGTAAGGCAGTGCCACAAAAAACTTAAAAATAGAATTACCATGTTGCTGTGTTGTTCAGTCACTAAGCCGTGTCCAGCTCTTTGCGAGCCAGTAGACTGCAGCACGCCAGGCTTCCCTGTCACTCACTGGCTCCCAGAGTTTGCTCAAACCATGTCCATTGGGTCAGTGATGCCATCTAACCATCTCATCGCCTCCTGCCCTCTTATCCTTTTGCCTTCAATCTTTCCCAGCATCAAGGAGAATTACCATGTGCTCCTGCAATTCCACTACTGAGTACATATCCAAAAGAATTAAAAGCAGGATCTGGAAGAGATATTTGCACACCAATGTTCTTAGCAACATTATAGCCAAGAGGAAAAGGTGGGAAACTTGGGCATTGCCCTTGACTTGCTGCCTCACCTAGGGCCATGCCCACTTCTTGGGGACAACCTGCAACCAACAACAGGCCTATGCAAAGAGTAAAGCTTGAGTTCAAATCAGAAGGGCTCCCCCAGCTCCAGAGTTCCTCATGGGATCAGGCCAAGACTGCCTTCATCCATGTTGAGCCGGAGAGAACACCCCAATAAACTGCCCCTACACAAATCTCTTATTTTAGAGTCTGTTTCCCAGAGGGCCTGACCTGCAACTCTTATTCAAGAAATCCTTTCCTGATACTCTTGCAGTTTCTTTTTCATTTTATATTTTACCTTTAGATTTTTTAACACATTTGGAGTTTACTTTTATATAATATGGAGATCTGATTGTATTTCTCTCCTCGCAGTGAGAAAATTTTCTCAGTGCCATTTATTAATACTAACACTCCATCATTTCTTCTGATTTTCTCTATCATATAAGAAATTCTTGTTTACATACAGTTCTATTTCTTTATTTTCTACCCTTCCCCCTTTGCTTAAAGAGTTGATCCTGTGACACTGTTTCAATCGCTTTGGCTTATTTTCCAAAATTGTCTTTTTATAACTCACCAAATATATTCCAGAATTATTTGAATGATTTACCTCCAAAAAATCCTTCTGGAATTGTTTTTCAAACCACACTGCACTTACAGATTAATTTTGGAGGAATTAAATCTTTGAAGTGTTAAATCATCTCATTGGCATTGGTTGAAAATTACCTGTGAGATTCCTTGCCCAGAGCCACCAGGGCCTCAGTTCATTGCTCGCTCCTCCTTGTGGGGAGGTAAAACCCAGGCTCTGACACATATCTCTGCTCTGGGCTGCCTGTGGCTGCTGGCGTGTTCTAGATTCTGGTATCTGACCCCTGACCTTGTCTTCTGCCCACAGGACACCTGATTGCTCAGAATTTGAGTCCTACACCACCAGAACTGTGGGAAGGAAGGGGATCTGCTCTTGTATTTTTTTTTTATAGGAGTATAATCGCTTTACAATGTCGTGGTAGTTTCTGCTATACGACGAAGTGAATTTGCTATATGTATAACTATATCCCCCCTGCTCTCTTGAGCTTCCCTCCAACCTCCCTGCTCTGGTCTTTCAATAAAGATGTCGATCTAAAAAACAAGTTAAATTATCTCATCATTAGCATGGTACGTTGCTTCGTTTATTCAAGTGTTCTTAATATTCGTTAATCAAGCCATACAATTTTTCCATAATTATTTTTATATTTTTTAGATTAATTTTTGTATATTACATGGGCTTCCCTGGTGGCTCAGCAGTAAGGAATCCGCCTGCAATGCAGGAGACCCTTGTTCAACCCCTGGGTCAGGAAGATCCCGTGGAGAAGGAAATGGCAACTCACTCCAGTATTCTTGCCTGAAAAATCCCATGGACAGAGGAGCCTGGTGGGCTACTGTTCATGGGGTCACAAGGAGTCAGACACAACTGAGTGACTAAGCACAAGCTACTTAACATTGCTTAATAAGTTATTTTCTTTTAAGACCGGCTAGATACACTTTCTGAAGTATGTGACAGAACTCTGACAGTTACATATCACATTTGTTTTTGTTCTTTTTGCAATGGCCAAGAATCAAGAATTAATTCAAAAATAGTGGTCATAGCAGGGATCATTGTGTTTTTCTCTACTGAAAGTGAAGACACGAGCAGACACTACCAGTTGTCAACTCAACTTCAAGTCTCTATATTTTTTTTGCTTTCTACCAGAAACCAATTTTGTTTATAGAGGCAAAATGCAACTGCTTTTGTAACTAAAGGCGGTTGTGTAATGCAGTCCAAGACAATGGGATGTTAGGAGGACATGCCTGGGTGAGCTTGCAGAAAGCCCAACTGGCTTGGTCCACATCTCGCCACCCTTTTTTCTGTCTTCTTCTTCTTGCCTAGAACCAGAGGTAGAAACCACCTTAGCATGAGAACAAAAGCTGAATGTGCGGCATTGAGGGGAGTTAGAGGGGCCTAGAACACTGAAGCTCTTAGGCCATGTACAGGGCTGTGCTGCCCACCTCTGGACTTCCCGTTTATTATTAAGAAAAAGCCAACATTTGTATGTTTATACCACTGTTGTCTGGGTTTCATGTATGTATAACAAACACAGGCCTAGATAATATCACATTTAAGTTCTGTTAAATATGATATTTGCCATAGATTTTTGGTTGATGTCCTTAATCAGGTTGAAATTCTTCTCTTATATTCCACATTCTGGATATCTCCTTTCTGGCATCTCCAGAATTGTTGTGCATGAGAAAGAGCCAGCAGCCATTCTTAGCTTACCATCTTATCTAACATCAGAAGTCCCTGGTTCAATGCATCAAACTATCGATGCAAATATATTTCTCTAAATATAAATACATGCCTTAAGGATAAGGAAGATAACATATGTGTGTATGTGCACAAATATGTTTATTTTCTTCCTTTCTTTGAATATTTTACACACATTTATTTTTTTCCTTCCTTTCCTTCCTTTCAATATTTTATGTATATTTTGAGAACCTTCAAGAACCCAACAAATTCCAAACATTCCATTAGTCCTTAAAGGGGCCACAAAAATGAATACAACACCATCTTCACCACTGTAATCCAGTAAGGAAAATAAACTTTTGTTTGTTTAAAATAAAGTTTATTTCACAAACAGAATAAAGTCAACACTTTTTGAATTCTTACATTTCCAGATTTTAATAAGAATCAAAATTTATATTTTATTTTGATCACAAACCAATATTTTAAGTGACATTTTTTAAGCAAGAAAACATGCCCAATTCCACAAACTTTTTACCCTAATTACTATGAAAGTTAAAGTGAAAGTTACCAGAATACTGCAGTGAATACTTTCCCTTCTCCAGCAAATCTTCCCAACCCAGGGATTGAACCCAGGTCTTCTGCATTGCAGGCAGATTCTTTAATTACTATAAACAAGGTATAACATGATTAGAATTACAGGATGTTTTTTTAAAGGGTAGTAATTTTAGCTGGAGCCCTGGAAAGATCCCAAAGACTGGTATTTGAAAATTCTAGGGCAAATTTGACATGAGAAGATCCTAAACTCACCTCCTCCCTCAGACACACTAAATCTATAGCTCAGTTTTATAAACAACTTCTTCTGGGGTGGAGCAGGAAAAGAACTAGCAAGCAATTCCTACAGATGAGGAAATGAGGGGAAAAAACCCACACTGAAGTAGGTTGTTGTTCATTTGCTAAGTTGTGCCCAACTCTTTGCAACCCCATGCACTGTAGCCTGCCAGGCTCCTCTGTCCATGGGATTTGCCAGGCAAGAATACTGGCATGGGTTGCCATTTCCTTCTCCAGGGGATCTTCCCCACCCAGGGATCAAACCTGTATCTCCTGCATTGGTAGGCAGATTCTTTATCACTGAGCCACCAGGGAAGCCCCACTGAAGTGGGTAGGACAGGCTTAAAAACAACTCTGGCTTTGTAATGCACAATTCAGGAGGGGACTCAAAAATTAGAGCTTCTCTCAGAAGAGCAGAGTTTCAACCCCACATTGGGCACCCGACTTTTAAAACCTGCATCTGAGACACACAAGCTCCCCCCTAAACATTAAGTTTTTAATACCAATGGGGCTGGAACCATGAAACCTGCCAGGCTACAGAGGACTGAGAAACAGCTCTTAAAGGGTTAGCGCATTCAGACTCACCCACGCCAGGGACCAGCAGAGAGGCAGCCAATTATGAGAGCCTAGATTTTACATGAAAGGAGTTCTTTGGTTATATTGAAGCATTGGTCCAAGGGGCAAACATCTAATTTAACATACATCTAAGGACCTACCAGAGTACTCTCCAGAGATGGAGGCTGGAAGCTGACATCTTTGCACTCTCCCCTATGCCACTCTCCAACTCACCAGCCGCTCCCAGACAGGAGAGTGGACACACTTTTTTGCCCCAATTTTTGTAGCTGCCACCAGGGGCACCTCTGTGTTACCTGGCTCTGGTGGCCAGCAGGTCTTAACACTTGTGGTCCCACAGGAGTAGATATATTTGCATACTTTAAAAGTTGCTACCTGAGAGTTTGGTCTCCAGTTAGCTGGAAACTAGGCAGTGACTAAGAACCTCCCCTTTGGGACACTGACAGGTCTTGGCACACCATCAATGACTGGGAGTCTAAAATAGGTTGTGTGGACAATCACAAAAGTTCGAGAGACAGCCAAGAGCTTGAGCAGTGTTGAACAAGAAGGTTCATGTCCACACGAGGTCACTCCCTCAAGACTGAAGAGGTGGCTGTTTTATGTGTGTGTGCTAGGTGGCTTCAGTCTTGTCCAACTCTTGCTATGTCATGGACTGCAGCCTGCCAGGCTCCTCTGTCCATGGGATTCTCCAGGTAATAGTACTGGAGTGGGTTTCCATGCCCTCCTCCAGGGGATCTTCCTAACCCAGAGATCAAACCTGTGTCTCCTCCATTGCAGGCAGATTCTTTACCACTGAGCCACCAGCGAAGCCTGGCTATTTTATACCAACTTTTATAATAAAAAAATGAATAAACAAGATCCTACTATATGACACAGAGAATTACATTCAATGAAATGTGATAAGCCATAATGGAAAAGAATATAAAAAAGAATATATGTGTGTGTGTGTATATATGTCTATATATATAACTGAATCACTCGACTGTACAGCATAAATTAATACATTATAAATCAACTATATGTCAATTAAATTTTAAAAAAGAGTTGGTTTTTACATATAAAACATCCAACACAGAGTCAAGAAAAATGAAGAAATAGAAGAACATGTTCCAAATGAAAGTACAAGATACAATTTTAGGGGAAAAAATCCTTAATGAAATGGAGATAAGTGATTTACCCGATAGTTTTTTTAATTGTTCATAAAGATGCTCACAGTATGTAGGAGAAGAATGTTTGAACACAGTGAGAACTACAGCAAAGAAATGGAAGAATATAAGAAAGTACCAAACAGAAGTTGATGAGCTGGAATACAATAACTGCACTGAAAATACACCAGAGGCACTCAACAGTCAATTAGATGAGGCAAAGAAAGAGATCGACAGGTCAGCAGAACTCATCCAATCACAGCAGAAAAAAATTTTTAAATGAAGGTAGCTTAATATACTTGTGGGATAACATCAAGCAGACCAACATTCACATTATAGAGATCCCAGAAGACAAAAAGAGGCAGAAAAACTTATTTGAATTAATAATGACCAAAAACTTCCCTACCCTGGGGGAAGGAAACAGACATCCAGATTCAAGAAGCCCATAGAGCTGCAAATAAGATGAACCCAAAGAGACCTACACTAAGATATATAACTACAATGTCAAAAGTTGAAGACAAGGAGACAATCTTAAAAGCAGCAATAGGAAAACTTATTACACTCAAGGGAACCCCTGTAAGACTATCAGACTTCTCAGTAAACACTTTATAGGCCAGAAGAAGTGGCATAATATATTCAAAATGCTGAAAAGAAAGAAATTTTGAATCAAGAATACTCCAGCCAACCAGATTATCATTCAGAGTCAAAAGAGAGATAAACTTTTCCAGACAGAAAAAATTTTAAAGATCATAACCACTAGGCCAGCCTTATAAGAAATGATAATAGGATTTCTTCAAGCTGAACTGAATGAGAACCTTTATGTTTGACAAAAAAATAACAAAGTATAAATCTCACTAAGGTGAATACATATTAAGAGAAAAATTCAGAATAATTTAATATTGTAAAGGTGGTGGAAATTAGTATGAAAATTAAAAGTCAGAAGTAGTAAAAATAATTATAGCTACAATAATTAGTTAAGCGACAAACAAGCTAACAAGATGTAAATTATGACATTAAAAAAATGTGGGCACTACAGAAAATCAGACATGAAAGAGACGAAAATAAAAAGGAACAAGAGAACTACAAAAGCATCAGAAAACAATTATAAAAATGGAAATAAGTACACTCAGTTCAGTCACTCAGTCATGTCTGACTCTTTGTGACCCCATGGACTGCAGCACGCCAGGCCTCCCATCACCAACTCCTGGAGTTTACTCAAACGCATGCGCATTCAGTTGGTGATGCCATCCAGCCATCTCACCCTCTGTCATCCCCTTCTCCTCCCACCTTCAATCTTTCCCAGCATCAGAGTCTTTTCAAATGAGTCAGTTCTTCGTATCAGCTGGCCAAAGTATTGGAGCTTCAACTTCAACATCAATCCTCCCAATGAACACCCAGGACTGATTTCCTTTAGGATTGACTGGTTGGATCTCCTTGCAGTCCAAGGGACTCTCAAGAGTCTTCTCCAACACCATAGCTCAAAAGCATCAATTATTCAGCGCTCAGCTTTATGTTCCAACTTTCACATCCATACATTGGAACAACCATATCTTTGACTAGACAGACCTTTGTTGACCAAGTAATGTCTGCTTTTTAATATGCTATCTAGGATGGTCATAACTTTCCTTCCAAGGAGCAAGCATCTGTTAATTTCATGGCTGTAGTCACCATCTGCAGTGATTTTGGAGCCCAAAAAAATAAAGGCTCTCACTGTTTCCACTGTTTTCCCATCTATTTGCCATGAAGTGATGGGACTGGATGCCATTGTCCTAGTTTTCTGAATATTGAGTTTTAAGCCTACTTTTTCACTCTCGTCTTTCACCTTCATCAAGACGCTCTTTAGTTCTTCTTTGCTTTCTACCGTAAGGGCGCTGTCATCTGCATATCTGAGGTTACTGATATTTCTCCTGGCAATCTTGATTCCAGCTTGTGCTTCATCCAGCCTAGCATTTTTTATGATATACTCTGCATATAAGTTAAATAAGCAGGGTGACAATATACAGCCTTGATGTACTCCTTTTCCTATTTGGAACCAGTCTGTTGTTCCATGTCCAGTTTAACTGTTGTTTCTTGACCTGCATACAGATTTCTCAGGAGGCAGGTCAGGTGTTCTGGTATTCCCATCTCTTTAAGAATTTTCCAGTCTGTTGTGAGCCACACAGTCAAAGGCTTTGGCACAGTCAATAAAGCAGATGTTTTTCTGAAATTGTCTTGCTTTTTCAATGATCCAACGGATGTTGACAATTTGATCTCTGATTCCTCTGCCTTTTCTAAATCCAGCTTGAACATCTGGAAGTTCTCAGTTCACATACTGTTCAAGTGTGGCTTGGAGAATTTTGAGCATTACTTTGCTAGCATGAGAGATGAGTGCAATTCTGCAGTAGTTTGAACATTCTTTGGCATTGCCTTTCTTTCGGGTTGGAATGAAAACTAACATTTTCCAGTCCCGTGGGCATGGCTGAGTTTTCCAAATTTGCTGGCTTATTGAGTACAGCACTTTCACAGCATCATCTTAGGATCTGAAATAGCTCAACTGGAATTCCATCACCTCCACTAGCTTTATTCATAGTGATGCTTCCTAAGGCTCACTTGACTTCACATTCCAGGATGTCTGGCTCTAGGTGAGTAATCACACCATCATGGTCATGTGGGTCATGAAGATCTTTTTTGTATAGTTCTTTTGTGTATTCTTGCTACCTCTTCTTAATATCATCTGCTTCTGTTAACTCCATACCATTTCTGTCCTTTATTGTGCCCATCTTTGCATGAAATGTTCCCTTGGTATCTGTAATTTTCTTAAAGATGTCTCTAGTGAAAGAAGAGGTGGCAAGAATACATAGAAGAACTGTACAAAAAAGATCTTCATGACCCAGATAATCACGATGGTGTGATCACTCACCTAGAGCCAGACATGCTGGAGTGTGAAGTGAAGTAGGCCTTAGAAAGCATCACTATGAACAAAGTTAGTGGAGGTGATGGAATTCCAGTTGAGCTATTTCAAATCTTGAAAGATGATGCTGTGAAAGTACTGTACTCAATATGCCAGCAAATCTGGAAAACTCAGCAGTGGCCATAGGACTGGAAAAGGTCAGTTTTCATCCCAAGCCCAAAGAAAGGCAATGCCAAACAATGCTCAAACTACCACACAATTGCAATCATCTCAAACGCTAGTAAAGTAATGCTCAAAATTCTCCAGGCCAGGATTCAGCAATATGTGAACCACGAACTTCCAGATGTTCAAGCTGGTTTTAGAAAAGGCAGAGGAACCAGAGATCAAATGGCCAACATCCACTGGATCATCGAACAAGCAAGAGAGTTCCAGAAAAACATCTATTTCCGCTTTATTGACTAGGCCAAAGCCTTTGACTGTGTGGATCACAACAGACTGGAAAATTCTGAAAGAGATGGGAATACAAGAACACCTTACCTGCCTCTTGAGAAACCTGTATGCAGGTCAGGAAGCAACAGTTAGAACTGGACATGGAACAACAGACTGGTTCCAAATTGGAAAAGGAGTACGTCAAGGCTGTATATTGTCACCCCACTTATTTAACTTACATGCAGAGTACATCATGAGAAATGCTGGGCTGGATGAAGCACAAGCTGGAATCAAGATTGCTGGGAGAAATATCAATAACCTCAGATATGCAAATGACACCACCCTTATGGCAGAAAGTGAAGAAGAACTAGAAAGCCTCTTGATGAAAGTAAGAGAAGAGAGTGAAAAAGTTGGCTTAAAGCTCAACATTCAGAAAACTAAGATCATGGCATCTGGTCCCATCACTTCATGGGAAATAGATGGGGAAACAGTGGAAACAGTGGCTGACTTTATTTTTGGGGGCTCCAAAATCACTGCAGATGGTGACTGCAGCCATGAAATTAAAAGACTCTTACTCCTTGGAAGGAAAGTTATGACCAACCTAGATAGCATATTAAAAAGCAGAGGCATTACTTTATGAACAAAGGTCCATCTAGTCAAGGCTATGGTTTTTCCAGTAATCATGTATGGATGTGAGAGTTGGACTGTGAAGAAAGCCGAGTGCTGAAGAAGTGATGCTTTTGAGCTATGGTGTTGGAGAAGACTTTTGAGAGTCCCTTGGACTGAAAAGAGATCCAACCAGTCCATCCTAAAGGAGATCAGCCATGGGTGTTCATTGGAAGGACTGATGCTGAACCTGAAACTCCAGTACTTTGGCCACCTCATGCGAAGAGTTGACTCACTGGAAAAGACTCTGATGCTGGGAAGGATTGGGGGCAGGAGGAGAAGGGGATGACAGAGGATGAGATGGCTGGATGGCATCACCGACTCGATGGACATGAGTTTGGTAAACTCTGGGAGTTGGTGATGGACAGGGAGGCCTGGCGTGCTGCGATTTATGGGGTCACAAAGAGTCGAACACGACTGAGCGACTGAACTGAACTGAACTGAGTCTTTCTCATTCTATTGTTTTCCTCTATTTCTTTGCACTGATCACTGAGGAAGGCTTTCTTATCTCTCCTTGCTATGCTTTGGAACTCTGCATTCAAATGTTATATCTTTCCTTTCCTCCTTTGCCTTTCACTTCTTTTCTCAGCTATTTCTAAAGCCTCCTCAGACAACCATTTTGCCTCTTTGCATTTCTTTTTGGGGGGATGGTCTTGATCACTGCCTCCTGTACAATGTCTCAAATCTCCATCCATAGTTCTTCAGGCACTCTGTCTACCAGATCTAACCCCTTGAATCTTTTTTGTCACTTCCACTGCATAATCATAAGTCATTTGATTTAGGTCTTACCTGAATGGTCTAGTGGCTTTTCCTATCTTTCTTCAATTTAAGTTTGAATTTGGCCATAAGGCATTCATGATCTGAACCACAATCAGCTCCCTGTCTATACAGCTGACTGTATAGATTTCTCCATCTTTTGCTGCAAAGAATATAATCAACCTGATTTCAGTACTGACCATCTGATGATGTCCATGTGTAGAGTTGTCTCTTGTGTTGTTGGAAGAGGGTGTTTGCTATGACCATTCTCTTGGTAAAACTCTGTTCGCCTTTGCCTGGGTTCCTTTTGTGCTCCAAGGCCAAATTTGCCTGTTACTCCAGGTGTCTTTTGACTTCCTACTTTTGCATTCCACTATAATGAAAAGGATATCTTTTTTGGGTGTTAGTTCTAGAAGGTCTTGTAGGTCTTCATAGAACTGTTCAACTTCAGCTTCTTCAGCATTACTGGTTGGGGCATAGACTTGGATTATTGTGATATTGAATGGTTTGCCTTGGAAATGAACAGAGATCATCTGTCTTTTTTGAGACTGCACCCACGTACTGCATTTTGGGCTCTTTTGTTGACTATGAGGGCTATTCCGTTTCTTCTAAGGGATTCTTGCCCACAGTAGTAGATATAATGGTCATCTGAGTTAAATTCACCTATTACAGTCCATTTTAGTTCACTGATTCCTCAAATGTTGATGTTCACTCTTGCTATTTCCTGTTTGACCACTTATAGTTTACTTTGATTCATGGACCTAATATTCCAGGTTCCTATGCAGCATTGTTTTTTACAGCACCGAACTCTACTTCCATCACCAGTCACATCCACAAGTGGGTTTCGTTTTTGCTTTGGCTCCATCTCTTCATTCTTTCTGGAGTTATTTCTCCACTCTTCTCCAGTAGCATATTGGACATGTACCAACCATGGGAGTTCATCTTTGAGTGTTCTACCTTTTTGCTTTTTTATACTGTTCATGGGGTTCTCAAGGCAAGAATGCTGAAGTGGTTTGCCATTCCCTTCTCCAGTGGACCACGTTTTGTCAGAACTCTCCACCATGACCCATCTGTCTTGAGTGGCCCAACATGGCATGGCTCATAGTTTCATTGAACTAGACAAGGCTGTGGTCCATGTGATCAGTTTAATTAGTTTTCTGTGATTGTGGTTTTCATTCTGTCTGCCCTCTGATGGATAAAGATAAGAAACTTATGGAAGCTTCCTGATGGGAGAGACTGACTGTAGGGGAAACTGGGTTTTCTTCTGACGGTGGGGCCATGCTCAGTAAATCTTTAATCCAATTTTCTATTGATGGGCAGGGTTGTGTTCCCTCCCTGTTGTTTGACCTGAGACCAAACTATGGTGGAGGTGATGAAGATAATGGAGACCTCCTTCAAAAGGTCCCCTGCATGCACTGCCGCACTCAGTGCCCCCGACCCTGCAGCAGGCTGACCCATGCCTTCGCCAGAGACTTCTGGACACCCACAGACACATCTGGCTCTGTCTCTTGTGGGGTCACTGCTCCTTCCTCCTGGGTCCTGGGGCACACAAGGTTTTGTTTGTGCCCTCCAAGAGTCTGTTTCCCAGTCCTGTGTAAGTTCTGGCAGCTCTATGGTGGCGTTAATGGTGACCTCCTCCAAGAAGGCTTATGCCACACCCAGGTCTGCTGCACCAAGAGCCCCTGCGGCAGGTCACTGCTGACCCGTACCTTCACAGGAGACACTCAAAGACAGGTCTGGCTCAGTTTCTGTGAGGTCTCTGTGTCCTGGTGCATACAAGGTTTTGTTTGAGCCCTCCAAGCATCTCTGACGGGTACGGAGTTTGAGTCTAAACGCGATTTTGCCCCTCCTACCATCTTTCTGGGGCTTCTCCTTTGTCCTTGGACATGGGGTATCCTTTTTTGGTGGGATCCAACTGTCTTCTGTCGATGGTTGTTCAGCAGCAAGTTGTAATTTTGGAGTTCTTGCAGGACAAGATGGGCACATGTCCTTCTACTCTGCCATCTTGATTACAGTAGTCTGGCATTAATCCCAGGATCTGGCTTCACCTGCCAGGGGGAGTGAGCAACAGCCCCAGATTCTTTGGGACCCTGACTGCATGCCAGTGAGCTAGCACTAGTCCCAGGGTCCCCAGAGCTCTCCTACCAGGCACCTCATGACCAGGCCCCACTAAACAGAGCCAGCAGCATCTCTTCAGGAAGGTTCTGGCAACAAACTGGACTAGGGGCCAATCAAGCCTATCAGATCACTCACATAATAAGCCCACCACAACTGAAGGACCCACACAGCCCTCCTAGGGGGAATTCCCAGAGCATATACCTTGGGTGATGAGAGAGGAGAGCACTGCTGGGGAGTATAGGGTGTCTCCTACAGAGGGCCACTTCTCCAAAGTAGAGAAACATAAGTAACTTACCAAATACTAAAAATGCCAATGGCAACTCAGACAAAGTGAATCAGCATATGAATACGTTTCAGACGAAGGAACTCTGGAAGAGAAACTAAGTAAAGACAAGCAACCTATCCAAGAAAGAGTTCAGAGTAATGATCATAAAGATGGTCAAATACCTGGAAGAAGAATGGATGCACAGAGCAAGAAGATAATTTTTTTTTTTTAGGGTTTTTTTTTTTGGTTTGGTTACACCATGTGGCCCATGGGATTTTAGTTCCCCAACAAGGGATTAAACCCAGGCCCTCAGTAACAAGAACACAGAATCCTAATCACTGGATTACCAGGGAATTTCCAGGAGATAGTTTTTTTTTTTTTATAAGAGTCAGAAAATATAAAGAACAACCAAACAGACATGAACAATACCATAACTAAAATAGAAAAATTCACCAGAAGGATTCAACAGTAGACTAAAATACACAGAAGAATGAATCAGCAAGCTGCAAGGCAGAATAGTGAAAATCATTGTTGTGGATCAGAAAAAAAGAATGAAAAGAAATGAGAACAGTTTAAGAGACCCCTGGGGCAACATCAAGCAAAATAATATTCACATTATAGGGGTCCAAGAAAGAGAAAGGGGTCAAGAACATATCTGAAGACAAAATAGCTGAAAACTTTCATGACATGGGAAAGGAAATAGTCATCCAAATCCAGGAAGCACAGATTGTCCCATTCAGGATTAATCCAAAAAGAACACACCAAGACACATTGTAATTAAAATGAGAAAAAGAGAGAATGTTAAAAGCAGCAAGGGAAAAGAAGCAAACAGTATAAAAGAGAACTCCCATGAAACTCAGTTTATTTTTTAGCAGAAATTCTGCAGACCAGAAGGGAGTGGCACCATCTATTTAAAGTGATGAAAGGGAAAAACTTACAACCAAGAATACTCTGCCAGCAAGGCTCTGATTCAGACCTGATGAAGAGATTAAAAACTTTATAGCCATCAAAATCTAGAAGACTTCAGCACCACCAAACCAGCTTTACAACAAATGTTCAAGGAACTTCTCTAGGCAAAAAAAAAAAAAGGCCACAACTAGAAACAAGAAACTACAAAATGGAAAAGTTCACCTGTAAAGCAAACATACAGTAAAGGTAGGAAATCATCCAGGCACAAAGCCAGTAGGAAAATTAAAAGACAAAATGGTAAAATCATCTGTATCCACAAGCAATTAAGGGATACATAAAACAATTAGATGTAAAATATGACATCAGAAACAGTAATCATGAGGGAGTAGAGTGAAAATGCAGGGCTTTTAAATTCATTTGAAATTAAAAATCAGCAACTTAAAACATTCAATATATGTATACGTATGTGTATATATATATATATTTATATATACACATACACATGACAATCATCTCTCTCTCTCAGAGAGAGACTGCTGCACAAAAACCTCATGGTAACAGCAAACCAAAAATCTAAAATAGATACACACACAAAAAAGAACAAGGAAATGTGTCCTTTATAATTAGGGTCAAACATGGCACTAACAGTAATCAAATTACAAGTGGAGAGTTAATGTCTATCCTTCTGAAACTATTCCCAAAAGTTGCAGAGGAAGGAACATTTCCAAACTCATCCTATGAGGTCTCCATCACCCTGATATCAAAATCAGACAAGGATGCCACAGGGAAAGAAAATTATAGGCCAATACCCCTGATGAACATCAGTGCACACATTCTCAACAAAACATTGGCAAACCAAATTCAACACCATTATCAAGTGGGATTTATTCAAGGAATTAAAGGATGGTTCAACACTCACAAAATCAATGTGATATGCCACATTAGCACAATGAAGAATAAAAATCATATAATCATCGATAGATGCAGAAAAGGCATTGTCAGAATTCAATATCTAATGATTAAAAAACTCAACAAAGTGGATTTAGAGGAAACCATAGCTCAATATAATAAAGGTCATGAATAACAAGCCCACAGCTAACATTATACTTAATAACAAAAAGCTAAAGTTTTCCCCTAAGATCAGGAATAAGATAAGATACGTATGTGTGTGTGTATATATATATATATATATATTTATATATACACATACACATGACAATCATCTCTCTCCCTCAGAGAGAGACTGCTGCAGGAATAAGATCAGGAATAAGGTAAGGATACTCATTCTCACCACTTTTATTCTAGTACTGGAAGTTCTAGCCAGAGCACTTAGGCAAGAAAAATAAAAGGTATACAAATTGGAAAGGAAGAAGTAAAAAGTAAAACTGTCATGATCTGCAGATGACATGATCACATACATATAATATATACACTTAGCAGGTATATATGCTAAGTCACCTCAGTCGTGTCCGACCTTTTGCAACCCTCTCCACTGTAACCCACCAGGCTTCTCTGTCCATAAGATTCTCCAGGCAAGAATACTGGAGTGGGTAGCCATGCCCTTTTCCAGGGATCTTCTCCACTCAGGGATAAAACCCATATCTCTTATGTCTCCTGCATTGACAGGTGGTTTCTTTACCACTAATGCCACCTGGGAAACCTATACACATATACATATATAAATCCTAAAAACTTTATCACTAAACTGTTAGAATAAAAACAGTAAAGTTGTGGGATATAAAATCAATATGCAAAAACTGTTCATTTCTATATACTAATGATGAACTATCAGAGAAATTAAGAAAATAATTCCATTTACAACTGAATCAAAAAGAGTAAAACACCTAGGAATAAATTAACTCAGGATGTAAAAGACATACACACTGGACGTTATAAGATATTGGTGAAAGAAATTGAAGACATAAACAAATGTAAAGATACTCTGCGCTCATGGATTGGAAGAATTCATATCATTAAAATGTCCGCACTACCAAAGCAATCTACAGATTCAATGCAATCCCTATCAAAATTCCAGTGGCATTTTTCAGAGAAATAGAACAAATAATCCTAAAATTCAAAGGAAACCATAAATGACCCTGGGCAGTCAAAGCAGTCTTGAGGAAGAACAGAAAAGCTGGAGGATCACGCTTTCTGATTTCAAAATATGTTACAGAGCTATAGCAATCAAAACAATACAGTATTATTATAAAAACAGACACACATGTCAATGGAACAGAACAGATACTGCAGAGAAATACACACACCCACACATATGCGTGCTTGCATGCTAAGTCGCTTCAGTAGTGTCCAGCTTTTTCCAACTCTATGGACAACAGCCTGCCAGGATCCTCTGCCCATGGGATTCTCCAGGCAAGAATAATGGAGTGGGTTGCCATGCCCACCTAAAGGGATTGAGTCTGCATCTCTTATGAGACATAAGAGATTGGCAGGTGGGTTCTTTACCATTGGTGCCACCTGGGAAGCCCACACATACATACGTCTTCAGTTGTATACAATGTGAAGAGGACAGTCTCTTCAAGAAACGGTGCTGGGAAAACCAGACAGCCACATGCAAAAGAATGAAACTGGACTACTTTATACCATACCTGGAAATAGATCAAGCAAAAAATGGATCAAAGACTTGAATGTAAGACCTGAAACCATTAAACTTCCAGGAGAAAACACAGACAGTAAGCTTGTTGACATCAGTTTTGCCAATAATTTTGTAGATTTGACCCCAAAAGCAAAAATAAGCACTTGGGACTACATCAAACTAAAAAACTTCAAAAAAAATACAAATAACTAAAGAACTTCTACACAGCAAAAGAAGGTATCAACAAAATCAAAAGGTAGCCTATAAATGGGAGAAAATAGTTGCAAATCGTTTATCTGAGAAGGGGCTAATACCCAAAATACATAAAGAACTCTTACAACTCAATACCTAATAAAAAGAAACAACTCTATTAATAAAAAAATAGGCAAAGGATCTGAATAGACATTTTTCCAAAGATGACTCTCTCATGGCCAACAGGTGTATGAAAAAGTGCTCAACATCACTAATTAGAGAAATACAAATTAAAAACACGGTAAGATATCACTGTGCTAGAATGACTATCAAAAAGAAATAAGTGTTGGAGAGGATGTGGAGAAAAGGGAACGCTTGTGCACGATTGGTGGGAATGTTAAATTGGTTTATCCAATACAGAAAACAATATGGAGCATTCTCAGAAAATTAAAAATTATTTTTAATTAAAATTATTAAAATTCCAACAATTCCACTTCCAGATATTTATCCAAAGAAAATGAAAACAGTAATTCAAAAAGATATATGCCCCCCCTATCCCGTGAAATGTCAGCTCCATTTTCCCAGAAGTCTTGTGTTTACAATAAGTCAGTGCTTTCTGTCCATGTGAAAGTTGTCAACTCTCTTGATTTTTGTGTATGTATTCAATTCAAAGTATCTAAACCTATGAAATAATCTGCTCTTCCCTTGTCCCTTCCCCTCTGACTGTAAAAGTCTCCCATTTTGTTCAGTTCCTTGGAGCTCCTTTCTATTTGCTATTTGGGATGTTGCTTGATTCATGATATGTTGAATAAAGCCAATAAGATCTTTAAAAATTAAAAAAAGTATCTAAACCTGTAGTCTAATCTGTATGTGCTGTCTTAACTGTTAATTGTGTTACTGACGATTTTATCTTGCTTGAAGATTGATTCATTTTTCAATCTGATACAAGTAATTTTTTTTCCTTAAAAAATAAGACATCCAATTCCATGTTCATTGCAGCTTTCCTACAATAGTCAAGACATGGAAATAGCCTAAATGTCCATCAATGGATGAATGAATAAAGAAAATGGTATATATATACAGTGGGGTATTATTCAGCTGTAAAAGATGAAATTTTGCTATTTGCAGCAACATTAATGTACCTTATGGGCATTATGCTAAGTGATATCAAGAAAGATAAATGCTGTGTGATTCTTATTTATGTGTGGAATATATAAAACAAAACCAAAAAAAAAAAAAAACTGAACTCAAAGTTACAGAGAAAAGATTGGGAGTTACTAGAGGTGAGGGTTGGAGGTGGGAGAAATGAGTGAAAGGGGTCAAAAGGTACAGATTCCCGCTTCTAAATAAATACATAATGTGTATTTTTAATTGAATTAAAGTTGACTTATAATCTTGTGTTAGTTTCTGGTGCACAGCAAAGTGATTCAGTTACACACACACATTCTTTTCCATACTCTTTTCAGTTACACACACACATTCTTTTTCATACTCTTTTCCAATATGGTTTGTCACAGGCTATTGAATACAGTTCCCTGTGCTATACATAGTAGGACCTTGTTGTTTTATCCATCCTACATTAATAGTTTGCATCTGTTAATCCCAAATTCCCAACCCATTCCTCCCCCACCCCCACTTAGCAACCACAATTCTGTTCTCTATCTGTGAGCCTGTTTCTGTTCCATAAAGTTCATCTGTGTCCTATTTTAGATTCCATATATAAGTGATATCACATGGTATGTCTTTCTCTTTTTGAAAAATGTGGGACACTTCACAAATTTGTGTGTCATCCTTGCACAGAGGTCACGCTGATCTCTATATTGTTCCAATTTTAGTATATATGCTGCTGAAGCAAGCACCAGTCTTTTGTTTAAACATATTCTTCAACCTTTCATGACATCTAAAGGGCTGTTGTTTTCTCCTCTCTTCACAGGAGCTACCCATTATAACCGGTAATAACCTTTTTCTTAAAAATAGAGGAAAACTAGCAGTTTCCAAGTCATCTATCCCTCTTGTTTTTAAATTTGTCTACTGTTACAGCCCTAAGAATGCTTGCCATTTATCTTTTAGATTTCTCACAAACTGCATTCTCTTTAGCCCTACTACATACATTTTACACTGGATGTTTTATCCTCAGTTCTAGGCAACCAAAAGACGTGGTAAACTCTTAGATACTTAGAAAACCTACTGCCAGTTTCAAGAACTTTCTCTGAGTAGGCAGAGAGAGATTGTAATTAAGCTGCTATGTGGAGTTTTTAAAAAGAAAAATTTCAACAGAAAATTATAGCCGCAGTGAACTCTTGATTATTCATAGAATGAAATTGCACGAATAATTGAAATCCACCGTTTATTCTAATAAAATCTGCCTCGCTCTTAGTCCATTCAGGTTGCTGCAACAAAATAACCATAGACTGAGGGGCTTAAACGGAGAAGGCAATGGCACCCCACTCCAGTCCTCTTGCCTGGACAATCCCATGGACGGAGGAGCCTGGTGGGCTGCAGTCCATGGGGTTGCTAAGAGTTGGACACGACTGAGCGACTTCACTTTCACTTTTCACTTTCCTGCATTGGAGAAGGAAATGGCAACCCACTCCAATGTTCTTGCCTGGAGAATCCCAGGGATGGGGGAGCCTGGTGGGCTGCTGTCTATGGGGTCGCACAGAGTCGACACGACTGAGGCGACTTAGCAGCAGCAGCAGCAGCAGAGGGGCTTAAAACAACAGAAATCTATTTCTCACGGTTCTGGAGGCTGTAAATTTGAGATCAAGGTGGAATAGTAGGGTGAGGGCCTGCCTCTGGGTTGCAGACTCATCATCACATCTTCTCGAGGTGGAGGAGGCAAGAGAGCGCTCCATTCTAGGGGCGCGGGGTTGGGGGCGGGGAGTGAGGTTCCACCATCATGACGTCATGATGCAATCAGCTCTCAAAGGCTCCACTCCTAACAGCATCACGCTAGGAATTAGGTTTCAACATAAGAATTTTGGAGGGACAAATTCAGACCTTCTGTGCCATCAGCTCTTATTTCCTACTTTAATTCCCTCTCTTGTAATTCAGAACTCTGCTCATCCAGATTTTGGAAAGGTGACAGGACAGTAAAATCCACTGTTGTAGTTAGAAAAAGGATTATTGTTCACAAATCAAATGCATACGTATGAATGATTATGGGAATGCACATTAGAACCCAGCCACATACCCAAATATGTGTGTCCTGGGAATTATTCAGTAGGCTTCTTTTATTCAGTTGAAAAATAAAAGCAGATATTAGATTGAAACCATGTTCAAAGAAAAGCATTTTTTATTTTTTTTAGCTGTACTCTGTGGCATGTGGGATGTAGTTCCCTGACCAGGGATCAAACCCCAGCCCCCTGCATTAGGAGCTCAGAGTCTTAACCACAGGACCACCAGGGAAGTCCCAGAAAAGCATTTTTTAAACATCAGTTTGAAAGATGTTACTGAAAACTCAAGAGTGAGGATCAGTAGGAGACACCTGTGCCCAGAAAGCATCAGTAGAAAACAATGCTTCACAAAATGTGCGTCCTCCCCTCCCAGAGCAGCATCAGTGCCACTGTGAACCTGTTAGAAATGGAAATATTTAGCCCTGCCCTAGAGCCATCAATTAGAAGGTTGTCAGGGCCCACAATTTGTAATTTAACAAGCCTGCCAGGTGATTCTGATGCAAACTCAGGTTTGAGAACTGCTGGTGTAAAACACAGGGGGAAATATTTAAAGGGCAATGCTTCATCATACCTAATTTACATTCCTCTAATTCTAAATAGCCATGGGATTTTGTCACCTGCAGCTTAACTATGATTTTGCAAAGTGAAAACTATAAGATCTAGTGTAAAGAAAGGCACGTATGATGTTATCAAAATAATACCTGGTCTAAGCATGTTCTGTTCACGGCTCTATGTCTCAGTCATCAGGGCTTAATTCCAGGACATAAAAACATGCAACCCTTATCCTCCCCTTCATTCTCTGCTTCCCCACACCTCCCTCCAGACTTCTCTGTGTCCACGGTCTTTGACAATGAATTTCAGTTTCAGTTTCCCAGAATTTGTGAAACTATAACTGATGAACAGTGAAATTTCCAAAGCTAAGTAGTTAAGAAAAAAGGGGAGGGCTTTTATCTGTAGCCTGAATATTCAGTTCAGCAATCTATAAAGAGTTCCATTTTTTTATTCTAGGCTTATTTACAATTCTTCAGCATATTTTATTTGCAAGTATTTTTCCTTTTGAATGTGTCTCATGGAGTCAACATATGATGCCTTTAAGAGAAAATAATTGCCATTGTTTATCAAAGAGGCATAAGATACAGTTATAAAAATAATAGCATAGTCATATTAAAGGGCTCTTTAAAAATTTATAAATCCATGAAGCTGGATTCTCTCTAACATCACTAAATATTGGGGAAGGCAATACATTGAATTAGAAACATTTAGGATGCATGCTTTTTTCTCCCTTTTCTTAAATCTACAAGCTGTCTTTTATTATAATGAGTAAAGCAAATAAACAGTGATGATCACACAATGAACTGTTGCTTAATTTTGTGCTGTTGGAACTCTAGCATGGTGGTTCTCGTTCTTTGTTGAATGTTAGAATCACCTGGGGAGCTTTTAAAACTAACAGTGAATGCCCAGGCTGTATTCCAGAACAATTAAATAAAAATCTCTAGGGTGGAAACCAGATATCACTATTTTTTAAAGCTTCTCAGCCTAAGTCCAGGGCAGTCAAGGTTGAGAACCGCTGTTCAAGTTTATCAAGTCCTTTTTACAGAAAGGATTATATTTAGTGTGACTAACATGAAACATAGGATCTGAGGACATGGATGAGGTTCCTATTCGTGATTATTATCCATTTCTAAATCCTTAGCTCACAACCATTTCACATCACTTCATTTATTCAAAAATCTTCAGGGGTTATTAAAAAATTAATTCAAAACGGACAAAAAAAACCCCACCTAAACATAAGAGCTAAAATACTTTTAAAAAATAGGACAATTTGCATTAACATATATAGACTATTGACTCTATGTATAAAACATATAACTAATGAAAGCTCAGGGAACCCTACTCAGTGATCTGCGGTGATCTAAATGGGGAGGAAACATAAAAAGAGAGGATATATGTATACATGGGGCTTCCCTGTTGGCCCAGAGAGTAAAGAATCTGCCAGCAATGCAGGAGGCCTGGGTTCGATCCCTGGGTCGGGAAAATTCCTTGGAGAAGAGCATAGCTACCCCCTCCAGCATTCCTGACTGGAGAATTCCATGGACAGAGGAGCCTGGTGGGCTACAGTCCATGGGGTCACAAAGAGTTGGACAGGGCTGAGCGACTAACATTAACTAATTATATGTATACATAAAGCTGATTTACTTTGCTGTACAGTAGAAACTAATACAACATTGTAAAGCAACGATAGTCCAATAAAAACTAATTTTAAAAATATGACAAAAGCTTCAATGATATTGGATTTGGCAATTATTTCTTGGATATGACACCAAAAGCACAGGGAACAAAGTGAAATAGATAAGCTGGACTACAGCAAAATTAAAACTTCTGTGCATCAAAGGACACAGTCAACAGAGTGAAAGGCAACCTCCAGGGAATTCCCAGATCATCCAGGGATTAGGGCTCCACACTTTCACTGCCGAGGGACCAGGTTCAACCCCTGGTCAGGGAACTGAGAGCCCACAAGTGGCACAACACAGCACAAAAAACAAGCAACCTACAGAAGGAGAGGAGATATTTACAAATTATATACCTGATAAAGGGTTAATATCCAGAACATAAAAAGAATTGCTCTATGGAGAAGGGCAGGGCAACCCACTCCAGGATTCTTGCCTGGGAAATCCCATGGACAGAGGAGCCTGGGGGGCTACAGTCCATGGGGACACAAAGAGTGGGACGCCACCAAGGGAGCAGCAGGTGCTGGCCAGAGGCCCCAGAGCTCTTGATGGCAGAGCCAGAACTGTGCCTGAGGACTCTCAGCTCCCAGGCATCTTGGTCCTGGCCTCTCACTAGAGAAGCCTGTGGAAAACTAAAAACCATTTCCCTGGTGGCTTAGCGAAGAATCCAACTGCCAGTGCAGGAGACTCGGGTTCGTCCCTGGTCCAGGAAGATCCCACATGGCTCGAAGGAGCTAAGCCTGTGGGCCACAACCACCGAGCCCGCGCCCCGGGGCCCGGGAGCTGCGACTACAGAGCCACGTGCTGCAACTACTGAAGCCCGAGTGCCCTGGATCCTGTGCTCCACAGCTAGAGAAGCCGCCACAGTAAGAAGCCCATGGACACAACTAGAGAATAGCCCCTGCTCACCACAATTAGAGAAAAGCCCAAGCAGCAACAAGGAACTAACACAGCCATAAACAAACTCATTAAAAAAAAAAAAAAAAGAATTGCTCTAACTTAACAACAGAAAAACAACCTGATTATTAAAAAATGGGCCAAGAACTTGGACATTTCTCCAAAAAAGATACTCAAGTGGCCAACAAGCACATGAAAAAGAAGCTCACCATCACTAATCATTAGGGAAATGCAAATCAAAACCACAACAAAATACCACCTCACCTCATTAGGATAGCTATTATAAAAACATTTTTTTAAAGAAAATAACAAGTGTTGGCAAGGATGTGTAAAAATTGGAACACTTGTACACTGTTGATAGGAATGTAAAATGGTATGGCTGCTGTGAAAAAGTTTGGTGTTTCCTCAAAAAGTTGAAAATAGAACTACAGTATGATCTGGCAATCCACATCTGTGTATAGACCCAAAAGAATTGAAAGCAGGATCTCAAAAAGATATTTGTATGCCTATTGCCCCAGGAGCACTGTTCAAAAGCACCAAAAGGTTGGAAGCAACTCAAATATCCATTATCTGATGAATGGATAAACAGACTGGGAAAGGTGCTCATTTATGTTGTGAGTACACAGCAGACTCAAAAGGATATCATTATTAGTATATTAGTACTGCAGTGTATTAGTATTGTTAATGGACTTCCCAGGTGGCGTTAGTGGTTAAGAACCCACTGGCCAATGCGGGAGACTTAAGAGACTCAGATTCGATCCCTGGGTCAGAAAGATCCCCTAGAGGAGGGCACAGCAATCCACTCCAGTGTTCTTGCCTGGAGAATCCCGTGGACAGAGGAGCCAGGCATGTCACAGTCCATAGGGTCTCAGAATCGGACGCGACTGCAGTGACTTAGCACGCATGCACTGTTGTTACCAGCACCTACTATTTATTGTGTGCTCACTACTCTTTGTGATGTCTGCATTTGTGGTGGCCCTGGTGCTCCTTGCAGATCTCCAACCACACTGATCAGTTACCGGGCTCTGAAATGATGTCTTGTTTGGGCTGAACTTCTCCCGGCTGTTTCCAGTTCACGTCTGAGCACAGTAGCGATCCAAAGGCAAGCCCAGTGGTGGAGATGCCCGACTTCCTCTAACAGGCAACAAACTGGCTGGAGGCCTCCCCAGCTGCCTTGCCAAACCTTATGTAGCCTGCATGTTAGTCTAGGATGCTTCCACCAACCTGTCTTCCTTCTCTACCTTACTCACCATCAGACTGGGCATCATGTCTGACGGCTCTCCCCAGCCTTCCCAGCTCCCTCTCTATCTCCTCTCATAGAAAGAAAACTAAAAAAATTATCCTAGCACGTTGAATCCTGCTTCTGGCAGGACCTAACACAATAAATGTATTATTTCGGTCAATGCTTATAAACACAATCATATCAGGGTCATCTTCTACCTTATAAATCAGGAAACTGAAGTTTCCACAGATCAGAAATTCATCAGTGGTGGAATTAGGATTTCACTCGAGTCTTTCTGACTCTAAAACCAATACTTCAATCAGTACATGAGTAACACAAGTAGTAATGTAAATGGTTCCTTTACTTACTAAATATGTGTGTGTGTGTGTTTTATTTGGAAAGAATGTTCTAATATAGTAAACTACAGGGACTAGTATAATAAATATCCACATAACTATGGCTCACAATTAACACTTAATAAAACATTTGACCGTCACAGAACACCCAGCCCCAGGCCCATGTCCTTTCTTCCCTCCCCACAGAGACTATTTTATGATTTTGCTGTGTCCTTCCATTTCATGTTTTCGATACTTATAATACATACTTTTCTATTTTTAAAAATATATTGTTTTGTGTATCTCCAAATTTTATATTAATGAATGCATACTTCTGGAAGTCTTCTTTGCAGCCTGCTTTTTAAACTATAGACAAGAAAGTGAACAAATGCTCAGGGCTGGGGCAATGGGATGACCCAGAGGGAGGGGATGGGGAGGGAGGTGGGAGGGGGGTCCAGGAGGGGGAACGCATGTAAACCCATGGCTGATTCATGTCAATGTATGGCAAAAAACTACTACAATATTGTAAAGTAATTAGCCCCCAACTAAAATAAATAAATTTATTTAAAAAAAAAAAGAAAGTGAAGTCGCTCAGTTGTGTCTGACTCTTTGCAACCCCATGGACTGTAGCCTACCAAGATCCTCTGTCCATGGGATTTTCCAGGCAAGAGTACTGGAGTAGGGTGCCATTGCCTTCTCCAGGAGATCTTCCTGACCTAGGGATCGAACGGGGGTTTCCCGCATTGTGGGCAGACGCGTTACCATCTGAGCCACCAGGGAAGCCCAACTGATCTTTAAAATTGGTTCATGTTACTAGTTTGCTCTTCTAAACCCGTGGTTCTCAGCAGGAGGCAATTTTGCCTCCCCAGGGGACATTTGGGGAGATGTTTTTGGTTTTCATAATGAGGGAGGAGGAAGAAGGGCTACTGGCATCAGGTGGCTAGAGGCCAGGGATGCAGCTAGACATCCTTCAATGCACAGGACAGCCCATGACGAGGAATTACCTGGTCTAACACATCACTAATGCCAAGGCTGAGAAACCCGAATCTAAATCAGTGATTCTCAAAGTGTGGTCACTGACCAGCAATGCCAGCATCACCTGGGAACCTGTTCCAATGCAAATTCTAGGACCTCACTGCTCACCTAGTGAATCAGAAATTTAGAGGGTAGACCTAGCATCTATGGTTTAACAAATCCTCCAGGTGATTCTCATACACTCGAAAGTGAGAAACACTGATCTAAACTATTTTAATAGCGGTCAGATGTATAGAAACACCTGGATTAACTCATCTTGGAGCCACTTCACAGTAACATCCCTGTACTCGTTCTCCATACTGTGACGGTCCTTTGTCTTCCTACATTATGCTGTAAAAACATACCCTTTAACAAGCTCAGGGGGATAATTTAGCAGTCATAAACACTTATTGAATGCTGACTGGATTGTGGCATTATTTTAAATGTTTTTCATCTATTAATTATGCATAAATACCCAGGAAGTAGGTGCCAGTTTTATCCAGTTTCACAGCTGAGAATATAAGAAGTTAAGTAATTTGTTCAAGGTCACACAACAAAGTGTCTGGCTGAGCCAGGATTGGAATCCAGTCTGTCTAGGACTACAGCCTGTTTCCTTAATATTACAACTACTCTCAGAAACATACAGGACACTATTCCGGCTTCAGGTTCAGAAACCAGTAAAATGACTCGTGCATCCAAACATCTAACAAAAATTGATGCGAGAATGAGAGAAAAGGGCGCAGTGAAGATGGAATCTAATTTACACTTGGCATGCTTCCAGCGGGGGCAGGAGGAGAAGGGGACGACAGAAGATGAGATGGCTGGATGGCATCACCGACTCGATGGACATGGGTTTGGGTGGACTCCGGGAGTTGGTGATGGACAGGGAGGCCTGGCGTGCTGCATTTCACGGAGTCGCAGAGTCAGACACGACTGAGCGACTGAACCGAACTGACTTTCACTCTATGCATATGAAAAAATAGATGCTAAAATTTTAATGGTATTTTTTAAACCCCCAAAAGAAAAAAAAACTAAATAATGACTTTTAAACCTTTTCTGTAGTTTTAACTTTACTTGAGTGTCACATTGCATTCTGATGTGTTATGTAACCGTCAGTGACTTTTATCCTAAGTATTAATATTTAGGATGCCACTAGGCATGGATCCTATCAGGCCTGAAAGCATGGCTTCTCCCTTAAAGAAGGAGCTACTGGTATCTTGGTGGGATAATTCTTCATTACATAGAACTCTCCTGCACATTGCAATAAGCTTAACATCCCTGCTCCCCACCAGAGAGTGTTGCCAGGAGTGTTCCCAGTCACATGACAACCAAAAACGCTCCCATTCATTTCTAAACATCCCCTAATGCCTTGATACTCGAAGTGTGGCCTTTGGATCAGCAGCATCAACACTGGAGAGATTGCTAGAGATGTAAAAGGCTGGACCCACTCTAAAGCTAGGGAATCTGGAACATTTGAACAAGATCTCTAGTGTTTTGTAAACACACTAAAGCTTGAGAAGGAGCATAGGACCACCAGTTGAGAACCATTTCTCTAGAAAAACTCTGCCTGATATCAGGAGGTAGGTACAAAAATGTTTAGACTGGAGATGCTAAAGTTCTAAAGTTTTCTGATTGAAAATCTGTAGCTTAAAGAGACAGAATTTCTGAAAAATGGAGCTGGCATCCAGTGAGATGCAGAGTCAAATGGCAGATGAGCACAGGTCCATCAAAACTGTCTGCACCCCTCAAAGCATCTGGCCTATAGAATATATCAGTCAATACCTTGATATATGGGGCTTCCCAGTGGTGCTAGCGGAGAAGGCAATGGCAATCCACTCCAGTACTCTTGCCGGGACAATCCCATGGACGGAGGAGCCTGGTAGGCTGCAGTCCATGGGGTCGCTAAGAGTCGGACACGACTGAGCAATTTCACTTTCACTTTTCACTTTCATGCATTGGAGAAGGAAATGGCAACCCACTCCAGTGTTCTTGCCTGGAGAATCCCAGGGACAGGGGCACCTGGTGGGCGGCCATCTATGGGGTCGCACAGAGTCGGACACGACTGAAGCGACTTAGCAGCAGCAGCAGCAGTGGTGCTAGAGGCAAAGAGCCTGTCTGCCAATGCAGGAGTTGTAAGAGATGCGAGTTCGATCCCTAGGTCAGGAAGACCCCCTGGAAGAGGGCATGGCAACTCACTCCAGTATTCATACCTAGAGAATCCCATGGACAACGGAGTCTGGCAGGCTACTGTCCATAGAGTCGCAAACAGTCAGACACCACTGAAGTGACTTAGCACACACACACACCTAGATATATGTCAATACACTGCTTTGTTTGTTTTAAAATATTCTCAACTAGGGGTCTGTGAATGGGTTACTGAAGTGCTAGGCTATTGATCCTTTCAGACTTTTGGGCAAACAAATGGAGCCTGAGAAGGCCAGAGACCCCAGCTGGTCACCTCTAACCTTGAATGACTTGCCTTATTTACCTTAGTGTGCTAATGATCATTTCTATATGTGCCTTGATGAAAAAAATACTGGGAATTGTTGTCATTGGCAATGAGAAGTTACTGAAGGTTTGTTTGTTTCTTTGTTTGATTTTAAATTGTGGTAAAACACACATTTAACATTTAACATTTTACATCTTAACCATTTTTACACTTACAGCTCAATAGGGTTAAAGATCGTTGTGCAAGCAATCACCAAAACTCCTTTCATCTTGCAAAATTAAAATCTATATTAGTTTAAAAAAACAACCCTTACCTCCCCCAGTCTCTGGCAACCTCTATTCTGTTTTCAGTCTCTATGGATTTTACTTCTCTAGGAACCTCATATGTTGTTATTATTGTTTAGTCGCTAAGTCGTGTCTCTTTGTGACCCCGTGGACTGTAGCCTGCCAGGCTCCTCTGGCCATGGGATTTCCAAGGCAAGAAAACTGGAGTGGGTTGCCATGCTCTCCTCCAGGGGAACTTCCCGACCCAGGGACTGAATCCAAGTCTCCTGCACTGGCAGGAGGGTTCTTTACCACTGAGCCACCAGGGAAGCCCAGGAACCTCACAGGGTGTCTGGCTTATTTCACTCAGGATATCTTCCAGATTCATCCATGCCCCTAGCATGTGATAGAGCTTTCAGGACTGAATTTTTTAAAGGACAGATTAAAGTTTCCCTACTAAAAACCAATTCACGGTGGTTAGCATCCTTGTAATTGTGGCAGGACCCAGTTGTCTAGAAGAAGCAGAAGATTAGAATAATCTCAACGCCTGATGTGATGATTTCCCATGGAAGAAAGACACTGTGCTTCTTCTCTTTAAACTCAGAAGTCTCCAAATTGACAGAGCAGTCAGTAATTATTTTTTTTTCTTACAAGAAACTTCAGTCTTGTAGTTCTATTCAAGTCAAGTAGAAGATTCCTGATAGTTGCAGTGGAAGAGCCTGCAACTTCTCAACCAGAAAGCTGTCAAGTCCTAGTGATCCTGCTCACTGGTCTCTGCATTTGAAAGGGCGTGGTATCTGTATGAATCAAAACTGGATGACTCAAAATACAGAATAGGGTTTGATTCAGAGTCTCGGTTCCTTTATCATATTTGATTGAGTTTGTTCATGACGACTTGCAAATTTACCCTTTTAAAATACACATTGTAGTAATGTTCATCCATCAAACGGCTAGTTTTATTTCCTCTTTTATCATAAAGAGAATAGAATTTTTCTCAAGTGATGATTCACAGCTAATTTAATTATCTCTAAAGCCTTGGAGACAGATACCTGTGAATACTAATAAGGTGGTCTTGAAAGAGGTAGTTGTTAATTTTTTTGACTGATTTGCTGGCTGGTTGTTATTATTCTGCCAAAGAGTGGCAGAATGGGCAAATGCATTTCTCTGGGAACAGAAATTCTTCTCACTAGCTTAACTTTTATCTTAAGGCTCTCATATGTTTATTCTTCTTCCCATTTACATGAAACATTTAAAATATCCACTGTGGGTGAAAGAAGTTTTAAGAATTTGTTAAACTAGTCACTAAGCTATTACCAGTTATTAAAAAAAAAAAACCTGAGTTGAGTTCAAAGCTCTAAAAGCACTTACTGAGATTCCATCATTTTGGGAAATGCATAATTATTTAATCATTTATAAAATAATTGAACTTGATAGGTTTCAGTGTTCACTAGAGCAAATTCAATTCACGTCATGATAAGAGGTACAGTTTTATACTTGCAGCTCTGAATAGGTATTTTAATTTTTGTCCTTAATGTTCATTAATTACTATAATTTTTGCTACCTTTCCTTTCATTTAAACATTTCCTAAAGTCCTAGAACTTGTAAAGTCAAGATAGTAAGAGAAAGCCTTCCCCAATGTAAACTTTTAAAATAGTCCTTTCCAGGATCCTCATGTGTAATGACTCATCATTAAGCTAGAAAAATTTTAACTTATTAAACATAATTAAGTTAGCAAAATTAAGCATTCCATAATACTGTTTTCCTGAATTTCATTACTTAGTTGCCTCAAAATCTTGTGTGAAAGCAAGAGAACAATGTAATCCTAAAATACATATAAAGCTTTGTCTAGCATGGACTACAAAACAATAAAAATACTTAATAACTGTTTAGAGCTTTACAGCTTATAGCACTTTCACAGAGTAAGTAATAAGGACTAATTAGGAATTATCTTTTTTTTTTAAAAAAAAAGCAATTCTCAAAGAATGTATTGCTGTTCAAAGACATGAAGCCTCTGCTAAATGTAAATTAGAATTTGGGGACCATTAAAAGGGCAAACTTGGACTTCTCTGGTGGCCCAGTGGCTAAGACTCGCCCTCTCCATGCGGGGGGCCTGGGTTCAACCCCCGGTCAGGGAACTAGATCCCACATGCGGCAACTGAAGACCCTGGGCGCTGCAACAAAGACTGAAGACCTCCTTTGTGTGGAAAGTAAGATCTGGTGCAGCCAAGGAAACTTATTTTTTTTTGTAAAAAAGGGCAAACTTTGCTTTGAAGATACTAAAAAACACCCAAGGGGCTTCTGTTTCCATACAAGATGGAATAAAGGGGACTTCATTTATTCTCTTACCCAGAAGTCCCCAAAGAAAGAAAAAAGGTAAAATTTAACATGAATTCCCAAGGCAATGCACATTAGGCAATGAAGTAAAATGGTCCTTGGAATATAGGAAACAGGGAGTGGGAAGCCCACGCTTGCTGTGGTGTACAGCTTTGGGAGAGATTCTAGGCTGCTGTGTGGGGCAGAGGCCAGGGCTGGGGAAGAGGCAGTGGATGCAAGCACAGCCCAACAGCCTCCCAGAATTGAGATGGAGCTGACAGTCCAAGAAAAGTAACAAGGTTAGCAGTCACTGGCCAGAGTACCAGAGAAGAAAGACCTGGGCAGAGAGAGAACCCTGGAGATACACAGAGGGACGCAGCAGAGTTTCCAAGAGAGTATTGACTTGTACGGGCTTCCCGGTGGCTCAGTGACAAAGAATCTGCCTGCCAATACAGGAGACTCAGGAGATGTGGGTTCCTCGGGTTGGGAAGATCCCCTGGAGAAGGAAAGGGCAACCCACTCCAGTATTCTTGCCTGGGAAATCCCATGGACAGAGGAGTCTGGCAGGCTACAGTCCATGGGGTCACAAAGAGTCGGAGATGACTTAGCAACTAAACAACAGCAACATTGCTGTGCAGGCATGTGGGAAACCACGTGAATGAGAGAAAAATTATTTGAAAGGCACAAACTACAAAGCTTGCTCAAGAAAAACTGTGAGGCAACTTAAACAACCCTATGTATCTATTTCCAAAATTGAATTTCTAGTTAAGAACCTTCCCCAAAAGGATAACTGGAGGCTCAGATGGCTTTATTGGTGAAAGCTACCAAACATTTAAGGGAGAAACAATATCAACTGAAAACAAACTTTCCAGAAAACTTAAATTTAATTTCTGATTCATTCCATGAGGCCAGCATTCTCCTAAAACCAAAACAAGACAAACACGTTACAAGGAAACTGTAGCTCAATACCACCCATTAATATGGATGCAGGGACTTCCCTGGTGATCCGGTGGTTAAGAATCTGCCCCTGGTGGTCCAGTGGTTAAGAATTCACCTTCCAGTGCCAGGGATGTAGGTTTCAACCCTTGTTGGGGAATTAAGATCCCACCTGCCATGGGGCAACTGAGCTCTTGGGCCACAGCTACTGAGCCCTCATCCCACGGGCTCTGAGCCCAAGCCACAACTAGAGAGAAGCCCCTTTGCCACAATGAAGATCCATGTGCAGCAACAATGCAGCCAAAAAAAATCTTAATATATAAATTAATTAATTAAGAGATATATACATGCAAAAAAATTCTAAACAAAAAACAATTCAGCAGTAAAAAGGATAATACATCATCAGGACCAAGTGTGGTTTATCCCAGGAATGCATAATTAGCATAACATCAGAAAATGAATCAGTGCAACTCACTATCTTAAACTGAAAAAGAAAAAATAAGATCATTTGGGCAGATGCAGAAAGGCATTTGACAAAATCAGACACCCATTTTTTCAGTAAACAATGGAACTTTCTCAGCCTCACAGAGGGCATCCGTGAAAAATCTACAGTTAACATCATACTTAACTGTGACAGACTGAATGCATTATCCCCTAAAATCAGAATCCAGGCATGGATCAATACTTCTTTCCAACATCACACTACAGATGCTGGAAGGGAAGACATAAAGCTGCTCTTACTATCAGACCAGCTGATCATCTATGCAGAAAACCCAACAGAATCTACAAAAATTCACTAGCACTAACAAGGATGTTAGCAAGGTTGTAGGATAAAAGGTCAATACACAAAAACACCAGTAGTGTGAAACTAATCTCTATGATCCTACAATGGCAGATACACATCATCATGTATTTGTTAAAACTCAAAGAATGTACAGTGGGGCTTCCCTGGTGGCTCAGTTGATAAAGAATCCACCTGCAATGCTGGAGACCAGGGTTCCATCCCTGGGATGGGAAGATCCCCAGGAGAAGGAAATGGCAACCTACTCCAGTATTCTTGCCTGGGAAATCCCATGGACAGAGGAGCCTGGCAGGCTACAGTCCATGGGGTCACAAAGAGTCAGACACAACTTAGTGACTAAACCACCACCAAAGAATGTACAACACAAAGAATGAATTCTATGTAACATAAGCTATAAACTTGAGTTAATAATTATCTATCAATATTGATTCATCAATTATAACAAATGTACCAGAATAATTTACAATGTAAATAACATGGGAAGCTGGGGAGTGGAGAGAGTATGTGGGAATTCTCTGTATTTTCTGACCAATTTTCCTATAAAATTAACAGAGCTCTAAAAATCTATTAATTTTTAAAAACTAACATATAAACTTACAATTAAATAAATTATATCAATTCTCCCTCAATTGATTTCTAGATTCACTGCCATCCCAGTAAAAATCCTGGAAGATTTCTTTTTGGTGAAAGTGAGTCTTAGTTGCTCAATCATGTCCAACTCTTTGTGACCCCATGGACTGTAACCCTCCAGGCTTCTCTGTCCATGCAATTCTCCCGGCAAGAATACTGGAGTGGGTAGCCATTCCCTTCTCCAGGGGATCTTCCTGACCCAGAAATCAAACCTGGGTCTTCCACATTGCAGGCAGGTTCTTTACTGCCTGAGCCACCAGGAATTCTCCCTCAACTGATTTCTAGATTCACCGGAAGATTTTTTTTTTTGGTAGAAATTAACAAATGATTCTAATATTTACATGGAAATGCAAAAGACCCAAAATGCAAAAGAACTTTGAAAAAGGAGAACAAAGTTGAAAGACTAACCCTATATGATTTTAAGGCTTATTATAACACTATAATATGCAAAATAATTACTACCGAGAGAAGTGTAGATTGGAGCACCCTCTCTTTGTGTCGACTGGCAAAGGGCTGAAAGTCTTTGACTCAGCAGTTCAGTTCTATCAATTTTTACTGAAAAGACAGTTAAACACCCACAAGAACAAAGATATTAAATTCATCATTATTAATGGCTAAAAACTAGAAAATCAATAGATGTTTAACAAAAGGAAACTGGTTAAATACATTACTATACACATTTATGTTAAAATAAGTATGCAACCCAGACTTCAAAAATCATGTATTTAATGACATTCGTGAAAGTTCAGTATGTAGTTACATGAATTTACCAGTCAGAAAGCAATAGGTTACTACTTTGTTTAAAAAAATATCTGTTTTCATATTTGGAAGAGTATGAAACAAAATACTTACAGTTCTAAGTGAAGAAATAACCAGTTATTTTCTCACAAAAACTGGATCATGCTTTTGTAATTTTGAAAAGGTTTTTAAGTTTTGATTTTTTGAATTTTTATGTTTGATGTATTTATCAAAATAGTCATTTTAGGGGATTTCCCTGGTGGTCCAGTGGTTGAGACTTTATATTCCGATGCAGGGATTATGGGTTCAAACCCTGGTCACAGAGCTAAGATTCCAGATGCCTTGCAGCCAAAACTTCAAAATATAGACCAGAAGCAATATTGTAACAAACTCAATAAAGACTTTTAAAATGGTCCACATAAAAAAAAAAAAAAAAAACCTTTAAAAAAAGTCATTTTAGCATGAAAAGCATGACGGCTATCTCAAATGACCCCTGAGAAGTTAAGAGAAGGAAGATCTGTCTGTAAACGACTGGAAGATATGTCTCTCCCTTCCTACTCATTTAACTGTGTTTTTCATCTTGTAGTCAGTCTGCACTTGCTATTTTCATTTTTTAAAATAAAATCTGTATATGCTTTCTATACAAAATTTGAAAAGTACAGAAAAGTATTCAGAAGAAAATAAACAATTATTTATAATCACTATTAATATGTCCTTGTGCTTCATTATTCTTTCAAGGATTTATGAGTGTGCTTCTCAACACCTGGCCTTTATCAGTGGAAACTCCACTAATGTTAATAAACAAACATGGACTCAGTCCCATGAGCCAACATAGTCTCATGTAACTGATAAAAATACAAAATTATTCTTCTTTGGGGATGGACATTTACTTTTTTGTATTGGGATTTCCCTTGCTAATTTTCTTCTAAGCATAAAAGCATCATTTATTATTTTATAAATTATAAAACAATATAAAGAAGAAAATAAAACTCAACAGTAATTGTATCATCAAGGATTATCACTGTTAAATTCGGGTTTTAATTCTATGTTAATACATATAATATAAGCACTTTAGTAAAACTAGGTGTTTTACTAACATTGTTAATAAACATACCAAACATTGTTTGGATTTTGCTTTTTTTTTTTCCGCTCAACATTTTCTCATCATTTACCCTACCTTTTAAAGGGTGCACTCCATTTCTTTGTATAAACATACTGCAAGTCATTTAGTCAGCGCCTGACTGTTGGACATTTTGGTTGTTTCCAATTTTTTAAGAAGGCAAAGGCTTGTATGGGATGAGGCCATACAAGCAAGTGCTGCAGGGACCGTTAATTTACAGACATTTTTGTACTCCACACGCTATAACGGAGCTTTGCTTTTGTTTCTGTTTTTGGCGGGGAAGGTCGACGGATGGTGGAGGAAGGAAGCACGCAAAGGTACAAACGGGGGTAACGTGCTCCGCCTAGATCTAGAGGAGCCGTCTTTGCTTCTTCGGGGAGGGATTCCCCGGGACCCCGCCCCCCAGGCCATCCGTCAGTCAGCGCCGGTTTCCGCCGTCCGCTGAGCTGCACTGCGCCCCTGTGGCCGAGCCGCGACACTGCAGCACAGGAGCCCGCATCCTGGGGGTTTTCGGGAGGCTTGGGGGTTATTTTTCGGACTGATTTTTAAAATACAATTTAAAGATGTAATTTTTTTTTCAACTCACAAACAGAAAATGTACAAGCTCAAAATGAGAGAATGCGTGGGATTCGATCTGTAATAAACATTTCTTAAGAGCCCTTTAAATGCTCTTTAGAACATTTCTTTAGAGCACTTGAGTGAAAATAAACTTAGCCCTTGTGTCCCCTGGCTCTTTTCTCCACCTTGAATTGGGTCAGTCTGCCCTTAGGCACTCTTGCCTGGAGAATCCCAGGGACAGGGGAGCCTGGTGGGCTGCCCTCTATGGGGTCGCACAGAGTCGGACACGACTGAAGTGACAGCAGCAGCAGCAGCCCTTAGGCACTATCGTCTAGCCCTAAAGGACTCCTTTCAAGTCTCCTAATGGGCCAGGCTTCTTTTTGCTTACCAGATTTTAAAGTTATTAAGCAACACACACACACACACACACACACACACACACACACACACATATCCCTCCCTCACCACACACACACACACCCCTCCCTCACCACACACACACACACACCCCTCCCTCACCACACACACACACACACACCTCTCTCTCACCACACATACACACACCCCTCCTTTACCACACACACACACCCCTCCCTCACCACACACACACACACACACACCCCTCCCTCACCACACACACACACACCCCTCCCTCACCACACAGACACACACACCCCTCCCTCACCACACACACACACCCCTCCCTCACCACACACACACACAACCCTCCCTCACCACACACACACACACCCCTCCCTCACACACAAACATCCCTCCCTCACCACACACACACACACACCCCTCCCTCACCACACACACACACACCCCTCCCTCACCACACACACACACACACCTCCCTCACCACACACACACACCCCTCCCTCACCACACACACACCCCTCCCTCACCACATACACACGCACCCCTCCCTCACACACACACACCCCTCCCTCACCACACACACACACACACCCCTCCCTCTCCACACACACACACACACCCCTCCCTCACTCAGACTCGTCTTTCTCCCGTATTGGACTGGAGTGTCCTTGAGCACAGACGTGACTCCTCATCTCCTCTGCCGCCTTTGTCCCCTTGGAGACAGTAAATCACAGAGAGTAGGAATCGAAGCTGTTCCAAGGCGGCACTGCCTGGCGGTCTGGTGGTTAGGACCGGGCACCGTTCCTGCAGAGGGCCTCCGGTTCCCACCAGTAGGGGGTGCTGTATTCTCCCCTTTCGGCTCCACGGTACTGATGGGAAAAGGACTCTGGCCAAGCGTGCACGCGTGCTCAGTTGGGTCCCGCTCTTTGCGACTCCTGTCCATGGAATCTTCCAGGCAAGAGTACTGGGGTGGGTTGCCATTTCCTCCTCCAGGAGACAGAACCCAAGTTTCCTGCATCTCTTGTATGAGCAGGCGGATTCCTTACCACTGAGCCTCCTGGGAAGCCCATTCTGTCCAAGAGCCTCTTCGATAGCATGGCAGGGGAGAAGGGGGGCATGAAAAACTATGAGATGATAAACTGGTATCTCCTGCTTTTAACTCTGCACAGTTTGTTTTTCCTTTCAGACATTTACTGTGTGGACAAAGCTGGAGGTGTTGAGGTCCGATGTTTGGACCTCACTTGAGAGGTTAGGCTCAGACATGAATTTTTTAAAGCATTTTTCGGCCACCCCACGAGTCTAATGTCCCAGAGTATCTCTATCCTTGTAGGTAACTGCTGAGTCCCAAAGTCTTCAACAGTGAGAGAAAAACAGGGAGAATTTCAAGAAAGCTGGTGCAACACTATTTGAAAACAGGAGTAATTTGGAAATCTGTTGGTTCTGCCTACCCAGGATCCATTCTTCTTTCTTCCGCTAGGGGCCCCTTGGTTTTCCTCTGCAGAACCACCCCTTCCCTGCTCAAAGTCCTTGCAGTTGAGGTAGGGCTGATTTTTTTTCTTTTAATTAAAAAAATGTTTCTCCTTTCGAACTTTTTAATTTTATATTAGTGTATGGCTGATTAACAATGTGATGGTTTCAGGTGAACAGTGAAGGGACTCAGCCATGACATAGGGCTGATCCTTGCCCACCCCACCCCCATTACTTCCCAACACAAACATATACGCACACTCCTAGGTGGTACTTGCACACACAGCCCATTCAAGCTCTGAGTCTGCTCTTTTTCAACTTGAATTGCACATGGATCCAGCCACGTCTGAACGTTTGCACTGAACTTCTGCCCTTCAGCTTTTAAATTCAGTTCAGTTCAGTTCAGTTGCTCAGACGTATCCAACTCTTTGCGACCCCATGAATCACAGCACACCAGGCCTCTCTGTCCATCACCAACTCCCGGAGTCTACCCAAACCCATGTCCATCGAGTCGGTGATGCCATCCAGCCATCTCATCCTCTGTCGTCCCCTTCTCCTCCTGCCCCCAATCCTTCCCAGCATTAGGGTCTTTTCCAATGAGTCAACTCTTCGCATGAGGTGGCCAAAGTTTTGGAGTTTCAGCTTCAACAACAGTCCTTCCAATAAACACCCAGGACTGATCTCCTTTAGGATGGACTGGTTGGATCTTCTTGCAGTCCAAGGGACTCTCAAGAGTCTTCTCCAACACCACAATTCAAAAGCATCAATTCTGCAGCACTCAGCTTTCTTCACTGTCCAACTCTCACATCCATACATGACCACTGGAAAAACCATAGCCTTGACTAGACGGACCTTTGTTGGCAAAGTAACGTCTCTGCTTTTAAATATGCGGTCTAGCTTGGTTATAACTTTCCTTCCAAGGAGTAAGTGTCTTTTAATTTCATGGCTGCAGTCACCACCTGCAGTGATTTTGGAGCCCCAAAAAATAAAGTCTCTGTTTCCACTGTTTCCCCATCTATTTGCCATGAAGTGATGGGACCAGATGCCATGATCTTAGTTTTCTGAACGTTGAGCTTTAAGCCAACTTTTTCACTCTCCTCTTTCACTTTCATCAAGAGCCTCTTTAGTTCTTCGCTTTCTGCCATAAGGGTGATGTCATCTGCATATCTGAGGTTATTGATATTTCTCCCAGCAATCTTGATTCCAGCTTGTGTTTCTTCCAGCCCAGCGTTTCTCATGATGTACTCTGCATATAAGTTAAATAAGCAGGGTGACAATATACAGCCTTGATAATCCTTTTCCTATTTGGAACCAGTCTGTTGTTCCACGTCCAGTTCTAACTGTTGCTTCCTGACCTGCATACAGGTTTCTCAAGAGACAGGTCAGATGGTCTGGTATCCCCATCTCTTTTAAGAATTTTCCACAGTTTATTGTGATCCACACAGTCAAAGGCTTTGGCATAGTCAATACAGCAGAAATAGATGTTTGTCTGGAACTCTCTTGCTTTTTTGATGATTCAGCGGATGTTGGCAATTTGATCTCTGGTTCCTCTGCCTTTTCTAAAACCAGCTTGAACACCTGGAAGTTCACAGTGCACGTATTGCTGAAGCCTGGCTTGGAGAATTTTGAGCATTTCTTTACTAGCGTGTGAGATGAGTGCATCTGTGCGGTAGTTTGAGCATTCTTTGGCATTGCCTTTCTTTGGGATTGAAATGAAAACTGACCTTTTCCAGTCCTATGGCCACTGCTGAGTTTTCCAGATTTGCTGGCATATTGAGTGCAGCACTTACAGCATCATCTTTGAGGATTTGAAATAGCTCAACTGGAATTCCATTACCTCTGCTAGCTTTGTTCGTAGTGATGCTTTCTAAGGCCCACTTGACTTCACATTCCAGGATGTCTGGCTCTAGGTGAGTGATCACACCATCGTGATTATCTGGGTCGTGAAGATCTTTTTTGTACAGTTCTTCTGTGTATTTTTGCCACCTCTTCTTCATATCTTCTGCTTCTGCTAGGTCCATACCATTTCTGTCCTTTATCGAGCCCATCTTTGCATTAAATGTTCCCTTGGTATCTCTAATTTTCTTGAAGAGATCTCTAGTCTTTCCCATTCTGTTGTTTTCCTCTATTTCTTTGCATTGATCGCTGAGGAAGGCTTTCTTATCTCGCCTTGCTATTCTTTGGAACTGTGCATTCAGATGGGAATATCTTTCCTTTTCTCCTTTGCTTTTTGCTTCTCTTCTTTTCACAGCTATTTGTAAGGCCTCCTCAGACAGCCGTTTTGCTTTTTTGCATTTCTTTTCCATGGGGATGGTCTTGATCCCTGTCTCCTGTACAATGTCACGAACCTCTGTCCATAGTTCATCCGGCACTCTATCACATCTAGTCCCTTAAATCTATTTGTCACTTCCACTGTATAATCAAAGTCACTTAATCCCCTGCCACTTTTTGCCCTAAATGAGTTTAATGTGGGTCTTGTCACTTGGAATCACAAAATTTCTAACTAACAGAAAATTACAAGACTTTCAAATGAGATAAGCAGCTTTATGTTCTACCTGCTTATTGAAAGGGGATACGTTAATTGATGTGTCCTGATATGTTTAGATTTTTCTTTCTTATTCTTTGATAAGATTGCCTTCATTTTTCTTTGCAGAGCTTAAGTTTATTAACTATGAAAAGTCCATTTACTTGATCTAGTTTAGCCCCTGTTCCCTGGTGTTTCAGACAGTAAAGATTTGCCTGCAGTGGGAGACCTGGGTTGGATCCCTGGGTTGGATCCCTGGCTTGGAAAGATCCCCTGGAGGAGGGCATGGCAATCAACTCCAATATTCTTGCCTGGAGAATCCCATGGACAGAGGCGCCTGGCAGGCTACAGTCCATAGGGTCTCAAAGAGCCGGACATGACTGAGTGGCTAAGCACACATCCCTGGTTGAACACATTTGTTTCGGGCATGGACTTTTAAAAGTTGCCCACACCAATAAAATGGAGATAATGAAACTTATCTCACAGACTTGTTAAAGGTAGAATAAAATAACATACATGAACTCACCTTACACTGTATAAATGTTGGGTATTATTACTACAGGCTTCATCCTTATTATCATCATATTTCGTTTTGTTAGCAAGGTTGCTGGAGAGGCAATTTCCTGGGGGTCTAGGGATTAGGACTCCACACTGCCGATAAGCGGGGCCCGGGTTCCATCCCTGGTCGGGGAACTAAAATCCCAAAAGCCGTGTGGCAGGACCAAAAAAAATTTTTTTTCAATAAAATAAAATGTAAAAGCTGCTGGAGAGTTACTCATTGTTAGTAGTACTGATAGCTATACAAATGCAAAGTGTAATTGAGCAAGTAAATGAGGAAAAAGAGGAAGTTAGATTCCTTTTAGGTTATTGATATAATCATCCTGGAATGTTGTAAAAGGGCAGTTGAAATAATGTATTTGAAAATTCTCTAAAAACACAGATGCTGTGTAATTATAAGATACTGCTATCTCAGCCCCGCAGGTTACTAAAACCTTGACGTTGTTCATTTGCCTATATGTTTGATTTCAGAGCTTATTAATATCTGATACTTTTCATTTCATTTTAAAACAAAAAGCCCACATGCTGTTTTACAGAGTGCAGTCTTACACAATGAATGGCTTTATCTTGGTTTTCATTCTCTTCAGCCTCTCTGTGGCATTTAACCACCCTGGCAACCCACTCCTTCAAATTCTTTCCACGCTCAGGTCTAGCGACACTACATTTTCCTACTTCTCTTAACCTTTTCAACAACTTTTGATTTGCCCCTCCCCTCCCAGCTCCTAACTCCAGGGATGACGCGTCCAAGGCTTGGCTCTGATCTCTCCTCTCTTCCCTCACTTTCTGTACAATTCAACCATTCTGATCGATCTTGCATGAGTCCGTAGTTCCATCTTCCTACTGTTTATTTCCACATATAAGTCCTGCCACTATCTATCTCCCTTTCAGTATCTTAAAACTTCCTAGTCACCTGCATTCCGGTTGGCTGCCTTTACAAGTGCCCCATTGCAACTGGGGGCTCCACCCTTTTGCCCATGTCCCCGCTCTCCTGCTTCTCCTGCGGTCTCTTTCCAGGATCCAAGTACTTCAGTGCCTGCCAGACTCACTTTTTCTCTGCTCTCCTGAGACAAACCAGCCCAGGCCCTCATCATCCCCCTGCCCATCCTCATGGCTGGTCTCTTTAGTTCTGGACTCTCCCCACTCCTGCCTCTCCTGTGGAGGGCAGCTGAACCAGACTCTTAAAATGCCTCTTTGTGAGTTCCATCAGAGTGAGTACCGCACACGGGGCATCTTGGTACCCCCAGCCCCTGGCACAGTGCCCAGCGCTGTCATGGCTCTTGATTGACAGTCCTTCCCTTGCTCAAGGGAGTTGCTTCTGTCTCTGTTCGTGTGGTGTAAATTTCAGACTTCTTGACTAGTTCTCCATAACATGAATTATTCACCCCATCTTATTTTCAACTGCTTCACAAAGTAAACCTTTTACTCAAGCTAATCTACTTTCTTTTATAAAGTTACATTTCACTGATGAAATAGACCAAACTATTTAGCAATCATTAATTCTCTACTATCAATTTAATTTATTTCCCTAACTAGATTAGGATATCCTGAAAGCTTGAAATTCTGTTTCTGGCTGCCTCAGTCTTTTGATCCACTCCCTAAGGAATAGGCTTTCACCATAAATACTGCCTCTGAACCCACTAAAATAAAAATATCTGATATTTTCCTTTATATGTATATACTTCCCTTTTTATTTGTAGATAACCATAACCTATGTTTGTATATCTCAGAGCACCTAGCTCCATACTGAATCCTGAATCCTCAGCTATTTGTTGATTAATCACATGGACTGAGCAGCCTACTACTGTGATTCACTCCTAGACTGAGAAGCCCGACAGAAAACATTGTCTTGGTGACCAGACCTTGATACCGTTCTCTGGAGATACAAGGATTTGTATGTGCCACTCACTTGCCACAGAGTGAGCCTTTTAGTAAGAGAATGCCAAATATTTATTTTAACTAAAAATATTAGAATAAAACCACGATTAATAAACATGCCTGTATAAACCGTGGGACTTATGATGAAAGACTGCCAGCCTCTGAGATGCCACAGTGTAAAAAAAGAGGTGGCTGGGTGACTGAGGGACTTTCACCAGTCCAGTCTCGTGTCATTTCTGATATTTTTTTTCCCTTTTGCCCACAACAAAACGATCACCTGGTAACCTAAAAGAATTAATGGACCTCTTTTCAATTCCTAATTCCAAGCAAGGGATTATTTTGAGTCCTTGGTAGAATCTAACACATTGTGTCGATGCAGGAAGGAGCCTCCGAAATGGAGTCTTTAAGCCTGTGTAATTCTGCATGTATTTGAATATTTCAAACTTGTGTGCCCCCTCCCCCAGCTAACCTTTTATGCTCAGCACACTGCAGACATTAAGGCCACGAAGCAATCGTGCACTCACACTCTTGCGGAAACAATCGCTCTAATTGTGAACTTGCCAACTGCGAACAAAAATGCTAGTATGTGTCGCTCTGCCATTGTGCCCAGCTCTACGTGGAGATAGCAACACTGTTGTCTCCTGCGGCCGAGGCGCACAGATGGGCGACTCCGCTGAGGCAGAACTGGGCCGTGCTCTTGGCAGACAGATTGGAAAGTTGGCCGACTTGCTCAGAAACCTGACATCCTGGTCATCCCCAGCCCCCACCGGCAGACTCCTCTGACACACTGTTGAATCTCAATCTTACCACGTCCTCTCCCATCAGTAGTTTCCCTTGAAAAAGTTTTTTTTTTTTTTTTTAACTAGGTAGCTTGCTTTCATTATGTTTCGATGATGACTGTCCATTTGCCTGTCATGTATATTTATATGTCTGTATTATATATAAATCTCAGAATTTGTTTTATGCATAACATATATGTATATTTACATAAATATGTATAAAATAGGTATTTATATACATAAAGCAAATATGTATATGTATATACATGCAAAGAGAGAGAGAGACAGGGAAAGAGAGGGCAGGATTTCTCAACCTCAGCACTGTTAATGTTTTGGACCAGATCTTTCTTTGTTTTAGGAACTGTCCTGTCATAACAACCAAAACATCTCCAGACATTGCCAAATGTTCCCTAGCAGGGATAACTGTCCCTGTCTGAGAAGCAGTGATGAGTGTTATAATGTTGAGTGAATTATTTGAATTAAGGTCTCAATGAGCTATACATGGACATGCATAATCTATGACAAAATACCACCATATAAAATTCATTAGAGGTATTTCCAACTGAAAGTGATTTTTTTATTTCAAAAAATATAAAATATAGCAGAGAGTATTAAAAATTGAAAGAACCCTTCAATTTTGTTGCAACTTGTCATTCTTAATCAAGTAAATTTGATACACTAGGCTTTTATTCAAAACATCTGAATAAGAAATGTTTCTGTAGGTTGCCCATCTCTTCTGCCCCACTACAAGTTTTTACTGTATACCCAGATCCTGTCCTTAGAGCTCAAAAGCATGGGCTTCCCTGGTAGCTCAGATGGTAAAGAATCTGCCTGCAGTTCAGGAGACCTGGGTTTGATCCCTGGGTCAAAAAGATCCCCTGGCAAAGGGAATGGCACCCACCCCAGGATTCTTGCCTGGAGAGTTCCACAGACAGAGGAGTCTTGTGGGCTACAGGCCATGGGGTCGCCGAGTTGGACACAATGGAGCAACTAACACTTTCACACTTTCCTGCAAGACAGTATCTTGCACATACATAGCTTTTAGTCACTGAATAGTTATTATTATCTTATTTAATCCTTATAACAACTCTTCGAGGTATAAATTATTATTCCTGTTTTACAGATGAGGCTCAGAGAAGTGAAGGAACTTCCATAAGGCCACACAACCACAACATGTCCAAACGACCTCTACAACCCAGATCTTCCCAGCCTCAAGTCCTGTTTCAACTATTTATACTCCCTCATCAAGGGAACCAAAGCCAAGAGAAGAAACAAATTATCCCAAATCCCCGAGGGTTGCTTTGGTGATCCCACCGGGGTTGTCCCAAAGGAGTGAAGAGGGCTGCGACGTAAAGTCTGTCTCATCCACAGTTGACTCTTGCACTCTTGTGGCCGTGGGAACGTCACCCGTCACGGCTCCTTCCAGGAGCTCTTCTTCCAGGTGCCTAAGGGACGTGCCTTGAGATACCTGCATTCAGCCCACAGCAGGAACAGGATACCTCCCAAGTCCGATTTTGATCCAGGAGGAGGTGATGCAAGATGAGCTGTTATGGGGACTGGGAATAGGGGATCCAGAACAAACGTCAGAGAGGCTGAGAATGATGGGATCATGGGATTGGCAAAGGGGGATAAGGATTTGAAGGCGAGGTAGGAGAAGAATGCTGGAAGGAGGTAAAGATGTGTGATCCAAACTAGGCAGAGACATGCTTATGGGGCAAGAGACAAGAAAAAAGGTGTGCACTCCCACGGGGGTGTTACATTACATGATGGTTTCAAAAGATCTGTTAGTTTGCTAGGGCTGCCATAACAAAAGACTGCAGCTGCTGCTGCTGCTGCTAAGTCGCTTCAGTCGTGTCCGATTCTGTGCAACCCCATAGACGGCAGCCCACCAGGCTCCCCCGTCCCTGGGATTCTCCAGGCAAGAACACTGCAGTGGGTTGCCATTGCCTTCTCCAATAAGGACTGCAGACTGGGGGGCTTAAAGAGCAGAAATGAATTTCCTCACAATTGTGGAGGCAAGTCTGAGATCAAGGTGTTGACAGAGTTGGTTCCTTCTCAGGGACCATGAGGAAAAAGCTGATCCATGCTTGTCTCCTAGCTTCTGGTGGTTTGTTGCCAATCTTTGGTGCTCCTTGGCTTGTGGCGCCATCACCCCAATCTCTGCCTTCATCTTCACAAGATGTCTTCCCGGTGTGTGTGTCTATCTCCAAATTTCCTCTTTTTAGTAGGACACCAATCATATTGGTCAACCCAAAGATCTCCTTTTAACTTGACAACCTCTACAAAAACCCTCTCCCTGAGAGAGGTCATATTCTAAGGTATTGGGCGTTAGAACTTCAACATATGGATTTTGGAGAGAGACAATTCAACTCATTAATGGAGTCAAGTAATATTGGATGCTTAAGAATGAACAGCAAAACCCTCTGTCTGTGCTGCCTCTACATCTCTGATCCAGCAGGAGTGACATCAAACTCCCAGTCCTGGTTCAAACATGAGGAGCTGCTCAGAATGGCAGCCGGTGAGTCACCATCAAGCCACTGCCTCCTCTCCAGGGGAAAACCTCACAGAAGCTATGGCAGGTGTCTTTTGAAGCATAAGCTTAGCTCTTAGATATTGAAATTTCTATTCTGAGCTATGTAAGGGAAAAAATAGATGTCTTTCAAGATAAAATAGACACTAGAGGTAAAAAGGAACACCTTTGAAATCAAACAGTCGGAAGGACTGTGTGTCAGTGACTCAGAAGTAATTAAAGACATAATCAAGGCACACTGAAGTCCAGGGACACTGTTAATCCCCACTCAGTAGAGTGGAACCTGATCATAAATCCAACACTTTGGATCTTGAATCAGGAAAGAGGTTCTAGCCAAAGTCAACTGAGCATCTACAGAAGTCATTTTGCTTTTGCAAAACAACTGCTGTCTTCGTCCTCTGCCCTCCCCCAGTTCATCTGGGGACAGTCCCCGGCCCCTGCTCGCCGGGAAGTCGGTATAACCCATGCTGAGTTGGTCTACCCACATCCCCACCTGGGTGCCCTCATGAATCAAACCAACTCATCTCAAGCCCTTCATCCAGAATGTTCCCGTGGAGCTGTGGAAAGGAAGCTCAAGCTTGCCTGTTGGGTAGCAATTTGAGAAGGCTGTGAATCTGGGGCTGTCCCTACAGCAGGGGCAATGAAGTGAAGGATCAGTGAAGAGCCCGGGGAATTTCCTGGCGGTCTAGCAGTTAGGACTCGGCACTTTCACGGCTGGGGGACCAGGTTAAATCCTTGGTCAGGGGACTAAGATCTCACAAGTTGCAAGGCACAAACAAAAAATTTAATTTTTTTTTTTTTTAAAAAGAGAGCCCAGTTATAAAAGCCAAGAATCCAGAGTTGCAACTTTCTGGCTTTCCCTTTTTTATTATTAAAAAAAAAAACAAACTTAAATAATAGCTTTATTGAGATATAATTCACATACCATCAAATTTGCTCATTTAAAATGAACAGTTCAGTGGTTTTTAGTATATTCCCAACATTCACCACTACCTAATGTTAGAACATTTTCATCTCCCAAAAAGGAACACCGCGCCCATTAGCGCTCACTTCCTGTTACCCCTCCCCCACCTACTTGCCCTCTCTGTGAATTTTGCCTTTTCTGGACAATTTTGCTCTATTCTCAGACTGTTTTAAAATTGTTTTGGAGTCTGCCTCCCAAGCCAAGGCAGGAACTGTCTTGGAGGGTGCTAGGGGTACCTGACAGGCACTCAGGAGAATAAGATTCCCTAGCAGGAGAGGCCCTCCCTTCTATCCCATAACTCTGGAGCGGAATGACCTAAGGAGGTCTCTTAGCTTGGAGCTTCTAGTGGACATGTGCCTAAAGGGTGGTGAACTTTTTTGGTGTGTGTGGTAAAACAGACATAACAAAAAATGTTATAATTGTTATAACTGTATATTCTATACCTAGTTGCTTTGTGGAGATTACACTGAATATCCTAAACTTAGGATGATGTTAATTCAAGTTAAACACTTTAACTTGAATTTAAACTAGCTTAACTTTAGCAACATAAAAACCTCTGCTCTTCTACAGCTCCATTCCTACCCTTTTAGTTATTGATGTCATAGTATTTCATCTTTATATATTGTATACACAAAACATAAATTAATAATTCTTTTAAATGCATTAGTATCTTAAATTATGTGGAAAACAAAACATGGAGTTACAAACCAAAATTACAATAATATCATATCAGCTTTTAGACTAACAATCATTTTTGTTAATGTGTTAGTCTCTTACAACATGTAGAAAACAAAAATTGGAGTTAGCAACTGTTGTCTCAGTAAGACTAGCTTTTATAATTGCCCGCGATTTACCTTTACTGACGTGTGCATATTTCCATATGGCTTCAAGTGTCTATCCAGTGTCCTTTCATTTCAGCCTACACGACCCCCTTTAGCTTCTCTTTCAGGGCAAATCTAATAGTAATTAACTCTCTCCCTTTCTGTTTACCAGGGAATGTCTTCATTTCTCCCTTAATTTTGAAAGACAATTTTGCCAGGTGTAGGATTCTTGGTTGACAGCTTTTTTTCTTTTAGCACTTTGAATATTTCAGTTTATTGCCTTTTGGCCTCCAAAATGTCTGAAGAGAAATCTGTTGATGGTCTTATTGAAGATCCCTTATATGTGACTAGCTTCTCTCTTGCTGCTTTCAAGATTCTGTCTTTGTGTTCAAAAGGTTTGATTATACTGTGCCTTAGTTTAAGTTTCTTTGAGTTTGTCTTGGAGTTCACTGAACTTCTTGGATGACTATATTCATGTCTTTCATTAAACCTGAGCCATTACTTCCTCCTATACCCTCTCTGCTCCTCTCTCTCTCCTTCTGAGACTCTCTCCCTGTATATGTTGGTCTACTTGATGGTTACTCGTAGGTCCCTGATGCTCTACTCATTTTTCTTCAGGTTTTGTTTCTGTTTCTCAGATGCAATAACTTCAGTTGTACTTTCTTCAAGATCACTGATTCTTTCTTCTGGTTGGTCCAATCTGCCTTTGAATCCTTCCAGTGAATTTGAAAATTTCAACTGTTGTATATTTCCATTCTAGAATCTGTTTTTGGTTTCTCTTTAGATTTTCTACCTATTTTATTCACATTTTGTTCATACATCTTTTTCTCTACTTTACCCATCCCTTAAAGACAGTTGTTTTAAAGTCTTTGTCTAATAGGTCCATCATCAAGTCTTTTCAAGGAGAGTTTCTGTCGATTTTTTTTTCTTTAAATAAGCCATCCTTTCCTGTTTCTCTGTATGTCTCACCATTTTTTTGTTGAAAATTGGACACTTAGGCTAATAATCTGCTAAATCTGGAAATCAGATTCTCCTCCTTCCCCAAGGTTTGCTGATTTTTTTTGCTTTTATTTTTGTTTTTAAAATGTTGTAGGCTATTTCTGTGTCAAGTAGCAGTTTGAGGTGAAAACGTAAAGCCTTCTCAGGTCTTTTCTGAGCCAACACCTTTCCCTGGGTATGTGTGGTACCCTAATATCCCTCGTACAAGCAGTTGCTTCTGGGACTTCTCTGGCAGTCCGGGGGTTAAGACTCTGTGCTCCCCCTGCAAGGGATGCGGGTTCAATCCTACATGTGTGTTCACGCTCAGTCGTGTCTGACTCTTCGTGACCCCATGGACTGTTGCCCACCAGGTTCCTCTGTCCGTGGGATTATCCCCGCAAGAATACTGGAGTGGGTCGCCATTTCCTTCTCCATGGAATCTTCCTGGCCCAAGGAGAGAACCCACGTCTCCTGCTGCTCCTTCACTGGCGGGCAGATTCTTTACCACTGAGCCACCAGGGAAGCCCACATGCCACAGAGCATAGCCAAAAATATAAAATTAAAAAGAAAAAAAGCAGTTGCTTCTGAATGTCCTAGCTTTTAATATCTGGCTCCTAAAGAGGGAAAAGAGAACAATGAAGGGGGAAGGATATCAGCCCTTTAAGTTCCCGAGAAGTCTTCAGTTGGCAGAGAGGGAAACAGTGGGAAGATGTACAGCAACAATGGCCACGGACCTCTCTGCAATAAGGAGGGGCATCAGCAGTCAGAGCACAGATCCTCGATATTTGCAGGACAAGGTTCTTTTGCCCACGTTGGCTCCCAAAGCTGTGTGCAAACAGCTCCAAGAGCACAGGAACAGCTGCCTGCCTGGGACTGGAAGTCAGGGATGGGGAACTGCCAGTGAGCTAAGATCTGAAATTGACCATAATTTTACCATCCAAACTTCCCCTGACAGTTGCAAGCCTTCAGTAGACTCCAGAGTTCCAAAAATATTTATATCAGATCGGTTCTACCAGTAAAATTCCTGTACAGGTGGGGAGACAGATTCCCTGGTGTCCCCAGCTCTGTCTTCTCCCCATAATCCTTTGTTCTTCCTGGCGTTTTCTTTCAGCTCTGTGAGCTCTCCTGGCATCTAGCCAATAAACCTAACTTTGAGATTAAGCTGGCTTTGGCATTTTGTTACTTATAAAAACACACTTGGATTCTGTTCTAAGACTGTAGAAAATGAAATATTTTTGCCATGATTGAAAAGAGCCCGCCTACCAAAGCAGAAGACATAAGAGACGTAGATTCAATCCCTGGGTCAGGAAGATCCACTGGAGAAGGACATGGCAACCCACTCCAATATTCTTGCCTGGAGAATCCCATGGACAGAGGAGCCTGGCAGTCTGTGTAGTTCAGAGAGTTGCACAAAGTCTGACATGACTGAAGTGACTTAGCACACACATACCCGGCTAACAGTAATTGAAGGTTTAATAAGTGCCAGACACTGTCAACCCAAACTGAAAGTTTCGGTGGTACTTTGGCTAGCGCTTTTTTGACCCCATGAACAAGTACATCATAAGCAGGAGGGCAATAACCTACTACGTTCCCAGTCTGTGGTTATCTGTCTCAGCTGAGGTCTGCCCTGGGACACAAAGCAGTGATAATGACAGGATCTGGTGCGGTGAAAGGGCACCACTCGAAGAATGAGTTACCATGTAAAAATTTCAGCAACTGTCTCAACATCTGACACTTAATTATGGAGTAAAACATTTTCGAAACCTCAGGTTGGCCTGTCAGAAAGATTTACCTCACCTTTTTATCCGGGGCTGGGCTGACAGGTCCCTATGCTCATGGTAATTAGCCCTACACTAACATGCGGCAAGTCACCACAAGCTCCCTAACTCCTCTGGACTGCAGTGTAACCTCCTTAGTCTGACAAATAAATACCCTACTCACTCTCTTCTTACATCTTCACTTCTACCTCACCCCACTGCTTCCAGATTTGCTTCAGCCCTGGGGAACCACTCTCAGCTTTCCATCCACACCTTGCATGGTCCCATCTTTGCCTCCTTGCTGACATCATGCCTTCTGCTGGTACTCTTACCTGTGAAGACCAGCTCAGATGCTTTTCTATCGGCACAATCAGAAGTGACTTATTGACTCTTGAATTCTTAGGGCTCCTTGGCTGTGCCTCTCTGCTGGCCCTGGCTTTTTGTGTAGCTCTTGTGAGGGTACCCTTTCCTCCTTAACTGTGCTCTCTTAGGCTAGACACTGTAGCTTTATATTATCCACATGTGTGTGTGCTAAGTTGCTTCACTGATGCCCAACTCTTTGCAGTCCTATGGACTGTAGCCCACCAGGCTCCTCTCGTCATGGGATCCTCCAGGCAAGAATACTGGAGTGGGTTGCCATGCCCTCCCTCAGGGGATTGTCTTGTCCCAGGGATTGAATCTGTATCTCTTACATTTCCTGCATTGGCAGGGAGGTCCTTTACTGCTAGTGCCACCTGGGAAGCCCACATTATCCACACAACCTAAAGGAATTTATGATAAACTTTTGTTGATCAAGTGACTAAACAAAGGAATGTTTATTGGCACTCAAGTCTCTCCATTATCTAGCCTAATCCTATTAACTGTTGGGTTTTTTTGTTTTTTTTTTTGACTCTTTCCAAATATGCCTCATGGAGATGGGTCTTGCCTTAGTCCCCTGACTATACTCCCTTGACTTCAAGTTTTGCTCACATCAACTCTTCGTGCACCTTTTCATCTACTAAGTCATGTATCCATTCATTCCCTCAATTACTCACTCATTTATTCTGTCACTCAGATATTCACTGAGCATCTGTTGAGTGCTGGCTGCTATGCAGAGGCACCAAGAATGCAAAAGTGTCCGAGATTGATTCCTTGTCTTCCAATGTGGTAGGAGAGAAGATGTATAAATTGAGCACTACAAATGCTGTATGGACGATTGGTACATAAAAGAGGTCCGTACACAGTAAATGTAGAGACAGAGGAGGCAGGGGGTAGCTCCTGGGAGGTGGGGACTGTGTTCAGGAAAATTTCACAGAGGAAACGTGCCTTCAAAACCAAGTATCATCCGGAAGGTTGCTGTTAAGAGTGGACTCACGGCAGGACTTCCCCGGCAGTCCAGTGGTGAAGACTCAGTGCCTCCACCGTAGGGGGTGCAGGTTCAATTCCTGGTTGGGTAACAAAGATCCCACATGCCTCGGCACTTCTAGATCCCTGTGACACCCTCGCCCCAGTTGAGAACTCTGGAGGTTGAATTTGGGCCCTTCCTCAGAATGGGATTGAGTCCAAGACCCACTCAGATTTATGTTTCGTCCTAATTTGCAACCCCTTCCAACTGGTAAGTGAAACCTCCAATTCTTCTCTAAACAAATCACACGCCTGGCCTGTGATCTGTTCAATTTCTTTAAAGTACCTGTGTCCAGTGTCATCCACTTTGCCTTTATTTTATTAATCAAATTCTAGAATTCAAGGGATGACTCATTGGTACACCCCACATTTAACTGTGACATGTGAAAACTCCTCCTCCTTCATGAGGCTGTAAACTCCATGAAGGTGGGGTGTTTTTTTTTTCCCCCAGCACAGCACCGACTGCTCTAGCCCATGGGGAGGGTTCCGTGCCTCTTTAAAAAATAAACTCCATTCTCTCTTCTCTCCTAAGGCAGTTTCTATTTCTCTCTGTTCCTCTCCTCCTCCACCTTCTTATCCCGTGATCCTTGTTCTCCTACCTCCTGCAATAACTTGCCCTCTGACCCTGGGGAGCAATCTGCTATCTAGCAAATGCATAGTATTTCCAGAACACAGAGCCTTCCCCTAGGGGAAGAGAACTGAATGCAGAACAGCATTAGACAGAGGTTTAAACTAGCTGACCTTTAATGTTCTCCCCTTTCCGAGACTTTGTGATTCTGTCTTAAGGTCCCGTTTCTAAGTTCAAGAAACTGGTTACCCACACTTACTTGTGCTACAGAGTTTTTTCAGGTGCTGTTAACGAAAAGGGTGGGGCAGGAGGGGGGATTTTCAACATGTACCACACCTTTAAATTGAGCTTAGGAAATTTCTAGCTGCTAAAGCATGTTTATTGTGTTAGTCATTAATAAATTTTTAAGCACTTTTTGAATCACACAGTAGTAAATCAATGAAAACCCAGTTCAAGGTTATTTAGTCACTCGTGTGTATAACAATGCTTTGTAACCTCTGAGTACAATGCAAAAATAAGATGTTATTTTTAATATCATTATTACTTGTAGCTGTTCTAAATGTATGATTTTCCTGGTTCAATGTACAAGATAAAAACAAAACAAAACAAATTCCAGAGGTCTTCCTGTTCCTTATCAATGTAAGATACCAGTAACAAGCAGAGGTGAATTTCTCCAATTCATCCTAGGCTCTGAGCAATAGCCAGCCCAGAAATTTCAAATGACACAATTCATTTAAACAAGGCTGTGCATCCTTTTAATGTTTCAGCATTCAAAAAGATATCTTTACTCCCATGTTCACTGCAGCACTATTAAAGCCAAGACATGGAAACAACTGTGACAAGTCCATCAACAGAGAATGGATAAAGATGTGATGTATACATGCAGTGGAATATTAGTCATAATAAAAATAAAATTTTCCCACTTATGACAACATGCATGAATTTAGAAGGTATTATGCTAAGTAAGATAAGTCAGAGAAAGATAATACCATATGATCCTTCTTATATGTGGAATCTTAAACAAAATGAAACAAATGGAAACAGACTCATAGATACACAGAACAAAAGAGTGGTTGACAGAGAGGAAGGGGAATAAGATGGAAAAATAAGTGAAGTGGATTAAGAGATACTAAACTTTTATGATAAAATAAATGAGCCACAGGGATTTATTACAGCATAAGGACTACAGATAACATTAATAATATCATAGTAACTTTGTATAGGGACATATGGTTACTAGATTTACAGTGATCATTTCCTAATGTATGCAAATGTCAAATCACTGTGTAGTACAGATGAAACTGACATAATGTTGTACATCAACTATATTTCAATAAAATAATAACGAATGAATGAATGTCATACCTCCCTCCAAACCTCTTTCTACCATTGTAATCATTGAAGCTTTATTGCCAAACTTTGAAGACAAGATCTAGAATACAGTGTCTCCAGGAACAGAGACACAGCAGAGGCATGTCAGGTTTCTTAAGGTGACCACACATCCATCCTTCAGTCAGCACTTGAGGCACCTGGTCTTCACTGCTGCAGTATTTAGAATGGATGATATTTAAGGCAAATCAGCCCTAACACCACATGCAGTCTTAGAATTAAGCATTAGGCCAATTAACCTACAGACTCAGAAACACAGTCAGGGTAAGGGAATAAGTGGGTAACATCAGAAATGATTCAAGGTTTCAACATGCAGTTTCAAATCAGGATCAGATATATGCTGATCAAGTACACCCAGCACAGAGCAATCCCTATAGAATAAACTTCTGACATCAAGGTGGAAGCAAAGAAAGAAATCTTTTTTTCAAACCATTACCTAAGAGCATCAGTCATCATGATGGCAGATAAATCACAGTTCATTTCCAGTGTTTATCAAAGTGCCCAAAATATCAACGGCACTCGTGCTTATTAGACAAATGAATCTCAGGGGTTTTTTTTAGACTGTTTGACAGTTGGTTCCAAGAGGAAATGATGGATTAAGCAAATGCTTCTAGTTTCACTCTTTCCAGAACCCCACTAAAACTCATAAGGATCGGGTAAGAGGGAAAAGAAGTAATAACAACAGAATTTTGGAGGCTAAAAAGCAGTGGTAAAGGACTTGGCAGACCCGAGAAAACCAAATGCTCAGTTAGTGGCACTGTAAAATCCTCAGGATGTGGAGTGAAGATGCAAGAGAGATGAAACACAGGAACCGGTTGAGGATGGAAGCCACTTGAAAAGTGACCACTTTTATACCCTCTCCCCGACTCTTTTCCATGGGGTGACTTCCCCTCCCCTACTCTAACAGAAGCGGAGGTTTATCCACGTCATTTCTGATGTTGAAGGGGTTTAGGGGCTGTAGCAAGAAGACAGGGATTAATTAATGAAGGCACATCAAATGCTCAGATCTTCTCCTGGTTCCTGAAATGCTAGAAATCAAGCCTTACCCTCCAGAGGAAAGACTGGAGATGACTTCTCTAAGGGACACATCTAGTCCAAGTAGAAAACAAATCCCTAAAGGTAGTGATATGGCGTGGGGGTGGGGGATGAGGGCTGGAATTTCCTAACAAAGAAGTTACTTATATCACCTTTCAGTAAAGTTTATGATCAGTAAGTCTTCCCAAAATCACAGAGCTTCTCATCAGCTTTTTGCTATCCGCTCCTTAAATATAAGGGCTTCCCAGGGGGTTCAGTGGTAAAGAAGCCACTTGCCAATGCAGGAGACACAGGTCCAATCCCTGGGTTGGAAAAATCCCCTGGAAAACGAAATGGCAACATTCCAGTGTTCTTGCCTGAGAAGTCCCATGGACAGGTGAGTCTGGTGGACTATACTCCATGGGGTCACAAAAGAGTCAGACACAACCTTAAATACAATCAGGCAACCAGGATTACAAAACACTGGAGGAAACTTTAACAGGAAAGATACCGAAAGGACCTAAATTGCCAGATGAAGAGCACACAAGTGCCCACTTCAATGGATGGAAACAGCTCCATATCAAGCATATTATTATGAAATTCTACAACACTAGACACAGAGACAACATCCTGCATATTTCTAAAGAGAAGAAGCATATATACAAACAGGTAGGAAACCAGAACAGCATCGGACTTCTCAACAACCCTGAACCCTGAATTCTAAGGATTCTTCCAAAAGTCTGAAGGAAAGGGATTTTCTATGTAAAATTCTATACCAAGATGAACTGTCCATCAAAAATAAAAGCAGAATCTACATGGATTCTCAAAAATCTTACCTTCCATGCACTCTTTCTCTAGAAGCTTAGGGACAATGTGCTAAATCAAAAAGAGAGAGAGAAAAACTTGAAAGAAGACGTGGATTATAGGAAACCAGAAAATCCAAGGAAGGAGATAGGTGAAACGAGTACTCAGAACGGTGATGTATGAACTGAGTACGTGATGCAGAGGGCAACAGGTACACAGGGGAGGCTTGTGACTCGGAGAGAAGACACACTGAAGCAGGTTATCATTAACATGTCAACTGCCATGACTTTTTAAAACCTGAAAATGGAGTTCCTGGATATGCTAACCCAGACTGTTTTACGTGTTTTGCTTTTTGTACCCTGGGTATGCCTAATCCGGGTTGTTTTTTGGGTTTTGGTACCTGTTTTCATGGAGCCTCTGTTCTCCTGCCCGCTGGTCCTTTCCTTACCCCACGCTGTAACCTCCCGCCTGCACGAGCTGAGGGAGCTCACAAAGTCCCACAGGCCTACTCCAGGATGGGGGATGGGCTTTGGTGAAATCAAAGCATCTTCTGCACCACCGTCTTACCAGTTGTCCTGTACCTGGACCACCCGCCCGTGGTCCCAACTGTAGTAAGTCCTATGTTTCCCAGGTTCTCTGATTTCTCCAGAGATGGCTGTTACACACTTTCGTGGAAGCCCAAGCCAGATTATGGGCTAGAAATTCCGTTTCGCTTTTCTTCTGGGAGGCCATCTAACAGAGCCTTCATGCCCTTTTTCTCATATAGCTGGCTTTCTGCTTGCTGCTCAGTTTTATATTAACCACCTATGGTGGTTGATAAAATATTTGAGGGGAAAAGGGATACTTGATAGTGACATTCCTTACGTATTTCGATGACTTCCTCTCCTGGGACTTTGGAGATGAAATCCTGAGGACTGAGCCAATGAGTAATGGATCAAAGTGGAAAGAGTTTGTGTTGCAGAAACGCAGCCTCAAAGGGCCCTGAGCAATTGAGAAAGCGTCCATCTTCTCTACTTCCATTTCATGCCCCGTGTCATCTCCATTTGGCTTCCAAATCTTCCCCTGCTGCCAGCTCTTAGAACCTTTCCAGGAAAAACAAAACACCTAAGTGGTAGAGACAGACACGACTGAGCGACTGAACTGAGAACTGAAATGGTAGCAGCAACGCAGCTGAGAAACTAAGGATGTGATAAGGAGACAGTGCTGAGTCTAAAATACTGGCCCTTCTCAACCTTCCTCCTGACTGCCAGACTCTGCTGCTGGAACTCTTCCAATCACCCCCGTTGTCGCATTCATGATCCCGCAGCACGGCACACAAAGGCTTTTCATATCACCTTTCCCTACCTTGCCAGCTTCACCTGTGGTCCCTTACAGCGTTTTTCTCTTGTCCACAGAAATATTCAATTACCTCTAATTCCCTGACTACCGTGTTCACAACTATTTTGATCAAGCTTAGAAGTTTCTTCTTACACCCTCCCTTCTTCTTTGCCTAGTTAATACCTGCTTATTTTTAAGACCCAGTTCAGATGTAACTTCCTCCAGTAAAGCTCTCCAGCCCTAGCAAACATTCTTCCCCAGACTAGCTTAGATGAGCTTCCTTTGTGCACGCTTGTGCATGTCACACTGTACTGAAAATTCTCCCTTTGTTTCTCTGTGTCTTTATTACATTATATCTCTTGAAGATAGCGACAAGATCTTCCATCTCTACAACTCCAGCACCTAGCCCTGTATCTAGTATGGAGTAAGCAGTCAATAAATAGTTGCTGAATTTAATTCTTATAAAGCCTATCATATAGTGGAATGTTATGTTCACATTATTTTTTAATTTTTTCTTTAAAAATAATGAATACACTTAATGTTTCAGTACTGTTTTAGATTTATAGGAAAATTGGCCAGAAAGGAAAGAGTTCTTATATTCCCCTTCCTGTCCCACCCAGTTTCTCCTGTAATTAACATCTTACATTAATGTGGTACATTTGCTACACCTGAGAAGGCAATGCTAATATATTATAATTAGCTAAAGTCCACACTTTACATAAAAGTTCCCACTGCATGCTGTACAGATAATAGGTTTTGACAAATGTAGACTATTGTATGTGTGTGTGTCAGTCACTCAGTCATGTCTGGCTCTTTGGGACCCCATGGACTGTAGCACACCAGGCTCGTCTTTCCATGGGATTCTCCAGGCTAGAATACTGGAGAGGGTAGCCATTCCCTTCTTCAGGGGATCTTCCCAACCCAGGGATCAAACCCAGGTCTCTTGCATTGCAGGCAGATTCTTTACTATCTAAGCCAACAGGGAAGCCCAAAATATTATATGGGTTGTGACAAATAGTTACATCTGTATCTTACAAAATAGTTTCACTCACCTAAAAATCCATTGTGCTCCACCTACTCATTCTAGCTCCCTCCCTCAAACTGCTAGAAACCACTGATCTTTTCACTGTCTCCATAATTTTGCCTTTTCCAGAATGTCATAGAGTTGGAATCATATAGGATATAGGCTTTTCAGACTGGCTTCTTTCACTTAGCAATATGTATTTAAATTTCCTTCCTGTCTTTTTGTGGCACATTATTATTTTTAATCTTCAAGGCAACTCCGTGAGGTATATATTATTTTAGTAGATGAACACCTGAGACTTGGAAAGGGAAGGTTATAGTACAAAGAGACAAAATGTCATTAACACCTTACTATCAGTTCATTAAATAAACATTCATTGGGCCCCAGCTTTGCATCAGGCATGGTGTTTGCTTGATTCTAAGAGCAATAAGAAGATAATTTCCTAGTCCTGGAGGAACTCAGAGGTTAGTGTATAAGACAGGTTTATGAAAAAACTCATTGGTTCACAGTGCAGAAAGGGCTACGAAAAGGGTAGGTATTCTGCTGATACAAGTAGTCATTCAGATAGTGCCACAATAATGCCACACAGTAGGTGTTCGTTAAATGTTAACTATTGTTATTTCCCTGGGAGATCCCGTGGACAGAGGAGCCTAGTGGGCTATGGTCCATGGGGTCATAAGAGTCGGACATGACTTAGTGACTAAAGCACCACCATTGTTGTTTTCCTTAGTCCTTTGCTGTTTTTGTCCTTACAACAGTCCCAACCCCCATACATTGCAATTTCTTGTTTTTCTGATCAGCAAATAGTTCAAAGTAATTAATTAACTTGCTCAAAATTTCAAAACAAGGAAGTGAATCTGGATTTGCCCCAAGCCCATGTGCTCCCTGTATTCTTCCTGTCTCCGTGATCCTGGCAGAAGTGACTTCATGTCCCAAGGTAGAGGCATGACGAGAAGGGTGTGTTGGAAGCAGTGACAAGTTGGGTGTGCCTGGAGCCCGAGGGCGAGGACAGGAGCAGTGGGCAGTGGAGCTGGTCAGTCAGGCTGCGAAGGGCTCCCAAGTCCTGAAGTTTGTGAAGTGCATCTGCCTTGCTCATTTGCTCATGATATTTAGCTCTGAGAACTGCTGAAGCTGAGCATTCCATTTAGAGTAAGACAAGCGAGCTCTGTGTAAGACATTGTTGGTCTTGCTGAGGTCAGCCTGGTGGGTTTGCTGCCCAGGGAGACTTTGGACAATTGCTATTGAGACTCTACATAAGTAAAGATAAGCAAGAACGGTCATCTGAAAGCAAAATTAGAGGGAAGCACAGTAAATCAAGATTCCATACATAACAAGTTTTGCAAATAAACACCAATTTGAAGAAAAGCTTCAGGAAATGGAATTTAAATTGACTGAGTCCAAGCCTTTACAGAAGGCCCATTTGCTTTCTCCCGTAGGTGATTGGAATGCTTACCTGTGGGGGCATTTCCTTTTATATTCTGACAGCTTCTTTATTTAAGAAATCGAAATAAGTAGAAAATTTACCTTTGATCTCTATTATACCTTTGAAAGCATCATATGCTTTAAACTGCAAGAGCTAAGTGCTACTTGTACTCTTCTGGGGAGAAAATGAAAATTAATTTCTGCCAAGTTATTTTTTATAATGTATTTGGCATTGATTTTAATATAATAGAAAAAAAATTAGCCTTGAATTTCAATTCAGAGCAATTCAAGAACATTACCAATACCTACTAACCAGATGGTTTTTTAGAGTATGACTTAGATGAAAACAAACCAATGGAGGTCGTTTTACCATATTTTCTTGTTCCCATAAAAAAAAGCAAATTTGTTTTCTGATTGTTTTTTTATTTATCCAAGTTGGTTATTGAGGATATATTAAGTGCCCACCTTGGTGTCAGGTACTAAGAATACAATCATAATCAAGTTAGATACCATCCCCATTCTGATGGAGTTAACAGTCTAATTAATAATACCAAAATTATAGGCAATTGTGTCAAAGGGTTAGACATTTTAATTACTGCATTGCAAGAGGATTGGGCTTAGTGAATGTGTGGAGATCTTATTAAAATACAGATTCTGATTCAGTAGGTCTGGGATGAAGCTGATATTCTGTATTTAAATATGCTGTTTGGTCATGCTGATGCCACCAGTCCATGGACCACACTTCATAGCAAGGGCATAGACTATTAAGATGTAAGACAGGGCTTCCCTTGTGGTCTAGTCATTGAGAATCTGCCTGCCAATGCAGGGGACAGTGGTTCAATCCCCGGTCTGGGAAGATTCCACGTGCCACAGAGCAGCTAAAGCCTGTGTACCACAACGACTGAAGCCTGTGCTCCTAGAGCCTGTTCTCAGCAAGAGGAGCCCCTCCAGTGAGAAGCCCGGGCAGCCCAGCTCATCGCAGCTGGAGAAAGCCTGCACGCAGCTACGAAGAACCAGCACAGCCAAAAATAAATACATACATCTTTAAAAAAAAAAATGGATGTAACATAGTTAAGATGTAATACTAAAATATAAGGCATAGAGTGATATTAAATTTTTTTCTTTTCTTCAGGTGTAAAACACTTGGTAGGGATATATGGCTGAATGAGATGCATCTACAGACAAATACGAAATGCTCCCAAGGAGAAACACAAAGTGGCCTGGGAGCCAAATAGAGGAGAAAGAGCATGAAGGCTGGGGAGAGGAGGAGGGTCATAAGGCGTTCATAAATAGACTCCTCCCAGTCTACTAGATACTTCTTTCCAATTTTTTGCAGGTTTCTCTACATCTTCCTTATCTGTAAATATTCCTAAATACATTACACATACATATTACTCTACCTTACATGGTGGCATCAACCAAAACATATAAACAGTTCTCTACAGGCAGTTAAAAGCTATTCAGGGGTAATTTTGAATAGCCTTTGCTCAAGAAACAAGACCACGCTATTGGTTTTTCTTATCTAAAATTGAGAGTCACCCAGCCGTTTCAGCATGAGGTCAAGAGGATTAGTGAATTACCCTGTCTTCACATTCAGTCTCTTCATTAACTCTGAACCTGTGCAGTCCAAGATAGTAGGCATTAGCCATAGGTGGGGATTTACATTTAAAATTTAATTAGTGAAAATAACATAAAATTTAAACTTTAGTTCCTCAGTGGTACTAGTCACTTCTTTTTTCTTAATTTATTTTAATTGGAGGATAATTACTTTACAATAGTATGATGGTTTTTGCCATAAATCAGCATGAATCAGCCATAGGTATACATGTGACTCCCCCATCCTGAATCCCCCTCCCATCTCCCTCCCCACCCCATCCCTCTGGGTTGTCCCTGAGCACCGGCTTTGAGTGCCCTGCTTCGTGCATTGAACTCCCACTGGTCATCTGTTTTACATATGTGAATATACATGTTTCAATGCTATTCTCTCAAATCATCCCACCCTTGCCTTCTCCCACTGAGTCCAAAAGTCTGTTCTTTATGTCTGTGTCTCTTTTGCTGCCCTGCATGTAGAATCATCAGTACTGTCTTTGTAAATTCCATATGTATGCGTTAATATATAGTATTTGTCTTTCTCTGACTTACTTCACACTGTATAATAGGCTCCAGGTTCATCCACCTCATTAGAAATGACTCAAATGTATTCCTTTCTATAGCTGAGTAATATTCCATTGTGTATAGGTACCACAACTTCCTTATCCATTCATCTGCCAGTGGACATCTAGGTTGCTTCCATGTCCTAGCTATTGTAAATGGCACTAGTCACATTTCAAGTGTCCAATAGTGTTACCCAGAGCTACTGCACTAGACAACATAGATGTGGAGCATTGCTATCATCACAGCAACTTCTTCTGGACTTCAGAAAGGCACATTCCTTTCACTGCCATCTGATGCACTCCACTTAAATATCCAAGAGACACTGCTTTCCCTGGAGAAGGTTTCACAGAGGTGTGATGTGAAAAATGCATTCTTGGAATTAAATTGTTTGAATTTCAATCCTGGCTTCACCATTTGTAGGCTTTTCATTCTTAAAAGGGCTTGCTTGGTGGTTCAGACAGTAAAGAATCAACCTACAGTGCGGGAGACCTGAGTTGGATCCCTGGGTTGGGAAGGTCCCCTGGAGAAGGGAATGGCTACTCACTCCAGTATTCTGGCCTGGAGAATTCCGTGGACAGAGGAGCCTGGCAGGCTACAGTCCATGGGGTCACAAAGAGTTGGACACAACTGAGTGACTTTCATGTTCATTCTTAAAACGGCTACTTGACCTCTCTGTGCCTCAGTTTCCCTATCTGCAAATTGGGGATAATGGTAGGAACTATCTCCTAAGATTCTTGTGAAGGTTAAAGGATAAAATATATATAATGCACTTAGAACAGTGCTAACTCTTAAGTACTGGATAAAGGTTAGCCATTATTTTTTGCATTGGTATTGTTTTTAGAGACCTACTTGTAATTTGGTATAATTTATTAATCTGAAGATTCTTGATTCTTATTAGTTCTGGATAATTTTCAGTCATTTTCAAGTGTTGTCTTTCCTTAACTCTTTTCATTTTTAGAATTCCAGTTGGGCAGCCATTGAACCTTGTCACTATATCTTCTACAACCTTTATGTGATTTAGCTTCCTCACCTATAAAATAACAATACAAGTAGTATTTCCCTCATAGGGTTGTGGTTAGGATTACGTGAGTTAAGATATTTAAAACACTTCGAATAGTACCATATGTGAGTCAGCTATTATCAACACTCTAGTTATAGCTCCTTGTTCATTTTTAGCCCTTGGAGATTTCCCTTAATTTATCAGGGGAGTGATATTGCAATTCATAATAAGAAATATATATTTGGTCTTCATCCAGCTTTTAGCAGGAGCTCCTAGAATCTTTGGAATTTCCTGTGATGAAACTGATAAAGGTGTCTTTTGTTACACTAATGAGGCATCTTTTGGACTTCCACCCAGAGGTGGGGGCTGGTCCTCAATAGAGCCAACCCTGAGGATTGGAACATTCAATCCCACCCCTGACCTCCGGGGCCGGAAGAGGACCTGGAGACTGAGTTCAGTCACCAATTGTTGTTCAGTTGAGTCTAACTCTATTCGACCCCACGGACTGCAGCACAGAAAGCTCCCAGTCCTTCACCGTCTCCTGGAGTTTGCTCAAACTCATGTCCATTGATTCGGTGATGCCATCCAACCTTCTTGTCCTCTGTCATCCCCTTCTCCTTCTGCCTTCAATCTTTCCCAGCATCAGGGTCTTTTCACTGAGTCGGCTCTTCACATCAGGTGGCCAAAGATTTGGAGCTTCAACTTCAGCATCACTCCTTTCAATGAATATTCAGGGTTGATTTCCTTTAGGATTGACTGATTTGATATGCTTGCTGTTCAAGGGACTCTCAAGCGTCTTCTCCAGCACCACAGTTTGAAGGCATCAATTCTTCCACGCTCAAACTTCCTTCTTGTCCAACTCTCACATCCATACATGACTACTGGAAAAACCAGAGCTTTGACTAGATGGACCTTTGTTGGCAAAGAAATGTTTCTGCTTTTTAATATGCTGTCTAGGTTGGTCATAGCTTTTCTTCCAAGGAGCAAGAGTCTTTCAATTTCATGGCTGCAGTCACCATGGCAGTGATTTTGGAGCCCAAGAAAAGGAAGTCTTTCACTGTTTCCATTGTTTCACCATCTATTTGCCATGAAGTGATGGGACTGGATGCCATTACCCTAGTTTTCTGAATGTTGAATTTTAAGCCAGCTTTTTCACTCTCCTCTTACACTTTCATCAAGAAGCTCTTTAGTTCCTCTTTGCTTTCTGCCATAAGAGTGGTGTTATCTGCATATCTGAGGTTATTGATATTTCTCCTGGCAATTTTTATTCTAGCTTGAGCTTCATCCAGTCCAGCATTTCATATGATGTACTCCATATAGAAGTTAAATAAGCAGGGTGACAATATGAAGTACTCCTTTCCCAACTTGGAACCAGTCTGTTGTTCCATGTCTGGTTCTAACTGTTGCTTCTTGACCTGCATACAGGTTACGCAGCAGGTAGGTAAGGTGGTCTGGTATTCCCATCTCTTTAAGAATTTTCCAGTTTGTTGTGATCCACACAGTTAAAGGTTTTAGCTTAGTCAATAAAACAGAAATAGATGTTTTTCCGGAATTCTCTTGCTTTTTCTATGATCCAGTGGATATTGGCAATTTGATCTCTGATTCCTCTGCCTTTTCTAAATCCAGCTTGGACACCTGGAAGTTCCCAGTTCATGTATTGCTGAAGCCTAGCTTGAAGGATTTTGAGCATTACCTAGCTAGTATGTGAAATGAGTGCAATTGTGTGGTAGTTTGAACATGCTTTGGCATTGCCTTTCTTAGGGATTGGAATGAAAACTGACCCTTTCCAGTCCTGTGGCCACTGCTGAGTTTTCCAAAAGTGCTGACATAGTGAATGCAGCACTTTAACGGCTGGTGATTTAACCAATTATGCCTTTGCAATGAAGCCTCCATGAAAATCCAGAACGACTGGGTTCAGACAGCTTCCGGATTGCTAACACATGGACATTTGGAGAGAGTGACAAAATCTGAGAGGGCACGAAAGCTCCATGTTTTTTTCCTATTTCCTGCTCTATATGCATCTCTTCCATCTGGCTATTCCTGAGTTGTATCCTATTATAATAAACTGGTAATCTGCTAAGTACAATATCACTCTGAGTTTCATGGATCACTCTAGCCAGCTCAGGGGGTGATTATGGGGGATGGAGGGAGGTTTAGCATTTCCAATCTGCTGCTGACGCCAGGTAGACAGTGTAGGAATTGAGTTGATTTGTAGGACACAAGGTGGTGTCTCAGAATTGCTTGGTGATGTGGAAAAACCCTCACACGTTGGAATTGGGTACTCCAAGTTTGGCAGGGGTATTTTGTTATAGAAAGGTCTTTTCTCAATTGTGTATTTCACTCCATTGTGAAATCAGAAGTTATTTTAGACTCTGTTTTGCTTGTGTATAATCTTTTTTCTGGACTTCCCTGGTGGTTCAGATGGTAAAAAATCTGCCTGCAATGTAGGAGACCCAGGTTCAATCCCAAGGTTGGGAAGATTCCCTGGAGAAGGAAATGGCAACCCATCCAATATTCTTACCTGGAGAATTCCGTGGACAGAGGAGCCTAGAGGGCTCCTCTAGGAGGCAAAGAGCTATGGTCTATGGAGTCCCAAAGAGTTAGACACAGCTGAGTGACTAACACTTTGACTTTTGAATCTTTCTTCTGTTCAGAATACTTCTCTTCCCTCTTACGTCCTTTCATGACTGTTTGAGACACATTTTCAGTTTGTAACAGAATTACAATAACTGTGTGACAGAAACTCCCAAATAATCATAGCTTTAGAAACTAGAAATTGAGAGAACTTCCCCTTGTGGTCCATTGGTTAAGAATCTGCCTTCCAATGAAGGGCAAGTGGGTTCAATCTCTGGTCAGAGAACTAAGATCCCCCATGTGTCAGGGCAACTAACCCCGCACGCTGTAAATAGACAAAGCCTATGCACCACAATAAAATTCCCTAGAGCAGGGAAAGGCTATGCACTCCACTTTTCTGGCCTAGAGAACTCCATGACCTGTATAGTCTATGGGGTCGCAAAGAGTCGGCCATGACTGAATGACATTCACTATGCACCACAATGAAGACCCAGTACAGCCAAAAAATAATACACTGAAAGAAATAAAAAGTAGAAGCTGAGAATGGATAAATGTGTATGTATGGCTGAATCGCTCTGCTGTGCCTCTGAAAGTACCACAGTATTGTTAATCAGCTATACTTCAATATAAAACAGAAAGTTAAAAAAAGTAAATCTTAAAAAATAGTTTATTTCTGACATAAATGAAATCTAGATGTATGAGGTCTGATAGGCATGCCTTCTCCATGATCATCACAGGTCCAGACTTCTAGTCCTGTAATATCTATGGTTAAACATGACTGCTCCAGTTCCAGCCATTATATCTACATTCTAGTCAACAGAGGCAAAGGGTGAAGAAGGGCATGTCCCTTTCTTTTAACACATTTTTTCAAAGTCATGCACATTGGTTCCCATTGGCCAGAATCAGGCCACATAGACACGATAGTGCCATGGGACACTGCAGAATGTAGTCTTTATTCTTGACCCCCAGCCTCGGGGAATAACAGCCATTGGGAGAAACAAATAGTCTGCCTCTCTTATGTTCCTTCTTGGATCCTACATCCTTAGTGGCAAAGAAAGGAGATTAAAGCTTGACCTGGCCAAAGAACATGAGAAGCTCTAGGTCATTGTATATAAACCACTGACATTTTTCTTTTTCAGATGTGTCAAGAGTTTGAATAAAAATGTTCTTCTGTCAGGAAATGAACTCTCATTTTTGATACTTTCGTGTATTTTATTACAGAGCCCCAGTCTTGATTTTGCAATATAGGCTTTATTTTTATTTGAAGAAAGGGACTAATAATAATCTCTTGTTCTGTGAATGTGACTTTGAGAGATTTGGGTTTTATGCTCATATGCTTTATGGATTTGTTTTTGATGGATGAAATGGTACTTATTTTAAAAAGCTATTATATATTATATGTTATGCTTCTTACCTCTAGTTTCATATATATATGAAGTATATAAATATATGTATATATTCTTGCTGAAGGAAGGCATAGCTGAAGTGCAAGGTTGGAGACAATACTTTGTGAAGATCGGGTTTAATCCTCTAGAATGCAGTAAACATTATATCAGAGATCTTTCTTTTTGTGGTGCTGTGTCTCCAGTCAAAAGAATATATGGATCTAGAATTGAGAAGTAGAAGCAGGAGTGGTCCCACTGACCATCACTCCCCATGACCTACTGAGATATGGTTCTGGGGATCTACAGGGTTAGCGGTTCCTGTTGTCAGTGTGGCCATATTCTCACCAGAGGACACAGCGAGAGTCCATTTGAATTGTAAACTATGACTGCTTTCTGGGCACTTGAAGGTCCTTGTGACCAGGGACCAGCAGGTGAGAAAAGTGACCATCTTGGCAGGGATAATTAACTCTAGTGGACAGTGGGAAATAAGGCTGGTTGCCCAGAAGGGGAACCAGGAGGCATATGCGTGGAGCTCAGATGACCCACTTTGATGCTCCTTGGTTCCTGAGTCTCCTTTGATCATTGTAACTGTGAACAGACAAGTGAAGCAACTCCAGCCTGAAAAGGATATGATTACTAGAGGCTAAGATACCTCGGTAATGAAAGTTCGGGTCATAGAACCGGATAAGCCGCCAAGACCAGTGGAGTTGGTAGCTGGGGGCAAGAGGGATTCAGAATGGATGACGGAGGAGGGAGGCTATGAGTTCTAGAGGACGTCCGAGACCTTCTGCAGTGAAGGAGGTGACCTGAGCTGGACGGGTACAGTGAAGTGGATTTGCATGCTGCAAGGACTGACATGGCTCACACAGAGCTGTGCCGCTCCCTTCAAGAACACTTGCTGTCTAGGAAGAAAGAGTGTGGTAGACCAACAGCTTCCAGTCAGCAGCTGTTTCAGCATCTGCCACTTTCAAGCAGCACAGGGCAATGACTGGGCAAGGTGGTGGTGATTCAAGGGCCTGAGCATTCACTCCACTGGACCAGCAGAGGCTTTGTCAGGTCTGCATGGTGGTACAACGTCTCCTTGTCCAATATTTCTGTCTCTCCTATTCCTTTCACAAGTGTGATGTTCCACTTGGCCAACAAAGGTCCGTATAGTCAAAGCTATGGTTTTTCTAGTAGTCATGTACAGATGTGAGAGCTGGACTATAAAGAACTGATGCTTTTGAACTGTGGTGGTGGAAAAGACTCTTGAGAGTCCCTTGAACAGCAAGGAGATCAAACCAGTCAATCCTAAAGGAAATCTACCCTGAATATTCAATGGGAGGACTGATGCTGAAGTTGAAACTTCAATACTTTGTCTACCTGATGCAAAAAGTCGATTCACTGGAAAAGATCCTGATATTGGGAAAGAATGAGGGCAGGAGGAGAAGGGGGTGACAGAGGATGAGATGGGTGGATGGCATCATCTACTCAATGGACATGAGTTTGAGCAAACTCTGGGAGATAGTGAAGGACAGGGAAGCCTGGGGTGCTGCAGTCCATGGAGTCACAAAGAGTTGGACATGACTGAGTGACTGAACAACAATAGCTCTTTTTCAGCAACTGATTCCTGGGGTTTCCAAAGTCTGCATGGGCTGTATAACAACCAACCACAAAACGCCAGTGACATAAAACACAAGGCATTTCTTACTGCATATGAGTTGAGAGGCCAGGTGGCAGTTTTTGTCTTAGCTGGGTAGGTCACTTATATGTCTGTGATCAGCTGTTAGTCAGCAGCTCTGCTGATCTGGACTGGGTCCTTTCACACACGGGGAAATTGACTGACTGTGGGCTGGTCTAGGTGGCCTCAGTTAGGACAACTGGTCTTTCCTTACAGACTGTCACATTCCCTGCTGAGTTCATCTTGGCTTAGGCATATGGTGGTAGGAGTCTTCCAAGAGAATAAGCTGAATGAAGCAAGCAAACCCTCAAGAGGTCTAGACTTATAATTCACATACTGTCACCTCTGCCATATGCCATGGGCCAAAGCAAATCCCAAAGTCAGCCCAGCTTCATGGGGTAGGGAACCACTTCTTGTTGGAGGAGATGCAAAGTCACCTAAAGTATATAGGTAGATAGATAGATATTATGCTGAGTAGTTTCCTTCTATGCCCTCTTTTCAGAGAGCTTTCATCATAAATGGATGCTGAGTTTTATCAAAAGCTTCTGCATCTATTGAGATGATCATAGGAGTTTTATTCTTCAATTTGTTAATGTGTGTATAACATCATTAGAAATGCTGGGCTGGATGAATCACAAGCTGGAATCAAGACTTCCAGGAGAAATATCAATAACCTCAGATATGCAGATGACATCACCCTAATGGCAGAAAGCAAAGAGGAACTAAACAGCAATCTTGATGAAGGTGAAAGAGGAGAGTGAAAAAGCTGGTTTAAAACCCAACATTCATAAAACTAGGATTATCACGTCTGGTCCCATCACTTCATGGCAAATAGATGGGAAAACAATGGAAGCAGTGAAAGACTTTCTTTTCTTGGGCTCCAAAATCACTATGGTCAGTCAATGCAGCCATGAAATTAAAAGATGTTTGCTTCTTGGAAGACAAGCTATGACAAGCCTAGGCTGAATATTAAAAAGCAGAGACATCACTTTGCCGACAAAAGTCCATATAGTCAAAGTTATGGTTTTTCCAATAGTCCTGTATGGATGTGACAGTTGGACAATAAAAAAAGGCTGAGTGCTGAGGAATTGATGCCTTCCAACTGTGGCGCTGGAAAAGACTCTTGAGAGTCCCTTGGGCAGCAAGGAGATCAAACCAGTCAATACTAAGGGAAATCAACCCTAAATATTCATTGAAAGGACTGATGCTGAAGTTGAAACTCCAATACTTTGGCCACCTGATATGAAAGGCCGACTCATTGGAAAAGACCTGGATGCTGGGAAAGATTGACAGCAGGAAGAGAAGGGGGTGACAGGATGAGATGGTTGGACAGGATCATCAACTCAATGAACATGAGTTTGTACAAACTCTGGGAGATGCTGAAGGACCGGGAAGCCTGGTGTGCTGCAGTCTATGGGGTCACAAAGAGTCAGACACGACTGAGTGACTGAACAACAACAACAAAAGCACACTGACTGATTTGTTGATACTAAAAAATCCTTGTGTCCCTGGGATAAACCCCACTTGTTCATGGTGTATGATCCTTTTAAAATATTGTTGGATTCAGTTTGCTAGTATTTTGTTAAGGATTTTTGCATCTATGTTCATCAGTGATATTGGTCTTTAATTTTCTTTTGTGATATCTTTATCTGGTTTTGACTTCAGGGTGATGCTGGCCTCATAGAATGATTTCAGAAGTGTTCCTTCCTCTGTCATTTTTGGGAAGAGTTTCAGAAGGATAGGTGTTAATTCTTCTTTAAATGTTTGATAGAATTCATCTGTGAAGCCACGTGGTCCCGGACTTTTGTTTGTTGGTAGTTTTTAAATCACAGATTCAATTTTAGTATCTGTAATTGGTCTGTTCATATTTTCTATTTCTTTCTTGTTCAGTCTTGTGAGATTGTGCCTTTCTAAGAATTTGTCCATTTCTTTCAGGTTGTCCACTTTGTTGGTATATAGCTGCTCTTGCATGCGTGATCAGTCGGTTAAGTTTTGTCTGACTCTTCGCAACCCTATGGGCTGTAGCCTGTCAGGCTCCTTTGTCCGTGGGATTTTCTGGAGTGTGTTGCTGTGCCCTCCTCCAGGGGACCTTCTGACCCAGGGATTGATCCCTCATCTCTTACGTCTCCTGCATTGGCAGGCAGGTTCTTTAGTAACACCTGAGAAGCCCATAGTTGCTCTTAGTAGTCACTTATGGTCCTTTATCGGCTTTCCAGGTGGTATTAGTGGTAAAGAACCTGTCTGCCAATGCAGGAGACATAAGAGATTCGGAATCGACCCCTGGGTTGAGAAAGTCCCCTGGAGGAGGGCATGGCAACCCACTCCAGTAGTCTTGCCTGGAGAATCCCATGGACAGAGGAGCATGTCAAGCTACAGGGCTACAGTCCATAGGGTTGCAAACAGTTGGACATGACTGAAGTGACTTATGACCACCATGGTCCTTTGTATTTCTGTGGTGTTGGTTTTAACTTCTTTATTCATTTCTGATTTTATTGATTTGAGCCCTCTCCATTTTTTTCTTGATGAGTCTGACTAAAGGTTTGTCAATTTTATCTTTTCATAGAACCAGCTTTTAGTTTCATCGATCTTTTCTGTTGTTTTCATTAAAAAATAATGAAGATTTAAAAGTACACGAACAATATGGAGAATAATGTAACATGTTAAACATTCATGAAGCCACCATCCTACTTTAACAAATCATAAAATTCTTTCATATTTGGTTCAAATATTTTAAGAAACAAAACTATAAGATCTTATATTTTTAAAATCCACTGCATACTCTTGCCCATCCTTGCTTTTTCTTTTTTGACATCTTGAGGTGTAAATTTTTAATTCCAGGTACTTATTTTTTATTTAAGTTGAAGAACTTGAGACTCATATCTTCTGGTGATTCAGCAGGAAAAAAAAAGGGAACTATATTCACTATATTAACTCAGGCATTAAACAAACATCTATTGTGCCAAGCACTGTACTGTGTATGTATTTAAATGTGTGCTAAGTCGCTTCAGTCATGTCTGACTCTTTGTGACGCTATGGCTCCTCTGTCGTGGGATTCTCCAGGCAAGACTACTGGAGTGGGTTGCCATGTCCTCCCCTACAGGAGATCAAAATCTATGTTTCTTAAGTCTCCTGCATTGGCAGGTGGGTTCTTCACCACTAGTGCCACCTGGGAAGCCCATGTATTTATATAGTATATTCTTACTTTTTGTAGTGTTCTATACTCATACCTGGAGAAGGCAATGGCACCCCACTCCAGTGTTCTTGCCTGGAGAATCCCAGGGACGAGGGAGCCTGGTGGGCTGCCGTCTATGGGGTCGCACAGAGTCGGACACGACTGAAGCGACTTAGCAGCAGCAGCAGCAACATACTCATACCATTTGGTTTCAGGCTGTAAATCCAAAGTGAGAAGCAAATAACGTTTTTTCTTTGTAATGGAGGCTGTTTTCAATATTGCTTACAAATTTTTTTCTTAATACTTTAAAGCTTTAAGGGCAAATCTTGTTCTGTTCTTAGCTGTGGATTTTCATTAGCATTTTCCTTCTATTAATTTGGCTTTTGCTGTGTCACTAGGGTAGGTAGGGTGTTTTGACATGTTTATTGTGTTTCCAGTTGGCCACACCTTTCCTTTTCTTTCATATGATTAAACAGTCATGACCTGTAACTCCTATCTGGCTTCTCTAGTTCAATCTGATGATTTTCAGAGCATAGTCCCTCTCCCTGGTTCTTGTGTCCTTGCTTTCACGGTGAGTGGATTATCGTTTTCTTAATAAAATAACAGCTTTACTGAAATATAATTACATACCCCAAAAGTCACCCTTTAGTATATTCGGCGTTGTGCAGCCATTGCCACTCTCTGATTGTGTATTTTCATCATCTCAGAGAGAAATACCATACCTAGTAACTGGGACTCCCCATTCTCCTCCACCCCTGGCAGTCCTTAGGCTCCTCCGTGGGTCCATGGATTAACCTATTCTGGATATTTCAAAAACATAGGATCATACATCATGGTAGTCTTTTGTCTCTAGATTTTTCCTTTTTTTCAATTAATTAACGTATTTATTTCTGGCTGTGTTGTGTCTCTGTTGCTGCATGTGGGCTTCCTCTGGTTGCAGCGAGAAGGGGCTCTTTGTTACCGTGTGCAGACTTCTCACTGTGATGGCTTCTCTCGTTGCATAGCATGGGCTCTAGGGCATGGGGGCTTCAGTAGTCGTGGTGCACAGGCTTAGCTGACCCACAGCATGTGGAATCTTCCTGGACCAGAGATCAAACTCGGGTCCCCTCCATTGGCAGGTAGATTCTTAGCCACTGGATCACCATGGAAACCATGTCTCTAACTTTTTATACTTTGTACAATGTTTCCAAGACTCATCCATGTTGTTGCATACACCAGTACTTTATTCATTTTTATGTCTAAATAATAGTCCATTGAATGGATATGCCATATTTTGAATATCTGTTCACCAATTGATGAGTATTAGGTTATATCTCAGTTCACTTCAGTTCGGTCGCTCAGTCGTGTCCAACGCTTTACAACCCCATGGATTGCAGCACACCAGGCCTCCCTGTCCACCGAACTCCTGGAGTTTACTTAAACTCATGTCCATCGAGTCAGTGATGCTATCCAACCATCTCATCCTCTGTTGTCCCCTTCTCCTCCTGCCTTCAATCTTTCCTAACATCAGGGTCTTTTCCAATGAGTCAATTCTTCACATCAGGTGGCCAAAGTGTTGGAGTTTTAGCTTCAGCATCAGTCCTTCCAATGAATATTCAGGACTGATTTCCTTTAGGATGGACTGGTTGGATCTCCTTGCAGTCCAAGGGACTCTCAAGAGTCTTCTCCAACACCACAGTTCAAAAGCATCAATTCTTTGGTGCTCAGCTTTCTTTATAGTCCAACTCTCACATCCATACATGACTACTGGAAAAACCATAGCTTTGACAAGATGGACCTTTGCTGGCAAAGTAATGTCTCTGTTTTTTAATATGCTGTCTAGGTTTGTCACAACTTTTCTTCCAAGGAGCAAGTGTCTTTTAATTTCATGGCTGCAATCACCATCTGCAGTGATTTTGGAGCCCCCCAAAAAAAGTCTTTCACTGTTTTCACTGCTTCCCCATCTATTTGTCATGAAGTGATGGGACCAGATGCCATGATCTTACTTTTCTGAATGTTGAGCTTTAAGCCAACTTTTTCACTCTCGTCTTTTACTTTCATCAAGGAGGTCTTTAGTTCTTCACTTTCTACCATAAGGGTGGTGTCATCTGCATACCTGAAGTTATTGATATTTCTCCCGGCAATCATGATTCTAGCTTGTGCTTCATCCAGCCCAGGGTTTCTCATGATATACTCTGCATATAAGTGAAATAAGCAGGGTGACAGTATACAGCCTTGACGTACTCCTTTCCCAATATGGAACCAGTCTGTTGTTCCATGTCCAGTTCTAACTGTTGCTTCCTGACCTGCATACAGATTTCTCAAGAGGCAGGTCAGGTGGTTTGGTATCCTCATCTCTTTCAGAATTTTCCACAGTTTGTTGTGATCTACACAGTCAAAGGCTTTGGCATAGTCAATAAAGCAGAAGTAGATATTATTCTGGAACTCTTTCGCTTTTTCGATGATCCAGTGGATGTTGGCAGTTTGATCTCTGGTTCCTCTGCCTTTTCTAAAACCAGCTCGAACATTTGGGAATTTCACAGTTCACGTATTGTTGAAGCCTGGCTTAGAGAATTTTGAGCATTACTTTACTAGTGTGTGAGATGAGTGCAATTGTGTGGTAGTTTGAGCTTTCTTTGGCATTGCTTTTCTTTGGGATTGGAATGAAGATTGACCTTTTCCAATCCTGTGGACACTGCTGAGTTTTCCAAATTTGCTGGCATATTGAGTGCAGCACTTTCACAGCATCATCTTTTAGGATTTGAAATAGCTCAACTGGAATTCCATCACCTCCACTAGGTTTGTTCATAGTGATGTAGCCTATTATAAATAATGCCACTGTGGGCATTCAGATACAAGTTTTTGGAAGTACATGTTTTCATTTCTCCTGAGTATATACCTATGAGTAGAATTGCTCTGTTATATGGTTACCCTATGTTTAATTTTTTGAGGACTGTCAGACTGTTTCCTAAAGTGGCTCTGCCATTTTATGTTCCCACTAGACATGTAGGAGGGTTGAAATTTCTCCATATTCTTTAACAGCTTTTATTGTCTAGCCTTTTTATCTTAGTCATGCTGGCATGTGTTAAAAGACATCTCGTTGAGGTTTTAATTTACTTGTCCCTAATGACTAATAAGGTTGAATTTTTTTTCATTTTCATATATGTCATTTGTATCTCTTCTTTGGAGAAGGTCCTTTTAAAAACTGGGCTAATTGTATCTTATTTTTTAAGTTCTTTATATATTCAGAATATAAGTCCCTTACCAGATACGTGATTTACAAATATTTTCTCTCATTCTGAGTGTTGTCTTTTACTTTCTTGATGATATCCTCTGAAGCAGAAAAGTTTTTTATTGAGGTAAGGTCCAATTTATTTTTTCAGTTGTCTCTTGTATATTTTGGTATAAGCAACACTCTAAGAAACCATTGCTTAACACAATGTCACAATAGGTTAATCCTCTTTAAGGATTACATTTTTAAAATTTAATTTACAGAGCTTTGTAATTCTAGCTCTTACATTTAGATCTAGGATCCATTTTAATTTTTTATATGGTATAAAGTAGGGGTTCAAATTCTTTCTATGGCAAAGACAATTCTTTCTCTGTTGAAGTATCTTGGTACTCTTGTCTAGGGTTATATCTTTATGATAGAATTTACCAAATTTTACCTTGTTTTGTGTAAACTGGATCCGTCCTCCTATCATTGGAGGACAGGAACTTTTTCTGTTCATTGAAGATGAGAAAACCTATATGAACCATAGAGCCCCAGAGTAAATATTTCTTTCCTTCTTTGAATTTCCCCACAGCACTTGGTTCGATGTTTATCATACAATAATTACATAAATGTTTGTTGAATGCAAAATGTGCTTGAGCCTACACCTGGAAGGAAGGGCACAGGTTCCTAAAGCTCTGATCGAATGGGACGTTCAGAACACTTTCAGCTCTTTTCAAACTAAGACTCTGAATCGTGGAGACCCCAACAAGCTGAGAGGTTGTCCTGTCATCAAGGTCATCATCAGTGTTAGTCACTCAGTCGTGTCCGACTCTTTGTTGTGACCCCAGGGACTGCAGCCCACCAGGCTCTTCTGTCCATGGAATTTCCCAGGCAAGAACACTGGATGGGTTGCCATTTCCTTCTCCAGGGGATGTTCCTGAGCCAGGGATTGAACCTGGGTCTCCTGCATTGCAGGCAGATTCTTTACTGTAGTCAAGGTAGGGGCTTCCAAATGACTCCTTATTCTCTAAGGTAAGTGACAAATATGTTTTCACTTAGAGTGACTCTAAACACTGAAAACAACCCTCAAGGTCTAGAATCTTTTTTTTTTTCCTTCTAGTTTAACTTCAATTTGTCCAGATGTCTACTTATTTAACCCGTGTTCAGTCGATAAGTTGTGTTGACTCTTTGTGACCCCATGGACTCTAGCCTGCCAGGCTCCTCTGACCATGGGATTTTTCAGGCAAAAGTACTGCAGTGAGTTGCCATTTCCTCCTCCAGGGGACCTTCCCAACCCAGGGATTGAACCTGTGTCTCTTAGGTCTCCTGCATTGGCAGATGGATTCTTCACCACTGAGCCACCTGGGAAGCCTATTTAACTGCTAATGCAGTAATAAAATTTCACTTGTGAATTTGACCTTAATTCCAGATAATTGACTGTGGTTCTAACCTGCCTGAAAGCAGAAAGATTTTTTTCTGGAAACAACAATCACTATTATAAAGGCTCCAGTATGGCCGGCAATTCTATTTTCAGCAACCCCTTTCTCCCTGTCTTTTTCTCCCACGCTGAACATTAGGAGACCTCACAAGCTTTCAAAAATAGAGCAAGAGGTTGAAGATAAAGGCTTGTTCATTCTACTGGGGAGTGTCCCACGGAGTCATGTCCAGACAGTGTCTCTGCTGCTTGGATATCTTTTTCTGAGATTTCAGAATCTGCCTCTTTGTCTGCCAAAGTGTGTATGTGCAGTATGAATCTCAGATGTGTTCTATATGGATACACATAATTAACTTTCTTACTCCCTTCTTTTCAGCTGTATCGAAGTGCTTCAGATGACAGTGTCTGCCTCTGGAGTCACCGCTCTGTCACTTCACCACATTGCCTCTCTGCAAATAATCAGGTACCAGGCGCTTACATACATCTTCTAAAGATGGTGGCCACTTCCTAACCCTAAGTTACCTAGAATACAGGGCGACTCCAACGAAAAAAAATTGCTTATTAGACTTTATATATTTTGGAGCAGTTTCTGGTTCACAGCAAAACTGAGCTGAAGATTGAGATTTTCCATATCTCTCTGCCCCTTCACATGCACAGCCTCCCCCATTATCAACAGTCTCCAGAGAGTGGTACATTTGTTACAACTGATGAATTTACATTGTTGTTCAGTTCCTGAGTCCTGTCAGACTCTGTGACCCCAAGGACTGCAGCACGCCAGGCTTCCTGGTCCTTTACCTTCACCTTCTCCCAGAGCTTGCTCAAACTCATGTCCATTGAGTCAGTGATGCCATCCAACCATCTCATCCTCTGTCGTCCCCTTGTCCTCCTGCCTTCAATCTTTCCCAGCATCAGGGTCTTTTTTAATGAGTTCTAATGAAGAACCTGATCCGGTTCTTCGCACTAGGTGGCCAAATTATTGGAGCTTCAGCTTCAGCATCAATCCTTCTAATGAATATTCAGGATTGATTTCCTTTAGGATTGGCTGTTTTGATTTCCTTGCAGTCCAAGGGACTCTCAAGAGTCTTCTCCAACACCACAGTTCAAAAGTATCAGTTCTTCAGCATTCACATTGATGCATCATAATCATAATCACTTAAAGCCTGTGGTTTACGTTACAGTTCACTCTCCCTGTTGTACATTTTGCGGGATTGGACAAATGTGTAATGGCATGTACCCACCATATAGTATCACATAGACGAGCTTCACAGTCTTAAAAATCCTCTATGCTCTGCCCAGAGGTTGGATTTAAAGGGTCAAAAAGCGAGGGAAAGGAAAAAACCTGTGAAACGCAGAGGCGCCACCCAACTCCCAACCAAGTTTGCTCCCAAGTTCACATGCTCCAGCTGCCCCATCTCTCCAACTCAACTCTGGGCAGGTTCCTCCTCCTCTTGTTTAAGTGTCAAGCAAATGGGTTTCCTGTTGACACCGGAATATTGCGAAAGGGCAGGAAGAAGCCAGGCCACCTCCTCTTTCCCCCTTTCCTACCCCGTTTGTTTATTTTGTACCCGTCTGTCTTGGTGGCGCGGGCGCTCCCTGCGTGTGCGGCGGCGGGGCGGCTCGGCGACCGGTAACCCCTCCCCGAGGAGGCGAGGCCCCGCCAGACCCCGCCCGATCCCGGCTCCCGCTCCGCGGGGCGGGGAAGGGAGAGGGAGAGCCGGCGCTCGGAGGAGGAGGCCGCCGGGGCGCGCGAGGAGGCGGGGAAGCCGGCTCGGCCCGCGCCCGGCCGCTCCCCCGCGGGCTGCAGGTGGAGCCGACGAGGCAGCCGCTTCCGACGCCGCCGCTCCCCGGGGCCGCCTCCCAGGCCCGAGGCTGCGGGCGCCGGGCGCCCGGGGCTGGCGGCCGGTGCGCGGGCCCGCGGCTCGTCCATGGCTGAGGGCCGGCGGCGGGAGGACGAGGACGACGAGCTGCGCGAGCGCCGCGAGCTCGGGGGCCCGCGCCGCGCCCGGGGCCGCGTGCTCTCCGGCCACCCGGCCGCAGGTGAGGGGCTCGGGCAGCGCGAGGGGAGGGACGGGGGCGCCGGGACCCGGGGCTGCGCGCCCCAGGGCCGCGCACGCCCTGCTCCGGACAGCGGCGGCTCCGTCGCCCGCCCGGAGGGGATCGGCACCTTCCACTCGCGGAGGCGAGCCGGAGGGAGAGTGGCTTTCCTTCCATTCCCATCCTCACTTTGGGGCCGAGCCCCAGGAAATTCAAGCTTAGTTCTACCTGTTAGGGGCCTTGGAGCCGAAAATGCACATTTTCCGTGCAAACTAAATCCAGGAGCTTCTGGCTTGGAACTTGTGGCTCCCTTATCTCTGGATGAGTCAGAGCCCGGTGAAGAATGCCCCCTCCCGACAGGTTTGCCAAGCTGTCGCAACCGAGCCTAAGCACGTGCTAATAGTCCAGTCGGGTCTGCGTTTCGGTGCCCCTTGAACTTCGGACCTGGGCCTGCCCTCCCAACCCCCAATCGCCCAAGTGCACCCAGTTTCTGTAGCACTTGCTTTAGAGTTACTTGGTGACACCACCCCCGCCTTGGCCCCCGCCCCGGTCTCCCTCCTTCCTCCCTCCTCCCCAGTCCAGAATATAGCATTCCAAAAGGTGATGCATTTGGACCGAGAATCATTTCTGGGCGTTTACCTACTTTTGTGATCTTGTTTTTGGGTGCACAAAGGCTGCACGGATCAATAGTTTGGCGCAGAAGTGGAAGAGTGAGTAAGTGTACACCCACACCCCTTCACTTCCCGGGGGAGCTTTTCACTTAAACATAATAGAGGGGAAATTCTTTGGTCTTTGGTTCCAACTGGATAAGCCAGTTGTCCGAAAACAAGAGGGAAGAACACAAGAGGGAAGAGATGACAATAAAAGGGAGATAGAGGCGTGAGAAAGGTTCCGACGTGCACATTCATTAAGGCCTCTTTAGAAAGTGGAATATACTGAGCATTCCAGTAAACCCTGGAGAAACTTATCTGTGTGGCTCCCTTAGCCTCAAGGAAAGTTGGAGAATTGAAAGAAGATCCTGAGTTTCTGGGGAACAAATGGAGGCTAGAAAATGGGATGAAAGGAAAGAGTTTGAGTGGAACGTGAAGAAATAGTTGATTTGATGCTCTTGGTAGGATCCTGAACCCTTAAAAATCATTCCTTTTGGAAGATGAATCTTCTCATGTTGTCCAAATGTCAAATTCCATTTTTCCTTTTGGAAGTTTTTTCGAGGAAATCTAGCTTCTTTGCTCTGGACTTCTTTCTAGCAATGAGTGTTACCGTCTAAATATTTGATACTTAGTGGGGATTATTAATGTCAATAAGATTTGAGGACTAGAAACTGTAGGCAGTAAATAAACAATGAATTGATAGGAGAAAAATTAGAAAAGTATGTTTTGCACAATGTAAATTACTGCATGTTATAAATGATTGAGTATTAAATGCTTTTTGTAATTAAAAAAAATCATTCCTTTTGCCCATTATTCTTTCCATCAAAATAAGGCATTTGACTAACCACACAAACACCAACTGTTTTGAAGATCATGTCTTGATAGTTTTTAGTAGAAACCCAGATCTAATGAAATACAGGGTGATTGCTGGATATGAGTAAATAATTCATGAGGGAACACAATGAAAAACTTTACAGAGATATTCCTCTGTTTTCCACTGATTTAAACATTCCTTGGACTCCTCTTATCTTCAACAAAAAGCTTCACATATGTTCTGTGAAGAGCCGTACCGAGGTCATACTAGATATGATCCAGATATATGTTTATCATTTAGTTGCAGTATATGTGTTTATTCCAAGGCCGGTGGGAATGGCATATTGTAACTTGTTTTTGCCAGTTCTTTAATTTCCCAAGGCTACCAGGAGCTTTTCTTTCCGTGATAATCTGTTGCTGCGAGGTGACATGGTGTTCTTTTTCACTCAGAAATTGGTGTTCGCAGTTTCTAACATTTTACATACCCTGTCTGGGTTCAGGGGTGAGGAACCGAGATATTATGGAGTGGGCAGAGCTGGCTATTTTAGCAGGCTTCTTTCTTTGGAGACACATTATTTAATAGTTTACATTTCTTTGCAAGCTGTGCTCCTCTTTCTGCTCATTAGTTTCCGGTGTGTTTTTCAGACCCCATCGCATTCCTTACCAAGCTTGGGCATTTGTTAGTTAGCTTTGTGCTGGGTGTTCTCTCTCCAAGGAAGAGAGGAGGAACTGACCTAGAGGCCTCATGTTTCTTCCAGCGCCCGCCCCTCCACGCCCCCCAACTTGAACCGTTTTTAAAGTCTTCATTGAATTTGTTAAAATATTGCTTCTGTTTGAAGTTTTGGGTTTGGGGCTGTGAGCCATGTGGGATCTGAGCCCCCTGACCGGGGGTCTAACCCATACACCCTGCGTTGGAAGGTAGAGTCTTAACCACTGGGCGTCCAGGGGAGTCTCCCGTCCCTTCTTGCTACTCTTTCATCTCTCCTGTCTCATCGCCTCTCTCCTTCCTCCACCACCTCACAATCTAAGGATTTTTCCATTTTTCTTTGATCTCACAGAGCTTGACACCATAAACTTAGGGTTTATGGACTTGAGGGAGTCTGTGAATTCCTTCTCTCCCTGCTAAATATGTACGTGTGGTTGTGGAAATGCTTTTTTTTTTTTTTTAACTTTGTAATGTATATTCAGGAGAACATATAAAACCTGTAAATCACAAAGTAAGACTCTCATAACCTGTGCCCAAGTATTATCATTTCCCGAAGCAAACTTTGGTCTCTCCTAGTCATGACTTCTTTCCCCTTGAGGGAACCACTTTTTTCCCCCTTTTCTGTGCAGTTTTACCTGTACAGTTTTACCTATATGTGTATGCATGCATATGAGCATATGCAATGTTAGTTTTACCTTACTAAGTATGATTTATTTAGTTATTTGACAACTTCACATGAGTGAAATCATCCTGTATATATTCTTTAGTGTCATGCTTTCTTCATTCCATGTTAAGTTTGTAAGATTTATCCATATTGTTACATGCAGCTGTAGTTTCTTTTCTTTGCATTCATATATCACATTTTTGCTTATTATTTTTTATTGATTTGTTGGAGTTTTTTACTTGCAAAGGAATCTCAGCTTCCATTGGTTGCATGTGTTGCAAATTGTGCTTCCACTCTGGTTTATGTAAAAAATTTTTGTTCATGGTTTCTTTTGATGTAGAAATTCACAATTGTAGTATAGGTGTATTTATGAATCTTTTTCTTTATAGTAAGTGTCCCTCCTCTCCTCACTGTCCTCCTTTGTTAAGAATGCTTTCTGTACCCCAAGGTCATGAAGATATTCTGTATCTTCTGTTTTGTCTACTAAAAGTTTTGTAGCTTTCTTTGGGGAGAGATGCCATAGCTTTCGTCAGAATCTCAAATGGGTCTGAGAACTCTGAGTGACCTGACAGCAGTTTTATATTGTTTGTCCAAAGGGCTGCTGCTGCTGCTGCTAAGTCGCTTCAGTCGTGTCCAACTCTGTGTGACCCCACAGACGGCAGCCCACCAGGCTCCCCTGTCCCTGGGATTCTCCAGGCAAGAGTACTGGAGTGGGGTGCCATTGGGGAGTACAAAATTCCTAGGAGTGGTAGGCATTTAATTTTGTGTGCTCAGTTGTGTCTGACTCTTTGTGACCCTGTGGACTGTAGCCCGCCAGGCTCCTCTGTCCATAGGATTTCCCAGGCAGGAATACTGGAGTGGATTGCCATTTCCTCCTCCAGGGGATCTTCCTGACCTTGGGATTGAACCCATGACTTATGCGTCTCCTATATTGCAGGAGGATTCTTTACTGCTGGCATTTGATAGGGTTTAATAAATATTAAATAAATTTACTCTGCGTTTGGTGTGATTATGGTAAACTCTGGGAGGACAGATATTTCTCCCATGTGTTCTGAGTAGAATAACTGCTATTTTTAATATGAGGTCACAATTAAATTTCATTGTGTTCTCTGAGAACTGCTTCTTACATGCGGTCTCCTGTGAGGGAGGTGTTATTTTCTCCATTTTATAATTGAAAAGATTGAGGCTCAGAAATATTTAAAAAATATGTAAGTGACTTGCCCAAGATCCCTCAAGCTGTAAATGGCATGATGGGGACTTGAATCCAGGTCTTTTTGACCTGAAAATCTATGTTTTTCCAAGCTTTCCTGCTGGCTACTAATAAGAGTCAGTTGCTTTGAATGCGCCACATGTTTATACCTGCATGTTGGTTGTTATGTTTTAGAAATATTTTTTACATTTACCTGGTGCTTGTCTACTTAGGAAGGACTTCCACAGCCTCATGGAACTTGATTGTTACACAACCTGAGAAGGAAGAGGGTACATTTTTATTATTTCCATTTTAAAGACGAGTAAATTGAGACTCAGAAGTGTTTAAAAAAAAAAAAACTTAATCTAAAAAGAACACAGCTAGATATATAGCTGCACCTCAGTTACTCTACTTCAAGTCATGAACCAATGTTTATTTGATTCATATAACGTCAGGTCATATGGCCCAGAGTGTGTGGCTCTGCCTAATAAGTTGTATAGTTTTGAAAACTACATTAATTCTTCTGGGCCACTAGCTTAACAGTTTTTGTTGTTAGACTTCCAAAGTTATCTAATGTATTTTGAGAAAGTTATCATAAGTCTCACAGAAACTATGGATATATGGACATGCTGTTTAGAAATTCTCTACTCACCGAGTTCTTTAAGAACATCTACTAGTTATCCTGTCAACAAAATGTATGCAAAATGTGTAGAAAATACAGGGAATACAAAGAAATATATAAAATAGGCTCCCTGCTTTTAAAGAACATGTCATAGAATTAGGGAAGGTAAGACTAATGTACTTTAAAGAAATAAGTAAGAAGATCAAGTAGTTCATGGTAACTATAAAATGGAGGTTAGCATAAGAGAACCAGACTATGTTAGTTTATTTCTTGACTCAACCTCTTACTGTGTGACCTTGGACGGGTTACCTAACCTCTCTGTGTGCGTCCATTCTTTACTTGTAAATTGGGGATATTAATAAAACCTATTGCGTAGGGTTTGAGGATTAAGTGAATTAGTACATGTAATACTTTTAGAACACAGCTAGGCATAATAAATACTCCCTATAATGTTTGTGTTTATGTATAATTTTGTTAATGTTAAAATATCTAACACTTTATTGAGTCTGTATTTTTTTTCATTTGGGAATAGCTATGCAGTTTCAGGTTGGCAAAGAAAAAGGAGGTAGAACTGCATCTTCACCATTTCTAATCAAATGTATTTGCTTTGCTTTGGAATTCATGTATCTTTTTGAAATATATCAATCTTACCAGACCATCAAAGACAGAGCCTAGTTCTTCATTTGACATTCCTTGCACCATACAAGCTATTTTAATGTGGCTTGTTGTGATTTTTATTAATACCTTTTCTTCTTCATCACAAAAGAAAAGCTCTTTCTTGTGACATAATCATTGTGTTCAAAGTGATTTCAACAAATCAAAGGGCAGTCGATGACTCCACATCCTATTTTTAACCAGGGTGCATTTCTTCATTCTTTTTTTTTTTTAATCTTTGCCACTATTCATCCAAGGCTTCTGTAACTTCACTGGCATGTTACATTCTGGGGGCAACTCGGTCTTCCCTCAGAACGTTTCACCTTTACATTCAGTGGTGTGCGTATGCTAAGTTGCTTCAGTCGTGTTTGACTTTTTGTGACCCCATAGACTGTAGCCCACCAGGTTCCTCTGTCCATGGGATTCTCCAGACAATAATACTGGAGTGGGTTGCCATGCCCTCCTCCAAGGGATCTTCCCGACCTAGGGATCGATCCCACATCTCTCACATCTCCTGCATTGACAGGCGGGTTCTTTACCACTAGTGCCACCTGGGAAGCCCTACATTCAATGGTACCTAGAGTCTAATCCTCTGTACACAGATCTCTCTTATTTAGCTTTAGCCTCCAGCAACTTACAGCATCTTTCTGGGCCTGAGTTTTTGCCTTATTAATTGAAAGGATGAGGCTTCCAACTTTGCATTTTGTGGTTCTAGGACATGAGCAGAAAAAGCACTTCTGACTTGGTTTACATAAGCGTGCCAGTGTGCAGGTTCAGATCTATGGGTGTTTCTCCAGGCTTCTTGTGAAGTAATTTGTTGATGAAGGAGAAGCCAAAGGTGCCAGGCTCAAGACATGCCTCACCTGGAGAAGGGCTGTCATGCTAGCTTACTTTGTGTCTCTCAAGATGGGTACTCACTGGTCAAGGGATGGTACTCCACTTCATCAGTGGAAGACATGAGCTGTGTTCTGGGCAAATTTATAATTCTCTGTGTATATTCTAGGGGAATTTATAATACTGAACATAGGTACGATGCAAATGTTATCATTAAGTACAAGGTGGAAATATATATCTAGTAGCTTCACAGTATAGAGCAGGGTGATGGGAGGGAAGGAAGGAGGCCCAGCCCTCTCATTTGAATGAAGGTTGAACGTCAGTTCCTGCCCCTTAGCCTCTGTAGGTCTCACCTTTAGGGGCTCTAGGCTTGCCTTTGGGTGGGGATGGGTGCATGGCTGGGGAGGACTGAACAGGCAATAAAGCATTGTTTTTTCTTTTTTTGCAAGCAGAACTTTATAAAACGGGCAACAGATAGTACACCCTCGAGACATGAGAGCAGCCGACGCTGTAGGAGTGGCTGTTTTCTTTTTTTAAGTAAACTTTTTTTTTTAGAACAGTTTTAGATTTACAGGAAATAGTTTTAGATTTTTGGAAAATTGTGAAGCTAGTACAGAAGGTTCCCATCTCTCACACCCATATTTCCCCTTTATTAACATCTCCTTAATTTTTACCTAATTTGTTCTTGCTCTGCATGGTCCTATTACATATAGTTGTCGTGTCTCCTCAGGCTCCTCTTGGCTGTGACAGTGTCTCAGATTTTCCTTGTTCTTGATGGCCTTGACCGTGTTAAGGAGGTACTGGTCAGATATTTTGTAGAATGTCGCTCTTTGGGGATCTGATGTTCTCATGTTTAGACTGGAGTTTGGGGTACTTGAGAGGTAAAGTACTCTGTGTGTGTGTGCACGTGCATGTACGCGCGCTCAGTCGTGTCCAACTCTGCATCCCAATGGACTGTAGCCCGCCAGGCTCCTCTGTCCATAGAATTTTCCAGGCAAGAATATGGGAGTTAACCATTTTCTACTCCAGGGGATCTTCCTGGACCAGGGATCAAACCCGAGTCTGTTGTACCTCCTGCATTGGCAGGAGGATTTTTTACCACTGAGCCACTTGGGAAGCCCATGAAGTACTATATTAACCACATACTAAGGGTATAGTTTTTCTTTTTTTCTTTTTTTGAATATAATTGCTTTACAATGTTGTGATAGCTTCTGATATACAACAGAGTGAATCAGCTACATGTATACATATATCCCCTCCCTCTTGGACCTCCCTTCCACCACCATTCCACCACCACCGCCATCCCACCCAGCTAGGTCATCCCAGAGCATCAAGCTGGGCTCCCTGAGCTACACAGCAGCTTTCCACTGGCTAGCCATGTTACATAGGGTAATGTATATAGGTTCATGCTACTCTCCCATTCATCCCACCCTCCCCTCCTCTCACTGTGTCTACCTGTCTGTTCTCTGTCTGCATCTCTATCCCTGCCCTGCAAATAGGTTCATCTGTACCATTTTGCTAGATACCATATATATACGTTAATATATGATACTTGTTTTTCTCACTTCACTCACTTCACTCTATATGACAGACTCTATAAGTCCATCCACATCACTACAAATGACCCAATTTCATTCCTTTTTATGGTTGTATAATATTCCATTGTATATTTGTACCACATTTTCTTTATCCATTCATCTGTCCATGGACATTTAGGTTGCTTCCAGGTTCTGGCTATTGTAGATAGTCCTGCAGTGAACATTGGGGGTATATGTATCTTTTTCATTTATGTTTTCCTCAGGGTGTATGCCCAGTAGTGGGATTTTTGGGTCATATGGTAATTCTATTTTTAGTTTTTCTAAGGAACTTCCATACTGTTCTCCATAATGGCTGTATCAGTCTACATTCCTACAGATAGTACAAGAGGGTTCCCTTTTCTCCACACTTAAGGGTATAATATTCAGTTCAGTTCAGTTGTTCAGTCATGTCCGACTCTTTGCGACCCCATGGACTGCAGCACGCCAGGCCTCCCTGTCCATCCCCAACTCCCGGAGTCCACCCAAACTCATGTGCATCAAGTCGGTGATGCCATCCACCCATCTCATCCTCTGTCGTCCCCTTCTCCTCCTGCCTTCAATCTTTCCCAGCATCAGGGTCTTTTCCAATGAGTCAGTTCTTCGCATCAGGTGGCCAAAGTATTGGAGTTTCAGCTTCAACATCAGCCCCTCCAATGAACACCCAGGACTGATCTCCTTTAGGATGGACTGGTTGGATCTCCTTGCAGTCCAAGGGACTCTCAAGAGTCTTCTCCAACACCACAGTTCAAAAGCACCAATTCTTCAGTGCTCAGCTTTCTTTATAGTCCAACTCTCACATCCATACATGACTACTGGAAAAACTATAGCCTTGACTAGACGGACCTTAGTTGACAAAGTAATGTCTCTGCTTTTTAATATGCTGCCTAGGTTGGTCATAACTTGCCTTCCAAGGAGTAAGCGTCTTTTAATGTCATGGCTGCAGTCACCATCTGCAGTGATTTTGGAGCCCCCCCCAAATATTAACATCACTTATTACTGTTGATATTGACCTTGATCCCCTAACTGAGGGAGTGTTTGTCAGGTTTCTCTACCCCAAGGCTACTGCTCCCTCCTTTCATACTACAGCAACTAAAGGAAGTCACTATGCAGGCCACACTTAGAGTAAGAGTTATGTTTCACCTCCTCAGGGGTAGAATATCTCCATAAGTTTTGTAGAATTCTGCACAGGTGATGGAGAAGACAATGGCAACCCACTTCAGTGTTCTTGCCTGGAGAATCCCAGGGATGGGGGAGCCTGGTGGGCTGCCGTCTATGGGGTCGCACAGAGTCGGACATGACTGAAGCGACTTAGCAGCAGCAGCAGCATCACAGGCGATATCATTCTCTTTTAGTTTCTTTGGGCTCTCCAAAATCTCCATTGGGACTGTGTTTAGACCTTGCCTTTTGGGGAATGTGAGCTCAATTCCTCCACCCTAGTTCTATTCAGAAAATCTGATGTGTCCTAATGTCTGGCACACACTTTCGTGATTAGAAAAGAAAGACATGGAATGCCTGTCCAGCTTGAGGTGGCCTATGATTAAAACCCCTTCATACTAGCGTATCCACAGGTGCCAAGCACTAATATGAATTCCTTTCCAGTTTTGGAAATGGAGAGGAAGTTAGAGTATGAGAGGAATTTGGAAAAGCCCTGGACTAGGATAACCAAACAGTGAGTTAATATTTATTGTGTGCTGGCTCCCAGGTGGTATTCTAATTATCTTATGTGTATTTTTTTCCCTTAGTCCTCATACCAATCCTATGAGATTGGTGTGATGATTCCCTTCATTTTGGCAGATGAGAAACTGAAGGGGCTATTTACCTCGAGGGGTAAATAATCTACTCCAGGTCACACAGCTAGAAAGCAATGGAGTAGGATTCTGGGCAGATTCCTAGTTGCCTCCCCACTGTTCATTCCCACCTTCCTTCGTCAGTGGAACCCTGTATGACTGACTGTGGCAGTGTACCCAGCTATGAAACTGCTTCACCCAACCTGCTAATGAGATGCAAGTACAAGTTGTTGAGTGGGGTTTCTAGGAAGCTTCTCTAAAGGGGACTCAACTGTAGAGAATATCCTTTTGCCCATCTCCGCTTCCATCCCCCTCCTACCAGGAACAAGGGTGTGTGTGGTTCAGCAGCCATCCTGAGTCATGAGGTCACCTCAAGGATGGAAGCCACGCACTGAGAACAGTGGAGTGGAAAGATCCATGGACTCGCAGTTCCCAGTGTTAATAGAGTCATCCTGTGAGCTTTTGATTGCCTGCTTCTCCTTTATTTAAGGAAAAACTGTCTTTTTTCAGCCTCTGTTGCCTTGCATGTGTGCATGCGTGCTCAGTTATGTCCGACTCTGCCATCCCATAGACTGGAGCTCGCCAGGCTCCTCTGTCCCTGGGATTCTCCAGGCAAGAATACTGCAGCGGGGTGCCATTTCCTGTTCTAGGGGATCTTCCTGACCCAGGGGTTGAATCCATGTCTCTTTCTTCTCCTGCATCAACAGGCGGGTTCTTTACCTCTGGCACCACCTGGGAAACAATTATTATCTTAGGTCTTTATAATTAGCAGCTGAATCCAATTCCTGGCTGATAAAAATTCTGACTTGATCTTCTCTCTTCTTATCACCAGGCTGATTTTGTTACCATGAAGTTACCTTAGGATACCTAGGTTCTTGCTGCTATTTTGTGCTTTATTATAATGTGACCTTGGACAGATAACTTAGATGTCCCTCCGTTTTGCATCTTTTGCATGGGAATTATTTATTCTGTAACTGCTCAACAAGTTTACTATGGGAAAAATGCCTATAAATGTCAGGTTCTCCTGTGTAATGTACATTTCTTGAAGAGGATCACAGTCATCCTTGTTTAGTGGGATTGGAAAGGAAACCTCTAGAATCTGAAAACAGTTTTCTGATTTTGTCATTTTGCCAAGTGCCATGTTTAATACTTCTCAGGGCACAAACAGACAGAAGCTGTGATGGGAGGTGGTTTTGTCCCTCCTCTGCATGGGAGCAGATACGCAGTGGCATCCCCGATGAGCCTGTAGCTCATGCCAGGGCTGCTGCTTAAGATTCAGAGTTTGTGTCCAGTATGGCTGCCTTCATCGTGTTGGAGTGTTGTTTCCTGAAGATACATTAATCAAGGAATCGCTGTTTTGGAAGAAAGCTAAATGCTTTTTCTCTGAGAGCCAGCCAAGAACAAGGGGCACAGGAGAACACGTTTGCACAACACGTGGAGAATTCCTTTTGCTGGCATTCAATATCACCATTTCCAAACAGTCCTCTGAAACTGGTACAGAGGTGTTCACAAAAATCTGGAAGGCCCCTCACTCAGCTTGGGGCTACCCAGGTACAAGATCCTTTTTTGCCTTGTCACCACACTCCTTGTGTCTTTACTTCCTCATGAGGAGTGTCCCTCAACACACTAGCTCCATGGAGATAACAAGTTATCTGGAGATTATAAGGTAGATTTGTGTTACTCAGTTAGTTGAGTTATAACTCTTGCCAGTGGAAGGTGTGGTTTGTAAGTTAAATTCATTTGGAATAAGGAGTGGTAGTTCAAGTTTCGGAGAAGGCAATGGCACCCCACTCCAGTACTCTTGCCTGGAAAATCCCATGGGTGGAGGAGCCTGGTAGGCTGCAGACCCATGGGGTCGCTAGGAGTCGGACATGACTGAGCGACTTCACTTTCACTTTTCCCTTTCATGCACTGGAGAAGGAAATGGCAACCCACTCCAGTATTCTTGCCTGGAGAATCCCAGGGACGGCGGAGCCTGGTGGGCTGCCGTCTATGGGGTCGCACAGAGTCGGACACAACTGAAGCGACTTAGCAGCAGTTCAAGTTTTAAAATGTGCAGATTTGTATTTGAATATTACTCTTAATTAGATGCTTAGTAATGTGAAATGCCTAATATCACAAACATTTTATCTTTTATGCTGATCTGTTCCTGTTTCTCCTTTCTTCTTAACGTATTCAACTTGAAAACGTGGTATGGTATTTCTTACACTTCTGTAGCAATGTTTTAAACTTTAAACAGTGCTTCTCAAACTTTAACATGCCTACAAGTCACCTGGAGATCTTGTAAAACTGCCGATCTTGATTTCATAGGTTCGGGGTGGAGCCTGAGAGTCTGCATTTGCTGCTACTGGTCCCTGGGTTACATTTTGAGTAACAAGGCCCTCAGTTACTTCTGCCTCAATACTGGGATTCTCAGTGCTGATTGGGCGTCAGAATTAACGGAGGAGTTTAAAAGATGTGTGCCCGCCCTACACTCAGATTTCCTGATTAAGTACTTTTGAAATAGCTGGAGAGCTGGAGTTCTAGAGTTCTATGTCAGGTGAGACTCACTGGCTTCGTCTCCTATTTATTTATTTTTTTAATTTTTTTTTTACTTACCGCTGGCCCGGCGACGAAGACCCCCGTATCTCCTATTTAAAAATGTGATGTTGAGTGGTTTCACTGTGCTTTCTTGGAATTTGAACTGTGATTTTTTAAACATGTATTTATTATTATTTTTTAAGTAATGAATGTAATTAATGTGTTTATTATCTTGGCTGTGCTGGGTCTTCGTGGCTGCACGTGGTTCCCTCTAATTGTGGCAAGCGGGGGCTGCTTTCTAGTTGCAGTGCTTGGACTTCTTATTGCAGCGGCTCCTCTTGTTCCGGAGCACAAGCTCTAGGGTGTGCGGGCTTCAGTGGTTTTGGCATGTGAACTTGGAAGTTGCAGTTGTTGGGCTCTAGAGCACAGGCTCAGTAGTGGTGGCACGTGGGCTTTGTTGCTGCACAACATGTGCGATTTTCCCAGACCAGGGATCCAACCAGTCCCCTGAATTGCAACGTGGGTTCTTAACCACTGGACCACCAGGGCAGCCCTGGACTGTAATTTAAAACAAACATTTATTTGGCTGCACCAGGTCTTAGTTGCGTGGGATATGGGATCTTTAGTTGTGGCATGTAAACTCTTAGTTTGGGTCTGTGGATCTAATTCCCTGAACAGGGATTGAACCCAGGCCCCCTGCCTGGAGTCTTAGACAATGGAGCACCAAGGAAGTCCCTATAATGTGTTTCCATCATAAGTAATTTACGTTGTGCTGCCTTTCAGTCAAACAATAAGTGGAATCTACCATGCATTTTATACATGGACTTTATACAGTCCCTGTGTTATCCATGGGGCTTCCCTGGTGACTCAGATGGTAAAGAATCTGCCTGTAATGCAGGAGACCTGGGTTCAGTGCCTGGGTCAGGAAGATCCCCTGGAGAAGGGAATGGCTACCCACCCCAGTATTCTTGCCTGGAGAATTCCATTGACAGAGGAGCCTGGCAGACTACAGTCCATGGGATCACAAAGAGTCAGGCACAACTGAGTGACTAACGCTTTCTGTTATCCATAGCCTAAGAAGACTCCTGGAGAAGGAAATGGCAACCCACTCCAGTATTCTTGCCTAGAGAACCCTGTGGACAGAGAAGCCTGGAGGGCTGCTGTCCATAGTGTCGCACAGAATCGGACACGACTGAAGAGACTTAGCATCAGCAGCAGCAAGAAGATTCCACATAAAGAATGACGTAAGGGCCTATCATTGAAGTAACTGGAAAGCAATGTGTGTAATAGTTATGTTCTTTCAGATTGTAAGAAATAGTGGCCTGTTCTGCTAACCTCAGTTGATGGGAGGCTTATTATAAGGATATACCAGTAAGTTGGAAGACACAGGAAGTAGCGTCAGAAGTCATTTGGAAATATAGCAAATAATTCATTTGGAAATATAGCAAAAAGTTATTTGGAAACACAGCAAATAGTTTCCCCAGAGAACATTCCTTTGTAAGTTGGGAAGACTGTTACTCCTTATGTTACTGTCACCACTGTCATCATTTTGGTGACTCAGTTTACCTCTGTCTCTTTCCGTAGCTCTAAACTTACTGAATAAATGACTCTTGTTTTGCCTGTAGTCAGCCTCCCCAAGGAAGAGCCTCTAAGTAGGTTGTCTTGTGCAGCTAGGGTCCTGTGCAGAGTGTCCCATTGGGACAGAAGCTGATGACAAACTACAGATAGCTACTTTTAAGGAGGAGGGTAGGGTCTTGTGGTACTCACCTGGCCACCTGCATGCGAGAATTGAGAATGGCCTGCAGCTGCTTCTATTATAACAGTACAGTGAGCTCAGCCCTTAACACGGCAGCTACTGCTGCCCGTTACTACTTGGCACCCTGTTACCAGGCAGTGAGTCCTGCTCAGCCATTGGTGAGTACCCCACTGGGCCCCGCCCACCTGCCCCCAACTGTCAGGGAGCCCCCGGTAGTGGTCCTGCTCCGCCATTGGTGAGTGCCCCACTGGGCCCCGCCCACCTGCCCCCAACTGTCAGGGAGCCCCCGGTAGTGGTCCTGCTCAGCCATTGGTGAGTGCCCCAGGCCCCTCCCACCGGCACCTAACTGTCAGGGAGCCCCCGGTAGTGGTCCTGCTCAGCCATTGGTGAATGCCCCACTGGGCCCCGCCCACCGGCACCCCACTGTCAGGGAGCCCCCCGGTAGTGGTCCTGCTCCGCCATTGGACAGCACAGCAGCGGGTCCTGCCTACAAGCAGCCAGCGGTTAAGGAGCTACGGTTAGTGAGGGGGATTAGACAGCAGTGGAGCGGTGGTGGTGAGGTGGAGAGTGAGGTAAGAGACGATCCCGGCCTTCTCCCTGAGGCCCTGCAGCTGACCCGGCCGTGGGCCAGCGGGTGAGCGGGGGGCCAGAGAATGGGCTTAGCGCTGTGTCGTGCAGGGCTCCGGAGCCCTCACCGTGGCCACCAGCTCGACTCGGCCCAGGCCTTGAGGCAGTGGTGAGCCTCTCCACTACCCCTGTCTCTGCGACCTAAAAGCACTGGCCGTTTGCCCGGGTCACAGTCTGTGGGACCTGTTTTTGAGTGGCTTAAGGAACCTGAGGGCCAGTAGGTTGGGCTCCTGGCTCCCTCGGAGATGAAAGCTTTCAGTGACTTTGGGGTTCTTAGGGCGTGAGCCACCCATCTCCTTGTGTGAACCTTTCTCTGTTCCAGACGCCAATGTTTTAGTATTATTTGGCCTCACTGTGTTGGACACTTAGACTTTCATTGTTCAGTATCATTGTCAGATGAGACTTTGGGCTTGGGGTGCATTCTGAGGTTAGTTATGAGGGTGAGAAGGTGAAACCGGCAGATTCCATGCATGACCTGAACACTCTTTCCTATTGAGTAGCATGAGGAAAGATACATTTTGTTCATTGTTACAGCCTCCTAAACCACAAGGGTGCCTGACACACATGTTCAATACATAGCTGTCAAATAGAACACACATAGAAAATGTTTTTAATGATTTAAGTTTGTCTTTATTGTTCATTTGATTACATTTTATTCTAACCCGGATCCTTGTGTACACTGCAATGGTGAGGGAATTTCTACTTTACGAGTGTCTCACTGAAACAGCACGCAAGAAGTTTTCTTGTTGCATTTTTAGTAGTGATGAGGATATGTTTGCCACTTGGTGTCATCAGTACGGCTGGCACCAGGCTCTGGGCTGAAGGGGGCAGCAAGTGGATATGAAGCTCAGCGATCAGGGTCCTTCCTAACGGCCTCCCCCTAGGGTCCCCACGGCCCCACGGTGGCAGTTGCTCCTCTGGGACATGAGCTGCCCCTCCTGCCCCAGAGCGCTGCCACCCTGGGTCTCAGTCACCTCTGCACTGAGAGGTCGAGTGTGGATTTGGATGTTTGGCCAAGGAAAGGAGGCCGCTTTTCAGGTAAAGAGGGAGACGCTGGGAAGATGGGAGTCGCTGTTACTTACAGCAGCTGCTGCTGCTGCTGCTAAGTCGCGTCAGTCGTGTCCTACTCTGTGTGACCCCATAGACGGCAGCCCACCAGGCTCTTCCGTCCCTGGGATTCTCCAGGCAAGAACACTGGAGTGGGTTGCCATTTCCTTCTCCAGTGCATGAAAGTGAAAAGTGAAAGTGAAGTCGCTCAGTCGTGTCCGACTCTTCGCGACCCCATGGGCTGCAGCCCACCAGCTACCGCCTCTTAAAAAGCTCCAGTCCCCTTATCTGTGGAATGGGAGGAGGGTGGATGTTAAGGATGTTTCTGAGGAGGGATGGACCAGCTGGTGATGGGTGGGGTGTAGGCAGCGCAGCGAGGGCCAAGTCCAAGGATGTTGACCTGCCCTGACTCAGGAAAAGAAGCGTTCAGTTGGCACCTTCCCCTGGAGAGAGGCGATGATACACAGCATTCTTAATTAGAGCACGTTTGCTCTTCGTGTTAAGTAGTGTGGTGAGTATTCACGTAGCACTGGGAACAAGCCTTTCGGTAGCTCCTTGAGCACATGAATTGTGTAAACCTTGAGGAACGTAATTTGGTACTGATCACCTCATAGGTTTCCAATGAATGTTTAATAAAGATAATGAAAAATTAGGGATTTTAAGCACAATAGTCTTTAATTCTTTGCTCTTTTCATTGAAAAGGAGATTTCTTGTAAGTAGGTTTTTAAAAGTACCAACTTTTTAGCTTGTCTGAACAAAACATTTTATTGATCAATCAGTAACTAATTTAGTGCTTAACGTATGCCAGGAACTCATGTAACTAACACAGAAAGTTAGGTTCTGTTTTCAAGACAAGAACAATGAGGCAGAGAGAAGTAGAGCTGGGATTTGAACCCCTGCAGTCTTTTTTCTCCTTTAATTTTTAAATTTACATACATAAATTTACACACATAAGGTTGACTTTTGGGTACATAGTTTTGTGAGCTTTAATACAGGTATGGATTCATGTAATCACCTCCATAGTCAGAATACAGAAGTTTCATCACCTTGACATTCCTGTGCTTCCTATTGCAGGCAAATCTTCCCTACATCCTGTAACTCCTGATCTGTTGCATGTCTTTGTAATTTTGCCTTTTAATGGAATCATTTCATCCTGCACACTGTGGATATTCATTCATGTTGTTCCATGTGTCAGTGGTTTGTTCCATTTTGCTGCTGAATAGTATTCTATGAATGCACCACAGTTTGTTTATCCACTTACCTGATGAGGGATATTTAGGGGATTTTCAGGTTTTGGTGTTTGTGAATAAGCTGCTCTAAACATACAGGTTTTTGCATAAAAAGTTTCTATTTCTCTAGTTTAAGTACCTGGACATTGTTTTGATGGGTCATATGATAAGTGTGTGCTTAACTTTATAAGAAACTGCCAAAGTGTTTTCAGAGTTGTGTTAAACCATTTTGCATTATCATCAGCAATGGATGAAAGTTCCAGTTGCTCTACATCCTGATCAGCCTTTGGTATTGTCAGGTTTTTCGCTTTGGCTTTTGTTTTAGTCTTTCTGATAAATGTGTAGTGATATTTTCTCGTGGCTTTAATTTGAATTTCCTTAATGTATAATGGCGTTGAACATCTTTTCATGTGGTTAATTGCCATCCATTATATCATCTTTGGTGAAGAATGTCAAATCTTTGCACATTTTAAAATTTGTTTGTTTCCATATGATGAAATTTTAGAGTTCTTTATATATTTTGCATTCAATTATTTTGCTGGATGTAAGATATGAAAATATTTCTCCTGGTCTGCAGTTTACTTTTTCATTCTGTTAGCAGTGTCTGTAGCTCTTTGAACTTCCTGAAAATAGTTGATTTAAAGTCTTTGTCTGTGCTGTGCTTAGTTGCTCAGTTGTGTCCAACTCTGTGAGACCCCATGGACTGTGGCCCGCCAGGCTCCTCTGTCCATGGGGATTCTCCAGGCAAGAATCCTGGAGTGGGTTGCCATGCTCTCCTCCAGGGGACCTTCCCAACCCAGAGATCGAACCCAGGTTTTCCACACTGCAGGCAGGTTCTTGACTGCCTGAGCCACCAGGGGGACTCTGGTAAGTCCCGTATCTGGGCCTTCACAGAACTGTTCATGTTGATTCATTTTGTTTCTGTGCCTCATAATTTTATGTTGAAAACTGGACATTTTGAATATTACAATATTACAACTCTAGAATCAGATTATTCTTCCTCCCTAGGGTTTATTATTGCTGTTATTATAATTGTTGTTACTTGTCTAGTAATTTTTCTGAACTAATTTTGTAAAGTGTATAATTTTTGTGTGATGTGTGACACTGAAGTCTCCGTTTTATTAGCTTAGTGGACAGCTAGTTATTAGACAGTTTTCCTTAAATGCCTAGAATCAAAAAAAAAAAAACCCTCCCAGTCATTGCAGGGGGGCTCTGTGTGTGTATCACATCATACCTTCAGCACTCAGCCAAGTAGTGTACAGTTTACCTTAGCCTTCACTTTCTGCTTGTGCAGAGCTTGCAGGTCAGTCAGAGATGAGAGCTTAGGGCCATTTCAGATCCTTTCTGAGGTTGCACCCACCCTGAGAATGCACACGGACTGTCAGATGCCCAGGAATATGTGGGAGCTTCTCAAAGCCCTTATTCCCCAAAGCGTCTCATCCTCTAGCCCTTACTCCCAGTTTCTTTGGTTAGTCTGTTGTTTGCCCCAACTATTATCCATTGACTCATGCAGCAGCAACTAGTATATTTATTTGTCTGTAAATGATTTCAGTAAGCTTTCTCCGGCTAGCCACTTTTCAGGGTTTGGAGAGTTTTTTTGAGTTAGGCAAGATAAAGACAAGTATTTTGTGCTGGCCTTCTGAGGTGCCACCAGGCAAGTCAAAACAAAGTATTACAATTCTTTGTGAAAGAAATCTTTTCTGCTCTCTCTGGTACTAGTACTGGTACCAGGTAGACGGGTTATTATTTTCAAGGCTACCACTGAGCTGGAGAATGGGGGATGAGACGAGGGTTAGTTAAAATGCCACAAAGCTTGCTACTCCAACCAAAACTCACCTTGTTTTTCTTGATTGAATGTTTCATTGTACTTAAATGCATTAAGTGGTTGCTGCACACTTTTGGTTAGTTTTCAGAGTTCAAAAGAAGGTGATTCTGCCAGTTTCCAGTTTCCATTTTCCAGTTTTCCATTGCTTTTCTGGAGAACGGAATTTTGAAGTTCTTTACTCTGCCATTGTCACTGACGGCACTCAAGTATGGATTTAAAAAGTAACCAATTAAGATTGTCGGTCTTTTTATGAGCAAAGTGGCCAAGTTTTTCCCAATAAAATACTGAAAGAGAAGGTATGGATAGGATAGTCTTACTCATTTTGAAGTGTTTGTACATCCTACAGTAGCATTATCAAAGTATTTGAGGAGCCTCACTCATCCGGTTACAGTGCTGGGGTCAAGACCGTTTTTCATTTAAACCCTGCACAGGCAGCTTGCTTATTTTAGTTCCAGGCACAGACACCCCATAGCCTGCTGTTGCTTTTAAAAACCTGATTTTCAAGGAATGTCTGGCCAGGAGAATCCATATTCCTCTTTGCTTTTTAAAGAATGACTCAGAGAAAGTAGCTTTGTTGCTGTGTTCTGATACAAACCAGAATTGAGGGCATGGAGTGTCACTTTATACACTTCTGTATTGAGTTCCCTCCAATGAGTATTACTTTGAAAGTTAAAAGAAAGGGACAATAAATTAAAAATACCATGTGAAATAATTGCTGATCTAGAGTATTTGTTGCTCGTGTTGTGGTATTTTTTTTTTTAAACCTGTTTTGCCTTAAGATGAGCTACTGTGATGGCAAATGCTGTCATGTTGATAAAAGAAATGATTGATGAGTGTTAGAGAAAATGATAGTAGGAAAGAAGTATATAATTGTGTTTCCTCTGAAGATCATTTTTGAAACACTGGCTAATTTATCATTTGTTCACCTATTCCATCTTATGACGTTCATTGTTTTTATGAAAGCCATAATCATTTAAAAAGCAAATCCTCGTAACCACACTGTTGAAAACTGTTTAACATAATCAAAACCTACCCTTTGTGTTCTCTACCTTTTCCCCTGTGTGTTTCATCTCCACGTTGTGACCCAACAGAATCTGTTCCAGAAAAATGGATTCAGGAGACCTGCATTCTAACACTCAGCTTGCCACCAGGCAGGTGTATGTCTTTGATTTACTCTCTCTGGGTCTCAGATTCCTCACTGACAATATGAACCATTTAGACCAGGAATCTGAAAACTGCATTTCTGTGGTCCAAATCTGGCTCACTTCTTGTTTTTTTAAATAAAGTTTTATTGGGACACAGTCATGCTTATTCATTTATATATTGTTTATGGCTGCTTTTGTGCCATATCTGCAGAGCTGAGTATTTGTAACAGGATCTATGTGGCCTGTGAGCCTAAAGTATTTACTGTTTATCCCTTAAAAGAAAAGTTCGCTGACTCCAGACTCTCAATTTTTCTTTCGGGTTAAATTTTTTTTTTTTTTAATTTTTGGATGCTTGGGCCAATTATTTCTTTTTTCCCATTAGATTGCTTCTTAGGAGATCACCAGAAAAATTCAGCTGGAGCAGGGGAAATACAGGTCATACATTGTTATTTGTTAGACACCTATATCCATCATACATCTGGCATATTTTGTTACTGCTGTGGTTACAAACTATAACCACAGTGAGCTGTAGCTCAGCCTCACTTGTCTTCTGCATTCTGGGATCCTGGCTGTAGGAGTAATCCCTTGCTGGGAAAAGGAGCAATGAACAAATCATGTGGCAGCTTTTAAAACTTCTCAGAAGTAAGTGTATATTACTTCTACTCACGTTGGCCAGCTGGATGTTAGTGGTGCAGGGAAGGGTAATCCTTCTGTAGGAGGCCCTGCAAGTCACCTGGTACCTTGAGTGTGGATCATCTTTCTGCACGGAGAGCTGGGAAACACTGGGAACAACATCATCTACTATAGCTTCTTTAAAGGTTCCCTAATGTGAGCAAACTAAAACTAATGGCAGAAACTTGCTTTTAGAATTCTTTGTGTGTTACATTTTTAATGCATGCTCTGCAGCTAACAAGTAACTAGAAATTGGCCTGTTGAACTTGTGGAACATATTCTAATTCTCTCTACTTACTTATTTAACAAATGCTCATTGTAAGAATGTAATATCTGTTTGGATTTCTTTTTATAGACTCTTGATGTCTTTAACTTATAATTCTCACCCCTAAGCTGCCTTTTCCAAGGTTCCATGTCTGACTGAATGACACAGCTCAAGTTACTGAAGCCAGAAACCTGGGTGAAATTCTTAAACTTCCTCCCTTACTGTGATTACTTCTGTCTAACCAGTCAGCTACCAGAGTCTGTTGACTACAACCCGTCTATAGCCCTTGACTCAGTCCTCCTCCCTCCTACCACCATCCTGGACCAAGCATCTCTCACCATTCCCAACAGCCTTATAACTAACTAGACTTTCTACCTCCTGTAATTCATTCTCTACACAGTGACCAAAGTGATTTTTCTAAAATGCAAACTGATCATGTTATTCCTCTGCATTAAAACCTCTGTGTCTTATTTTATCTACCCCCTTAAAGCTCAGATTTATTAGCATGGCATTGAACCTTTTCTTTCTTTTTTTCCTGGGAATTCCCGAGTCAGTCCTGTTATACTTAGCTTACATTTTTGGCTGGAAAATATAATCTGTCTTCTGGAAAGATTTTTCTCGACTTATGAACTCACAAAGTATTTGGTAGATGTTTTTCACTGGAAGAGACTCAAACACTGTATAAAAAGTACTGTGCAGAGCTGACTGTGGGCAGTGTGTAGGGTGCTCTCGTCCTAATCTCAGTGGATTGCCCTTTCTTGGAAGGGCTTGCCTAAGCCAGATGGGCTCCCGAAGAAAGGCTGATCGACACTGGTTTTGTCTTACTTTCACTGAGACCTGTTTTTAGAAGTTTAAAATGTGCCTATTTTGGAACTTGTCATTTATTGGTCCTCTTTTCAGTGAGCTAACATATTTTTCCTTATGATACCAACTCAGCAGCTTCTGGACAAAAGGAATATGAAACAAATACATCTTTAAAAAAATACTGTCTCCTCTGGGTCTTTCATGTTCGCTCTCTGTTTCAGAAATAAAAATAGCCTCATCGAACTCATCGGGAGATAGGAGAAATTCAGATACTTGCCTTTGAAGATACTCTAGTGATTTTAAATTTTCAGGCCAGAATGTTTTCATTATTTAAAATTCATTGACACAAAATTTCTTTGATCAACCAACTGCTTGCTATCCTTTCTTTTTATCTAGCCTAGTTATATGGAATTCTTAGTAGAAGAAATCAAAAGTCTCAACTGTGAAGCTTTGCAGCTGTTGTAACCACAGATTTCTGTTATCCTAAGCTAATTTTAAAAAGTAAGCTTAATTGAAGGAAAAAAAGCAAGATTAAAAGAAACTGTTTATCTGTATAAACATTTAAAAAGAAGTCAGAGGTAAATTGACCACATCTTTAAGCAAGAGGAGACCATGTAAAGGGTAATAGGGATGAACACAGTGGGTACATGGGAATGTGAACTTTCTATGTTAGATATTTCTGTAACATTTGGATTTTTTTTTAAATAAGTGTTGGGAAAAAGGTTTTTTGTAAGAAAGATTTTTATTTTTAAATGAAGAAAGTTACTTGGTTTCCTTCTATTTAGGGAGGGAGCAATAATCTTATCAGGATTAGAACAGGCTGCTTTGTGATTACTTATGCTGGAGATTGCAGGAATATAGGGATTCTTGAACATCTTGAAATCTCGTGAAAAAATGTTGTGTTTGCAGTTGAGTGCCTTTTTGGATTGCAGGGTTAGAGCAACATGGGGAAAATGATACACAATTCAAACAGATTCTTCTGGTTTTATTTCTCTAGTCCTGCCCTCTCTGAGCTCCAGACTGCTTACTCAGCATCTCTACTTGTATATCTAATAGACATCTCAAATCTAATATATATGTATTAGTTTCTTATAGCTATAACAAATTGCTATTGATACAGATTTAGTGGCTTCAAATAGCATGGATTTATTGTCCTACAGTTCTGGAGGTCAGAGGTTTGAAATCAGTTCAGTGGGCTAAAATCAAATTTGGTAGGGCTGCATTTTATCTCTAGACCTAGGGGAGAATCATGTTTGCGCTTTTTAAACTTCCATAGGCCAGCGGCACTCCTTAGCTTGTGGCCCCTTGCTCCATCCTCAAAGCCAGCAGCATAGCATCTTTGTTCCTCTCTTCTTTCAGCTTCCATCCTTCTGCATAGTCTCATAAACATCTCTGACTCTCCTGCATTCCTCTTTAAAAAGATCTCTGATTATATTGAGCCCCCTTGAATGATCCAGGATATTCTCCATATCTCAAACTACTTAAGTTAGTCATATGTGAAGAGTTGCTTTTACCAGGTAATGTAACATATTCAAAGGCTGTGGGGAATTAGACAGGGACATCCTTGGGGGCCATCACTGGATTTGATAGCCCAGCAAATCTATTCCTCCTCCAGCCTTCCTCATTTCCTTTAATAGCATGGCCATCCTCAGACCAGTAACCTAGCAGCCATTCTTGATTTCTGTTTTCAAATCTATATCTTTCCCATTCTCCTATCCCAGTTACCACCCTCACTCCCACCACCCACATCCAATCCATTGAATCACATTCGAACCCACTCAAAATGTTTTCTCAGTCCTGCCACACAACTGTATCTAGAATCTGTCCACTTCTCACTAATTTCCACTGAAATCAGGATGCCTTCAGCATTTTGGAGCCTTAGGCCTTCATCCTATTCTTTTCACTCCTGGGTGTTAATTACCATAGTTAATCATGGTATAAGGCAGTGTGGGCTAGGTGTCGGCAGAGTGGCACAGAGAGCCCCAGGAATACACCTTAGTCACTTTATTGCAACCACATGAAGATGGCAAGTGAAGATGTACATGGTAGAAGACTCTGGAGAGAATTTGGGTTGGTTGAGGATAATTATCCTGGAAGCAATTCAAATTTCCCATGAAAGATTTCAGTCTTTTTTTATTCTCATGACAGTGAACATTTCCTCTCTATTGCTTGTATGGAATAAAATTAATCTAATCTCTGTTTATTTTAAATGACTCCTTTCCTTCCTCTTCTTCCTGAAGAACGAACATGTTTAACAAAATTCTCAGGCAACTGATTTCCAGTAAATGACCTGTATGTACATAGTCAAAATTGGTGTAGAGAATATAGCTTCAGAATGAAGCCAAGTATCTAAAAAGATAAAATACCCATTGTTGAAATAATATAAAAATATAACTTCCACATTTTATTGTTCTGAATTTTTTCTCTGGAATACTCCCTTATGTTGTGGGAGACTTTACAGTTTAATGAAATAAAGGAAAAAAGTAGGTGATTATTTGAAATAGTCTGTGTTATACAAATAGAAGATCTGGAAATAATTATATTTCCTCAGTTTTAAGAAAAAAATTGTGGTTGGATTTTTAGCAGCCTTAGTATATATAGTTTTATATGTTCAGTGTGACCTTAACAAAACCAACCTTAATTAAAATTCCTGAAGATAAGAAAATGAAAATTGGAGCATATTAAATCAGATATTCCAAGGAATAAAGTGTTCTGCAAATTAAAATAAAATTTTAAGGCAGAAAGGCTATTGAAACCCCCATCCAAAATAAAGTATAAAGATGTTCCTATTAATTTTCTCTGCATTTGGTCAGTGGTGGCATGGACTAAATTCATTACCAGTAAGTGTGACATTTTAGTTTTGTGAATACAAATGTTTATTGATTTATTTTTTTCCTCCAGTAGTGTGTTTCCAGGTGCTGTACTCATATATTGAGTTAAGCTTTATATTTTGTGTTTTAGCAGTGGAAACAGAAAATGTATGTAGTTTGAGCCTTTTCTTGGAATACCATCACAAGAATTATATAGAAGATCCTAGAAAGCCCTAAATAAATCACAGGCTAATTGCTTGTTAGAGCAGAGAGAAAGGTTCCCTGCTCATTTGTTTAAAAAAATAGCTTTACTGAGATATAATTCACATACCATGTATTTCAGCCATTGCTTTTTAGTTTTTAAAACTGTTTCCTAGGGTCCTTTCAGTGTATTTTTTCAGATAGTCACTGCCTCCTTTTCTAATCAACAGATTGACTGGGTTGAGGTGTACAAGAGAAGGGTATCCCAAGTACACAGGACAGATTTAAGGCCTTGAGGTGGAAAAAGAAGGAACGAATGGGAAGAATATAGCCCTAGGTAAGAGGGGAAACAACAAATAAGAAGTAAGGTAGGTATCTTAGTGATGAATTATAAAGTAGATGTTAAAAAACTTAGACTTATGCCTTCATCACCTTGATTCTTGGGGCCTTATTATAAGGGTGGAGCCCATAGAGGACAGAGAATCGAACCTTCCTTACTGATGTTCTCGTACTGTAGCCCTTTGGTGTTTTGCTGGTTAGCTCATTGGTATTGATTCTCATTTTCTCTGCTGCTTGTCTCATTCTGCTCCCATCCCGCTATCCCATCTACCATCCTAGCGCCCTCATGGTCTCTGCAGACTACCATGAGCAGTAATGTGGAATCTTCTTCTGTTCTATTCTGTGATCATTCCCCTGCTCTCAGCCCTCAATGCTCTCTCATCCCACTGAGAATTGGATTCATAGTCCTCCCTGCAGCTACCAGGGTGCTGCCCCCCCTGCTCTGAATTCCCAGCCATTCCCCACCCCCCACCCCCAGCAGTGACCTCTGTTCTAACACACATACAGCATCCTCACACCTCAGGGCCCTTGTGCTTGCTGTTCTGTCTACCTGGAATGTTCTTTCCCAGGTATTTGTTTTGCTTTTCTCCTTCATATGGCCTCTGTAAATGTCACCTCCTTAGAGAAGCTTGCCTGACCACCCTACCTAAAGTGGAATCCCCCACCCTCATACTTTATCTGCTGCTTCTGTGTTATTTTCCTTTGTCATATTTTCTTGTACTTGACATTATAATAAACATTTACAGTTGGCCCTCTGTAAGCTGGGGTTTTTGCATCCGTGGGGTTGGTTGAATCCATGAATGTGGAACCACAGATATGGAGGGTCAACTTACTATGCCGTTTTCTGTAAGGAACTTGAGCATCTGTAGATTTTGGTATCTGTGGAGGTCCTGGAAGAAACCCCAAGTGAAGACAGAGGGAGGACTATATTTTGCATTTACTTATTGTCTCTCTTGCCCACTGGAATATCAACTCCTTCAAGGCAGGCTTGGTGTGTTATAGGTGCTGCGGTATCCTCAGTACCTGGAACATGGCGGGCACTTAATACTGTTGATTGCACTCTGACATACTGTAGGGCTCATGTTCAGACTTCCCAAGAGAAGGATTCTGTTGGGTTGTCCAGTATGTAGTCCACCTGTTGGTTAAGATGCTACGTCTGCTGCCCTGCTAACCTCTAGGCAGCTCTAAAGTCAGATGCTCATCCCTAGCAAGTCTGACCAGTAGTGATCAGGACAGTGAGGTCAAGTGATCTTCTTCTATGGATATCCCTTTCTTCCCACTTGAATGGCCTGGTCTCTCCAAAAGGTCTGTGTTTCAACTCTTGGTTCATGAGAACAGTTTTGTCAGACCACCATGCTGTGGAGCACTTGCTTGCAGAGGGTCTGGAGGAATGATTTCAAGTAGAGTTTGGCTTTCTTCCCCTTATTTATGTCCCCTTGCTGTATGGTCCTGGCCCATGGATGTGTTTTCTCTTCCTATTTGTTCTCCCATTCTTGATTTTCGTCTGTCTTTTCTCCTCCATTTTCCTTTAGCCACTCTTTTACCTTGTGTGTTCTTTTCTCTCAGCTACCATTTTGCTTTGTCCTCTGAATCATTCCAGAACTTGCTTAGCTTGAATTACTGTCTCTGAGAAACATTTCAATCTCCTTGTTTTATGTACTCTTTGCTCCTTTGTGCCTTATAGCTGGAGAGAGGTAAGAAAGAGAATTGGGCTGAAACATTCTTTCTTTCCTCCTTTTATTTAACCAGTATTTGAAAACCTGCTTGTGTAAGACATGGTGCCAAGCTCTGGGCTATCTCTGCAAACAAAACACCCGAGTTCTTAGTTGGTGAGACACAGACTGTGTATTTATTTATCATTTATTTATTCATTCCCTCATTCAACAAATACTTCTTTTTTTAAAAAAAAATATATATCTAGGAACAATCTGAATAAGAGCTGTAGATTAGAGAATTTTTTTTTAGGTCAGATTTTTATTTTTTTCAATTTATTTAATTTGGAGGATAATTACTTTACAATATTGTGATGTTTTTTGCCATACATCAACATGAATTGGCCACAAGTATACCTGTGTCCACATTTCCCTGATAGCTCAGTTGGTAAAGAATCCATCTGCAATGCAGGAGACCCAGGTTCAATTCCTGGGTTGGAAAGATCCGCTGCAGAAGGGATAGGCTACCCACTCCAGTATTCTTGGGCTTCCCTTGTGCTCAGCTGGTAAAGAATCTACCTGCAATGCGGGAGACCTGGGTTCAATCCCTAGATTGGGAAGATCCCTGGAGAAGGGAAAGGCTACCCACTCCAGTATTCTGGCTTAGAGAATTCCATGGACTATCAGTTTCTTTTTTTTTTTTTTTTTTGATATAAATTTATTTATTTTAACTGGAGGCTAATTACTTTACAATATTGTAGTGGCTTTGCCATACATTGACATGGATCCGCCACGGGTGTACATGTGTTCCTCATCCTGAACCCCCCTCCCACCTCCCTCCCCATCCCATCCCTCTGGGTCATCCCAGTGCACCAGCCCTGAGCACCCTGTCTCATGCATTGAACCTGGACTGGCGATCCATCTCACATATAATATACATGTTTCAATGCCATCCTCCCAAATCATCCCACCCTCGCCCTCTCCCACAAAGTCCAAAAGACTGTTCTATACATCTGTGTCTCTTTTGCTGTCTCGCATATAGGGTTATTGTTACCATCTTTCTAAATTCCACTTTCATACTTGTGTCCTGGAGAGGGAAATGGCAACCCACTCCAGTGTTCTTGCCTGGAGGATCTCAGGGACAGAGGAGCCTGGCTGGCTACAGTCCATGCAGTTTCAAAGAGTTGGGCATGACTTAAGGACTAAACAACAATACATGTGCCCCCCTCATTCTGAATCCCCCTCCTACCTCCCTCCCCCTCCTATCCCTTTGGGTTGTCCCAGAGAACTGGCTTTGGGTGCCCTGCTTCATGCACTGAACTTGTACTAGTCATCTGTTTTACATATGGTAATGTGTATTTTCAGTGCTGTTCTCCTAAATCATCCCACCCTCGCCTCTCCCACTGAGTCCAAAAGTCTGTCCTTTATGTCTCTTGCTGCCCTGCATGTAGGATCGTCAGAACCATCTTTCTAAATTCCATATATATGCGTTAATATACAGTATTTTTCTTTCTCTTTCTGACTTACTTCACTCTGTATAATAAGCTCCAGGTTCATCCACCTGATTAGAATTGACTCAAATGCATTCCTTTTTATTTGCTGAGTAATAGTCCATTGTGGCTATGTGCCACAACTTCCTTATCCATTCATCTGCCAGTGGACATCTAACAGATAGTTCTTGAGACTTGAATGTAGTGATTGACAAAAACAAAAATTCCTACTCTCCTGAACCTCATTACGTTTTGGTAAGACAGAGGTACATTTAGACATTTTCACAAATGAATGTTAAGTTACAACTGTGTTGAGTCTGATCAAGGAGAGCTCTGGAGTTCGAGGCTATATATTGGGGGGATTTGTTCTCATCAGGAGAGCTGGGAACAGCTTCCTTGAGGAAGTGAAGACTGAATTGAGATCTGAAGTCACAGAAAAAGTTAACTTGGCAAAGATAGCAGAGAAGTGGAAATAGCAGGTATGAAAGTCCAGTGCTTAGAAGGGGCTTCTGAAGCATTTGAGGACGTTGAGAGTGCAGAGAGCAGTCCAGGTGAGGATGAATGAGGCTGAAGAGGCAGGCTGGGGTCAGATGCAGCAGGGCTGTTTATGTCTGGTTAAGGACTTGAGTCCTTATTTTCTGAGCAGTAGGATGCCTTTGATGTGTGGTAATGCCTCTGTGGTAAAGAATCCGCCTGCCGATGCAGAAGACATGGGTTCAATCCCTCAGTTGGCAAGATCCCCTGAAGAAGGAAATGTTAACACACTCCACTATTGTTGCCTGGAAAATCCCATACTATACAGGGGAGCCTGGTGAGCTATAGTGCATAGGGTTGTAAAGAGTCAGACATGCGTTAATGACTAAAAAATAACAATAACAAACAGGGGAAGGGGGAGAAAAGCATTTTAAAAATCTTTTAAAACACTAGTCTGAAATCTGGGGAGAACAAATGCAGTTGAGCATAGGTATGAGCTGCGAGTGGAGGCTGTGCGGCCAAGAGAAGATACCCCACATCCAAGGTTAGGAACAGCGGCCGTGAGGAGATACCCCACGTCCAAGGTCAAGAGTGGCGCCTGCGCTTCACTGGAGCAGCCGTATGGAGATACCCCATGTCCAAGGTCAAAAACCCCAGTAAGACGGTAGGCACTGGAGTGGCTGAGAGGAGATACCCCATGTCCAAGGGCAAAGGAGAAGCCCCAACAAGACAATAGGATGGGTGAATTCACATTCAGAATCAAAACCCGTTCCTGCCAGAGATGCTCAGAGGGCTCAAACAAACCTTGTGCGCACCAGGACCCAGGGACCCCACAGAGACTGAGACAGAACTATGAGCATCTCCTGTGGAGATACAGGTCGGCAGTGGTCTGCCGCAGGGACAGGGGCTCTGGGTGTGGGTATGGCACAAGTCTTCCTGGAGGAGGTCGCCATTAACCCCACCGTAGAGCTGCCAGAACTTACATAGGACTGGGAAATAGACTCTTGGAGGGCACAGCAGAACCTTGTGCACCAGGACCCAGGAGAAAGGAACAGTGACCCCACAGGATACTTGCCTGTGGGTGTCCAGGAGCCTCCAGCGAAGGCATGGGGCCTGCTGCAGGGTTGGGGGCACGGACTGTAGCAGTGCATGCATGGGATCTTTTGAGAGAGGTCACCATTATCTTCATTACCTCCACCATAGTTTGGCCCAGGTAAATAGCAGGGAGGGAACACAGCTCCACCCATCAACAGAAAATTGGGTTAAAGATTTACTGAGCATGGGCCCTACCCATCAGAACAAGACCCAGTTTCCCCCTCAGTCAGTCTATTCCATCAGGAAGCTTCCATAAGCCTCTTATCCTTGTCCATCAGAGGGCACACAGACTGAAACCACAATCACAGAAAACTAACCAATCTAATCACATGGACCACAGCCTTGTCTAATTCAATGAAACTGAGCCATGCCGTGTGGGCCATCCAAGACAGACGGGTCATGGTGGAGAGGTCTGACAAAATGTGGTCCACTGGAGAAGGGAATGGCAAACCACTTCAGTATTCCTGCCTTGAGAACCCCATAAACAGTATGAAAAGGCAAAAAGATAGGACACTGACAGATGAACTCCCCAGGTCGGTATGTGCACAAATGCTACTGGAGATCAGTGGAGAAATAACTCCAGAAAGAATGATGGGATGGAGCCAAAGCAAAAATGACACCCAGCTGTGGATGTGACTGGTGATAGAAACAAAGTCCGATGCTGTAAAGAGCAATATTGCATACGAACCTGGAATGTTAGGTCCATGAATCAAGGCAAATTGGAAGTGATCAAACAGGAGATGGCAAGAGTGAACGTCAACATTTTAGGAATCAGCGAACTAAAATGGACTGGAATGGGTGAATTTAACTCAGATGACCATTGTATCTACTACTGTGGGCAAGAATACTTTAGAAGAAATGGAGTAGCCATCATAGTCAACAAAAGAGTCCAAAATGCAGTACTTGGATGCAACCTCAAAAATAACAGAACGATCTCTGTTCGTTTCCAAGGCAAACCATTCAATATCACAGTAATCCAAGTCTATGCCCCGACCAGTAATGCTGAAGTTGAAGGGTTGTATGAAGACCTACAAGACCTTCTAGAATTAACACCCCAAAAAGATGTCCTTTTCATTATAGGGGACTGGAATGCAAAAGTAGGAAGTCAAGAAACACCTGAAGTAACAGGCAAATTTGGCCATGGAGTACAGAATGAAGCAGGGCAAAGGCTAATGGAGTTCTGGCAAGAGAATGCAATGGTCATAGCAAACACCCTCTTCCAACAACACAAGAGAAGACTCTACACATGGACATCACCAGATGGTCAACACCAAAATCAGATTGATTATATTCTTTGCAGCCAAAGATGGAGAAGCTCTATATAGTCAGTAAAAACAAGACTGGGAGCTGACTGTGGCTCGGATCATGAACTCCTTATTGCCAAATTAAGACTGAAATTGAAGAAAGTAGGGAAAACCACTAGACCATTCAGGTATGACCTAAATCAAATCCCTAATGATTATACAGTGGAAGTGAGAAATAGATTTAAGGGATTAGATCTGATAGACAGAGTGCCTGATGAACTATGGACAAAGGTTCATGACATTGTACAGAAGACAGGGATCAAGACCATCCCCAAGAAAAAGAAATGCAAAAAGGCAAAATGGCCGTCTGAGGAGGCCTTACAAATAGCTATGGAAAAAAGAGAAGTGAAAAGCAAAGGAGAAAAGGAAAGATATACCCATTTGAATGCAGAGTTCCAAAGAATGGCAAGGAGAGATAAGAAAGCTTTCCTCAGAGATCAGTGCAAAGAAATAGAGGAAAACAATAGAATGGGAAATACTAGAGATCTCTTCAAGAAAATTAGAGATACCAAGGGAACATTTCTTGCAAAGATGGGCTCAATAAAGGACAGAAATGGTATGGACCTAGCAGAAGCAGAAGATATTAAGAAGAGATGGCAAGAATACACAGAAGAACTGTACAAAAAAGATCTTCACGACCCAGATAATCATGATGGTGTGATCACTCACCTAGAGCCAGACATCCTGGAATGCGAAGTCAAGTGGGCCTTAAGAAATATGACTGCAAACAAAGCTAGTGGAGGTGATAGAATTCTAGTTGAGCTATTTCAAATCCTAAAAGATGATGCTGTGAAAGTGCTGCACTCAATATGTCAGCAAATTTGGAAAACTCAGCAGTGGCCACAGGACTAGAAAAGGTCAGTTTTCATTCCAATCCCTAAGAAAGGCAATGCCAAAGAATGCTCAAACTACTGTACAATTGCACTCTTCTCACACACTAGCAAAGTAATACTCAAAATTCTCCAAGCCAGGCTTCAGCAATACGTAAACCGTGAACTTCTAGATGTTCAAGCTGGTTTTAGAAAAAGCGGAGGAACCAGAGATCAAATTGCCAACATCTGCTGGATCATCGAAAAAGCAAGAGAGTTCCAGAAAAACATCTATTTCTGCTTTATTGACTGTACCAAAGCCTTTGACTGTGTGGATCACAATAAACTGGAAAATTCTGAAAGAGATGGGAATACCAGACCATCTGACCTGCCTCTTGAGAAACCTGTATGCAGGTCAGGAAGCAACAGTTAGAACTGGACATGGAACAACAGACTGGTTCCAAATAGGAAAAGGAGTACGTCAAAGTTGTATATTGTCACTGTGCTTATTTAACTTACATGCAGAGAGATGCTGGGCTGGAAGAAGCACAAGCTGGAATCAAGATTGCTGGGAGAATTATCAATAACCTCAGATATGCAGATGATACAACCCTTACGGCAGAAAGTGTAGAAGAACTAAAGAGCCTCTTGATGAAAGTGAAAGAGGAGAGTGAAAAAGTTGGCTTAAAACTCAACATTCAGATAACTAAGATCATGTCATCCGGTCCCATCACTTCATGGCAAATAGATGGGGAAACAGTGGAAACAGTGACATACTTTATTTTTCTGGGTTCCAAAATCACTACAGATGGTGATTGCAGCAATGAAATAAAAAGATGCTTACTCCTTGGAAGAAAAGTTATGACCAACCTAAACAGCATATTAAAAAGCAGAGACATTACTTTGTCCACAAAGGTCCGTCTAGTCAAGGCTATGGTTTTTCCAGTGGTCATGTATGGATGTGAGAGTTGGACGATAAAGAAAGCCGAGCGCCAGAGAATTGATGCCTTTGAACTGTGGTGTTGGAGAAGACTCTTGGGAGTCCCTTGGACTGCAAGGAAATCCAACCAGTCCATCCTAAAGGAGATCAGTCCTGGGTGTTCATTGGAAGGACTGATTTTGAAGCTGAAACTCCAATACTTTGGCCATCTGTTGGGAAGAGCTGACTCATTTGAAAAGACCCTGATGTTGGGAAAGATTGAGGGCAGGAGGAGAAGGGGACGACAGAGGATGAGATGGTTGATGGCATCACCAACTCAGTGAACATGAGATGAGTCAACTCCAGGAGTTAGAGATGGACAGGGAGGCCTGGCGTGCTGCGATTCATGGGGTCGCAAAGAGTCAGACACAACTGAGCAACTGAACTGATAGATATGAGTGACAGAAAGAACGTGGGAAGGGTAGTTGGGAGGCTCAAGTGGAGATTAGAGGAGAGGCGAGGTTGCGAGTTAGCAAAAGTTTTAACTTTTCAAACCTACCTCTCTTCCTTTTTTAAAAAAAATATTAGTTTTTGGCTGCATGGCATGCAGAATCTTAAGTTTCCCCAATAAGGTATCAAGCCTGCACTCGCTGCTTGAAAGTGCAGAATTGTAACCACTGGATTGCCAGGGAAATCGAAATCCCTCTCACCTCATATTAAATGTATATTTCCAGAAACATTGTTTTTGAAAGTTGACTTACCATAAAGTCAACAAAGCTTATATTCATTCAAATGGGAAATGAAAGATGATTGAAATATAAAGGAGTATAAGTAGAATTATATTAGATAGTACAGAAGGAAGATAATAACTGAAATCAAGTATAAAACATAGCTCTGAGATCCTTGAAGCCTAAGCAGAAAAGGAAATAGTATAGGTGTTGTGATTATCAACAAAAAATAGCATGCGGACTTCCCTGGTGGTCCAGTGGTTGAGAAGTTGCCTGCCAGTGCAGCGGGCACTGGGTTGGATCTTTGATCGTGGAAACTTCCTTATACCATGGGGCAGCTAAGCCCACGTGCCATCACTACCGAGCCTGCACACTTAGAGCCTGTACTCTGCAACAAGAGATGCCACTGCAGTGAGAAGCCCACGCGCCACAACTAGAGACAGCAACAAAGACCCTGCACAGTCATAAATTTAGAAAAGTAAAAAGAAGCGTGCTAGTTAGCAAGAGAAATAATCTTTTACTTATAAATATTTAAAGTACTTTATTATAGAAGTAACAGTAACCCATTTAGGTCCAGATTCCTAAAACCGAAACCTCAGCTCTTGAGCTGATTTCATTAATCCACTTTTGGTGGTAGTCATGTAAGTATTTCAAAAACTTAAAAATTTCAGAAATATTCAGAACTGAAACACATATGTGGATTTCTTATTTGATACCTTGCTACAGAGGGGAAGTATAAGATAGTAGAGGAAGAAGAGAAATACAGACCAGGTAAGAAACTCATAATGTGACCCATGGGCACCAAGTAAACCCTTAATGTACTTTCTTGAGGACCTTACTATTTGCCTTTTTTTTCTTGCTGGCTTCTGTGGGCTAGTTCATTTGTGTCCACATACTTCTTCATAGAGGGCATCCTTCCTGCCTTTTAAGTTGCATTGTCAAGGACAAAGAATGCCATATACAAAATGGCACTCTTTATTTCTCAGCTGTAGGCATTCCAGCCAGTAAAACCTACTTCCAGAATCAAGGACCTCAAAACCAGAATCATTTCTAATTATTTTAATAAAGTCATCCAGAGTTCCCAGTGACAGTCTGTGTGAGTTCCCTGCCCCGAGTGCTTATTCTCCACACCTTCCTTCCTAGCCATGTCCTTGGTCAGCAGCATCAGCTACACTGCCTACTCTCCTAGTAAAATGTTAGACCCAAAGGCACAGGAGGGTCCCATTAGAGCCAGAGAAAGCAGTACAATAGAGAATAAGAAGTCAGATAAGTCCAGGTTGTTGGCACCCTCAGCTCTTGAGATAATGGTGATAATCCATTTTTGGTAGTAGGTCACGTTGGTGTAGACTCCAGGAAAAGAAATACCACATCCTGTTCCCCAGCTTGACAATCCTATCAGGATCCATATACCATCAATATGACATGCCAGAGGCCCTCCAGAATCACCCTGCAGAAGAGATAAAGATCATGAGCACAGTGAAGAAGGGCCATGAAGAGGAGAGTGGTCGTCAGGAGTGGAAGTTCCTTACCACAGAGCAGTGAAGCCCATAGAGCTATAAAACTCAGAAGGGAGCCGGACCTCCTACCACTTAGGGGAGACACTAGAAACTTAGAATCATGGAATCTGAAGTTGGCAGAGACTTGAGCTAAATATATGAGTGGTTTCAAAATACTTACCTGTGATTAAAAAGAAATAAAGATTTTGAGTTTTTCACTAAAGTTAAATTCATTGAGGGAACTCTCTTTATTTTTCTATTTTTAGGTCCTTATTGCCATTTTTAGTGTTTAAGTAATTTTTCCTTATATAAAATGGTGGTGATAGTAGTTGATAGTCTCTCAGTCTTCCTCTTTTCTTGGTAACAGCTTTATTAAGATGTAAATCACATACTATATAATTCACTCATTTAAAGTGTACAGTTCAATTTGTATATTCACAATGTTGTTTGACCATCACCACAACCCTTTTGTGTTACCCCCTAAAGAAACCTTATACACTTTAGCAGTCACCCTTTTCCTCCCATTCCTTCCAGCCCTAGGCCAACCAATTATCTACTTTCTTTCTCCATGGATTTGCATATTATGAACATTTTGTATAAAAGAAACCATATAATATATGACTTTTTATGTCTCTCTTCATTCACTTAGCATACTCTTTTCAAGGTTCATCCATGTTATAGTGTGTGTATGTACTCCATTCCTTTTTTATAACTGAATAATATTCCATTATATTGACATACCACATTTTTGTTTATCTAGTCATCAGTGGATAGACATTTTAGTTTTCACTTTTTTGGCTACTATAAATTTTGGTGCGGTGAATATCATGTACAAATTTTTATATGGATATATGTTTTCATTTTTCTTGGATGTTTACTTTATAGTAGAATTCCTAAATTATATGGTAAGTCCATACTTTTGTGTGTGTGTGTGTGTGTGTGTGTGTAAGTCTATACTTAACCTTTTGAGATTTTCCAGAATGACTGTACCATTCTACATTTTAACTAGGTATATGAAAATTCCAATTCTTTGCCAACCCTTATTATTATCTATCTTGATTATAGTCATCCTAGTGGGTATGAAGTTGTGTCACTGTACACTGATTTTTTTTAATAATGAATATATAGATAGGAAATTTTAGCAGAGATGTAGAAGAATATGTGCATGTGTGTAAAAGAGAGAGGCAGGGAGGAAGTAAAACCCAAGTGGTGGTTTTAGAACTGAAAAATAAAATATCTGAAATCAAAATCTCACTAGATGAACCTAGCAGGAAAATGTAGATAGTGGGAGAAAGAAGCAATGATATAGCAATGATATAGGTTAATTTAAAGTATCAAATTTGAAAAACAGAAAAGGGTAAAAATTAGACAACGAGTATTAGGGACTTGTGTGACAATATCAAAAGGTATAACTTATAAACTCCCAGCTTTAACTAGAAGAAGAAAAGAAAGAAATGAGGCAGAATAATAGTTGAAGAAATCATGAATGAAAATTTCCCAAATTTTGATGAAAGGTAAAAGAATAGATTAAAACAACAACTCAGTGAATCCCAAATAGGATAAAGACAAAGAAAACCACACCTAGCATATGACATTCAAACTTCTAACAATCCAATATGAAGGAAAATATATTGGATGAAGCCAGAGAACAGTACATCACACCCAGTGGAGGAAGACACAAATGATTGCTGATTTTTCATCAGACAGGTATGATCAGGAGACAATGGAATGACGACTTCTAAGTGTACAATGAAATGTTTCTTCCTTGAAAAAATTTAAAAGTTGGCATTTCTATGTTAACCTGTTAACATATTTATGAAAACATATGAGACTATGAAAACCCAAACACCAGTAGTTAGCATTACTATAGATCAATAGTTGAAGAGATTAAATTAATAGATAAAGTTTAAGTGATTTATCCAGATGAAAACAAGGATTTTTGTAAGAATGCTTGTCTCCTGATTCCCAATTCACTGTTGTTTACAGATGGGCAAACCTGGATCCAAATTAAGATGTCATGTTACAATTAAAAATTTCAAGAGCAAACCCTAACCTGGCAGGTATCCTTCCCTTTCTTAAGATCACCGGCACAAATCATGGTTTCCTCGATGACCGGCTGTGTTTGCGGCAAGAAGGAGCCCAGTGGGTTGTAGATGTTTTCACATTTCTGGCGTTCAATGATGGGTACTTCTGCTTCCTGGAGGATGGCAGGGTAATCAGCATCTGTCGAGATAAATAGGAATGAAAGGAAAAGCAACTTGGAACGGTAGGGGCATCATTAAGTCATGACATGCAGACATATCGGAATGGTAATCCAAAAGCAGAATACAGTCACTTTCTCATCATGTTGGCTAATGGAACAGTTATGTAGCATAGTGAATCTAAAACAACGGATAATTCAAAATTCTGTTTGCGATTTTTCTGATGTGCCACCTGGGGCATTCTTAATGTTCTAGATAAAGAGAAATTCTGATATATTTTGAATAAGTAAAAATGTGAATATTTAAAGTATTTAAAGAGTTGACACAACACTGTGGAAACAGATTAAATAAGCACTAGCCTCTTTCCAAACTTTAAATGAGATTTGTTAACCTCTGTTTCAGAGAGGTAATTATGTATTTAAATTGTTAGTATTAAAAAATAAATAGTTAAAGAAATATATATATAAATTTTTAGTATCTGTTCTTACCAGTATAGCTAGATTCTAGCCAAAATATGAGTTAATAATCATATAAATAGGCAGGTATTTTATTTGAAAACTTCTAGAGAGTGTCAATTGGTTGATCTGGTTTTGTAGAAAATCTTTGCTACAGTATTGAAGTGCCCAGAATATGAATACCCTGAAGTGGGTACGGGAAGGTGATGTATAAAACACCCCCTGGTTGTATGCATTCTCACCTTCTTCTTTCAGTTTTCCCCATCCAGTCACCCAGCAAGAGTCTGGAATTATCAACTGCTTTTTTTTGACATTGGACAAGCAAATGGGCAGGATGGAAGAACTGTAGGTGACTCGAGAAAACAGCCTCAACAGGCCAATGTCTCCACTGATATTATTGTAAGTGGGATGGACGACAACTCGGTTCACACGATGTATCACGCCTTCATCTAGGTTGTCCATATCAATTGACCCCAGCTGCACAGTGTATAAGAAAGGAATCCATGTCCTGAGGGGAAGAGAAAGAGGAAAATAAAAGTGTACTGTGCTTCTCTGCTTACAGCTGGGCCACAGCAAGCTGCCTTTGTGTGGCTGAGTCTTTGGGGAAGAAAGGAGAGTAATAGACTTGGAATTAACCAGGCTGCTTCCAGCTTGGCATAGGTTTCGTATGTCTCCTTTTCTCCTACCCCACCTCCCTGAGCACTCTTTCTTTTGTTGTCTAGTGTTTCTGTGGTATCCTTTTTATTCTAATGGCCAGAGTTTTGTCTTACGGTTTTTCTCTCGTTCTTTTAGTCACCTCTGCTGTTCTCCATTCTTTCAGCCATCACAAATATGCTTAGTAGTTATTGTTTTATTTTCAGTTTTGATTTCTGAGCACTAGACCTTTATTTCTGCATAAGAAATTGAAGCAAAATATAACCACCAAGTTTATATACGTGTGTGTCTGTGTGTTCATGTAATTTAAAATGTCAAGTAGTTTGATAAGATTTACAAAATAAATGAAAGACAGACATTCTCTGCCCTACTGCCCTCAATTCTTGCTATCCAAAGGCAATCACTTTCAACTGTTAGCTCTTTCTTCTAGCATTTTCCCTGTATTTTTAAGAAACCCTATATATTGCCATTAATTCTTTTTCAATTTTAGAACATTGTATTCCTATGTACATGGTGAGGATTGAACCAACAATTACAGCCACTTCACCCACTTCTTTTCACCATCCTCCTAATCTAGCATAACTTTTTGTCACATTACTATTTAATATGTATGTTCTGTGACTATGAAAACATTCAGCTCCTGGCCATATTTGGAACTGTAATTATATTTCTTTTTTTTTTTTTTAATAAATTTATTTATTTTAGTTGGGGGCTAATTACTTTACAATATTGTAATAGTTTTTGCCATACATGGAACTGTAATTATATTTCTTGTAAAACTTTTTGCTTCTTCAGTTCAGTTCAGTTCCTCAGTTGTGTCGACTCTTTGCAATCCCATGAATCACAGCACGCCAGGTCTCCCTGTCCATCACCAACTCCCGGAGTCCACCCAAACCCATGTCCATCGAGTCGGTGATGCCATCTAACCATCTCATCCTCTGTTGTCCCCTTCTCCTCCTGCCCTCAATCTTTCCTAGCATCAGGGTCTTTTCAAATGAGTCAGCTCTTCACATCAGGTGGCCAAAGTATTGGAGTTTCTGCTTCAACATCAGTCCTTCCAATGAACACCCAGGACTGATCTCCTTTAGGATGGACTAGTTGTATCTCCTTGCAGTCCCAAGGGACTCTCAAGGATCTTCTCCAACACCACAGTTCAAAAGCATCAATTCTTTGGCACTCAGCTTTCTTTATAATCCAACTTTCACATCCATACATGACCATTGGAAAAACCATAGCCTTGACTAGATGGACCTTTGTTGGCAAAGTAATGTCTCTGCTTTTTAACATGCTGTCTAGGTTGGTCATAACTTTCCTTCCAAGGAGTAAGCATCTTTTAATTTCATTGCTGCAATCACCATCTGTAGTGATTTTGGAGCCCAGAAAAATAAAGTCAGCCACTGTTTCCACTGTTTCCCCATCTATTTCCCATGAAGTGATGGGACCAGATGCCATGATCTTAGTTTTCTGAATGTTGAGCTTTAAGCCAACTTTTTCACTCTCCTCTTTCACCTTCATCAAGAGGCTCTTTAGTTCTTCTTCACTTTCTGCCATAAGAGTGGTGTCATCTGCATATCCGAGCTTATTGATATTTCACCTGGCAATCTTGATTCCAGCTTGTGCTTCCTCCAGCCCAGCGTTTCTCGTGATGTACTCTGCATATAAGTTAAATAAGCAGGTGACAATATACAGCCTTGACGTACTCCTTTTCCTATTTGGAACCAGTCTGTTGTTCCATGTCCAGTTCTAACTGTTGCTTCCTGACCTGCATACAGGTTTCTCAAGAGGCAGATCAGGTGGTCTGGTATGCCCATCTCTTTCAGAATTTTCCACAGTTTATTGTGATCCACACAGTCAAAGGCTTTGGCATAGTCAATAAAGCAGAAATAGATGTTTTTCTGGAACTCTCTTGCTTTTTCGATGATCCAGTGGATGTTGGCAATTTGATCTCTGGTTCCTCTGCCTTTTCTAAAACCAGCTTGAACATCTGGAAGTTCATGGTTCATGTATTGCTGAAGCCTGGCTTGGAGAATTTTGAGCATTACTTTACTAGCGTGTGAGATGAGTGCAATTGTGCGGTAGTTTGAGCATTCTCTGGCATTGCCTTTTTTTGGGATTGGAACGAAAACTGACCTTTTCCAGTCCTGTGGCCACTGCTGGGTTTTCCAAATTTGCTGGCACATTGAGTGCAGCACTTTCACAGCGTCATCTTTCAGGATTTGAAATAGCTCAACTGGAATTCCATCACGTGCACTAGCTTTGTTCGTAGTGATGCTTCTTAAGGCCTGCTTGACTTCACATTCCAGGATGTCTGGCTCTAGGTGAGTGATCACACCATCATGATTATCTGGGTCGCGAACATCTTTTTTGTACAGTTTTTCTGTGTATTCTTGCCACCTGTTCTTAATAGCTTCTGTTAGTTCCCTACCGTTTCTGTCCTTTATTGAGCCCATCTTTGCATGAAATTTTCCCCTTGGTATCTCTAATCTTCTTGAAGAGATCTCTAGTCTTTCCCATTCTATTGTTTTCCTCTATTTCTTTGCATTGATCGCTGAGGAAGGTTTTCTTATCTCTCCTTGCTATTCTTTGGAACTCTGCATTCAAATGGGTATATCTTTCCTTTTCTCCTTTGCTTTTCGCTTCCCTTGCTTTTTCTGGAGCTAATAATATGGTCTCACTTGTTTGCTTTTTTAGTTTTCTATGTACCTGTCACTAACTCATCAGTTTTCCCCAACTGTCTGCCAAAAGTGTAAATCTCTCAATATGTTGATGCTGTTAGGCATTCTATCAATATTATTCTTTTTTTTTTCAGGCCTGTGCCCTGTAACTCCAATCTTTGTACTTTTCTGTCTGATTTTCTTGAGGGTTCTCTTCTGTGTTGTATTTTTTTTTTTTTTTTTTGATTTCATGTTTTCCTTTTCCCTCCATTTTGGTGAAGCATATTCAACTATACCTTCCTGAGAAATTGTGCCTGAGAGGTCATATTTTTGCTGCTTTGTGTATCTGAGAATGTCTGATTTATATCCCACACTTGTTGGAGAGTTTGTAGATATGGGTAGACTTATAAGTTGGAATTCTCTCAGCATTTTGAAGTTATTACTTTATTTGAACTTTTTGTTATTGAAAGGTTTTGTTGTTTTGTTCTTTATATATGTCACCTATTGTGGCACAACAAATTATCATAAAGCTTAGAGGCTGAAAACAGCAAGTGTTTCACAGTTACTGTCCATCAGGAACCTGGTTCCCTCCGAGCAGGCTGTCTGAAGGTGGTGTGCAGTGTCATCAGCTCAGAGAGGGTCGGTCACGTCGTCATTAGCCGTTGGCAGGAGACATCAGTTTCACATGGGCCTCTTTCCTCACTGCTGCTCACCACATGGTCCCTTGCATCTCTCGCAGACTGTGTTTGTTACCCGAAACAGCGTAAGACAAAACTCCTGACTGGTGTTTAGGAGGTGATTTGGTGATAAGTAAGAAAAATTTCTAATATAGTGACCACTTTCATCATTCTTTTTTTTTTTTTTTTACCTCTGTGCCCTCTCCCGAGTCCAGGATGACCTAGGTTTCCTTCTGCCTGCTTGTCTTGGAACTTGCCTTTGTCTGTTGGTTCATTCATGGATTCGTTCAGTTACTTACTGAGAACCTATCTCGGTGTGTCCTAATCACCAACTGGAACTCACGTTTGTAAGCAGTGTGCTGCTGTCACTATCCACCTGTCACTGATGAGGGAGCCCCCACAGATGTGGGAGTTGGCGAGCCTCAGGCTGACCTGCCAAGGCCAGCGGATGGCAGCAGCATCCTTGCCACCCACAACACGGCCTGAGTATACAGGTCGTCCACACACTAGAGAAAAGAGGAGAGAGAAATGTCAAAGTCCGGTTATCCTGTTCTGATCCCCATCTTCTCATCGTCTCCAAACTCCCATCCATTCCCAGGACCTGAGTCCTCCCTAGCCTCCATTCTCTGTCCTATTCCAGTTCCAAACCCAGCAGTCTTGGACCCAAGTGGAAACCACTCACCTGACTGGAGAGTTTTCTTTTGGAAAGAGGATAGGAAAGACCCTAAAACAAATACACTGTATCATTAATATATAACAACACCTCTTATATATCCAGATTTTCTGAATAGAAAGGCTCTCTCTGACTTCAATTTCTCAGACTGGTGTTAAAGGCCAAATTTTTATATCTACCTATTAGTAGAAATCTTGCTATTGACATACTTACGTGACTTTAGCAGCATGTATGGAACATAATTTAACTTTTACTTAATGATTCACTGTCTCCTTCAGGAATATCAAGTATGTGAGGTTGTAAATACATTCATGCCTTCAGATGTTTTTAAGGTGTATAAGCTGTTTACTTTTGTTGTGTTTTCTTCAACTGAACTAGCATTTTGCAGTATTTGTGTCTCTTTCTTTTTTGCTACCTATTATCTTTTTGCTACCCTCAGCCAATCCAGCTTTTAAATCACCATGGGCTGGAAAAATAAATGAACAGTATAATTCCTGAAATCAAGGACAGGCGTTTGTACTTTCAGTTCCATTTCCTTGAATTACTATTTTCCTTGATTTTTTTTAGCCAAATCACTCATCTCGTCCAAGTCTTGGATCCAATAGCTTCTTACAGAAACCTTCCTGATCCACCCTGTTTAAAATATACTGCCTCTCGGCACTCGGGAGCCCCTTTCAGGTCACAGTATTTATTGCTTTCTAACCCGCCTTATCATTTACATATTTGCTATATGCATTGACTGCAACCCCGCCCCCCTCCCTGAGGGCAGGGACCTTTGTGTTTACTGCTATTTCCAAGAGCCCTGATTTGTTTGGAGCCTGACACAGAGGGTCCCCTCAGACTTTCTCAGGGCACACCCTTCAGAAGTCACATCCCACCTGTGCAGTGTCCTAGTAGTCTATATGGTAACTTCTTGAGCCAAAAAACCTCTGCCTCCCCCCGACCTCCACCTCAGGGGCTCACTCAGCAGAAGGGACAGCAGGAAGACACAGCCCACGGGACCCATATTTCTCTCCTCAGTGTCAGCACTTCCTGCTCTCTGGACTCGGGCTCCCAGGGTGAGGCCAGCTGGGGAGCAGCCTCAGAAGAGGGGCAGGAGCAGCTTCTCCTCCTGGCTGGATCCTCGGCTGTACCCGCCTCCTCCTCCTCCTTGTTCCTCACCCTGGCCAGGAGCTGAAGAGACCAGACTTGAGAAGTGCAGCTGTGGGACCAGGAGAGGCGCTGTGCTCGAGGTGCCCCCTGCTGTCCGGGGGGGCAAAGTGTCTGGGGCTTTTGCCTCTGGGGGTGGGGAGGGGTGAGCGGTGGGCACAGTTGCTGCTGCCCAGGGCAGGTTGGAGGGCCTGGAAAGGAGTGGGACCCTGTCTCTAGTAAGGAAATGGAAGATCTGCAGGATTCTTCACAAGGAAGACATGAAAAAGAGGAAATTAACTCAAGACCTGGCTAATTTTTTACAATTTTTTGGTTTCTTTTTTTTTTCCATCTTCATTTACAGTGTTAGCCATAGAATGTATTGCAAGTTAGATTTTCTGGGAAATAGACTGTAAGTCAGAGATTTGTGTGCAGGAAGTTTATTGGGAAGGAGTCTTAGGATCAACATCTTGGTGGGGGTGGAGGTAGATGGAAGCAGGATTTGGCAAAGGGAAGGTTAATGTGATGCATTGGCAACAGAGGCCTCAGCCAGTCCCACAGGTTGCTCTGGAGCTCAGATGGCCCTTCAAATATGGCCTGAAATGAGACGGGAAGGCTGGATCCTTGAACTTCTAAAGGACTGGGTGCAGATTGCCTCCTGGAGGGGGCATTACCTTGGGAGAAAGATGTCTCTGGTGGCAGCCTTGGAATGGACTTGCCTTTGAGCTGTCAGCGCCCAACACTCCTGGTTGATAGGAAGGTGAAAGCTTCAGTCCTGCCTCTGCCACAGAATGTTTCTCTGTGCCTTTCATGTTTTCTGTCCCCATTGTTTATAGGTGCTAAGTCTGCGGAGGCAGCATTTAGTAGTGTTAAAGCATGTTGTTGCTCTTTTGTATCTTAAACTTTAATGAATTTTGAAAAAAACACCATAATAATTTTTAAAAATACCAGAAAGTGTAGCTGTTTTGGTAATTGTTATTCAGTTATAAGCAACAGAGACTCACTTAAACTAGCTTAAACAGTGAGAGACTGTTTTAAAGATATTATGTGGGCTGAAATGTATCTCCCCCCTCTCTAGTTGTATAGTTGCAGTCCAAATCCCAAGTACCTTAGACTGTGATAATATTCTTAGATGGCGTCTCTAAAAGAGGTCATTGAGGTTAAAAAGAGGTCATGTGTATGTGTGCTCAGTTACTCAGTCACGTGTGACTCTTCGCCAGCACATGGACTGTAGCCAGGCAGGCTCCTCTCTCCATGGGATTCTCCAGGCAAGAATACTGGAGTGGGTTGCCATTTCCTTCTCCAAGGGATCCTCCTGACCCAGAGATAGAACACTCATTTCCTGTATTGGCAGGTGGATTCTTTACCACTAAGCACCTGGGAAGCCCCAAATGAGATCATTACGATAGGCCTAACCCAGTATGATGGTGTCCTTATAAGAAGAGGACATTTGAACACAGACGCACACAGAGAGTGAAGAAGGCCCAGAAAACCTGGATCGGATTGTCCCTTTGGTTGCTCTGAAGGAACCCACCCTGCTGACTTCTCACGTCTAAAACTGTGAGAAAACACTTTTCTGGTCTTAAAGCCCCAGCCTCAGCAAACCACTGCAGGTATCTGAGACCCAATAGGAGAACAGAGTGAGAGGACCTCTGGGGCTATGCTTGGACAGACTGGAGCCCAGAGCTGGAGACCAGAACTGACAGGGGGCTTTGAATCCATGACGTCTTGAGGGCTCGGGGCAGCTGTTCCAAATCCTCACACTGGTCCTCTGCCACCTTGCATGTCTTTTCATTCTGTCCCACTGTAAACTACTCAAGTTTTTTCTTATTTTCTGTTCAAGTTCCAAGGAATTTGAACAGATGATCTTTTCTTAGCAGGCCTAGGTTCATGGCTATGAACTGTACATGTCCTCGCAGTACAATGCCCTGGCGTCTGTGCCCTCGTGTGTGATGAGCATGTAGGGATGTGTCCAGCTCAGCCACAGGGACTGTTGTGGTGGGGAAGTGCCGCATGTGCTGTGTCTCAGGACAGTAAGGTGTTTACCTCTGGCAACATATTTTTCAGATTTTAGAAGTGGACACCTCAAAAAAATTAATCCTTCCTCTATTTTCTTACCTACTGCCATGACTATCAGTTAGGTAAATTATAACCTAACTGATATTTTGCAAATCTAGTTGTCTTCATTTGTGATTGCTTGAGGGGTTTGGATCCTGATTTAACATCAATTCTAAGAAAACATTTTGATACTATCAAGGAAATTTGATCGTTAACTGGGTATTACATGGTATGAAAGAATTATTGTTAATTTTGATAGTGAGTTATGTAAGCAAGTGTCCATTCTTACAAGAGTGAGAACCCGTGAGTCCTTTCTAAATCTAAGCTAAACGCTTGGGAGTTCCCTGGCGGTCCACTGGTTAGGACTTGGCACTTTCACTGCCGTGGTCCCAGGTGCAGCCCCTGGTCTGGGAACTGAGACCCCACAAGCTTCATGGGGTGACCAAAAAGCTGAACTCTGGTATCATAGTGGAGAAATCTCCTCTGGTCTTCAGCCCACAGTGCTGTTATTTTCATGGTGATGACTGCACGACCTTAAAGAAGTCACCTTTCCCCTAAGGCCTGTGTTTTCCCTTTGTACCATGAAGGCACTAGAATCAGCTGATGCTCTCAAAGTTTCTTTGCAGATGTAACATTGATTTATGAATTGCTTATCTATTTGTATTTATTTGTCTCTGTCTATTGCCTCTGTTATCCCTCTACAAATACTTTATTTTTAATTTAGCCATCAAGAAACATTTTGGGTGCGTCTCCCATTTTAATGCTCCTTTGCTTCTTCTAAGAAAGAAAGTACGAGCTGAAGCAAAAGAGTAAGCGTTTAATATCCATTCTAGAGATTTCCCTGGAGATAACTCTTCCAGCTCTGTGTCTGTCTCATCATGCCCTATCTTTGGGTCCTAGATTCTCTGTTCCCGGACTGTTACCCTGTTATCATTATCCTCAAATACCTCTCTTGGTTTGGGAAGTGGCAACATGGTGGTGTTGGTGAAAGCTTTATTAGTTGCCACGTGGCTTGTTGCCTAGTTGCCTTTTCATCTCTGTGAAATGGGAATTACTAATACCCCACAAGATTTGGGTAGGATTTAAATGAGATAGAGGGCAAGTACTTAGACTATTTAAGCACAAAACAATAAACAGTAGCCACTGTTTTTATTAGTGTTTTTGTTGAACTAATATCCCAGTTTTAAGTCCTGTCTTAATTCTCTCAAACAGGTCCTCTTGGTGATGCCTTAGATTGATGTTAATGGTGCCTGTAGACCAGGATTTCTCAGCCTTGGCACTATTGATGTTTGAGGCCAGGTGATTCTTTCTTGTCGGGGGCTGTCCTGTGAATTGAGGGATAAGAGGAGAGTGGAGAAGGAAATGGCAACCCACTCCAGTGTTCTTGCCTGGAGAATCCCAGGGATGGCGGAGCCTGCTGGGCTGCCATCTATGGGGTCGCACAGAGTCGGACACGACTGAGGTGACTTAGCAGGGGAGTGAAATGTTGGCTTAAAGCTCAACGTTCAGAAAACTAAGATCATGGCATCTTGTCCCATCACTTCATGGAAAATAGATGGGGAAACAGTGGAAACAGTGTCAGACTTTATTTTTGGGGGCTCCAAAATCACTCCTAATGGTGATTGCAGCCATGAAGTTAAAAGACGCTTACTCCTTGGAAGGAAGGTTATGGCCAACCTAGATAGCGTATTTAAAAGCAAAAAGGTCCATCTAGTCAAGACTATGGTTTTTTCCAGTGGTCATTTATGGATGTGAGAGTTGGACGGTGAAGAAAGCTGAGCGCCGAAGAATTGATGCTTTTGAACTGTGGTGTTGGAGAAGACTCTTGAGAGTCCCTTGGACTGCAAGGAGATCCAACCGGTCCATCCTAAAGAAGATCAGTCCTGGGTGTTCATTGGAACGACTGATGCTGAAGCTGAAACTCCAATACTTTGGCCACCTCATGCGAAGAGTTGACTCATTGGAAAAGACCCTGATGCTGGGAAGGATTGAGGGCAGGAGGAGAAGGGGACGACAGAGGATGAGATGGTTGGATGGCATCACCAACTCGATGGACATGGGTTTGGGTGGTCTCAGGGAGCTGGTGATGGACAGGGAGGCCTGGCGTGCTGCGATGCATGGGGTTGCAAAGATTCGGACATGACTGAGCAACTGAACTGAACTGAACTGAAGCAGCATCTCTGGCTTTAACCTGCTGGATGTCAGGAGTACCACCCACCCCTAGTTGTGACAACCAAAAATGTTACCAGGTGGGGAGAGGTGGAGTGCAGAGTCACCACCCGTGGTTGAGAACCACTGCTGTAGAGTAAGGATGCCGCTTCAGGTTGCAGTCTTCTCTTGAGCACCCTGAGAACAAAACAGGGACAGCAGTACATTTGCAGGGGTTTTAGCTTTTTATCTGTAGTTCCAGGAAAGGTAGATGGGTTCCATTGTCTCTTTTCTAATTCCATCTATCAGGTCACTCTCTTATACTGGAAAACAGATAAACCCCTTTATGAAAATCTTCTAAAGAATTATTGATTTATCTAGCCAATGAGTCGCAGGCCCTGGCCTGGCAGCAACAGTCAGCTGTGCCCTCTATTGAAAGATCCAGTTTGGTCTTAGTTCTTGAACTTGGACAAGAAATAGTTCCACTAACCAGTATGTCTTGGAACTAGCCCATATACTTGGCATTTATGTCAGGGCCAAGGCCTGCACAACCTTCTGGAGACAACCCTCTTCCTCCCCCTGCCCTTTGCTCATTGCACTCGCTTTCTCCACAGGGACCAGTCCTGCTCTGAGCTCCCTCCTGTGTGCCCTGGGTCCTGCTGCCTTTTAATCAGTCTCCCTTTGCAGGAGTTGCTTCTGCTCTTTTGATCACTAAAGTAAAATATTTTTTGTTTATTCACTTGAATTTATACTAAATGAATTTTTCCTTTCTCTTTTGACAGCTAGCTTTCTTAGTCTATTGCTTTCATTTTGTTATTTAGAAAATAAGATTTGATACTTTCTCTTTGTATAATAGGTACTGTTAGAAGATCAGGAAGATGATAAAGAGAGCCGTTTTTCTCTTCTCAAGGTTGTTCTTACCTATTCAGAGGAAATAAAGCTGTGTGCAGTCAAATAATTTCTGATGGAATATAGTAAGATTTACAGATAACTAGAATCAAAGGGCAGGTGTGATTTTGGAGTTGTACAAAGATCTTTAATAGAGCTTACTAATAGTGAGTGGAGGTAATTTGGTATAGTGGAAGGAGCTGAATCTTTTGAGTCAGACAGTCCTGAGTAAATCTGTTAAATATTCGGTGTGTGAACTTAGCAAGTTACTTAACCTCTTTGATCCTCAGTTGTTGTTGTTGTGTGTGTGTTTTCATTTGTAAAAGTGGAATAAATAATACCTTTTTGAGTTGTTAGGGTGAGATAAGATAATTTTTAAAGTGGCCGGTATAGTAATTGATACAAAGAAGATATAAAGAGAATACAAGTTCCTGCCATAGTTGGAGGTGAGATAAAGATGTCATGACACCCAGAGAAACCACTTTGGCAGGCAGCATGACTTGGCTCAAGCCATCTCAGCATAGACTCTGGACTTAGCTTTTTAGCTTCTGAATTCTTGTCAGAGCACCTAGAATAGATCAAATTCAAGAGACTGACTCACTAAAATTTAAGAGACTTGTGCATGAACCAGAATGTTGATTTGCAGTGAGGACTATTCATGTTTATCATTTGGCATTTTCATTTTTCCCTACATGGGCACACCTTGATGTTGAATAGGGAAACCAAATTAGTAAAAGAGTGGTGGTTTGAAGAGGCTTCAAAGGTCAGAACAAGTGGAACTGGCAAATCTTTACAAGCATTTCATTCAAGAGGATGAAATATCCCTTCTTCTAAAAAGAACTGGGTGAAAGAGTGCTTCTCCATAACAGAACATGTTTTTCTAAATAAACACAAAGTTTATGTTCATCAGACTCAGAGGCTCTCTCCTTTTACAGCCCAGGATCTGATGAACACAAAGGCATCTGGCTTTTGTTTTCTTCGATTCCAAGTGGAGACCCTTCTTCTTCCTAATGATGTTTTTCTTCAGTTAGTGCCAAATACTGTTGATAACACTTAAGCTTTCTCCGGTATGGTCTCATTCCTGGTATGCTGCCTTGAGATTACACCCAAATCTCCATGTTTAGCTTATTCCTAAAACACAGAATCATGTATTTACTGATGTTTTGTGCATCCTTTCTATGGAAAACTATCTCTTTTCATCTCACTCATTTTGCGTATGTTTTACTTGTTACGTTTCAGTTTTTGAAGATTTTGGTGAGCAGTTAGTAGGGCAGTGCTGTGTAGTTCCCATTCCTCCATTACCAAAGGTTAGTGAGTAGTTAGTTAGTTTTCCAGTGCTACAGTATTAAAAAGTATTACGTCAGACATCGGGTGTGTGAAACAAGCAAACTTAACACCTTGAGCTGAGAGTTGTATCAAACAACTTCTAAAGTACCTTCCAACTATTTTATGATTTTAAAACCTGTTTTTATCTCTTTACTTGATTTCTTGGCTTTAATAGAACATGTTTTTCTAAATAAATACAATGCGTATCTTCATCAGACTAAGAGTCTGTCTCCTTTTGCAGCCTAGGGTGGATCTTTAGATCCATCCTCTTCACTCATATTCTTTTGTCATTTCTTACTTATTTAGCATCTCATATATTTAATAAGTTTATCTTTTGCTGAAGCATTTTTCCAGTGTCAGTTATGCCTTGCTTGCAATTCGTAGTGCTGTCATCTAAAAAATAAATCCTGAGATCTTATAAACATGCACAGTGTTCTTTTGAGTATAGATTGTAATTGGTCTTGGAATCCTGCTTATATTTTGCATAATTTTTGCATTTGGGAAATTAATTTTTTTCAATGTTCTTAGCTATTTTCTTCATGTATGGAAGGATTTTTGATGGCCCAGATTTAACTTTCTTATTTTTATGTAACTATCTTATCTTTGCAGTTATTAATGAAAATTTTCATTTTCAAACAATGATTTTATTGGTATTGAATGAAATTTGAGCAAGAAATGTTCACTTTGCTGCTGTTCATTTTACCATCTTCCTGCAACTGCTGATTGTTTTTCACTATTATTTGTCTAGTAATGTGGAATATCCTGAATCATTTTAATCAATATCTTATGAAAGATAAATTAACTCACCGCTGGCCAGCGTAAAATCTCGTGTTCTTAACAACTCTTCATATATCAAGAAAAGGATGGGAGTAAAGCAGCCATACAGTTCTTAATGAGACATGTTCTTAGACCCTTCTCTGAATACATGTGCTCTCAGTGGGTGGGATGAACAGGAGACTCAGAAATAGTCTCTCCCAGAACTCCAATTTAACCCCGCCCCAGGCCTCTGCTTAATGTTTGACTGCTAAACAGAGTCAGTTTTCACTTCCAGACCCTTCCCTTATTGATTTGTAGAAGGTGGCCCTTGTGTCTGCAGTGATTCTTGCCTCCTAATATTTACACCTTGTCGAGTCACTTCTAAAGAAGTGGTGAGATGTCTTTCTGGTTATAGAAAGAGTGCAGCTTCTTTTGGGGGTGTTTTCTGTCACTTCCTCTTGGATCACTCACTGTGTGTGAAGCCAGCTGCCCTCTCTCCCCGCAGAGAGGCCTCTGAGAGTGACCTTGAAGCAGGTTCTTTATGTCAATAGTTGAAGATGACTGCAGCTTGCAGCAAGCAGCCTCTTGAAACATCGTTAGCAGGAACTACCTAGTTAAGTCCCCCTGATTCACAGACACTGAGAGATAGTAAATGTAGTCTCCGGTTTTGGGGTAATTTGTTATATAGCAGTAGATAGCTAACATGCTGCGCTAGGCTCCTCTTGCCTAACGTGCTTCCACTGAAACCTGCTAGTCCTCCGAGTCCCTGGTTTTTCTTTAGAACTCAGACTAGTCCCAGATTGGATGGTTTTCGCTGAATTCAGCCAAGGGCAAGCTAGTTCACCTCTCTGGACCCTGCTGCTTCTGTAGAACGTGGGGGATTGATTGGGTCAGGGATTTCCAGATCCCTTTCAGCCCTAAAGTTCTCTGCTTTTGTATTTCCCCAGGCCCCAACTCCAGTTTCATCCAAAAAATGAATATGAGAAATAATAGAGTCAACCAAACTTTATTCACATGGGGGACCTTGCTTTCCATGTTGACATGTAGGAGACAAGGCAACAAGCAGATTTGGCTCCTGGGAGCTGTGCCTAGAGGTAGCTGACCTGCTTCTATCTTGCTGAATCTTCAAAATCTCTCCTCAAAATCCTCAACTTTAACTGGTTCTTTCTCCCTCAGCTAGTTAGGGTGGCCCCAGGAATATGAGAGGCAGAAGCATTACCAGGAAGAACCTGGAGAAATCTGACCTGGGGGTAGCAGAAAGGTCAGCATGCGACACGGCTGACTTCTCAATCCAAGACTTGTAGAAACTGATGTTTGTAAATACTCCAGGCTCGTTGATTCCGATGCAGTTTGATTCCCAGCTCATCACTCCTGCTAGAACCCAGAAGTCCTTCACTCTGCACATCAGGGGATCTCCTCTACTGGCCTGAAGGAGAGAGGACATATGGCCAGGCCATGCACAGGGCAAGAGACTAATAGTTTAGCCAGGAGCTGTGGAGTTCGGGCCTGTCTCGACACTCCTGGGTTCACCCAGGGACCACAAAGCTCCGAGACATGGAGGAAGCGCACTGAGGACAGGGGGGCTCTGAAAGACGCCTGCAGCAATGGATTCTTACTGTGCACGCATCTGGCTGCCCCGCTGGGAGCTGGGAACAGATCATGGCTTCACTGATGGGTTCCACTCCTCGCAACAAGCTTTCTTTCTGATATTTCTTGCATGTCTGGAGATCAATGAGGTGCACTTTTAGCTCCTTCAGTGTGTAAGGTGGTGTCATAGCTGTAAGGTCAAAAAGGCAAAGCTGTCTTAAAAATTAGGAAGCAACTTTCAGCTTTGGATACAATTTCATGCCTTTGATTTTCAGGGATATCTCTGATTTCGTTTCTGCCCCCATCATAGGCAGTACTGTGATTTCTGGTTTGGCGAATGGTCTCAAGGCTGCAGTCCCTAGGTCTGAACAAGACTAAAGGCAGTTGTTCCTGCTCAGATACCACAGATAGCAGAAGAATCTTTTGATTGGGAAAACGTACGATAATGAAGCTGTGAGATTATGTTGTTTGGCTTTGGCATGTACTTATGTTCCATAGAATGTAAGAAGGTGGGTCTGATGTACTGAGAGAGTCAGGCCAGCTGGTGTGTGAGCTCCTCCTCTCTCAGTCTGGCTTGGGACCTGCTGAGGATCCATGTTCATGTCTGCTTGCCCGTCCACCAGCCCACACACATTCTGCCAGGTGCTGGAGGAGAACTGAGAACTCTCTTCTGAAGTTCATTGCTTTGGCCTTTTCACTTTTAAGGTCTTAGCAGTATTGTGAAACAGGAGCAAAAGCTGCTGTAAATAAGCAAAGTAATTCTAGCAGCAGAAGTATGAAGGAAGCAGAGGGAAGCTGGGGCTTAACGGAGAACTGAAGACTGCAGAACTTCGGATTAATTGCTGGAGAGTAGGAGCACAGCATATCTTGTGCCAGGAGTGGTGCAGAGAGTAGGGGGAGGGAATGTCAGTGGGGCAAACAGAGCTCAGAAAATCTGCTTATCCTCACACTGGAATATCCCAGAACTGTCCCATCCAGTCACCCAGCAGGAGGTTGCGCTCTTCAGCTGGACTGCTGGTGTCGGGAGACAGATGGGCAGGACAAGAGGGCTGAAGGAAAGTGGGCGGGCCAGCTCTGCCACAGCGATGGCACTAGATGCGTGTCCCTGGAAATCGGGGTAGGGAATAATCCTGCACACGGGGATGATCGTTGTTTTGGAGCCTTGGTAACCAGAGACCTGAAGTGATCCCACCAGTACCTCATATTTTCTGGTGTCCTCAGACCTGAGAAGAAGAGGAGCAGAACAAGTAGCCTGGGTTTCAGAACAAGTAGCCTCAGTCGTGGAGCGTTCCAGCAGAGCCCATGGTTCTGGAGGTTGTATTGTTCACCTGGCTAAGCACTGTTTCTTCAATAAGTGAAACTGAGACATCACCTGGCTGTCATAGGGCTTTTGGTCTCAAGGGTTGTGTGTCTGTGTCGAGGGAGAGAGAGGTTGGAAGAGAGGGAGGGAGGCAGAGACAACACACAAGTAAACAAGTATAAAATTTTTAATTGTGAAAAATCTTATGAAGAAAATCAACAGGATTTTAAGGTGGAAAGTAAAAGATGAGGGAAGAACCTCTGAATTGGAGCAGGGAAGGTCTTCTTGAAGAGAGAACCTTTCAACTGAGTCCCACAGGGCAGGAGTCAGCCATGTGAAGAGCTATAAGGAAAAGCATTCCAGAGGAAACAGCATATGCAAAAGCACTGAGGGTAGGAAAGAGCTCGGCAGTTTCTAGAAATAGAAATAAATCCGGAGTAGAATGGGCTGATGTGGAGATGAGCAGATACCTGGTAATTCATGGCTTACAAATTTTCTTCTAGGTTCCTGAGCAGTGACTGGAGGATTTGAAGGAAGGAATGACATGATTTTGCCTCTGATTAAAAAAAAAAAATCACTTTGTTGTGTGTATGAAGGTAGCAAAAAACAGTTGTTGTGATGTGGATGAACCTAGAGCCTGTGATAGAGTGAAATAAGTCAGAAAGAGAAAAACAAATACTGAATATTGGAACTGACGAACCCATTTGCAAGGCAAGAATAGAGGCAAGATATAGAGAAGGGACTTGTGGACCCAGAGGGGAAAAGAGAGGGTGGGAGGAATTGAGAGAGTAACGTGGATATGTACACTACCACGTGTAAAATATACAGCTAGTGGGAAGCTGCTGATAACACCGGGAGCTCAGCTCGGTGCTCTGTGATGACCTTGATGGGTGAGATGTGAGATGAGGGGTTGGGAGGGAGAGTTGAGAGGGAGGGGATAAATACATACATACGGTCGATTCACATTATTGTACTAGAGAAACCACAATGTTGTGTAGCAATTATATTCCAATTTAAAAAACAAACACCTATGATGCTGTTGCAGTGGTCCAGGACAGCTGTGCTAGAGTCAGAGTATTTTGTGGAAGTAAAACTGAAGAATTAGGTGTTTGCAGTGAATGTGGAGGGTTAGGGAAAGTGAGGCTTCATATTTCTGAGCAACTGGCTATGTTACTGAATGAGATGGGAAGAAAGGGAGAGAAAGGTTCGGGATGTTGGTGGCCGTAAAATTGTAGTTTTCATTTGATCACTTTGTCTTTGAGATAACAGTGGGATAGCTGAATAGAAACGCATCAGAACTAGAGTTAGGAGCTGGTGATGAAAATGTGGGTGTTATCAACCAACCTGTGACATTTTAAACCATAGGAATAGGGGTGGCCACCTAGAGAGACGGAAGAGGGCTCAGAACCATGCACCCAGAATGGTGTCAAGATGTGGGTAGAGAATTAGATGGGAGGAGGGTGGGAAACTGTTTTTAGACATTCATTTCAGTCAAGATGATTTTCAAATGTGAAGAGACCTGAAGTCTAAGAGTAGTCGTACTGAACTGACTAGGCAGTGCTAAACTAGCTGGGGCAGGAAACATTTGGACTTACTTCTTAGGAACAGGTACTGTTTCGGACAATGCCAGACAAACTCCTCTGACCTTAGCCCGGGAGCTCCAGTCACCCACCTCTCTGACGGGTCTCCCCTAAGCGGGGCCGCACTCACCAGAAGCAGCTCGCCACTGTCAGCACCCACTGCTTGGAGATGAGGGAGGCTGCACAGACGTGAGACAAGCCCTGGCGGTGCTGACCTGCCAGGGCCGCTGCCCCACGTTGGCCTCCAGGCCGGAGACGATGCCAGATAAAACCGCGGGCCGCCCACAGACCGCCGACAGAGAGAGGCCTGGGAGGCCTGCCCTAGGACCCTGCCCCCCCCACGCCCTCCCCATGCTGGTGTCCTCTCCTCGGCACCAGGCCCCTTCCGTGGCCCCTGGGCATGCCGGCCCTGACGGGGGCGCCTTACTTGACTTGACGAGACCCTCGGGTTCCTCCTCATCTGTGCCTGAAGAGAGAAAGGGGGGTAGTGCGGGGGACAGCCAGGATGGCTTCTTATTTACAAAGGCCCCTGAAGCCCCCGCCAGGATTCTCCTCACCCCAAGAATTCACCTGAGATCCCCAACAGAAGAGGCAGTAGGAAGACCCAGCCCGCAGGGCCCATGTTTCTGTCCTCAGAGTCTCCTCCTCCTGCTTTCTGGACTCAGATCCCAGGGCGAGATCAGCTGGGGAGCCACCTAGAAGGGGGGCCAGAACCGGCTTCCCCTCCTCTTCTTCGGTCTGCTCTCTGTCCAGGCCAGATCCTGGAGGGTGCAGCTGCAGGACTCGGGGGAGGAACCAGGGCCTCAGCACCCCCTGCTGCCCAGGCGGACCAGGGTGACGAGGCTCCTGCCTGTGGGGGGAAGAGGGGCAGTGAGGGTGGGTGCTAGGAGGAGCAGGGCTCAGTTGGTACAGAGACCCTCCTAGTGTGGGCCGGGGCTGAGTTCGCAAGCTTCCTCTGCCTCATCCGCCAAGTCTCAGGGGCCTGCCTAGTTGCTCCCACCTACTCCCACTCCCCACCCCCCAGCCACTCGCCGTGCCAGCCATTAGTGACCTTCTGAGGCAAGACCCTGAACTTGGGTCACGAAGGGCCATGCAGAGGTCTGCCCCAAGTCCTTGGCCTTGAGAATAGCTACAGGACTGATAAGATAAAAAAGCGGAACTAAGCCAGTCAGTTAGCTGACCAATATGTTCTGCTTTCTCGCTTGCCTTTTTGTGCTTCAGTCTCTACCTATTGTAATTGGTTCTTTGCCTTCCTAAGTCAGGGAATACTTACTGGGCCTTTATTGGGTACAAAGTACTGTGCTAACTGTGGAGCAGATCTGTAAAGGGGAAGGCATCGTGGGGGTGCCTTCCTCCAAGGAGCTGACACTCTGGTCGGAGAGAGGTGGAATAAGGAAGTGACTCTGGAGATTTCGACTTGTACTTGGTACCTTATTCATTACAAAAGGAGGGGCAGGTGGCTCTGGGAGCCGAGGACAGAGCACTGTGTGCTGGCCCAGGCCGTCAAGCCTCATTCCTGGCTTCACCACAGACTGATTTTTGAGAACTTTTGTTCCTTGGTAGCTCAGATGGTAAAGAAACTGCATGTAGTGCAGGAGACCCGGGTTCCATCCCTGGGTCAGAAAGATTCCCCTGGAGAAGGGAATGGCACCCCACTCCAGTATTCTTGCCTGGAGAATTCCATGGACAGGGAAGCCTGGTGGGATATAGTCCATGGGCTCACAAAGAGCTGGACACAGCTGAGCCACTAACACTGGCACTGGCTGATCCTAGACAAGACATCACCTAAATGCTGAGCAAATGTTACTGCTGTTTTTAAAAACATGGCCATGACAAAACAGTTACTGAGACTCTAATGTTCCATATCAATTGCTTGGCACAGAAGGGCATCATGAGTACAGTAAAAATGAATGAGATTAGAAGGCCTATAGAAATAAAGACAAGAGATTATACTTCCAAATATCAAGGATGGGATTATTATAATTACTGAATTAGAGAATTAATTTAACTTGAAGCTTTCAAGAGATCCAGGCACAGGGGAAAAACTGTGATCAAAAAACAGGGTGAGCTTCCCTGGTGGGTTTCCCTGGTGGCTCAGACAGTAGAAGACTTGGGTTCGATCCCTGGGTTGGGAAGATCCCCTGGAGAAGGGAATAGCAACCCATTCCAGTGTTCTTGCCTGGAGAATCCCATGGACAGAGGAGCCTGGTGGGGTACAGTCCATGAGGTCTCAAAGAGTCGGACACGACTGAGTAACTAAGCCCAGCGCACAGCACACTTAGCTCACATCTCACGTCTCATCTCATCTGATAATAAGAACCATACCCTTTAGTCAGGAAATAAGTTTTTTCCCATTGTCAGTTAATTCAGTGAGTTTGTTACAATATTGTAGAAAGCACAGTAGTTAACATAGTAAGTGGTTTTATAGGTGACTGAGAACATTTCTTGTTTTTTATATTTTTTCTCACAAATGGTGATGTCATCATTTTGAATTATGGTAAAGTCATGTCTGTGATGAACTGAACTAACTTAGAAGTGTTGCTATTTCTTGTTATGTAACTTGAAATAAAAGTAGAATTTAGAGAAGATTTCTCTTTCCTCTTTGAAATACCACTCTTTCCAGCTGTGCTTTGGTGCAGTCCACATTCTCTGCATACCCTTTGGACTGTCTGGACTTTTTATTGATGTTTTATTTCCTAAATAAGGTAAAGAATAAATAAAGGTTTCCTAAGGAATCTGTCTCATGTTGCTGCTCTGTGAGAGCCCATCTCAGCTTTACCTGATTGTTGACTATAGGAAGGACAATCCAGAGTCAAAAAAAAGTACCCCAAATCTCAAGATATCAAGTCTGTTCTCTCCCTATTTAGAATAGATAAGATCTCAGAATAGAAAGCAAAATTAATTATGGCCATGAGGCCAGCAGTTAAATATTATGATTAAGGTACTAATGTGCATAATTAATAATGTAGACAATTAAAAATTCTACAGAGGAAAGGTCAGTTTAGAATCGGTTATAATTCAAGTTGGGGTTTTTTGGTGTTTTTTTTTTTTTTTTTTGGTTTACAAAAAGAACAGACTAGTGTCTATAAATGTTGAATTGATTCTAAACAGTTTAACATGATATTACAGAAGCTTTACAATATTTTATGTTTGCCTAACATTGTCATCTACACAGTGACTCTGGGAAGGGAGCATGTTTTCATCTCTCTTTTTATAAATGAGGAATCTAAGAGCCTTGGAGGTTGTATGACTGAACTAGTTGTGTCACACTGTTCACTAGCAAAGCTGGGAGTCGCTTCTGTTTCCTAGTCTAGTGCAAGTGAAAGCTGCTCAGTTGTGTCCGACTCTTTACGGCCCCATGGACTATACAGTCCATGGGATTCTCCAGGCCAGAACACAGGAGTGGGTAGCCTTTCCCTTCTCCAGGGGATCTTCCCAATCCAGGGATTGAACCCTGGTCTCTCGCATTGCAGGCGGATTCTTTACCAGCTGAGCCACCAGGGGAGCCCAAGAATACTGGAGTGGGTAGTCGTTCCCAACCCAGGGATCGAACTGGGCAGATTCTTTACCAACTGAGCTATCAGGGAAGCCCTCCTAGTCTAGTAATCAGATTTAAATCTAGATTTTTTGATTCATGGTCTAGGAATCTGCCTCCACACTACAGCACCTTCCCAAGTCCAGGGAACAGAACTCATTTATTCAGCAGGCATGTGTTCAATGCCCGTTCCAGGTACTGTTCTACTCCTGGGTCGGGAAGATCCCCTGAAGAAGGGAAAGGCTACCCACTCCAGTATTCTGGCCTGGAGAATTCCATGGACTGTGTAGTCCATGGGATTGCAAAGAGTCAGACATGACTGAGTGACTTTCACTTTCAACATAGAAAAAGCCCTGTAAACATGGATTTTCTATTTTAATTTTAGGTCACATATGACAACTTCTTAGGAGAAAAGTTAAACAAGACAGGGTTGCTGGAGTGGGCATCACTTTTAAATAGAGTGGTTCAGAGGAGGCATCAGTGAGGTGATTTCTGAGCAGGAATCTGAGGAGAGGCAGTGAGCCAGGGGGTTAACTGGGGGAAAGGGATTGAAGCCCAGAGTGTAACTTACAAGGCTCTTGAGCAGAAGTATGTTTGGGATGTTTGAGGAACACTGAAGCTACAGCAGAGTGGGCAAGGGGCTCCCATGATAGGAAGTGAGGTCAAACTGGGGGTAGGGTCACACCACATGGACTCTCAGAGACTACTGTAAGGCCTTTGGTTTCTAGTTTAAGGAGAATGACAAGATTTTGGCCTGACAAAGGATTCTACTGGCTACTGAGTTGAGAACGGTCAGGGGTAGAAACAGGGAGGCCAATGAGAAAAGCATTGTGATAATTTGGACAGAGGTGATGGTGGCTTTGGATGAGGCCATGGAGGCAGAAGTGATAAGAAGTGGTAGATTTTGGTGGCATTTTTAAGGCAGAACCAAGGAGACATGATGATGGATTGGTTGTGGGTGGGAGTCAATAATGACTCCAAGGTTTTGGGCCTGAGCCAGTTGAAGTGCAGACTGTCCATTTACTGAGCTGGGGCACCTGGAGGAGGAGCAGGTTGTTGAGGGGTAGAAGTTCATTTATAGGCACGTTTAAGACACTTGACAGATGTCTAACTGGAGATATCCTCTAGGTAGCTGAATATACGAATCTGTAGTCGGGAGATTCCCACAGACTAAAGGGCTAGATTAGGGTGGTGTCAGCATGTCATAGTATTTAAAGCCAAGGGATGAGGTAAGGTCACCTAGGGAATGAGCATAAATAAAACCCTCTGTGAGTTCTACGGATTGATCACACCAAAGTTTAGATGAGGTAAGCAGGAACCGATAAGAGCCCAAGTGGATAGCAGAGAGGAAGGCAGAGAGCTGATGTAGTATTCTGGAAGCCAAGTGCAGAAAGCGTTTCAAGAAGGAAGAAGTGATTGGCTGCCGAATGCGGCAAACAACAAAGAAGCAACCATTGGATTTGGTGTCATGAAATGAATTCAAGAGAAAGAGGAGAACTTGGAGACGGCAAATATACAGGCAATTTTTAAGAGTAATTTTGTTGTTAAAGTAGAGACACAGCTGGCAGAAGAGCCTGGGTGGAACAGCGTTGCTAGTTTTTGTCTTAAGATGAGAGAAATTACGTCAGTTTGTGTACTAATGGAATTATCTGAGAGAGAGAGAAATTGATGCAGGAGAGAAAGTGGGAGAATTGGTGAAGCTGTGTCCCTGAGATAGGAGGGGACTGAGCCCAACTCACTGGTTGAGGATGAGGATGCTTAGACCGGAGCACAGACCCGTCTTTCCTACAAGAGCGCAAGCAAGCATGTGGGCACAGATGCTGGTTGGCGGGAAATGTGGTGGTAGAAATTGTCTACCGATGGTTTTCATTTCCTTAGTGAACTAGGAAAGAAATCATCTGCTGAGGATAGGAAGGGAAGTGTTGAGGACTTAAGAAGAAGTGAACTGAGTGTGAGAGATGAATGGACCAGAGAAATAGCAGTGTGACTGCTGGGCACAGAAAGTACCCACTTGAAGTGAAATTGGCAAGATTGTGTGTTTACACATAGTGTTCAGCAACAGGGGTGGAGGCATGGGGGGAGCAGAAGGGTGACTAATCAAGTTGAGAATTTCTGATGATCGTGTGGTGAAGGGGGAGCGGAAAGGAATGATTATAAAGATAAATCAGGAATTGAAACTGGAAAAGAGGGAAGTTACGAATGGGGAGGGTAGAGAGTCAAGTGAGGTAAAAAAAATCAGTGGATTACAAATCCTAATGCGGTTGGAAAATACTGGAAGTGGCATTCTTGCCATAAGAAGTGTAAGAGAGAACGTGTGCTGGGAAGGTGAAATGCTAACATAGAGACCATGGGGGAGATGCAGTTGTTGGTGATGCCGAGGCCAGAGAGGACCGCAAAGGTAGTGTCTGAGGCCGAGTGAAAAGATCATTTAGTCCTGAAGACAGGTTATGGTGGAAAGGCAGTGACTGTCAGAAGCATGCAGAGATCCGAGGCTGTTCTTGCACTTGCCCTGAGTCCTTCAGAGTGAGGACCCAGACCCTGGGCTGCAGAGCCGCTGAAACTTGCAACTGGAATGCATCCATCGGTTACTGGACTTTATTGCCTGATCTTCAGCTGTGATTAATCTAACCAGACTGCTCCTTTTTTCAGCTAGTTTTCCATTCGGTTCATAAAACTGCCCTGGAAGACACAGTTAGGTCTAGTGCACATGTGAACAGAGAGAACGCCCCTCTCTCTTGGCAGGCAGGCAGATGGGAAGAAACCGAGAGTTAATAGTTATTATTAAAATATTAATAGGCTTGGTTCCTTCTTCTGCTGCATGCTAAATATAATATATGATTGGTTTTTTCCTTTACCATCATTGAAATTTTAAATAGTAGAAAAATGTATGAAGTAAAATAGAGAGTTTCCTTCTCATTTCTATACTTCTAGCAAGTTGTGGGTTGTTTTTGAACATCATTCCAGGTCTCTCTGTCCTTGTTTTTCTGCCTGTACTTATATATTTGTGTGGGGTTTGTATACACATGTCTGTGCAGATGTATATTTACATCACAGGAAAAAGCAGAAGTATTCTTTATGCAAAGTAACTTTTCCTACTCAAACTTTTTCTACTTCCTGTGCCCATATATACCAACCTAATTACTTTTCTTTAGGACAGCTACATAGCAGTACACAGTATAGAAATAGTACAATTTGAAAATTATGCCAAAAAAATCATGCCCTTGTTGATTGGACACTTAGGTTTTCTTTATTTTCTGCTATTATAAATGATGCTAAATATATGTGTATTCTGTATTACTCTTCCTGCATACTTGTACGTTGCTGTGATATGAATTGTCCTGACATGGAATTACAAAAGGAAAGACAGTATGTTTTACCATGTGTCACAGTTTCTGTTTCTGAGACAGCTTCAGAACATGCTGGTTAGCATGCACAGTGCATGGCCTCCACTCTGCCTCTGGAAGCTGACTGTGGAGGGACCCCTCCTTTCTGGAGGAGGCCACAGACTTGGCCTCCACTCGACTGGAGAAGATCCAATAGTGCATGAGCCAGCCACTGTGATGCCCTTCCTCTTTGACCTGTAAGAAGCAAGAGTCAGCCCATGAAGTTACCTGTAGAAGAAAAAAGAAAAATCTAATCTCTATCGCAAAATCGTCCTCCAGAAAGATGGCCCCCGTTCATTATGACTGAGGGCATCTCTTCCCACCTCATTCATACTGGTTGTTTCTCTTCCCGCCCTCTCCAGTTTAGCCAATCTGATAAGACCATTAGGAGAAAATATTTTAACCAGGCAATTCTGTAATAATTGGGGGAGTAACTGAAGTTGGGAAATCAGAAAAATAGCGAGATAGTTTTATACCTATTCCTTATGTAAAGTATGGAATATTAATGCTTCTCCAAATTCTGAGACTTTGCTAAAACAAAGCAGGCCTTAGCCAACACCTTAAATAGGAAAGTGGACAGAGGCAGGGCTGGAGATTAATAGAAGTCATAGAAATAAAAGGACAGAACTGATTTCTTTTGTTTCTGAAAATGTTTCCAAATCTGTTTTTTAAATAAGTTTGCAAAGATTTCAAGTCTGCTGGTAAACCCTGATAAAGAATTGATTTCAGATTTTATCTAAGTTGAATTCTGAGTTTCTGGTGACTAAATTGGAAAGAAATTTTGTATCAGTAATCAGGTTTCCAGATCTTTAAACTTTGACCTTTTTTTGAAAGGAGAGACCTGTAATAGTACATATTGTAGATTATGTACTGCTTTTTCAGATTCCCGTTGCTTATTCTATGGGCTGCCTGCGTGGGTTAGTGGTAAAGAATCAGCCTGCCAATGCAGGAGCAGGAGATGCAGGTTCAATCCCTGGGTCAGGAAGACCCCCTAATGGCAACCTACTCCAATAATCTTGCTGAGATAGTCCTATGGACAGAGAATCCTGGTGGGCTACAGTCCATGGGATCACAAAGAGTCAGACACAACTGAGCGTGCACGCATGCTTATTCTATATGGAATCTTACATTTATGATCTTGTAGTAAAAGTTATTTCTTGTTGATGACTGATAGCTTTCTGATACTTTTTCAGAGAAACATTTAAGCTTTCAGTATGAAACTAGAAGAGCCAAGTATAATTGTTTTTCTTTTATTTAACTAAGAAAATATATTTTAGAGTGTGACTTTTATGGATATGATGAGGATATACCTAGGATGAAGGGTATGTACAGACTCTGAATATATGTATGAGTGTGTATGTGTTTTGGTTACCTTTATTTTGAATACGTATTTGTCAGCAAAATAATTACATAGCCTTAAGTGGTTTATGGTTGGGTTTTCATGTAAGTGCATATCTGTTTAAAACTCAAAACAGTCTTGTAATATGCACTTAAATGTCTTTGAGGCTCAGTTTATGTCTTTATGGAGAAGATGATAAAAAAGTAACAGATGGCCAACAAGGATATTAAGTTGACAGGGAAGCAACTGAATTTAGTTACTTTTGTTGCAGAATTTAAGAAATTTTAATCAGTGTAAATTCAATTCAAGAAAATCTTGGGAGTATGTTTCCTCTGAAGTGTGTTTGTTTTGTTTTTCTAGGTGGCAGGCGGTGGGGTGGGTGGGGTGGGGGGGGCAGGTGGGGGGGGCTTGCTGGAAAGGAAGGAGGGAGGGAGAGAGAGAGGGAAGAGGAATAAAATAGGTTTGAACCCATGTTTATGGTTCCAGAGTCAGTGCTATTTCTACTTCTCCAAGAGTCTATTTTCTGTTGACCTTTATTAGATGAAATTCTTGATACTCAGGAAGTTTTGCTAACCTTAGATCCTAAATATGCTTCTGACTGGATTATGCGTGTTTGAACATGTAAATTAAGTTTAACCTTTTACTTAATGTTCCCTACTGTATAGGGAGAACTTTGAAGCAAGGATCAGAAATCAAATGACATTAATGCTTCCTAATTAGAGAAATCTCTATTCAGTGCTAACTAAAAATATATTGGCTGGACTTCTGGTCAGCTAGGCTTAATTCTCAGCACTAAATTCCTGAACACTATGGGTAAAACACTTTGTTCAGTTTAGAAGTAACTAGGTTACTATGAGGGGGGGTGGGGAAAGCAGTTAAGAAAATAAAAATCATTTAAAACTATCTCATTGTTAAAAAATACGGTTAACATGAAATAAAGAAGAATGGTCATCTCTGATGTGTCTGGAGGCAGGATGATCATATTTTAGTATGTTCTTCCTATTGCTTGCTGCTATGGGCTATTAAAAATAAGTGTTTCTGGAAATCTCAGTACTGAAGATAGGTAAATGGGAACACTTATACTGCCTTTTTTCCATAAATACTAGGTAACTTTAAAAGAGCGATGAGAAAATTATACCACTTGTGCACAGCACCACATTGTTTTCTCAAAAGTAAAGAACTTTTTAGTATAGTCACATTATGTGCAATTCAACTCAAGATTTGACTCTGCTGTTTTATTTAATCCATATAAAATAGATGCAGGGACTTCCCTGGTGGTCCGGTGGCTAAGACTCAGCACTCCCAATGCAAAGGGCTCAGATTTGGCCCCGGGTACTCTTGCCTGAAAAATCCCATTGACGGAGGAGCCTGGTAGGCTACAGTCCATGGGGTCGCTAAGAGTCGGACACGACTGAGCGACTTACTTTCACTTTTCCCTTTCATGCACTGGAGAAGGAAATGGCAACCCACTCCAGTATTCTTGCCTGGAGAATCCTAGCGACGGTGGAGCCTGGTGGGCTGCCGTCTATGGGATTGCACAGAGTCGGACACGACTGAAGTGACTTAGCAGCAGCAGCAGCAGGGAGCTAGACCCCACATGCCACAACTAAGAGTTCACATGCTGCAATTGAAAGATCCTGCGTGTTGCAGCTAGAACCTAGGGTGCCCAAAGAAGTTACATATATATATATATATATATACTATATATATATATATATATATATTAGATGCATCTGCTCAAAAACTTTACTTATAGACTTATACTAGTAAGACAAAATGGAGGGGTGGAGGTCACAGCAGAGGTTGACTCTAAGTGGTCAGAAGAGAACTTTTTAGGGTGATGTTTTAAAATGATTGTAGTAATGGTTGCACAACTCTGTCAATTTACTAAAAATCATTGAATTGTATACTTCAAACAGGTAATTTTATGGCCTGTAAATTATACTTTGTTAAAGCTGTTAATGTTTTTTAATGAAATGGAAAGTACATGACAGACAGGCCCTGGAAGACAGAAAATCTAAAAGAAAATTTATTATTGATGAAGCTGAGAAATTTGTTAAAGATCTACCCTCCCTTCTCTCTTCAAGTTTACAAGGCAAATCTGTCACACCTTAAGGAACAAATCATCCCAATATGATTTTGAGCTGTTGTTTAGAAGATAGAAAATGAAGAGAAGTTTTCATTTACCTTTTTATGAAGGGAAAATAACATTGATATTGAAACAACAAAAAGATATTTCTCCTAAAAGAAAACCAAAGATCAATTTTGCTGTGAATATTGAAACAAAAATCTTTGGAAGAAAAATTATAGAATAGAAATCAGTATCGCATTTGAAAAATAACATACAAAACAGCAGTGTAGGATGGTCCTGAGTAGTTTGGGTTCTAGAAGTGGGCAGGCTTGGAATCTCAGTACCAGGACCCAGCTCTGTGGCCTCAGCAATTCTGCTCAACCTCTTTCTTTTCTTGTCAACAAAGTGGGACCAGTAAATAAGAGAACTTACTTCATAGGGTTCTTGTGAAGGCTGAGTGAGTAAAGCACTTAGGAAAGTGTCTGACACCCAGTAAATGTTGGATATGACAATAACTGCATGGCTTATAAAATCTTGAATGTGTCAGAATTTGTTATTCCTCTATTGTTGACCATTAGATTTGCTGTTATAAAGAAGAGTGCAATAATACATATCTTCATATGGAAATTTCTCACACTTTTCTATCCCTGAACATAGAATTTTAGGAGTAGATTTTAGAGAAAGAAATCATAAACTTAAAAAAAAGTGTTTATTGAAGTATAGTTGACTTATGTTGATTTCTGCTGTATATCAAAGTAATTCAGTTATATATACATATATTTTTCATATTTTCTGTCATGGTTTATCACAGGATACTTCCCTGTGCTATATAATAGGACCTTGCTGTTTATCCCTCTTATATATACTAGTGGCTCAGGTGGTAAACAATCTGCTTGCAATGCGGGAGACCTGAGTTAGATCCCTGGGTCGGGAAGATCCCCTGGAGGAGGACATGACAACCCACTCCAGTATTCTTGCTTGGAGAATCCCCATGGACAGAGGAGCCTGGCGGGCTGCAGTCCACGGGGTCACAAAGAGTCGGACATGACCGAGCGACTGAGCACAAGCACAGTCCCAGACTCCCAGCCCTTCCCTCCCTCAGCCCCCTCCCCCTTGACCACCACAAGCCTGTTCTCCATGTCTGTGAGTCTGTTTCTGTTTTGTAGATAAGTTCATTCATGTTGTATTTTAGATTCCACATGTAGGTGGTATCATATGGTATTTGTCTTTCTGTTTCTGACTTACTTCACTTAATATGATAATCTCTAGGTCCATCCATGTTGCTGCAAATTGCATTACTTCATTTTTTTTTTTTTTTTATGGAAAAAGCCATAAACTTTTTAAAGGCCCATATTGCTTTCCAGAAAGACCATACCCCTTCCTAGAGATGATGGTAAGAGTGTCTGTATTGACATTACTCCCACTAGAATTGAACATCATCATTGCAAAGAAAATCGGAGGTAATTTGATAAGTCCCAAATAGAATGTAATAATGTATATCCTTCATTTACTGAGAGCATACAACACAACCTTAACTCAACCATTGTCCCATTTGAGTTCAGTTCAGTCGCTCAGTCATGTCTGACTCTTTGTGACCCCATGGACTGCAGCACGCCAGGCTTCCCTGTCCATCACCAACTCCCAGAGCTTGCTCAAACTCATGTCCATCAAGTTGGTGATGTCCCCCTACTATCTCATCCTCTGTTGTCCCCTTTCCCAGCATCAGGGTCTTTTCCAAGGTCTTTTCTTCACATCAGGTGGCTGAAGTATTGGAGTTTCAGCTTTACCATCAGTCCTTCCAATGGATATTCAGGATTGATTTCCTTTAGGATGAACTAGTTTGATCTCCTTGCAGTCCAAGGGACTCTCAAGAATCTTCTGCAACACCACAGTTCAAAAGCATCAATTCTTCAGCCCTCAGCTTTCTTTATAGTCCAACTCTCACATCCATACATGACTACTGGAAAAACCATAGCCTTGACTAGACAGACCTTTGTTGGCAAAGTAATGTCTCGGCTTTTTAATATGCTGTCTAGGTTGGTCATAGCTGTTCTTCCAAGGAGCAAGCGTCTTTTAATTTCATGGCTGCAGTCACCATCTGCAGTGTATTTGGAGCCCAAAGAAATAAAGTCAGCCACTGTTTCCCATCTATTTGCCATGAAGTGATGGGACCAGATGCTATGATCTTAGTTTTCTGAACGTTGAGCTTTAAGCCAACTTTTTCACTCTCTTCTTTCACTTTCATCAAGAGGCTCTTTAGTTCTTCGCTTTTTGCCATAAGGGTTGTGTCATCTGCATATCTGAGGTTATTCATATTTTTCCCGGCAGTCTTGATTCCAGCTTGTGCTAGAATCAGCCCAGCATTTCGCATGATGTACTCTGCATATAAGTTATATAAGCAGGGTAACAATATACAGCCTTGACGTACTCCTTTCCCAATTTGGAACCAGTCTGTTGTTCCATGTCTGGTTCTACTTGTTGCTTCTTGACCTGCATACGGATTTCTCAGGAGGCAAGTAAGGTGGTCTGGTATTCCCATCTCTTTCAGAATTTTCCAGTTTGTTGTGATCCACACAGTCAAAGGCTTTGGCACAGCCAATAAAGCATAAGCAGATGTTTTTCTGGAACTCTCTTGCTTTTTCTATGATCCATTGGACGTTGGCAGTTTGATCTCTGGTTACTCTGACTTTTCTAAATCCAGGTTGAACATCTGGAAGTTCACGGTTCATGTATTGTGGAAGCCTGGCTTGGAGAATTTTGAACATTACTTTACTAGTGTGTGAGATGAGTGCAATTGTGCAGTAGTTTGAACATTCTTTGGCATTGCCTTTCTTTGGGATTGGAAGGAAAACTGACCTTTTCCAGTCCTGTGGCCGCTGCTGAGTTTTCCAAATTTGCTGGCATATTGAGTGTAGCACTTTCACAGCATCATCTTTCAGGATCTGAAATAGCTCAACTGGAATTCCATCACCTCCACTAGCTTTGTTCTTCGTGATTCTTACCAAGGCCCACTTGACTTTGCATTCCAAGATGTTTGGCTCTAGGTGAGTGATCACACCATCGTGATTATCTGGGTCGTGAAGATCTTTTTTGTACAGTTCTTCTGTGTATTCTTGCCACCTCTTCTTCATATCTTCTGCTTCTGCTAGGTCCATACCATTTCTGTCCTTTATCGAGCCCATATTTGCATGAAATGTTCCCTTGGTATCTCTAATTTTCTTGAAGAGATCTCTAGTCTTTCCCATTCTGTTGTTTGCCTCTGTTTCTTTGCATTGATCACTGAGGAAGGCTTTCTTATCTCTCCTTGCTATTCTTTGGAACTCTGCATTCAAATGGGTATCTCTTTCCTTTTCTCCTTTGCTTTTAGCTTCTCATCTTTTCACAGCTATTTGTAGAGCCTCCTCAGACAACCATTTTGACTCCTTGCATTTCTTTTTCTTGGGGATGGTCTTAATCACTGCCTCCTGTCACAAACCTACGTCCAAAATTCTTCAGACACTCTATCATGTCTAGTCCCTTGAATCTGTTTGTCACTTCCACTGTATAATCCTAAGGGATTTGATTTAGCTCACCTCATGAACTCCTTACTGCAAAATTCAGACTTAAATTGAAGAAAGTAGGGAAAACCACTGGACCATTCAGGTGTGGCCTAAATTAAATCCCAAAATCAAAACATTGTCCCAAAACACTGGAAACCCTGAAATATAGAAATATTGTTAGTGCTCCTGGATTTGAGTTTTTATTTTTATATTCAAATTGTATATGATGTTAGAATATTTACCTTTTGTAGCTTTGCTTTAGCAACTTAATCTGATGGAGAAATTTTGCTAAAAACATTACTTAAAAATAATCTACCAAAACAATTGCCACCAGGGAAAAAATTTTTATTTTCAGCTTTATTTTATTTATTTATTTTGCCTCTCAAGTCTGTTCTAAAGTCATGTGTCTCCCCAATACTTCTCTATATTGTTCTTTCTCCAGGTAACCTCATTCTAATCTTTCAAATAATTTTTGTTTTGGTCATGCCCCCACATGACATGCAGGATCTTAGTTCCCCAGCCAGGGTTTGAACCTGTGCCCCATGCAATGGAATTGCACAGTCTTAACCACTGGACTGCCAGAGACATCTCCCAGTCTCTTTGGGAGCTGAGAATGGGTCAGGTCTCAGAGAAAGAGTCGTAAGCCTGCATTGGGCCAATGTAAATCCATCCATTTAAATCCAAATTTAGATAACTTTTCAACAAGAGCAAACCAGGAATGTTTATGGTCATTTACAGGGAACAGGTATGTCTGTCCCTGGACTGTCTGGCAGAGCCTTGGGTACAGTCACCACTAAAAGCTGGGAGGGTGAAAGGAATCCATCTCTGTCCTAGATTTGTTCTCCTACAGGCTTGACACTGCAGAGGGAGGAGTCCCTTTTCCTGGAGTAGAACTTTCATCTGAAATCTTGCCATATAGCGATGTCCCCTTCGTCTTTCCCTAAGAAACAAATTAACAGGGAACTGTGTCTTGTTACACTTTTTGCTCAAGACTTGAATGAATATATTAGTTTTAAGACTTTAAATCCGAAAGGTCAGCAGTGATAAAGTTCCTTAGCAGTTTAATTATTCTTGTATATATTTTAATTCTGTTTAACAGAGATTGCTCCTGTTGGTATCTTGTTTGTTATAATTATGTTTTAGAGACAGACACACCCATTGACACTTGGTTAACATTTCAATCCAATATTGAAAATGTTCTCTGTACAGATTATTTTAAATTGGATAGTACAATTGAGAGACAGTTCTGATGTGCATTTACATCTCAGGCTCTTCCAGAATGTCCATTTCACTTGACATATGTATCTTATGGCCTCTGACTATAACACAGTGTAGTTAGACCTTTTAAAAACAAACCTTACATTTATGTTTAAATTTTAGTTTTAATCTCCTTTTTTCTTATTGTTTCCTTTTAATTCTTTTAGTTGAAGTATAGTTGACATGCAACATCATATTAGTTTCAGGTGTACAACATAGTGATTCAACATTTAAATACATTACGAATTGATCATTACAAGTCTAATAATCTGTTACCATACAGAGTTATCACAGTATATTGACTGTATTCCCTATGCTATACATTACATCCCTGTGACTTATTTACTTTATAATTGAAAGTTTGTACCACTTAATCATCTGGCCTATTTCATCACCAACCCCTTATTGTTTTTTTCTTTAAGATAATTCTGAGAAAAAGCCATTTCTGCAATCTTCAGATACAGAGAGAAACAGTATAGAATCAAGTATTAGCATCCTCACCCACCTGCCGATGCAGGAGACACAAGAGACACAGGTTCGATCTTTGGGTTGAGACTATCTCCTGGAGAAGGAAATGGCAACCCCAATCCAGTATTCTTGCCTGGGAAATTCCATGGACAGAGAGCCTGGTGGGCTACAGTCCCATGGGGTTGCAAAAGTCGGACGTGACTGAACACACACACACACACACATCCTCCTTTCTTAACCTGATTGCAAATTCTATTTTCCTTAGGTTAATTTGGATGTTGAGCTTTCCCCCATGCCCTATTAAGGTTTTAAACAATTTCTCTAAAATTTAAAGGTGTGATTCCACCAGAATCATATATTGGGGTGTCTTTCAACTCGAGAGAATCCTTGAGCATTTTCTTTTTCTCAAGGTGTGAAACGATTCTGTGGCTTCACAGTGAGATGTCCCGGTCTCATTTACTGTAGACTCTTAAAGGTAAAATCAACTTTTGTTTCCTTATTATTAAATTTAGGAGCTAGTAGCTATTTCAGTAACCCACAAAAATCACTTAGCCTCCCTTCCAACCAGTGTCTGCTAATGTCTTGAAGATATGTATGTAACACTTTGGAGTTTAAATTCCACAATGCAGCTTGAAAATCTGTTGAGTTTTTCACTTTTTGAAGAGGAAGTATTTGGAAATATACTTCCTGTTCGGTTCTTCTTACAAGGATTTGAAAATCTGTTTATGGTTTGTCTCCTTTTTAACAGTGAATCTCAAACCATGTTACTCGGTCTTCTCTAAGTTTATATGAAAGAATAACAGTTTTCCTCAATACTCAGGGAAAGAGTAATAAATTAAGAGTTTTTGAATATTCAGTTTTTCTCCAACAGTCGTGATGCATTAACTTAGGAAATAGCTTTGGAAACACATGGTATAGATCTAATATCTCATGCTTTCTTTTGGTCTTTAAAATGATAACAATATTGACTACCATATGTTAATCTCATATCCACTTATGACTTAATTTCTGCCAGTAGGCAACATGGTATGAATGCTTAAAACATTTAAGAACTTCATGTTGTCAGTGACATCCTTACTAGAGATGGGAATCATTTCAGTTACCCCATATACAGTTTGACCCCCACATCTTAATGGTGTTTTTGGAGAGAAACAGAAAGCAAGAGACATTTCTTTTTCCCTTTTATAGTGTACAGGCTTACATTTTTATTTCCTATAATAATACTTTTTATTTGATCATAACAGAGTACTCTCAATTTACATATTAAGTGATTTTTCTTACAAATATTTGGATGCAAATTTCTAAGGAAATGCACAGATTCTTGATTGCAGCATTATTTGCTCTTGGCATCATACAGTTTGAGGAGAGAGAACCAGTGAGAAGTCTTTCATCTATACAACGCTGTTTGTGTCTAGGGAAAAGGAGGAAAAGTTTGAAGCTATTCTGTTCTCTCTAAATCCTTTTACAATTTATCTAATAGTCAGAATTATTCTTATGGAATTATCAGAGTGTCTTTCACCTGGAGTTATTATTGGAAATTTATTTTGCTTATTCTTTTTTCCCCCCTTGATTCCTTCATTTTAATTAGTTGTACTACTGTCAAAGCCAAATCTATGTCTAGGAGACTTTCTTACACCTTTTTATTGAAAGATCACTTATCTTTTTTATTTCCCATGTATCATATTTAGAGAGTAAGAATCTTATGGCCCTAGTTAAATACAACCCCCATTATTATGGAAGCTACCATACCAGAGGCTTTATGTCTTAGAATATTAACATTAATTTCCCAATCAGCTGTCACCCAAGGGTTTAAAGAACCATTTAAAGTCATTTAAACCCTATCCTTATAAATACAGCTTCCCCTTTCTATTCCATTATAGTTTTTTTTTCTTTTTACAACCAAAATTCTGACTTGTTCATAGAAATGTGATGTTTTTAGTCTCTTTCACTATTTTAAAAGATCAGAAATGTGCTGTTGTGAAAAGCCATCTTGAGCATGAGATTGGAGTCAGATTAAGCTGAGTTCCACTCTCAGTTCCACCCTTTGCTGATTCTGTGACCCTGGGCAATTTATTTGTTGTTTAGTCGCTAAGTCGTTTCCAACTCTTTGCAACCCCATGGAGCCTGTCAGGGTCCTCTGTCCATGGGATTTCCCAGGCAAGAATACTGGAGTGGTTTGCCATTTCCTTCTCTAGGGGATCTTCCCAACCCGGGGACCAAACTGGTATCTCCTGCTTTGCCAGGTGGATTCTTTACCACTGAGCCACCTGGGAAGCCCCAGGCAAGTTACTTACCCTCTGAGAACTTCAATTTCCACATTTTCAAATGATAATAATTACTGGGCTGTGAGGGTTAGGGTTGATGCATGTGGCGCACTGAATGGAAGTAAGTGCAGCTCAGATTATTACCAGTTCTCTCCCATTTTGCATAGATCTGGTTGTTCAGGCCAGTATGTGAACTTTACAAATATTTTTCTTAAAGAACCAGAAATCCAATTATCTGCAGTATTTTAAATTGGAAATCTGAGCTTTTAAAACATGAATATTCAGAGTCCTAATTCATGTAGTCTTGAAAGTGAAAGTGAAGTCACTCAGTCGTGTTTGACTCTTTGCAACCCCATGTACTGTAGCCTACCAGGCTCCTCCGTCCGTAGGATTTTCCAGGCAAGAGTACTGGAGTGGGTTGCCATTTCCTTCTCCAGGGGATCTTCCCAACGCAGGGTTCGAACCTGGGTCTCCTGCGTTGCAGGCAGACGCTTTACTGTCTCAGCCACCAGGGAAGGCTTACTCTTCCATAAATATTAAAATAGAAACCTGTCATTCACCCATTTAATCAGGGCTATTATTTTTAGCAGCTTTTTTTTTTTGGTAAAAACTTTATTAGATATAATTCACATATCATATAATTCATCTGTTTATACAGCGTAGTAGTTTTTAGTATATTCACAGTATTGTGCAACCATCACCATAATATGTTTTGGAGCATTTCATCTCTCCAAGAAAAAATCCTGAACCCTTTCACCCTGACCTCTCATCCTCCCCAGCCCTAGGAAACCACAAATTTACACCCTGTCTTTCTATAGATTGCCTATTCTAAACATCCCATGTGAATGGAATCATTGAATATGTGATCTTTTTGTGACTAAGCTTCTTTTGCTTAACATGGTGTTTTCAAGGTCCATCCATGTGTAGCATACATCAGTGCTTCATTCCTTGTTATTGCTGAATAATATTACATTGTGTGGCTGTATCACATGTTACTTATCCATTCATCAATTGATGGGTTTGGGGGTTATTTCTACTTTTTGACTATTATGAATAATAGCATTATAAAAATTTTTGAACAAGTGTCTGTGTGGATGTATGTTTGCACTTTTCTTGGGTTATCACCTTAGGGTGGGATTTCTGGGTCGTATGGTAACTTTGGGCTGTTTTCAAAGAAGCTGTACCATTTTACGTTCACACCAGCAATGCATGAGGATTCCATTTTCTCCACATCTTTTTCCACACTTACTATTACCTGCTTTTTCAATTATAGCCATCCTAGTGAGCGTCAAATGGTATTTTATTGTAGAGTCTTAGTTGCTTCTTAAAGTTAAGTATATGACTCATGCTTTGGTATTACCTGGTCAATGCTGAGAGTGATGCACTGGGGAAGTTAAGCCTTATATTGCAGAATCTTCTTTGCTTTTTGAATACCTGGTGAACAGAACTTCCCTAGACTCTTTTTTTTGTTCCTATGATTTCTGTTTCATCTTCTGATTTGCAGTTTTCTGTTTCTAGCCCTTCTGTTGGGTTTATGAGCTCTCCTCTGGCCACCTCTCTATATAGATATTATAGCAGAGTGAAGAGAGCCATTACAACCTTTTCTTTTTGCCTTTCCTTCATCCTTCTTGAGAGATTTTCTCCAAACAGAATAGTAGAGCATGTTTCTAAAATAGTTCTATTTCTGGACATTTATATACTAAGTTCTCTGGATAGAGTATTTCTTGTTCATAACTTTTCATCTGTCATTTCCTGAGTGTGTTGTCCCTTCTAGTCTCTCTATAGTCTTCTCCTGAAACACTAATTTTAGGAATGACGTGCACCTCCTAAATCTATTCTGCATTGCTGTTAATTTTTATCTTCATCTCTGTGTTTTTAAAAATTTTGTCAACTTATTTTTTAGATTACAAATCCAGTTTCAGCAGTGTCTGTTCTGTTTTTTTATGGATTACCCATTTAATCTTTTATATTTATATTCATATTTAATTTCCAAGAACTGTTTCTTATTCTCCAATTGCTCCTTTTTCATGACAGAATCTTCTTCTTTTGTAAATGTGGCATACTTTTTTATGTGTGAGAATGAAATAGTCCCTTCCATTCCCTAAATTTTCCTTTGATTCAGAAGTGATCGTACATTTTGGTCTTTCTATTTTATATTATTGATTTCCCTAAGATGTTTGCTTATTTTGTAGGTACATGTTTATGAATAAAAGGCTAAATTGACTGGTATACATAGTGGGTTTGTTTCTCCAGAAATGCTTTCCTCTGGATGATATAACTGCCTATGTCAACAGGTATAGTAATGGATGTACCAATAGGTGGACCTTCCAACCCCTTCCCTCCCAAACTGCCAAAATAAGGAAGGGGTTAGATGTATCTGGAGATGGAGTAGTTTACTGTATTTTTCCTCTAGGACCTGTCTTTCTTCTCCATCTCTAAATTTCTGGGACTGAAGTTACCATCAATCATAAATTACCTTAAACTCTAGTCTTTTCCCTCCTAAGCCCCACGTCCTCCACAGGGAATCTTACCAGGCAGATCACCAACTTTGTGTGGACAGCAGTTTTCTGCCTTTAGCTCAAAAGGAAAGCCTTGACTGGCTACTGGATATAAGTGGTTGTCTCCTGACCAGATGATCACTCTGTTTCTTAACCTTAATTTTTAATTGCCTGTGATACATGAGTTAATTCATGAATGTTGCGAACAAACATATTTCACCGTGTGTCGCTGAGTCTGGGTATGGAGTGGTGTGGTGATGATAGGCAAACCCGAGATATCTGAAGGTCTGGTGTGCATAAATGACACAGAAGCCATCCCAGAGCACAGTTTCTGGTTTGTGGCTTATGTATCAGTCTCCTACTGTTCTTCCTCCTCATCCCCCAGTGTTGTGTTTTAACTGTCATTAAGAATGGACTTTGCATTGCAGTAAAAAGGTGGATAATTGTATTTGAAAAGAAAATCAGCCACAATCCAGATTGGTATCCTATAAAAGTATAACACAGTAAGTCTCCTGCATACAGACGCGTTCCATTCTGAGAGTGTGTTCATTAGTCCTGTTTGTTTGTAAGTATCCGACAAAATTAGCCTAGGTACCCACCTAACATAATGGGCTATATCGTACTGTACTGTAATAGGTTTATAATACTTTTCACACAAATAATACATTAAAAACAAACACAAAATATAAAAACCTTTAAAAAATATTTGTTTGCTTTTGGTTGCGCTAGGTCTCCGTGGCTGCACCCAGGCTTTCTCCTGTGGCGGTGGGCGAGGATGCTCTCCCACCTGATGCTCGGGCTTCTCACTGGGGTGGCTTCTCCTGTTGCGGAGCACAGGCTCCAGGCACATGGACTCAGTAGCTGTAGCACTCAGGCTTTAGTTGCTCCATGGCCTGTGGACTCTTCCCACACCAGGGATTGAACCCAGGTCCTCTGCATTGGCAGGCAGATTCTTATTCACTGTACCATCAGGGGAATCCCTAAAACATCTTTAAGGTATACATTATCTTATAGTATAGTAACTTGAAAAGTACAGTGGTACCTGGTACATCACAGCTGCTTTTACGCTTGCTTCCAGACATCCTGGGCTTGAAATAAAGGCCGTGTGCTGCTGTACTCTATCCAGGACTGTACAGTAAAGTACCCAGAAGCACAGCCACCTGTAGAGGATGCGCATATATGACAGTGTACACCAGACACGTGAACGAACTTTCACGATTGCACATGCAAGCACACATTCACACTTGAAAGTTCACAGCTTGAAGGTTCATATGTAGGGGACTTACTATAATTCTCTGCAGTGACTTTATTCTTTTTTTAAAACTTTCACTCTGAGGGTACAGGAATTAACAACAAATGTATTAACGACAGACAGTGTTCCAACAGAATTCACACTTGTCTCACAGTCTGTTCATTTTAAAATGAATTGTCCCTACCATTATGTCCATACTCCGTTGAGCCTATAAATTTAATGTTACTAGCATAAGATTATTGAGAGCACTAGGTAGTGAATAGAAATTATTTGCCCAGCTCAGACATCTTGTTATAAGACACCCAAGTCAAAATCTTCTGTATTCTTAGCAATTTATTAGAGGGTGTTTGTATGTTTTACAGAGCTGAAGAAAACTCCTCGGAAACAGTTGGAAGTAATTTGAGGCCCTGGATTCAGTCTCTGAACAATACACTGTCTGATGCTGAAATATAAGCGTGGCTTGTGGTCAACAGTATTTCTGTACATTTACTCTGTAGTTCATCAAACAAGTGGGACTGCCAGCCTTCTGATGTAGTGGGAAGAGCACGGGCTTTGGGGTTCTTCAAATCCAGGTTGGAAACTCATACTCCTTTTTTGTTTAACTAGCTTCTCTGAGACTGTTTTCTCATTAGTAGTGTGGGAAAGACTTGCATGATGGGAGTTCTGTGAATATTAAGCAAGAATGTATTAAGAATGCCTCTAACATAGTAAACACAGATAAGCACGATGGTGTGATCACTCACCTAGAACCAGATATCCAGGAATGCGAAGTCAAGTGGGCCTTAGGAAGCATCACTACGAACAAAGCTAGTGGAGGTGATGGAATTCCAGTTGAGCTATTGCAAATCCTAAAAGGTGATGCTGTGAAAGTGCTGCACTCAATATGCCAGCAAATTTGGAAAACTCAGCAGTGGCCGCAGGACTGGCAAAGGTCAGTTTTCATTCCAATCCCAAAGAAAGGCAATGCCAAAGAATGCTCAAACTACCACACAATTACACTCATCTCACACGCTAGCAAAGTAATGCTCAAAATTCTCCAAGCCAGGCTTCAGCTGAATACGTTCGCATTCAGCATCTGGAACCATGAACTTCCAGATGTTCAAGCTGGATTTAGAAAAGGCAGAGGAACCAGAGATCAAACTGCCAACATCCACTGGATCATTGAAAAAGTGAGAGAGTTCCAGAAAAATATCTACTTCTGCTTTATTGACTATGCCAAAGCCTTTGACTGTGTGGATCACAATAAACTGTGGAAAACTCTGAAAGAGATGGGAATACCAGACCACCTGACCTGCCTCTTGAGAAATCTTTATGCAGGTCAGGAAGCAACAGTTAGAACTGGACATGGAACAACAGACTGGTTCCAAATTGGGAAAGGAGTACGTCAGGGCTGTATATTGTCACCCTGCTTATCTATGCAGAATACATCATGAGAAATGCTGGACTGGGTGAAGCACAAGCTGGAATCAAGATTGCTGGGAAAAATATCAATAACCTCGGATATGCAGATGACACCACTCTTATGGCAGAAAGTGAAGAAGAACTAAAGAGCCTCTTGATGAAGGTGAAAGAGGAGAGTGAAAAAGTTGGCTTAAAGCTCAACATTCAGAAAACTAAGATCATGGCATCTGGTCCCATCACTTCACGGCAAATAGATGGGGAAATAATGGAAACAGTGAGAGACTTATTTTTTCGGCTCCAAATACACTGCAGATGGTGACTGCAGCCATGAAATTAAAAGACGCTTGCTCCTTGGAAGAAAAGCTATGACCAACCCAGACAGCATATTAAAAAGCAGAGACATTACTTTGCTAACAAAGGTCCGTCTAGACAAAGCTATGGTTTTTCCAGTAGTCATGTATGAATGTGAGAGTTGGACTATGAAGAAAGCTGAGTGCCGAAGAACTGATGCTTTTGAACTGTGGTGTTGGAGAAGACTCTTGGAGAGTCCCTTGGACTGCAAGGAGATCCAACCAGTCAATCCTAAAGGAAGTCAACCCTGAATATTCATTGGAAGGACTGATGCTAAAGCTGAAACTCCAATACTTTGGTCACCTGATACGAAGAACTGACTCATTTGAAAAGACCCTGGTGCTGGGAAAGATTGAAGGCGGGAGAAGAAGGGTATGACACAGAATGAGATGATTGGATGGCCTCACCGACTTGATGGACGTGAGTTTGAGTAAATTCCGGAAGCTGGTGATGGACAGAGAGGCCTGGCATGCTGCAGTCCATGGGGTCATGAAGAGTCAGACACGACTGAGTAACTGAACTGAACTGAGATGAATAACAGCTGTCATTGGTGGTGGTGTTGGCATACTAATAGCCAGTTCTCCAATGGATCTCAGTTGTTTTTGTGACCTGGGACCGACAGAAATGAACCCTTTGTGCAGCTTCCTGTGCTTTTTTGTGATAATTGCATTGCCTCCCCATCCCAACTTAAACAGTGCATTTTTAATCATATGAATATGCTTTTACTAATTCTGCAGTTCTAAAGTAGCACTTCAAAATGCTTTCATTCCAAATCAAAATTATTTGAAGCCTTCCCATGGTAACAGTCTCTTCTCTATGAATTAATAACAGCTGTCGCCTGCTGCCCCCTCTAAAAAGATCATAAAACAACACAAAGCCTGTCCAGTTTGCAGAGGTGTTGGGGAGGTTTCATACCAGTGTATTCAAAGACAGATACTTACGTTTCCCTACCGTGTGTGAGTGGCTCTGCTAGGCGTTACAGGGTATACAAGGCCTTGTCTTGGAGGAATGTAGAGCATGAAGACATAGATAAGGGGCATTTTTTTATTGACTTTATTTTTTTTAAATTGGAGTGTAATTGCTTTGCAATGTTGTGTTAGTTTCTGCTGTACAAGAACATCAATCAGTTTTATGTACACAAGTACCACCTTCCTCCCATCCCATCCCCATCTCATCCCTCTAGGTCATCACAGAGCACCGAGCTGAGCTCCCTATTGTTGCTGTTTAGTCGCTGAGTCGTTGGACTGAGTCGCTAAGTCTGACTCTTGCAAGTCCATGGACTGTAGCCTGCCAGGGGATTTCCCAGGCAAGAATACCGGTGTGCGTAGGGAATTCTCCAGGGAATCTTCCTGACCCAGGGATTGAACCCGCATCTCCTGCATTGCTGGTGTATTTTTTTTTGGGGGGGGGATCTCTGAGCCGCCCCAGAAGCCCTGAGCTCCCTGTGTCATATAGCAGTTTCTCACTGTTTGTTTCACGCATGGTAGTGTGTATATGTCCATGCTACTCTCTCAATTCATGCCTCCCTCTCTTTCCACCGCTGTGTCCACATGTCCATTCTCTACATCTGCATGTCTATTCCTGCTCCGCAAATAGGTTCATCTGTACCATTTTCTAGATTCCACATATATGCCTTAATATATGGTATTTATTTTTCTGACTGCTTCACTCTGTATGTCCATCCACATCTCTACAAATGACCCAATTTTGTTCCTTTTTATGGCTGAGTAATGTTCCCTTGTATGTATGTACCCTATCTTCTGATTAGAATTATAACGTGAGTCAAAATGTTCTAAGTGCCAACAGGTCCAGGGTACTATGTGTGTTGGTGGGAGTGGAGGGGGAGCATTATTTCTGCCTGTGGGAAACATAAGGCTTCAAAGCAGAGATGGCAGGTGCCTCTGGGGCTTCCTCTCACCCAGAGGTCATGTGTGTTGAGAACTGTGAATAGTAAGAACTGATTCACACAGCTGAAGAGCAGAGAAGGCTCCTGGGCATGCTCCTTGTTTGTGTTCTAGCAGCACTTTGGAGGTGCTGGTGTGGGTGGCAACTTGTTAATGGAATGGAGAGGAAGGAGCCAGGTAGGCTGGAACTTGCAGGAAACCATGTGCTGTTGTGCAGAGAATACGTTCTCTACCCTTCCGTAATGTGATGTTGCAAGGCTTGGATGTGGCCTGACCTTTTCTATATTAAAAGAAAAAAAAAACTTTTTCATCATTTCAGATTAGAGGCCAAGACTCCCCCACTATAGATAAAAATCTGTTTGAAGATTCAGATCAAAAACTCCTCGACTATGTAGGAGGTTCGCCCACCAGAGTGATGTTCCTGGTATTTGGATAGTGTGATCTTCCCTTTGTTTCCTGCTTCCCCAGGTAATGGAGTCTCTTGGTTACAGTGGTTTCTGTAATTTGCTTACTTTGCAGAGTCAGTTCTAGAAAATAAAACCTTGTTGCGACATCTGCAAAATCATCCTGAACTAAAGGAAGGGGAGCAGTGAGAATGGACCTTTTGCCCTTAAAGGAGGGGGTGGTGGGGCGGAACCATCTTTATTTTTACCCTAATAGATGAAAAGGCAGCCTGTGGTTAGAGATGTTACCTATCCTTTGATAACTTGAAATAACACATTTAATCTTTGTTTTCTGGATGCTTGTGAAAAAACCCATACCATCCTAAAATATGGAAGCAGATTTCAATAATTTCAGAAACAGATACAGTATCTGTATTTAATCTATTTAGTTTCTTTCTTTACATCACTCATTCATGCTCCTCAGGAAATTCATGTTAGAATTCTCGAGTCTCAGAAAATGACTTCGAGGGCTTAACACCCTCAAGATGAACTTTAACCGGAAAAGACTTGGAAGGATGGGACGGGTGGTGACCCTTGGCTGGCACAGGTTTTCATCCTGAAGGAACTACCTCTGTCTGCCTCTTAGTTCTTTCTCTCCCTTCTGCTGCTTACTTTTAGGGCTTATTTATCACTTCTGTCAGAGGCTGCAATGGGAAAATGAAAAAAAGTGAAAATCATATTTATTAATTTTTCATAGTAGCCCTTGGTTCAAAAAGAAAGGGGAAGAGAAAGAGACTGGAACTGCTGGATGAGGGAAGACTTGGAAATTATTTATTAGTACATTCCTGCCCTCTTGACCAATAATAGGCCAGCAAAAAATCCTACAGAATTAAAATAACCCATATTGGACAAAGGATGATTACCTTTTGGATAATTCTCCCCACAGTATTATGAACTCTGTGAATATTGTGTGTCCCTCATATTATCATCATAGTAGTGAACATTTATTGAGCATTTATCATGGTCAGCCACCACACTATCCTTTATATGTATCCCTTGATTTAATCCTCATTCAGCATGATGAGATGGGTCCTACTATGGTGATTTTCCCACCTTTTACAGACGTGGATGCTGAGGCTTACAAAGGCTACTACCTTCCTAAGGTCATTCAGGTAATAAACAGTGAAGCGAGAACTCAAAACAAGGCCTGTCTGATCTAGAGTTTCTGCTCTTAACCTCTTTCTAGGTGGTCATCATGAAATAGCAGCTGATTTCCCATCATGGTTGTGACCCATTGGTAGAGACCCAGAGGCACTACATGCACTCACCTTTTTTTTGTGGAACCTTTAATTCTAAAATGCACAAATTAACCCAAACAATGCAAAATCAAAGATGAGTAAGTGATGGGGTTAAAGAAAGGACACATTTAATACAATCTTCAAAGATCAGGGTTTGACCTGTTTGGGTACCATGCCTGGCCCTGTAACAGCTGGAGTTCAGTTCATTAGAGAAGTGCCACCCACATGTCAGATGTGGTGCTGGACACTGAGCTGCAAATACTAGCTTTGTAAAGGAACCTTGAGTTCCCAGGGGAGGGCATGGCAATAAGGAGATACTGGTCATACTAAGGCACCAGCTATCAAGTCTGATTTTGTAAGAGACGTTTCACCCTAAAATTAGTTTGGGAAATGCTAGTTAAACAAAGGTAAACAAAAATTTTAATTGCAAGATTTTTTAGAGCCTTTGAGGTACTAATATGCTTTATAACTACCCTAGAGGTTTTTATATTAACAAATTGGGAAATACTGAAAGCAATCCCTGTTATTGGGTCACTTCAACAGGTTACCTTTCTTGAAGCATATCTTATTCCAGGTAAAATTGACACCTCCTTTAGAAAAGCCCATAGGAGTGGCCTAATATTTTAAATATGGGTCTGATATTTTTAATTTGGCAGTAGGGGAAATAGAGATTTATACTTAACTAAAAGGTCTCTTTATCCCTTCTTAAATCGCAAGTTTTACTTGCTGAAAAATGTGAGATTCTGTAACAAGAAGAGTTATGAAAGTAATTAGACTGAGTTATGAAGGTAATTAAGAGACTCAGTAGGGAGTTGAGGTGGGAGCAGCAGTCAGGGTTGAGGACACCTTGCTGCAAAGCCTGCTTCCATCTGCTCCCCTCATCGCCTTGCCTCCCAGACCCTTAGTGGCACTGATGAAATGCCCGTCTACCTAATGTTTCTGCCGAATTCACTTTGGGTTGCAAAGGGGCAGTGTGGGTGGTGGCTCCAATTTTCACCTCTGAAACTAACATAAAAATCAGAAAAAGTAGTGAGGTGCACTCAACAATCAAAATGATTCAGTTGAACTATTTGAAGGAAGAATTATTAAAAAGAAGTAGCAGCCTGTTATCAAATAGCTGATTCTTCTTCCAGTTCAAATGTGCTGTGTAGGTTTTTATCTTATGTGTAGAGTTTGGTTTGGTGAGAGCTATTTTGAGACAGAAGAATAGACCAAATGTGGGTCATTTTAGGGCAGAGATGACTCAAATCACTAGGGTGTAAAAATTACAGGACTTCTGTGTGTGTGTGTGTGCTCAGTCGTGTCTGACTCTTTGTGACCCCACGGACTATAGCCACCAGGTTCCTCTGCCCATGGACGTTTCCCGGCAAGAATAGTGGAGTGGGTTGCCAATTCCTTCTCCAGGGCATCTTCCCAACCCAGGGATCTAACCCACTTCTCTTACATCTCCTGCATTGGCAGGCAGAGTCTTTACCACTAGCTGGGAATTTAAAATGGGAATTTTAAAGAGACGCATTTTTTTTTTTTTTTTTTTAGCAATGTCAGATATATCAAGGAGCCAACTCTAGTCTGAAGGATGCAGGTGGAAGGAATTGAGAGGGCTTTGGATGTTACCATTATCAACAGGCATTTGCAGAGGGTGACTGTGAAGCAGAGTCTGAGTCCTACTTTCATCACCCACACTGAAAGGTGGTAGACACAAGCCTGATACTAAATAACAATACAGCATTATTTAGTATTGCTGAATGTCAAGTGAATGGTAGAGCTTGTATAAGAGTTCTGATAGGATGTGTTAGGCAGAATGATGCTCCCTCCTTGAAGATGTCATGGTCTAATCCCCAGAACCTGTGACTGTGTTATATCGCATGGCAAAGAAGAACAAGGTTCCTTATCCATTGATCTTGATGTAATGTTATTTTGGATTATCCCAGCGGGCCCAATGTAATCAATAATAAGGCATCTATACATTGGAAAAGGGAGACAGAAGAAGTCAGAGATTCAAAGATGCTACATTGTTGGAGGAAGGAACCACAAGCCCAGGAAATGCAGGTGACCTCAAGAAGTTGAAAAGAGCAGGGAAACTGACACTCCTCTAGAAACTCCAGAGAAATATAGCCATGCACACACCTCGATTTTAGCCTAGTAAAACCTATTATAACTTTCTGTAAGATAATAAATACATCTTTGTTGTTTTAAGCCACCAAGTTTTAAGTTAATTTCTTACAGCAGTGATTGTGATTGTTGCTCAGGCGCTCAGTCATGTCCAGATCTTTGTGGCCCCATGAACCGCAGCACGACTGGCTTCCCTGCCCTTCTCCATCTGGCAGAGTTTGCTCAAACTCATGTCCATTGAGTGAGTGATGACATCCAACTATCGTGTTGTCTGTCATCCCCTTCTCCTGCCTTCAGTCTTTACCAGCATCAGGGTCTTTTCTAATGAGTCAACCTTTCACATCAGATGGCCAAACTATTGTAGCTTCAGGTTCAGCATCAGTGATAGGAAACTAATACAAGGATGCTGAAGAGAAAGAAGAGTCAAGGGTGGATTCATCAAGAAGGTAGTTCTTGAGCCAGGCATGGAAGACAGTAAGAATAGTCAACAGAATTAGAATCATCAAGTATGTGTTCCAGATACTGAGCTAACCTCCTTATACCTTTTAGTTCATTTATCCACACAAAAACTCTATAAAGCACAATTCTTTCCCATTTTGTAGATGAGAAAACTGAGGTTTAGAGAGGTTAGGTAACTTGTGTACTCACTAATGTTCAGTACTAGTCACTCAATTCAGTTCAGTCGCTCAGTCATCTCTGACTCTTTGTGACCCCATGGACCACAGCACGCCAGGCTTCCCTGTCCATCAAAAACTCTGGACTTTACTCAAACTCATGTCCATTGAGTCAGTGATGCCATCCAACCATCTCATCCTCTGTCGTCCCCTTCTCATCCCGCCTTCAGTCTTTCCCAGTATCAGGGTCTTTGCAAATGAGTCAGTTCTTCACATGAGGTGGCCAAAGTATTGGAGTTTCAGCTTCAACATCAGTCCTTCCAATGAATACTCAGGGTTGATTTGCTTTAGGATGGACTGGTTGGATCGCCTTGCAGTCCAAGGGACTCTCAAGAGTCTTCTCCAACACCACAGTTCAAAAGCATCAATTCTTCAGTGCTCAGCTTTCTTTATAGTCCAACTCTCACGTCCATACATAACTACTAGAAAAACTATAGCCTTGACGAGACAGACCTTTGTTGGCAAAGTAATGTCTCTGGTTTTTAATATGCTATCTAGGTTGGTTATAACTTTCCTTCCTAGGAGCAAGTGTCTTTTAATTTCATGGCTGCAGTCACCATCTGCAGTGTATTTGGAGCCCAAAAAATAAAGTCTGTCACTGTTTCCACTGTTTTCCCATCTATTTGTGATGAAGTGATGGGGTCAGATGCCATGATCTTAATTTTCTGAATGTTGAGCTTTAAGCCAACTTTTTCACTCTCCTCTTTCACTTTCATCAAGAGGCTCTTTAGTTCTTCTTCACTTTTGGCCATAAGGGTGGTGTCATCTGCGTATCTGAGGTTATTGATATTTCTCCCGGCAATCTTGATTCCAGCTTGTGCTTCATCTAGTCCAGCATTTCTCATGACGTACTCTGCATATAAGTTACATAAGCAGGGTGACAATATACAGCCTTGACGTACTCCTTTCCCGATTCGGAACCAGTCTGTTGTTCCATGTCCAGTTCTAACTGTTACTTCCTGACCTGCATACAGATTTCTCAAGAGGCAGGAGAGGTGGTCTGGCATTCCCATCTCTTTCAGAATTTTCCACAGTTTATTGTGATCCACACAGTCAAAGGCTTTGGCATAGTCAATACAGCAGAAATAGATGTTTTTCCAGAATCTCTTGCTTTCTTGATGATCCAGTGGATGTTGGCAATTTAATCTCTGGTTCCTCTGCCTTTTCTAAAAGCAACTTGAACATCTGGAAGTTCACGGTTCATGTATTGCTGAAGCCTGGCTTGGAGAAATTTGAGCATTACTTTACTAGCGTGTGAGATGAGTGCAGTTGTGCAGTAGTTTGAGCATTCTTTGGCATTGCCTTTCTTTGGGACTGGAATGAAAACTATCCTTTTCCAGCCCTGTGGCCAGTGCTGAGTTTTCGAAATTTGCTGGCATAGAGTGCAACACTTTCACAGCATCATCTTTTAGGGTTTGAAAAAGCTCAACTGGAATTCTATCACCTGCACTAGCTTCATTCATAGTGATGCTTCCTAAGGCCCACTCGACTTCCCTTTCTAGAATGTCTGCCTCCAGATGAGTGATCACACCATTGTGGTTATCTGGGTCATCAACATCTTTTTTGTATAGTTCTTCTATGTATTCTTGCCACTTCTTCCTAATATCTTCTGCTTCTGCTAGGTCTATACCATTTCTGTCCTTTATTGAGCCCATCTTTGCAAGAAATGTTCCGTTGGTATCTCTAATTTTCTTGAAGAGATCTTTCCTATTCTATTGTTTTCCTCTATTTCTTTGCACTGATCATTGAGGAAGGCTTTCTTATCTCTCCTTGGTATTCTTTGAAACTCTGCATTCAAATGGGTATATCTTTCCTTTTCTCCTTTGCTTTTTGCTTCTCTTCTTTTCACAGCTATTTGTAAGGCCTCCTCAGATGGCCATTTTGTTTTTTGCATTTCTTTTTCTTGGGGATGGTCTTGCTCCCTGTCTCCTGTACAATGTCATGAACCACTGTCCATAGTTCATTAGGCACTCTGTCTATCAGATCCAATCCCTTAAATCTGTTTGTCACTTCCACTGTATAATCGTAAGGGTTTGATTTATGTCATACCTGAATGGTCCAGTGGTTTTCCCTACTTTCTTCAATTTAAGTCTGAATTTGGCAATAAGGAGTTCATGGTCTGAGCCACAGTCAGCTCCCGGTCTAGTTTTTGCTGACTATATAGAGCTTCTTCATCTTTGGCTGCAAAGAATATAATCAATCTGATTTTAGTGTCGACCATCTGGTTGATGTCCATGTATAGAGTCTTCTCTTGTGTTGTTGGAAGAGAGTGTTTGCTATGACCACTGTGTTCTCTTGGCAGAAGTCTATTAGCCTTTGCCCTGCTTCATTCTGTACTCCACGGCCAAATTTGCCTGTTACTTCAGGTGTTTCTTGACTTCCTACTTTTGCATTCCAGTCCCCTATAATGAAAAGGACATTGTTTCGGGGTGTTAGTTCTAGAAGGTCTTGTAAGTCTTCATAGAACCCTTCAACTTCAGCTTCTACAGCATTACTGGTCAGGGCATAGACTTGGATTACTGTGATATTGAATGGTTTGCCTTCGAAACGAACAGAAATCATTCTGTCATTTTTGAGATTGCATCCAAGTACTGCATTTCAGACTCTTGTTGACTATGATGGCTACTCCATTTCTTCTAAGGGATTCTTGCCCACAATAGTAGATATAATGAGTTAAATTCACCCATTCCAGTCCATTTTAGTTCGCTGATTCCTTAAATGTCGATGTTCACTCTTGCCATCTCCTGTTTGACCACTTCCAATTTGCCTTGATCCATGGACCTAACATTCCAGGTTCCTATGCAATATTGCTCTTTACAGCATAGGAGCTTGCTTCCATCACCAGTCACATCCACAACTGGCTGTTGTTTTTGCTTTGGCTCCGTCTCTTCATTCTTTCTGGAGTTATTTCTCCACTGATCTCCAGTAGCATATTGGGTACCTACCGACCTGGGGAGTTCATCTTTCAGTGTCCTATCTTTTTGCCTTTTCTTACTGTTCATGGGGTTCTCAAGGCAAGAATACTGAAGTGGTTTGCCATTCCTTTCTCCAGTGGACCACATTTTGTCAGAACTCTCCACCAAGACCCATACGTCTTGGGGTGGCCCTACACAGTATGGCTCAGTTTCATTGAGTTAGACAAGGCTGTGGTCCATGTGATTAGATTGGTTGGTTTTCTGTGATTGTGGTTTCAGTCTGTCTACCCTCTGATGCCCTCTCAGCACCTACTGTCTTACTGGGGTTTCTCTTACCTTGAATGTGGGATATCTCTTCACGGCTGCTCCAGCAAAGTGCAGCCGCTGCTCCTTACTAGTCACTACTTCTCGTTTATAGCTCGTCTTTTAACCCTAGTTGGCAGCTGACATTTACTGAGCGCTCACCATGCACAGGCAAGCTTCTAAGGATGCATCTGTCATTACCTCATAGAATTCTCTCAGGATCTAGGGCACGTAGTGATTTGTAATTTTTCTGAGGCATGGATTTATCTGGCTAGGCAATACAGCTGAATTGGAGAGGATGAGACAGGAACCAAAAATTGAGTCAAGACATCACCATCCAGACAAGTGCTGATCATAACCTAAAATGTAGGCAAAAGCAGTGGGCACGTGAAGGAGAACACAGATTCCAGAGACAGTCTGCTTCTTTATTGAAACCTAACTCATATGTTGAAAAAACTTGCCATCTGTCTCTGATTTCCCCCTCCCTGTGATTAGTGTGCTGCCTTTGCATGAGTTGAGGCATTTAAAAATTAGAATTAATGAAAGGCATCAGTATTGACCGTGCTGTCAACCAGACTTTTCTGCTTACCCACAGAAGCATGGGCAGCGCGGTGTAAACGTCACTCACAGACGTCTTTCATTCTTTGGGTCAAGAGAGTAGTAACATTCTTAAGTTCAACAACAACAGATATGTTGGGTTGGCCAAAAAACTTACTCGGGTTTTTCATAACCTGTTACAGAAAAATACAAACCAACTTTTTTGGCCAACCCAGTATATGTATTGAAAGTTTACCATTTAAAAGAACAATATACTAGTCACTTACAAATAGTTATGAATAGAAAAGAAGCAAAAGGCAAAGGAGAAAAGGAAATAGATACTCATTTGAATGCAGAGTTCCAAAGAATAGCAAGGAGATATAAGAAAGCCTTTGTCAACAATCAATGCAAAGAAATAGAGGAAAACAATAGAATGGGAAAGACTAGAGATCTCTTCAAGAAAATTGGAGATACCAAGGGAACATTTCATGCAAAGATGGGCACAATAGTATGGACCTAACAGAAGTAAAAGATATTAAGAAGAGGTAGCAAGAATACACAGAAGGACTATACAAAAAAAAAGATCTTCACGACCCAGATAATCACAATGGTGTAATCACTCACGTAGAGCCAAACATCCTGGCATGCGAAGTCAAGTGGGCCTTAGGAAGGATCACTACGAACAAAGCTAGTGGAGGTGATGGAATTCCAGCTGAGCTATTTCAGATCCTAAAAGATGATGCTGTGAAACTGCTACACTCAATATGCCAGCAAATTTGGAAAACTCAGCAGTGGCCACAGGACTGGAAAAGGTCAGTTTTCCTTCCAATCCCAAAGAAAGGCAATGCCAAAGAATGCTCAAACTACCACACAATTGCACTCGTCTCACACACTAGTAAAGTAATGCTCAAAATTCTCCAAGCCAGGCTTCAACAGTACATGAACTGTGAACTTCCAGATGTTCAAGCTGTTTTTAGAAAACACAGAGGAACCAGAGATCAAATTGCCAATATCCGTTGGATTATCGAAAAAGCAAGAGAGTTCCAGAAAAACATCTATTTCTGCTTTATTGATTATGCCAAAGCCTTTGACTGTGTGGACCACAACAAACTGTGGAAAATTCTGAAAGAGATGGGAATACCAGACCACCTTACTTGCCTCCTGAGAAATCCATATGTGGGTCAGGAAGCAACAAGTAGAAACAGACATGGAACAACAGACTGGTTCCAAATAGGAAAAGGAGTACGTCAAGGCTGTATACTGTCACCCTGCTTATTTAACTTATATGCAGAGTACATCATGAGAAATTTTGGACTGGATGAAGCACAAGCTGGAATCAAGATTGCTGGAAGAAATATCAATAACCTCAGATATGCAGATGACACCACCCTTATGGCAGAAAGTGAAGAAGAACTAAAGAGCCTCTTGATGAAAGTGAAAGAGGAGAGTGAAAAAGTTGGCTTAAAGCTCAACATTCAGATAACTAAGGTCATGGCATCCGGTCCCATCACTTCATGGCAAATAGATTGGGAAACAGTGGAAACAGTGACAGACTTTATTTTGGGGGGCTCCAAAATCACTGCAGATGGTGACTGCAGCCATGAAATTAAAAGACACTTGCTCCTTGGAAGAAAAGTTATGACCAACCTAGACAGCATATTAAAAAGCAGAGACCTTACTTGGCTAACAAAGGTCCATCTAGTCAAAGCTATGGTTTTTCCACTAGTCATGTATGGATGTGGGAGTTGGACTGTGAAGAAAGCTGAGCACCGAAGAATTGATGCTTTTGAACTGTGGTGTTGGAGAAGACTCTTGAGAGTCCCTTGGACTGCAAGGAGATCCAACCAGTCAATCCTAAAGGAAATCAGCCCTGAATATTCATTGGAAGGACTGATGTTAAAGCTGAAACTCCAATATTTTGGACACCTGATGTGAAGAACTGACTCATTTGAAAAGACCCTGATGCTGGGAAAGATTGAAGGCGGGATGAGAAGGGAACGACAGAGGATGAGATGATTGGATGGCATCACCAGCTCAATGGACATGAGTTTGAGTAAACTCTGGGAGTTGACGATGGATAGGGAGGCTTGGCATGCAGTCGGTCCGTGGGATCGCAAGGAGTCAGACACAACTGAGCAACTGAACTGAACTGAACTGAACTGATATTAGTCACTGTGGGAGTCTCAGAAGTGGCTAGAAACACAGCTGAACAAGGGTGGGGAATTGTAATTAGAACAAGGGGGTGCCTAGGTATTAGCTGGTGCCATTTATTTGTAGAATGAATCCTGGATTCCTTCCATGAGATATATCTGTCATTTTCTCAGGAAATGTCATTTAAAGATTTTAGGAAAGCCTCTGAAACTCTTATCTGAGATGTGTAAAATTCCATCCATGTACTATTGAGGAGAACCAGTTTTGCCATCTTTTAAAGAGTCATTAAAGCAAGATTTGTGAACCCTGAGTATCTGCTCTCTTCTTGTGGAGGAATTCATTGTTTTATTTATTCTATTTGCCATAAGGTGCAAAGAATTCTTCAGAACATGTAGATCTTTCAGTTAATACTGACTGGCATAGATCATTCTTTAAAATAACATAAACTATTCATATCTACCCCAAAGCTGGAATGTGTAAGTAATGCTTGGAAGTCTGATCGGAATCCCTTCACAGATAATAATCATTCCAAAAAGAGATATTAGCACTCCAACATGAAATACAAGAGAGATTCCTGCTCTATTTTGAGTGTGTATGTGTTTTCACTCCTGGGGACTGAGTCTTCCCACTAATTTCAAAGAATGACTTAGGGCCTTTTGTTGCCCACTTGAGTTAGTAGTGTAAGTCCTGACCCGATGGGGTTTGATTTTTCTCTCCAGTTAACTGATGAGAGCCAGATCCTCAAAGCCCACATTTCTTACAGTAGATTCTACTAAGTTCTGAGTTGGCCATTCTTCTTCATTTTAATCAAAGCAAAAGAGAACATCTGCATTTTTGTCATCTTCATTTCAAAGTGTTATATTATTAGATTCAGAATCACCCTGGATAATTAGCATCAGTAGAATCTGTCTCTCCGTTTCCAAAAAACTGTCCCTGCCAGTATAAGGGCCTGTTTCTACAATGGTGGTATACCATCTAAATATATAAACATTGGGATCCTGAATGTCCAGGTTACTTAGGACCAGGAGTCGTCATGGCAGGAAAATTTGGGTCATCTGGAGCTCCCAGACCCATGGAAGCTTCCCAGCGCTGTCCTGATTCTGGCTCTCTTGATGTGCCCATTGTCCCTCAGTTGTCCCTACAACATCCACACACACACAGTCTTGAACACCCTTTGCACCAGTTCTGCCTGCATTCTGCCTTTGCTGTTCTTTCAGGGTGTTCTTCCATTTCCTCAATTAGCTTTATTAACCAGGAGACGTGGATGAGTGGGAGCAGGAAATCTAAGGTCTCTCTCTGTCTCTTGCATGGCGTGTATGTGTGTGTTTGTGAGAGAGAGAGAGAGTGTGTGAGTGACTTAAACCTACAAGCTGTACACTTTCACACAGCATCCAGCCATGCTAACTTTCCCCTTGAAAGTATACTGCCAACCTGCTTGGCCCCTGGAACTAGTGCATTGTCCACAGGAAATGTGCAATGTTGGGTCACTAAATTTTAGAGTTAGGCCATTCTTTTTATGAATTTATTTTTAATTGAGGATAGTTGTTTTGTAATATTATGTTGGCTTCTGCCAATGAAAATCAAAACTACAATGGGGTATCACCTCACACTGGTCAGAATGGCTGTCTTCAAAAAAAAAAAATTGCAAACAATAAATGCTGGAGAGGGTGTGGAGAAAAGGGAACCCTCTTGCACTGTTGATGGAAATGTACACTGATGCAACCACTATGGACAACAGTATGGAGATTCCTTAAAAAATTAGGAATAAAACTACCATATGACCCAGCAATCCCACTACTGGGCATATATCCTGAGAAAACCATAATTGAAAAAGGCCATTTTTATTTTAAATAACTTTTCTTTGTGGAAATGGTAAGGCTTTGGGCTAGTAAGTTATCTAAGTATGTAAAGATTTGGGAAGCCTTTGCAAGTATTTTCTCTCATAATTATTTAAAAATTAGAACTCTGAAAAATTGGGAATATGCCAAAAAATACTTGATTTGAAATAAATAGAAACCATACGCTTAAAGCACTGTATATAGTCAAGATGAAATTTCCATGTTTGCTATAGATCTGTTCTCATTTTTCTTAAGGGAATTTTAATCCAAATGTTTTATTATCATTGGCAAGATCCAGATTCTGAATCTGCCCTCAGTGCTTTGTTTTGTTCAGTCTCAGCTTTTGGATCAAAATAACCACTTATTATTTTGCCAGAAATTCAGCATTAACACTAATGTATTTCTTGACAATTGCACAATAGTCTCGGCTGTTATGAAAATTACTTTGCTTAAAATAAGTATATTAAAATGCAGACACACAACAAGCACACAGTACATATTTATATGTTTTCAAGCTAAAAGATGGCTTATGGAAAAATGTGAAGTCCAGTTATTTGTGTATTTTAAGAAAAAGGATTAAGCCAAGAGCATGAATCTTAATTTGTTTTCCATTGCCAAGAGCCAAGATGGGGAATATTGTAAGTAGTGGATAATTTACCTTTACCTTCAAATTAACAAATATATGGGTCTTAAGAGTAACATGTTATAAGCACTGTGTATGCATATTTATGTGGAAATGTAACACTAAGAGTGAATTTGGGAGGAAACGTTTAAAACGTCCTCCAACATATTATCAAGTTATTTTCTCCAATTTTAATTACTTCTCCATAGGGAAGTACAGTGGGAAGGTATTTGTATTTTCTTAGAGCAGAAAGTATTAGACTGTTGGTAGAATTTCCTGTTTTAACCAAGAATGAAGGAGAACTATGAGCCATTTGCTTCCTGAATGGCTGCATTCCAGCTGTGCAGACTGATCACAGCACATCTGCCAATCAGAACAGGCCCTGGAGGAAACCTTGGAGGCCGAGTCTTGTTTACACGCATCGTGACTCTGTTTCTCCCCTCCTCCTGTGTGTTGTATGACTAGGAAGATTTGTAGGGGAATTCGCTATTACGTGCCTAAATGAGCCACAGCAATTGTATTACGGGCAGACTTAGCTCATCTTAGCTACAGGTAAGAGTTGTTACTTTGTTATGAGGATAGCTGATCTGCATCTAGTTTCTGGCTTTACTTTGAGACAGTATACTTTACTTTTGTTAGCAAAACCAACAGGCTAAAAGCTGAAGAGGAACAGTCAAAAAATGATTTAAAATGTGCGCTGTATTCCTGACTTTAAATTTTATAGTACTCAACAAATGAAAAACTAGATTTTTATTTAGAGGAGGGGTAAACCAAGTTAAATTAAAAGTTTTAAAAGTGGCAGTAACACTAAGTCACTGTGTAGAGAAATTGGAACCAGAAGCACATTAACCTCATGTGTTTGGGAGAGCATTATAGCTAAACAAATACGTTTTATTGTGGATCTTTCTCCTTGTCAGTGTTTCAGAGAACAGTATCTTCCTGTGTGCTAACTCCTTGGTTTAGAAAGACATTTCTTTTTTATTATGTACCCATTCAGAAAGAATTTATATTTAGCTATGTAAATCTGGTTCATTTTCTTTCATAATTTTTTCATAAAATTTCTTCAGAACTTTTAGAGAATGTTTTCGTTATCTTCATGCTGCTGCATCAGCAGTAAAATTAAGGGGGGAAGAAAGGATTCCAGTCTAATCTTTGTTTAGCCATTAAATTGTATCATGTTAGTGTTAATTCAGAAGATAGTTTAGAAAACTACCTTTTGATAACCTTGCATAGGATTTCTAAAAGTCATTCTATAGGATTTTATTGTGGCTTTACCCGTTGCTTGCTTGCTTCTTTTTTTTTTTTTTTTTACCCATTGCTTTCTGTTGTTAGTTTTTTCATAACACTGCTATCTTTCTACTTCATTTATTTATTTATTTTTAAGCATGTACTGAAGGAAAAAATCATTACTCAGTCAAAAAAACAAAGGACAGCCTGTGGGTTTTGTGGTTCTTTCTCTTTTATATAATAGTCTTCAGGTTGATGAAGCACATTTTAGAGTAGTACCTAGAGGCACTTTTAAACACGTCTAGCAGCTAGGCTCTGGTTTCTTATTCTGTAGCAGGATTTCTCCATTTTAACACCGTTGGCATTTTCGAGGAGATTAGTCTTTGTTGTAGTGGTTAGTAGCATCCCTGGTCTCTACCCACCAGACGCCAGTGGCTCCTTCCTCCTCAGCTGTGACAACCACAGACTATTTCCTGGCATTGCCAGATGTCCCCTTGGGGAGGAGGAGCAAAATCGCCCCTGGTTGAGAACCACTGCCCTGTAGCCCTTTAGACCTAATTTTCTGTGAAACATGGAAATGCAACTTCTGAAAAGTTCTGGGTGATAGAGAGTTAAGGAGGAGGCTGCACTGGTCTCAGTGTATTTGCAGATGTAGCTGACTGCTCATTTCTTTCCCCTCCCCATCCTGTTAGAAGCTTTTGCCAACCATGATTCATGGAATGATTTTTTTGAGCTGAGTAATTTGTGGCTTTTCAGTTTCCTTACTTTCTTTCCTTAGCTAAACTTGTTTTGGTTTTAGCAAAGTGTTTAAAACAGCAAAGATCTTTGAAAATGAAATAATACATGTAATGATATATTTTCTAAGTAGATGATTTTTAACAAACTGTAAAAACTTTATATGCCTGTCCTTTGTATCTTTCATAACTCCTCTGTCAGACAAATCCTCTCCACTCTGAAGGAGAGCCTTATGTAGGGGAAGACACGGCAACCTTTGAACAGTCCTTTGTGAAATCTGACGGTATGGCAGCTGGGATTGAAGAACTTCTTTTCTAAGGCTTCTAAAGAGCATTTTAAAATGTGACTGTCTTCTTTCTTTACAGATCGAAACGAACGAAATAAACCAGAGCATCGTTCTTCAAGGTATGAATTTATAGTTATAGTATTTAATAACTCTGTATAAAGCTTCTCTTTTAGGAAATATTCTTTGGGAGAAGCGCAAGTGTCCCTTTTTGAAACACTGTCTATTTGAATCTTCTGTGGCCCTCAGGCTTCACAAGGGAAATACTGTTCATTCTCAGAGCAAACATTCTTTATAAAATTATTCACTACCTGGAAGACATTTTTTATTTTGAGAATTTGTATCAATGACAGGTATATTTTTACAGAAAATTATTTTATCCCTGTTTCTTTTCTTTTGTGGTTTATTTCCCTCCACTTTCTTTAATTGGTATTTTTATAAATGTGTACTGCTTTTTTTTCTAATTATGTATAAAGCTAGCATGGGCTTATAGAAACTTAAAAATTATTTTTTAAAGTAGAGATCATTTAAAAAAAACAGCGTGTCTTTCATCAACTGGAAATGGCTGCTACTGCTAAAAAACTGATGTAAGCTTATCAGTATATATATATATATATATATATTCCAGTTGAATTCTTTAAGTTCTTACTGGATAGTTTTGAATGGCCAGGAAGGTTCTATCCCTTCAGCCTCTTATTCATGCTGAGGAGTGTGTCTTATGAGATCTTCACCAGCACTGAAGAGTGTTTTTTGAAATCCTTGTCAAACTTACGGGATGGAGGTAGCTCAGATGATAAAGAATCTGCCTGCAATGTGGGAGACCTGGGTTCAATCTCTGGATTGGGAAAATCCCCTGGAGAAGGAATGGCAACCTACTCCAGTATTCTTGCCTGGAGAATCCCATGGACAGAGAAGCCTGGGGGGCTACAGTTCCTGGGATCTCAAGGAGTTAGACATGACTGAGCAACTAACACTTCTCAAACTTATATGTGGAAAATTGTCTAACTTCCACTCTCTAGACAAGAATGACAGATCTTTTTTGATTTTTTAACCTAGTTCTGTGAAGGATTGTAATTTTTTAATATCATTTTCAACTTATTCCACATTTCATCACTTTTTCTTTGCATTTTATGTTGTGATAGTGTGATAGTGTTATTAGTCACTCAGTCGTGTCTGACTCTTTGCAACCCCTTAGACTGTAGCCCACCAGACTCCTCTGTCCATGGAATTCTCCAGGCAAGAATACTGGAGTGGGTTGCCATTTCCTTCTCCAGGGGATCTTCCCAACCCAGGGGTCGAACCCAGATCTCCTGCAGTGCAGGCAGAGTCTTTACCATATGAGGCACCAGGGAAGCTCCAGTACATTTTGCAGAGATTGTCAATCAGAGTAAGTTACTGAGATCTAATCTGGGAGGAAAATACAGCTAAGTATTTGGGATGTAAGGTGGTTTTTGGGGGGAGGAGTATAATTCACATACATTAAAATTCACTCTTTTTGGTGTATGATTCTATGAGTTTTGACAAACACAGTTAGATAGCCATAATCATAGAAAAGTATGTAAGATTGATTTTTTTAATACTTAAAAAATAATAGAAGAAAAGAATGTAAGAGGACTTGACAGCATGCTTGACTGTGAGTGACATAAAGTTGAAAGGGTAAAAAATACTTAGGATGATAAAATCAGGATCCATAAGACCCCTGACATACTGAAGGTTTGACTGAATTAAGCATTATGAGTTTTAATTGGAACAAATGTAAACCCTACCCCTACGGCTGAAAGATCAATGGAGCATAAAGCAGTAGGGGAGAGGTGACTTAACAATATTTTTGAAAAAAACCTTGAAGATTTAATTCTTCATAAATTCATCATGAGGGGAGTTCCCTGGTGGCCTAGGGGTTAGGATTCTGGGCTTTCACTGCCACAACCCAGGTTTAGTCCCTGGTCAGTGAACTGTAATCCCTCAAGCTCCACAGCACAGCCAACAACAACAAAATAAATAAATAAATACATTCATTAAGAGTCAAAAATTTCATGTTGTTGCCTCCACCTCCCCCAAAAATGTCAGCATTGATTTAATTATGCTGAAAGACCTATAATGTCCAGAATAAGAAAAGTGATAGCTCTAGACCACACTTTCGATATGCTACTTAATTCTGGGCCCAAAAGGCTTGGGGAAATTGAAGTGTGCGTTGGACTGGCTATGTCGATATTACTTGAGGTACTTAAAAGCAGAATCCTATGATCTACTCCAGAGAGTCTCATTCAGTAGGTGTGGAGTGAGTAGATCGTGGGAATCTGTATATTAAAGAAGTGACGGGTGATTCTGATGGAGAGCCAGGTTGGGAACCACTGGGATAGAAGACCACAGCTGAGTTGGGAGAGGGAAAGTGAAAGAGAACAGCTGGGTAGAAGTCAAAGCTAAGTCATAGGAAGACTTGTTTAAGGAATTGGGAGAAGTTAGCCATGGTTTGGAAGTTTGGGAAGGGGTATAAGACAGAAATAACTGGATTCAAACACCTGAAGGTCTGTAGAAGAGACTAGCAAAATTGTTCTCATAATTGCTGTTCCCAGCATTAGCTCCCAATTGCTAGGAAGAACCAGGGATCCTCGGAGGAATAGCTAATTCCAGATCCTGGGAAGGGGAAAATCCGGGTAAGCCTGGACCTTACTGATAGGAAGGTAGGAAGTGTTCAGCCAATGGGGTCATGTCAAAAAGGCCTAGGAGGCAACTTCAGGAGGCTCCCATTGGCCAAATCTGGGACAATTAAATGACAGTAGATTCTAACACATTGGATTTTTTAAAATCCATATAGAAGAAGAAATACTTAAGTTTTTAATTATAAAGGGAAAAATGTACCTTTGTCAATGAAGAGATCTGGTGATCACATTCTTAATCAAGTGGTCAACTTGTATACCTATCACCATCTGTCTCACTATCAGGTGAGACAACCTGACAGGCTGTGATTCCAGCTGATGCTTTAGCCGTGCACATAGATATCATTTATGTAATAGGAACCCTGGCCAAAAAAAGGTAATATGAAAAATACAAAAAGGCTAGAAAGATATTTTAGGTTTTAAAAGACTATTTTTTTTTTTTAATCTGGAATTTTAAAATCCAGATTTAAAAAAAAATGCTTTGGGGGTTAATTCAGAAAATTTAAAGATGAACTTTATTTTAGATTTTTTTGTTAATATTTCTTTGATTAGGTGTATATAGGAACGCTGTTATATGGGAGAATGTCCTTATTCTTAGGAGATGTAAGCAGACGTATTAGAGGCGACACAGGGTTATGTTTGCAGCATACTCTCAAATAATTCATGAGCATTAAAAAACAGTAAGATATAACAGTAAATACAGGAAAATATTAATAATTGGTGGATAGATGAAACGTATATATGGATGTTCACCGTATTATTCCTTTAGCTTTTCTGTAGACTTGAAATTTTCACAACAAGAAGGAGTAGAGGAGGGAGTCTGGAGGAAGGCAGGCAACCCACTCCAGTGTTCTTGCCTGGAGAATCCCCGTGGCCAGAGGAGCCTGACGGGCCGCAGTCCACGGGGTCACAGAGAGTCGGACATGTGGAGGGAACGGGTCTGTATGTTCTTTGTTGTCCTGGGGGTAAAATATACATCTGTGGGTGGAAAGTCGAGAGAGTGGATTTCTGCACAATGTGAGGAAGGATTTCCAGACGTAGCAGGTCAAAGATGGAATGGAATCTGGGGGAGACACTGTCAAGGAAAAGCTGGACAAGCTAGTGGAGGGGATAAGATGGAGAAGTTTCATGCATAGCTAAATCATGATTCTAGACGACTCCAGCCCTTGCTAATTCAACAGACGATAATATTTGTTGAGAGACCCTAATCCAGGCTCAGGATACAGCAGAAAACAAGGAAAGGTCTCCAGCTCTGTGGAGCACAGAGTGCCCATTGTTTGGGATTTACATTCCCAACCGCTCACGTCAGGATCCAAGTCTTCCTAGTTCTACTTCAGGCAGTGCTTGTGGTACTCAGCCTTCAACCTCTAATTTATACTTTCAGGCTCTCCAGGACTGTGATACTGGTCTTGGTAACCCTAGCAATTAGCACATGCCTGGTTCACAGTAAGCACTTAATAAACAAATGTTGGAATAAATGTCAGATGTAGTTCAAAGAGAGACAGGGAATGCCAATATTTTTTCCTTGCTGACTGGAAAGAACCTGACTCTCAAAAGCTTGCCCATGGCTGCTGTTGAGTGCTTGTTACTACAGCAGCGAGGATACGCCCTATAAGAAAGGAGAAGTGTTTTCAGGAAAGGCCAGTGTCCTCTGTCTGAGGTGTCTGCCGAGACTGGCAGTGACCTGCTCTTCCCCTGCTGTCCTTAGCTGAGCAGGGCCACCCTGCCAGTCCAGCAGGGCATCAACCAGATTAATACCTGCTGTATCAACAGGGCAGAGGGGGGAGAATATAAACAAAAGTCACTTAATTTTGGTGTGCTTTTTGGTTCTCCTCAGGCCACTTGGCAGCAAGAACATGGGCTCAATGCCCAGCATGCATAAGAGAGATGCATTTCTTTGGTTTGTGTTTTTATAAGGCCAAATACTCCTATAGCTTTCACAGTGAGAGGTGAATAAATCTGGGACGGCTGCCTGTTCTTTCATTTCAGTGCTGAAATAAAAAGGAAAGTAAAACTTTTGTCAAGTTAAAGGAAAAGTTTTATTAGGTATAGGTCAACACTAAGACCCCAAGCTAAAAAAAGCATCACTTAAGCGTCGGAGAGGCTTGCTGGGTGCTTTTTGATTGGTTTGTTTTGTAGAAGTCAGAAATATCTGAATTCTTGTCTTTTCCTTGTTAGTTTAAATATACCATTTCCCAAATTGATGTCCCATGGAACTTTCGTTGTAGGATATGAATCAGTACGCAAGAAGTAAATAATTACTGCATGCAAAAAATTTGGAAATAGTTAAAACAAAATTAGACATATTTCTTTCCTGAGGGTCTTTGATGTACTGAAATGCATTATAAAACTCCAAGTGAGAAACTTACTATAGAGGATTTTTAAAATTTGTCTGAATTTATGACTTCCTTTCCCAGACACAGGTACTAATAACATCTAGAAAAATGTACTATGGAATGGCAGTTGGGAAACTAATTGAGAGGGAAGTAGGAGCTAAAGATAATAAAGAAGGTTAAGCCCTGTGGTAATCAGTGCCAGCAATGGAAAATTAGGAAGTTTTTTTACCGCCCCAGCAGGTCTGAATAGTAGGTCCCAATGACTTAATGGTGACCAAAAAATAAGCTACTTTGTCTTAAATGTTTTACATACTGCAAGGCAATAATTTATAGCAGAAAAACTAAGAAAGCAGCAAAACAGAGAACCCTTAATCTGTTTCTCAGAAATTATCATTTGAATCTTAGTCTTTTTTAAAGCCTTTGATACCTGTTTATAAAGTTTGATTGAATTTAAGTAAAATTCACAAAAATTCTTTAAAAATTAGACAAAAATAAAATTTTCTAAAATTTATAAGGAAGAACAAGAATAACCAACTTTGAAGATCAAAACTGAGAGATGGACTCTTGTAAGCAATTAAGACTGTTTTGTCAGCAGAGAAACAGGTCAAGGGAACAGAAGGGAGAGCCCAGGGGCTCTCCCAGGTGGCGCGAGTGGTATATAGAGCCTGCCTGCTAACGCAAGAGACATAGAGATGTGGGTTCTAGCTCTGGATCGGGAAGATCCCCTGATGGAGGAAATGGCTCCCCCACTCCAGTATTCTTGCCAGGAGAATCTCATGGACAGAGGAACCTGGCCAGCTACAGCCCCTAGGGTCACAAAGAGTTGGATATGACCGAGCGTCTGAGCACAGCATGCGCGGTTCTGTCCGGTGCTGTGATGGAGCCGGCAATACAGGGCAGTGGAGAGAGAGCACATGTCAACAGGTGGTGCAACAACCACTGCTTACCTGTACTAAAAAAAAATTCTAGATGGAATTTGCTTTATTTTATCATGTGAGGTAGAATCTAAATACGTAAAAGTAAAACATTTTGAGGAAATACATAAGAATATCTTTATGACGCTGGAGTAGGGAATGAGTTTTTAAACAAGTAGAAACCACACAGAAAAAGATGGACAAATTTGACTATGTGAAACTTTAAAACTTATGCACATGAAGACAGCAAAAGCATGTGAAAAGATAAGTCGTTACTGAAATACACACAGGCAACAATGGTTAGTGTGCAATATAAATACACATCAGAAAGAAAAAGACAAATAACTCAGTAGAATAGGGACAGGGAGCTCAGAAAAGATGAATCCTAAGAAGCCAACTAATATTTGAAAAGATTTATTAGCTTGCTAATACTAAGAAGGTATGCACCAATGTGATGATGAGATACCATTTCACTTCCATAGAGTTGGTGCAGAAATCTCAAAGATTGACAATTACAAGTGTGTGAGAGAATAATTTGATACAGCATATTTAGAGAGTAACTGAGCACTGTATGATAAAGTTAGAAATGCCCAGACCATATAACCCAGCAGATATGAAATACCCCAGAGAAATACTTTCACTTGTGCCGAAGAAGCTGTGTACAGGAATGCTGAGAGTAGCACTCCTTGGACTGAGGGGACTGTAGCTATATGTGACAGCATAGAGAAATCTCAAAAACAGAATTTTGGATGATGAAAGTAAACTGTGGGAAACTATATCCAGTCTCCTCGGATAAACCATAATGAAAAAGAATGTTTTAAAAAAGAATATATAATATATACGTGTAAAATTGAGTCACTTTTGCTGTATAACAGAGATTGGCACACCGTTGTATTGGGTTGGCCAAAAAGTTCGTTTGGATTTTTCCATAACATCTTATGAAAAACCCAAATGAACTTTTTGGCCAACCCAATAAATCAGCTATACATCAATTAAAAACAAAAAAAGCAAATCATAAAAGAAAGATGGCTCAGTATGATACCATATATATAAACCCGAGGTCAGCACATAGGCCAAATCTGGCCTGCCACCTATTTCTGTAAATAGTTTTATCAGACCTCAGCCACACCCATGTGTATGCGCACTATCTGTGGCTGCTTGCACATCACTGCAGCGGAGCTGACTAGTTACAACAGAAGCCACACGGCCCTCAAAGCCTCTGATCCCTTATAGAAAAACTCCAGATACAAAAAACAGTTTGCTGACTCCCTTTGTCATAGGCGAAACACAAGCAGCATATTCTTTATTGTATATTTTTATGGCTACATATATATTTTTTTATATGAATATGTGTACCTTTAAAGTAAAAGTATGGTGTGGCAGTCTGGATGGGAGGAGAGTTTGGAGGAGAATGGATACATGTATATGTATGACAGAGTCCCTTTGCTGTTAACCTGAAACTATCACAACATTGTTAGTCAGCTGTACTCCAATACAAAATTAAAAATTTAAAAAGTACATTAAAAGTATAAAACAGGTACATATGGAAGTGATAAATAGTGAATTTAGGACATTGCTTATCAAAGGAATGGATGAGAAAGGGGTATACAGGGAGTTTCAAGTGTATATTAATGGCTCAGTTTTGGGCTTTGTTTATCTATTTTTTTTGAATCCTGAAAAATTTCATAATTAATTTTAAAAGCCTTTAAGAAGACCTTCTTGACTTCTGTGGCACCAATAATGGTGTTTTTACAGGACAGGAGCATAAAATTGAGTGAAATTTTCTTTGATTCTTTCTGAAAGAGGAAAATAAAAAGGAGGAAGTAATTGAGAATGTTCAAAAAAAAAAACATGATCAAACACTGTTCCCATTTCTATTCATATCTACACCTGTAGTTCCCTCTACTCTGTTCAGTTCAGTTCAGTCGCTCAGTCGTGGCTGACTCTTTGCGACACCGTGGACTGCAGCACACCAGGCCTCCCCGTCCATCAACAGCCCCTGGAGTTTACTCAATCAATCACATGTCCATCGAGTCGGTGATGCCCTCCAACCATCTCATCCTCTGTCATCCCCTTCTCATCCCGCCTTCAATCTTTCCCAGCACCAGGGTCTTTTCAAATGAGTCAGGTGGCCAAAGTACTGGAGTTTCAGCTTCGGCATCAGTCCTTGCAATGAATATTCAGGACTGATTTCCTTTAGGATGGACTGGTTGGATCTCCTTGCAGACCAAGGGACTCTCAAGAGTCTTCTCCAACACCACAGTTCAAAAGCATCAGTTCTTCAGCCCTCATCTTTCTTTATAGTTCAAATTTCACATCCATACATGACTACTGGAAAAACCATAGCTTTGACTAGACGGACCTCTGTTGGCAAAGTAATGTCTCTGCTTTTTAATATGCTGTCTAGGTTGGTTATAACTTTGCTTCCAAGGAGTAAGCATCTTTTAATTTCATGGCTGCAGTCACCATCTGCAGTGATTTTGGAACCCCCAAAAGTAAAGTCTGTCACTGTTTCCACATCTATTTGCCATGAAGTGATGGGACCAGATGCCATGATCTCAGTTTTCTGAATGTTGAGCTTTAAGCCAACTTTTTCACTCTCCTCTTTCACTTTCGTCAAGAGGCTCTTTAGTTCTTCTTTGCTTTCTGCCATAAGAGTGGGTGTCATCTGCATATCTGAGGTTATTGATATTTCTCCCAGCAATCTTGATTCCAACTTGTGCTTCATCCACCCAAAAGTTTCTCATGATGTACTCTGCATATAAGTTAAATAAGCAGGGTGACAATATACAGCCTTGACATACTCCTTTCCTGATTTGGAACCAGTCTGTTGTTCCATGTCCAGTTCTAACTGTTGCTTCCTGACCTGCATATGGATTTCTCAAGAGGCAGATCAGGTGGTCTGGTATTCCCATCTCTAAGAATTTTCCCCAGTTTATTGTGATCCACACAGTCAAAGGCTTTGGCATAGTCAATAAAGCAGAAATAAATGTTCTTCTGGAACTCTCTCACTTTTTCAATAATCCAACGGATGTTGGCAATTTCATCTCTTGTTCCTCTGCCTTTTCTAAATCCAGCTTGAACATCTGGAAGTTCACCGTTCATGTACTATTGAAACCTGGAGAATTTTGAGCATTACTTTACTAGTGTGTGAGATGAGTGCAATTGTGCGGTAGTTTGAGCATTCTTTGGCCTTGCCTTTCTTTGGGATTGAAATGAAAACTGACCTTTTCCAGTCTTGTGGCCACTGCTGAGTTTTCCAAATATGCTGGCATATCGAGTGCAGCAGTTTCACAGCATCATCTTTTAGGATTTGAAATAGCTCAACTGGAATTCCATCACCTCCACTAGCTTTGTTCATAGTGATGCTTCCTAAGGCCCACTTGACTTTGCATTCCAGGATGTCTGGCTCTAGGTGAGTGATCACACCATCATGATTATCTGGGTCGTGAAGATCTTTTTTGTATAGTTCTATGTTTTCTTGCCACCTCTTCTTAATATCTTCTGCTTCTGTTAGGTCCATACCATTTCTGTCCTTTATTGTGCCCATTTTTGCATGAAATGTTCCCTTGGTATCTCTAATTTTCTTGAGGAGATCTGTAGTCTTTCCCATTCTATTGTTTTCCTCTATTTCTTTGCACTGATCACTGAGGAAGGCTTTCTTATCTCTCCTTTGGCCTCTACTAAAGGCACTATTTATTGCTCTGTGGGTTTTTACCTGATTTTGATTTTGTTACCCAAGAGTTAAACAAGTAACACATGAAAACACTTTTTAGTAGTACAGAAATATGTGGTGTCTGTGTTTGTTCTACAAGCAACTAATACTAAAGGAATCTGCTTCAGTGTCTATCCTAGCCTACTTTCTATACATATGCGTAGTATATAGTCAAATGTAATATTTAGAATAAGTGAGGCTATATCTGTGTGTAGTGTAGATGTATATGTTGGTGTTGTTTAGTCACCAAGTTGTGTCCGACTCTTTGTGACTCCATAGACTTCAAGCTTACAAGAAATCAACTTTGAATATTCGTTGGAAGGACTGATGCTAAAGCTCCAGTACTCTGGCCAACTGATATGAAGAGCCGACTCACTGGAAAAGACCCTGATGCTGGGGAAGACTGAGGGCAAAAAGAGAAGGGGGCGGCAGAGGATAAGATGGTTAGATAGCATCACTGACTCAGTGGACATGCATTTGAGCAAACTCTGGGAGGTAGTGAAGGACTGGGAAGCCTGGCGTGCTGCAGTCCGTGCAGTCAAAAAGAATCGGACACAAATTAGCGACTGAACAACAACCCTATTGTTGGTCTTATAAAGATGTTAGGATTTTACTTTAACACTTCACCATTATCACATTATGGTTTAAAAAGGTTAGCTAAAAGCAAAAGATTTAACTTGTTTTTGCTTTTCTCCTTTCTAAATATGTCTATTAAAATGTCATGCTCTGCTGGGCTTAGTTTAACTACTGTAATTCTGTACCATTTCCATACCCATATGTTTTGATTCCTGTACCTCTATAAACTATAGCTTGTGTGTAATTACTTCCTGGCATTATGTTTTCTAAGCTATAAGAGAAATATCATTTTTGCTGTAGCATCTGTAATGTTGTAAACAACGTGAAAAATTAAAGTGTATACAGGTTTTTTAGGGAAAAATCCTTTTGCAATGAGAGAGATGAAAGGATTATTAACATTTTATGTCATTCTACAGAGAATATGTATTTTCTACTATGGCTTTAAGAAATGTGAGTTTAGCATTTTCCCCTAGTTTGATGGGAATGAAAATGAAGCATTGATATGGTCTGTCAGTTGAGTAATTGAAAAGGTTTATCAGCTGGCCTACCACTGCCATACTACTTAGTATGGGGGCTTCTCTGAAGTTGTTTCAAATTAAACTATCCGCAGGCAGTTAACTGGAACGGCCGCTGGTCCTGTATTTGCTACTTTTTCTCAAGACTGACGTGTGTGGCCACCCACTTCTCAGCAGTCCAAGGAGCTCATGGAAATCGTGGCCCTTAAATTTTTTCATCCTAATTCTTTTCTCTCTCCCTTGGATTATATTTTATATCAGTTCATTGCTTTCCTGCAATATAATTTAGAAATAGTTATCTACACAGTCTTACAAAATCTGTATTAAATAGCCTTTAGTTGAGTGAACTTTGTATCCATCTTTGTGGATCTCAGTTTGCCCTTAGATTATGATTTTACCTCAATTAATAAATGTCCTGTACAACTGGACTTTAATTTTTTATTTAAATGCATTCCCTTATTGGCAGAACATGTATCACATTCTTCAAATGTATTGCATAAGAGTGTAAACCATAAAAGTGTACTAATTCCTGGAAGAATCTTAGTGTGGACAGAATCGCTAAATAGTCATTTAGAAGCCCAATCACCTGCTGTGTCATTAACAGAACCCTACTGTTGATCCAGATTCAGTCGTTTCACATATAAAACCCTTCCTTTTTGCCTCTTTTTAAGATTGAAGTGTAGTTAATTTACAGTATTGTGTTAATTTCTGGTATACAGCAAAGTGATTCAGATATATATATATACACACATACATATCTTTTCAGATATTTTCCATTACAGGTTAATTACAGGGTATTGAATATGGTTCCCTGTGCTGTACAGCGATACTTGGTGCTTATCCATTTTATGTATAGTAGCTTGTATCTCCCATCCTCCTAGTTATCTCTCCTCTTCTCCCTTTCCCCTTTGGCAGCCATAAGTTTGTTTTCAGTGCTTGTGAGTCTGTTCTGTAGATAGATTTGTTTATATTATTTTCTAGATTCCACATGTAAGTGATACATGTAATATTTGTCTTTCTCTACCTGGCTCACTTCACTTGGTATGATATTTTCTAGATCCAACCATGTTGCTACAAATGCAGTATTTCGTTCTTTTTGTAGCTGAGGAATCACCTATTGATGGGCACCTGGGTTTCTTCCGTATCTTCCCTGTTGTAAATAGAGCTGCCGTGAATACTGGGGTGCACGTATCTTTTCAAGATATCGATTCCTCCAGATTTTGGCCCAGGAGTGGGATTGCTGGATCATACAGTTAGCTCTATTTTTAGTTTTTTAAGGAAACTCCATATTGTCTTGAAACTGGAAATCAGACCTGGTCCCAAAAACATAACTTCAGGGTTGGGCACCTCCTTTTTGATGAGGGGCTCCTCTGGACACTGTCAGAACATTCAATTCTGCCCCACGACAAGATTTTGTCACTTTCCATCACGTTCCAGTTGTAGAGCAGCTCTCAGAAGATACAGAGTGAGCCTGCCCACTCTTGCACAACACTTGTAAATGCAGCAAAAATAAGGCAGGAGTGCCAAAGAAGGACTTTGTGTGTGACTCTCTCTTCTTTTGGAAAGGAGGGCTGAGAATCAGTGCCCTTTGGTAATTAAGAAAATAAAAGAATAGAAGGAAAATATCGATTGTCTGAATGCTTCTGAGTAACATTGTGTCTAAACTACAAACATCCCGTCAATTGTAAACCTGTTTCCTAGAGATAAAGTTGTCCCTAGCATACTGCCTTGGGCAAGCAGCCCAGGGATGCTATCAAGGAATGACAAGCAGACCTAAACATTTATCACCATCTCTTGCCCAGTACTTTCTCTTTGGTTACAGATTCCAAAGAGAAACTCTCAGTAGAAAAAAATCCCTATAAGCTGAACTCTCTCTTTGGAATTTTCTTCTTGAAAATTATCTAGATTTGGGGTTGGTTGGGGCATATATACTGATGAACACTGTCCAGGTATACTGATGACTAAAGTGAAAGAGTCCAACTGTAGCAGGAGATTTAAAGAGAGAAGCTAGGATGGTATGGTCTCAGAAGAAGAGAGCTTGTATAGGAAACGACTTTGTTTTCAGTGCTGCGTGAAGTTCAGCAGTACTTCCTGTTTGTGGGAATTCCTAAGATACCCTTGTATGCTCAGAATTAAAATCCCATTTATTAAATTCAAGTTTAAAGGGTTTCAGTTGCTTTTAACCTTGCAATGTAATAAAACAACATCTAAGGATTCTCAACAATATTGTAATTTAGAAATGAAAATTACATACTTACATTGGCTTTAGAACTATCCCAAACTATATCCTTGACTCTAGGATTTATTTCCAGCTGGGTTAGGGTATCATGAGTATACTGAAAGAACAGAGCAGAATAGTACCTGAAAGTATTTATGTACAAACCAGATCCTTGCCATGCAAATATATTGTGTGACGAGGAAAATGTATTGCTTGTCTTATAAACACTGACAGCAGATCTATGCCTTGGTGAGTAATAGAAGACTTTTTTTGCTTTGTCTTCTTCCACCAACAAAAGGCAAAAAAAAACCAACCAAAACCCAGCCCCCAAATACCCCTCTTTGATATGGGACGAATACAGCCAGACCTATAAATTTTCAAACATTTATTTGCATATACTCCTTGACATGTTATATATTATGAATAAATCCCAGAAGTGATGAAAATCTTAGATCATTTTCTAATACTCTTCAAGACATTTTCCCCCTTCCTCTGATTTAGATCTTCCAGTCATGAAGAGTCTGTGAAAAAAGACAAGTTTTCAGAGTTCTTTGGTAATTAATTCACAATTTCCACTTATTTAAATTTTTTAAAGTTTTCTTTTGTTTTTGGTGACTTCCTCTCAATATTTGGCTCTAGGTGAGGCAGTGATATTCAGCAGCTAAGAACTCAGGCTCTCAGGTCTAAGAACCAGACCATCAAAATTTAAATCCTGGCTTCATCATTTACAAGCTGTGAGAACTTGAACGTATAATCTCTTCCTTCATCTGTAAAATTGGGGTCACAACAGTATTGATACATTCCTCTAAGGTAAGGGTGAGTGTGGGGATAAGTGAGTTAAAAGGTATAAGGCATTAGAGCAGTGCTCAGTAAGGTCACCTAGGCTAGCTATCACTGCCATTGGAATGGACCAGTTATCAGCTCCAATGTCCTTCACTCCAGTTAGATTAAGCAATTAATTCTTACCAAGTGGAAGTTAAATTGAAATCTTGGAGTTTTTTAAGTTTCATATTTAAAAATTTTTAGAGTGGAGGGTAGAATAAAGATCATCCAATCAAATGATATTATATGACAGATGAGAAAATTGACATTAAATGATGCAGTTATGCTCAGAGTTGTGGCATGACTGTACCTGGACCTCAAACCTCTGAACTCTTCTCACAGTCCACTCTCTGTGTCTGACAACTTTCAGAAGGAAAAGTTTTAGTCCTGAGCCCTACATGCCCTGTGTCTCCAGAATTCACTTACAGCCTTAATGCTATCCGGTGCTTTAAGTACAAGGGTGAGTCCCCTCTCCCCTCTCCACTCTTCTGTTTGACCCTTATTTGCGTAGAGACATGATCTTGGTGTAAATAACTTGATCTTGGTGTAAATAACATACCACCCTTTATTGTTTTATAATAGTGATTGTTGAGAATATAGCCTTCAGATCACCCATAGATTTGTTTTGCTTAAGCCTGAGGCAAAACCACAACTTACATTTAGGGTAGGCCTCATGTTAGGGAAGTATCATGACAAACAAAATCCCCATGAAACATCAATGAATGCAAATTTGATATCAAACAAATGTACTGGGGTTTCTTTCCTTTTTTTTAAAGTAATTTTTGGCACTTAACCCTACAGTTGAGCAATTCCACATTTAGGTATCTACCCAAGAAAGATGAAAAGATACCCAACCAAAATTTTGTACATCAAAGTTTGTTGTTTAGTCACCAAGTTATGTCCAACTCTTTTGCCACCCCATGGGCTATAGCCTGCCAGGCTCCTCTGTCCATAGGATGTCCCAGGCAAGAATACTGGAGTGGGTTTTCATTTCCTTCTCCAGGGTGAGGTTTCTATGATGCCATGTTTGAAAGTGGGATTCACTTATATTCACCAAGTAGTTATTGTGTATGATAAGAGTTTATAGAGCATTGAGGTATTTATACTAAATCTGGGGAATTGGAACCCTAAAAGACAATCTGTAGGAATTTTAACTCTCCCTAATTTACCTTTAACTCTGTTAAGGTCAGCAGCCTCTCTGTCCTCCTCTGACTGGTCCTTCCCTTCCCTGTAAAGCAGCACTCCAGATGTTCTTTCTAGTGACACTAGTCAAAGTTGTGAGCCCCACAATTGAGCCTGCTTGACCTCACTCCTCCGTTCTGGACAGGACCTCACCTGGAGAAAAAAATATTTGGGTTTTGACAACATTACACTAATTCTTGTAGGGGATATTTTCTAGTACCGCCTATAGTCTCTTACAAATAAAACATGAAAAGCGGAGTTTGCATTATCAGAGTGTTTAAAAACACAAGACTTCCTGGTGGTCCAGTGGTTAAGAATCTACCCTGCAATGTGAGAGACACAGGTTCTATCCCTGGTCCAGGAAGATTCGACATGCCATGGGGCAGCTAAGCCGATGAGCCACAACTACTGAGCCTGCTCCATGCTCCGCAGCAAGAGAAGCCACCACAGTGAGAAGCGCGAGCGTCACAGCTGGAGAGTAGCCCCCGCTCGCCACAACTAGAGAAAGCTTTGCGTGGCAATGTAACCCAGTGCAGCAAAGAAAATGCACTTACTTAATGGTGACAACCATAGCATATTAATGTAAGATGTGAATAACAGGGGCAACTGATGTGGGGTGTATGAAAACTACTAATCTTCACAACTTTTCTATAAATTAAAAAAAAAACTTTATAAAATTTTGAAATTTTATTTTTTAAAAAATCTTCTCCCCCCCAAATACATATAAAACTACTGTGACAAAATAAGTTACAGCAATTCAATATTAGCATAGTAAGCAGCTTTTATTCTGTTTTACCAGATAATCTAGGATAAAATGATCAAGCCTAAATTACTTGCACTATTCTTATACAGAGTCCTAGTTTGAAAACAAACATTTCTAAGGAAATGTTAGAGTTAAAAGGGGAATATAAGTACAATCTCTGTGTTAAAATTTTAAAACGGGGCTTAAAGTTAGTATTTGAAACATTTGATATCACAGGACCATCTAAAGACTGGGTCCTAATTACTTGGGCATACTTCTGTCTAGAGCATGGACTACCCTGTATTATAGTTCATAATTATATGCTTATAAGTCTGGCTCACCACCTGAAGGCAGCTATTCATCTTTGCATCTCTAGGTTTGGTAACATGACAGATGATCAGTGTTTCTGATTTGAGAAGAGATACTTGCAAATGAACTAGAAATAACTAGAAATTTCAGGATCTCAAGAAATGTATTCCCTTTTGAGGATACTTGCAGAAGTAAATAACCCGTGTTTAAAAGAAAATAACCTTTCTGATTTGTACTTGTGTATTGATTGTCTATACACATTGCTGTCCAGGAGCCCTGCTGCCCCACCACCAAGGATCGTCCCACATCAGCTGACTCTGGTAAAAGTGCTGGTGGCGATGCTAAGGGAACCTTTGCTGCTGCTGTGGGTTCCTGTCACAGGGACCCCGTCCTGTCTTTCTTAGGGCCTTGCTACCAGGGCTGTGGCCTGTGGGAATGAGGTGGGATTAGGAGAGGAACTTGGAAATGTCTTAGATCCAAACCTTACCATCTGTAGTTATATTTCTTTCCTCTTTTGTCTCCATTTCCTTCTTTCTTCTTTTCTTGAAATTCCAGGAAAAATCTTAAAATGTCATCTGACTGGGTTCAACTCAGACTGAAACAGCTGTACATCTCTCCCAGGAAAACCGTGGCCCCAGGTTTAACAGAGTGTTTGTCTGGAAGCAAAATGTATGGTATTGTCACAGCAGCTTCGGGTGTTTGGAAGCTTTCCTCTCTTCACTGCTCTATCAATAAAACAGGAATGATATTTGCTACCTAAATAAGGAGAACATACAGGGAGTAGGAATTACTAAATAATGTATCTTCTTTTTTGCAAGTAAGGGTCTTAAGAAAAAAAACAATTCTATCTACCCATCCATCTGCCTGTCTGCCCACCCAGCTGCCTATCCATCTATCTTTCAATCCGCACATTCATTTCAGTTGATTTCTGTTGTTAGAAATTCTTGCATCAGGAAGAGCCTTGGCCCAGGGAACAATTGCTGTATCTCATTGGTATTCTTAAGGTGACATAGGTGTTGGTGGCAGGTGAGCAGGATGGTCATGGGTGCCACTAGAAATTTGAGTTAGGATGGACTGCTCTACCAAGCTTGTTCTGGAAACACCAGCCCTGAGCTAGCTGGGAGTTTGAGGAGTATCTCTGACTTTGGCTGCTGCAAGGAGGTAAACTTTACTGTTCATATCTGCACACTCTTGCCACTTGCAATCCAGTTTATGATTTTTTAAAGTTTGATTATACTTCACCCTTCTATTCATTTGAATTGACAATCATGACTTGTTTTATATTTGTGATGTTATTTTTATAAAGATTCCAGATATCCTTAGGTCTTCCCACACCCCCTAATATGTATTAAAATGGCCTGATTAAAAGAGCTTGCCTATTTACTTATGTAGTTTCTCCACTTAACTATAAGCTCTTTGAGTGCCAGGGCTCATCATTTTTACTCTTGCCCCTAGCACCTAGGAGAATCTCTGGAATGTAGAATACACTAAGGAAACAATATTTACATTCTTGATTTTTTAAAAAATTTTTTTATCTGGCCACATCGGTCTTAGTTGCGGCCCTCAGGATCTTCTTCCTGAGGATTGTGACCCGTGGATTCTCTACTTGCAGTGCACGGGCTCAGTAGTTGTGGCTGTGAGCTCAGCTGCTCCATGGCCTGTGGGATCTGAGTTCCCCGCTCAGGGATCAAACGTGCATCCCCTACATTGCAAGGTGGATTCTTAACCACTGGACCACCAAGGAAGTCCCACATTAATGATTTTTAAATTCTAAATGTTTGTGTTCATTTAATTTGATTGAAAGTATATGAAAGTGAAAGTTGCTCAGTCATGTCCAACTCTTTGTGACCCTATTAATATACAGTCCATGGAATTCTCCAGGCCAGAATACTGGAGTGGGTAGCCGGTCCCTTATCCAGGGAATCTTCCCAACCCAGGGATGGAACCCAGATCTCCTGCACTGCAGCTGATTCTTTACCAGCTGAGCTGCTAGGGAAGCCCATATAATAATTTGACTATTAACTATTTTTTGTGTGTAAATTAATTTATTTATTTTAATTGGAGGCTAATTACTTTACAATATTGTAGTGGTTTTTGCCATACATTGACATGAATCAGCCATGGGTGTACATATGTCCCCCATCCTGACCCCCCCTCCCACCTCCCTCCCCATCCCATCCCTCTGGGTCATCCCAGTGCACCAACCCTGAGCACCCTGTCTCATGCATCGAACCTGGACTGGCGATCTATTTCACATATGATAATATACATGTTTCAATGCTATTCTCTCAAATCATCCCACCCTCGCCTTCTCCGACAGAGTCCAAAAGTCTGCTCTTTACATCTGTATCTCTTTTGCTGTCTCACATATAGGGTCATCGTTACCATCTTTCTAAATTGCATATATATGTGTTAGTATGCTGTATTGGTGTTTTTCTTTCTGACTTACTTCACTCTGTATAATAGGTTCCAGTTTCATCCACCTCATTAGAACTGATTCAAATGCATTCTTTTTAATAGCTGAGTAATATTCCATTGTGTATATGTACCACAGCTTTCTTGTCCATTCATCTGCCATGGACATCTAGGTTGCTTCCATGTCCTGGCTATTATAAACAGAGCTGTGATGAACATTGGGGTACACATGTCTCTTTCAGTTCTGGTTTCCTCAGTGTGTATGCCCAGCAGTGGGATTGCTGGGTCATATGGCAGTTCTATTTCCAGTTTTCTAAGGAATCTCCACACTGTTCTCCATAGTGGCTGTACTAGTTTGCATTCCCACCAACAGTATAAGAGAGTTCCCTTTTCTCTGCACGCTCTCCAGCATTTATTGTTTGTAGACTTTTTGATAGCAGCCATTCTGACTGGTGTGAGATGGTACCTCATTGTGGTTTTGATTTGCATTTCTCTGATAATGAGTGATGTTGAGCGTCTTTTCATGTGTTTGTTAGCCATCTGTATGTCTTCTTTGGAGAAATGTCTGTTTAGTTTTTTGGCCCACTCTTTGATTGAGATGTTTATTTTTCTGGAATTGAGCTGCATGAGCTGCATGTATATTTTTGAGATTAATTCTTTCTCAGTTGCTTCATTTGTGATTATTTTCTCCCATTCTGAAGGCTGTCTTTTCACCTTGCTTATAGTTTCCTTCGTTGTGCAAAAGCTTTTAATTTTAATTAGGTCCCATTTGTTTATTTTTGCTTCTATTTCCATTACTCTGGGAGGTGGGTCATAGAGGATCCTGCTGTGATTTATGTCAGACAGTGTTTTGCCTATATTTTCTGCTAGGAGTTTTATAGTTTCTGGTTTTACATTTAGATCTTTAATCTATTTTGAGTTTATTTTTGTATATGCTGTTAGAAAGTGTTCTAGTTTCATTCTTTTACAAGTGGTTGACCAGTTTTCCCAGCACCACTTGTTAAAGAGATTGTCTTTTCTCCATTGTATATTCTTGCCTCCTTTATCAAAGATAAGGTGTCCATCGGTGGGTGGATTTATCTCTGGGCTTTCTATTTTGTTCCATTGATCTATATTTCTGTCCTTGTGCCAGTACCATACTGTCTTGATGACTGTAGCTTTGTAGTATAGTCTGAAGTCAGGCAGGTTTGATTCCTCCAGTTCCATTCTTCTTTCTCAAGATTGCTTTGGCTATTCAAGGTTTTTTGTATTTCCATACAAACTGTGAAATTATTTGTTCTAGTTCTCTGAAAACTACCATTGGTAGCCTGCTAGGGATTGCACTGAATCTATGGATTGCTTTGGGTAGTCTACTCATTTTCACTACATCGATTTTTCTGATCCATGAACATGGTATATTTCTCCATCTATTTGTGACATCTTTGATTTCTTTCATCAGTGTTTTATAGTTTTCTATATATAGGTCTTTTGTTTCTTTAGGTAGATTTATTGCTAAGTATTTTATTCTTTTTGTTGCAATGGTGAATGGAATTGTTTCCTTAATTTCTCTTTCTGTTTTCTCATTGTTAGTGTATAGGAATGCAAGGGATTTCTGTGTGTTTTTAACTACTTTTTAAAGAATTTTACACTAGATCCATAGAAGTTTGTAAAATATTTAGGTTGTTTTCTTTTTGAAACCTGTTTTGAAGTTGTATGCATGCTGCTATTCATAATAGCATTATGGGGGATTTTCATCCCACTAATAGCATTTAGATTTGACCTTAGCCTGTGGTTTCCATAGAGTGATTGATTATCTGATGATTTGAATGTAATTTTTATTAATAAAAAGTCATGAATTTGGGATTTCCCTGATGGTCCAGTGGTTAAGTCCAGTGCAGGGGATGTGGGTTTGATCCCTGATCAGGTAGCTAAGATCTCACATGATTTGTGGCCAAAAAAACAAAACATAAAAAAGACACAATGTTGTAACAAATTCAATAAAGATTGTAAAAAAAGATTCACATTAAAAGTCTTTTAAAAAAGTCATGAATTTGATATGAACCAATCTCTTTTTTGGTTTTTGCCATAACGAATCTTTCTTAAAAAATAACTTATAAATTGCATAAGTAATAGTGTTCATTATATAAAACTTGGAAAATATAGAGATGTAGGCAGATAAATCATATGCAGTGATGTGCTGGTACATGTTTAACCATCAGCTAATTCCTATATGAATATTGGTCAATACCTTTGTTTATTTTAATGAGTAAGATGAGAGCGAAATAACCGAAACTTAGGTCAAATTTTGTCAATGACTTGAGCAACTTCTTTGCTGATTCAGATAATAGTTTTCAAATCCTGGAAGAATATTTCCTCAAATTTTTGTGATATTCCTAATGTAACAGCTACAAACTTGTTTTTATGTTGAATCAACATTATTAGCATTTTCTCAGTCACTTTCTTATGTGTAGACAAGCAGTAAAACAATAAAGTGAACCCTGGTTTGCCAGTTTTTTGTTGGCCATCATGACCTCAGTGATGATGAATTGGGAAAAATTGCACAGTAGTATGTCATTATACTATCATGAACTCCTTATTGCCAAATTCAGACTTAACTTGAAGAAAGGGGGGAAAACTACTAGACCATTCAGGTATGACCTAAATCAAATCCCTAGCATTTATACAGTGGGAGTCAGAAATAGATTTAAGGGACTAGATCTGGTAGACAGAGGGCCTAATGAACTATGGACGGAGGTTCGTGACATTGTACAGGAGACAGGCATCAAGGCCATCCCCAAGAAAAAGAAATGTAAAAAAGCAAAATGGCTGTTTGAGGAGGCCTTACAAATAACTGTGAAAAAAAGAGAAGCGAAAAGCAAAGGAAAAAAGGAAAGATATACCCATTTGAATGCAGAGTTCCAAAGAATACCAAGGAGAGATAAGAAAGCCTTCCTCAGTGATCAATGCAAAGAAATAGAGGAAAACAATACAATGGGAAAGACTAGAGATCTCTTCAAGAAAATTAGAGATACCAAGGGAACATTTCATGCAAAGATGGGATCAATAAAGGACAGAAATGGTATGGACCTAACAGAAGCTGAAGATATTAAGAAGAGGTGGCAAGAATACATAAAAGAACTGTACAAAAAAGATCTTCATGACCGAGATAATCACAATGGTGTGATCACTCACCTAGAGCCAGACATCCTGAATGTGAAGTCAAGTGGGCCTTAGGAAGCATCACTACAAACAAAGCTAGTGGAGGTGATGGAATTCCAGTTGAGCTATTTCAAATCCTTAAAGATGATGCTGTGAATGTGCTGCACTCAATATGCCAGCAAATTTGGAAAACTCAGCAGTGGCCACAGGACTGGAAAAGGATAGTTTTCATTTCAATACCAAAGAAAGGCAACACCAAAGAATGCTCAAATTACTGCACTATTGCACTCATCTCACATGCTAGCAAAGTAATGCTCAAAATTCTCTAAGCCAGGCTTCAGCAATACGTGAACTGTGAACTTCCACATGTTCAAGCTGGTTTTAGAAAAGGCAGAGGAACCAGAGATCAAATTGCCAACATCCGGTGGATCATCGAAAAAGAAAGTTCCAGAAAAACATCAATTTCTGCTGTATTGACTATGCCAAAGCCTTTGACTGTGTGGATCACAATAAACTGTGGAAAATTCTGAAAGAGGTGGGAATACCAGACCACCTGACCTGCCTCTTGAGAAGCAGATCAGGACGCAACAGTTAGAACTGGATATGGAACAACAGACTGGTTCCAAATAGGAAAAGGAGTACATCAAGGCTGTATATTGTCACCCTGCTTATTTAACTTATATGCAGAGTACATCATGGGAAATGCTGGGCTGGAGGAAGCACAAGCTGGAATCAGGATTGCTGGGAGAAATATCAATAACCTCAGATATGCAGATGACACCACCCTTATGGCAGAAAGTGAAGAAGAACTAAAGAGCCTCTTGATGAAAGTGAAAGAGGAGAGTGAAAAAGTTGGCTTAAAGCTCAGCATTCAGAAAACTAAGATCATGTCATCCAGTCCCATCACTTCATGATAAATACGGGAAAACAATGGAAACAGTAAGAGACTTGATTTTCTTGGGCTCCAAAATCACTGCAGATGGTGACTGCAGCCATGAAATTAAAAGACGCTTACTCCTTGGAGGAAAGTTATGACCAACCTAGACAGCATATTAAAAAGCAGAGAGATTACTTTGCCAACAAAGGTCCGTCTAGTCAAGGCTATGGTTTTTCCAGTAGTCATGTATGAATATGAGAGTTGGAGTATAAAAAAAGCTGAGCACAGAAGAATTGATACTTTTGAACTGTGGTGCTGGAGAAGACTCTTGAGAGTCCCTTGGACTGCAAGGAGATCCAACCAGTCCATCCTAAAGGAGATCAGTCCTGAATGTTCATTGGAAGGACTAATGTTGAAGCTGAAACTCCAATACTTTGGCCACCTGATGCGAAGAGTTGACTCATTTGAGAACACCCTGATGCTGGGAAAGATTGAGGGCAGGAGGAGAAGGGGACGACAGATGATGAGATGGTTGGATGGCATCACCGACTCAATGGACATGAGTTTGGGTGAACTCTGGGAGTTGGTGATGGACAGGAAAGTCTAGTGTGCTGCGCTTCATGGGGTCGCAAAGAGTCGGACACTACTGAGCAACTCAACTAAAAGTCATTATACAGTATTTTCACCATTCAGAAATCATAGGAATAAATCATCTCAACAGTATAGATAATGGTAAACTGTAGTAAAATAATTAAGAAATGATAAGTTTTGAGTATTTATTAGGCTGACCAAAAAGTTCGTCCAGGTTAACTTTTTGGTCAACCCAGTATTACCTTTTTTATGTGATTTGGTTAACTGTAAATTTATATAATTTAAATGTTTATATAATTTTAAATAGTAGCTACGTTTTAAAAACTGGCCTGTAAAATTTCTGAAAAGTTAATTGTCTACTTTCACAAGCCAGTATAAGCTGGTTCCAGCATACCACTGGGTAGATTCATTCTCATTTTTCTTGTATAAATATAAAATATAATGATATGTGTGTGTGTGTGTATATATATATATATATAATGTGTACATATATATGTATATATATTTTTTTTAGGTAAGATTTAAAAAATAAGATTGGGATCACATTAAATATTCAGTTTGGGGATCCATTGATCTACCTTATAGAAGTAAATTTTGTATTGGTTGTGTGCTGTTGGTTTGCCACAGACTGCACTTTCGGCTGTTTCACTGGTATAGCTGGTGAGACTCGGTGAGAATGGCTGAATGCAGTGCCTCTCCTCTGCAGTGTGAGTGAGAAGAGGAAAGGATAGTGTGAAAGCGGCAGCATAAATCTCCAGTGTAGCAGGTAGTTGGATCCAGGAACGGTGCCCTGTGGGTTGCCTCAGTCTTCAGGCAGAGCCCTCCCTTGAGAACCCTGGAGTCCCGCTCGTCCATTTGAGAACCCTGGAGTCCCGCTCGTCCATTTGAGAACCCTGGAGTCCCGCTTGTGCAGAGTCCTCCCTTGAGAATGCTGGAGTCCTGCTCATCCACGGTGCAGCTGGTCCTGTTCTCTCCTGTGTTCTCTCCTGCACCTTCTCGTTCCCCTTCCTTCGGCTTTTTTTCTAATGCTTATAGATAGATTTACTCTGTGAATCTTTTTAAATGTCCTGTAAAGATAGAACTGCTATTAATACTTTGAGGGCAGTTGTGCTTAGGGTCTACAGTCTTTGTATGTGTATGCTCAGTCGTGACTGACTCTTTGCGACCCCATGGACTATACATAGCCCACCAGGCTCCTTTGTCCATGAAATTTTCCAGGCAAGAATACTGGAGTGCGTTGCCATTTCCTACTGGGGGATCTTGCCGACCCAGGAATCGAACATGCGTCTCCTGCATCTCCTGCGTTGGCAGGTAGATTCTTTACCACTGAGCCACCTGGGAAGCCCCAAATTTACTATACCTATTAGGTAATTTAATATAACTCCTGGTAGTCATCATTTTAAATGCCTTTAAAGTCCTTTGGCTGCCAAATATGTTCTTGTTTTCCAATGACAAAGATTTCCAGTGAATTTGTAAAAACGAGATATATAATAGCTGGTAAGTGCATTGCTTGCACTCCTTACATAATGGAAAAATTGTTGAATATTTGCAGTAAAAGTTTTCATCCCTGCTTGCTGTTGAAGGTCTGTTCTGATTCCCAGAGGAAAACAAATCCGCGAGCTGTTAGAATGAGCTCAGCTATCTCTGTTCTCTTTTACATTCTTTGTCAAAGTTGTAAGCTTTAACAGAGACTCTAAGAACTGCTAGCTTGTTAAGTCCTTGACTAAATGATTTTTTTTACTGTATTTGTTTTTATTAGCAAAAGAAATAGGCTTTTAATATTTGAAATTACATTGATTAGGTTTTTATGTTTTGTATGTTTATTGCTTCATTATTATTTCCTCCATCATTGGTTAAGCCTATTTTATTCTGACTTAGACATCTCTGAGATTTGGTAAAAAGATAGAAATGTAATGCTAAAGGAAACTCTAATGGTAGAATTTAGCCAACCTAAAACCTTTGATCAAGAGATGATGAAGCTAAGAAATGGGTGGCTACAACATTTACTTTTAAAAGAGATTTCTTAAAAGTTAATGGCCTAGAAAAAATCTTGTAGTGTCTTCTAACAACTAATTTACACATTTTTATGAATAACATTTAAGCCTAGCTTTTAAAAAATATCTGCCTCACTATTTCAAATAAAAAATGGAGCTAACGTTTTAGAAGTAATACCTTTGTGTTTTTGTTGGTTTTTTTTTGGCTGTGCTGGGTCTTTGTTGTGCTGCCTGGGCCCTCTGTCTGTGCCCCAGCATCTCCAGTTGCAGTGCACGGACTTCTCTTATTGAGGCATACTGGCTGAATTGCCCCATGGCATGTGGAATCTTAGTTTCTCCACCAGGAATCGAACCCAAGTCCCCTGCATGGGAAGGCAGATTCTGGACCACCAGGGAAGTCCCTACCTTTGCAAGTTTTTAAAGACAGGGTTTCAAACTGACCTATTTTCTTTTTATCTTGTTGGAAGCATCAATTAATATTTTGATCAGTTACAGATGCTTAAAATATGCATTTGTTTTTGCAATGAAAAATAGCAAACTATCATCCCTTGTGGCGGTTTTTCCTTCATACCATAAAGAATGGAGAAACGCAAACTCATGTTTCTCACCTTTTTTCTTTCCCTGCCGCCTTCTACTAAACCCACTGATTTTTCATTTGCTTTTATTGATAGTAGTAAGGTTTTATTTTTTACAAGAGAATATTACCCTGGTTAATTGAGATGAGTTTGGTTTCATTTGAAAGCCACTACAGGCTGAGATTGATGCATCTTCTCAGATGCTCATATGCCTACACACATCCCTTTGGCACACATCTTGTTGCTAGCCCAGAACAGATATCAGCTGCTTCTGGAACTTTTGAGTTTGGGTGCTGATTTTGATTGCTGTATCATCAGGAGACACTAAGCATCCATGCTATGCCATTATCTTTTCTAGGCTTCAATCCTGAATTATTCAAAGTGAGTCAGGAATGTCAAGGTGAAAGCCAAAAATATGGTCTATACTAATTGTACCCTCACTGAAAATGAATCCCCTAACTTTTACTGAGATAGATTTATCAGATTGTGGATAGAGTCTAAATCCTCTTTTCCTCCTCCCATCCTTCCTGCCTTGTCCTCCTATATCCTTTATATGACCTAAAATTCAAATAATTTATTAATCAGATACTCTCACTTACTTATCTACATATATATTCCTTTGAATAGAGTCAATCTCAGGTTATTTTTTAAATGCTAGATTTGTTCATGCACTAAAGAAGGAAAAAGGTAGCTGAAAGCTATAACCAAAAGTATTAGAAAAGAGCTTGTCTCCGTACTGACACATCATGCAATGTTACCAGGTACGCCTCTGAGTTTACAGAGGCAGTGGAGGGGGTGGCATCATTCTACATCATTCTCTTTCTGCATCCCACCCTCTTCCATCTTTTTGCATAATGGGACCAAGAGAAAAGAAAAATATGGTCTGATGAAAACCATCATAAAAAAAACAAACTTATACCAAAACGCAGATTTTTCTAGGTAGGTGATAAATTAATCAGTTATGAGAAACTTTTCCTCCTTCTCTTTTCTCCCTGTACATTTTTTTCATCCCTGAGTAGCGGGTTGTCACTTTACGTTTGCTTCTTATTAAGTAGGCCTTAGGACTCGGTATATGGTCTGTGATGTAGGAAACATCTGCCTTTAATTTTCCCTTCTGTAGTGTGACCAGGTGACTCTGGATTTCCACCATACTTCCTGTGTCCTAATTTCTCTTGCCAGGTGGAGACCCCTGCGAGTCTTGTGTCTGTCCTAGGAATTTATCCCAGGTTTTCCCTGAACATCCATTAAGGAAGTATCCAAAAGGAAAGGGCAACCTTTTCTAGTAGAAGCTCTGCTGCATACAGGTTTTTAAACCAGGATGATAGATTTTAAGGAAGAGTGTGGATTTTCTTTTTCTGTTTTTTCTTTTTTACAAAGAACTTGTCTTTAAATTCTTTAAAAGTCATTGTTAAATAGGGCAGAATTGCATGAGTCACACAGGCAGGCAAGGAAAAAAGAACTGAAGGATGAATTCAGAAAGGTAAACATCGACTAGTAAGTTTTCCAAGAAGACAAACAGTAGAGGAAGCTTATCAAAGAGAAAACACAGCACACTTTCCCAGGGATGGAGGGCATGTTTCCAGGCTGGCTGTGTTCCGCGTTCCCAGGGCACGGCGGGGAGGATGGGGGTGATGCAGAGAGGCTGCAAAGATACAGGGAGCCCAGGGGCCGCCAAGGGAAAAGAGCAGAGGTCACAACGGGCTTCTCTGTGGCGCCAGTGGAGCTAGAAGACACTGGGATTCTGGAGAAAATTCTGAAGGGGGCGTGGGCAGGGGACTGTCATTTTGTATTATAATAAGTTTCTAAGACTATCTGGTTTCTAAAGTACATTATGTGTTACTTCAAGAAAATAAAAATAAGCTTGAAGAACAAGAACTGCATTAGTCACTAGTCTTTAGGACACTTGTTCTTTACTTATGATCTGAAATATTTTATGGCATGGAATCTGAACATGCCAAAAGTACTTTAAAAGTTGTCTTAATTTTTTTTAATTGTCCATAATTTTTTTTAATTTAAGGTTTATATGTAACATCTTTCCAATATGTATGTTGCCTGGGAAGGAATTTATAGACTAGTAGAGGAAATAATGCAACAGAATACCTCTAATAAAGGTACCCAGTCTATGAAAGACTTTATTTTAAGAAAAGCAGAAGTACATATTGTGAGCTTCAGTCCACAGGCTTTTGACTAGACCATGAGCATCTTACAACCAGGGACCATGTCCTAGTCATAGATCTTATTTTTTGGTATCTAGCAGAATACCTGGGGTAAAACAAGCATTAAAGTTCTTGGTTGAAAATTAAAATTGTTCTCTTTGTAACTGGGTACATACCTGTCTTTTGGTCAGACATGCAGACATCATCAGCTAATAGGACAAAAGTCTACAAAATCAGTCTCTGGATGTTTGCAGTGCTTCAAGCTGAAACTGCCACCTTTTTGACGTTTTACTATCCCTCACTCTGTCCTGGCATATCATGGACATTTTTTTAGAATGTTGTGCTCTTTTCATGCTTTTGTTGTTGTCCAGTTGCTGAATCGTGGCAGACACTTTGAGACCCCATGGACTGCAGCACATCAGGCTCCTCTGTCTTCCACTATCTCCTGGAGTTTGCTCAAATTCACGTCCTTTGAGTCGGTGATGCTATCTAACCTCCTCATCCTCTGCTGCCCCATTCTTTTGCCTTCGATCTTTCCCAGCATCAGGGTCTTTTCCAAAGAGTTGGCTCTTCACATCAGGTAGCCAAAGTATTGGAGTTTCAGCATCAGGTCTTCCAATGCATATTCAGGGTTGATTTCCTTTAGGATTGACTGTTTTGATCTCCGTCCAAGAGACTCTCAAGAGTCTTCTCCAGCACCACAGTTCAAAAGCATCAGTTCTTTGGCACTCAGCCTTCTTTATGGTCCAACTCTCACATCCATACATGACTACTGGGAAAACCATAGCTTTGACTACACAGACCTCTTTCAGCAGAGTGATATCTCTGCTTTTTAATACGCTAAGTTTGCCATAGCTCTTCTTCAAAAAGCAAGCATCTTTTAATTTCATGGTTGCAGTCACTGAACGCAGTGATTTTGGAGTCCAAGAAAATAAAATCTGTCACTGCTTCCACTTTTTCCTCTTCTGTTTGCCATGAAATGATGGGACTGAGTGTCGTGATCTTAATTTTTTAAATGCTGAGTTTTAAGCCAGCTTTTTCACTCTCCTATGTCACCCTCATCAAGAGGCTCTTTAGTTCCTCATCACTTTCTGCCATTAGAGTGGTGTCATCTACATATGTAAGGTTATTGATATTTTCAACATATTTCAAAATATTTTGATATTTTCTTGAGTCCAGTTTGTGATTCATCCAGCCTGGCATTTCACATGATGTACTCTGCATAGAGGTTAAATAAGCAGGTTGACAATATGCAGCCTTGTTGCACTCCTTTCTCAATTTTGAACAGTCAATTGTTCCATGTCTGGTTCTAGCTTGTTGCTTCTTGACCCACATAGTTTCTCAAGAGACCGGTATGGTGGTCTGGTACTCCCATTTCTTTAAGAATTTTCCACAGTTTGTTGTGATCCACATAGTTGAAGACTTTAGCATAGTCAATGAAGCAAAAGTAGATGTTTCTCTGGAATTTCATGCTTTTACCAACAAATAACTTCTAATCATAAAAATTAATCCTCCTGTATTGCTATATATCCAGCAAAGGGAGGAGTAAATTTTAGCCCTTTTTGTCTTTCTAGGTTTTCTACATAAAAGTGAAAGTTGCTCAGTTGCGTCCAACTCTTTGCAACTCCATGGACTATATAGAATGGGGTCATGACATTCTATACATTCTATACATGGACAGGCCAGAATACTGGAGTGGGTAGCCTTTCCCTTCTCCAGGGGATCTTCCCAACCCAAGGATCGAATCCAGGTCTCCCACACTGCAAGTGGATTCTTTAACACCTGAGCCACCAGGGAAGCCCAAGAATACTGGAGTGGGTAGCCTCTCCCTTCTCCAAAGGATCTTCTCAACCAGGAATCAAACCAGGGCCTCCTGCATTGCAGGCAGATTCTTTACCCACTGAGCTACCAGGGAAACCCATGTTTTCTATGTAAACTTGTTCTATAGATCACTTCAGGTTGACTATAGAAGAAAGATATAAACCAGAAAAGATTTATTCTGGTTATTGTTTCCTTGGTTCATTCAATAGGTGTTTATTGAAGACAGTTATACATCAAACCCAAAGTTTTCAACCTTTTTGTGTTAACATCTTAAGAATGTGCTGAAGATCCTGTTCTTACGTGTTGCAGTAAATGCCACCTTTCTTAGGTGCTGACTTGACATTATGCCTGTTCCTCTTCTCCGGGCAAGTTGTACATGCTCTGCATCAAGTAACGTAACTCACGGTTGCATCTCATTAACATCACTGTATACTATTGTGTATGGGTCATGGTTTGAAGTTTAGCAGCACACTAGTGATGTGCTGCTTATTGGTTGGGAATTACCAGAGGCTTAACTTATAAAGAGACAGGTTCTAAAGATAGCATATGGTGAAAACCTGTGAATAGGCAGAATTACTGCTAAAATTCCATTAATTGACACTTAAAGTACATTATTTGTTGCCAAATTAGGTGCCACGATGGATACCATCTCTTAATAAGAGAGTTTTCCATGTACTGTTAGGAGAGAGTTCTCTTCTTCACTGAACACCAGATACTTATCAAGGTGACATTTTGTATGAAAAATTCCTATTTTTAAGCATCAGACTCAGACACTTTTGGCAAGATGTGCATACAACAAGATGTAACAAAGAAACAGAACAAAGCCAGCAGTGAAATTACTTCTGGGGATTTTCTTATTAGGTAGATTGTAGGTGGGCTCACCTGTGCAATTCATGCTATTGTGTTTCTATCCATGAGTAGGATTGAGTTCTCAGTAGTTCAGTGAGCCTGTGACTCCCACCAAGCTGCACTGTGAAAACAAGTGGAAGATCATCGTGTCTCTCCTTGAGAAGTTTACAATGTAATTAGGAAATCAAGACATGCATGTGTGGAAAAAAAAGAAAAAAACAAAGCGTTGGAAAGGATGGGGCAACATGGTCTAATTTTAAATGTACTTTAGTTATTAATAGTAGAGTCAAAAGCCTCTTCTAGGATCTTTGAACACTTTTGTGAGATTTCTTTTTTAATAGAGCTAAAGAACTATGAAGCTGCAGAGCCACTGATCGCCATGCCCATTTGGTGAAAATCATCGTGGGAAGGATGACCTAAAGGAGCAGGGATCTGTGTTCTCAGTGGGAAAATACAGTGTTCAAGAAAGCCTGTGGATCTGCTTTGTTCTCTTGGCTTTATTATTGCTTCAGCTTCAAAAGAGATTAGGTACATGAGAAGTGTGCATTGTGAAGTTCAGAATGGTTGTAAGTTGTGAATAATAATTGCAACTGAAATGTGAATGGTCAATTATTTGAATTTATAAGGTAGGGTTGTGATAACTACTGGGCAGCTCAACTGGTGTTGGCAGGGTATCTCCAAAACATTTCAGCTTGGTGTAATTATGGACTCCAGAAACTTGTGTCCTGGGAAATAGGGTAGAGAAATGGAACCTACTTTCTTTCTCTTTGGCCGTGTGGGCTCTCCGTTGCAGTGCTCGGACTCTGTAATTGTAGCACGTGTGGTTAGTTGCCCTGCAGCATGTGGGATCTTAGTTCCCACACCAGGGACCACATACCCTGCACTGGAAGGTGGGTTCTTAACCGCCGAACCATTAGGGAAGTCCCAGATGGGCCAAGCGCTGTGCTGTATGTTTTATGTCGGGTTTTTTTTTTTTTTTTTTGGTCATTCGGTTTTAGTAACAAGCCAAAAGATGGGCATTGGTATCCACGTATTACAGATAAGGAATAATTCCAGTAAGTGAGTACATAGGTGGAGCTCTCCCCACTGCAGTATTCTTGCCTGGAGAATCCCATGGACAGAGGAGCCTGGCAGGCTACAGTCCATGGGGTTGCAAAGAGTCAGACACAACTGAGCGCCTAAGCATGCACACAAATAGGAAAGTAGGCCTCTGGCTGGCTCCAAATTCTTTCCTTTTCCCACTACAGTCATGATGCCCTGGGAGGTATATCATGCATCCTCTTTGCTTTCTCTCTACCTGTTTGTTGTTCCTGCTCACAGCTACACTGTCAATAGGACTCATTTTACAAATTTTATAATAGGTAAAGTATATCAATGAGACTCATTCAAATATGTATTAACTTTTTTGTCATGAAACCAAAAATATAAATAAAGGTTGTACGAATGATTTTCTTGTCTTTAAAAAGATTCAATAGAAAAATAACCTGATATAACAATGTTATGTTATAGATCTCAGTGATTATAGTTGAGCTGTAGATGTGATGAAAAAGTTAATGAACTCAGGACTCATATAACTTTATGTAAAGCTTTCACAGTATTATTAATAATAGGAGTATTTTGTAGTTTTGATATAGCTTTTAACTTTAGTAAAAGCCATTCTAATTAGATCTCAATTATTTTTCTTAACTAATCTTTATTTTCTAAGTCTGAAGAAGGAACTCATTCTCCTTGCCATACCCAAACTTTATGGAAGCTAATCAGAGTTTTAGGGCTAAAACATAATTTGTTTTCATTAGTTTCAGGTAACTACACTTATTTTTTCCATTCCCCACAGTTCATCAGATTTGGCCCTACATATTGTGATCATGATATTAACTTAGACACTTTTAAAATGGCATGATAGCTTTATATTTGTCTTAGTGGTAAATGTTATTTACTAACTCATACTTTATTTCCCCATTACATGATATTGTTTTAATCTAGCAGGTAATGTAGGGCAATAAAAATTTGAGTGACGCACAAAGAAGATGAAAGCACAAGTAGTTTTGTTATTCTGTAACACTATTACTTTCTGTTTTAAGAGACAAATATGGGTTGGCCCAATGCTCTGTTTAGAAAAGTATAGATAATGATTTTTTTCCTGCAATACAGCAAGTGAAGGTTTACTGTAGTCCTGAACTTACTATCGTAAAAAAAAAGCAGTGCACCTAAACACCTGACTTAAAAAGGTTATGTTCACAGAATGACTGACTTCTTATGTTCCTTCTTAGTAAGACTAGTTTTTTCACCTGGCATGGTGATAGTACCACTTTTCAAAGGCTGTTCTTGGTGCTAGAAATTTCTCTCCTTTCTTCTCTTGTGATCGTTGCCTTTGTCCTGTTCCCTCAAATCGAGCCCCCACTCCCACCCCCATTTGATCCCACTGCTGCCACCGTCAACTTGGCAACTGGAAATGGCAAAGCCAACTCCTTTCCCATCCATATAAATACTGTTACTCTATTTTGTTGTCATTGGCTTACTAGTTCCACTGAGGGTAACTTTTCTATTTTTAAAAACATAGCTTATAATATTTAGTATGAATTTAGGATACCGAAAGGTGTGAAGAGCATGCATTTGAACCATTGCAGTGAACACTTTGTCTTGGGAGGCCCTACACCCAAGGCTCATACATGGCTCATAGCTTCCTTGAGTTATGCAAGCCCCTTTGCCACGGCAAGGCAGTGATCTGTGAAGGGGAGGCCTGGCATGCTGCAGTCCATTGGGGTCACAAAGAGTCAGACACAACTGGGTGGCTGAACAACAACAGAGACATTTTGGGTTGTCACAAGTGTTGAGGGTAGGGGACTATATGTTTGTAGCATCTAGTGGGTATAGGTCAGGAATGCTGCTAACCCTTCTGTTACACACAGGATAACCCCCACCCCTGCCCCTTTAACAAATGTCAGTAGTACCAAAGATGAGAACGCTTACACTAATTCTATTCAGGCATCAGCTGTGGGTCTTCCTCATAGCTCCCAGGGCTAAATTTAGACACCCCTCCTCTGAGCTCCCATAATACCTTGCATAACATTTTTTTGGTCACATTCTGTTTATATCTTTCATTTGTTGATCTTGCCAAAAAGACTGCATATTTCTTGAGGGAAGAGATTATGTATTATCAACATTGGTGTCCCCAGTTTGTGGCAGAATGCCAGGTACATAGCTAGAGCTTCATAAATTAGTAAACATACTTTTGAATAAGACATCCTAGACTAGTCCAGGGTCTTTCTGGCCCTTTCAGAAATCTAGTCTTGCTCATTTTTATCTTCTTTTTACTAAGTCTACTTACTACTTATCTTTTAAAATATTAACATGTAAACCTTATCATCCATAAAAATGTAGATCTTTTCACAATTCAAGACAAACAATACCAGCATTCCAGGACTTATTTATGAACTCTTAAAAAGTCAGGCATGCCATAAACATCATGGCTGGTGCATACAGACTAGCTATATTCAACAATGTTTATTCTAGGGAGATGTCCCAAACAAATTCCTACTTGTTTTTTGAAACAATTTGCTGTCATATCCCTGACCATGGATTCTTAGTGTTCAACCTGACTGGTCATGCCGGCATTGTCTATAATCGGAGGTCAGGTGCCCACACCTGCCGTCCCGTGGTGGCTCTCCTACCTGGGTGTTCCCCGCTGGGCCAGGAGCCTGAACTGTGCTGAGCAGGATTCCCGTAAGGTCTTCTTCTAAGACGATGGAGTGGTACCTTCACCTGTAGCCTGGGCTCTGCAGAAAGGTGGAGAAAACCACGGGTTTTTCAACCACAGCTACATTTGAGGTACAGAAATTGTATTGTATGCACTGCACAGCCTGGAGGCTACGCCAGCATCTCCCAAAACTGCTTCCCATAGACCTGCATTTGACCACAGGCCTTCTTTTTTATTCGCTCTTCCACAAAACCTGTCAACCACTAAAGCAGAACTTTAAACCAGACATAAGATATTGGTTGGTTTCTAGATCTAGCCTAAACATGATGCTGCAAGTCTTGAGAATTGTAGGACCTGAGCTAATCTCAGTCAAAATTTGATTTTGTAACAAGGTTTCCAGCCCACCCCCACCCCCACAACAGCTTGTGGGGTCTTAGTTCTCCAACCAGGGATTGAACCCTCACCCTTGCTAGTAAAAGCACAGTCTTACGGACTGGACCACCAGGAAATTCCTGACACAAATTTTTATTTAAGTGTTAACATACAGAAAAATACACGAAGTATACAGGTCCATGAATTATCACTCCCGCTCAGCACTCTAGAGGCTGCCCTAGCAAACTGGGTGACTTACACCAACCAAAATGTGTTATCTCAGTTCTGGAGTCTAGAAGACTGAAATCCAGCCTGTCAGAGGGGTCATTCTTCCCCTGAGAGTCCAGGGGAGTCCTCCCTGGCCTCTTCCTAGCTTCTGGGGGTCTGCGATGTCTTCCGCATCCCTCAGCTGGCAGCTGCTTCCCGTCTCCCTGCCTCCGTGTCACGTAGCGCTTTCCCTGTGTGCCTCTGTCTTTGCATGGTCTGCCTGTAAGGACACCAGTTACACTGGAATCAGGGGCCCTCCCCACTCTAGGACGACCTCATCTTGACTATAGTAATGACATCTGTACTGACCTTATTCCCAAATAAGGTCACTCTCTGAGGTACTAGGGATTAGGAAGTCAACATATTTTTTGGTTGGGGGACAGGGGGAGGAACAGTTTAACCCTAACACCCCCTACCATGTTCCACCCCAGTTAATATGCCTTTCTGCTTCACACAGATAACAAACTGTTACAACATCCTATAAAATCAGTGGTATTAAATAAGGAGATTACTACATGTAGACATTTGATTATATCCACTATACCCTGCCTGGACACATACATGAAACTTTGACTTTTTGCCCTGCTTCTAAGTACTGATTCTGATCCTTTTAATTGCTCTATGTAAGTCAACGTGATGTTAACATGCAGTCTCTCCAGTTTTGCCCCAAGAAGTTTCTTCTCAAAACTTCAGTCAACCTACTTATATTTTAGTACTGTTATTAATACCACTTCTATGTCACCGTGTATTAATCTTTGTTCAAGTAGTTTTTTACAGAAAGCCTTCAAGAACCTTTTTTTAAAAAAAATAAATATTGCTGAAAATCAGTTCAGTTCAGTTCAGTTCAGTCGCTCAGTCATGTCCGACTCTTTGTGACCCTGTGAATTGCAGCACGCCAGGCCTCCCTGTCCATCACCAACTCCCGGAGTCTACCCAAACCCATGTCCATCAAGTCGGTGATGCCATCCAGCCATCTCATCCTCTGTCGTCCCCTTCTCCTCCTGCCCCCAATCCTTCCCAGCATTAGGGTCTTTTTCAATGAGTCAACTCTTCGCATGAGGTGGCCAAAGTATTGGAGTTTCAGCTTCAACATCAGTCCTACCAATGAACAACCAGGACTGATCTCCTTTAGGATGGACTGGTTGAATCTCCTTGCAGTCCAAGGGACTCTCAAGAGTCTTCTCCAACACCACAGTTCAAAAGCATCAATTCTTTGGTGCTCAGCCTTCTTCACCATCCAACTCTCACATCCATACATGACCACTGGAAAAACCATAGCCTTGACTAGACGGACCTTTGTTAGCAGAGTAATGTCTCTGCTTTTCAATATGCTATCTAGGTTGGTCATAACCTTCCTTCCAAGGAGTAAGCGTCTTTTGCTGAAAATACTGTACTTTTAATTATGGTGCTACTGTCATGATATTGGAGACCTCCTGGAGTTGTTTTTTTTTTCTCTTCTCTGGTACAATAGTATATGCTTAAAAGTATTCCTCCCATAAACTGAACTGATATATCATTGTATCTTCTTGAAGTTTTATCTTATCTACCTAGCAAGGGGATTTATATAGATTACTACAGGCATAAACTTTAAAAGAGCACAAACTGGAAAATAAGTATAAATTTTTTAAAAAGCATTAAAAAAAAAAAAAACAAGGAATTTTTAAACAAGTATTTTTCCTAAATCATATCATTAAAATTTCATGGTTGTATATTTTTTCTAAATGATTCCAAAGACAATTAATTCAGCTGGTTTGAATAAAGACAAGAAACAAATGAACAAGCAACCTTACAACTAGTTTTGATAGTATTGATAGCATTATCAAACTAGTATTGGTAGTATTATCCTTTGCAGCAGATAGTTTTGGCCAGGAAGATGAGGCTCACAAGGTTTCTGCAACTCAGCCAAGGTCACATAGTCAGGGGCAGCAAGGACCAACCAGCTACTGACCAAAACCCAGGGCAAGCAGAAGACTTTTCTTTTTAGGTAGTGATGTTGGTAATTCTAATCTTAGGAAGAAATGCTGTTGGTCTTTAGGTAAATAAAAAAGTAAAGGTGAAAGTGTCAGCCACTCAGTTGTGTCTGACTGTGACCCGGTGGACTGTAGCCCCCCAGGCTCCTCTGTCCCTGGAATTCTCCAGGCAAGAACACTGGAGTGGGGGCCCATTCCCGTCTCCAGGGGGGTCTTCTCAACCCAGGGATCAAACCCAGGTCTTCTACACTGTAGGCAGATTCTTTACCGTCTGAGCCACCAAGGCAAATTGACTATAAAAATGATCTATTTTGATGTGATGTAGAAGACAGGAATTCTAATGTCAAAACAGAAAAGAGATATAGCAGGTCAAAATTCTTTTGGGCACCATGTAGTTACTACGTGACTTTAAGCTGTGTCCAGAATTTTACTGGAAGATTCAGTATGCAGACGTATGAAAACCATTTTCAGGGCTTCCATGGCAGCACAGTGAAGAATCCACCTGCCAGTGCAGGAACACAGGTTTGATCCCTGGTCCAGGAAGATTCCACATCCTGCAGAGCAACTTAACCCATGTGCCACAAGCACTGAGCCGTGTGCTGCAACAAGAGAAGCCCCCGCAGTGAGAAGCCCATGTACCACAACCGAGAGTGGCCTCCGCTTGCTGCAACTAGAAAACGCCGCAGAAAGCCTCGAAGACCCAACGGAGCCAAAAATGAAGATAAATAACATTATTTTTAAAGATTAAAAAAAAAACAGTTTTAAGGCAAAATTTTACTTTGACCAGCCTCCTCAATTCTCATAAAGCATCTGAAATAGCAGAGGCAATTTTTTTTTTTTTTGGTCGCATTGCAAGACACGTAGGATCTTAGTTACCTGACCAGGGATCAAAACGTGCCCCTTGCAGTAGAAGTGCAGATTCTTAACCACTGCACTGCCAAGGAAGTCCCTCAAAGGCAGTTTTTAAAGTTTTTTAATTTGTGTTTTGTAAATATGATAGTCCAGTAACTAATATATCAAACTGGCTGCTTGCAGCTATTTGCATCCCAGAAATGATCTGGCATTATAAATGATTCTCCTTTAAAAAGATTAATGAATGAATGTGTAATAACTTTTTTTTCTTTCTTTTTCTAGCCAAGGACCCTTGTCATCAATTAGAGCAGTAATCAAGAGATGTAAGTTTATTTTTCCTGCTCTGTATTTTCCTCTGAAATAATTTTAAATGATGATTTAGATTTCCAGCAAATGATTGTATTTGGTGAATCTTACAAAGAATCTGATAAGAGTAGCTTCTGCTAAGGAGTAATAACCATTTCAGACAAGCAGCTAGGTTTTCAAGATTATTTTCAACTTTCATTTATTTATAAACCAGTTCCTGAGAACAGTATTTTTCTTTTAGAGAACGCACCTGTTTTTAACAAATGTATTATCTAGTCAGTTTTAATGATCTAATATAAATTGTAACTATTTTCCATAGGTAGAGACAGCTGATGGGTTTCAAAAATATCAAACCTGTACTTTTTTACTGATTTACTCCCACACTATTTTTATTTAACTCTATAAACGCTTATGGAGTTCAGCTTGCACTTCCACATACATGACAGAAGTACTGTAACAGAACTCTCTCTAAAATGGTGCATTCATACTCTCTGACTTTACTTCTTGGTTAAAGCTTTAAAATTTGCTCTTGGTACAAGAGTTCAACATTCTTTTTAATAAAAGGCTTTGCAAACATCCCTTTTCCAAATAGAACATGGATGGTGTGTGCTCAGCCGCTCAGTCTTGTCCAACTCTTTGAGATTCCATGGACTGTAGCCCTCCAGGCTCCTCTGTCTGTGGGATTTCCCAGGCAAGAATACTGAAGTGGGTTGCCATTTCCTTCTCCAGGGAATCTTCCTGACCCAGGGATCAAACCCATGTCTCTTGCGTCTGCTGCATTGGCAGGCAGATTCTTTACCACTGCACCACCTGAATTAACTGTTATTGAAAAAAATGAAGATGAGAAAGGGAAATTAAATGTTCTTTGCATTATTTGAGCTGAGGTCACCACCCTGAGGAGAAGTATCCTATTTTTAAAAACATAACTTATAACATTTAGTATGAATTTAGGATACCCACAGCATGCATTTGAACCATTGCAGTGAACACTTTGTCAGGCAACAACGCAGAAAAGTATTCCACATTTCCCATATTTAATTTTTTGATGATGGTCATGAATTATAAACGTGTGGGAATGCCACAGTGGATGTTGGTGGGAATTCATATATGAAATGAAAAGTTTATAATAGCTGTACGTGCCTTAGAGCCCTTGGGGAAAGTGGGGGAGATGGGGCAGGAAAGGAATTTAGAAAGAAAAGTAGGGTTTCAAAATTAGGTAAGAGCTTCTTGCTAAAGGTATAATTTGGGATAATTAAGGTTATATGTGTGTAAGCAAAACCCTAAAAGTAGCTCTATATTTAGGAAGGTAGTGTTGACAATCAATAGAGAAGGTGGGAGAAAAAATGAAAAAAAAACCAAGAAAGAGAGAAAGTGAAAAAGACAGAATCTTGTGAAACATTGGTATCTGAGATCAAGCTGTGCGTTTAAGGTTCTGCAGAGCCAGAGAGATGTGACCTCCTCTCACAGGATCTCCTCCGCCAGCTCCTGCCTTTGCTCTCTGACTTCTTACCTTACCTCCCTGATTTCAAGACCTCTTTTCGGGGGGATTTGTAATCCATACCTGACTTCCTATAGATCCTCCAGGATGGATCTTGCTTACCCTGAGGCCTCTGTACCATGCAAGGCTTAGGAGAGGTCAGCTAAGGAGGAGTGGACCAAAAAAAGCTGAAAAAGAATGATGTTGTAATAGAGAAACTTGGAGACAGCTGGCTGTTAGTGGCCAAGGGAGGAGAGGTTTTCGAAAAGAATGAGTAGAAACTGCAGACAGCTCTGTTGCAGCAGGTGAGGTGACAGGCGGTGAGACTGGGTTGTGTGCGGTGCTCAGGAGGTCAGCAGTGACCTTTGAGTAGACAGGTTTGGGAGAACATTGAAGCTGGAAGCCGCACTTCATTTCAACAGTGAATGGAGCATGTGAAGTGGGGGCAGCTGGATAGGCTACTCTTTCATGAACCGGGTAGAAACAGAAGGAGAAGGATGGAAGGTCAAGCAGGGAGATCTGTGCACACGTATAGACTGTTTAGAAAGAAGAAGCCTGGAGATGTCTGTAGGCCCCAAGGAAAGAGCCAGTGGGGAGATCACACTGTAGAGGAGAAGGGAGGAGAGGAAGAGATGAAGCAGGGCCCCGGAGGAGAGGGAAGGAGGGAGAAGATAGAATACAGGGAAATGCCTGCTTTAAGATGGCTTTAAAAAAAAATAACAACCCACTTGTCATTTAGTGTAGCACTCACTTTGTATACACTAAAGAACTATGTGTTGGTTATATTTATCTTTGATGTTTAGGCGAGAAGGCCAAGCAGATCCTTGGGTGCTGCCATATAAAATAGAATGAAAAATAACTGTGTCATTCCCTCTCCATTTCCCCTTTTTGTCCATTATATGAGAAAAAGATGTAAGCAAATTTTGTCTTTGTTGTTGTTGTTCAGTCACTAAGTCATGTCCGATTCTTTGTGACCCCTGTGGATGGCAGCACGCCAAGATCCTCTGTCCTCCACTATCTCCCTGAGCTTGCTAATTCATGTCCATTGATTCAGTGATACTATCTAACCATCTCATCCTCTGTTGTCCCCTTCTCCTCCTGCCCTCAATCTTTCCCAGCATCAGGGTCTTTTCCAACGAGTCGACTCTTCACACCAGGTAGCCAAAGTATTGGAGCTTCAGCTTCAGCATCAGTCGTTCCAAAGAATATTCAGGGTTGATTTCCTTTAGGATTGACTGGTTTGATCTCCTTGCAGTTGAAGGGACTCTTCAGAGTCTTCTCCAGCACCACAGTTCAAAAGCATCAGTTCTTCAGCAATCAGCCTTCTTTATGGTTCAACTCTCTCACATCCATACATGACTCCTGGAAAAACTATAGCTTTACCATACAAACCATTGTCCGCAAAGTGATGTCTCTGCTTTTTAATATGCTGTCTAGGTTTGTCCTAGCTTTTCTTGCAAGGAACAACTGACTTTTATTTCACGGCTAGAGTCACCATCTAGAGCCCAAGAAAATAAAATCTGCCACTGCTTCCACTTTTTCCCCTTCTATTTGCCATGAAGTGATGGGACTGAATGCCATGATCTTAATTTTTTAAATGCTGAATTTTAAACCAGCTTTTTCACTCTCCTCATTCACCCTCATCAAGAGGCTCTTTAGTTCTTCTTCGCTTTCTGCCGTTAGAATGGAATTATCTGCATATCTGAAGTTGTTGATATTTCTCCCAGCAGTCATGATTCCAGCTTGTGATTGATTCATCCCGGCATTTCACATGATGTACTCTGCATATAAGTTAAATAAGCAGAGTGATAATATACAGCCTTGACATACTCCTTTCTCCATTTTGAACCAGTCGTTCCATATTCAGTTCTATCTGTTGCTTCTTGACCTGCATACAGGTTTCTCAGAAGGCAGGTAAAGTGGTCTGACCCTCCCATCTCTTTAAGAATTTTCCACAGTTTGTTGTGATCCACACAGTCAAAGGCTTTAGCATAGTCAATGAAACAGAAGTAGGTGTTTTTCTGGAACTCTCTTGCTTTCTCCATGATCCAGTGACTGTTGACAGTTTGTTCTCTGGTTCCTCTGCCTCTTTGAAACCCAGCTTGTACATCTGGAAGTTCTCAGTTCACATAATGTTGAAGGCTAGCTTGAAGGATTTGTAGTATAACCTTGCTTGCCTGTGAAATGAGCACAGTTGCACAGTAGTTTGAGCATTCTTTGACATTGCTCTTCTTTGGAATTGGAATAAAACCGACCTTTTCCAGTCTTGTGGCCTCTGCTGAGTTTTCCAAATTTGCTGACATATTGAGTGCAGCACTTTAACAGCATCGTATTTTTGGATTTTAAGTAGCTCAGCTGGAATTCCATCACCTCCACTAGCTTTGTTCATAGTAATGCTTCCTAAGGCCCACTTGACTTCACACTTCAGGATATCCAGCCTAAGTGAGTGACCACACCATTGTGCTTACCCTGATCATTAAGATCTTTCTTGTACAGTTCTGTGTATTCTTGCCACCTCGTCTTCATCTTTTCTGCTTCTCTTAGGTCATTACAGTCTCTGTCCTTTATCGTTTCCATCCTTGCATGAAGTGTTCCCTTGATATCTCCAATTTTCTTGAAGAGATTTCTAGTCTTTACCATTCTGTTGTTTTCCTCTGTTTCTTTGCATTGTTCCTTTAAGACAGCTTTCTTATCTCTCCATGTTATTCTCTGGAACTCCACGTTCAATTGGGTGTATCTTTCCGTTTGTCTGTTTTCCAGTCCTGTGACCACTGCTAAGTTTTCCAAATTTGTTGGCATATTGAGTGTATCACTTTCACAACATCATCTTTTATGATGTTAAATAGCTCAGCTGGAGTTCCATCACCTCCACTGACTTTGTTCTTAGTGAAGCTTCCAAAGGCCTTCTTGACTTCTTCGCATTCCAGGATGTCTGACTCTAGGTGGGTGATCACAGCATCGTGGTTATCTGGGTCATGAGGATCTTTATTGTATAGTTCTTCTGTGTATTCTTGCCACCTCTTCTTAATATCTTCTGCTTCTGCTAGGTCCATACTGTTTCTTTCTTTTATTGTGCTCACCTTTGTGTGAAATATTCCCTTGGTATCTCTAATTTTCTTGAGGAGATCTCTAGTCTTTCCCATTTTGTTGTTTTCCCCTATTTCTTTGCATTGACCACTGAGGAAGGCTTTCTTACCTTTCCTTGCTATTCTTTGGAACTCTGCATTCAGATGGGTATATCTTTCCTTTTCTCCTTTGCTGTTCACTTCTTTTCTCAGCTATTTGTAAGGCCTCCTTAGACAACTGTTTGACTTTTTGCATTTCTTTTTCTTGGGGACGGTCTTGATCACTGCCTCCTGTACAGTGTCACGAACCTACATTCATAATTCTCCAGGCACTCTATCAGATCTAATCCCTTGAATCTATTTGTCACTTCTACTGTATAATCGTAAGGAATTTGATTTAGGTCATACCTAATGGTCTAGTGGTTTTCCCTGCTGCTGCTGCTGCTAAGTCACGTCAGTCGTGTCCGACTCTGTGCTACTCCATAGACAGCAGCCCACCAGGCTCCTCCATCCCTGGGATTTTCCAGGCAAGAATACTGGAGTGGGTTGCCATTTCCTCCTCCAGTGCATGAAAGTGAAAAGTGAAAGTGAAGTTGCTCAGTCGTGTCCGACTCTTCGCAACCCCGTGCGCTGCAGCCCACCAGGCTCCTCCGTCCATGGGGTTTCCTGGGCAAGAGTACTGGAGTGGGGTGCCATTGCCTTCTCCGGTGGTTTTCCCTACTTTCTTCAATTTAAGTCTGAATTTGGCAATAAAGAGTTCATGATCTGAGCCACAGTCAGTTCCCAGTCTTGTTTTGGCTGACTGTATAGAGTTTCTCCATCATCGACTGCAAAGAATATAATCAGTCTGATTTCAGTAATGACCATCTGGTGATGTCCATGTGTAGAGTCGTCTCTTGTGTTGTTGGAGAGGGTGTTCCCTATGACCTCTGCAAAACTCTTTGCCAAGAGAGTTAGCCTTTGCCCTGCTTCATTTTGTACTCTAGGCCAAACTTGCCTGTTAGTCCAGGTATCTTGTGACTTTCTACTTTTGCATTTCAGTCCCCTATGATGAAAAGGACATCGTTTTTTGGTGCTAGTTCTAGAAGGTCCTGTGTAGGTCTTCATAGAACCATTCAACTTTAGCTTCTTCGTCATTAATGGTTCTGGCATAGACTTGGATTGAACGATTTGCCTTGGAAACTAACAGAGATCATTCTGTCATTTTTGAGATTGCACCCAAGTACTGCATTTCAGACCCTCTTGTTGACTATGAGAGATACTCCATTTCTTCTAAGGGATTCTTGCCCACAGTCAGTCATTCAATTCAGTCTCTAAGTCGTGTCCGACTCTTTGCGATCCCCATGGACTGCAGCACGCCAGGCTTCCCTGTCCATCACCAACTCCCGGAGCTTGCTCATACTCATGTCCATCGAGTCAGTGATGCCATCCAGCTATCTCATCCTCTGTTGTCCCCTTCTCCTCCTGCCTTCATCTTTCCCAGCATCAGGGTCTTTTCCAGTGAGTCAGTTCTTCGCATCAGGTGGCCAAAGTATTGGAGTTTCAGCTTCAGCATCAGTCCTTCCAATGAATATTCAGGACTGATTTCCTTTAGGATGGACTGGTTTGATCTCTTTGCAGTCCAAGGGACTCTCAAAAGTCTTCTCCAACACCACAGTTCAAAAGCTCAGCTTTCTTCACCGTCCAACTCTCACATCCATACGTGACTACTGGAAAAACCATAGCTTTGACTAGGTGGACCTTTGTCACCTAAATAAGGTCTCTGCTTTTTAATATGCTGTCTAGGTTGGTCATAGCTTTTCTTCCAAGGAGCAAGCGTCTTTTAATTTCATGGCTGCAGTTACCATCTGCAGTGATTTTGAAGCCCAAAAAAGTAAAGTCTCTCACTGTTTCCACTGTCCCATCTATTTGCCATGAAGTGATGGGACCGGATGCCATGATCTTAGTTTTCTTAACGTTGAGTTTTTAGCCAGATTTTTCACTCTCCTCTTTCACTTTCATCAAGAAACTCTTCAGTTCCTCTTCACTTTCTTCCATAATGGTGGTGTCATGTGCATATCTGAGGTTATTGATATTTCTCCTGGCAGTCTTGATTCCAGCTTGTGCTTCATCCAGCCTGGCATTTCGCATGAAGTACTTTGCATATAAGTTAAATAAGCAGAGTGACTATATACAGCCTTGATGTACTCCTTTCCCAATTTAGAACCGGTCCGTTATTCCATGTCCGGTTCTAACTGTTGCTTTGACCTGCATATAGGTTTCTCAGGAGGCAGGTAAGATAGTCTGGTATTCCCATCTCTTTAAGAATTTTACACAGTTTGTTGTGATCCACACAGTCAAAGGCTTTAACGTAGTCAATGAATCAGAAATAGATGCTTTTCTGGAACTTTCTTACTTTTTCTATGATCCAACAGATGTTGGCAATTTGATCTCTGGTTCCTCTGCCTCTTTGAAACCCAGCTAGTACATCTAGAAGTTCTAAGTTTACATAATGCTGAAGCCTAGCTTGAAGGATTTTGAGTAAAACCTTGCTTGCATGTGAAATGAGCGCAATTGTACAGTAGTTTGAACATTCTTTTGCATTGCCCTTGTTTGGGATTGAAATGAAACCTGATCTTTTCCAGTCCTGTGACTGAAAGATGAACTCCCCAGTTCGGTAGATGTCCAGTATGCTACTGGAGAAGAGTGGAGAAATAGCTCCAGAAAGAATGAAGAGGTTGAGTCAAAGTGAAAACAATGCCCAGTTTTGGATGTGACTGGTGATGGAAGTAAAATCCTATGCTGTAAGGAACAATATTGTATAGTGTCCTGGAATTTAGGTCCATCAATCAAGGAAAATTGGAAGTGGTCAAATAGGAGATGGCAAAGTGAACATTGACCTTTTAGGAATCAGTGAACTGAAATGGATCAGAATGGGCAAATGTAATTCAGATGACCATTCCATCTACTACTGTGGGCAACATCTGTAATATCATAGAAAAAGCAAGAGAGTGCCAGAAAAACGTCTTCTTCTGCTTTATTGACTATGCCAAAGCCTTTAACTGTGTGGATCACAGAAAACTGTGGAAAATTCTTCAAGAGATGGGAATACCAGACCACCCTACCTGCCTCCTGAGAAATCTATATTCAGGTAAAGAAGCAACAGTTAGAACCAGACATGAAACAATGGTTGGATGGCATCACCAACTCGATGGAGTTGTAGTATGTATGTATGAGCAAGCTCCGGGAGTTGGTGATGGACAGGGAAGCCTGCGTGCTGCAGTCCATGGGGTTGCAAAAAGTCAGACACGACTGAGCAACTGAACTGGAACAACAGACTGGTTCTAAACTGGAAAAGAAGTACGTCAAGGCTATTTATTGTCACCCTGCTTATTTAACTTATGTGCAGAGTACATGTGAGCGACTAAACTGAACTGAACTTGTCCCTTGCCTGTCACGTCTCTTATTTCCTCAGCTATTTTTAAGGCCTCTTCAGATAACCGCTTTGCCTTCTTGCATTTCTTGTTCTTTGGGATGGTTTTGGTCCCTGCTTCCTGAACAATGTTACGAACCTCATCCATAGTTCTTGAGGCATTCTGGCAATCAGATCTAATCCCTTGAATCTGTTCGTCACCTCCACTGTATAATCATATGTGATCTAAGTCATACCTGAATAGCCTAGTGGTGTTTCCTACTTTCTTAAATTTAAGCCTGAATTTTGCAATAAGGAGCTCATGATCTGAGCCACGGTCAGTTCCAAGTCTTGTGTTTGCTAACTGTATAGTGTTTCTCCATCTTTGGCTGCAAAGAACATAGTCAGTCTGATTTTAGTATTGTGTTGTTGGGGAAGGGTTTTGCTATGACCAGTGTGTTCTCTTGACGAAACTCTGTGAGCCTTTGCCCTGCTTCATTTTGTACTTCAAGCCCAATCTTGCCTGTTATTCTGGGGGTCTCTTGACTCCCTATGTTTGCATTCCAATCCCCTATGATGAAAAGGACTTTTTTTTTTTTTTGGTGTTATTTCTTGAAGGTGCATAGAACTAGTCAGCTTCAGCTTTTTCAACATCAGTGGTTGGGGTACAGACTTGGATTACTGTGATGTTGAATGGTTTGCCTTGGAAACAAACCGAGATCATTCTGTCATTTTTGAGATTACACGCACGTACTGCATTTTGGACTCTTGTTGACTATGAGGGCTACTCTTTCTTCCAAGGGATTCTTGCCCACAGTAGTATATGTAATGGTCATCTGAATTAGATTCACCCATTCCCGTCCATTTTAGTTCACAGATTCCTAAGATGTCATCTCCTGCTTGACCATGTCCAATTTACCTTGATTCATGGACCTAACTAACATTCCATAGTCCCACGCAATATTGTTCTTAACAGCATCAGACTTTACTTTTACCACCAGCCACAACTGAGTGTCATTTCTGCTGTGGCCCAGCTGCTTCATTTTACTGGAGCTATTAGTAATTGCCCTCTGCTCTCCCCTAGTAGCGTATTAGAGGCCTTCTGACCTGCAGAGCTCATCTCTCGGTGTCGTATCTTCTTGCCTTTTCATACTGTCTGTGGGATTCTCCAGGGAAGAATACTGGAGTGGTTTGCCATTCCCTCCTCCACTGGGTCATGTTTTGTCAGAACTCTCCACTATGACCCATCTGCATGGCATGGTTCATAGCTGCATTGAATTATGTATGCCCCTTCGCAACGATGAGGGAGTGATCTGTGAAAGGTATCCTTAAAACAACCCTAATAAAGTAGGTATTATTTTCTTCATTTTATAAGCTGAGCAAATCAAAAGTCATCCAAATCGTGTGTGCTTTCTTCCCTGCAGTGGTTTGCCACTCCCTCCTCCAGTGGGCACATTCTGTCAGAACTCCTCACTAGGACTGGGCCGTGTTGGTAGGCCCTGCATGGTGGCCTGGCTCATAGCTTCATTGTGTTACACAAGCCCCTTAGCTGTGTTAAGACTCTGATCCATGACGTGGAAATTTTGTCTTACCCAATCCAATAAAATGTTTGCTTTCCTATCCCAGACTTAGTCATCTATTCTTGACAAGGAAAAGACCTTATCACATTTTGAAAGCAATATTCCTTAACTGATTGTATTTTAAATTCTTTCATAATGATTCTGGATCCAGTCAAGTCTTAAGATTCTTTTTGTGTTCATTCTTGTGAATACTAAATATTTTGGGCAGAGTTCTTGAACGTGTTCTACATGGATATATGTGGAAATTCATACTTTTCCTTTCATTAACTTTTTAAGAGGAAATTTTCTTTGAAATTCACAGACTTAGTTAATATTCATTGCTTACTGTGAGTCAGGAACTGTTCATTTACATTATAAAATAATGACCAGCATGGTAGGTATTAACCCCATTTTACAGATGGTAGGGATACTGAGTCTAGGAGATTAAATGGCTTCATGAGATAGGTCTGAGATGTGAACCTAGACTTCCTGACTTCAAGGCCATTTTGAGCTTTCCACTCCAAGGGTATTGCTGTTATCATGACAAATGCCTCTAGTTTATACTCTGTCTGAAACAAATGTAGTTAGTGAGTATTTTTATTATTGTGATTTTTATTGGTAAGGTAGTACTATAGCAAAGATGCTTGTAATATAATAATCTTTCAATGTGTTTATTTCTCCTGCCCATCATTTAGTTGATAATTTTGAATTATTTAGAATGAGGGCTAACATCCAGCTCTCCTGGCTCCACAAGAAGTTTAACTGGTCATTCTGCTCATCTGTGAGGTTGGAGAAGGATGGTCATTAAAGATCCGTCCAGATTTATGACCCTGTTGGAATTTAGGAGAGTTCTTTATTAGCACTAATATTGCAAATCCAGATCTCAATCTTTTATAAACAACTGGATATGAATTTCCTTTGTAGTGAGAATTTAACCATATGAGTTGAAAAGTTCGTGAATAATTCTATGAAACAATAGACATTTCACTAAGAAAATCTTGCCTTTGTTCTGTGGTCTTAATCCAAAATGCCCATAAGACTGGCAGTTTGTGGCAGAGGTTAAAAGGAGCATGTTGTTCTGTGTGGGCCATGGTGGCAAATTTGATTCTCCTGGCAATAACCAGATCAAATCTGGTTAATCTGGTCAAATGAGAATGAGATTAACCAGATAGCTGAGAAATTAGCAGGAAGATTGTGAGGCACTAGGTGAAAATCTGCTATGAAAATCGAAAGTGTTTCTAGCTACTAGCGTTGTTCACTGACAAAAAGTCCCAGTCATCCTCTAAGGGTCAGGAGAGAAAAGAGATCTCAAAGATGAGGGAGTGTGAGGGGGAAGTTCAGAGCAGGAGGGGGAGAGGAGTTGATTCTGCAAGACTGTGGAGGAGGCCTGTAAGCACGCTTAGGGGGTCTTCAGTCCCCTCGTCCTGCTCCATCGGTGTAGGAGTTCCAGTCTGCTCTCCAGGGGTGGGGGCCCGTTACTAACAACCGCTGGTGTGAAGGGTCAGAGTCAAGTGAAAAGCCACCGATGTGAAAGATGTACATTCACTACTGAATTACCTTTTCCATATTATTCATACTTTAAATTGATCCCTGTTGAAGTAGCAAATTGATTTTGTAAAATGATTCTTTTTTTTTTTTTTGCTAAAAACTGTAGGAAGATTCCCTCCACCCCACCCCACCCCCTGGTTATGTGTGTGGATATCCTGCCTGCAACATAATTCTTTAGTCTCTGAAACTATGGTTCATCAACTTTTCCTTTTTCTCGAAATGCAGAGGGGGAGAAACAATGGCATGGCAAGACAGTTTTGCTGCTGAATTCCTTTTAGAGCTTAGGCAACTGGGTTCACTCTTTTTTCTCCCTTTCTTCTTCTATAACCCCTTCTTTTTTTCCTTTAGCATTCATGAATAGTACACAGCAAAAATGCCCCGTGGAAGAGGTATGTTTGTGATGATAAATAACATGATGTCTTTTAAAAGTGCTGTGTCGGCTGATTCTGGCTTTAGTGATCGTGGTGATGTGATTGTAGCTTACTTGGTGAGCCTCTGACTTAATGAAACCATTCTTACAAATCAGACATGCTGCTCAGAGCTTCAGCGTCTCTGCATTCTTTTTCCAGTAGAGAAAATATACCTCAACTTGGTTTAACTCTTGACAGACATGTACCAGTCGGTCACACCAGTTGATGATAGGAGGTCAGAACATCCTCCAACTCGAGATCCAAGGGTTTTGGTTTCAGGTGTTAGGTTTGCTTTGCTAACCCCATGCAGGATCCGCTGTCACAGCTCCAGCCCCAGCCTAAATTTCATCCCCGCCTCCCATCTCTACCCCTGCCTTCCCAGCTTGGGCAGCCTCCTGGATCAGAGAGAACCAGAACTTAACAGGAGGAAGAAAGATTCATACCTTCAACCTGTTCAAATCGAAAGAACTGGAAAAGTAGAGTATCAGAGAGACATAGGAAGTAGAAATAGTTGATATCTGAAACAAATCCCCCTTCGTCCACAAATATTTTACCATATATACTATTTGATTTTTTTTAAGATATCTTTTAAATGTGCTTCTTAAAATAGGAATACTGTTCTCTGTTACACATGTGTGTGTAATAGTGACTCCATGTGTGACACATTTTCCAGGTCATCTGGTCAGTACAGAATTTGATTTTAAAATAAAATTTGGAAAAATGTAATCCTTCTAGTTTTTGGAGTTTGAGGTTTAAGGGAAAAGTTAGTGCTGCATGTACAATAATAGTCTCTAAACATGTTTATAAAGGTGATTTGAACACTTTTTGCATGTATTATCTCTTAATTTCAGTAGTAAAACAACTTAAACCTCTTAAAACTCCAGAAAAATTAGAAAATAGTTGGAAATTTGACCACTTCCACTTGTTTTACAATAGACTTATAAACAAATATCACAAAAGCATAGTCGTATGGATTAGAATAGATATTAAAATTTTTTTCTGCCCATTGTTATTTCCTGTCATCAAATGCTCTTTCCAGGCAGTTTATACTTAATAGCTGTCTGCTTTGTTCATTCTTTAAATTATTTTCAGAACCATAGAACGTGCTTTGGATTGTTTCTGAAATCTGTATTTTCTTATGCAACTCAAATACATAGCTATAATTAACTTTATGCCATATGAGAAGATGGTTTTGATTTGCTTTTCTACTTATGGGTGATAAAATTCCTATGTTCTATCTGATGTCAAATATCCACTAACTTTTTCCAAAACTATATCCTGTAAAAGTTTAAACCTTTATTCAATGTATGAATTTTGTACTATATCAGAATATTGTTTCTTTTGTAGCTTCTCGGACTTCTATTCAGAGTGAGCTTCATCGAGATAGGAGGTATGGTTATATTTATAATAGAGGACATATATTCTGCTAATTATGAAGTAAAATATCATCAGTTAACAAATTGCATATTTGTCTCATAAATGGTATATTACAGTGTTCTACCTCATCAATACATTTTCTGAATTAATCTACAAGTTTGAATGATGAAGATGTCTTTTGAGAAAAGAAGCAGTACAAGCTTGAAAATGTTCTCTTGACAGTAATCATTCACTGAAGTCAGTTTAAAATGTTTATTAAGCAATTGCTATATGGAAAGCATTACTGTAAATGCTTCAAAGATACGCTTTGTACCTCATAGTTACTTAGTAAATATCACATGGATGAATGAACTGATGACAGGATAGAAAACTGGATAAAGGAAGGATAAGAAAGGAAAAGTCAGGCAAGCTAGATAGATAGCAAGTGAATAAAAATGGCTAGATGCCTGGTGGGTGGGGGAGCAGGGAGGAGTGAGTCACTGTACATATGGAAGGAAGGACCAATAGATGGACCAATGGTAGGATGGATGGAAGGGTGGACAGGTAGATGGATAGAAAGATAGATTTATTGTCCCTGCTTAAAGTGTAGTGTAATAAACAGGGACTTTAACCAAGTTCAAATCCTGACTTCGCTGTCTCACCCTGTGACCTTGGGCAAGCTCCTTAACCTTTCTTAGTTTATGTATCCCCACCTTTAAAATACATCATAGGGTTGGCATGAGGGCTAATACATGTATAGTGGTTAGCATTTATTAACTAGTAACTCTCTATTTAGATAAAAGCTATATAAACATTGAAATGACTCATTTGGATTCCACAGAGGGAAGTAAAAGTTAATTGTGCTACACTTAGCATTATATCTAAGAGAAGACTGGCTAAATGCAATTTGTGAAACAGTTTTTCTAACTCTTAATACATGTTCATTACAGAAAGTATTGGAAAACTAAGAAAAATATAAAGAATAAAACACAGCTTATTCACTCTCCTATGTAAAGACAGCAACAATTAATAACTTTGAATAGTACACTCCAGATTATGAAGATAGGTAGCTAGATTCTGTACACACATCTCAGAACCTAGCTTTTCTTCATAATTAGATCTGGTAATTATAGTTCCCTTTGTCAATGCAATTTCTTCTAATATATGACTTTTATGATTAAATAATATTTTTGAGGTGATCATATACTTTGTTTAATCATTTTTCTCATTGAAATATGTTCTTATTTCAGTTATTCATCCTAATAAATAATTCTTATTGTTTAAGTTTTTAAAAGCTGTAAGCAGAGGTTCTTAGGGAATACAGCTCAAACAAAATCAATGGGCAGGTTCTACTGTTTCACAAGCTAGCATGAGAGTGTGTGTGTGTACAGTTTTGATAATGCAGTGCATTTTATTTTTATTTTCCACAGAGTACCAGAGAAAGGCAAAACAGGTCATCATCACACCTGTTTGTTAGATGAGAAAAGTGAGGCTCAAGAGAGGTTGATGAGTTTGCTCAGAGTCATGCAATTGGTATTTGTTACGAAATCAGGTTGAAGGTTAAACATGAGATCAGAGAATCAGCTTAAGAAAATGATGAAAGAAGCCACACTTAAATCACTGTGGCTCCTCGGGATTGAAGATTAATCACCAGATTCATATACAGACTGACCAGGAACACAGAAACACACATCAGGGTCTAGAAGTGAACGTGCAAACTCTAAACACTTAAAGATAACTCTGACTGAGGGAGAGGTAGGGTGAGGAGGAAGAAGCTGTCCTTCTGATTATATAGTATTGTGTCAGAGTATGTACTTTGTAATAACAGGAAACTAAACATTTCCATTTGACCAATGCATTTTTCTACCTTACGATGCACCTATGTTGGTACCCTAGGCTAGATAGCAGAGCCCTGGGAGAACGAGGTTGTATGGGTCTTGGTTCTTAATTGTGATCAATCAAGGCAGAGTGAAGTGTGCTCGAGGTGTGTCTCTGACTCTCTGAGGCCAGTGTCCTGGAGGATGGCTGTCATCTGCTCCCTCGAAGCCCGCCCGGGTAAACTGGTAGAGACAGCCCAGGCCAGACAGGTCATTTCTGTGACTGGCAAGCCTTATGTCACTTTCTTCGGTGATGGTTATTTTCATAAATCTTTGAACATTTGCAAATAGACAAAACCTCACTGAGGCTTCTGTCTGTCTGCCAGGCGCCCCGAGATCACCATTGTGGCCGCTGAGCCGCTGAGGCCAACCTCGTGGTTTCCAGGAGCCCACCCACCAGGACTGGCATTTCCCCCGGCTTCTGCAGCAGGCCCTTGGAGGCCCAATGAGCTGGTTCCTGCTGAGGTGAGTAAATATAGCATTACCTCTTTGCATTTTATTTTTAAATGAAGTTCAAAGATAAGAACCTTGGCTATCGCCTACAGCTGTTTAAAATCTTCATTCTTCATTTTGCAGCTCCCGCCATCTTATGAACAAGTCATAAAAGAAATCAACCAAGTTCAAGTTAACACTACAAATAATAATAATGCTGCTGCCACTCCGCGGCACACTATTACTTCAGCAACTCAGACTGACTTTTCAGAAGAAATAGACAACCATCTGCCTCAAAGTAATGCAAGTAATTTGTCTTCCTTCCTTCCGACCTCGTTCTCAGGAAGTAATCAGTAGACTCCAGCCTTTAAAATAGTTTGCAATTTGTGCATAATTCATTGAGCTCGATTTCCAGTCGGTATGTGATCACTGTGTGCTTGCTTTATTTGGGCTTGCTGTGATTATTATAATAGATCATTCTCACAAGCTGCAGCCCCAATCTCTAGGGTTCATCCTAGTTCATATCACAAAAACATCATCCTTTTAACTCATGCTGATGCCCTTTATTTCCATTGAGAAAGCTGTTATATTTAGCAACTTAAACTTGGTAGGATGCTAAAAGTGGTTGTCCTTTTAGGCTTTTTAAAAGCCTTGTAGGGATTTCCCTGGTGATCCAGTGATTAAGTCTTTGCATTCCAATGCAGGGGGTATGGAGTTTGATCCCTGGTTGGGAATTTAAATCCTGCGTGTGTGTGTGTGTGCGTGTGTGTGTGTGTGCGTGTGTGTGTGTGTGCGTGCGCGTGTGTGCGCGTGCGCGTGCGTGCGTGCGCGCGCGCGCTTAGTCACTCAGTCGTGTCTGACTCTTTGTGACCCCATGGACTGTAGCCCACCAGGCTCCTCTGTTCATGGAATGTTCCAGCCAAGAATATTGGAGTGGGTAGCCATTTCCTACTCCAGGAAATGTTTCCATCCCTGGGATCGAACCCGAGTCTTTTGCATCTCCTGCATTGGCAGGTGGATTCTTAACCACTGCACCGTCTGGGAGCCCAAGGTCCTGTATGCCACATGGCAAAAAGAAAGAGGGGGGCATCATACTAGGATAACAGATAAGAGTAAGTTACCTTGCAAGAATAAAGCAAAAACTGTTAGAATTTTAACAAGAGAGATGGTTTATTGATAAGTCTACTGAGAATCAGGAATTTAATGATGTTTTAAAATATTATACAATGAATATTTCTTAAATGAATAAATGCAACCTGAAGAACCCTCCTGCAGGAAGGTGAATATAAACATTTCCCCCATTGATTTTAGAATTACTTTTTACTAACGAAGGAAACCAAAATCTCTTGTTATTCTATATGTATATTTTAAAAACCTGTGTATCTTTTTTCTTTGAAATTGTCACATTGCAGCTTCTGTTCATTTTGGTCTTGTCAGCCCTGCAGGCACCTCTGAAACCCCTCCAGCCTTCCCCAGTCGTCTCAGCCAGGCACCCTCCAACAAACGAGGGGCCTCTAATAGTCTTTGATATTTCTGAAGAACAGAATTGTCCACAAAACTCCAGTGCTCCAAGATGTCCAGTGCCAAAACCAAGATCAAAAAGCAACCTCAGACCAGTGGCCAGAGATTCTCACGTTAAAGAGCAGAATTCCCAGAGCCGTCTGGTAGCCGCGCAGGAGGAGGCAGCCCCGAGCCGGCCCCCGCCTCTGTGGGAAAGCACCAGCCACCCCGAGGGTCAGGCCTTGATAAACACGATGAACGCAGAACAAAGCCGCAACACTGTCGTTTCCAGGATCAAAGCGCTTGAGGGTCAGGCAAATACAGAAAGCTTGGGACTGCCCAAGAAGCCAGAAATTGTGCCCCGCACAGTCCCGCCAAGACCTGCTGTTTCCTCAGGGAAACCCTCGGTGGCTCCCAAACCTACAGCCACCAGAGCCTCCGGAGAATGGGACTCCTGGACCGCAAGCAGACTCAGGGGGCCCCCCACCCCACACTCTCCGCCGAAGGAAGCAGGGAGCAGCCCCGTCACCAAACCCGAATTGCCAAAGAAACCAAATCCTGGCCTTATCCGAAGTATTAACCATGAGAGTCTGGGCGGAGGGCCCACGGCTGAGAGCCCCAGTGGTGGGAAGAAAGCCCCGACTCCCGCTCCTCGGCCTTTACTGCCGAAGAAATCGGTATCCTCAGAAAACGCCCCCTGCTCTGTGGCTTTGCTGAAACCGGTCACTGTGCCTCCCCGACTCTCGGTGGCGTCACAAGCCAAAGCCTTCAGGTCACTGGGAGAAGGGCCCCCAGCCAGCCCCCCGGTTCCTGCTCAGCAGAGCAAGCCTCCGGGGGACATCGACCTCATCAGCTTCGACGACGATGTTTTACCCGCACCATCTGGGAACCTGGCTGAGGACTCTGTTGGTCCAGACGTGGTTCTGGGTGAGTAAAACCCGGAAGTAGAGAGGAATCTAAACTTCTCACAGGGCTATCTTGAAATGGCACCTGCTGTTTTCATTTCTAGCACGTGAGTTACTGAGGTGTGGACATGCACATGTGTGCACATGCGTGCCTGTGTGTATAGAGACAGGGAGAGGCAGTGAGGTTAAGAAACAAGGAGCTAGGTGGGAGAAAGGATCAGAGCGAGGGGAAACTCTGAGGTGGGGAGATAGAGACAAAGAGGAGACACGGGGTTTTTAACGTTCATTTGACTGCGCTGGGTCTTAGCTGTGGCACGGGGGATCTTCAGTTGCGGCATGTGAGATCTAGTGCCCTGATCAGGGGTCGAATCAGGACCCTCTGCACTGGGAGCTCGGAGTCTTAGACCACCAGGGACGTCCCACACGTGCGATGACTGTCATCAAGGCAGGAATAAGCTGACTGGGACCAGGGACTTAACTAGATGAGAGGCTGGCTCCTTCCTCAGGCAAGTGGAGGTTGGAGCATGAGGAGGAGGTAGGGGAAACTGCTCAGAGATGGGAAGTCGTGGCCCAGAAGGGCTCCTCAGGTTGACTGAGCCCAGAGAGAGGGCCGGGAGAGGGGCCAGCCCTGCGGAGGACTTTGACGAGAGCGGTAAACCCAGCCATATGTTGCAAAATGTTGTTCCACAGTCTTCACAGAACACCTTCCCTTGGGAATGCTTAAGTTTTGTAAATAAAATACAACAGTTGTAAGTTTCCTGCCAAAATTAGGACAATTAGATTTCCCAAGAGGCAGAGTCTTTTTTTTTTCCTTTTCTCACACTGTTCAGATGGAGAGTGTGATGGTAAAGCTTATCTTCGATTTGCCAAACCAAGCTGCTCTACTTGTCATCAATAAGATTCCTTTTACTGCTGTTTACTTATTTGGATAGAATTTATGAACATATAAGCATAATACTATTTTCAAAAGGTTAGTTAGCTGTTATCTTCTAAATGTTTAAGATGCATCAAAATGATATAAACTCTGTAATGCAAAACCAAATTCTGCAGAGCACAGATGTATATCAGATGATAACAACCATATATTTATTAAATATTTACCATGCACACAACGTTAGAACTGGTTGTAGCATGCCTCTTGTCCATAAGAAGTGAAAAGAAAAACATTAGAATATATTGAGTTTCTGCTGTGTTCCAAACCCTCTGCTAGATCCCAGACATACCTTATTGAATTTAATCCTCACAGTAACCCTTGACAAGGCATCGTGGTTCATTTACATATGAAGAATATCAGACTGAGTGAGATAAACACATAACTTAATCAGTATCATAAAACTAATAATTTTCCAAAGCAGGATTCAAACTGCATCTTTTTATTCTAAGTGTAGCTTATTTTTTTACTCTATCATGTTGCACCTCAACATTTTCATGAATCCTTAAACCAGGCAACACATTAAAAACTTTTCAAGTCTTCATTATAGCATTTTTTATTTAAACCATTTTGGTGTTAACAGGGTTCAGAGTAGGACAGAGAGGGTTAGATCCGAGACCAGCAAGCTGTGAAAGGGTGGGAACAGTACAAGCCAAAGTAATACCACCTTCTGAAGCTGCTAGAGTCTGTGCTGATGGCAACGTGGTTAATAATTGCTGAGAATTTATTCTGTGTCATCAAGCAGATAATTACAGTCATCTTCAAAAAGGAAGGTCAACAGTATACATCAACATGAATATAGTGTTGAGCTTCCTACTCAGCCTTTTCTGTTTCTTGATTTCCGTACAACGTTTAATTATTGAGGCACCTTTCAGTAAAAGGTGTAATTTGCTTACCCTACCCTACTGCTTTAACCATTGCTCTTACTTGTGGAGTTATCCTGAACTGAGTGCTGTCTTCTTTTTATTTTTATTTATTTACTTATATGGCATGCCAGAGCTTAGTTCCCTCAACGGGGCTTGGATCCGTGCCCCCTGCTCTGGGAGTGCCCAGTCTTAACCACTGGGCCACCAGGGAAGTCCCTCTGTCTTCTTTTTAAACCTGCTCCTCTTGCTGTAGTCTGCTCCTGTCCTAGTTTCTCCATTGCACTGCAGCCTTCCTAAAGAGCCTTATAGGTCATGCGTGAGCCTTCCTACCTGTCACGCACAGTGGCTAGTTGTTTGAATTTAGAATCAGGCAGGCTGGGGTCCACCACTTAATTGCTGTGGGACCTGAGGCAATTTACTTAACCCCATACTGCCTTGGTTTCCTCATCTATAAAACGTAATCATAATACGCCTCATGGAGGCATTGGGAGTATTAAATATGGTTATGCAGGAAAGCAATATCACACTGTCTGAAACACAGTGTGTACTCATTAAGTGGTGGTTATTAGTCTTACTTTTTGCCCTTCATATCCAATAAGTTGCCAAGTCCTGCTGGTTTTACCTTATGAGTAGTTCTTTCTCACATTTCTATCCCTCCTGCTACTGGCCCAGTTTTCTAATCTTCAGGTCCAGATAACTGCAGTGACCTGCTAATTGAGCTTCTGCTTCCAAACCACCGTCAACCATACCATGCTTACCCAAGGGGTGTTTCTAGAGCGTACATTAGACCTTGTTGCTTCCTTGCTTATTGGCCTCCAGGGGCATTCAAGACTATCTCTGAATTCTTCAAAATGTAGGGGGACTTTTGTTTAATGACTGGGGCTTTGCGACTTTTTTGGAGAGGGAAACTATTTTTTTTGCTGTGCTGGGTCTTCACTGCTGCATGCGGGCTCTCTCCAGCTGTGGCGAATGGGAGCTACTCTTGGGTGCTTCTCGCTGTGGTGTTTCTCTCCTTGTGGAGCATGGGCTCTAGAGCACAGGCTCAGTAGTTGTGGTGTACAGGCTTAGTAGCCATGTGGGATCTTCCTGGACCAAGGATCAAACTGGTTTCCTTTGCACTGCAAGGCAGATTTTTAACAACTGGACCACCAGGGAACCCCTACACATTTTTTAGACTGAAGTATAATTGACCTACAACAGTATGTTGGTTCTGTGTGCATAGCCTAGTGATTCAGTATTTCAAAATGATCACCATAACTCTAGTTACCATCTGCCATCATACAAAGTTATTACAGTGTTATTGACTGTATTCCCTATGCTATAAGACTTTGTGACTTTTTGATAGTATATTAATAGTATTGTCTTTGTAAGTAAAGGATTATGGTCTCTTTGTGAAAACTTGCCTAATCATTCTGGCATTAGTCAGAAACTGGGGGAGGAACCCAGGAGAAAGGCAAGAAACTCACAAATAGGCCTTTCCTTCTTTTTCTCTCCCCTCAAAAAGAAAGAAAATCCAATAAAGTAGTTTTCATAAAATGAAGTTGCCATATTAATCTCAGGAAATAGAGATCAGAAAATACTGAAGCTATGAAAACATTGTAAGGATTAGAAAAATTATTAGGGGAAACTCATAAAACAGGCGTTTAATATTGGATTCATTTCTTGGCTAGAATGCCTTCCAGGTTAATGTAATGGAGCTGAGAAGCATTAGCAGTTCCTCTTCACACCTTTACAAATCATACCCAGTTGTCAAAAAAGCAGAATGCTTCTGCTCTCAGCCCCATTACACAGACCAGAATAATAGTTTAGCAGCCAATTTCTGCTATTAACAGAACTCAGGGGAAAAAAATGACAGAAAAGCAAGCCAAGGATGGTGAAACCAATTATGATGACAAGCATATTATTAGAGACAGGTAATGGGCAGAAAACTACATTATCATCAATGTTTTTCTCAACCCGGTAATGAACACTATGTGGATATAGGTGTAAAGGGGCCTGCTTGTTTGGCAGCAGGTGTAGAATAACCAGCATTGGTATGAGGGGCTGGAAGGAGGGCCAAGTAAACACTGCAAATAACAGTAGAGAAAGATGCCATGCCCTTTCCTTAGACTTGATTAGGAGATGCTTTTGCGGACAGTTGTGGTTTTTTTCTGTAGAAGCAAGAGGAAACAGTCTGTGATAGAGAAAATTATGACCCTGAGGTTTTTAACCCTTTCTGGATCACAGAACTCAGAGAATCTGATTAGCCTATGAATCTTTTATTCCCTTGAAAATACTGTTTTGACATATATGCACAATTGGAGGTACAATTTCCAGAGCTTCAAGGGCCTATTCTTCACCCCAGATCAAGGACTTCTACTATGAAATATTGGAAATAATCTTCAATGGACCACTTGTATAAATTCTGATGCATCCATACAATGGAATATTGTGCAATAACTAAAAAAGAGGCAGACACCTGTTATCCCCTACTATGTGTTAATCTCCAAGATATTATTAGATGAAAAATACAAAGTATAGATAGTATTCATAGTATTTTAGCTATTGTTGGTGTTAAAACACATACTTACATACAAATATGCTGTGTCTTTGGAAGCCATGTAAAAAATGCTAACAAAGTTTGTCTTTTACGAGGGAACTGGGTAGGCAGGGGAGGTTGGGGGAACCTGGCTTTTAAATAGCTGGACATAAGCAGAATTAGGATGAAAGAAACTAAGAGAGATATCTCTTGTCTTTGCCCCAGAGAAAAAACGGCCTCCTGCACTGATCCTCAGCCTGTGGGTCATGACAGGCTGAGGATTTTAAAAAATAAGGAAATTTTTAAAATAATAAAATACAATGTTTCTAAACAATTATATTATTCAAGGTTATAAATAAAAGCTAATTATTATGAACTAAATATGTCTAAATTAGGCAAATTCAAAAATACTTGTCTGCATTCTAGAATCACTAAGGAGTAATAGCCCAATAAAAAAAGAGATTTTTTGTTTTTCTGGTTAATTTATGGAAAATTTTAGGGCTGTTATTGCCTTGAAAAAGCAACTAAAGGGACAAGTATTTTCATATTTTTTCCTTTTATTTCTAAGTGATTTTTGTTTCAGTTTATTTGGCACAGGTGTTATTTCAGCTTAATTTTGTAACTTTTTCGTGTGATTGAATTTATTTTATTGGATTTCTTTTCAGTTACAAAGTAACATTTGCTGTAACAAATCAAACAATATAAACATTTAGTAAAATAAAAAAATTAATCTCCCTCCAATCCGCTCAAATCCGCAGAGTAACCACTGTGAACCATGTTGTATGTAGCTTTTGATGCCTTTGAATGTTCCAAACCAAAGCTTACAAATACGTACACATATATAAACTTTTTCCTGCTTTTTGCATCAGTTTTTACCAAACTGTACCCATTACTCAGCAGCTTGCTTTTTTCATTTAGTACTGAGGTTTAAGGTCTTCTCTCTGGGCCAGTAGATCTAAGTCTGACCTTTGTTTCCTTACACCTGCCTGATACTCCCTGGTATGGGCACGACATAGTCGAGTCAATGTTTCCTCTGCTGTTGCTGCTGCTAAGTCGCTTCAGTCGTGTCCGACTCTGTGCGACCCCATAGACGGCAGCCCACCAGGCTCCGCCATCCCTGGGATTCTCTAGGCAACAATACTGGAGTGGGTTGCCATTTCCTTCTCCAATGTTTCCTCTAGTGATGGACATTTCAGGTTGTTTTGTTTTTATTTGTTTATTAATTTGCTGCTACAAAAAATGCCACAGTAGACAGTTTCCTGCCTGGCACTGCCAGGAGTTCCCAAACATGAGGTGCCACCCTTGCTTTCTAGGTCACCTACTTACATTGCTGTTGGAGAAAAATACCCTCCTCATGAAAAGACATAAACAGTAAACATACGGCGTAGCTAGAGAGAGCCTCACACAGCATCACCAAAATGAAAAGCGGGCCTCTGGCTCCACCTTCTCACTGAGCTGATCCTGTGTGTCCTCCCCACTTATCTGCACGCCTCTTCTGGATGGCAGCCCGGGGCAGCACACTGACAGAGAGGTGGATGCCGGGCTCACTAACTCAGGGAGCGCAGCTGGGGGAGGTCACTCAGCAGACCCGCTCCTGCCAAACGGCACAGTGCTGGATCCCTGAGACTTCCTTGCTCCTCTGTATTGAGAAAGAATTTTTTTTTTCCAGAGACATATATAGTAGAATAATTACCCATGATCTGAGTGCCAGTTATTAAAGAGTAGCTAATGATATTAAAAATAAGGACCAAGAAGAGAGAAAGTGAATGTCTAGGATATTTTGAGTACTTTGTATTTAAGTTGTATTTCAGTTTAAACCCAGCAAGTGTCAAAGAATGACTACACCCTTCAGTGCGATCGGTGAGACCTGCAGGATTTGGGATGGGGTTCCCTGAGGCCAGTCCTCCAGGAGCAAGCACATTGGGGAGCCCCTGTGCCCAGTCCACCCAGGGCACTTGAGTGGCTTCTTTCTCCTTCCCTGCCCGCCTTATTCATGCTCTCACTCCTGGAATGCGAAAAAGACAGAGCGTAGGTGGTCTCTTGGCCCAGAATTTCAGATGAATTGGGAAACAATTGAAGTGATATCTGTCACACTCAAGATTTTCCTCTCCCTCCACAGTCACCCCCTAAACTCACCAACTAAAAACCTATCCTAATAACCAACAGCTTATAAGGCCCCAAAGCAGCTGTTAGAGCAGACGTGTTACTTGAATGGGAGAGCGCCGAGAGAGCCGTTATCAGTCTTAATCCTTTTCTTGAGCTTTGGTCCTCTTCCTAGGAGGAAGCAGCGCTGAGAGGATGGGCTGTTAGAGCCACAGTTGCGGGGGTGGGGGATGGTGAGGTTTGTGCCGCAGCCACAGGAGGGGACAGCAGGCGGTCAGCAGGTTCCAACAAGGGCCATGGAGGCAGAGCAGGGGCAACGGCAGGGGAGAGAGAGACGAACAGGAAGGAAAGAGGTGCACACAGGAAAGATACTATATTCCTATGTCTGAATAAAACATATGCCAGATTACATGGGGTCTTCAGATTCTTCCATTTTAGCTAGCAATACTCACATGAAATGTCCAGGGAGTTCAGATTCAGGTAATATTTGCAATATTGGGCTTTCATATCGGTGTACCTACCCCTTTTTATCCATGGGCACTGTTATTTCCCAAAGACCAGATGTGTATTATTCAACTTGGAAGAACTGTTAGAATATGTAAAATCCAGTTGTTAGAAAGAGGGCCCTGGAGCCCCCCCCTCCGCACCCCCTTGCACTGCCATTTCACATGCAGCCTGCTTCCCTTCAGCCCACACCTGAAGTCCCCCCTTGCTCTACATTTCCCTTTATCAGTAGCACGTCTCACCTTCTAATATACCACATGGATCGCTTTTCGATTATATTTATTGTTTGTTGTCTCCATCTCCTGGCCAAGTGTAAGCATCATGAGGGCAGAGTTCTTTGCTCTGTTCACTGACGTATTCCCAGTACCTAGAACAGCGTTTGTTATATAGCATGCACTCAGTCAATACTGAATGAAAAAAAATAAAAGAGCAAGTTACAAAGGTTACCTACCCCCCAGGTTCTTGGGCTCCTTAATCAATAGAAATTGACCAGAGGCCAGACAAGAAATTCAAGCAAGGCTTTATCGGGGCCCCTCCTGTAGCAGTGGGGAGCGAGAACAAGTGACAGCTTCCCTTGCTCACTGGCTCCCCAATGGGGGCCAAGCTGGTTCCTGATATGGAGTGAGTCAGGGGTCCAGCTGGAGGGGTGTATGTGTGTGTGTGTGTGTTGGTCCCTCAGTCATGTCCAAACTCCTTGCGATCTCATGGACTGTAGCTTGCCAGGCTCCTCTGTCCATGGAATTCTCCAGGCAAGGATATGGGAGTGGGTAGCCAACCCAGGGATTGAAGCCCGATCTCCTGCATTGCAGGCAGATTCTTTACCTTCTGAGCTGGAGGGCTAGCATAGATGTTTTGCCCACCCCTTAGGTGGTATTGTGTGCAGGGGGCATGTGCCTACCCTGCTTTTGCTTGGGGTTCTTCAGAAGTGGCAGTTGGGTTCTTTGGTCTCTTTGTATCTTTTGTCCAGAATTTGCAGTAACTGCAAATGCATGCAGTTATTTTAGTCTCATGTAGTTTCTTAGTTGCTTGAGGAGGAGTGTGTCCAGGCGCAAGCATTGCAGCACTGCCGCAGAGTCCCAGGTCCCAGCCTGTCTCACAAAGAAACAGATACAAAACGATTCTCCTTTTGTTTTGCAAAATACCTACATAGTCACGATTTCCCTGGCGTCCCCATGGTTAGGACTCAGTGCTTCCACTGCCATGGCCTGGCTTCAATCCCTGGTCGGGGAAGATCCCGCAAGCCATGTGCTGCAGCCCAGAAACTCCAAAAGAACAAAAATATCTACAATGCAATATAGAAAAAAAAAAAATCTGTAGACAGAGACACCAGGATAAAATGCTTTCCGTTTCATGTTAGTGAAGTATAGTTTTACCTGACTATTCAATCCAAGACTGCGGAGCGCCTCCTGTAGGCCCTGGCGGCCCTGGGGGAGGTTTTCTTGCGCAGGCATGGGAGTGGAGGATCCGGGAGGCTTCACAGTGCGGAGAAATTGGCTCCTTGTTTCAACTGCCCCTCATTTTCAGGGAGACACTTATAAAATGATTACACTCCCGTGAAAGATAGCTTCTACATAATTGAAGATTGTCCTGGCTCTCCCTCATCAGAGAGGAAGAAAAGCCATATAAATTATTTACAGAGCTCCAAGTTATTTCCTTTCATGAGCCCTGACTTTGTTTTTGTCTCTGCAAACTGAGATTTTGTTTATCCATGAACAGTTTTCCCTAGGGCATGAGAAATATGAGTGTTTAATTATGAATGAGGTTTTTTGTTTGAGTCCATATTAACTAAAACGTGCAAAATCAACTGTTTTTCATTAGATCCCTTTCAGCTCCCCACCAGAACAGAACCAACAAAGGAACAAGCAATTCAACCAGCACCCACCAGGAAGCCCACTGTGATTCGAATTCCAGCCAAACCAGGAAAATGTAAGCACTTCTCTGCTTCATTTATTTGTTACTCCAGGAGCTGGGGAGAAATATATGCTAACTTATCAATGTCTGCTTCTGAAATTATGTGTAATCAGCCATTTATTATTATTACTCATAGCTGAGAACATATAAAAGCAAGTTGTTTTTTCATAATTCTCTAGACAGTACAGTTAATTTAGATTTTACTTCTCTTTAACATCCTCTTTAGGCACAGAGGTTAGAAGGAGGCTGAAACTCAGAATAAGTGTAATATCCTATGTTAGTGCCAGTAGTAAAGATAGAGTGGGGAAGTACTTGAAACTGATAGCAAATACAATTGTATATGTCTGTTAGCAGTATATTATTCCAGTCAGCATAATCTAAATATAGCTATGTGTGAATTGTCTGAAATAACCAAAAGTTATAAAAACTTAGCAATGTATAAAAAGACTTTTTAATTAGTATAACATTACATGTTTTATAAACTTCCTTACTTGATTTTTTGGAGGGGGGGCTGCCTTTGCGGGGTCTTAGTTCCTCAACCAGGGATCGAACCCAGGCTCTTGGCTTTGGAAGTACAGAGCCCTAACCACTTCCATATTCTTACATGAAATTTCGGATGAGTTTTAATAAGTACAGCAAACAAAAACAAATCTGATATTATTATAAGAGAGAATCCTTGAGGGCCAAGAGAAAAAGTGGTGAGATGTATGCACACAAATGGCGCACAGTGGGTTCCAGGGTGATCACACGCTCTCTCTGTGAGCCTCTTTCCTTTCATTTCCTCTAATGCTTTTGCATAGCCCGGAGGCATCCTTGCCTATCTGATGAGACTCTGGCACTGCGTTCCTGCCAACAGCAGAGCAAGTATACCAGTCCTTCACCTGCGGCATCCCAGGGCTACACTGTAGACATACCCTGCAATGCCATGAAACCCCTTTAGATGAGGGGTTTGACCTCTCTCTCTGTAAAATACTACCTAGAAGAATCATATTGGTTTTAGTCTCTTGATGATTTTATTAACGAATGGCTCCAATCCAAGTAGTGAGAAGATTGAACAGAGTTGCTATGAAAAATGAGGAGGAGAGAAAGTCAACGGTACCAAAATCTAGTGGGTTTTCACTTCGTTCAGTTTAGTCGCTCAGTCGTGTCCGACTCTTTGTGACCCCGTGGACTGCAGCACGCAAGACCTCCCTATCCATCACCAACTCCCAGAGTTTACTCAAACTCATGTCCATCGCGTCGGTGATGCCATCCAACCATCTCATCCTCTGTCGTCCCCTTCTCCTCCCACGTTCTGTCTTTCCCAGTATCAGGGTCTTTTCCAATGAGTCGGTTCTTCGCATCAAGTGGCCAAAGTATTGGAGTTTCGCTTCAGCATCAGTCCTTCCAATGAATATTCAGGACTGCTTTTTTTTAAGAATGACTAGTTGGATCTCCTTGCAGTCCAAGGGACTCTCAAGAGTCTCCTTGAGAGTCCAAAACCACAGTTCAAAAGCATCAATTCTTTGGCGCTCAGCTTTCTTTATAGTCCAACTCTCACATCCATACACGACCACTGGAAAAACCATAGCTTTGACTAGACGGACCTTTGTTGGCAAAGTAATGTCTCTGCTTTTTAATATGCTGTCTAGGTTGGTCATAACTTTTCTTCCAAGGAGTAAGCGTCTTTTAATTTCATGGCTGCAGTCACAATCTGCAGTGATTTTGGAGCCCCCAAAAATAAAGTCTGTCACTGTTTCCACTGTTTCCCCGTCCATTTCCCATGAAGTGATGGGACCAGATGTCATGATCTTAGTTTTCTGAATGTTGAGCTTTAAGCCAACTTTTTCACTCTCCTCTTTCACTTTCATCAAGAGGCTCTTTAGTTCCTCTTCACCTTCTGCCATGAGGGTGGTGTCATCTGCATATCTGAGGTTATTTATATTTCTCCCAGCAATCTTGATTCCAGCTTGTGCTGGAATCAGCCCAGCATTTCTCATGATGTACTCTGCATATAAGTTAAACAAGCAGGGTGACAATATACAGCCTTGACGTACTCCTTTCCCTATTTTGAACCAGTCTGTTGTTCCATGTCCAGTTCTAACTGTTGCTTCCTGACCTGCATACAGATTTCTCAGGAGGCAGGTCAGGTGATTTGGTATTCCCATCTCTTTCAGAATTTTCCACAGTTTGTTTGTTGATCCTCACAGTCAATGGCTTTGGCATAGTCAATAAAGCAAAAGTAGATGTTTTTCTGGAACTCTTTTGCTTTTTCGATGATCCAGCAGATGTTGGCCATTTGATCTCTGGTTCCTCTGCCTTTTCTAAATCCAGCTTGAACATCTGGAGTTTCACGGTTCACGTCCCGTTGAAGCTTCATAGGAGGTTATATAGTAGTGTTAGACTAAAGGACTGGTAATGTGTTTCTTTTGACAGCATGATATGGCCCACAGGTATAGCCCACGTGACAGCTCCTTGGGTTGTCTGCTTGCTTGCTGTTACCTTATAAAGTATTTGGGACTTTAATAAGCCGTGTGAGATATAATGATAATAAATATTGTCCAAAGCTCATGTGGCTTCAAGGAATACAACTTGTACATTGAAATGTATTCTCCTGTTGTGTCAGGGTCCCCAAAACTCCCATGTTTGGTGACTTGCTAGGAGGACCCACAGGACTTAGCATATAGTTGTGTTTGCAGCTGTGATTTATCAGCAAGGCAACATCTGCAGAGGGAAAGGTACATGGGGCAAAGCCTGGAGGAGACCAGGCACGAGCTTCTGGGAGCCTCACCTAGTCGGGTTGCACAGGGTGTTCCTCAGTCTCCTCAGTTGTGAAATGTCAGTCAGGGAAGCTCATTAGACACTCAGTACACAGGGGTTTTGTTGGGGGCTGTTTACATGGGCACCTCTAGAAATTTTGTTATGTACCAAAATTCCAGATTCCCAGAAGGAAAGCAAGTGATCAGCATAAACCGTATTCTTTTGTTTTATCTGTTCTGGAAATGATGGGAACCTCCCCCAAATCCAGCTTTCTAGGCCATCAAGGGCCACCCTTGTAACTCAGTCCTGTGATGTTTATTCTTTTCTATACACTGATAAATTGGGTTAATAGTCCTGAAATCCTGAAAAAGACATTGAAGAAGCATCTTTATTTATTATCCTGACAAAGCTCCAGGAGCTATTAGAAAGCTGAGTTCTGTACTGCTCTATGTAAGAGAACTGAAGGGCTAGTTCCTAGAGAATTATATCTATTTATATAAAAAACTAGTTCTCCAGGGGCTTTCCTGGTGGTCCAGGGTTTAAGACTCTGTGCTACCACTTCAAGGGACACTGGTTCAATCCCTGGTAGGGGAACTAACATCTTACATGCCACAAGGCACAGCCAAAAAAAAAAAAAAAACAGTCCCCTCAAATTTTATCATTACAGTTATTAAGCAATGCATGTATGCTGTGGAGGAAAAAAAATAAGACTTGGTGTCCGAAGAACTTGGAGTGGATAAGAAAAGAAACGAACAGCTTTGTGGTGCAAAACTCCTTCCTCTTAACCTGTCAGCTTCTTCCCCTGGAGATCTGTTTCTTCTGACTAAGATGTCCTTTCCCAGATAGCTGCATAGCTTCCTTCTTCACTGTTCTTTCAGGTCTTTGCTTATATGGCACTTTTCTCACTGAGGCCTCTGCTGACCACGTTATTTGAAATTGAAAATCTCCACCTCCCCCACGTAACCATGCCAGATAATTACCATGTCCCTTCCTTCCAGTAAGCTATCTCCTCTCTACTTTCATGTTCTCACTACTTTGTACCCTTCAGTTTTTTGTCACGACAGTATATCCTAAGTGATTCATGATTTCTGTGTAAGAATAAGGAAACTACAACACAGAGAAAGTCTTCAAGATGGCAACTGAGTTGGACAGTCTGTATGGCAGCCCTGCTTCTCACTGAGAAAGCTTGCCTGTCTCTGTATCATTGTTTTCGTAGTAGCTGGCCTAGGTACTTTCCTCCTGAGAGAGTGTTTCTCTATCTGGGAATAAAACAGGAACTCATCCTCTTGTTATAAGTTTTTCATGTGAAATGGAAGCAGAGAGTGTTCAGTTGAGTGAGAAAAAATCCCATCTCCTTTAAATGCCTTAACCAGTAAAAGCTGGCTTCAGCCTCGTTTATATGTTACCATCATCCTCTCTCTGAGTGTTTTGCACACAGCTTTTAATTAGCTATCACAAATTAAACCTGGTCATCTTTGTTTTCTTCTTTTTATAGTAAGTTGGTAGTACACTATCTCAGGGTTAAGGATATAATTTGGATGTAAAGATATTGCTTGTGGAAATGAGAGCAATTAAGCCCATTAATCTGGAGCTGATGAATTGGAAAGCACATTTAATTATTTGGATGGGGGAGGGTTAGACATACCATCAATTAGGAAGCAGCATGCCTTATTACAATGAAAATAGACTTTTGGGTTCAAAGCTGTGGTCTGACTGTTACTAGCATCAAGAGCTGAATGTTTTTGTTGTTCAGTTGCTAAGTCATGTCCAACTCTTTGCTACCCCATGGATTGCAGCACGCCAGACTTTCCTGTCCTTCACCATCTCCTGGAGTTTGCTCTAACTCTAGTCCAGTGAGCCAGTGATGCCGTCCATCTATCTTATCCTCTGTCATCCCCTTTTCCTCTTGCCTTCCATCTTTCCCAACATCAGGGTCTTTTCCAATAAGTTGACTCTTCGCATCAGGTGGCCAAATTATTAGAGCTTCAGCATCAGTACTTCCATTGAGTATTCAAGTTTGATTTCCTTTAGGATTGACTGGTTTGTTCTCCTTGCTGTGCAAAGGACTCTCAAGAGTCTTCTCCAGCACCACAATTCAAAAGCATCAGTTCTTCAGGGCTCAGTCTTCTTTATGGTCCAACTCTCACATCCATACATGACTACTGGAAAAACCATAGCTTTGACTATACAGACCTTTGTCAGCAAAGTGATGCTTCTGCTTTTTAATACACTGTCTAGCTTTGTCATAGCTTTTCTTCCAAGGAGCAGCTGTCTTTTAATTTCATGGCTGCAGTCACCATCCATAGTGGTTTTGGATCCCCAAAAAATAAAATCTGTCATTGTTTCCATTTTTTGCCCATCTATTTGCCATGAAGTAATGGGACCAGAAGCCATGATCTTAGTGTTTTGAATGTTGAGTTTTAAACCAGTTTTTTCACTCTCCTCTTTGCCTTTCATCAAGAGGCTCTTTAGCTCCTCTTCACTTTCTGCCCTTAGGGTGATATCATCTCTATATCTGAGGTTGTTGATATTTCTCTGGTATTGGAGAAGACTCTTGAGAGTCCCTTGGACTGCAAGAAGATCCAACCAGTCCATCCTAGGGGAGATCAGTCCTGGGTGTTCATTGGAAGGACTGATGTTGAAGCTGAAACTCTAATACTTTGGCCACCTGATGCGAAGAGCTGACTCATTTGAAAAGACCCTGATGCTGGGAAAGATTGAAGGTGGGAGGAGAAGGAGACAACAGAGGATGAGATGGCTGGATGGCATCACCGACTCGATGGACATGGGTTTGGGTAAACTCCGGGAGTTGGTGATGGACAGGGAGGCCTAGTGTGCTGCGATTCATGGGGTCGCAAAGAGTCGGACACGACTGAGCGACTGAACTGAACTGAATCTTGATTCCAGCTTGTGATTCATCTAGCCCAGCATTTCACATGATGTACCCTGCATATAAGTTAAATAATCAGGGTGACGATATGCTTTGATGTACTCCTTTCCCAATTTTGAACCAGTCCGTCATTTCATTCCGGTTCTAACTGTTGCTTCTTGTCCTGCATACAGGTTTCACAGGTGGTCTGGTATTCCCATCTCTTTAAGAATTTTCCACAGTTTGTTGTGATCCACACAGTCAAAGGCTTTAGTGTAGTCAATGAAGCACAAGTAGATTTTTTCTGGAACTCCCTTGCTCTTTTCTATGATCCAGCAGATATTGGAAAATTGATCTCTGGTTCCTCTGCCTTTTCTAAATTCAGCTTGTACATCTGGAAGTTCTATGTTCATGTACTGTGGAAGCAAGACCTGGATAGTTCATTTGTTTTCTTCTCAGCTTCAGTTTCTTCATCTGTAAAATGGATGCAATGGTATCTAGCATAGTACTGTCTAATATGGTAGCCAATAATCACATGTGGCTATTGAGAACTTAAAATGACGTCCATGCAACTGAGGGACTGAACTTTTAATTTTATTTAATTTTAATTAAGATTTAAGTTCAAACTGCCATATGTGGCTACTAGCTAGTGGACTCAACAGATCTATCACTTAGATAGATGTTGGTTATAGAAATGCATATAAATAAAGTGCCTTAACTTAATGCCTGGTCCATAGAAGGTTCCAACAAATGCTGGCTTACTGTTGTAATTATTTAGTATCATTTTTACTCTTGATAAAACATTTGGTAAAATTAACTGATGGCTGCTAACTCACTGATTTTCTGAGATTTTCCAGGAGATCTTTCTCATTTGCTTAGCTATTGGTTGTCTTTTGTGTATAGACGTTTTCCTAAGGAAGCAAGCTGCAGTCGTTTCATCTTGTGAAACCCTCAAAGACTAGAAATTACTGATTAATTATTGCTATTTTTCCAGGTTTACATGAAGAGGATCCACAAAGCCCACCTCCTCTCCCTATTGAAAAACCGATTGGAAACACCTTCAGCACAGTATCTGCAAAGGTTGGTAACACTGACAGAACTAGAAACTTGGTAAGTGGTCATTATAGGTTGTCCTAAGGTACGCACTAATTTTAAGAACTCAGCTGTTGTATAAATTATTTTACTATTGGTCAGATAAAACCTTTATTACAAACCATTTTCTAAGCTCCATGTACTTATTTAATATTTTAAAAATTCATATAGGATAAAAGACTTAGGCTAATTCATTGTACTTCATCATAAAATAATTTGCCCTATACCAATATATTGTCTTTTAAAAATTTTTTTATTTTTTACATTTTTGGTTGCGCTGGGTTTTTGTTGTGATGCGTGGGCTTCTCCTTGCAGTGGCTTCTCTTGTTGTAGAGCCTGGGCTCTAGAGTGCACAGGCCGAGTTGCATAGCATGTGGGATCTTCCAGGACCAGGGAAGGAACCTGTGTCCTCTGCATTGGCAGGCGAATTCGGATCACCCCGAAAGTCCCAGCATTATCTTTTAAATAGCACTAATGATGAGGAAGTTGTTAAAAATCTCTAATAACTTCTAATTTTTGTGAAAACAGATTTAGTTCAGTGATCAGATTATATTTGAAATACTGAATGAATCACATAATTTTAAGATACTCATGAGAATTTGTTCATCTGAAGTTTAGGAGAAAATTATTTTTTAATTTTAAAAATAGTGCTTTAGCATGTGCTTGTTAACAGATGGTGGTCAAAAGTTTTAAGTATCTACACATTTTTTAAAAAATTCCAACCTCAATACCATTTTTCCATATTTTTTGAAATTCCTAGGTTATCTTTATAGTTTGTTTCAAAAGAAACCAGTTCTTAAAAGTCTTTGAGCCAAATTTTCAGTTCAAATTTCATAATAGTTTTACATTGTGAGTTAACTATGCTTATTATACATGCAAACTGATCTAATCATCTAGTGAAGAGAAGATGGATCCATTAAATTGAATTAGCCATTATCAAGTTAATGAGATTTTCCTGTAGGCTGAATTAAAATTTAGTGATCACTTGCATTTCAAAGTACTTGGTAATAAATTTTTATTAAAACTGGGCCAAGAAAAGCCAAAAGAGGATGATAGAGCTCCTGCCATAGAGTTGTTTAAAGGGGGAAATCCCCTATTTCCATGGAGAAAAAGTTACTTGAGAAGGTTACTGGCCTCTGCTGTAAAGGGTTGTAGGATGGAGTGAGAGGTTGAGGAGCGGACATAGGTAGCATTCATTGAGTCATGGGCTTTGTCAACTATAAAAGTCTATTAAAATATTAAGTATTATTCCATTTGGTGTTAAGCAGTCCACAAAGCAACTCCAACGTAGAAAAAAAAAGAAGAAGAAAGAAAAGGAAGTTAGGATAAACTAAACCATCTGGAGAGGGAACTTGATTCGTAACTGTTTATACCACGCATGAACGCCATGCCGGAAGTCCCCTCCTGCGGCGTTCACCGAGGGCGGGGGAGGGGAGCTAGCGCCCCCTGTGCTGTGCTGAAATGAATGCATGCGTAATGGACACACTGGGTGTGAAGGAAGAAGAGACGAGAAAGAGATCACAGGTTACATGATTTAGCTGAAGTCACGCACACAGATTTCCAGGGCAGGAGATCTATGACAGAAATTCCTTTTGTTTTAAGAATTACAATTACTGAGTGAATTTTAGACCAGAGGCCAGAAAGGCTTCAGGTGTGGGGAAAGATCTCTGGAAAGAATGTTTCACCAGTGTGATGACCCATGTGGAGAGGGTCTTTGACAAGTAAGTCTTCTGATGAGGTGCAGAACAAAGACCCTCTACTGCTTCTCCTGCCTTAAGAGCCAGGGAATATCCCGTCTCATGACAAGATGGCAGCCCCTGCAAAATCTCACTCCTCACTTAAACGATAAAGGACTCCAGGGTGAGAAACATCAGGAGGCAATGGCGCCATTCTGTCGGTGGGAGCAGACTGTTCTGTGGAAATCCAAGGCTTCTGCCAGCCAGTGCAGGAGGAGAGTTGGGGGATGTGGCCTGGAAAGTGGAAGGTGTCTCAGCTGCAGCCCAGGAGCTCTCTGATGAATTCAGGATGTGAGAAGTGGTATCAATTCCTGGAGAAAGAAGAGAAGGAACATCTGCAGAGGCTGCTCAGTGATTCCAGCAAACAGGAATGTGGTTTTGGAAGAAATGTCTGTCTTTTGAAAATACAGCAAGAAAGGCGGGGGTGGGGTGGGGTGGGTAGGTGGCTGGAATTATTTTTAAATTGAACATGAGAAACCATTCCAAGGAAGATGAACAAAAAGATGGCATCTGCAGGGCAGTACAAACAGAAAAACCAACTTCGCCCAGAACTAAAATACTTACCCAAACACATCAAAAGTCAAAGTACAGAAATGTCAGAGCTAGAGAAAAACTGCAGAATGCAAGTACAGAGAAGCTCCATGCATGTGTGGAATATTGAAGAACAGGAAATCCCTAATCAATAATCTTCCAAAGACTGTCAGCCGAAGCTGTGCGCAGACCTGCGCTTGAGCACACCCTGAGACCACGGCTCCTGCAGGAACCAGCCCCTCCTCTCAGCATGTAAAGTCTGTCCAATGCAGCAATGTCTTTTGGAATGTGCCTAACAGTCCTGGAAGACTGGAGTATTCTGCCCTTTTTTCTGATTTATTTTTGCTCATAATTCAAAATTGAGAAATTAAAAAGATACTTAAGATCTCCCATAAAGATATATAAACCACCCAGAGAAAACTGCAGCTAATATTTGGTAGAAGATTTGGATTGTGTGGTATGTCTTTATTAAAGTACATCATCTATAATTTTCCATGTCAAATTTATACATCTTTTTTTAATCTGCCCTTAATTATTAAGTAATTTTGAAGAAAAGATATATGAGTTCCTATCTGTCTGCTAGAGTGTTTTTCTCTTTGTTTCAATTTTAAAGGTGGCCAAAGAAGTAAATGAGGTTTTCAGGTATCATGGCAGTATTTGTTGGGAGGCGTATAGGCAGCAGTGTATTTATAAGGCATGGATGATGGTCTGTAATATTGCAGAGTTTATGAGCTGGTGACTTGCCTCACTACATTAACTGAACTTGTTAGTGAAACCAAGTTTTAAGGGCAAGCTTAATTTGTTTTTTAAAATGGGATTTTAAAACATTGAAACATATTCAGATGATCGCAGTTATTAGCAGTTAATCATTTGGTGTTTAAGGAAAAGTTGTAAATATTCGGTGTGAATTACAAACCACAGAAGTGAGTTTAAATTCATTTGTAAGATAAGAAGGGGGGAAAGAGACCAAATTAGCCCAAAGATGATCAATCTGTAGCTATATCTCCTTTACAAAAAAAAAAAAGGAATGTCATTTTAAAGACCTAGCATTCCCTTCCCCTCAGGTGGTCTTGGAAAAATATTATTTCCTGGATGTCAGTGGTAGGGGCTTAGAAAGTAGGAAAGTTGAAAAAAAGAAACTCAATTAGAATTAGAAGAATTTAGTGAGGACTTTTCCGGAGAAGGCAATGGCACCCTACTCCAGTACTCTTGCCTGGAAAATCCCATGGATGGAGGAGCCTGATAGGCTGCAGTCCATGGGGTCGCTAAGAGTCGGACACGACTGAGCGACTTCACTTTTCACTTTCACTTTCCGTTAAAATAAAGAATAGAAGTCTTGGCATTAAGAGCCTTTAACTTCTCATTCAACAGATGATCTGAAAAAGTTTTCCATGTTTTATACTCATTACCCAATCCCTGGGCAATAACATGTCCAGAAAACTTATTTACTTAGCACAGTTTGAACCCCTTCTCCTAGAGAAGTCTTCCTATTGATCTCCACACTTCGAACTTCTCTCATCTACTTTCAGGCCAAACATTTCAACTCTCCCTCTCGTTTTTCACACCACCTCCCTTTGCTCTTTCCTCCAAAAATCTTCTCAGCACATCTAACCCCTTTGCTCTAGTTGTATAGTTCAGTTCAGTTTCTCAGTCATGTCCAACTCCTTGTGACCACATGGACTGCAGCACGCCAGGCTTCACTGTCCATCAACAACTCCTGGTGATGCCATCCAACCATCTCATCCTCTATCATCACCTCCTCCTCCTGCCTTCAATCTTTCCCAGCAACAGGGTCTTTTCAAATGAGTCAGTTCTTCGCATCAGGTGGCCAAAGTATTGGAGTTTCAGCTTCAGCATCAGTCCTTCCAATGAACGTTCAGGACTGATTTCCTTTAGGATGGACTGGTTGGATCTCCTTGCAGTCCAAGGGACTCTCAAGAGTCTTCTCCAACACCACAGTTCAAAAGCATCAATTCTTCGGCACTCAGCTTTCTTTATGGTCCAACTCTCACATCCATATTTGACTACTGGAAAAACCATAGCTTTGAGTAGATGGACCTTTGTTGGCAAAGTAATGTCTCTGCTTTTTAATATGCTGTCTAGGTTGGCCATAACTTTTCTTCCAAGGAGCAAATGTCTTTTAATTTCATGGCTGCAGTCACCATCTGCAGTGATATTAGAGCCCAAAAAAATAGTCTGTCACTGTTTGCATTGTGTCCCCATCTATTTGCCATGAAGTGAGGGGACCAGATGCCATGATCTTAGTTTTCTGAATGTTGAGTTTTAAGCCAACTTTTTCACTCTCCTCTTTCACTTTCATCAAGAAGCTCTTTAGTTCTTCTTTGCTTTCTGCCATGAGGGTGGTGTCATCTGCATTTCTGAGGTTATTTATATTTCTCCCAGCAATCTTGATTCCAGCTTGTGCTTCATCCAGCCCAGCATTTCTCATGATGTATTCTGCATATAAGTTAAATAAGCAGGGTGACAGTATACAGCCTTGATGTACTCCTTTCCCAATTTGGAACCAGTCTGTTGTTCCATGTCCAGTTCTAACTGTTGCTTCCTGACCTGCATACAGATTTCTCAGGAAGCAGGTCAGGTGGTCTGATATGCCCATCTCTTTAAGAATTTTCCACAGTTTGTTTGTTGATCCACACAGTCAAAGGCTTTGGCATAGTCTATAAAACAGAAGTAGATGTTTTTCTGGAACTCTCTCACTCTTTCGATGATCCAGTGGATGTTGGCAAGTTGATCTCTGGTTCCTCTGCCTTTTCTAAAACCAGCTTGAACATCTGGAAGTTCACGGTTCACGTATTGCTGAAGCCTGGCTTGGAGAATTTTGAGCATTACTTTGCTAGCTTGTGAGATGAGTGCAATTGTGCAGTAGTTTTAGCATTCTTTGGCATTGCCTTTCTTTGGGATTGGAATGAAAACTGACCTTTTCCAGTCCCGTGGCCACTGCTGAGTTTTCCAAATTTGCTGGCATATTGAGTGCAGCACTTTCACAGCATCATCTTTGAGGATTTGAAATAGCTCAACTGGAATTCCATCACCTCCACTAGCTTTGTTCGTAGTGATGCTTCCTAAGGCCCACTTGACTTTGCATTCCCGGATGTCTGGCTCTAGGTGAGTGATCACACCATCATGGTTATTTGGGTCATGAATATCTTTTTTGTATAGTTCTTCTCTATATTCTTGCCACCTCTTCTTAATATCTTCTGCTTATTTTAGGTCCATACCATTTCTGTCCTTTATTCTGCCCATCTTTGCATGAAATATTCCCTTGGTATCTCTAATTTTCTTGAAGCGATCTCTAGTCTTTCCTATTCTGTTGTTTTCCTCTATTTCTTTGCATTGATCACTGAGGAAGGCTTTCTTACCTCTCCTTGCTGTTCTTTGGAACTCTGCATTCAAATGAGTATATCCTTCCTTTTCTCCTTTGCCTTTCACTTCTCTTCTTTTCATAGCTATTTGTAAGGCCTCCTCAGACAACCATTTTGCCTTTTTGCACTTCTTTTTCTTGGGTATGGTCTTGATTCCTGTCTCCTGTACAATGTCACAAACCTCCATCCATAGTTCATCAAACACTCTGTCTATCAGATCTAATCCCTTGAATCTATTTGTCACTTCCACTGTATAATCATAAGGGATTTGATTTAGGTCATACCTGAATGGTCTAGTGGTTTTCCCTACTTTCTTCAATTTAAGTCTGAATTTGGCAATAAGGAGTTCATGATCTGAGCCACAGTCAGCTCCCGGTGTTGTTTTTGCTGACTGTATAGAGCTTCTCCATCTTTGGCTGCAAAGAATATAATCAGTCTGATTTCGGTGTTGACCATCTGGTGATGTCCATGTGTAGAGTCTTCTCTTCTGTTGTTGGAAGAGGGTATTTGCTATGACCAGCGCATTCTCTTGGCAAAATTCTGTTAGCCTTTGCCCTGCTTCATTCTGTACTCCAAGGCCAAATTTGCCTGTTATTCCAGGTATCTCGTGACTTTCTACTTTTGCATTCCAGTTCCCTATGATGAAAAGGACATCGTTTTGGGGTGTTAGTTCTAGAAGGTCTTGTAAGTCTTCATAGAACCATTCAACTTCAGCTTCTTCAGCATTATTGGTTGAGGCATAGGCTTGGATTACCATGATATTGAATGGTTTGCCTGGGAAACGAACAGAGATCATTCAGTCATTTCTGAGATTGCATCCAAGTACTGCATTTCAGACTCTTCTATTGACTATGATGGCTACTCCGTTTCTTATAAGAGATTCTTGTGCTATAAGTTCTCTGCTTTCTCAAGCCTTCTCTGTTCCTTCTCACATGCTCTCCTTTCAGGCCACTCCTTAAGTTTCTGTTATGGTCCCACTTCCTTCCAGTTCAAAACCCACCACACAATGTGGAAACCAGCCAGTATGAGAGATTTGGCTGTTCTAGATAAAACAAACTAATCACCACCCCACTTACTGTATGTTTAAACTTAGGAGCACTGCATATCTTAAGTATTGTCATGGGATAAATAAATGCCATATTTAAAAAAAATTCCCTACATTGCCTGCTTAAGTTGGTACTGCCTAACTTATCATGAGTTAAGCATCATCCTTAATTCCTTAGAACATGCTAGATGTATAATCACCAGTGCATTCGGGTGGGCCGTGGTCCACAGCAGCAGACCCCCGGCCGCTTCCTCTCTATTCTCAGTTGCATTGTGACATGGACAGTGAGGACTGAGATGAGAAGACTCTCTTAATCTCCTTTCTATAACTCAGCTACTTTTCCACTTATAGATCTACCCAAAAATTTGTCCATAATTCCTCTTGACGAGCTCTTGTTTCAGATTAACCTTAACTAAAAAGCATTCTCTGATTCTTTCAGGAATCTGACATCGCTGGTCAATCAGGAGGTTCTGTGCGAGGACCCCCAAGGTTGCCACCCAGGTAGGTAAGCGTGGGAAAACCTCTAAAAAGTCAATTAAAGAAAATCTAATGACTCCGAGACCAGACTTTCTTTTCTATGTTGTTGGCCTTCTATCTTTTCTTAGAAATAACTCACAAATTTACCCAGGCCACTAGCCTACGGTCTGTTTCTGACAGCAGGTTGTAGGAATCTCTGTTTCTTGTTTAACACAATCTAAAAACTCACAGAGCACACACACGAATCTCTATTGTTGTTGTTCAGTTGCTAAGTTGTGTCCGACTCTTTGTGACCCCATGGACTGCAGCACGCCAGGCCTCCCTGTCCTTCACCATCTCCTGGAGTTTGCTCAAACTCAAGTCCATTGAGTTGGTGTTGCTGTCCTATTTTCAGAACTAGCTTTCTTTGTTTTAATCTAAATTAGAGGTTTAATCGGAGAAGGCAATGGCACCCCACTCCAGTACTCTTGCCTGGAAAATCCCATGGGTGGAGGAGCCTGGTAGGCTGCAGACCCATGGAGTCGCTAGGAGTCGGACATGACTGAGCGACTTCACTTTCACTTTTCCCTTTCATGCACTGGAGAAGGAAGTGGCAACCCACTCCAGTATTCTTGCCTGGAGAATCCCAGGGACGGCGGAGCCTGGTGGGCTGCCGTCTATGGGGTCGCACAGAGTCGGACACGACTGAAGCGACTTAGCAGTAGCAGTAGCAATAGCAGTAGAGTTTTAATAATGATTCCTAGAACATGAACATTAGAGTTTGTTTTTCCCTTCCTAATCATCTAGAAGACCCCATCACATCTACATGCTATCTTATTATAAGCTTTTCATCTCAGGCTTTGGTAGAAAGTGCTTAGTTTTCTGAAACAGTCATGGTGTATTTAAGAGCAAATGGGGCCTTGGAGAGCTCATGATAGTAAATGCTTGTTTGTCTTGAACTAATGAATCTCTAGTGCAAGATAAGAGGAAGCTGGGACACCATGGCATTTCTTCTAATAATATAATGTTTAACGCAGCAGTCATTTGCTGAAAAATAGCATGCCCTGCATGTTTCAGTAGATGGTGTTACATTAGCAGAAAGCTCTGTGTGTGTGTGTGTGTGTGTGTAAAAAGGACAAAGCAGAACCTACTATCGATCAAACACTGACTCACAGCTGCCACATTGAATTTCAGGCCTGTAAATGGAAAAGTCCTACCGGCTCGGCAGCCTCCTCCCAAGGGGGCTCCTGAGAGACCACCTCCCCCTAAACTTCCAGCAACCAGAACATCAAATAAAAAGCTGCCTTTTAATCGGTCTTCTTCTGACATGGATCTTCAGAAAAAACCAAGTAACTCGGCACCTGGACTCTCAAAAGCCAAGAGTCAAGTCTTTAAAAATCAAGATCCAGTACTGCCCCCGCGCCCCAAACCAGGACACCCTCTCTACAGGAAGTATATGGTAAATGTAGCTTTTAAAAATATTTTTGGTCCAGAGGTTTGTCCTAAAGTATATATAAGACTCCTGTTCCTTAGAAAAAATTGGTGAGACAAATGTGTAATTGCCCCTTGACGCTAGAGTGCTTTAGACAAGTAGGCTGTGATAAAACCTAAGTCTTTAAAGCACAGTTTCATTATTAGGAGAAACATAGGAAAAGTAAGCAGGGCAGACAGGGGTTGCAACCTGCTGTCTGGCTTGACCAAACAGAAACTCTGAAAAACCTGACCCAGTAGGTTATACTGATGGGAGTATCTGACAGATATTATATTCACATCTCAGTATAGTTTATATCTTATATCTGCCTTGCCTACAGAGTAAAATTTGAAGTGAAGTGGAAAGAAAGTTCTTATTAAAATGGTTTTTCCCTCATTTTCCACTTTCTTGATTATCATAGTCCATTTAATAGCTACCAGTTAGAAGTTTTCATCAATAATCAAGGTGGTTGAGATATTAATTTTGTTCTCGTTGAATGTTTTTCTTATCCTGTGACCTTAAGCCTTTGTCTTTGGAGTTGAGGTGTTCTCTCTACTTTGGTCAGGTTAACCTGATGAAATCTAGAGCATATTAAAATGATAAGGAGCAGGAGTGTTGGCGCTTTTTAAACAATTGTAAAACAGTAGCTTTTAACAAGAACAGCATTTATTCATTTCATGTTGTTCTACAGTTCCATCACTGAGCTGGAAATTGTTTTCATTTTAAACCATTTAGGATTTTTTTCCCTCTTCTTAAGGGAACGATATAGACAGATAAGAAGGAGGTAGGATATTCCTATATATTCATATTCATTTAAACTGATAAAATTTTAATTGGGATAGGTTACTTAAAAATAATAAAAGCAGCAGCTGATGTGTTGAATACTCATGAGTCAGGCATTATTTGAGGCACTTTATATATATATTAAACAACTATTTGTTCCTCACATCAACCCTGTGAAGTGGATACTATTATTATTTCTATTATGCAGATGAAGAAAATAATACTCAGAGAGATTAAATAGCCTGTCCAAGATCACAAAGCCAGTAATGGTGGAGCCAAGATTTGAACACAGATTGACTGGGTCTAAGCCCATGCTCTTTACCGTTACACCATACTAAGGAAATAGTGTTACAGGACTTCCCTGGTGTCCAGTGTTAGGACTACATGCTTCCACTGCAAGGGGCGCCAGAGAAGGCAATGGCAACCCACTCCAGTGTTCTTGCCTGGAGAATCCCAGGGACGGGGGAGCCTGGTGGGCTGCCGTCTATGGGGCCGCACAGAGTCGGACACGACTGAAGTGACTTAGCAGCAGCAAGGGGCTCGGTTTCAATCCCCGGTTGGGTAACTAAGCTCTCACAAAGCCCAGCCTGTGCAGCCAAAAAAAGAGAAAGAAAATCATGTTACTAATTGTAAAGTCTCTAATTACATTGGCTGTTCCATGTTAAGAGCCTCATTGAGGGTATCAGATTTTGCTTATAGGTCTTAGCATAGCTATATAATGTCAATAAAGCATTTGAATAACTTTAAAAGTGAAGTGAAAGTGAAAGTCTCTCAGTCATGTCTAACTCTTTGCAACCCCATGGCTATACAGTCCATGGAATTCTCCAGGCCAGAAAAGTAAAGAAATTAATAAATCAAAATGATGATATATTAGAGTAGTATGTCTCTTTACAAAATAACTGCTTAAACCCCTCATCTGTCCTGTGGCTGCCCCACCATTAAATTGCTCCCCAGGGTCACCTCTGGCACCTTGACGCTCTGACAGAGCTGCTGGAAGCCACCCCATCCTCCCCGCCTCCTAGGGCCGCACCCTTATGCTCTGTGTCTTTGCTCCTGAGTGCAGCCTCCCTTTCCTTGTTGTACACGAGCTTGTGTGATCACATCTCCTGGGTACACCTTTTGTACTGTACAGCCCTCTGACCCATGCTCATCAGCCAGAATTTACCAAGGCAGGGAGCAGAGTCCTCTGGCCAGAATAGGCTACAGACATAAAAGCCATTCTAAGATCAGACAAGGCTGAGTGACTAGGAATGACTGAGGTCAGGCAGCCAAATGGGTTTAAATAGACACTTGGCCCAGAGAGACTGCAGGGAAAGAGACTGAAGGCCGGTAGAAGCAGCCTGTCCAGCCCCACACGGGAGACGCCGGTCCCCCATCAACCCCCTGAACTGCAGGCTGTGAGGTCAGTGCTGGGCATTCACCCTCACGGTGCTCTGGGAACCTGGTGGAGGGGCCTTGTGCTGTGGAGTAGGACTTCCCGGTTGTGACTGTGAAGGGGGACCTTAGGCCACCTTCAGCCCCCGAGGACTCGGCGTGTCCTGAGAAACGGCAGCCCCGCCAACTAGATCCTGAGCTTGAGGCAGCTGAGTGGAGGTTCACCTGCTGGAAGTTGTGCTGCAGGCGCATGTGCCAAATCCCCATATGATTGGCCTCTCAGGACGCAGTTATTTGATTATGAATAATCCTTTATATTGGTTTATGTTCAAGCTGTCTGTGCCTCATGGAATTGCCAATGAAGATGTTGTCCCACAAAACCCTGGAGAACTTTCGTGTAAGGTAAAGTAGAGCTCCTTCTTTACTGACAAATTTTTTTAAAAATTTGCTGGCCTCTGTTACTATTTTACACTTTATTAAATGCTTTAGGCTCCAAAGATTAAAATGTGGAAAAAGTAATAATGTTTTATTAAATAATAATTGCTTCAGAGAGTGGTATTGTACCTTACAGCGTGGGGACGTCCTGGTGATACTGAAGCAGGCAGAAGGTAATTACTTGGAGTGCCGGAAGGGAGACGATGCCGGCAGAGTTCACCTGTCTCAGATGAAGATCATCACGCCACTTGATGAACATCTTAGCAGCAGACCGAACGTGAGGAATTAATACTGTACCATCCTCATATCACACATGGCAGCACATTTCATAGAACTATTAATTATAGCTCATCCTCAGGTTTTTATCAGTACGTTTATTTTAACCAGAGTAAAAATTACAGTAGCGTTTGATTCCATTTTAAGAATAAATTACTTCTAAGAGACTTGCCACTGCCATACTAATCACTTTGATACAGAGAGACTACCATATGGTTTGCCGTCCTCATATCATGCTGACTTACAGCATCCAGGACACTCGGTCATTAATTTTCAACTGTGAGAGCTGTTTACTTTTGAAATAATGTAAATACATTTACCAAAGTACTAGAGAATGGTTTTCTAGCAGAATGGATAATTATTTTAAGGAGGGCCCTGTAAAGGCTGACATTAAAAAACTTCCCTGTAAGATTTAAGATGAGTATAAACCTTGTTTCTCTGATCATAGCTCGTAAAATAATGAAATGAAATGTTACAACACTCTAAAGTCACAATTTAGGGCTAACAAATCTGTGGAGCCTAGGAGAATACAATGATTATTGAAGGTCATTTGTTGAGCGAGAAAAATGCCATTGAACAATTTATAGAGGCATATTTTTTAAAGAGCTTCTTAGGTATCCAGTTAAATTTTCACTATCTGTTATACCGTAATGTAGCAAACATGAAAAATGAGACCTATCAGTCATTTAAGCCAAGTTAAAGTATTTGGCTTATCATTCATCCTAGTTTTCGTAATCTCATCCAGTTCTTCTTGGAAGGCAGTCTATCATTTGAGGTTTGCCAAGAAACTAAAGATTCGAATTGCAGAGAGTAGAGAAGATATGTGTTATGCTGGCTACAGCTGGAATGTTGAAATTTCTGACTTCAGTCCACACGGGAAAAGCTCTTCTGTCGCTCATTTTCTCTTTGTTTTGAGGCAGCATCACCCATCTGTCACTGTTCTTCCTCTCTTTTGGACACATTGGTGGCCAGCCATGGGAATTGTACTGTCAGAAAGCTTTCCTTGATGAAAAATAGAAGCTGAAAAAATTACAAGTTGTACTTTTATACACATTCACGGTTTTGTCACTTGGAACGTTACCTTGCAGAAAGGTGACCACCAATGACCCACAGCTGGTGAAACCTAAGTGGGACCTCTCTTAGGCTCTGGGTCATGGCTAACATTACCCTTTTAGAAAAGTAAAACCTACCTGAAAGCCTAGTGTGAAGGTAAGTATCTCTAAAACTTTGTTACGCTCTCCCCTGCCGTAGTCAACAGGAGACATTGCACATTCTGAGTTGAGGCTGGGCTGTCCTAGCCGAGAGGCAGGGGATCGGCCCTCCCATGGCTCCCGCACAGCTGTGGGCCTCAGCTCCCCCCAACCCCCGGAGGCAGTGATCTGAGCTCTCTGAACCTCATTATTTCAATGTGTGAAATAGATATGATAATCCTCAGAGTTGATCATAGAATTGATTTATCATTATGATTCCATTTATATGAAAGTTCAGAATACATAAATCCAGAAGGTAGATGGGTGGTGGTTGCCCAGGGCTGGGGGAGAGGGAGGGGAGTGATGGCCAGTGGGGTGGGGGGCTTCTGGAGGGAGTGATGAACACGTCCTCAAGTTAGAGCGTGGTGACGCCGCACAATTCTGTGAACATGCTAAACTTAGGTACACTTTAAATGCTTGAATTTTATGGCATGTGCCTTATATCTCAGAGATCCTTAAAAAATTAAATGAGCTAATTAATTTAGGTAATTTAGTACCTATAAGGTGCTTAGTATAGTGACTAGTGCATAGTAGGCAAACAGTGTATATTAACTATTCTTATTACTCATTAGTATTAGCTATTATAGTCAGACTAGAAAGAACTTTGAAATATGTTAGATTTTCCTCCCAGATATCCACTCGAATGGAGTGGTCTTGAGTTGTTCCTGCCCCTGTGGCCAGCCCTGTTCTCCTGCCTTCTCACTCTCCCTCTGCCAGGCCAAGGTGATGAGCAGCATCAGAGGGACAGCGTGCCCAGAAGGCAGGGGAGGCCGAGCGGCCGGCACAGGCTGCCTACTGTCCCACTTCTACCCTCTTTGGCTGCTGGGTAGGCCTTGGTCCATCTGCAGGCCCATGTTTGTGTTTGGTGTTGGGTAGGCCTCTGACTTCACTTTTTCCAGATGTAAAGCCATCTAGCCTAACACCATTTATTGGAGCAGTCATCCCTTTTTCTACAGATGTAAATCAGAAAAAAATGAAAACCACACATATACTAAATTGGGTAAATAGTAATTTTTAAACCCCCTCCAGGCTTAACATATCTCATAGTTCCTTTCCACAATCCCTGAAATTCGCATTATGCCATTTATTTAGGGAAGAGCACTAAGCAGCCTCTAAGGAAATGTTGGTATTGTTTTGGCAAACTGATGCACCAGGCTGCCTTAGCCCTTCCTGCATTATGTTCAGCTGACGTGAGAGAAGGCAGCGTGCCTGCGCAGGTGCCTTACTGTTGGTTCAGAAAAGAGCTGCACAAAGGAGCCGCAGGGCGGACGTGAAGGAAGTGGACCATGACCAGCTGAGCATCGTGGTCAGGAGAGGGGCAGCCCCTGATGGGCAGGAGCCATTGAAGGAGGGCAGAGACGAGAAAGGCACAAAAAATCACTTTCATTTAAGAAAGAAATTAAGTTATAATTCCAAATAATATCCATTAGTCAGATTGGATGATGATGATGATGTGGATAACAACTGCTTGTCATTAGGAAACGGTCACTCTTCAAATTTGACTTCTCCTCTGGCCATTCTAAGCAGCTGGTTAGATGGGTGGAGAATATTGAATTCTCTTTGCTAATTTACTTAGAATTACTATTGAATAAACCATTCAGATTAAATAGAAAATCCAGGCCAGGCATGTGAGGTAGCATTGGCTTTCAAATTAGAGAAGGCATTCAGTTAAGTGGTAATAAATGAAATGGATTTTACTTTTTGTGAATTATACTTTTGTAAAAGTTGTTAGCTCTTTTCATTACAAAAGGCAAGAGTGTCAATTGCAGAACCTCCTTCTTTTTCCATCTTAATGAAGAGAATACTTTTAAGGTCTTGTTCTTAAGGTATAGTCCTGATCACAGTTTATGGAAAAAGTGATCCTTGAAAGGTAAAGAGGTCAAAAATGACTACCTCAGGGTAGAATAGATACTGCTTTAAAAAACAAAAACAACCAACAAAAGCTTAAGTTTAATTTCCTTTTGTTTACTCTCTCAGTTTAAGAAAAATGCTGGAGGGTATCATAATTGAGAGTTATCTCTCTTCTCCTCTGGCAGGGACTCACACCTTTTCCACTTGGTCTTGATTCCTTTGTTTGGCTCAGCTGTGTGGTTTGCACCTTGTACTCCTAATATAATTGTGTCAAGAGGACCTCAATGAGGAAAAAAAGAAAAGGTCTCCGAGTGAGGAATGAATCCAGCATCCATCATGCACACTCCACTTACTGCTGTGTTTGCTCCCGCAGGACCCAGGCTACCCTCAGAAGCCTGTCGACAGTGGTGCCCCTCACGCTGTCGTTCTCCATGATTTCCCAGCAGGTAAGGACATAGATGATAAAGTGGCAGAACCTTAGGATCCAGGACCGGGCATCCTCCCGAGGTTAACCTCTCAAGGACATCTGTCTTCACTTTCTGTACCAATGGAGCCCTGGACTGGACAGGTCATCGTGTCCATCACACTACCTTCAGGAAGAGTTGACTGCACCCAGCCATTCCAGAAAGCTTACCTGCATACCCGTGCTTTTGATACTCCTTTTGAGAGAGAGAGAGGAGGAAAGAGTGTTTCCCTTACACATGAACAAATAGCAAATTGCCTACCAGTTGGAAACTTTTTAACTCTTTCCCAACATAATGATATTAATTCAGATTTAATAAGTGAAGTTCTTTTCTGCTAAAGGTTGTAAAACCAACGCACATAGCTCAGCTATTACTTATGAAATGAAAATACACATTTTTTTAATCAATTTTTAAATACCTTTTATATCCAAGGCTTCAAATAAAATAAATTCCAGATTTATTTATAACCTTTTTTTTTGTCCACTTGTTAGACTGATTTTTATCAGTGTGAGTAAATTTATGTGCTAAAGAGCTGTAGGACTCCCTTAGTATTTTGAGATTGAAATGATTTCTAAGCATGGTTGAGAATCGTGAATATTATACCATGTCTATAAAATTGTTTCATTATTAAAATATGTATTCAGCAGACGTTGATATTGGCACAGGAAGAATCATTGGCAAACACAATGTTTTGTGTGTGTGTGTGTTTTAAGCATTCCCTATCAATCAGTGCCTGGTAAATATATCTCATTTGATCTTAAAAGGGGGAACTCATAATAGCAATATCCAGAAAAATATATATATTTTTAAAGTCAATTCAGTTAGCATAATCTGTTCTCAGAATCAGTAGAACATACTGCCTTGGTGGACAGAACTAAATGCTACGTTGTGCTCTGCTTTAATCAGCTCTGCAACCAGGATAATTGATCATCATTATAATTTTATCGTACAGAGCAAGCTGATGATTTGAGCCTCACTTCTGGAGAAATTGTTTATCTTCTGGAAAAAATAGATACAGATTGGTACAGAGGGAAATGTAGAAACCAGACTGGTGTATTTCCAGCCAACTACGTCAAAGTGATTGTAAGTAGGTTGTGCATGTTGAAATCGGTCATATATTCAGTGGATTCCATGTAATTTACAGTTTGAAAAAAATAACCAGATGCCTAGATTCTTGGCTTCTGGTTCTGTCTCTCCCATTAATTCATTTAGTATTTGAAAAATTCAGAAATATAGGTTTGTTCAACTAGATAGTGGTTAATTATTAATATGTTATGGAGTATTAGAACTTAATGCTTAAATGCCATCTGAAATCCTAAGGTAAAAAGCTACTGCAGGTCCACTGGTGAATCAGCTATTCTTGGAGGGTTGATAAACACTTGAAAGTGTATGTTAATTCTTTGAAACATTCAGCAAACAAGAATTAAGTGATACTAGATTGTCCTATAGGAATGTTTGTTCTCTGAGGTTATGGTACCACTTCTCTTTTTCTTTGGAGTTCATATCGATATTGATTTCTTTCATTCTTTCCATTCCCATTTATTTCCATCTTTAAATATATATATATATATATATATGATTTACTTGATGGTCCAGTGGTTAAGAATCCACCTTGCAATGCAGGGGACAAAGGTTCAGTCCTTGGTCTGGAAAGATCTCAACGCTGTGGGCAACTAAGCCAGTGTGGCGAACTACCAAGGCCAAGCTTGAGAACCCATGTGCCACAACCGCTGAAGCCCATGTGCTAGACCCGGTGCTCTGCAGCAGGAGAAGCCAGCACAGTGAGGATCCGTGCACCGCAGCTAGAGAAAGCCCGCACAGTGCAAAGACCCAGTACAGCCATAAATAAATAGATTAAAAGATTCTTTAAAAAAATAGATTTGGCAATACTAAAGTACTTTCATTGGAGGGAATGGTTTTTCACATAATAGTTTCAAATCTAACTGGGAAATATTATATTAAAGTGTCAGAATTTTATACATCCTCACAGCCTAACTGGTGAAAGCAGACCCCTATGGCAGAGCCCTGAGTGTTAAGCCTGGATGGCTGAGAAACACAGAGATGAAATAAGACTGCCACGTGAGCATTTATATCAATGGGAAGAGAATGACTCAGTTGCTGATATAACTTATTGATACTAAAAAATATCAATAAAGCTAGCTTAAATAGTTGAGCATTAATGGCTTATTTGAGGAGGGGAAGCAAATGATTTTCCATTACATCAGAAACTTAGCAAACAGACATAACAGATAACCTATATTTTTCAAGTATAAATGAGTTGAGTCTCTTGAATTACAAAATGTGGGTCTTACAAGTTGTCTAGTATATAAATACCCTGATTCTTTGGAGAAATCCAACCACATTCTCTAAATTAATATTAAGAATAATGTTAGTTTTAACGCTCTTTCTCATTTTTCTTCTGCCCAGTGTAGCAGTACTTTAAAAAGCACAATTACCACACTGAAATCAGTCACACTGAATTTGCCACATTATTGGTGTGTTATTTCTAAGCCTGTAAGTTTAAAAAATTGTTTTAAAACTTCAAACTTCTGGAATTCATCAAGAAGGGCACTGATTAATTTAATATAAACCTCAAAGCTTTAAGTAGTTTTCTGACTTAGTGCATTGTGGTCAAATATTTCATCACAACTTAGCTCTACTGAGCCTTGTCGATGAGGTTTTATATAACGTGCTCACCCCTAGACGCTCACTGAGTGCTGAGTCCTCTCTTCCTTCCCTACTTAGAGTGAAGGGGAAAAAATGGCCCAGAATTATGAAAATGGAGAGAATCACAAGTCTGATTAAAAGATTTTATTTGGGATCATGGAAATATTGCAGAATTCTACCAACACTTTGACTAGGTGTCCAGATAGTACCTGATGCCTACCTTCTATGCTAAGCCCTTCTCTCCTGATGTTTTCAACTTAGGGGATATGAGATAGAGAACCCCAGTTAGGGGGGAATGACATAATGTGCTTATTCCAGCAATTAAGAGGAAGATTGATTGGCTATACAAGGAGGGCTACATCACAAGTTACCGAGTTTTTTCAAAACCCAAATTCTGGATTTCATACCTTTTTAACATCTATGGTATGTTTTGCCGATTTAATACCTAGCTAAACTGGTTAACCTCAGTTTTAAATTTCCTAATTACTTAGCCTTAAATTTATCTTTATGAAAATCTGAAATAATACAATTGTTGCCTTGATTTTTGTCTTTACTAGATTGATGTTCCAGGAGGAAATGGGAAAAGGGAATCCATTTCATCTCATTGTGTTAAGTAAGTTTTACTTGTGTTCTTTTGCACGAAATACAAAGGATGTGAGCGTTTATATCATAAAGAATTAACAAGCTTTACCACTTCAGATCCATGATTATTCAGATTTTAAGTGTGTCTTTTAATTATGAGGAAAACAACTTGTTTAAAAATTCTGATGAAATTGCAGCATGCTGATAGTAGCAACTTTCTCTATCAATATAGGGCATATAGACAGCCACAGTCTGTCCTGGTGCTTCCCACAGCCTAACCTTGTCTGAATAGAGAGGTTTCATCATCCATTGCATTTTGTGTTGGCCTTCTGGTATTTATCTACCAACTAATTTCTAGAAAGTTCAAATATTTTTGTCATAGTGTTAGAGAACCACTGACCAAAACCACCTACCTTGACCAGGCATGATGACAACCACTTGAACGAGTTGTCTCACAATAGGAGGTCCCAATAAGAAGCATGAAAACTAACCGGGAGAATTTGGGAGAGGCCAAAAAAAGGAGGAGACACCTGCCCATAATAGGTCTTATAAAACTAACTGGACGAATTTGTGAGGGGCCAAAAGGAGGGAAGAGATGCCAGCCTATAATATGGCCTGCCAACCTCCCAGAATCCTTCCTGCTGAAATCCATCTTGGCTGAGCAATCCACGCGCCACCAGGAAGGACCCAGAGTCAGAATGGTTGCTCGGAGACAACCAGGAGACTAACCCCACTACAATAAAACCTGGGGCTGCCAGCCGTGTGGCAGAGCAGTCCCCCTGGGTTCCCTTACCCTACTGCTCTCCGCCCGGGCACCCTTTTCAAATAAAGGTTCTTGCTTTGTCAGCACGTGTGTCTCCTCAGACAGTTCATTTCAGAGTGTTAGATGAGAGCCCACTCTCTCCTCCAACGATAGAAAATATTTAAACCTAATAGAAATATGAAGTCTACACATCTGCTAGGTATTTTGTATTGTTTTGTTTTTGAGAGGACCTAGAAGAAAGTAAAGGAGGAGTTAATTTGGAGGAGTCTTCTTTTATGTTTGAAGACCTTTCTGTGAATTTATGTATCCTTTTATGCATCACTGTAACTCCTTTGTGATTGAAAACATTGCCGCAATGCAACTTTATATTCCAGTTAAATGAGCAAATTAATAGAATTCAGTACCTCCTGAAGACTGTAAACCTGTCTTTGAATAGGTCAGACATAAGAAGATATGCTCTCTGAGGGCTTCAGAAAATAAATGCAAAGGTTATCACAAATAAGAAAACTTCTGAGGCCGTAATAGTTGAATTCTGTTTCAGGTTCAGCTTTTCTCCTGTTTTTAAGCAGTATTTACTGTGTCAGCAGGTTGAATTTAAAAAATAGGCTTTCATAGCCGTTGATCCATTGACCTGACTTAAATCAGACTTTGATTGCAGCCAGTACCAACCTTTTCTTTTCAGGCAATTGCCTCTCCTTAGTCATTGACATTGAAACTTCCTTTCTGAAGCCTCAAATCGAAGGTTTGGTATTCAATCATGTCTTCTAGGGATGCAATTTCATCTCTGTTTTTATCTTATTATCAGTCAGAATTGCAGATCATTTAAGGATTGTTGCAATTCTCAGAAATGAAGCCTTTTTAAAGGAGATACAAAAATCATTTTAGAACAACAGTGTTAGGTATAAGATTAAATGTTATAATATGCCGAGGGTGTTTTCTTTGAACCTCCTAGTTTTGAAGACCATTCATCTATATACAGAACTCACTGGTTCAACATATCTTAAGCATCTACCCTCCCCAGCTGACGCCCTTGCATTTCTGCCATGGAAGTTTGATGTCTTGCCCTGAGATCCTCAGGGTTAACACTTCTAAACTCAGTGCGTTTATGACTGAGAGGGTTCAGACTCGGCCCTGGATTACTGTGGCCCAGGGATACAAAAGCATGGAGACTGGGGAGATTCTGTCATGAAAAGGTAATCAAAAGATGTGACAATCTAGACCAGCCACCAGCTGCTTACCTGGCATTCTGCATGTACTAGAAACCTTGACTTTAGCCTTTCTGAGTGAAATAGGCTCATATCTACAAAGTAAGGACTGTCATTTAGAAATGTAGCTTACTCTTTTTCATGGAAATTTTAAATTATGCCTAGTATATCTTGTTCCAAAGTAAATACAAAATAAATATTCACTGAAAGATTAAATGAGGCTTTCCAGGCATTTTGAAAGTTAGTACTGCCTAGTTTAACCCACAAATGTGATCTTTCTTCAGAGGCCCAAGGTGTGTGGCTCGATTTGAGTATATTGGAGACCAGAAGGACGAGTTAAGTTTCTCAGAGGGAGAAATTATTATTCTTAAAGAGTACGTGAATGATGAGTGGGCGAGAGGAGAACTTGGAGACAGATCTGGGATCTTCCCCCTTAACTTTGTGGAACTCACTGAGGATCATACCACCTCTGGTACAAATGTTTTAAGTGAGTATAGAGAATATGGTTTTTTATTGTGTACTATCCTAATTCAAATAAACCGCGTAGTAGGTTAATACTTAAGTTGCATAATAACCCATATTGCCATATTTTTTAAGGTAGAAGGAAAAATGATATTTAAATGGTATTCGTCATTTTGGGGATAGTCATTATTGTGGCAGTCTCTCAAAGAGCTGATTTTTGTGATTTAGATAATTAGCAGTAGGTTCATATTTTTTTCCTAAAGTCACTCAGTTTGTGTCCAACTCTTTGCGACCTCATGGGCTACACAGTCCATGGAATTCTCCAGGCCAGAATACTGGAGTGGGTAGCCTTTCCCTTCTCCAGGGGATCTTCCCAACCCAGGGATTGAACCCAGGTCTCCCACATTGCAGGCGGATTCTTTACCAGCTGAGCCATAAGGGAAGCCCAAGAATACTGGAGTGGGTAGCCTATTCCTTCTCCAGCAGATCTTCCCAACCCAGGAATTGAACCGGGGTCTCCTTCATTGCAGGCGGGTTCTTTGCCAACTGAGCTATCAGGGAAGCCGTTCATATTAGCTATCAGGGAACCTTCATATTAGAGATGGCAGAAAAAAGAATCACCAACTTTTAAACAGAAATGGCCCATAGAGTATAACTAGTGTATTTCCTCTTTCAGTCTACAGTAAAGAAAAAAAAACCCAGAGAGAGTAGTTTGTACTGGCCTGGCAAAGCTAGTAGCCAGTACGTGAAAAGACTGATCTGGAATCCCAGACTTTTTACTTTCCTCCCAAAGTTTTTCCCCAATGCTGTGTGGTCTTTACATCTGAAGTTTTGATTTTTCTTTTAAAATGTAGGCACAAAAGTACCACCAAAGACCAAAAAAGAAGATTCTGGTGCAAATTCTCAGGTAGGCTGCTTGAATAGATAACTGTGGTGAAAGCCAAGTTTTATCTCTGGGAGGACTATTAAAATCATAATTATGAAAAACGTGTTTAATTTTTTAATTCATGTAGCAGATATCTGAGGTACATAACGGTGATTAATATCTTTCTTGCTCATAGAGCTCATCATACAAATGAATTAGCAAAACATACAAACACTGATAAAAATTAACGAGGAGAGAGACATTATTGGAATATTCATGAACAAGATAGTATAAGTGGCTGACAGTAAAAAAGGTTTGCTTTTTTTTTGGCCGCGCCACCTTGGTTCCCTGAACAGGTCTCAAACCCACGCTCCCTGTGTTGGGAGCACAGAGTTTTAACCACTGGACCACCAGGGAATGCCCTATAAAAGTTTTTTGACCTTACAGTAATCAAAGAAATGCCTTGTAAGGAGACAGTAAAATACCATTTAGCATATCTAGTTAATCAAAGATTCAATACAACAGCAAACAAGTAATTATAGGTATGTGATTGTTAAAAGAGGAAAAGCACAGATTATTGTTATCATTGTTTTTGTCTTTCACCCTAAAGATGAAAAATGAGCCAAGGTTTCAGTCTCAAAGATGGTCATAGTGGTGTTATTATAACATAAAAAAATTGGAAATAACCTGAATATGGCCATTATTGGGAAAATGTTCTGAGGCCATGAAAAACTAGATTTGTAAAATAAATGTCAGGAATAAATGGGAGGAAAACATATAGTAAAATTGAATATACAGCATAAAAAGACTAGCAGGAAATGTATTTAAGTTGTTAACATTCAGTTTCCATAGGTGGTTAACATTATAGATAGATGGGTGTTTTTCCCACTCTTCATACATTTCCTAACTCGCCAAATGTTCAGGAACATTTGTATTATTTTTATAATGAGAGAGAGAAAAAATGTGTTAAAATTTTCAGTGTTTAGCATGACTTCAGAAGTGTTCACAGTGGATGGGAATGTGAGTGACTTCCATGGTTTTTGTGGCAGATTTTAGAAGAGTGAGCCCGACGGGGTCTTTGTTTGTCTCAGCGTCAGGGTCACTGGGCTGTGTGTCTCAATTCTTTCATCCCCCACTGATAGTCAAACAGGAAAGAAAGTGACCACAGTTCTTCGAAAGGAAATGTTCACATGGTGGCCACTATTTCTCAGGAGTGACAAGTACTCTTCTGTAGAGTTGGTTTCTCAAGTGCAGGTACAAGAGGATAGGGTTAGGGTTTTTTGTTTGCTTATTTTTGAGTTTTTCTCTGAAGCCATTAACTGTTGAGAACTTAAGATATGCCAGGCACTATGCTGAGCAGTCTACATGCGTTACCTCATTTGATCCCCACGTGAGCCCTAAGGTGAAGCTGAGGCTTAGAGTAGTGAAGCGTCATGCCCTGTGTTAACGGGGAGTGACAGAACTGGTCTGGAACCCAGGCCCGTCTGGCTCTGAGCTTTTGATGTTAGTGTGACCCTTGCCTCCCTGCTTGAGCTTCTTGAACACAGGGCTCCCATCCGAGTTGGCAGAGACTCCTTGTCACAGAGCAGGACCTTCTTATGATGTATTTGCAGCAAAAAGCATTCTTGTTGGCGCATGAACCGTCACGCTAGGTAGTCATCCTGCCAGCCTTGGAGCGAACTGTGACTTGTAAAGTCAGAAGTGTGAACTAACGATGTCTTGGGCGGTGGAATCTGATAACGTCTCGGCCAGGGGGTGTGCTCAGCGCTCAGTCCTGTGCTCACTTGTGTCCAGCTCTTTGCAACTCCGTGGGCTGTAGCCCACCAAGCGCCTTTGTCCATGGACTTTTCTAGGCAAGAATACTGAAGTGAGTTGCCATTTCCTCCTCCGGGGATCTTCTCGACCCAGGGATCAAACCTACATCTCCTGCATTGCAGGCAGATCCTTTATTGCTGAGTCACCAGGTAGAGACCTGGGAATTAACAGACTGCCCATTCTGATCCTTCCTAATTTAGGTAAAGATCTTCACTGAAAATTATATGCTTGGAAATTCCCTGGCAGTCCGGTGGTTAGGATTCTGGGCTTCCAATACCAAGAGCCTGGGTTCAATCCCTGGTCTGGGAATTAAAATCCCACAAGCTTGTAAAGCAATTATCCTTCAATAAAAAATTAATTAATTAAAAAAAATCCCACAAGCTGCACTGTGTGGCCGAAAAAAAAGAAAAAAGTAAAATTATATGTTTGCCAGAATGTTTTCATAGTGTCATAAATACTATATACAAATATGATAAACTTTTATCTAATTTTTTAATGTAACTAATGTCATAGATCATGGGCTTCCCAGGTGGCGCTAGTGGTAAAGAGCCCACCTGCCAATGCAGAAGACATTGCAGAAGACCCAGGTTCAGTCCCTGGGTTGGGAAGATCCCCTGAAGGAGGGCATGGCAACCCACTCCAGTACTCTTGCCTGGAGAATCCCATGGACAGAGGAGCCTTGCAGGCTACAGTCCATGGAGTTGCAAAGAGTCGGAGACGACTGAAGTGACTTAGCACACACAATGTCATAGACCATAATTAGAAAAAAATTTTTACTTAAGCATTATATATCCCTTAAAAGCAAAAGTCACAAATTTTATCACGTGTCATTTAGAATTTTAAGAAAAAAGTCACTGGAAGCTTTTATTTCTGAAACTCATCAGTGACGTTAGGTATTGAGTGATTTAAAGTACCCTTCAGACTTTCTTTTTTTTTTTTTTTTTAATAAATTTATTTATTTTAGTTGGGGGCTAATTACTTTACAATATTGTAATAGTTTTTGCCATACATTGACATGAATCAGCCATGGGTTTACATGTGTTCCCCTTCCTGGACCCCCCACCCACCTCCCTCCCCATCCCATCCCTCTGGGTCATCCCATTGCCCCGGCCCTGAGCCCTTGTCTCATGCATCGAACATGGAATGGTGTTCTGTTTCACATACGATAATATACATGTTTCAATGCTATTCTCCCAGAACGTCCCACCCTCACCTTCTCCCTCAGAGTCCATAAAATTGTTCCATGCATCTGTGTCTCTTATTCTGACTCGCATATAGGGTTATCGTTACCATCTTTCAAATTCCATATATATGCATTAGTATACTGTATTGTTGTTTTTCTTTCTGGCTTACTTCACTCTGTATAATGGGCTCCAGTTCCCTTCAGATTTTCAAATGTTATGACCCCTTAGTTTTTTTGCCACCACTTTTTAAGCTTTGTGAAAATTAATCTGAAATAAATTTCGCATTTCTTACCAAACTGATTTGTAACAGGAGAACAATCTTTGTGGAGAATGGTGCGAAGCTCTGCACAGTTTCCTGGCAGAGACCAGTGAGGACTTATCCTTCAAGAGGGGAGACCGGATCCTGATCCTGGAGCGAGTGGACTCCGACTGGTACAAGGGCAGACTGCGGGACCGGGAGGGCATCTTCCCCGCGGTCTTCGTGCGGCCCTGCCCAGGTACCACCGCTGCCTGGGAGGTTCTTACCCTCCAAGGGGACCCCAAGACCTTTGAAATGATACAGATTTCTTTTCTCTCTGGCCATGCTCAATTTAAGTTGTTTGCCTATATTTGAAAGTTAATTCATAAGGTTATGCAAACTTTCTGCGTATAATCTGTCAAAGTTATGGGGGGAATAGAGATAAAGATGCCTTTAATCAATAATGGATAGTTTTATCTCCTGAATATATTTTGTATAATTTTTTTTCTGCTAAGAGAACATCCTTCATCTTTTTGCAAGTTAAAATAAATTCAGAATTAATTGAAAATATTATGTCCTGGAAATGACAAGGGGATTTCTTAAAATGTTTGATTTGTGTTTTAGTCAATGTCTTTCTATGTATTTGAATTTTTGGTGTCTTCACAGCTGAGGCAAAAGGCATGGCTGCTTTATCACTGAAGGGGAGGAAGGCCAAAGCCTTGTATGATTTCCATGGGGAGAATGAAGATGAGCTTTCCTTCAAGGTCAGAATGTGTATCTTTTTTGTAACTGCATTAAGCAGCTGTAAATTTTGAAATGTCTTCCACTGAAGGGTGAACACTTGCATGGAGTATTGATCATTGATCAAAAATGAACAGATCTCAGACCCTCGTTCTTAAGGATGAGATTAGAGAAGTGACTAGGGCAAATGTATATTAACAGCAGAGCATTTAGGTGCTTAAAGTCTTATTGATATTGCTAGACCCACAGTTGCCTAACAAATTCCTTATTCCTCAGCCTTATGACATGCGATCTCACTAATGCTGGAGGTTTCACTGGAAGCCCTAGTAAAGGATGGTCCTCAGACTTCTCTGGTGGTCCCCCAGTTAATATTCTGTGCTTCCACTGCAGGGGCTACAGGTTTGATCCCTGGTTCAGGAATTAAGACCCCATGATGCCACGCAGCTCAACCAAAGTAAATAAGGGATGATCCTCTGCATGGCCCTTGCAGCCTGCCACTGTCATGTCTTGAAATCAGTGGGGAAGTCAAGTGGCCCCTACTACAGCTGGCCTCTGCAGCAGTGCCTCACAAGGCCCTGGAGTCTTGTCCACAGAGATACTGAATAGACTTTAGGATAGTGATCCTGAAAGATTAAGGTACTTTGAGGAGGTTTCTTAAGAAGCCTAAAGCCTAACCTTAATCTTAAACAGAATACTTCCATGATCCTCTTTCCACATCCACAGGTGGACTGTGGTCAGAGGAAAGTACCCAGTACTGTGGTATTGGGCCAGATGCCGTCAGAAGAGCCTGTGTCAGGCAGGGGGAAATTCCCCATCATTGGAGATACTTAGAGCAGGGATGCCACAGAGGGAATTAAAGTATCCAGGAGGGATTGGACAAGATGAGACTTAAGACAATGGGCACCCAAGTAAGGTTTACACCTGTGTACAACAAAATGAGGAAAACAGCAATGGCTGGGGATGTGGAGGCTTTAGGGGAGCCATGGAGAAAGGTGAGCATGCTGAGATATGTCAGTATAAGGTTGCTAACTTTTCTGTTTTATGATGGAGTTTACTTTCTTCTGAGAATTTCTTTTTCATATTAAAATGTCGTCTGTTACAGTCCATGGGGTCGCAAAGAGTCGGACACGACTGAGCGACTTCACTTTCACTTTCTGTTATAAAATATTACTAGTAAATGATACATATTTCTTATGCAAAATTATAATTGGTAACCCTATATGTTTCTTACTTTCCCTCTTTTTAATTTCTTAGTCCTTTTCAATCTTGAGAGTCAATGGCTCAAAATTAATTCCTTCTATCCTCAAGTATAATGTTACTGCAAGTGAACCCTCTGGATTCAGACTTTTGGGGTATTGTTTTGGCCTTTGTTTAGGTTATGTCAGTATAATCATCCAGAAAATAGGTTGTCTTCATTTTACAAATGCCTGACTGTAAGCAAGATCGTTCTAGAGTTTTTTAGTTAAGAGATGCTGTACCATTTTCAGTATTGTTGATCATTAATATTTTATTCAATATCCACAGAATATTAGTAAATAAAACTTTTTTTAAATTGTCATAGCTCTCAGAAAACAGATGTGGCATATATGTATGTATGAACCAGAGCTAAGAAAAATAGTTTTAGTCAAGGATTATAATTTAGGAACCAGAAGGAACTTATAACAGAAACTTTGAATGCCAAAATTTTTACATATTTTAGCAGAGTAAACTAATGACATTGGATAGTCAGCATTTTCCCTTTCCATTTTCCATTAAGAATGGCTTTAAATCAAACCAGTTTCCCAAAGGGTAGTGTCCTAGGGCTACAAATAAATCCATTTAACCTGATAAAGATATCCTTAAAGGTACCCAGGGTATTCTTGGACCATTATAGAATCTTAAACTCAGGTTCCAGGAAGTGGTTAGAAACCATAAAGAACAAAATAGTTTCAGGGGATAATTTCAAAACTTCATCTGTTGAGACAGTATAATTCACACAGGAATAAGACACACAAGCTTTTGACTAGCCCACGGAAGACAATCATGTGCTGAGTCAGGGACGGGAAGAATGCAGGTCAATATTGAGGCCGTGGAATGCGCCAAATGGCAGAGGGGAATGCCATTATGTGGAAGGATACATGTAGGGCACAAAATGCTCAGGAGGCTGAGAAAAGGCAATTTTACTAGAAACCTTTCTGAGTAAAAAGGCAGACTGTATAATGTGGTGACATCATGCCTAATGGTTAACATTAGGTTATCCATTATGATTCCTGGATAGGCCCTGGAATCACTCTAGATTTGAATCCTCTTTCTACCACTAACCAGACACACAGCACTGAGCAAGTCACGTAATCCCTCTGAGCTTCAGTTTCCTTTTCTATAAAATAAGGAAATCTATAAAAATATTTCTCAAAAATGGGGAAATAATAGTACCACTTCTAGGACTGCAGTATTGTTTAAATGAGTTAATTTTCACTGTTATTAGTTTGATAAAAAATAAAATAAATGAGTTAGTTCCCATAAAGTGCTTAGAAAAGGACAAGGCACACAGACAGTGAGCACATGGCTCCCTCTCATCACCAAGCCTTCGCGTGTCACCTTGGATGAGGCCTCCCCAGACTGCCCGAATGCGATGGCAGCTCACACTTTCTGCCCTCCTCTGCTGGCCCAGTTATTCATCTCCCAACTCTGGAATAAGGTCTTTCTTCATGGCTGTATCCACAGTGCCCAGAATAGTGTCTGACACGTAGTGGGTGCCTGATAAGTAATTGTTATTTGGGGAAAAATTTTATATATATATATATGTGTGTATATATATATATATATATATATATATATACACATATATATATGTACTTATGTTAGGTGGTATTTTTATTTATTAAAGAAGAATTTTAGATTAGGAGTGGTGAATTTGAGGGGCACAAAATACAACCTGGAAATGCAACAAAGGTGACAATGACAGAGGAATGGGGTTTGAGGAAGAGAAGCAGCTTAACATATGTACACTCAACAGAAACTTAATAATTATTTTCAATTCCTGTTTTCCTACAGGCTGGAGACATAATAACAGAGCTGGAATCTGTCGATGATGACTGGATGAGTGGAGAACTGATGGGAAAATCTGGAATATTTCCCAAAACGTACATTCAGTTTTTATAAATTAGCTAAAGGTGATGCTTGACTGTGCTCCTTGGCACAAAAACTCACTTGAACTCTCACTTTGACTATCAGATATGTTTTTGCACTATTTTTTTAAACTGAAAGAAATATCGATGCTGTATACGGTATACTAGAATTTTCTGAAAGCAGAAAACATCTTGATTTTGTAGTTAGCTTTCATTCCCATTAGAAACCCACGAGCACGTTTCTACCAAGGAGGACATCAGGCAGGAGCAAGGCAGGTAGGCCCTTCCCCCGGCAGAGCGTCTGGTGACAGGGCAGCGTAAGGACACTCGCAAGCGGACATCGCACTTGGACGTCTGCGTTCATCCGCACAAGTAAATTAACCGTGCTTCTTCATTTTCCACTTCAGTTTTAAAAGAGGACATTTGTTATTCTACATGCTGTAACTCCCAGGCTATGGTTGGTAACCTAAATTTCATTTTTGACATTCAAATTAATTCTAACAGCTTGAGAGCATTATCCTTATGACCAGGGCAAAGCCTTGTTTCAGAAGGGAGTAGTTCATTGACGAGTGGGGCCTTGGTGAGCATGTGGTGAATCAGCTCACAGTCACCAAATGCTCCTGTGTTGCCGGATGTTTTCCCTTTGTCCCAGTGTCTGAAAGGGGTTAAAATTTGATGTATCTTAGTCGTAAGAACCAAAACCACCCTGAAAACCTTGCTAATATAACTAACTAACTCACATACCTGCAGTACTTATTTCTTTCCTCTGTGTATACTTTATGTTAACAGGGTTATTATAAAGCACATTTTCTGATTCTGTAATCATTCTTTTGACAATTACTGGTACTCAAAGAAAAATTCATTTTCTTTGCATTACCCCAGTAATATATAAAAGCTGTGTCTTGTTACAGTGGTACATTATGAATCACATATATATATCTCAGAATACAGAGCAACTGTTAAGATAGGAAACAATGCCAAACCCCCAGCTCATTCTTCCAAATATAATCGGAGCTAAAAATAATTTGAGAATCTGAAGGCTAATACTTTTGGGGTTGTTTTCTTCCCCCTAGTTCATCCCTGCAGTTTTTAGAGTAAATAAAAAACCACTTTCCTGCTATCCATTGTTAGGCACTCCAGGCTTAAGATAAGTCTTAAAGCTAAAAAGTGGTTCATTGTGAGACCGAATCAATTACAGCTTATGGTCTGAAGCCAAATACATTGATTGAAGACAATCTTTCAAACAGATCAATGGAATAGAATTTCATTGGAAATGTAAAACACTTTCCCAACAATGTTCATAACTTTCTTCTGTTTTTGAGGAGAGTTTCATATGCTGGGCCACTTTTTTGCTTTTGTTGTTGTTTCCATTGTCCAAAAAGTTAGGCAGTTAAGTGATGAAACCATTATGTGAACACCATGTGGGGTTCTGTAACGGAGGAGAGACTTACCTTGTCTTTGATTAAAGTTCATTTCCCAGTATATGCTTACAATTGATTTTGGGGTATGGGAGCTGTTTTTTTTTTTTTAAACAGTTTTGGGTATAGAAGATGGAATAAAGAAAACTGGTCAAATATCACTCAAGAGTAATTTCATAAGAAATGGATGGCTTAAAGCATTGTCTCAACTAAATTCCTATTTGCAGCAAGCTTGTATAACAGCAGGGAAGTGAGACTCGGGGGGACTGGGATAGGGCGTGAGGTATATTTCTTTGCCTGTGTAATCTTAACATCTTATATCGAAAATCATGAAAACCTAGCTTTATTGGAGAAAAATATTCCTCTTTAATTTTGGCCTCTGTCAGCAGAATGATAAGTGCAATAGGTGTATATCTACTTGACACTATAATAAACGGAACTGAACTTTTCAAAGTCCTTTTCTCATACATACTAGACTGAGGCTTTTGAGAATGGAGATGATATCTCCTTATCTCTAGCCGTTTGCACTGTATAGGCTCAATAGAGGCTTTTTGGTTGGTTGGTTGGCTGGATGGATGGGGATAACTTTCATGTAATAGTGATACTATCTTGGAGCCACTATGATCCAAATATCTTTCCTCTTTAATTTATTGACAAAAATCTTTGTTGAAACAAAATTTGCAGTTATATGTCTTCCACTCCATCACGCTACGTTTTTTGCTTGTCATTTATTACCTACTCAACTGATGAGAAGTAAAAATGTAGCATGGTGTAGGTTTTCATAGGTACTTTCTAGTTCTGTATATTGATTGAACGTGACTTTTATACTCTGAATTTCATAGTAGAGAAATAGAAATGTATTCTTGCTCTTTTCAGGAATTTTAGTTGAAAACCTAATATTGTTCATCCAAGCCACCGCAAACTAGGATCTCCAAATCCTTTTTCTTTGGTGTGTTAAACTAGAGAAGTCATTTAATATGTTATTCTTACCCTTTTGAACACTAAAAGACATCAGATTTCTTTAAAAGATGCTCTAGCTTATATGACTGGGGAGGGGCGGTTAATGTCATTTGTGCTTATAGGAATCACAGGTTTTTAATGGTCTAAAATATTCATTATGAAAAAAATCAGTACATTTATCAAAATTTGTTAGAACTGGCATTTGAAAAAAAATTTATTTTTCTATAGGGTTTTCATGCATCAATACTCTTAATAATTGTTTAGTTTTTGTTCACCTTCTTAAGCTTAGATAAATATACCTAGAGAAATACTGATGATATAGGCTAATTACAAAGAGATATTTGGTATTAATATAATCATTAGTGGTATATTCCTTTTAATTAATATCAAATGTAACAACCATATGATTCATAATTCAGTGCTATTTTGAATGTCATTAATTGAATCCTTAGCAGTGAATTTTTTCAGAACTTAATAGGAAATAATTTTCTAACCTACCCCTTTATACTTCCTGTAATTATGGGGTAGAGGGGAAATACAAAGCCTAACTCAGAACAACACCACCATCTAGGGGCCTTTTACTGAATTGCAGTCTCATCCTGTTAAACCACGGAAGTCTGCAGATCAGAGCTCAACCTGCAGAGGTTAAATGATTTGCCTAAGGTCATACAGGTATGGTGGAGAAGGCAATGGCACCCCACTCCAGTACTCTTGCCTGGAAAATCCCATGGACGGAGGAGCCTGGCGGGCTGCAGTCCATGGGGTCACTGAGTCGGACACGACTGAGCGACTCCACTTTCACTTTTCACTTTCATGCCCTGGAGAAGGAAATGGCAACCCACTCCAGTACTCTTGCCTGGAGAATCCCAGGGACGAGGGAGCCTGGTGGGCTGCCGTCTATGGGGTCGCACAGAGTCGGACGCCGACTGACGCAACTTAGCAGCAGGAGCAGCAGCAGCAGCATACAGGTATGGCAGAGCCTAAAGCAAAAACTATCTCTACTGAGTCCTGATTCAGAACTTTTTATATTTGTTGTGCTAAAGTGATACATTTCTTTTTAGTAGTTAAACAAGTAGAATTGGTTTATTATTAAAAAAAACCCTATAACTTCCAGAATATAATCCTTATGACTAGAGTAAGTTACAGAGAATAAAACCTTGAATTTATTTCTTTGAAGAAGAAATAAAGATTTGTGCTGGGCTTCTCAATTTTATATAGGCTATTTATATTGCTGTTACCTAAAAACTCAAACATGGACTGATCCATGAATGGGGACTCCTTTTTCTGTTTAATAGGAAGTATTTGAAGGCTTGGAACATCAGATCTTGAAGAGATCTGCGTCTGGAGGGCTGTGCTCTTGGCAACAGCAGAGCAGTCTTAAACAGATTTTTATACACATGGAGCACAAAACATTGTTTTAGTATTTTGAACTCTAATAGATCAACTCAATTGCTTATAACTAATAAGTTTATATTTGAGTCTGGGACACATTCTGGATTTATTTTTAAGGAATCTTAATTGTATGTACACTATGGATTATTTATCTTCAAATACTACAAATTAGGCAATAACTCAATGAAATTTTTCTCAGGAGAATAATTCAGATCAATATTCAGAAAGGAGAATTACCTGCTGGTTTTCTGTCCTCTTTTTAAACATTAATTTATGTATTTGTTGGCTGTGCTCCTCTTCATTGAGGTGCATGGGCTTCTCACTGCAGTGGCTTCTCTTGTTGTGGACTACAGACTCCAGGCGCATAGGCTCGGCGCTCGTGGCTCCCTGGCTCTGCGTGCGGGCTTGGCGCTCGTGGCTCCCGGGCTCTGCGTGCGGGCTCGGTGCTTGTGGCTGCTGGGCTCTGAGTGTGAGCTCAGCAGTTGTAGTGCAAGGGCTTAGTTGCCCCAAGGCATGTGGGTTCTTCCTTGGACCAGGGATCAAACCTGTGTCTCCTGCATTGGCAGGTGGATTCTTACTCACTGGAGCACCAGGGAAGCCTCTGTCTCTCTTTTTTTAGCAGGAACTGACTGACAATCTTAATGTATTGGAAGTCCTAGCCACAGCAATCAGACAAAAATAAATAAATAAAAATAAATTTTAAAAAGACATAAACACCCAAATTAGAAAGGAAAAAGTAAACCTGTCTGCAGATGACATGATTTTATATATGAAAAATCATTAAAAGACAACCAAAAATGTGTTAGGACTAATAAATGAATTCAGTTAAGTTGCAGGATACAAAATTAATATTACAGAAATCTGTTGTATTTCAATACATGAATAATGAACTATCAGAGAAATTAAGAAAACAATCCTATTTGCAGTTGCATCAAAAGGAATAAAATACCTAGGAATAAATCTAACCAAAGAGGTAAAAGACTTATACTCTGGAAACTATAAGACATTGATGGCAGAAAATGACGGCACAAATTGGAATATATACCATGCTCACGGATTGGAATAATTCGTATTGTTAAAATGACCATACAACCCAAGACAATCTGCAGATTCAACACAATCCCTATCAAAATACCAAAGGCATCTTTCACAGAGCTAGAAAAAAAAAAATTCTAAAATTTGTATGTAAACACAAAGTATTCTAATGAAAACAATCTAGAGAAAGAAAAACAAAGCTAGAGGTATCACACGCCCCTATTTCAAACTACTTTCAAAGCTACAGTCATCAAAACAGTATAGAATTGGCACTAAAACAGACACATAGATCAATGGAACAGAATAGACAGCCCAGAAATAAATTTATTTATGTCAGAGTAAGCAACAATACAATGGGGAAAAGATAACCTCTTCAGTAAATAGTGTCAGGAAAACTGGACAGCTAAATGCAAAACAACCTGGACTACTGTACAAAAATAAATTCAAAATTCTCACTCCTGTACAAGAATAAATTCAAAATGGATTAAAGACCTAAATGTGAGACCTGACACCATAAAAATTCTCTTAGAAGAAAACATAGACAGTAGTATGCTCTTTGATGTTGGTCTTAGCAGTATTTTTTTGGATTCATCTCCTCAAGCTGGGAAATAAAAGCCAAAATAAATGGGACAACATCAGTCTAAAAAGCTTTTGCACAGCAAAGGAAACCATGAACAAAACAAAAAGGCAGCCTACTGAATGGGAAAATAATCCAAAATATCTGGTCCTTACCAGAAAGAGTAAGGACCTAACAGAAGCAGAAGAGACTACACAGAGATGGCAAGAATACACAGAACTATACAAAGGGTCTTAATGACTGGATAGCCTGGCTTATCCCAGTCTAGTGGTCACTCATCTACAGCCAGACATCCTGGAATGTGAAGTCAAGTGGGCCTTAGGAAGCATTACTACGGACAAAGCTAGTGGAGGTGATGGAATTCCAGCTGAGTTATTTCAAATCCTAAAAGATGATGGTGTGAAAGTGCTGCACTCAATATGCCAGCAAATTTGGGAAACTCCGCTGATGCCAAAGGACTGGGAAAGGTCAGTTTTCATTCCAATCCCAAAGAAAGGCAATGCCAAAGAATGCTCAAACTACCAGACAATTGCGCTCATATCCCATGCTAGTAAGGTTATGCTTAAAATCCTTCAAGCAAGGCTTCAACAGTACATGTACCGAGAACTTCCAGATGCACAAGCTGGATTTAGAAAAGGCAGAGGAACCAGAGATCAAATTGCCAACATTCGTTGGCTCATAGAGCAAGGGAATTCCAAAAAAAATCTACTACTGCTTCATTGACTGCACTAAAGCTTTTAACTGTGTGGATCACAACAAGCTAAGGAAAATCCTTAAAGAGATGGGAATACCCCTGTCTCCTGAGAAACCTGTATGCATGTCAAGAAGCAACAGTTAGAACCTTACATGGAACAACAGACTTGTGCAAAATTGGGGAAAGAGTACAATAAGGTTGTATATTGTCACCCTGTTTTACATCATGCAAAATGCCAGGCTGGATGAATCACAAGCTGGAATCAAGATTGTCAGGAGAAATATCAACTTCAGATATGCAGATGATGCCACTCTAATGGCAGAAAGCAAAGGGGAACTAAAGAACCTCTTGATGAGGGTGAAAGAGGGAAAAAGCTGGCTTGAAACTTAACATTAAGAAAACTAAGATCATGGTATCTGATCATATCACTTCATAGCAAATAGAAGGACAAAAAGTAGAAGCAGTGACAGATTTTCTTTTTCGGGCTCTAAAATCACTGAGGACTGTGTCGGCAGCCATGAAACCTGAAGACATTTGCTTCTTGGAAGGAAAACTATGACAAACCTAGACAGTGTATTAAGAAGCAAAGACAAGCCCACTCCAGTGTTTTTGCCTGGAGAATCCCATGGACAGAGGAGCCTGGAGGGCTCCAGTCCATGGATCGCAAAGAGTCGGACACGACTGAGCGACTACACCACCACCACCACCATGTCCCTTTCCTCTTATCTCCCACTCATCGATGCCTGTATTGTCAAGAACTGTAGGGTAGGTGCAGATGTGCTCTCTTTTTCCTTTTTTTGTTCTTAGATTTTGTTTTATTGTTTTTACGTGTTTTATGATAACAATAAACTTTACCAAGGCAAAAACAAAAAAAGAAGCAAAGACATCCCTTTGCCAACAAACGTCTGTATAGTCAAAGCTATGTTTTTATCAGTAGTTGTGTGTGTATGTGAGAGTTGGACCATAAAAAAGGCTGAGCACCGATGAATTGATGCTTTCAAATTCTAGTGCTGGAGAAGACTCCTGCAGGTCCTGTGGACTTCCAAGAAGATAAAACCAATCAATCCTAAAGGAAGTCAACCCTGAATATTCATTGGAAGGACAGATGCTAAACCTGAAGCTCTAATACTTTGGCCACCTGATGTGAAGAGCCAGCTTATTGGAAAAGACCCTGATGCTGGGAAAGATTGACAGTGAAAAGAGAAGAGGGGAGCAAAGGATGGGATGGTTAGATAGCATCACCGACTCAATGGACATGAACTTGAGCAAACTCCAGGAGATAATGGAGGACACGGAAGCCTGGCATGTGACCATGGGGTTGCAAAGAGTCAGACATGACTTAGCTACTGATCAACAACAGCATTCAAAATATATACAGAACTCATATAACACATCAAACAAATAAGCCAATTTTTAAATGGGCATAGGATCTGAATAGACATTTTCCCAAAGAAGACATACAGATGGCCAACAGACACATGCACAGATGCTCAGAATCACTAATTGTTCAGTTCAGTTCAGTCGCTCAGTTGTGTCCGACTCTCTGTGACCCCATGAATCGCAGCATGCCAGGCCTCCCTGTCCATCACCAACTCCCGGAGTTTACCCAAACTATGTCCATCGAGTCGGTGATGCCATCCAACCATCTCATCCTCTGTCGTCCCCTTCTCCTCCTGCCCTCAATCTTTCCCAGCGTCAGGGTCTTTTCCAATGAGTCAGCTCTTCGCATGAGGTGGCCAAAGTATTGGAGTTTCAGCTTCAGCATCAGTCCTTCCAATGAATATTCAGGATTGATCTCCTTTAGGATGGACTCGTTGGACCTCCTTGCAGTCCAAGGGATTCTCAAGAGTCTTCTCCAACACCACAGTTCAAAAGCATCAATTCTTCTGTGCTCAGATTTCTTTATAGTCCAACTCTCACATCCATACATGACTACTAGAAAAACCATAGCCTTGACTAGATGGACCTTTGTTGACAAAGTAATATCTCTGCTTTTTAATATGCTGTCTAGGTTGGCCATAACTTTCCTTCCAAGGAATAAGCGTCTTTTAATTTCATGGCTGCAGTTACCATCTGTAGTGATTTTGGAGCCCAGAAAAATAAAGTCAGCCACTGTTTCCACTGTCTCCCCATCTATTTGCCATGAAGTGATGGGACCAGATGCCATGATCTTAGTTTTCTGAACGTTGAGCTTTAAGCCAACTTTTTCACTCTACTCTTTCACTTTTTTTTTTTTTTAGTTTTTTTTTTCTTTTTCTTTTTTTTATTCTTTTTTTTTGTCACTCTCCTCTTTCACTTTTATCAAGAGGCTCTTTAGTTCTTCTTCACTTTCTGCCGTAAGGGTGGTGTCATCTGCATATCTGAGGTTATTGATATTTCTCCCAGCAATCTTGATTCTGGCTTGTGCTTCATCCAGCCCAGCGTTTCCCATGAAATGCTGTTAGGGAAATGCATATCAAATGCATATCAAAACCACACCTCACACCTTTCATCAAAAAGACAAATAGGTTTCGGGGATGTGGAGAAAAGGAAACCCTCATGCATTGCTGGTAGGATTGTTAGTAGGTTCAGCCACTTGAAAACAATACAAAGTTTCCTGAAAAAGTTGAAAACAGAACTGCTGTATAATCCAACAATTCATTCCCAGGTATTTACAAATTTGAAACGATATATGCACCAGTGTTCATTGCAGCATTTTTACAATAGAGGACTGATAAAGAAGATGTGTGTGTATATATAATATATATAGTGTGTGTATATATATATATATATATATAGTGTATATATATAGTATATATATATACTATATAAATATAGTGGAATATTAGATATTATATATATAGTGGAATATTAGATATTAAAAAAATCTTGCTATTTGTGGCAACATGGATGAATCTAGAGGGTATTATGCTAAGTGAAATAAGTCAGAGAGAGAGAAACATACGGTTTTACTTTTAAGTGGACTATAAGAAACAAACCACAGACTTACAGATACAGAAAACAAACTAGTTTTCTGTGGTTTCTCAAGAGGGGTGGAGCAGAATAGGTGAAGGAGATTAAAGGGTACAAACCTCCAGTTATAAAGTAGATAAACCAATGTAATATAAAGCATAAGGAATATGGTCAATATTGTAGTAACTTTGAGGGGATAGTAACTTATTGTGGTGATCATTTCATAATATATGCAAATATCAAATCACTATGTAATACCCCTGGCCATAATATTAAATATTTCCATTGTGAAAAGCATATGATCAGCCAGATTGAATTAAGATTGTGTTATTCTGGGTACATTTGTACATGTTTGCATTTGGGAGCTACTGTTGATGGCACCAAGCTCAGGACAACCATGTCTATATTAATTTTCTTGTTTATGACAAACCCAGTGGCAAGTCAGGTTGTTGGCTGCAACTGCCACTTGATCCCAGGTGGCTCAGTGGGTAAAAATTGCAATGCAGGAGATGCGGGTTTGATCCCTGGGTTGGAAAGATCCCCTGGAGAAGGAAATGGCAACCCACTCCAGTATTTTTGCCTGGTAAATCCCATGGACAGAGGAGCCTGGCGGGCTACGGTCCATGGGGTCACAAAGAGTCAGACATGACTTAGCAACTGAGCACGCACGCAAGCCACTTGATCCAGATAGCAATTTTGGATCAAGGGTGAGTGAGTGAAAGTCGCTCAGTCATGTCTGTCTCTCTGCGACCCCATGGACTGTATTCTCCAGGCCAGAATACTGGAGTGGGTAGTCGTTCCCTTCTCCAGGGGATTGTCCCAACCCAGGGATCGAACCCAGGTCTCCCACACTGCAGGCGGATTCTTTACCAGCTGAGCCACAAGGGAAGCCCAAGAATACTGGAGTGGGTAGCCTATCCCTTCTCCAGGGGATCTTCCCGACCCAGGAATCGAACCGGGGTCTCCCACATTTCAGGCGGATTCTTCACCAGCTGAGCTACCAGGGAAGCCCTGGATCAAGGGTAGTGGTTCTCCACTGCGGGAAATTTTGTCCCACGGGACATTTGACAGTGTCTGAAAACATTTCTGTCACAAACTGGGGCAAGATGCTCCTGGCATCTAGTGGGTAGAGGCCAGCAGTACTGCTAAACTGTGAATTATCCAGCCTAAAATACCAGTGGGCCCACAGTTGAGAAATGATGATCTCCGGATCATAGTGCGTTAATTATTCCCCTCTCCTCCCTCCTTTGTTCTCTACCTAGGTGCCAAGGTTGTTGTCTTCCCTCCACTGCCACAAAATCTGTACCTATACCTATAATTTCATATTTTCCCCATGTGTCCCTACTTTCACCCAGACTTTCTGATTATCACCCAGGAGGCAACCAAGATGAGATGACCCTTTTAGGGGCATTGCCATAGTCTGTGACCCAATCAGGTATGTTGAACTGGAGGAGGGGAGTAGTCAGAAAGCTTTTTAATGCTCAGCTATGCTAAATATCCATGGAGTCAGGCAGCTGTTAAATAAATATCAAATTCACCAGGTGGCCTTTGTGACAAAAAGTCCCCCATAGTGAGATTGTTAAGTGGTCCAGAAAACTAAGAACATGATACCTATGGCATTTTAGTTTCAAGTGCTGCAGCTGTGGCCAGTCAGCTGACTGTACTGAGACAGCAATATTGTAGCCTAAAAAGGCCTCAGTAGCGCCGAGGCGCCAGCAGCCGCCTGGAAAAGTGACCAAAGGACCGGTGTAGTCTGTATCAGCCTGTGCGATATGGCCCCAGCCACCTCAAGACAAACGAACCAACGTGGCAGGAGTCACGAACCTGTCATGCACGAGGAAGGCTTATTGTGTGCAGAGCCCATGACGGTGACATGTAGCCACGTGTGAGGGCAGTCTGAGTGTTGGTTGTGCTGGGTCATATCAGAGAGCAGCCCTTTTCCAGACATCTGCCTGAGTAGGGCTTCCCTGGTGGCTCAGCTGGTCAAGAATCCGCCTGCAGTGCGGTAGACCTGGCTTCGATTCCTGGGTTGGGAAGACGCCCTGGAGGAGGGAAAGGCTACCCACTCCAGTATTCCGGCCTGGAGAATTCCATGGGCTGTATAGTCCATATGGACACGACTGAGGGCCTTTCACTTCACTACCTGAGGAACCCTGTCCAACGAGGAGCCCAACTTGTTCCCACAACGTATAGCCTTTAAGAGGGGTGTTTTGATTGGTCTGAATAGTCTTTCAAGTGGCAAGCCAGATGAATATGCCATGAGCAAAAGCCCCAGTCAGCGTAGGACTCTGCACAACCAGATCTGCGGAGCAGGGACCACCTTCTCTTTGCCTCTGCATAGCCGGTACAGCTAGACAGCCTCAGCAGCACGATGCATACTATGACCTTTTATCTTGGCTGAGCTACCATGACTTGGGTCCAGGTAATCAAGGGTCTCTGAAGTGAGGGTCCCTTTGAAACAGCAGCCATGCTTCAGATAATGGGGTGGGAAACAATTTTCCAAGAGTTTCTGAGGCTGGCGCATCCCAGAGAACACCATTTTTACCTGACCAGGTAGGTCTCTTTACTGATGGATACACTGGAGAAGGCAATGGCAACCCACTCCAGTCCTCTTGCCTGGGAAATCCCATGGATGGAGGAGCCTGGTAGGCTGCAGACCATGGGGTCGTGAAGAGTCAGGCACGACTGAGCAACTTCACTTTCACTTTTCCCTTTCATGCATTGGAGAAGGAAATGACAACCCACTCCAGTATTCTTGCCTGGAGAATCCCAGGACGGGGAAGCCTGGTGGGCTGCCGTCTATGGGGTCGCACAGAGTCGGACACGACTGAAGCGACGCAGCAGCAGCAGCAGCAGCAGCAGCAGCAGCAGACTGTCTCCAGTTCCCAGAGTCAGGCCTCCTTTCAGGCAGTCGAGCTTATGTTTAGGGGTGGAAGTGTTAACTAGTTAACTGAGCGGCTTTCACTTCCTTTCTATGTAAGCATTAGGAGAGGAAACAAATCTCTAAAACTTCTGTTAATGAAGTCAAACTATGATGCTCATTGAGTCAATTTCTTTCTGTAATACAGGTCCTTCTTTGGGGTGGGGTGTAACATCCCACCTAATTAGGGTTCAAAGTTACTGATCCTCCATTAAAAAGCGATTCACCTGGCAGCTTGCAGTCCAGGTTTTCAACTGTTTCTTCACAATTTGAATACTTGATGGTTGTCCCTTTTAAGTACTATTTTAAAGGTTCATCTGTACATGAAAGAAAAAAAATTGATTCACCTGTTACTATTGATTTGTAATTGATATTTTACATATTGCCATCTTTGAAGAGGTTTTCTCACACATGTGATAGGTGTGGCACTCAAATTGTGGATTTGCAGTGTCCTGCAAACTGATGAGTACCGTGTATGCTCGGTCACAAGTCCTCAACTCCGCCACTGCAGTGCAATAAGCAGCAACTGACCATACATGAAGAATGAATGTGACTGGCTTCCAATAAAACTTTACTTGTGGATGCTGGAATCTGAATTTCACATAATTTCCCCACATAGTGAAATACTTTTTTTCAGCCATATTAAAAACCGAAAGGCCATTCTTAGCTTGTAGGCTATTCAAAAACAGAAACTGGCCATATTTATACCATGGGGAGTAACTAGCCAGCCCTTGTCTTACAGAAATACAGCCCAACATACAAGAACACGGAGCATGGATGGTTAGAAGCTGCCAGAAGATTACAAAGGTCCTGTAAAAAAAAACCAAATAAGAAAACAGGAGAAATGTTAACTACTGTAGGGCAGTTTATACTACAAAAAAAAAATTCTTTTTGAAACTATATACCGAGTGTAGATAAACCATTCAATCTGACTGCACTTTGTGTCAAGCAGTTTAACCAGTGCCATTTTTTCAATGACATTTGCTCATTTCCTACCTCTGTGTCACACTTTGGCAATTCTTGCAGTATTTCAAACCCTCTACCAGCAAAAGACTATATGAGTCCTAAAGATTCATATGATGTTCAGCATTTTTTAGCAATAAAGTATGTTTAAATTAATGGTTTTTTTTTTTTTTTGAAGACAGTGCTATTGTGCACTTAATAGATGATGTAACTCTTACATGCACTGGGAAACCAAAAAAATCCCGAGACTCACTCCATTGTACTATTCACTTTATTGAGGTGGTCTTGAACCAAACTCACAGTATCTCCAAGGTACGCCTACGCTGCATACCTGAGACTATTCTCTCAGACTATTACCAAGAAGTATTTTATAAAATTATTTGACTTTGAATAAACAAATTATTTTGGGCTTTTAGCCAAAACCACAAAGTGACTTGCAAGGGAAAGAAAATTATCATCAGTCTTGCATTAGCTATGCTTTATGCCAGAAGAAAATAGAAGTAATATAATTAAGATGCTCAGTAAGTAAGTTGAGGATTCTAGATCCAGTACAAGTGACTTTCAGGTATAAAGCAAATGATAAACTGTATTCAACATACAGGAACTCAGAAAATGAACTTTCTGAGCAATCAACCAAAAAAGAAGCTTCAACAAAAAAACTATAGAGCAGTCAGCTTAAGGGCTGGAAGTGGGCACTAAGAACATATCCTGGTAGCACTGAGACTGCGTAAGGGCTGGGGGAAAGTTCTGGCTGTGTGCTCCAGCAGCGTTTACGCAGTACTATAGATGTAGTGGGCCATGTGCTAAAAACGTTTGCAACTGTTCAGTAAGTTGTTGGTGGTGTTATTTTGAGGTTTATGCATGCCACGTGGGATAATGATGGGCTATTCTATCAGCCAGTGTGCCACAGAGAACTTCCTTGCCTTTTCCAACTGTTACAAGCCATTCCCTTTCCTTGACCCATGGCCCTTTCTCCATCCTCAAAGAGGATGAGCAACACTGGGCAGTCCTCGCACTGTATTACAACCACTTCTGCCTCAAACTTCCCCATTTAAGAACCTGTATAATTAGGCTCACTCCAGTAATCTAGCATACTCCCCTGGCAGTCTTTCCTGCTCTCAAATTAATGGTGCTGCTCAGCTGTACACATTAAAGCAAAAGCCAGTTTCAAATCAAGAGTTAGTTTTGCTATTTCAGTCATGCCTTGACATAAAGGTCTTCAGTAACTCCTTTTTGAAGATTCAAAATGTATATCCCTGGTTACAAAACTGTTCTAGGTACAATCAAGAAGAGAAAGGCCAGTTGTTAATATCTACATATCACATACATGATACTAAATGGGAAACTTACAATCACCCCTTATAGTCTTTTTTATTATATGGATGTTAACCACCTTCATGGTGACCTATGGGAAGGTAACTTAAACACATCATCAGACCAAACCATTTTTGAAAAAACATTGTTTTTGGAAGCGTTTTCACATGAACCTTTCTAAAAGAGATCCATGCCAAGCCCTACTCAGAGATGTAGCGAACTGGAGCTTCACTGGCCGTTATCATCCTACTAGATGATGCCCAGCATGAGAAAGCCAGCCACCACCTCTCCACTCCTGGTCCCCACCTTGAATGATCACTCTATAGACTCAACTCCCAACTTCTGCCTTGGAAAGCAAGCACCTGTCACTTCAGACCCAAATCTACAACTGTTTTCTACTGAAAATGTTTGCTTCTTCAGTAAGGGAATGCCATTCATTCCTTTCTTCAAAACATACTGAACTTCAAGGCATTGGAAAGTGTAGCAGTGAGCCAGACTCCACTCTCCTACCCCAAAAAAGCTGTCCACATGGAATTTTCCTAGTAGCCAGAAGTTAAAACTATAGAAAAATAACAGGGAAAGGACTGAAGGACAGGGTTTTCAATAGGATGAACACATCAGCAGAAAATAGCAACCCACTCCAGTATTCTTGCCTGGAGAATCCCATGGACAAAGGAGCCTGGTGGGTTACAGTCCATGGGGTTGCAAAGTCAGACACGACTGAGCAACTAACACACACACATCAGCAGGATCTACCGATTTAGCACAAGCTTTGGGGCCATTTAAGTGAGGAATCCGAAATGCAGTACTTGGGTGCAATTTCAAAAGCAACAGAATGATCTTTGTTTCCAAGGCAAACCATTCGATGTCACAGTAATCCAAGTCTATGCCCCAACCAATAATGCCCAAGAAGCTGAAGTTGAATGGCTCTATGAAGACCTACAACACCTTCTAGAACTAACACTGAAAAGATATCCTTTTCATCATAGGGGACTATGATGCAAAAGTAGGAAGTCAAGAGAGAACCTGGAGTAACAGGCAAGTTTGGCCTTGGAGTACAAAATGAAGCAGGGCAAAGGCTACTCTCTTGGCAAAGAGTTTTGCCAAGAGAACGCACGCACGGTCATAGCAAACACCCTCTTCCAATAACACAAGAGAAGACGTCTTCTACACATAGACATCACCAGATGGCCAACACTGAAATCAGATTGATTATATTCTTTGCAGCCAAAGATGGAGACGCTCTATAAAGTCAGCAAAAACAAGACCGGGAGCTGACTTGTGGCTCAGATCATTAATTCCTTACTGCAAAATTCAGACTTAAATTGAATAAAGTAGGGAACACCACTAGGCCATTCAGGTATGACCTAAATCAAATCCCTTATGATTATACGTGCAAGTGACAAATATTTTCAAGGGATTGGATCTGATACAGAGTGCCTGAAGAACTATGGACGGAGGTTCGTGACATTTTACAGCAGTCGGTGATAAAACCATCCCCAAGAAAAAGAAATGCAAAAAGGCAAATGTCTGTATGAGGAGGCCTTACAGACAGCTGAAAAGAGAAGCAAAAGGCAAAGGAGAAAAGGAAAGATATACCCATCTGAATGCAGAGTTCCAAAGAATAGCAAGGAGAGACAGTTTTCCTAAGTGAACAATGCAAAGAAATAGAGGAAAACAATTTAAGACTAGAGATCTCAAGAAAATTAGAGATGCCAAGGGAACATTTCATACAAAGACGGGCTTAATGAAGGACAGAAATGGTATGGACCTAACAGAAGCAGAAGATATTAAGAAGAGGTGGCAAGAATACACAGAACTATACAAAAAAGATCTAAATGACCCAGATAATCACAATGGTGTGATCACTCACCTAGAGCCAGACATCCTGGAGTGAGAAGTCAAGTGGGCCTTAGGAAGCATCACAAGGAACAAAACTAGTGGAGGTGATGGAATTCCAGCTGAGCCATTTAAAATCCTAAACGATGATGCTATGAAAGTGCTGTACTCAATATGCCAACAAATATGAAAAACTCAGCAGTGGCCACAAGACTGGTAAAGGTCAGTTTTCATTCCAATCCCAAAGAAGGCAATGCCGAAGAATGTTCAAACTACTGCACAATTGCACTCATCTCACACGCTAGCAAAGTAATGCTCAAAATTCTCCAAGCCAGGCTTCAACAGTATGTGAACCGTGAACTTCCAGATGTTCAAGCTGGATTTAGAATAAGGAACCAGGGAGATCAAATTGCCAACATCTGCTGGATCATAGAAAAAGCAAGAGAATTTCAGAAAAATATCACAATTTCTGCTTCATTGACCGTGCTAAAGCCTTTGACTGTGTGGATTACAACCAACTGGAAAATTCTTCAAGAGATGGGAATAGCTAACCAGCTTACCTGCCTCCTGAGAAATCTGTATGCAGGTCAAGCAGCAAGTTAGAACCAGACATGGAACAGCAGACTGGTTCCAAATTGGGAAAGGAGTATGTCAAGAAGTATATCGTTACCCTGCTTACTTCTATGCAGACAGAGTACATCACGTGAAATGCCAGGCTGGATGAACCACAAGCTGGATGAACCACAAGCTGGAATCAACATCCCCGGGACAATTATCAAAAACCTCAGATATGCAGATGCTGCTGCTGCTAAGTTGCTTCAGTCGTGTCCAACTCTGCGACCCCATAGACGGCAGCCCACCAGGCTCCTCCGTCCCTGGGATTCTCCAGGCAGGAACACTGGAGTGGGTTGCCATTTCCTTTTCCAATGCATGAAAGTGAAAAGTGAAAGTGAAGTTGCTCAGTCATGTCTGACTCTTCGCGACCCCATGGACTGTAGCCTACCAGGCTCCTCTGTCCATGGGATTTCCCAGGCAAGAGTACTGGAGTGGGGTGCCATTTCCTTCTCCAATATGCAGATGACACCACCCTAATGGCAGAAAGAAAAGAGGAACTAAAGAGCCTCTTGATGAAAGTGAAAGAGAAGAGTGAAAATGTTAGCTTAAAACTCAACATTCAAAAAACAAAGATCGTGGCAACTGGTCCCATCACTTCATGTCAAATAGATGGGAAACAATGGAAAAAATGACAGACTTTACTTTCTTGGGCTCCAAAATCACTGTAGATGGTGAGTTCAACCACGAAATTAAAAGACACTTGCTCGTTGGAAGAAAAGCTGTGACAAACACAGACAGCGTATTAAAAACAAAGACATTACTTTACCAACAAAACGTCCATATAGTCAAAGCTATGGTTTTTCCAGTAGTCATGTATGGATTTGAGAGTTGGACCATAAAGAAGGGTAACACCAAAGAACTGATGTTTTTAAACTGGTGTTGCAGAAAACTCTTTAGAGTCCCTTGGACTGCAAGATCAAACCAGTCAATCCTAAATATTAATTAGAAGGACTGGTGCTGAAGCTCCAATACTTTGGCCACCTGATGTGAAGAGCCAGTTCATAAGACCCCGATGCTAGTAAAGACTGAAGGCAGGAAGAGAAGGGGATGACAGAAGATGAGATGGTTGGATGGCATCACCAACTCAACGGACGTGAGTTTGAGCAAGCTCTGGGGGATGGTGAAGGACAGGGAAGCCTGGTGTACTGCAGTCTAGGGTTGCAGAGTCGGACACGAATGAGCAACTGAACACAACCAACTGCAAGCACAGGCTGGTAATGACTTCCTCTGAAGTGACAGAAATGGGGTCAGGAGGAAATGGTTAGATTCCAGATCGTTTCTTATTAGAAACTTACACCCTTGGCACTGAGAGCAGACACCTAACCGCTGTACTGCCAGATTTCTTTAGAATGAACTGTGAGTCATCCAGGAGGACCCGAGGACTTCCTTTGGTCTACAACAGGATGGGGGACTTCCCTGGTGCTTCAGTGGTTAAGAATCCTCTAAGCAATGCAGGCCACCTGGGTTCCATCCTGCTTGGGGAACTAAGATCCCAAGTGCCATGGAGCAACGAAGTCCATGCACCTCAGTTACTGGGCCTGTATGCCATAACTAAGACCTGATGCAGCCAAGTAAGTATTTTACTTAGAAAATAAATTGTAAAAATAAGTAAATAGGATGAGTGTTGTTGTTCAGGAATACAATTTTAGACATGTTAAATGCCTACTGACATTAAGTTGGGAGCTGGAGAGACAAACCTGGAGTTCAAAGGTACACACTAGAAGTAAAATTCCGAGTTTATTTAAAACCAAGAAATTGAGTAAGACTATTTTTAGAAAGAATATTGGTAAAAATAAAAGGATTAGGGCTCTCCAACACTGAGGCCTGAAACAAACTAGCAAATAGTAGCTAGCAACATGGGAGGAAAACTTTGAGGTCCAATTCCAGAAGACAGTTAAGAAACAGGAGAAAATCAACTGTCAATCATCACTGTCACAGAAGCAAAATGAAAGCTAAGGATGAACCACTGGCTTAGCAATGACATCTGTTAATTCTGACAGCAACAGCTTCCTTGAGTGGTGAGTAAAAAAAAAGTGTGAAAGAGAAAAGCCAAAATGAGACAGATTCAAGCAAGAAAAGTAAAATTACAAGCAAGAAATATGGTTAACTCTTTCAAGCTTTGCTCTTAAGTTTGAATAGGGATATATCTGGAAGGACAGAGAACTTGCTTGTATGCTGAGATTGGCAGAGGAATAATGAAAAAGGTGAGACCTGATGGAGCCAAGAACAGAGGGTAGAATCTGATGCTTCTGTGTCTGACTCTGCGACCCCATGACTACAGCGCACCAAGCGTCTCTATCCTTCAGTCTTCCAGAGTTTGCTCAGATTCATGTCCATTGAGTCAGTGATGTTATCTATCTCAACCACTGCCACCCCTTTCTCTTGCCTTCAGTCTTTCCCAGCATGAGGCAGGGTGGAAATAACAGGAATTTCTGAGGTTCTTATTCTCAAGAAGCAAGGCGAATGAAAAGTTAGAGGTTTGAGCAGAGAAGGTATAGAACAGAATGGGTGAGTGACTAGAAGGAAATAGTGGGCAGACAAATGCCCACTTAACAGGAGACCAATAACCAGTTTCTCTGCTTGTCTAGCCAACTTCAGCTTGACCATTAAGGTCTTCAGTGGGGGATCTACCTCTAGAGAACAGAACAGCATTTATATTTTTAAAAGACAAACCCACAAAAACCTAAATGGCAATAAGCTCTTTTCTTTCCACTGCACGGTTTAGGACGGTGGTTCACAAAGTCACCTTGTCACCAGCATCACCTGAAAATTGCAAACTTACAGACTTCATCCTAGAACTACAACATCAGAAATTCTGGGAGCAAGGCCCTGCAATGTTTTAATAAGCCTTTCAGAGAACTGAGAACCACCTTGGCTTCCCTGGTGGCTCAGATGGTAAAGTCTCTGCCTCCAATGCAGGAGATCTGGGTTCAATCCCTGGGTTGGGATGATCCCTAAAGGGTATGGCAACCCACTCCAATCTTCTTGCCAAAGAGTCAGATATGACTGAGTGACTTTCACTTTTAAAACTTCAACCATGTAAAGAAAGGGTTTCCTTTTATTCACCATCTATAATACTTCCAGACCATTCCTACTTAAAATAGATCTTACCCTTTCTCGGCTACTTAGTAAATAAAAAAACAAAATACACACAAAAGGTAGGAAAACTTCACCACAAATCAGAACATCTTAAACAAGCTGTCAGGTTATTTAAAAAGAATGATCAGGAAAAAAATACCACAAATAAGATCTTTTATTTGTCACCATTAAGAGTCTGCATTTTAAACCGATTCTTGGACTGGTGGCTCGTAGCCATCAGCTCGTTCAACTTTAGCACCTGTTTCGTCCCCAGCAGCTTTTCCAGAACTACTACCTTCACCGTGTAGCTCCATGAGTTTTCCCACTAAAAAGAAGGAAAAAACTGTTAGTTACAGCCTACCATATCTTGAAACATATTATCAGTACTCTATAATACTATATAGGGAAGACAGGAGGAAAAAAAGCAACATCTGGACTCAAAAAAGAAACAAACCCCAGCAGCAAACAATGTACTTTTCTACTTTTCTACACAATTTTCTTTCAGAAACCCTGTGACTTCACTTACATTCAAATTTGGGCTTCTTGAGCATTTTTACTTTTCTAACGAAGACATCATGGAGCGGATAAATAGATTGGCAAGCCTTTTCTATGTCTTTTCCAATGCTATCTGGAATCCTGCAAACCAGTAATGATAAGTTAGAATAAACCTACACTTCATTTAACCCACAATTATCCTCATTCTATTATTGCCCATTCATAGGTGATGGTTAAATAATTTGAATTATACAGCTACTTAGTAGCAAAATCAGCACTTGAGCCTTCTGAATCCAAGCCTTATGCGTTTTACAAACACAGCTCTAAGCAACTGCAAGGGAACATCAGAAAAATGTTAAGTTTTATCATCGGACATCATATGGGACCGAAACATTTTGTCATCATTTATTCCCATACTTAATTGTGAAAGGTTTGTCAACTCAGTGTATTTCTAAGGCAAAGACGAGTCCTGAGCTTCAAGTCTCACTAACTGCCCAAATGAGAAACCATCAAGTAACATTTACTGAACACTTAACATGCTTTCATTTCAAGAGATGCCGCTAGACAGTTTCATAGAATTTAAACCGAGTTCTGACCGCACCTTGTCTCACATGCTTTTCCTTATCTGAGGGTTGTATTGTAAGGAAAACACTTACAATTTATTGACCACCTCTTTCAAGTCATTTGTCTGCACCTCTCGGGTCATGATTTCCATCATCTTCTTGCGGATCTGGCGCACCTGCTGGTGCTGGGCATAAGAGGTCTTCCGAATCTGATTGTTGCGCTTTTTAGTAAAACCCACACAGAACAGACGAAGCAAGTAACCATCGGTAGTCTTGACATCAACGTGAGCTTCAATCATGGTCTAGTGAAAAAAATGACACTGTCGGTTATACCAGACTTAAAGTTATCGATTTTTATCCCTCAAATCCTAATTTTAAAGAAGTGGAAGGTCAAGTATTCATTACACAGTATCAAGTATAATATAAATGGGCTATTTAATTTACAGAGTTAATGTCCTTGAAGTGAACTTACCAACAGTCATCTTGAATTCTTACTATCCTCCATATCTAATTTAATGAACACTGAGTCCTCTCGGCGGTCTCTCCCCCAACCCAAGTAGCTTCTCTAGCCTCATTATCACTATCTGCAAAGAATCCCCTCTTTGACAATCTGCTCCTCCCCCAATCAATTTTTTAACTCTGCAAGTAAACAAAAAATGCGTTCTAAGAGACTACAAAACTGACATCTAATGTAAAAACACCAAACACATATACTTTAAAATGTCCTTTATGTTCCAAACCAAAGCCCCGATAAGGATTAAATATTCAATTTCACAGCTAAAACATATTTTTAAAAATCCATAGTCTTAACACTACCTAAATTCAAAAAGATCTGCCCTTTTTGCATTTTTTAAATTTTATGCCTTTACTTCAAAAAATGAATATAATGCAATCATAGTTGAAAAGCCTTAAAATACTTCCAGAAATACAACTATAAAACCTTAGGGGAATGTCAGAAATGTAACGGTATAATCATTATTATCATTTGGGACCGAAACATTTTGTCATCATTCATTCCCACACACAAAACATTCCCAAATGGTATCTGAACCAATGTCATTTCCTGTAGTTAAAACTAACTTGTAGCAAATGCTTTCTGTTAACAAGTTCTGTACAAAGCATGTTTTCATGGATTTTTTATTTCATCCTGATTCCATGAGCTAATGTTCTTAGCTACATTTTACAGATTTAAAAAAACGCAAGGCTTAGCAAGCTGTTAAGTTACTTTTATACCGATAAAGATCCGTCTAGTCAAAGCTATGGTTTTTCCAGTAGTCATGTATGGATGTGAGAGTTGGACCACAAAGGCTGAACACCAAAGAATTGATGCTTTTAAACTGTGGTGTTGGAGAAGACTCTTCGAGTCCTCTGGTCCTCTGGACTGCAAGGAGATCCAACCAGTCCATCCTAAAGGAAATCAATCCCGAATATTCACTGGAAGGACTGATGCTGAAGCTAAAACTCCAATACTTTGGCCACCTGATGTGAAGAACTGACTCATTGGAAAAGAAGGGGACTGCAAGGATGAGATGGTTGGATGGCATCACTGATTCGATGGACATGAGTTTGAGCAAGCTCCAGGAGTTGGTGATGAACAGGGAAGCCTGGCGTGCTGCAGTCCATGGAGTCACAAAGAGTTGGACAGGACTGAGCAACTGGACTGGACTGAACTAAAGTTACTTTTCAGAAACTATAACTGGGAAAAGGAAACAAAATTTCAATCTCACTCCAGAGGCTCTGCCTCTCCTATTGTATAGTACAATAGACAATCAAAACTAGCCCAATCCCCCCTTTCACGATAAAATTCACAAGATTTTGAAGTTCAAAGGTGTTCTGAGGACAGGCAAAGCCAAAACTGCAAACCTGTGCTAATTCATGCAGCAAAAAAAACTTTGATGATAAATCCAATATTAAGTCCTGAACTCAGTTTAAGGGCTTTCTGGGTGGCTTATTGGCAAAGAATCCACCTGCAATGCAGGAGACACACGTTGGATTTCTGGTTGGGAAGATCCCCTGGAGAAAGACATGGCTACCCATTTCAATACTCTTGCCTGGGAAATCCCATGGACAGGAGCTTTTCCAGCTACAGTCCATGGGGTCACAAAAAGAGTTTGGGGACAACTGAGCAACTGACCACCACCACCACTGCTGTTGCTCAAGTTTAAGAGTCCACACTCAACAGCAGCCAGAAAATATCACAGACTTAAAAAGAAATCTAAACCTCAACTGCACAATATGCTCCTTCCTGACATTAAATCATGACATCTTTGGTCATGCACACTACAGCCCCATGCATTTTCTTCTCACCTGCCATTTTTTGACCATGGAGCACATTTTGTCACGGGTAAGATCCATACCATGAAAATTAGTCAGGCAGTTTTTGCCCTGAACATCCTCAGTAATTAGCTTGAATTTTCTAAATGCTACTTCATCATTCTGCAGATCAGCAAGACTCACTTCAAAAACACGACCTTTGAGGCCATCAGACGCGATTTCTATAAAACAAGAATCAATTGTTAACGTTAGAAACAACATAAGCAAAGTCAAGCCAGCTAGGTTAATGTTCAAGCATTAAGAAAATTATGAAGACCTTAACTTTTGTTAACCAAACCCATATGGTCACCAATGACTGACAGTGCTTATCAGAAGCTCAAAACTAACCATGCACGTTTTACTGGTAATTCTTAAGTACCATCTTGCTTCCACAAGCGCTGTAAGACAAAGAGTCCCCAATGGGGCCAAAGTCGCAATCAAAGCTGACGTTTCCTTAAATATCCCACCACGGAACGGACAGCAGACCAAGATACAAGCATGTCTCAATGAAGAAAAACAAAAACGAAGAATAAGATACTCACTGGTTCCTTGAGTTCTCGTGACCAATGTTTTTCCAATATTCCTTATATTGAACATAGCTGGTGCTTTCACATCATACCAATCTTTTTTAGAAAATGGGTCAACCCTGGATTTAAAAACATGCTTAAGTTTTAAAATCACGTAATTACTTTGAACTTTCCTCATTCTAATTACTTTAAAAGGCTAACTAAATTCCTCTCGGTGAGGTGAGGGGCGCACACGTAAATCTAGCTCTTCTCACCAGGTCCTTGTACAGACCTGACACTCCGGTCAATTAATTCTGCCACGAACATATACCCTCTCCCCACACCCTCGGTCCTTCAAAACACTGCCTCCGGACAACCACTGTCGCTTCACTTTTACTGTTTCGTGAAGACACACACTGGTAACCCGCACACTTTAGGACCTCGTGCTAGCTTACTGGGAACTTCCAGCTTCCATCCGGCCCAAGCAGCGGCGGGGCGCCGGGTCCTGAGTCAACCACAAAAGTGCCATTCTCATCTCCAGATCTTAGCGAGGTATTATCCGTGGAATTTAAGAAGCCTATGATCCCACAACTCCTGTCCGACTCGCGACAGAAATCTGACTCAAAAGGGGCGCGCATTAGGCCCAGAAGGCCAGGGGAAAAACAGTCAGCTCGCCTCAAAGCAGCACCGGCCTCCGCAGGCGGCGGTTCGCAGTTTACCAACCCCGCACGGTCAGCGCAATCCAACTAGAATCCTCGCCATCGGGCTTACTCTGCGGCTCAGAAGCCGCTCGCCGACTCCGGTAGGGGTCCCCCAAAGCGGAGGCCGCAACAGTTGCCACTTACACTTTCTTCTTGGCTCCCTTTTTGCCTCCTTTCGTAAGGCGCTTGTTCTTGCCGACCGCCATGATGCCGCTCAGAGAGCCAAAAGGATTGATGTGTAATTCGCGCGAGAACTTAGGCGTGCGGGGCGGGACGCGCTGTCTACGTGACCTTCGACATTACGTTCTTCCGGCCTCAAGAATATCGCGACAACAGAGAGAGGCAAGCGTCCGACTGTGCCTGCGACAGCGCCCTCGTGTGTGGGGAGGCTGTGCAGAATGCCGCTAGTTGAGAGGCCGAGCTCCGGAAGTGCTGACGCTGGTATCTGAGGTGCGGACTCCTGGTAATGATGGTTCCCGAGGCTCTGAAGTCCGGAAGTAGGTTTCCTTGGAAGCGGACGCCCACTCAGCGTCATTCAAAGCTAAACTCACTGTGTCACTTTCAAGCCTGTTTCTTCTCAAACCCCAAGCCTGTGGGATTTGGGATTAGACAGCCGGTCCTAGGTTCCTATACCAGTTTCAGTAATAATGTTTAGCCTTGTGACTTGTCTATACTTCCTCGTATTTGAGATGGAGGCAGTAGTGTGATCTACCTCGAGGATTAAAATTAAATAAGTGTAACATCGAAGATCCTGGTTATGTTCTGCTTGTTGTTAAAAGCTGCTGGTTAGTGGAATACGTTCGCCTTGTGTGCCTCCATCAAGCTGTACACTAACTAGTGCACTTTTCCATAAATTTCTTATTCTTATGCATTGATAAAAAGGTGTTTTGAGGGCGATGGGTTTTTTTTGGGGGGGTGGGGGGAGTTGTTTCTGTTTCAGTGAAGTGAGTTCTCATTGTTTCCCTGAGGGACTATGGTTGCAGTGTTTCCAAATACTTTGATTTTTCGGGAAAAGTTTATTTCAGTTGCAGGGGATAAGGAAATTCCTCCTGGCTAGATGTGGTCTGCTAGCTTCAAATCTGTAATCCGTCCCTGAAAAGCTGGCCCACGTAGGCTTGGTACTCAGCCAGTGGTATGTTGAGTTCCCCTCTGGCAAAAATCTCTGCTACCAAGCGAGAAACCTGGCTGGAGTCACGTCACTCCCACAAGCCTTCAAGTCTAATCTCTTCCAGTCCTTCTAGCCTACAGCCCTTACCTCCTGTGACCCTTACTTTCTAAAACAGTCTTCCTAAATCTCTAATCCCAGCCTGCTTAGTTCACAACAGCATGAATATACCTAACACTACTGAACTGTACACTTAAATATGGTTAAAATGATAACTTTTCTTTTGTGTTTTTATCACAATTATTTTTTTAAAAAGTCCTTGTGGGTGTATTAAGTCGAGTCAGTCGTGTCCGACTCTTGGCGACCCTGTAGACTGTAGCCCACCAGCCTCCTCTGTCCATGGGATTCTTCAGGCAAGAATAATGGAGTGGGTTGCTATGCCCTCCTCCAGGGGCTCTTGCCGACCCAGGGATCAAACCCACATCTCTTAAGTCCCCTGCATTGGCAGGCGGGTTCTTTACTGTTAGCACCAAAAAAGTCCTTAGCTTAGCCTACAAAACCTCTTTTATCTTGACTTACCTGTTTTCATTCTCACCCTATCTTAGTCTTTAGTGGATACCCCAGCTCTGGACATCTAGAACTATTTAAAATTCCTTGGAGTAAAATTTCTCTTGCCTCCATTCCTTTTCCCTCATCAAATACCTGTGCATTTTCAAGGCATGGGAATGTGCTCAGTCACTAAGTCGTGTCCAGCTCTTTGTGACTCCATGCACTGTAGCCTGTCAGGATGCTCTCTCTGTGGCAGGAATACTGGAGTGGGTTGCCGTTTCCTTCTCCAGGGGCTCTTTCCAACCCAGGGACCCGCTTCTCCTTTGTGGCAGTAGATTCTTTACCCCTAAGCCACCAGGGAAGCCTCATTTTCAAGGCAGCTCAGGTTCATTTCTTCTTTCACTAAGAGATTAATTCCCCAGACAAGCAAGCCTTCCCTCACATCTGTTCCCAGAAGAACTAACACTACTTAACTTGTTAGTAACTACTGGTAAACGTGTCCCTTTCTTACTGTAAGCAGGAGGGCATGCAGTGCAGTCATTTTCTTATTTGTGGCCATTTTTTAGCACATAGTGGGCCCTCATAATATTTGTTCGATGAATAAATAATAGTAGACAACATTGATGATGGTCCCAGTCTTTTGAACTTTGAGGATCAATCTAGATTTTCAAAGTAATTTGGGGAATCAACATGACAGCAATTTAAAATTTTCACCAATCTATGAAACAAAACCAAAAACAACTGCCATTTTCTATTGGCCTCATTTCACTTAAAAGTTATATTTTGACCCCCAAAATAAAATAAAAAGAAAACCCTGCAAAAATTCATAAAGAACCCGTACTCTAAATCAGCTTTATGAAAAACTCTACAGACCTTATTTTTCATGTCTCATCACAGATTCAAGACTACTAGTGATCAGTGGAAATCAGTGAGTCCTTCCAAATATGGTACTGAGTCTAATAAACCATTAATTCTATATTTGATAGTTGCCTTTGACTAGGGGCCTATCATAGGTGGCACTTTGCTGGTTTAAAAATTTCCCAGTGGAAAATTTTATCAACCCCAAAGTCAGAATAAAAATTGAACTTGCTTTCTTCCTAGACTGATTCCTCTTTCTGCCCAAGAGTGCAAGAGTCACAGGGGAGTCATTAATGAAGTCAGCTGCGTCTAGTTTATTCTGGAGATACTAGCACCTGAGGGATTTGTCAGAGGTACAAATTTCAGTCCTCAACTTTGCCTTGTAATGAAAACTTTTTAAAAATTGTATTTCTCTGACACTGTTGTCTTGTATGGTGCAATCATCAGTTTTAATTAAAATTTATCAGTTAAAAGATAGCATGAGAGGTGTGAATCAGTTTATTGGGTCTCAACTATCTAGGAGTTTCAAAATTCAGATGGAATAAAATAGAACAAAAGCTGTCAATATAGCAAACCTAGTAAAGTCTCAACTAGTACGGATATAAGAGTTGGACCATAAAGAAGGCTGGGCACTGAGGAATGGATATTTTTTCATTCTGATGCTGGAGAAGACTCTTGAGAGTTCTTTGGACTGCAAGGAGTTCAAATCAGTCAATCCTAAAGGAAATAAATCCTGAATTTTCATTGTAAGGACTGGTGCTGAAGCTCCAATACTTTGGCCACCTGAAGCGAAGAGCCAACTCATTGGAAAAAACCCTGATGCTGGGAAAGATTGAAGGCAGAAGGAGAAGAAGGCAACAGAGGATGAGATGGTTGGATGGCATCACCAACTCAATAGACATGAGTTTGAGCAAACTCCGGGAGATAGTGAAGGACAGGGAAAACTGGTGTGCTGGAGCCCATGAGTTTGCAAAGAGCTGGACACGACTTAGTGACTGAACAGCAACAGTAAGGTGTCAATATTGTTTTATTCTCTTTCCGTCTGTGTCTAATCTGTTAAATCCATCAAGTAATTTTGTTTGAAGTTTGATTGCTATGTTTTTTATTTCTAAAATAAAAAGTGCTTTTTTCAGTTTATGTTACTTATTTATTTTAAAGATTTATTTATTTCTTTTATTTTTTGGCTGTATTGCCGGGAGAAATATCAATAACCTCAGATATGCGGATGACACCACCCTTATGGCAGAAAATGAAGAACTAAAGAGCCTCTTGATGAAAGTGAAAGAGGAGAGTGAAAAAGTTGGCTTAAAGCTCAACGTTCAGAAAACTAAGATCATGGCATCTGGTCCCATCACTTCATGGGAAATAAATGGGGAAACAGTGGAAACAGTGTCAGACTTTATTTTTTTGGGCTCCAAAATCACTGCTGATGGTGATTGCAGCCATGAAATTAAAAGATGCTTACTCCTTGGAAGGAAGGTTATGGCCAACCTAGATAGCATATTTAAAAGCAGAGACATTACTTTGCCAACAAAAGTCCGTCTAGTCAAGGCTATGGTTTTTCCAGTGGTCATATATGGATGTGAGAGTTGGACGGTGAAGAAAGCTGAGCGCCGCAGAATTGATGCTTTTGAACTGTGGTGTTGGAGAAGACTCTTGAGAGTCCCTTGGACTGCAAGGAGATCCAACCAGTCCATCCTAAAGGAGATCAGTCCTGGGTGTTCATTGGAAGGACTGATGTTGAAGCTGAAACTCCAATACTTTGGACACTTCATACGAAGAGTTGACACATTGGAAAAGACCCTAATGCTGGGTAGGATTGGGGGCAGGAGGAGAAGGGGATGACAGAGGATGAGATGGTTGGATGGCATCACCAACTCGATGGACATGGGTTTGGGTAGACTCTGGGAGTTGGTGATGGACAGAGAGGCCTGGCGTGCTGCAATTCATGGGGTCGCAGAGAGTCGGACATGACTGAGCGACTGAACTGAACTGGGTCTTTGTTGCTGCTCCCAGACTTCCTGTAGCTGTGGTTAGTGGGATCTCCTCTTCCTTGCGGCGTGCAGGCTTCTCTTTAGGTGGCTTCTCCTGTTGCAGAGCACAGGCTCCAGGTGTGTGGGCTCGGCAGTTGTGGTACACAGGCTAAGTTGCTCTGCGGCTGTGTAATCTTCCCATGCCAGAGATCAAACTGGTGTCCCTGGCATTGCAAGGCAGATTCTTAACCACTGGAGCACCAGGGAAGCCCTATGTCACCTCTTTAAACTTTATTTTTTATTGAGGTTACATTGCTTTATAACATTATGCTTCATGTGTTCAATTTATATCACTTTGTTGTTCCTTATTCTTTCAGACATCTTCAATGTCAGGTTTAGACTCAGTGAACGTAATTGTGATTGGCATCTGAAGGGGTGGTGGGAGTCTTGTAAGACTGAGCTGTTAACCTTTCCAATTGTGAATCAAGTTAAATTTAGGATACCCAGCTGGTGGCCAAGAGTTTTTTGTTTGTGTGGGAACATCTCCCCCGACCATGTTCGAATGGGCCCCTGAATTGTAACGTCATTTTCTCCCAGTCTGTAAACACCCCTATCTCATTTCCTTTTCAGCTGCAGCTCATGGTTGTTTCATGTGAACAACATACTTTTTCACCAAAACTCTGTACTTCCTTGAAGCCTTAGCCTTCTCTGAGCATGCTCAGAAAACCCTAAACCTACTTCAGTGTGCAGTTTACCCTTTGTAGTAGTACTTGCCCCCATTTTTTCACTCCTGCCTGTGTAATGACCATGTGTTGTCCCCCTCTCACACCGACTCTGGGCTTGATAGTGTGACTTGCTTTCATCAAAGGACATTAGCAAGTTGGGCAATGACTTAAAAGATGCTGGCACACGTGGGCTCACTCAGCTCAGAACGCTGAGCTCATGTCCTGAAGAAGCCTGATCTAGCCTGCTGGGGAGGAGCCGTGATTTGAAGGGGAAATAAGAAGGCCCAGCTGCGGTCTCTGCAGAACAACCTGGCTACCAACCATTAAGTATTTTTTAAAAAGGCCATCCGAGACCATGTAGTCCAAGTGAGCTTGCCCAGAACGGAAGACCCACCCAGCTGACGCGTAGAATCAGGAGAAATGATAAATGTTTGTTTTTTTTAAGTATTGGAAGAATTTGGTTTGCAGCAAACACTACTGTGCATTTTTCTGTACCCTTACAATGACCCTTACCCTCATGGTGTGGTTAGAGAAAACTGCACGTTTCAGGCTGGAACTATTAGAAATCAGTGATCTCAGTTGGGTCTTGGGTCCCCGACAACCCTTTTCCCTGTCGACAACCCTTCCCCTTCCTCTCGATGTGTGACTGTTCCAGTCGCTCACAATGCTGTTCCTGTCCCCGACTCAGCCTATCCCCTGTCATATTTAGAAAATGACCTTGTTGCCTACTTCAGATAAGGTGGGGCTTGCAGGCCACAGTAAGGACTTTCTGTGTGGGATGAGAAACCATTGGAGGACTTTGAGTAGCAGAGAGACACTGGCTGCTGTGTGAACACCGTGTGGTGAGCAAGAGTGGAAACGAGGAGACGACAGTAGCTCCGGTTAGGGAGATACAGGAGGAAGTGCAGGCTGGAGAGCTGTGGTCGCAGGACCCCATTCAAGGAGACTGAAATGCAGATGACATCCTCTGGACTTCAAGTGAGTGCAGTTGCCCTGGGTAGAAGGATGAAGTGAAAATTCTGGTTATGTTTTGAAGATGAGAGCCTAAAGAATATGCTGATCCATTGATGCGGGAAGAAAAAGAGGAATCAATGATAATCACATTTCACTGTAATGATTTTCTTTCTTAATTGGTGCTTTCCTGCCACTCCAGAATTCTTGCCTGGAGAATTCCATGAAGTGAGAAGCCTGGCAGGCTACAGTCCATGTTGTCCCAAAGAGTCGGGCACGGCTCAGCAGCTAAGACTTTCACTACCTCATTTCCTTCTGGGAGGAAGGCAGAGACTGTCCTAAATATCTCCCTTTGTATATTAGTCTTGAATGAATGGATGAATGACTCAATCAATGGATGAATCCTGATTAATGTTTTTACTTTATATCAGACTACGCATTTTCTTTTGAAACTTAGCATTTCTCTTTCTTTTCAATTTACAAAGTGAAAATGGAGTAATGAGTTCTCATTGTAGAGGTGTTCCAAATGGGATTATGAAAATGCACTCTATTTTCTTCCAAAGCACAGTGATCAGAACAGTACAGGTCAACAAACTATGATCAGTTGGCAAAGAGAATGAAATCAATCATGTCACTGAACACACTGTTCAGTTCACTGTTTTTTTCCATAGTAGAGCGTTGTCTCTTGAGGAAGTAGTATGTGAATTTGCATTCTGGCTTAAGCTCCTTATCTTGTTGCCAACTGGCACCTTTCATTGCACTGTGACAAAAGATCAGCTGAGTTCCCTGAGTGCTGCAGAATATTTTATTGGTCCTGTCAAACACATTAAGGCCTGGAAAATTTCTTAAGGTAACAAGGTGCTCTTCAGAGTAATATAGAGGAGAGAATGTATTTGAAAACAAGAAAAGACAGTTTTAACAAGTTTAAGGCCTCAGGGTATAACTGAAAGAACATGGATTTTGAAGCCAAACCTGGTTTCAAACCATTGCTTTGTCACTTGGTGGGGGACTTTGTATTAGAGTCTGTTTTCTCACTGATTAAGTGGAAACAATACCTGCCTCCTGTGGTTGCTGAAAAGTTTAAATGACACAATATACATTGGAAGCCTAGCACAGGAATTAGCACATAGTAGACACTCAGTAACTGTTAACTCTCCTTTTCTCTCTCTCTCCAAAATGAATGTCAGATTTACTCTTGCTCAGCTGCACACTCATTGAGCCCCTCCCTGTCCTTAACCTTTTTAAATGTCAAGTGTTGCTCTCCTTGGAGCGCGCTCAGCCCTGTGGTTTCTTGTGGGGAACAGATGGGAAAAAGGAGCTTGTCCAGGGAGGGAAACAAGAGAGTTAGGAAGGAAAGATGACATTACATCTGCACGCAGTGATACAGTGTCCTTACAGAGGTACAGCCGTACAATCAAATTGGATTCCTTATTACCATTGCTGTCACTAAAACAGCACATGTCCTAGGCACACTCACTTTTTTTGATACCCATGCAGCCATTATTGCTGGTTTTAAGTAGGAATTGAAACCACTTCCATTACACTGTAAGAGTATAACTTGCTCTTGTTCAGTGACTTGGTCATGTCTGACTCTTTGCAACCCCATGGACTACAGCACATCAAGCTTCCCTGCCCTTCTCCATCTCCTAGATCTCTAGTCTTTCCCGTTCTATTTTTTTCCTCTATTTCTTTGCATTGATCACTGAGGAAGGCTTTCTTATCTCTCCTTGCTATTCTTTGGAACTCTGCATTCAAATGGGAATATCTTTCCTTTTCTCCTTTGCCTTTAGCTTCTCTTCTTTTCTCAGCTATTTGTAAGGCCTCCTCAGACAGCCATTTTACCTTTTTGGATCTCTTTTTTCTTGGGGATGGTTTTGATCCCTGCCTCCTCTATAGTTACGAACCTCTGTCCATAGTTTTTCAGGCACTCTGTCTATCAGATCTAATCCCTTGAATCTATTTGTCACTTCCACTGTATAATCATAAGGATTTGATTTAGGTCATACCTGAATGGCCTAGTGGTGTTCCCTGCTTTCTTCAATTTAAATCTGAATTTTGCAATAAGGAGTTCATGATCTGAGCCACAGTCAGCTCCAGGTCTTGTTTTTGCTGACTGTATAGAGCTTCTCTATCTTAGACTGCAAAGAATATAATCATCTGATTTCAGTATTGACCATGTCCATGGTGATGATGTCCATGTGTAGAGTCTTCTCTTGTGTTATTGGAAACGGGTGTATGCTATGACCATGCATTCTTTTGGCAAAACTCTTTGCCAAGAGAGTTAGCCTTTGCCCTGCTTCATTGTGTACTCCAAGGCCAAATTTGCCTGTTAGTCCAGGTATCTCTTGACTTCCTACTTTTGCATTCTAGTCCCCTATGATGAAAAGGACATCTTTTTTTGGTGTTAGTTCTAGAAGGTCTTATAGGTCTTAATAGAACCATTCAACTTCAGCTACTTCAGCATTAGTGGTTGGGGCATAGACTTGGATTACTGTGATATTGAATGGTTTGCCTTGGAAACAAACCAAGATCATTCTGTCATTTTTGAGATTGCGCCCAAGTACTGCATTTCAGACTCTTTTGTTGACTATGAGGGCCACTCCATTTCTTCTAAGGGATTCTTACCCACGGTGGTAGATATAACAGTATATCTACTATAAGTAGTGGAACTTTTCTTCTGGATAACATTGCACAGAGTGAAAATCTAAGGTAGAATCTAGTGTTGTCACAGTTTGGCATCATGTATGTCTGGGTTCAGTCTCACCTTATCACTTAATAGTTTGACTTCAGAGACGTTTTTAATTTTTCTGAACTTGTCTTCACCTTACTCTGTTAGTCGGAAGGTGAGTTCAAAACTGCCAAGTTGCACAACTCCAGGGAATGCCACTCACATAGGTTGTACAAGGTGTTAAGCAAAAACTTGACTCAGAAACTATAATGAGACTTCACTAATAGGCATAAACAATGTAGAAGTTATTTGTTACTCATGCAGCAGTCCCATTGTATACCGTCCAGGGCTGACGCACAGGCTCTGTGGTATTAGCGTTAGTCACTCAGTCACGTCTGATTCTTTGCGACTCCAGGGATTGTAGCCCACCAAGCTCCTCTGTCCATAGAATTCTCCCAGCAAGAATACTGCAGTGGGTAGCCATTCCCTTCTCAATCTTACTATTCTGCCATTCATAATGTGTTGCTTTCATCCATGTGGCCCAAGTTGAAAGTTAACAGTTCAGCGGGGAGAGGAAAAAGCAAACAGGAAGGCATATTTCTTCCCTTGCAGAATACCATCTACAAGTCCTTTTTTGTTTTTTGGCCACACTGTGCCGCTTGCAGGATCTTAGTTCCACCCAGGCCCTCAGCAGTGAAAGCGCAGCGTCGTAACCACTGGGTCACCTGGGAATTTCCACCGTCTGTAAGTTCTGTGTATCTACTCTGCTCATATCACTTTGATGTGCTTACCTGTAAGAGAGGCTGGGAAATGTAGACCTTATCTGTACAGTCACATGCCTACCAAAAGTCCTGTTATTTTTCAAAGGAGAGAAGAATGGATATTTAGGAACAATTAGTCTCTGTCTGCCTTACTTGAATTTACTTTTGAAAATTAAATGCTTGGAAAGTAACTGACACAAAGGAGATATTCAGAAAAATTTCTTTTTTTCACATTTCCTTCATTCTTTTACCCTGAAAGGGAAATTATTTCCAACACCATTTATTAGCAATACGTATTGTTGCTTTTTTTTTGTTTGTTTAATTGACTAATCATTCTCTATTTAAATATGTAGCAATATAATGAATGCATGAAAGGTGTTGAAGAAATAAAAAGCTTGGAAACAGGGAGCACCAGAAAGAACCTTGAATGGGCTGATTTTGATCAGAAACTTGGTTCATAAGAACTGAGTAGGATAATGAAAGTGGTGGTAAGCAAATTTACGTGAGCAGTTCAGGGTCCCGACACAGGGTCTGAATGACTGAGAGTCATTATGAACTGTTACTTAGGGGATAAACCAGTGGTAGAGGGAAAAGAGGTTCTGGAAGAAATTTAGTCTGGGCTTAGGTGGAAATATTTTGTTAGTTTTTTTGGTTGTTTGTTTTAAATTTATTTTACTGAGGTGTAGTTGATTTGCAATGTTGTGTTGATTTCTGCTATACACAAAGTGATTAAGTTGTACATATATCTACATATTCTTTTCCATGTTATTTTCCATTATGGTTTATTGATAAACAGTATATATAGTAGGACCTTGTTGTTTATCCAATTCTATATATAATAGTTAGCATTTACTAATTCTGTACTCTCAGCCCATCGACCCCCCCACACCCCCTCCCCCTTGGCAACCACAACTCTGTTCTCTATGTCTGTGAGTCTCTTTCTGTTTCATACATAAGTTCATTCGTGTCATATTTTAGATCCCACAAATAAGTGATATCATATGGTATTTGTCTTTCTCTTTCTGGCTTACTTTGCTTAGTATGATAATCTCTAGGTCCATCTATATTTCTGCAATTGGCATCATTTCATTCTTTTCATGATACATATTCTGTTGTATATATGTACCACGACTTCTTTATCCATTATTCTGTCAGTGGGCATCTAGGTCTTGGCTATTGTGAATAGTGCTGCTTTGGACAAGGGTTGCATGTATCTTTTTGAATTATAGTTTTGTCCTGGTATATGCCCAGGAGTGGAATTGCTGGATCATATGATAATTATATTTTAATTTTTTGAGGAATCTCCATACTGTTGTACATAGTGGCTGCATCAACTTACATTCCTACCAACAGTAAAGAAGGGTTCTCTTTTCTCCACACCCACTCCAGCATTTGTTATTTGTTGATTCTTTAATGATGGCCATTCTCACAAATGTGAGGTGATTAGATGGAAATATTTTCGACCAGCAGAAGAGAATAGGTCTGTTTCTAACCTCCAAAGGGTCAGAAATAGAGAAAGATGCTTTTGACAAGAGAGGAGTAAACAAAGAATGATTTTAAAGAAAATACTTTCACTCACAGATTCATGTATTTATTCATTCATTAGTGATATTCAAAATTTATTCACTTTGAATGATAGTTCATTCAAAAACAGGGCTCTGCCCTCAAAATCTTATGGTCTAGCATGCTAAGGAGATTGAGCAATGTAGTCTAGTATACTTAAACATGGCCTAATCTGTACATGGATTCTACTCAGTGATACCTTCAAATAATGTGCTGCTGCTGCTGCTAAGTCGCTTCAGTCGTGTCCAACTCTTTGCGACCCCATGGACTGCAGCCTACCAGGCTCCTCAGTCCATGGGATTTTCCAGGCAAGAGTACTGGAGTAGGGTGCCATTGCCTTCTCCATCAAATGGTGTAGTAGAACAATATATGTACCACCATAAAGTCTGTGTATAGTCAATTCAAATTATGAAGACTTCAGAAACATTATGCCTCTTGTTTAAACTTTTAATCAGAACAAATATCCACATACACACTTCCTACCCTCAACTCCTGTATTGCAAATACATCGATATTCACTTAACTAGGATCTCTGCAATGATGTTCATTGTAACAAGATTTTTACTTGTAAATCAGATATTTATTCATTCAATAGTATTGTTGAGATACATAGCATGACCTTTATCCTTTCCATATGACCTTTATTTTTAGAGCTCAAATACTGTGGTAAGTGTAATTTGCAATTAACCGACATGGCTTCAGTCCCAGCTTTCCCACCAAAAGTCACTTAATCCCTCTGAGATTTAGGTCCCTGCAAAATGGAGATAATAATGCCTGCCTTGTCTACCGCACAGGATTATTGCTGTGCTCTCAGTAAAAGTTAAAAATGCAGAGAAATAGTGAGTTTTTTTAATTGCTATAATTTCAGACCTTGAGCATATATCAGCATCCAGAGTGATATTTAAACTGCCAGCTAATTTTTCTGGGCAACTTGAGAGATGAGTTCAGACTGAATTTCTCTTTTTCTCTGCTAACCTACCACACAACCTCATGTTTTCTATTCCTATTCCTGTTTCTGCATTTGTCCCTCTCAATAATTGCTAAAATGAGAAGTAGTTTAAGTGGTTTAACTTAATTAAGTTAAGTAATTTAACCTGCTGGTAGTTACACTGAAACTACAGAGAAAATAGGGAGAAGCTCTTGTTATTTTGTGGCAGTGAGAAAGAAAATTAACACTGGAGAAGTCCTGAGCTGGTAGTAGTATTTATGTATCTCACTTGGTCTCTTACAGCTTTCACAACCACACTGTGAGACAGGCTTATTAAATGAAGGAAAAAGGCTCCATGGTTTACTGAGTTCCCCCAAATCACACAGCTATAAATGTAGAGCTGGGATTCAAAATCAACTTTGATTACAGAGATTAACTTTTTTCCTCTAACAAATTCCCAGGTGATGCTGCCTCTGCTGATCTTACTCCGCATTTAAGAACCACTGGGTAAGACTACCGTATTCATCATCTCGTATCCATAATACTGTATTCAACATTGGGTTGAAAAACCAGCATATACTAGCTGGGAACAACTAAGATTACCCCTCTTGAAACATATACAGTCCTTTTTGTGTGTTTTTGCACTAAAAAATAGTTAAAGAAACAAAAAACACATGAGACATATAGGAAACAAAAATGACAAATGTAAATGTAGTCCAGTAACCTTACATGTGAATGGATGCACCAATCCAATCAAAAGGCAGACACTGTCAAACTGGACTTTTTAAAGGGATTCAACTATATATTGTCTACAGAAGAAACTATAATAAAACTAGACACTTTATATTCAAAAACACAAATAAATAGAAAGTAAAGGAAAAGAAAAGGATATGTAACGCAAACATCTAAAGAAACTAAAATGACTAATATGACAAAATAGACAAAGTCTGTTAAAATGTTATTAGAGATGAAGAAGGATATTTCATAATGATAAAAGGGTCAATCTATCAGGAAGCTATGACAATTGTAAACATATATGCATCCAACAACAGATCACCAAAAATACATAAAGCAAAAACTGACAAATGAAGGGAAAAGTAGTTCTACAATAATGATTGGAGACTTCTCCATTTTCAAAAATGAACAGTTAGATAGAAGACCAATAAAGAAATTGATGACTTGAACAATGCTATAAGCCACTTAGGCCTAATAGATAGAGAGAGAGCACTCCACCCAATAACAGCAGAATTCAGTCTTCTCAAATACACATGGAAGATTCTCCAGGATAGACTATATGCTAAGCCATAAAATAAACTTCAATACATTTAAGAGGTTAGAAATAATACAAAATACGTTCTCAGACAAAGTGTCAAGAAAAATCAGTCAATCTAAGAAAAGAAATGGAAATTTTTATTTGAGCGTAATTTGAGGATCATAACCCAGAAAGAGTATCTCAGGAAGCTCTGAGAACTGTTCTGCCTGTCAGAAGTCAATACACAGTTGTATAGGAATTTTTCTGAGACAGAGGGCTATACATCAAAAGATGTATTACTGACATTTTACATAATCCAGTTCTGAGTGTGGCCCTGTATCAAGAAAGAATGTTGTCTTTAAGGAGTTGTCTTAAGAGAATGTTGCTCTTAGTGTTTGAGTGGGAATTTATGCCAGTAGGGAAGGTTTGGTTGATGCAAATGCAGATACACAATGTGCAGGACGGGGAGAGAGGAGAAAAAAGGAAGAGAAAATTTTATTTAAATTTTTCTTGTCTTGCCATAAAATATGAATTTTGTTTCACAAAAGAATGAATTTAGAAATAAGTAACAGAAAGAATATGGGGAAATTCATAAGTAAATTAAAAAACAGACTCATAAATACCAAAAGGGTCAAAGAAGAAAGCCAAAGTGAAGTTAGAAAATACTTTGAGATGAATGAAAATGAAGCAGCATGCCAAAACTTATGGAATATAGCTAAAACAGCACTTAGAATGTAATTTAGCTGAAAATGCCTGAATTAAAAGAGAGCTCTTTAATCAGTAACTTAACCTTCTATCTTAAAACACTGGAAAAGCAGGAGCAAATTAAATCTTAGGCAAGCAAGGAAGAAAATAATGAAGATTAGAGAGGAAATTAATGAAGTAGAGAATAGAAAAACAGTAGAGAAAATAAATGGAAACAAAAGCTTGTTCTTTGACTAGATCAACAAAACTGGCAAATCTTTAGCTAGACTAGCCAAGAAAAAAATTTTTAAAGACTCAAATTACTAGAATCAGAAATGAAATAGGGGATATTCTTGCTGGCCTTACAGAAATAAAAAGGATTATAAATGAATACTATGAACAATTATATGCCAATAAATTAAATAAATTAGATAACAGGTGAAATGGACAGATTATTATAAAGACACTACCAAAACTAACTCGAGAAGAAAAGGTAATCTTAATAGACATATAGTAGGCATATTGAATTGGTAATAAAAAATACCTGAAACTGCAATTCAAACTGGGACTTGAACCCACGATCTTTTAATTGAGATCACACACTTGTTCTCAGGACTTAATGAAGCTCAGATTCTTGATGTCTTGTCTCAGAATTCAACAAGAGACAAAGTGGATTTATTTAGAGAGAAACACATCCGCAGAATGTGGGCCATCTCAGAAGGCGAGAGGCCCTGCCTCGGTGTGGTTAATTTTTATGGGCTGAGTAATTTCATGGGCTAGTGAGTGGGAGAATGATCCTATCTCAGGGGCCATCACCCACTTTTTGACGTTTTATGGTTAGCTCCAGAACTGTCCTGGTACTGGTGGCTGTGTCATTTAGATGCTAATGTATTACAATGAGTGTATAATGAGGCTCAAGTTTCACTGGAAGTGGAATCTTCTGTCATCTTGGACCTAGATGGTTCTGACCAGTTCTTGTCATGTCCTATGACTATGTCATTCCTTCAAAGGTTGTGCCCTGCTCTCTTTCCTGCTGTTTATACCCACAAAGAAAAGCCATACCCCAGATGGCTTCACTGATGAATTCTACCAAACATTTAAAGAAGAATTAGTACCAGTTCATCACAAACGCTTCTTCTGTTGTCCCCTTCTCCTTCTGCCTTCAATCTTTCCCAGCATCAGGGTCTTCTCTGATGAGTCATCTCTTTGCATCAGGTGCCCAAAGTATTGGAGCTTCAACTTCATCATCAGTCCTTCCAATGAATATTCAGGATTGAGTTCCTTGAAAGAGGGGAAAGGGATAAATTGGGAGTAGGGGATTAACATGTACACTATCATATATACAATAGATAATATACAAGGATTTACTGTATAGCACAAGGAAGTACAATATATTCAATATCTTGTAGAAAAAACTATAATAGAAAAGAATTAAAGAATGTAGATATCTACATATATATTTATAACTGAATCACTTTGCTGTACACCTGAAACTAACATTGTAAATCAACTTTGTGTGCATGCATGCTAAGTAACTTCAGTTCTTGTCTGACTCTTTGCAACCCCATAGACTGTAGCCTACGAGGCTTCTCTGTCCATGGGATTTTCCAGGCAAGAATACTGGAATGGATCAACTATACTTCAGTTTTTTAAAAAAGCAAAAACCACATGATCATCTCAATAGAAGCAGAAAAAGCATTGACAAAATCCAACATCCTTTCATGATAGAAACACTTAGCAAACTAGTAAATTAAAAGGAACTTTCTCAACCTAATAAGAAGCACCTATGAAAAGCCTACAGCCAACAGTGCACTTAATGGTGAAAGACTATGATTTTCCCCTAAGATCAGAAATAAAACAAGGATATCCACTCTTGCTACTTCTATTCAACATTATGCTAGAGGTTCTAACAGAGGAATTAAGCAACAAAAAGAAAGGAATTCAGATTGGAAAGGAAGAAGTAAAACCATATGCACAGATGACATGATCTTGTATGTAGAGAATCAAAAAAAAAAAAAAGCACTCCCCCCAAAATCCAAAAGTAGAGACTATAAACTAGTACAGTAAATTTGCAGTATGCAGGATTGATATACAAAATTCAAATGTATTTTAATATATTAGCAATGAATTGTCAGAAAATGAAATTAAGATACAATTTTACTTATAATGACATCAAAAAGAATAAAATACTTAGGAGTAAATTAAATTGAAATAAACCCATATGTTTATGGTCAGCTTATTTTTAAAATGAGTACCAAGACCATTCAATGGGAAAAGAATAGTCTTTTCAGCAAATGATGCTGGGACAACTGAATAGCCATATGTAAAGGAATAAAGTTGGATCCTTATCTCACACTGTGTACAAAAATTAACTCAAAATGGATCAAAGACCTAAATTTAATAGCTAAATTTATTAAGCATTAGAAAAAATAGAGGTAAATCTTCTTGACTTCAAGTTTGACAATTGATTCTTAGATGTGACACCAAAAGCATGAGCAAAAAAGGAAAATAGATAAGTTGGACCTCATCAAAATTAAAAATTTTTCTGCTTCAAATGAAACTGTTAGTAAAGTGAAAAGATGATCCACAAAACGGGAGAAAACATTTGCAAATCATATATTTGCTAAGAGTATTGTATTTGGAATATATAGAAAACTATCAGCTGAATAATGAAAGACTGATAACCCAATTAAAAATGGGCAAAGGATCTGTGTAGACAATTCTCCAAAGAAGACATACAAATGACCAACAAGAACATGCAAAACTAAATGACGTCAATAGTCATTAGAGATGACTAATAGTCATTAGAAATGCAAATCAAACTCACAATAAGGTAATACTTCATACCCACTAAGATGGTTATAATCAAAAAGTCAAATAGCAAATGTTTGTAAGGATGCTGAGAAATAACACTGCTGGTGGGAATGTAAAATGGTAGTCACTTTGCAAAGCAGATTGTCAGCTTCCCAAAATGTTAGACATGAGATCTGGCAACTCCACTACTGGATATATAACCTAAAGAACGGAAAACAGGTATATAAATATTCATAGCAGCACTATTCACAATAGCCAAAAGGTGGAAATAACCCAGTTCTCCAAAACAAAAGATGGTATATCCATATGGTAAAAAAAAGAATGGTGCATGCTACAACATATAGGAATTTTGTAAACATTGTGCTGAGTGAAAGAATCTAGACACAAAATGCCAAATATTTAATGATTCATTTATTAAAATAACCAGAGTTGGCAAAGTCCTAAAAACATAAAACAGATTACTGATTCCCTAAGATTGGGAATGGGGGAAGGGAGAAACAGGAAGTAGTTGTTTAATGGGTACAGAATTTCTCTTCAGGATGATGAAGATATTCAGAAACTAGATAGTGGTGATGGTTATACAAACTGTGAATACACTAAATGTCACTGATGGTAAATTTTTTTGTTGTATATAGTTTACCACAAGGATAATAATAAAAACAAAGCACTTATACCTACCATTGTTTAAGAAATAAAAATTTTCTAATATAAAAAGCAAACTGACTCCAACAAAAAAAGTAAACATTTTTTTGTTTAAAAGACATTGTGAATAATTAGTTGATTTAAGAAAAAAATGGAAAATTTTATTCGAGCCAGTTTGAGGACTATCACCCATGAACAACCTCTCAGAAAGCTCTGAGAAATGTCCCACTCATTAGAGGGCCAAACCCAGTTTTGTAGGTTATTTTGAGACAGAAGGCTGTACATTAAATAATGTATTATTGGCAGTTTACACAATCCAGATCTGCAAGTACAAAGTGGTGGGTCATTGTGACCCCTTACAAGATCAAGAAGGAATGCTATTATTTAAGGAGTCACATTGTTGATGCCAGGAGAATGTTCCTCTTTATGGTTGAGCAGGTATTTCTGCTGATGGGGAGCTGTGGTTGATGCATGATGCCGACACACGATGCCCAGTAGAGGGGAGGGAGGAGGCCAAAGGGCAAAGACAGCGTTTCATGCTTAAATTTTTCCTGTCTTGCATAAAATAAAACATGAATTTTATTTCACAAAACAAAAGCAAGTTAGACCCTTTTCCTTCATATAGTTATACCCAATACCAAAAGAATATGGTTCCAAGTTTCTTTGGTAGGTTGTGGGGAGCTAAGGTCATTTATTCAGCAATGAAGTTATACAATCAGAACTCTACTTTAGGAAATCCATCTGGCGTCACAAATTTGGTAGGCTGGAGGTGGACTGGAGGCACAAGGCCTCTTGCAGTGGTCTCAGCCCCTAGGGGCACTAAACTGGGCATTTTTCTTTCTATTCCTAGAAAGAATTGAAAGAAACATATGAAATCCTGTATTTGCCCTTTTGTTTTCTTTTCTATGCACTGCACCTACAATCAGACTTCTGTTATAGCAGGAGAGAGCAGACCAGAATATAGATAGTGGTATCCTTTCAGATGAGGCTTCCCAAGGGGCTCAGTGGTAAAGAACCCACCTGCCAATGCAGGAGATGCAGGATACGTAGGCTCGATCCCCGGTCAGGAAGATCCCGTGGAGGAAGGCATGGCAACCCACTCCAGTGTTCTTGCCTGAAGAATCCCGTGGACGGAGGAGCCTGGCAGGGTCTTAAAGAGTCGGACACAACTGAAGCAACTGAACGCTAGCAGGATCCTTCTAGATAACAGGCATGTTGAAAGCTTCCCAAAGAAAACCTCAGACCAGGAAGTATCAGGCAACCTAAGGTTTCTTTTGTTAAACAAGAAGTTTACAGTGTTTGCTTTCTTAGTCTATAGCCAGCCAGCCTAAGATAAGCAGCAGCTGCCATGTACTCATCATTAGCTAAATGAATCATACGTGTTATCTAGGTAGCTCACTTAATCCTTTTTTACAAACTTGTGAGTTCTATTTAGGTCCATCTTATGGATTAATAAACTGGGATTCAGAGAGAACAAGAAACTTGTCCTTTAAGGTACAGTAAGTTGGACTTCACAAGACGGTACTCTCAGGAAGGAAAAAAAAAGTTAAAATTGGGAAGCATGATGTTTTTGCTGTTCTAATGATGTGTCTATTCCACCTGAGCTTATCACAGTATTCTTTCAGAAGGGCCAGAGTAAATGTACCCGCTTTTGGAAATTTGAATGTATTTATTTTAATCAGTCCTTCGAGAACTCACAAAAGACTTCGTTATGTACATCTCTTCCAAGGATGTTAAGCTTTTGCGTTAATCAACTCAGAAGGATAAAGCCACAGGGCAAGATCATCCTGCTGACTTTAGGGGTGAGGGTGCCCCCTGAGGAGCTGGTCTTTACTGTGCTAAGTGTCAGAGAAGAGGTGAGAAAGAAATAGGAGACCAGAGACTAGAGGGCCAGGAGGGGGATCTACAGGTATTCGGCTGGGAGTTACTCTGTTGTTTTCTTGAGAATTCATTTCAAGGCCCTTCTGGAAGGAAGAAAGAGGATGACCTCTGTAACTGGGAGGCAGCCAGGCCTAGCCACCAAAGCTGTAGATGAATGAGTCTTATCTTAACAAAAGATCTTCCAGGCTCATTTTATTCTTGTTCACTTCCGTCTTGTCATCCCTCAGCCTTTGGTAAAATCTTATTTAAATTAACTAGGCCACATAAAGTTAAGAGAAGAGCTTTGTCTCCCTTAGGCCAGAGGCTAAAAGGGAGAATGAAACTGAGGACTCAGTCATCCTGCCAGCCACTTCTCACCATTGCCCACCTGTGATCTCCTTCCCACCATTGTCTGTTATGGAGGAGCAGAGGCGTGATTTGTGTTAAGGGACTCCTTATCCATTGACCTTAGAACAATGCTTGTCAAACTGCCAGTCAGATCCTCTAGTAGGTCATGGAATCAATTTAGTGAGTGTCAATCAGCACTTGTTTTTAAATGAAATGGAGTAGGACTAGCATGTACTTAGAAAGTTTAACTATTGTTTTATGAGTTTTTGGTTCAGTTTTAGAAAATATAAAGTGATGTGTGGGTGTTGGGTCACCATATTAAATGTATTTCTTACTGTGCATTATGATCAGAAAAGTTTGACTACCACTGCTATAAGTATCTAATGAAATCAATTAGAGTTATCAAGGGAAAATGAGGCTTTATATATTCTTAATTAAGTTTTATTGGAGTGTAGTTGATTTACAATGTTGTATTAGTTTTGCTGTACAGCAGAATGAATCAGTTACATATATACACATATTCACTCTATTTTAGATTCTTTTCCCATATAGCTCACTAGAGAGGACTGAATAGAGTTCCTTGTGCTATACAGTAAGTTGTTAGTTATCTGTTTTATAAATAGTAGAGTATATATGTCACTCCCAATTTACCCCTTCCTGCATCTCCCCCTTGGTAACTATAAGTTTGTTTTCTACAATATGTGACTATTTCTATTTTGTAAATAAGATCTCATTTGTACCATTATCTTATATTCCACATATAAGCAATATAATATAACATTTGTCTTTATCTGTTTAATGTCACTCAGTATGACAATCTTTGGGTCCATCCATGTTACTGAAAATGACATTATTTTGTTCTTTTTTATGGCTGAGTAATATTCCATTGTATATCTATGTAGCACATCTTTATCCATTCCTCTGTTGATGGACAAGGTCCATAAATTTCACTGTATTCTTTTTTCACTTTAGAACTGCAAAGATTCTCCCGTTTAGCACATGTAAAAAATAACCTCACCAAATAAAAACTTTTTTGGGTGCTTTCAGGCATTTTTGCACTAATTAATAGTTCAAGCTCTGTCAGCACCTTTGTTTCGCCTGTCAGGAATGGAGACTCAAGTCTGCTAGTGAGTTTTGGTGCCTGGAAGTAGTGATCTTTGGTAGGACTTGAACTTCTTTAACTTCTTTTAAGAATGAAAGATATAGGCCCTCCCCTGTTATATCTGTGGCACAATTAACCCAGGCCTGCTGATGGATAAGTGCACTGTAACTCATCACCTGAAATTGCTACCCATCACCCCTTAATTGCTTGGTCCTTGTAGTCTTTATTGTGATGCTAGATAAATGTCATTGCATAATTTAACTATCTGTCTTTCTGAAATCAAGTCAGGTCACAATGTCCCCTCTCACACCCCCTACTCCCTTGAGTTCAACAGTAAGTACTTACACCATTAATTCTAAACCTTAATCATACTGACTTACATGTGATTAAACTGTTTCACATGTGTATGGCATAGTTAGTGTGAATTTATTTCTCTCCCAGACATTTCCATCACTTTATAAGTTTGATTTACAAGCCAGGTATTCAGATATCTGTTTCCTTCTAGGTCTTCACAGAAGGACAGTAGTACCTCAGTTATGGTTCATGGCATGGGAGAAGAAAAAAGCTCTTCACCAAAAGAGATGAGCAGAAAGATTATGCAGTACCTCCTTTGTGATATCAGTCAATTATTATGACATCATAACTTACAGGCATTTTAAGGGGAAACTGAGGAAGTCTCAACAAAAGCAAAATCTTAGTATAAATAGTTGACTCTGACATTTAATACACCTCAGATGACCAGTCTAAACTAATTATAATTATTCTATTCTCTTTTCAGCAATTGGTTCCAAATTAGGAATGTGACCACTTGTGCCAGGGTTCTTAGAAATCCTTCCTCGTTCCTAAGAGTGGTCTTCTTTCTCTGGATATTGGCATGTGTGGATTGTGATGCCAAGGTTTTTTGCTATCATCTGTTTCTTGCCCAAGGATGAAGCTGTTCTCTGAAGGAAGAAGCTCTGTCTGAAGGATGACAGAGTAAAGATTGAAGGAACCTTGGATCCTTCATGACATTGTTGTGCAACAGCATCTATCAACCTTGTCCTCCCTTTGAACTTCCTTGTTATATGATATAATAAATTTCCCAGTTGTTCAAGTATTAGTCAGAGTGAATGGGTTTTATTATTAGTGGCTAAAACATTCTAACTATACGAGTGCCACTTGGTAACACTGATTTTCCACAAATGCTGGTAAAATGCTTACTTCAACTCATCCCACATTCTCCAGCATAGTTAGAGAACCCTCTGGAGAATATACATGGCTCCAAATTTTTTAGAAACTCTCCCAGGTACCCGGACCTCAGTCTTGTCAGGGTTAGTCTATGTCAAAATCTTCTATTCTCTTCCTTTCAGCCAAGTACTCCACTGACCTTCATTGCAGGCTCAGGCCAGGTTTGTGAATGTAATTCTTTCTTAACTGGAAGCATATAAGAGTTACCAGGAATCAAGATGCCATGTGCTGTTTGTACCTGTATCTGCTATTGAGTTGCCCAAAAAGTTCCTTTGGGTTTTTCTGTAAACTGTAACAAACTCGAATGAACTTTTTGACCAACCCAATATTTAAAGTCTGCTTAAGTTCCAAGCTCTTTAGGCTAGTCTGCTTGACTGGGTTTCCGACTTCATGCTTTCTTCTTGCCTGTGTTATTGGCGTGTGTTGAAGAGACTACTTCCAACTTTACCTTCACCCAATCCTCTGTTATTTAAATCTCACCTGACCACCTGAATTCCTTATTCATTCCTTCTGTGTCTTACAGCTTCTTCATGTTTCTTTAAAGCATGGTAAAATGTATCTACAAGAAGGAAATGAATAGCTCAAAGTACATTGGAGAAGTCTTTGAGCAAGAGTGACTACAACAGTGTTTCATAGTTTCTTATGCCCACTATTTTTTTCTTGCCTTAAGGAGAATTTATAAGCTGTTACCTTTGAATGCTCTATATTAATTGTTGAAAAAGTTTCACATGTATATTGAATATAGTTTTTTTAATTACCAAAGGTTCCAAAGAGAGAGGAGAAATTAACCAGAAAGGGTTATTTCAAAATCAACTTTTGTTAATTATTGTAAAATATTGTTAGCAATAGTTCAGCATATAAAGTTAGTAACTTCTTTAATATAGTAATTTGTCATTTATAGACACCAACCCATTAACCTGAGTAATCAACTCTATTTCTGCTTCAATGCCACTAAGTAGGTTTAGGAATAAGCACAGATTTTCCTCTGGCTTGTGTGTGTAAAATAACTCCTTGCAGTCTGCTTTATGTGTGTTTACACATATGAAAAGAAGTTAAATATATTAGAGTCTTTATTCTCATATATTACCTATGTGAAATTTAATTTCCTACCCATAAAAATATCTTTTAATTAATTATCAATTAGCTTCTCTTGTTCTTCTTATCATACACTCTTGAATTATTTTCTACCTGCTATATAATTCTATGAAACTTTTATTATGTGTTAGGAAAACATTATGCTGGATCCAGATCTCCAACGGCCTTTTTAAAGTGTAATTTATCATTGCTTTTTATTAAAAAAAATTTGTATTTCAAAGGACACTATCAAGAAAGTGAAAAGACAACCTAAAAATGGGAGGAAATATTTGTAAATCATATATCTGATAAAGAATTTGTATCCAGGATATATAAAGAGCTCTTATATTTAACAATAAAAAAACAAATAACCCAACTAAAAATGGACAAAGGATTCATATAGACATTTCTCTAAAGAAGATATACAAATGACACAACATTACAGATCAACTGTACTCCAAAAAAATTTTTTTTGAATGTGTGAGGACACTAAAAAAAAAACAACGAAAAATGGCAATAAGCACGTGAACACACACTCAACATTAGTCATTAGGGAAAAAAAAAATCAAAACCACAATGAGCTATTACTTCACACCCACTAAGATAGATAGTTATAACAAAAAAGACAATAATAAGCATTGGTGAAGATTTGGAGAAATCAGAGTCCTAATATATTGCTAGTACAGCAACAAATATATGTATAAATAATATATTTATATGTATATAAAATGGTACAGCCATTGAGAAATCAGATTGGCAGTTCCTTAGATGGTTAAACATAGAGTTATTATATGAGCTCACAATTCCATACCTAGGTGTGTACCCAAGAGAACTGAAAGCATGCAGTCACACAAAACTTGTATATAAGTGTTCATAGTAACATTATTCATAATAGCTAAAAAGTGGAAACAACCTAAATGCCTGTCAACTAATGAAATGATAAACAAAATGTGGTATTCTATACAGTGGAATATTATTGAGTCATGTTATGGACTAAATATTTTGTCTTCCGCCCACCCAAAGTCATGTGTGAAGCTCTTACCCCAGTGTGATGATTTTAGGAGGTGGGGCCTTTGGGAGGTAATTAGGTTTAGATGAGGTCTTGAGAATGTAGCCCTCATGATGGGATTAATGCCCTTACAAGAAAACAGACACTAGCGCGTCCTCTTTTTAGTAAAGGTGATTGCTAGCCATGCAGAGGGTTCTCTCTAAGACCCAAATCCTCCAGTACCTTGATTGTGAACTTCACATTCTCCAGAGCCAAAAGAAATGAGTGTCTGCTGTTTAAGCCACCCAGTCTTTGGTATTCTGTTGAAGCACCCTGGGTGACTAAGACAGGCTACGAAATGAACTGATACATGCCACACATACATGAACCTGGAAAGCATTTTGTTAAGTGAAAGAAGCCAGACACAAAAGGTAACCAGTTGTATGATTCTATTTATTTGGCATTTCCAGAATAGGCAAATTCATAGATTGACAAATAGATTAGTGGTTGCCAGGGGTTGTGGTGACACAGAGGAATGAGGAGTGACTGCTGATGGATATGGGGCTTTTTAAAAGGGTGATAAAATGTTCTCAAGTGGGCTTCCCAGGTAGGTCAGCTGGTGAAGAATCTGCCTGCAATGCAGGAGACCCCAGTTCAATTCCTGGGTTGGGAAGTTCCCCTGAAGAAGGGATAGGTTACCTACTCCAGTATTCTTGGGCTTCCCTGGTGGCTCAGCTGGTAAAAAATCTGCTCATAATGCGGGAGACCTGGGTTTGATCCCTGGGTTGGGAAGATCCTCTGGAGGAGAGCATGGCAACCTACTCCAGTATTCTTGCCTGGAGAATCCCCATGGACAGAGGAGCCTAGTCCATAGGGTTGCAAAGAGTCTGACATGACTGAACGACTAAGCATAGCACAGAGTGTTCTCTAAGTAGGTAATGGTGATGGTACATAACTCTGAATATACTAAAATTTACTGAAGTGTGTGATAGTGAATTACATCTCAATAAAAAAGCAATTCAATTTTCTGTCTAAATAGAAATAGGTTCTGTTACTGTAACAAAACTTTAATTCTAGAAATATATTTAGGCTCATTGTAAGAAATATATAGAAAAATATAAATAATCAACAATGATGAATCATATCCAAATTCACATTTTACTCTTTCAAATATTTTCCTTGTGATTTACACGCACATTTGTTTTTCCTGAAGTACTGCTCTCTGCATTGAAATAACAATGTGACTACCTCTAGAGATCTCTCCAAATGTCCTTGAGGAGGTTAAGGGTACAATTAAGGTAATAACGTATCTATTGTCACTTTTGGGGGGTGGAGTCAGAATTAGCACTCATATTTAATCTGCTCCAGCCAGTTTGTTTTCAAACTGTTTAAAGAGATTTCAAAAAGGAACACAGTGTAAGTTATCCAGAGAATTCAGTCTCTACTTAATTTTTTAAGTAGGATTTTTAACAAAGGAGACCTTTTAGGAATTTAGGTTCCAGTTAAATAATCCATTTATTAAATTTGGCACCATTTCATATTAAGTGCAGATGAGAATCCCATAGATGATGAATCATGGAAGAAGTACAAATGAATTTATGAAACAATACTCAACTTTACAGAAAATTCAGGAAGTAGACATTAATATAACAAATATTTTTATGATGCTAATTTTAAATATATGTATGCCCTTTAATTCAGCAATTCCATTTCAAAGAATCTGTTTGAGAGAGAGGTTTTCACAAATGTGTGAAGATAAGCACAGAATAGTCACTGAAAGTTTATTCATAATAATGAAAATTGGAAACAACCCACTAATCCATTAAAGGGGCAACAGAAAACCATGTAATATTTCAAGATTCCTTGTTAGGTGAAAAAAAACAGTGGCTTGAATTGTATGTATTGGATGAAATGCAATTGCATTTTTCTAAGTTAATATTTATATGATTTTTTAAATAATCTGAGTATATAATAGGTGCTCATTAAATATTTAGGTTCAGTTCAGTTCAGTCATTCAGTCGTGTCCGACTCTTAGCGACCCCTTGAACTCCAGGCCTCCCTGTTCATCACCAACTCCCGGAGTCCACCCAAACTCATGTCCATTGAGTCGGTGATGCCATCCAACCATCTCATCCTCTGTCGTCTCCTTCTCCTTCCGCCTTCAATCTTTCCCAGCATCAGGGTCTTTTCAAATGAGTCAGCTCTTCGTATCAGGTGGCCAAAGTATTGGAGTTTCAGCTTCAACATCAGTCCTTCCAATGAACACCTAGGACTGATCTCCTTTAGGATGGACTAGTTGGATCTCCTTGCAGTCCAAGGGGCTCTCAAGAGTCTTCTCCAACACCACAGTCCAAAAGCATCAATTCTTCGGCACTCAGCTTTCTTTATAGTCCAATTCTCACATCCATACATGACTACTGGAAAAACCACAGCCTTGACTAGACAGACCTTTGTTGACAAAGTAATGTCTCTGTTTTTTAATATGCTATCTAGGTTGGTCATAACTTTCCTTCCAAGGAATAAGCGTCTTTAATTTCATGGCTGCAATCACCATCTGCAGTGATTTTGGAGCCCCCAAAAATAAAGTCTGTCACTGTTTCCACTGTTTCCCCATCTATTTCCCATGAAGTGATGGGACCGGATGCCATGATCTTAGTTTTCTGAATGTTGAGCTTTAAGCCAACTTTTTCACTCTCCTCTTTCACTTTCATCAAGAGGCTCTTTAGATCTTCTTCACTTTCTGCCATAAAGGTGGTGTCATCTGCATATCTGAGGTTATTGATATTTCTCCCGGCAATCTTGATGCCAGCTTGTGCTATTTTGGTTAGGTTAGAATTAATATATAAGTTAAAATGCACATTTAAAATCTAGAGATTCGCGCAAAAAACTATCAGAGATTTCTTCTAAGAGTAGTTAGGTTGACTTTCATTTCAAAAATTTTATATTTCTAAAATATTTGAATTTCCCACAAAGATTATACATTTTATAATTTAAAAGATTAATTTAAAAATTAATCTTTTAAATTTAAAATTAATCTTTAGAATATTAATGATTTTAGGGCAATGAAAATACTCTACATGATATTATAATGATAGATATGTTATTTTACTTTTATCCAAACTTACAGACTGTTCAAAACCAAGATTGAACCCTCAGGTAAACTGTAGACTTTAGGTGATTACAATGTGTCAATATAGGTTCATCTGTGGTAAAAAATACATCATCTACTGAATGACACTGATAATAGGAGAGGCTATGCAGGTGTGGGGGTAAGGGGCATATGGGAAATCTCTGTATCTTTCTCTCAATTTTATTGTAAACCTAAAACTGCTTAAAAATTTTTTTTCTTAAAAAAGATGAATGAAAATGGGGAAACAGTAGAAACAGTGACAGACTTTATTTTGGGGGCTCCAAAATCACTGCAGATGGTGACTGCAGCCATGAAATTAAAAGACGTTTACTCTTTGGAAGAACAGTTATGACCAACCTAGACAGCATATTAAAAAGCAGAGACATTACTTTGCCAACAAAGGTCCATCTAGTCAAAGCTATGGTTTTTCCAGTAGTCATGTATGAATGTGAGAGTTGGACTATAAAGAAAGCTGAGTGGTGAAGAATTGATGCTTTTGAACTGTGGTGTTGGAGAAGACTCTTAAGAGTCCTTTGGACTGCAAGGAGATCCAACTAGTCCATCCTAAAGGAAATCAGTCCTGAATTTTCATTGGAAGGACTGATGCTGAAGCTGAAACTCCAATACTTTGGCCACCTGATGCAAAGAACTGACTCATTGAAAAAGACCCTGATGCTGGGAAAGATTGAAGGCGGAAGGAGAAGGAGACGACAGAGGATGAGATGGTTGGATGGCATCACCGACTCAACGGACATGAGTTTGAGTAAACTCCGGGAGTTGGTGATGGACAGGGAGGCCTGGCGTGCTGCAGTCCATGGAGTTGCAAAGAGTTGGACATGACTGAGTGACTGAGCTGAGCTGAACTGAAGCACCCAGATGCATACTTAATTTGCCTGTGCTTCTCTTCTCTACAATTTCTTACAGTTTTGAATTGAAATTATCAGAGAAGTGACTGAGAACCGTAGGAAATTCATAAATAGAATCAGAAGCTTTGAAAGCTGTAAGAAACCTTAATCCAACCACTTCCTTTCATAGACCAGTAACCAGAATGTAGAGGAATTGATGACTGATGTAAGGTCATACCGTAGAGGCAGTACTATACAGAGCCTGGATCTTCTGATCTTAATAAGATGGTTCTTTCTGTTGAAAGAAACAAATTTGAAACCTCTTTTTCTCCACTAGCTCATTTGGTAAAGAATCCTCCTGCAATGCAGGAGACCCCAGTTCAATTCCTGGGTCGGGAAGATCAGCTGGAGAAGGGATAGGCTACCCACTCCAGTATTCTTGAGCTTCCCCAGTGGTTCAGCTGGTGAAGAATCCACCTGCAATGAGGGAGACCTGGGTTTGATCCCTGGGTTGGGAAGATCCCCTGGAGAAGGGAAAAGCTACCCACTCTAGCACTCTGGCCTGGAGAATTCCATAGACTCTAAGTAGCAAAGAGTCGGACACGACTAAGCAACTTTCACTTTCACTTTCTCCACTAGTCAAAAACCTATATGATTTTACTTTGATGGGATTTCTGAATCAGATCAGTGATTTTTAACTCGAAATACACTTTCTTAGTTTATAGTACACAACTGTACTATGCTACTAAAAATAGCCATTCAAAAGAGGCTTATTTCATATTTTGCAAAACTAGTACGACACATCTACAACATTAAGAAATGTCATCTTATTCGTGTTTATTTTTAGGTGCTTTTTACTCTATAAAAGGAAAAGGAATTATTTAGAAACTGGAGGCAACATTTATAACACTGAATACATTTTTTATACTAAAGATTCTTAAAATGTAAGTGTCTCAATTCTTAACTGTGCCATTTTAAATTTGTGTTCTTACTCTGTACACTAAAACTCTTAAATTAGAAAGCAGAAGAGTAGCAGAAAATCTCTAAGTGGGGACTATATCTAATATTAATTTTATTTTAGCTGGATTAGAAAAATAATATTTTTTAATCTTAAATAATAGTAAGTTTAATTAACTCAAAGAAATAGAAAGTAGAACAGACATGAACTCCTATTCAGTTCCTGCAAGGCTTGATTATTCAAAGATTGAAAAGGCCTGGAATACCACACAGATATAATAGTTTATTTATAGTCTTCTTCTATTAATTTAATAAAGAATGTTTGTCAACTTTTATAAGAGAAATCTGAGGCTTAATGAGATATTGCATTTACTCAAAATACTAGTTTAACCCCTCTAACCCTCAGGAGACACCATAAGAGTTACCAAAAGTACATTGGTCGACATCTGGAAAAATGTGTTTTAGCAGCCTCCTCCTTCTCTAATAGGGATTTAAATTATAATATATAGGAAGTAACTTTTAAAAATATGTATCAGAGACAAATTAAACATCAGAGATAAATCCTGCCCTTAGGCTTTAAGGATTAAGTACAAAATCAATGGCTTTATAAAGCAAACAAACAGAAACTTGAGTTTCAGTTGATGAGAAGATCAGCGTGAACCTTTGGCACAAAACCATCATGAGATCTTAGGCTGCATTTGTAGAAAGATGGTGTTCACAACTGACATAGGCAGCCTCTAGGATAGCCCCAACACCTCCTGCCCCCGATGTTCAATGTCTATGTGTAATTCTATGAACTGGACCCTGGTGACTTAATTCTAGCAAATGAATATGGCAGAAGTGATAGAATACTCCCTCTGAGATTATTTTATAAAGAAGGGCAAGGAACTGGTCAGTTTTGTTCATTTAGTATCCCACATGCCTAGAGAACTGTCTGATACATTTCAAATAACCAATAAACATCTTTGAATAAAAAAAGTAAGAAGAAAAAGTGTGACCTCTCTCTTTCCCTCCTTCCTCTCTCTCTCTCTCCCCTTCCCTACAGTCACTTGCTCTGGAGTGAGTGAACTGTCGTGATGCATCATGATGTAAGCAGTTCTTTGGAGAGCTCCACATGATGTAATGAGAGATTGAGGCTGTCTATTCAGTATCCTGTGAGAAAGTTAAACCTGCCAACTACATGAGTGAGTTTAAAAGAGACCCTTCGGTTGAGTCTTTCTCTCTCTCTCTTTTTTTCCTTTAGTTGAGTCTTAAGATGACTACAGCGCTGGTCAGTGACTTTTACTGCGTGAGAGACCCTGAGCCAGAATCACTGAGCTAAACCCTTTCTGAATTCCTGACCTGTGAGTTCATGCTTCTTGCTGTTTAAACCTGTTCAGTTTGGGGGTAACTGGTTATGTGGCGATAGGTAACCACTACAAGGACAATGGAGTACTGGTAACATGGAACTCAGTACCCACACCGTATCCAGAATATCACTTGTTTTTTTTCAGTTCTGGGTGTTACCTTTAGGCACGTTGGTAATCTGGAGCGTATCCAAGGAAGGATGATAAGGATTGTGAAGGAGCTAAAAACCGTGTCATACAAGGAATCTTGGTGTGAACTCCAGTCATTAGGGTGGAATAAATGTAAATTTAGGGAGGAATGCTATCTGAGGTATCCTAAGATCCTATGGAAGAGCTATTGGAAGGAACTTAAGAGCTAGAAGAGATCCATCCCTTCATTTTATAGATCAGATGGTGTGATGAGCTCTGAGTGATTATGACAGTCCTAACCTCACATGGCTAGTTACTGGCTGACCTGAGAATAAGTCCCTTGTGCTTTTTTGTAGTTCCAGGGATTAATGAATAGAGGATATAGGAAGGCCAACTTTAACTACTTGTGAAAAAGCATTTTTTGGCAATTAGAGCTCTTCAGAATGGCAGTGGACTGCTAAGTAGTGTAGTGGGCTCTCTGATACTGGAAATGGTTAAAATAAATGGCCAAGGTGCCTGCTTAATTAAACATTAAGTTGAATTGGATTATTTTTGATCAGTGCTAGCATGTGATTCTATATTAATTTTAAGGTTAAAAAGAATGTAAAACAAGCCAATATTTACCATGACAGTAAAATCAGAATTCTAGAATCTTAAAAGCAAAGCAAAACTCACTTTATAGAAATAAACAATAAATGTCCATTAAAGAATACCAGAATAAAATTCAGACATGGTAGTCATTGTCAAGAGAGATGCTCTGAAAACAAAAGAATTTTATTTTCAAGAAATAACAATAGGAGAGAAGAGTGTACATTTTTAGATGTGGACTATCTGTCAAAATGAAAATGGACACCACTGTGCAATGAAATGGAGTGGAGGACATATTCTCATCCTATTTACATCATAATGAACAGTTTTTGGAGTTACCAGTGTAGGACACTGGGTAATCATTGTGGGAATTCTGTGATTTTCTTTAGAGATAATTAAAAATCAGGAGATGGATAGGCTAAGAGATGATTCCTACAATTAAAGTGCTATGGAGTCAATACCAGCACACACTTCAACACCCACAGTGAAACAACAAAGACTCAAACAGCTCAACCAGAACAAAGATTGCAAGTTGCACTTAACAGTTATATAAGAAGTGCTGTTTTTACCAGATCCTCAGAAATAAAAAAAGTCACATTGTAATTCAAGTTGTTTTTTGATAACTAATGAAACATTTTTAGAAATAAATTTACAACATTTCTAAACTCAGATGTGCATATTCATGATAGAATGTGACCTTCCCCATCTCCATAAGAGCAACTGAATTCCTCCAGTAGTTCACTTTAGAATTAGCTTCAGCTCTTCTCTTTTCTTTTTCATATTCCACATCTAAAACCTATCAGCTCTGTCTTCGAAATATATTCAGAATCTGACTACTTCTTACCATTTCCACTGTTGGTCAAAGCCATCATCATATCTTGCCTGGATTCTTCTACCTGGCTTCTGTACTTTGGCTTTTAGCCCTGCCCCCAGCCTATTCTGAATTCTACAGCCAGAGGGACTCTTGTCACACGCGTGGCTGTGGGGATCTCAGTTCCCTGAGTAGGGAATGAACTTGAGCCATGGCAGTGAAAGCGCTGAATCCTAACTACTAAACCAGCAGGGAACTCCCCAGAAGGACTTTAAAAATAAATGCCAGGGCTTTCCTGATGGCTCAGTGGTAGAGTCCGCCTGTCAGTGCAGGAGACACAGGTTCAATCCCTGATCCAGGAAGATACCACATGTTATGAGCCTGCGCCCTAGAGCCCGTGTGCTGAAACTACAGAAGCCTAGGCCCCCTAGAGTACGGTCTCCACAACAAGAGTAGCCACCGTGATGAGAAATCTCCAAACCACAACCAGAGAAAAGCCTGCCCAGCCATGGAGACTCAGCACAGCCAAAAATAAATACATAAATGCCAACTTCTCATCACAAAGAAAAAGTTTTTTCTATTTCTTTAATTTTGTATCTTTCAGATGATGAAATAAGTTCACTAAACTTATTGTGATAATTTCATGATGAATATAAGTCAAATCATTATGCCGTACACCTTAAACTTATACAAGTGCTAAATGTCAATTATATCTCAGTAAAACTGGAAGAAAAAAAGTTTAAATAAATAAATAAAAACTAAAAGAAATTGAAGTAATGATTTTTTTCATTCATGTGTTCAACAGCAACAACAAAGATGCCCACCATATCCATCCTCCAGTGGCTTTCCATCACACTCCTCACAGTGGCCTACGAGGCCATACATGATCTCATCTACAACAGTCTTCATTCATTCCACTCCAGGCACACTGACCTTCTTGTTTTCCCACAAACCTACTGGACGTACTCCCATCTCAGGGCTTTATACTTGCTGTAGTCTCTGCCTAAAAATGCTCTTCTCCCAGATAACCTCAGGTCTCACGTCTTTATCACCTAACTTTGCTCAAATACCAGTTTTTCAGTGAGGTCGTCCTTAACAATGCCATTTCATACCATTTAAAACTGCAGTTGTGGGCTTCCCTGGTGTCCAGTGGTTAAGAACTTGCCTTGCAATGCAGGGGACATGGGTTCAATCCCTGGTCCAGGAATATCCCACGTGCCATGGAGCAACTAAGCCCGTGAGCTGCAACTAGTGAAGCCTGCGTGTCTTAGACCTCGTGGTCTGCAAAAAGAGAAGGTACATCTAGAGAGCAGACCCTGCTTGCTGCAAATAGAGAGAGCCCATGGCAACAAAGACCTAGCACAGCCACCCCCCCCAAAAAAAACCTGCAGTTGTCATGACATACACATTTCTTGTCTACTATGCTTTCCTCTACATTTCCTCTTACCTTACTGTATTATGCCATATCATGTACCTATACTTTTTATCATCAGCCCCAGCATTAGAATATAAGCTCCTGTGGTCAGAAATTTTTCTCTGTTTTATCTGCTGTACCCAGTACAGTGTTTTACTGCTTCTAATGTACCTAGTACAGTGCTTCACATGTAGTAAGTACTAATAAAGTTTTGTTTAATTAATTAGTTAATTAGCAAGACCTCACTTTTTATAGTAAGAACTTTTATATGGATAGTAATGAGGCTACTCATAACTAGAGCAAATAACTCAGCTTTAGTTTTAGATTGACAATTGCTTACAATTATAGTACATTTTATTTTTGTAATTAATTAATTTTACTTGGAGGCTAATTAGTTTACAATACTATGGTGGTTTTTGCCCTACATTGACATGAATCAGCCACGGGTGCACATGTGTCCCCCATCCTGAACCCCCCCTCCCACCTCCCTACCCACCCCATCCCTCTGGGTTGTCCCAGAGCACCGGCTTTGAGTGCCCTGCATCATGCATTGAACTTGGACTGGTCATTTATTTCACGTGTGGTAATATACATGTTTCAATGCTATTCTCTCAAATCATCCCACCCTTGTCTTCTCCCAGAGACCAAAAGTCTGTTCTTTACCTCTCTGTCTCTTTTGCTGCTTTGCATATAGGATCATCGTTACCTTACAACTGTGGTACATTTTAGAAAAAATATATGTAATTAGCAATTTTAAGGTAGAGAGTAAACTGCAGTTTTATTATTATTATTATTTTTTTTAAACTGCAGTTTTAATGAGCAATGAGACAACCTGTGGGCATAGGTAAAAGTAGATATTTGCCTGAGGCAGTGTGTCCAGAAAAAAATTAGAATTTTCTTAACTGTAGTTTATATTTAGCCAAACTAGAAAAATATTTGTGTTTTATAAACTTGTGTAAAAATTCCTTTACTTGACCTCAGCAATATTCAGAGATTGAAAATAAACCAAAATCCAAAACAGGGACATCAAAATATCACTGTACTTCACCAGCTAGTCTCAAAACCAAAGGTAAGCAAATTCACTTAAGATTACCACAATTGATTTAATAAGTAAATATGAATATTGTGTTTTAAGAAGGGTAAATAGTACTTGAGATTGGTCAACTAGTGGCAACATTAGATCTTCTGGTTTTTAATATACTTTAAATATATTATCTAATTAAATATTATTACTAAATATGTATTATATTTGAATTGCTTAGAAAATTAGCATAAACATTGAGAAAATATTCCTAATTTTTTATATTTATAATATTACCAAGTAAATTGCTGTCAGGGGCAAAGAAAATTTACACAGTGCAAAAGCATGTTGCATTATGCTTATTTGAAAGGAAATTGCTCTCTGTTTTCTACATAGCAGCAGTATTATTTTATGTGGATTCCTTTTGAATGGAATATTCCATGAGTATAGGAGAGATGAGGGTTGTTTTTTTCTAAATGTTTTTATTTGAAGCAAATAATTGCACTGAGAGAGGTGAAGTTTTGTAAACACTTCAAATTTGATTCGATCTGAAATCAAAGTTGGTAATAAAATAGAAGCATCTTTTCATAAAATGCAGTTAAATAATTTTTATTAAAATGCCTGTTTCATTTATTTGGAACACTGTATAAGCCTCACATATGCATAGTTTTAAATAATCATGATAAATTTGTGGCCCCACTGCCTGGGTGAAGAAAGAGCATTACTAGTACCAGTGCTCTGTGAGCCCTGCCCACCCATCTCCCTCTTTCTCCTCAGAGACAACTAGCATTTTGATTTTGTGTCCACCATTCATTTGCTTTCCCCAAAGCCCCAGCATTTGTATATCTATCTCTAAAGAATAATATATTATTTAGGGAATTCCCTGGCAGTCCAGTGGTTAGGACTCCATGCTTTCACTGCCAAGTTCCCGGGTTCAATGCCTGGTCAGGGAATTAAGATCCCACAAGCTGTGTGGCACAGCAAAAATAAAAATTACATATTTTTATATATATATATAATTTAGTTTTGAAAACCAGAGTAGCAATCACAATCCTAATTGCATAAAGAAAAGGCAGTATTGTCATCACTTGGAAGAATATCAGGAAAAACATTGAACAGTCTCTGTATCATAGTCTAGCTTCAGCTCTTCTGAAGGCTTACAAGAGACTTCCTCTGTCTGTAGAAAATTCCTGGAAAACAGATAGCTTAATACGATTCACCCATCTGACACGGATGTGGTGTGGACCAGATACTGGTCTTAGAGCTAAAGTCTGGCCTGACAGGAAGTGTTGCTCTGTAGTTTCTACTTGTAACTCCTATGGCCTACTTAAGAGACATCCAGATAAGACACAGGTAAGAACCTGGGTCAGGCTCACCCAGGTATCCTCAGGCTAAAAGAGGGTGTAAGGGCAGAGGACCTTGGTGGTACTGACTGTGCTGACTGCCCTGATCCTTGAGTCATACTGCCCTGCCTGGGACCGGTTGCCCCTGTGTGCAGGACACAGCTATCACCTGGGATTCCCTGTATTACATGTCTTTCTCTTTCTTGGTTTATTCGCTCATGTTGGTAAAGCATAACTTCCAGTAGCATCTTAAGGAAAGACAAATGGGAAATAAATTGAGATCTTGAATGTCTGAAAATACCATTTTCAATCCTCATTCTTGATTGATAATTTCTGAGGATAGGATTTTAGGTTGGATATCTTTTTGTACAAAATTTTGAATGTATTTCTTTTTTAAAAATTTTATTTTTAATTGAAGGATTATTGCCTTAACAATATTGTGTTGGCTTCTAAGAGTTTTGAATGTATTTCTCTTGCTTATTGGAAGCCTGTCTTCTTGCTTCCAGTGCTGCTGTGAAGGAGTCCAAAGTTGTTGCTTTTCTTTATCCTTTGTGTGTAATCAGCCTGTTTGTTTTTTTCCCTGAGAGCTAGTGTAATTGTTTCCTTGTCCAGGTGTTCTGAAATTTCACAAGTGATTTGTTATGAAGATTGATTGAAGACTCTATCCTCAACAGATTCTATCTTCAACTGTTTTTATTGGGTTCTTTTAATCTGGAAATGTAAGTCCTTACATTCTCATAATTTTTCTTGAATAATTTTGATGATTTTCTTTGTTCTACTTTTTCTGTTTCTGCAGTTTTATTATCTTTTTTCTCTTATTTTTTATCCTCTCCTCACCTTCTGTTCTGCCTTTATGGATGCCTCTTCAACTTTATCTTCTTAGCTAAACTTTAAGGTTTTTATTTATTTATTTTTCTCCTTCTATCGAGCTTTTAATTCCCAAGGACTCTTTGTTTATTCCCTGAGAATTCCCTCTTGTTTCACGGATGCTCAGCCAGTACAGAATCCACCTGCCAAAGCAGGAGACACAGGAAACGCTGGTTCAGTCCCTGGGTCAGAAAGATTCCCCTGGAGGAGGATGTGGCTACCCAGTCCAGTATTCTTGCCTGGGAAATCCCATGGACAGAGGAGCCTGGCAGGCTGCAGTCCATGGGGTCACAAAGAGTGGGACACGACTAAGCCCATAGCACGTATTTTTAAAAAATTAACTCTAAAAGATATTAATGACTTTTTTCTTTTTAAAGTTTTCTTCTCCATGTATAGTCTTTAATTCCCCCAGATTGTGGGGATTTGTTGTTGTTTGTATTTGTATCTTTCATGTTAGAAGATTCCCTCAATGACTGGTGTTCCTTGATTTTGGAACCCCATGATTAAGCATGAGGGACTAAAAGAACTCATTGAATATGCTGAACGCTGGGCTTAGTGACTACAGTTCACTGTAGGGTGACCTTATGAGCAAGTCTAACTCAGGTTAGATTCACCTGGAAAGAGAGGTCGAATCTCATGCCAGCTGGATGAGTGCCTGGTTGCTAACATTCTAGGCGCTCAGTGAGGGAAGAGGCGTGGGGGCCTCTGCAGTAAGCATTCAGTTTGCATACAGATGATAAGTCCACTTGTTGGGGTACCAGACCTATCCCCTCAAGTGCACCAGGCACCTTCATAGTCTAGAGACCTTCAGTTTTTACTTTCTCCAGAGAATAAATGTCTGATCCATCACCTGGCTTAAGGAGGAACAATTGTTCCCCAGCAGAAAAGGGAAAGTCAAACTGCCTTTGTTTTTCTGTTTTTAAGATTTGTTTATTTATGGCTGTGCTGTGTCCTCACTGTTGCTCCCGGCTGTCTCCAGTTGTGGCAAGTGGAGGGCTACTCACTCGCTCATTGCCATGAGCAGGCCTCTGGCTGCGGTGGCTTCTCTGGCAGGGGGCATAGGATCTGGGCACGTGGTCTTCAGTAGCTGTGGTCCCTGGGCTCCGGAGCCCTGGCTCAGTGGCTGGGGCGCACAGGCTCAGTTGCCCCATAGCATGTGAGATCTTCCTGTCCCAGGGATGGAACCACAGCCCCTGCGTTGGCAGGTGGATTCCCCACCACTGGACCAGCAGGGAAGCCCCAGACTCCTTTTATCTTCAGCTTCCTCTCTGCAGGTTTCAGAAGCTCTTGATGCTGCTACTTCCATGTCTTTTGAAGATCCTGTAGAGTAAATTGAGTTAGTTTTCAACTGATGTTCTGGGATTCAGGTCTCTTGGATCTAAGTCAGTACCAATGGTCTATTTTGTTTTCAGCTTCCAAAATTTTGATGCTTCAGTCTGTTTTTTCTATACTTCTTTACCTGTGCTGTTATTTGGGAAGGAGAGTGAAATAAATGCCTTTGATCTGCTACCCTAACTCAGAAATTTAGGAAATATTTTCTGAATTTATTTATAAGACAATACTGTAATATACCTTAGATCTGAGCCAAATTTTTGCCTCTTTCATGCTTTAGATGTGAACTTTGGGATTTGTCTTTTAGAATTATCATCATGTATCAAGAAATATGTGTGAGGTTTGACTGACACTATTTGCCAGATTTCTTTACCTCTTTTCCAACTCAATGTTGCTATTCCTCGGGATTAAAACTAGCTAATGAGAAAGTGGTGGAGTAGTCATTCCTAGATACTTTGATATATCAGAAGGTGGGTGTCTTTTCTCTAGCAGAACTTGCTCTCAATTAAAAAATTAGCTGTTATGGGAATTCCCTGGCAGTCCAGTGATTAGGGCTCTGCACTTCCGCTGCAGGGGGCATGGATTCAATCCCTGTCAGGAAGCAACGATTCTGCATGCCATACAGCACAGCCAAAAACAGAGAGGAAGAGAGGAAGAAAAATTAGCACTATGTGTGCCATTTTTTAAGGGCCATGGTTTCCTCTACATGACATGAGGAGCAATGAATTCACAGAGCAAATTAACAGAGTGACTTACAGTTCAAATGTTAACATGCTAAATGTTAACCTTTAATGACTAATCCAACTGTTGACTTTTTAGATGTGGAAGACCACTGATGGGGAGATGATTTTGGTCACACCACTTATGTGTAGACTCAGGATGTATTAGGATTCAGTAAAATATTCTTATTTGTCAACATATTCCCAAATTTCACAAAGATGAACTGAGAACTGTTTTTCCTTTATTATATTTTATCCATACATTATATATACATTGGTAAATTTACTTTGATTATATGACATATGAAAAAATAGTACCAATGTTTTTGTCATCCCTTACCACATGAAAATTCATTATTTCTTTTAAGGAGAAAGTGATTAATTTTACAAACTGGTGCTTTCATGATATATAAGAAACAGTAACTGAAATGCTTACTGAAACCCTACACTTAGAGGCAAGGACAAATGCTTCTGCAAGGTGGCTTCTAAATTTATACATGGGCCACATAGTCATTAGTGACTGAGCAAGCTCAGTCCAGCCAGAGCTAATGAGGAAAAAGGGCAGGAGCTAAGTAGAAATTTGTACACTTCACATTTAGATTTTACATGTCTATTTCTGGATCCCTCAGGAAGGAAGCATTGTGAGATAGGACCCTTTTTATGCTTAACACATTTGAGATATTGAAAAACGTGTATACTTTTTTCTTTGACTTAATATTAGCATAAAATTTCATCCTTCTGAAGAACAAATCTTAAGCCTAAAGTAAATGCTACAATTTAACATAATAAAATTTTCATTAAGAGCTCCCCGATTATATTTCTTTTTTTTTTCATTTATTATTTTTCACTGGAGGATAGTTGCTTTACAGTATTGTGTTAGTTTCTGCCATATATCAACATGAATCAGCCTTGAGAAGCTCAACACTTTTTAAAAAATTTATTCATTTTTAATTGAAGGATAATTCTAACATTGTGTTGGTTTCTGCTATACATCAACATGGATCAGCCACAGGTGTACATATGTCCTCTCCCCTTTGAGCCTCCCTCTCACCTCCCACCCCATCCCACCCCTGAGGTTGTCACAGAGCCCCAGTTTGAGTTCCCTGAGTCACACACCAAATTCTCAGTGGCTATCCGTTTTGCACATTTTAGTGTATATGTTTCCATACTGCTCTCTCCATTTGTCCCACCCTATCCTTCTTACCGCCCCCAACCCCATGTCCATAAGTCTGGTCTCTGTGTCTGCATCTCCACTGCTGCCCTGAAAACAGGTTCATTAGTACCATCTTTCTAGATTCCGTAAATATGTGTTAATATATGATATTTGGTTTTCTCTTTCTGACTTACTTCACTCTATATAATAGGCCCTAGGTTCATCCACCTCATTAGCACTGACTCAAATGCATTCCTATTTACGGCTGAGTCATATTCCATTGTATATATGTACCACAGTTTCTTTATCCATTCATCTGTCAATAGACGTCTAGGTTGCTTCCATCTCCTAGCTATTGCAAATAGTGCTGCAATGAACGTTGGGGGTATGTGTGTCTTTTTCAATTATTGTTTTCTCAGGGTATATGCCCAGTATTGGGATTGTTGGATCATATGGTAGTTTTATTCCTAGTTTTTTAAGGAATCTCCATAATGTCTTCCATGGTGGCTGTATCAATTTACATTCCTACCAACAGTGTAAGAGGCTTCTCTTTTTCTCCACACCCTCTCCAGCATTTATTGCTTGTAGATCATTTGATGATGGCCATTCTGACTGGTGTGAGGTGATAATCTCATTGTAGTTTTGATTTGCATTTCTTTAGTAATGAGCTATGTTGAACATTTTTCATGTGTTTATTAAGATCTCCTGGAGAAGGAAATGGCACCCCACTCCAGTACTCTTGCCTGGAAAATCCTATGGACAGAGGAGCCTGGTAGGCTACAATCCATGGGGTCACAAAGAGTTAGACACTACTGAGTGACTTTACTTTCTTTCTTTCTATTAGTCATTTGTATGTCTTCTTTGAAGAAATGTGTGTTTAGTTCTTTTGCCCATGTTTTGATTGGATTGTTTGTTTATTGAGTTGCATAAGCTGCTTGTATATTTTGGAAATGAATCCTTTGTCAGTTGTTTCATTTGCTATTATTTTCTCCCATTCTGAGTGTTATCTTTTCACTTTGTTTATAGTTTCCTTTGTTGTGCAAAAGCTTTTAAGTTTAATTAGGCCAAACTTGTTTATTTTTATTTTTATTTCCATTACTCTAGGAGGTGGGTCACAGAGGATCTTGCTGTGATTTATGTCATGGAGTGTTTTGCCTATGTTTTCCTCTAAGAGTTTTATAGTTTCTGGTCTTACATTTAGGTCTTTAATCCATTTTGAGTTTATTTTTGTGTGTGGTGTTAGAAAGTGTTCTAGTTTCATTCTTTTACATGTAGCTGTTCAGTTTTCCCAGCACCACTTACTGAAGAGACTGTTTTCTCCATTTTATATTCTTGCTTTCTTTGTCAAAGATAAGGTGTCCATAGGTGCATGGTTTTATCTCTGGGCTTTCTGTCTTGTTCCATTGATCTATATTTCTGTTTTTGTGCCAGTACCATCCTTAACCCTTTCATGCATATGTCCCCTCTCTCTTGAAACTTCCCCCTACCTACCCCCCCATATTTATTTCTGCCTCAACTTTTTTTTCATTCTGTCAGATGAAGTGTGTCTGAAGAAACTGAGAGATCAAATATTATTATTTTTACTCTATTTGAACTTAAAGAAAATATGATTATGTAAAAGTATCCTTGGCGTGACTGGAAGAGGGTCTGGTGCACAAGCGGATAGGGGCAAAAGGGAGGAGGCCAGGGTGGGAAGATATAGCTCCTGGACAACAGAAGATTCAGTCTCAGCAAAAAACTGCCAAAAAGCAACCTGGACAAAGGAAAAAAACAAGGACATGAGGAAAAGGCTGCCAAAAGCTGCCTTAGTGTATACCTGCACTGTCTGTAGGACACAAATGCCAAACCCTAAGACCTTCAAGCAACCTCTGAGAGTAAGCATCCTGACTCCACTTCTCCAGAATTAGCTGCTAGATGTTAGATTAGATGTTCAGGCATAAAGTTGTTTACAGGTGAATTTGTGACACCTTCGACTCTTCTATGATCTCAGATCCTCGGTAACAAACCTGCAGCTTTTTTCTAACAAACTGTTGATCAGCAAAAGTAAGGGGGGCTACAGAAATGCTCATTTTTATGCTATTCCTTTTGGGGCTTCGAGGAAAGACAATTCTGTGTAAATGTACAGTTGGCTCTGATTTGGAAATCTGAAAATCAGTCCATCCTTGTTATAAAAAACATTTTTACAATTGTAATTATACTGATGTTCATATTGTGTAAAATAACTCATTTAATAAACTAGTACTTTGATTTTACAAAAAAAAATGTACACTTGTGTTAGTTGCTCAGTTGTGTCAGACTCTCGGCGACCCCCTGGACTATAGCCCGCCAGGCTCAGACTCCTCTGTCCATGGAATTCTCTGGGCAGGAATACTGGAGTGGGTAGCCATTTCCTTTTCCAGGAGATCTTCCCAACCCAGGGATCAAACTTGTGTCTCCTACATTGCAGGCAGATTCTTTACTGCCTGAGCCATCAGGCAAGCCCCTAACACCTGATTTTACGGAAAAAAAAGTACCATAATTTGTGTGTACCAGTTATATGTGTACTGATGATCAATAGCCAAAACAAAATATAGATTTCTCTCCTAATATTTTATAAGTAAAAACTTCCTACAATAATCAAGGAGGCTGATATTTAAGTTACTCCAAATAGAAACGTTGAAAACTTAAAAGAATTACTAATTATCTATAAAATTGGGCTTATTTATACTTTTGTACCTTATTTTGATGTTCAGACATTTACAGAAAAGCATCTAAAACAAAGTGTATGTCAGGTGTCAAACACAAATTAAAGTTAAATCAATTAATAAATATTTTTAATTAAAAAAGTATTTTAGTTTGTTTTTGACTGAGCTGGATCTTTGTTGCTACAGGAGGGCCTTCTTTGGTTTCCGAGAGGAGGCTGCTTCCCAGTTGTGCTGCGCGGACTCCTCACTGCGGTGGTCTCTCTTGCTGTGGAACTCGGGGTGTGCACGCCAGTGGCGTGGCTCACCGACTCTAGGATGCTGCCATAGTAGCTGTGGTGCACAGGCTTACTTGTTCCACGGCATGGGGGGTCTTCCTGGACCAGGGATCAAACCTGCGTCCCTGCATACTTTGAATTTTTATGAGACAGGTACTTTCCTAGAAGCTGGGAATTCACGGGATCAAGATGGAGGCCGTAATCTCCAGGAAATTCCCTTTCATGAGGGAAGGCAGGGTTCTTTAGAATTTAATCTAGAAGCCATTTATTGAGCACCAACTCTTGTCAGACCCAGTATATGCCCTGGGGAGCCAAGATTAAAGACAAATTCCTTGTCTTCAGGGAGCTCACTCCTTAAGTTGAGTCAGAATCAATATAGTCTCAGTTCAGTCAGTTCAGTCTCTCAATCGTGTCTGACTCTTTGCGACCCCAGCACGCCAGGCTTCCCTGTCCATCACCAACTCCTGGAGCTTTAAAGAGGACTAAAGACCTTTGAAAATCTCCAGATCCTCTCATTTTACTTGAGCTTTTCATCAAACTCTTCATCTGTAAAATGGGGATGATAGGACTTCACTTAGAGTTTTGCTGTGCACATAAAAAAACATTATGTGGTAACGTGGACCCTGGGCAGTCAGGCTCCTGACTGGCTCAGCGACTCCTCAGCTGTAGCAATCCTATTTCATGCCTCAGCAGACTGACAAATTACTACATGTCCTGGAGATTCAGGGCTTCTTGTGATATTTAAAACCTCAAGCGTTAGATTTTGGGATGCTGCATCCACAGGCAAGTGCTATGTTTGGGGTAAAAACAGGCTGTCAGAAGAGTATATAGAGGGCCCATCTGAATGCTAACCTGCTTTATATTAAAACGTGACAGGAACCACCAGCTTACAAGTGCTTTGATAGGAAAGACCAGATCATGTTTGGTCTTAAATAATCTAACCTTTCAGAAGCTCTTGAACTTTTTCCAGATTTCTTTAGTTTCTAAGGTCCTTGGTAATATTACAGAATTACTTAGAAACAGTTAACACATTTACCTTAAATATTAATCTCAAGGACCAATGGAAGGTAACTAGAAATTCTGGATTCCTTTAGCTGTGCTTTTTGTTGACCCAACAATCTCAAATGTAAGTTTTTAAAAATTGCCTTCTTGTGATCCCAGTAATACAGAATTCAACAGGATTTCTTATCAAGTAATAAATGATAAGTTGTTTTTTTTTTTAAGTATATAGAAGGGACACTTGATTGAAGAAGGGAGGGTAGGTGCAGGGAGTCCTGAGGTAAAATCTGAAGGGAGTTTGTCTGAGGGTGGAGAAAAGAACCAGCTTTTAAACCAGAAGAGATTGGGCAAGTAGGTTGAGGTCAGCGAGAGGAGCCTGGTGCTTCAGTCAAAGGTGTTTCAGTAGAACTAGACCCTGAGCAGGGATTTTAAACCTTTTTTGTGCCACAGCTCACTTTGTCCATCTCGTAAAGCCAGTGAACCCTTCTCAAGAGTAATATTTTAAATGCATAAAGAAGGAAACTGTTAAATTACAGTGCAGTTATCAGAATACTTAAAAATGAAAGTGCAACAGATGCATTTCTTTATTAACCTATTAATAATAAATTCTAGCAGTGGGTGTAATAACTACTATAATTTCACAGTAGCAATGAGGATGAATAAAGTCTGTGATAGCTGCAGTAACAGGAATGTATTGTGAAAAATCTGATTTCTATCAGTTTTAGAAACACGCATTTAATAGTACAGTGGTTTATTGCCCACATTTATAACTGATGGTGGTTTAGTTGCAAAGTTGTGTTGGACTCTGCGATCCCGTGGACTGTAGCCCGCCAGGCACCTCTGTCCATGGGGAGTCTCCAGGCAAGAATACTGGAGTGGGTTGCCATGTCCTCCTCTGGGGCATCTTCCCAAACCAGGGAAATAACCTGGTCTCCTGCATTGCAAGCAGGTTCTTGACTGCTCAGCCACCAGGGAAGGCCCCTCAAAATATGGAATGCTTCATGAATTTGCATGAGGAATTCCTAAATTTCAGTAAACAATAAGTAAAAATAAAGATTTATTTTCCTATCCAACTTCAACCTACTATTGACCACAGATAATGAACCCCTAGTTTTAGGTTGTATCATCTAAATAAATTTCCCTGCCTTCAGTCAGATCCTGCCTCTTATCCAGTGTCTATTTTAGGAATGCACAAATCTCATAAAGCCATTCTTTTCTTAAAACTCTTCATTTGTTCTCCTGGCCTTTAGGGTTAAATCCAGTCTTGAAACTCATAAATCTCTCCAGGATGGGTGTCTCTCCACTGTCTTACTCCTGTTCTCTTTCCTAGACAAACAGAACTGGTCAAACACAATCCTCTCTTGCCTTCTCATTTACTCTTTGCTCTGATGGGAATCTTCTACCTTGACTGCACCCCTTCTCTGCTTGGGTACACTTCTTAGTGATCACCTCCTTCTTCCTAAATCTCATTTATCTAAGTCTGTATGGTTCCTGGCCTTACAGGATTTACATCATACTGGGGAGACAGATAACTACATTTCTAACTATAACACAATGCCTTGTTTACTCTTTTACCTCCAAGGCTTACAAACTGCCTGAAGCAGTACCTGCTTAGTTCACAACTGACAATGTTCAATTCACTGTACTCTGTGTGAATGGGTCCTTCTGAAGTTGTGTGTCTGTCTATCAGCCCTGGTCTGGTAGCATTTTATTGATGAATAAACAAATGCGTGAGTGGCCTCAGCTGAGTGAGGAAGAGTCCTGCGGAGACTGAAAATCAGGCAAGCTCCATTCTTAGACTACATGTAATTGGTTGTTTCTAATGATCTAAAATTTTTATGCACTTCTAATAATAGTCTAGAAGAGCTGCTTGTCCTGATTATAAAAGTATCACAGGGACTTCCCTGGTGGTCAGGTGGTGACAACTCCCTGCTCCCAATGCAGGGGGCCCCCGGTTTAATCCCTGGTCCCTCATAGCTCAGCTGGTAAAGAATCTGCCTGCAATGCGGGAGACCTGGGTTCGATCCCTGGGTTGGGAAGAAACCCTGGAGAAGGAAAATGCTACCCACTCCAGTATTCTGGTCTGGAAAATTCCATGGACTGTACAGTCCACGGGGTCGAAAAGACTCAGACACAACTGAGCGAATTTCAGTTTCACTTTCAGGGAACTAGATCCCACGTGCCACAACTAAAAGACCCTGTAGCCCCCACAGAAAATCCAAGATCGTGCCTGCAGCAGCTAAGATCATGCAACCAAATAAGGGACTCCCCCGTGACCCAGCAGTAAAGAATCTACCTGCAATGAAGGAGACACAGGAGACAAGGGTTCGAACCCTGGGTCTATAAGATCCCCTGGAGAAGGGAATGGCAGAGGAGACTGGCAGGCTACAGTCCATAGGGTTGCAACGAGTCGGACAGGACTGAAGCAACTTAGCACGCATTGCAGTCAAATAATATTTTTTAAAATATAAAAAAAAAATATTAAAAAAATATTACAAGTTCATCTGTAGGAAACTTGAAAAATGTGGCAAAATATGCAAAAATAAAATTAGATGTTATAAACAATATCATGACTGGATGGAACTCTCTTGGAGTGTTTATATCAGTGATATTTGAAATGGATTATAAACCATCAATCAGATCAGTTCAGTTGCTTAGTTGTGTCCTACTATTTTCAACTCCAAGGATTGCAGCAAGCCAGGCCTCCCTGTCCACAAACTCCTGGAGCTTGCTCAAACTCATGTCCATTGAGTCGGTGATGCCATCCAACCTTCTCATCCTCTGTCGTCCCCTTCTCCTCCTGTCTTCAATTTTTCCCAGCATCAGGGTCTTTTCCAATGAGTCAGTTCTTCGCATCAGGTGGCCATAGTATTGGAGTTTCAGCTTCAGCATCAGTCCTTCCAATGAATATTCAGGACTGATTTCCTTTAGGATTGACTGGTTGGGTCTCCTTGCAGTCCAAAGGACTCTCAAAAGTCTTCTCCAACACCACAATTCAAAAGCATCAATTTTTCCGTGCTCAGCTTTCTTTATAGTCCAACTCTAACATCCATACATGACTGCTGGAAAAACCATAGCTTTGAGTAGATGGACCTTTGTTGGCAAAGTAATGTCTCTGCTTTTTAATATGCTGTCTAGGTTGGTCATAGCTTTTCTTCCAAGGAGCAAGCATCTTTTAATTTCATGGCTGCAGCCATCATCTGTAGTGATTTTGAAGCCCAAGAAAATAAAGTCTCTCACTGTTTCCATATTGAGTATATATTTATAAACCATATTGAGTATATATTTGGACACTGATTTCTTGATTCCAAAAGTGTAAATTATTTAAAACATGAAGAATATATAGTTATCATTGAGATGCAGTTTTCCCTTTGTTAATCATTTCATTTAGCAAATATTTTCTGAATGTAAAACATGAGTATGGTGCTGGGCTTGACACTCTGAAGAACGTAAAGTTACATTGGGTACTGATCCCATGACTCCAGTATTTACAACTTGCTAGGGAGATCAGACACATTTGGAACCTTAATACAAGGCAGTGAGGATGCGTGACTTAGGAAAGCTGCAGTCAGCCACAGTGAACTTTCAAAGGTAAATTAGGTCATATCACGTGAAAGTGTTAGTCGCTCAGTTGTGTCTGACTCTTTGTGACCCCATGGACTCTAGCCTTCCAGGCTTCTCTATCCATGGAATTCTCCAGGCAAGAATACCCCATTTCCTTCTCTAGGGGATCTTCCCGACTCAAGGATCGAGCCTGGGTCTCCCATGTTGCAGGTGAATTCTTTACCATCTGAGCCACCAGGGAAACCACCAGGTCATATCATGTTCTTACTGAAAACCTTCACTGGATTCTCATTGAATTTATTTTTATTAAATACTTTCTTATTGAGATATAGTTCACATGTCATAAAATTTTCACTTTTTAAAGTATACAACTCACAGAGTTGTGCAGACATCTCTCATTGAATTTTTAAAGAAAATCCAATCCTTTAACAATGGCCTATAGCCTTGTGAAATGTGGCTATTGCCTGCACCTCTCCGATTTATTTTATGACACATTTGAAATCATTGTTTCCTTAATTTAGAATCCTGGGATCCTTTTCCTACTGGCATTTAACTCAGCTGGCTGATCTTGAGGGTCTCAACTGAAATAACACCTCTGCAGAGAAGGTTTTTTCTGAACACAGTCTCCAAACTAGGCTCCCATCTACCCAACTACTCATTGTCATGTCACATTTATTTTCTTCACTGAATTTTCTTATAATCTATAAACAGTTGTATATTACTTATTTGTTAGGATATAAATTTCATGGAACAGGGATTTTTGTTTGTTTATTTGTTTTAGCTCTCTTTCTTAAAAAAATTTCCCAAATTTTTATTAAAAAAATTTCAAACCTAAAGGGTAGTTAAAAGAATAGTACAATGAACACCTATATACCCTTCACCTGATCTTCAATTGTTAGCATTCTATCACATTTGCTCTACTTCTGTCTTTATATTTGTATGTTTATATTTTTCTGAACTGTTTGAAAGTTGCAGATATCATACTTCACCCTTAAGTAATTCAACTTGAATCTCCTAAGAACAAGAAATCTTTCTTGCATAACAATACCATTATCACTCTAAAATATTTTAAGTTGCTATAATACTATTAATATATAATCTATGTTCAATTTTTTCCAATTGTTTCTTGTTTTGAAATTCAAGTATAGTTGATTTACAATATTATATTATTGTCAGGTGTATAGCATAGTGATTCAGTATTTTTGCAGATTACCCTTCATCATATGTTATCACAAGATAATGGCTATAATTCCCTATTCTATACAAAAATCCCTGTTGCTTATGTATTTTTTACATAGCAGTTTATATTTATAAATCTCATACTCCTATTTTATCCCTCCCTACCTCTCTCTCCCCTTTATTAACCACAAGTTTGTTTTTCGTATCTGAGTGTTTTCTGATTTGCATATACATTCACCTGTATTATTTTCTATATCATAAAATATTTTTCTTTCTCTGTCTGACTTATTTCACTCAGCATAATATTCTCCAGGTCCATCTACATTGCTATAAATGGCAAAAGTTCATTCTTCTTTATGACTGAGTAATATTCCATTATATATATATGTATATATATGTATATGTATAATTTATATACCTCATCTTCTTTATCCATTTGTCTGTAATGGACACTTGGGTTGTTTCCCTGTGTTTGCTATTATAAATAGTTCTGCTATGAATATTGAGGTGCATATATATGTTCCAATTAATGTTTTTGTTTTCTCTGGATATTTACCTAGGAGTGAAATTTCTATTTCTTGGGCTTCACCCATGGCTAAGCAGTAAAGAATCTGCCTGCAATACAGGAGCCACAGGAAACTCAGGCTCAACCCTTGGTCAGGAAGATCCCCTGGAGAAGGAAATGGCAATCCACTCCAGTATTCTTGCCTGGGGAATCCCATGGACCTGGTGGACTATAGTTCTGCTACTGCTGCCAAGTCACTTCAGTCATGTCCGACTCTGTGCGACCCCATAGACAGCAGCCCACCAGGCTCCCCCGTCCCTGGAATTCTCCAGGCAAGAACACTGAGTGGGTTGCCATTTCCTTCTCCAATGCATGAAAGGGAAAAGTGGAAGTGAAGTCGCTCAGTCGTGTCTGACTCTTAGCGACCCCATGGACTGTAGCCTACCAGGCTCCTCCATCCATGGGATTTTCCAGGCAAGAGTACTGGAGTAGGGTGCCATTGCCTTCTCCAGGACTGTAGTTCATAGGGTCGCAAAGAGTCGGACACAACCACAATGACTTACATGCAGGCAGGAGGTAGTTCTATTTTTTTTAGATCTTTTGAGGAAACTTCATACTGTTTGCCATAGTGCCTGGACCAATTTATATTCCCACTAACAATGTACAAGGGTTCACTTTTCTTCATATCCTTTCCAACATTTGTTATTTGTAGACATTTTGATGATAACCATTCTGGCAGATGTGATGTCTCTTTATTCTTTTGATTTGCATTTTTCTAATTATCAGGGATGTTGAGCATCTTCTCATGTGCCTATTAGTCATCTGTATGTCTTCTCTGGAGAAATATCTTTTCAGGTTTTGTACCCATTTTTTGATTGGGTTGTTTGTTTTATTGATATTGAGTTGTATGAGCTGTTTATATATTTTAATATTGCCTCTTTGTTAGTCACATCATTTGCAAATATTTTCTCCCATTCTATAGGATGTCTTTGTATTTTGTTTCAAAACTAAAAGAATGGTTTCTTTTGCTGTGCAAAAGCTTTTAAGTTTTCTTTAAAAAATAGGTCTCATTTTAAAATTTTTGCTTTTATTTTACTTATTTTGCCTGAGGAGACTGGTCCAAGAAAATATTGCTATGATTTACATCAAAAAGTGTTCCACTTATGTTCTCTTCTAGGAGTTTTATGGTTTCAGGTCTCACATTTATATCTTTAAACTATTTTAAGTTTATTTTTGTGTATGGTGCAAGGGAATGTTCTAATCTCATTTTTTTTACAAATAGCTATCAAGTTTTCCCAACACCACATGTTGAAGAGTCTGTCTTTTATCCATTGCTTGTATATTCTTTCCTTCTTTGTCATAGATTAATTGACCATAGGTGCCTAAGTTTAACTCTGGGCTCTTGGTTCTGTTCTATTGATCTATGTGTCTCCTTTTGTGCTGGTAAGTAGCATGTGTTTTGATTGTTGTGACTTTGTAGTGTAGTCCGAAGTCTGGGACTTCCAGCTTTTTTTGTTTTTTTCCTCAAGATTACTTTGGTAATTTGAGGTCTTTTGTGATTCTGTATGAATTTTAGGATTATTTTTCAGTGAACAATATCACGGGCATTTTGATAGGGATTTCATTAAATCTGTAGATTGCTTTGGGTAGTATGGAAATTTTAACAATGTTAATTCTTCTAATCCAACAGCATGGGATCTTTCCATTTTCAATTTCCTTCATCAGTGCTTAATAGTTTTCAGAGTATAGGTCTTTTACTTCCTTGATTAAGTTTATTCTAAGACATTTTTTTCTTTTTTTTTTTTTTTACACCTCACTGCATGGCTTGCAGAATCAAAGTGTCGGGACCAAACCTAGGGCTGAGACAGTGAAAATGCCGAATCCTAAGCCCTGGCCCACCAGAGAATGCTCAGGCTCCTGGTCTTGTAGAATCTTTTCTGATCTGTTTTTGGCAAGAATGTTAATGTGACGTGCTAAGTCACTTCGGTTGTGTCTGACTCTTTGTGACCCTATGGTCTGTAGCCCGCCAGACTCCTCTATCCATGGGATTTTCCAGGTAAGAATATTGCAGTGGGTTGCCATGCCTTCCTCCAGGGAATCTTTCTGACCCAGGGATCAAATCCGCCTCTCTTGCCTCTCCTGCATTGGCAAGTGGGTTCTTTACCACTAGCGCCACTTGGGAAGCCCATATAGTGATGATGTACTTATTACATCAGACCAGGAGACCTAATGTTAGTCTGTGCTATCGTTGGTGATGCTGTTTGGTCATTTGGTTAAGATGGGGTCTATCAGATTGCTTCCTTCTAAAAATACCTTTACGCAAAATAAGAACTGCTTCTATCAGACTGTAAACTAAAAATACCTTTACGCAAAATAAGAACTGCTTCTATCAGACTGTAAACTCCTCCAAGGCACGGACTGTGTCTTTATTCCCTAAATCTAGAGTTTTAAAGCGCTACATAATGTACAAATTAGAGATCAAATGAACATTAAATAGAAAGCTGTCCCATCTGAAAAAAATACCTTTACCACTTAATAGTTAATATCGATATTTTGAAAATATATGAATATTTAGTTCTTTAACAATCTTTTACCCATTGGTTTCAGCATCCTTTGATAATTCTTTAATTATTTTACAATGGAAGCTGAAAAACAGTGATTTTTTTTTTTTTCTGAGAACAGTCATCTTTTCTGACCTCCTCACAGTTGTGTCCTCAGTTCCTGATAGTGCTGAGAATGAGGCAGGCACTGAATAAATACTCTGTGAATAAGTGTATGAAACTCTAAGTCAGTAGCGTAGGTCAGTCACATGCGTGTGTACTCGGTCACTCAGTCGTGTCCGACTTCCTGTGACTCCATGGACTGTAGCCCGGCAGGCTCCTCTGTCCATGGGATTATCCAGGCAAAAATATTGGAGTGGATTGCCATTTTCTCCTCCAGGAGATCTTCCTCACCAAGGCCTCAAACCTATGTCTCCTATAGCTCCTGCATTGGTAGGCAGATTTTACCACTGAGCCACCCGGGGAAGCCACAAGTCAGTCACAAATCCTGTCAAAACAGCAGCAAAATAATAGATTGTTTTAGTATTAAGAATAGCACTTCAAAGTTACTTCTGTTGTTGAACCTAGTTTTGTATGCCTGATGCACAGTGAGGCCAAACAAACTGAAATATTGGAATTTGGAGGAGAGGAAGTTTTATGCCATGGCCAAGCAAGAACAGGTGACTTGTGCTCAAAAAACTTGAACTCCATAATGATTATAAAGGCTACATATGGGATGAGGGCTACAGGGTGCTTGACTTTCTTCTGATTGGTTGGTTGTGAGGTAACAGGGTAGTGGAATCTCAATCATCAACCTTCTGGTTCTGACCGATCTGGGCATAGAGTTACCATCCTCTACTTGGGAAGGGGCCTATTTTTTAAAACATCAAAAGAAGTGTAATGTATCATAACATATGAAAATTTTATGAAATTCAAATTTCAGGGTTCATAGATAAAATTTTATTGGAATACAGCCACTCTCATTGGTTTAAACAGTATCTATTGTTGCTTTCTCATTGCAGTGACAGAGTTAAATAGTTGAGACAGAGACCATATGGTCTGTAAAGTCTAAGATATTTACTGACTATTTATTTTAAAAAGTTTGCAGAATAATGCATTCGATCTTAAACTCCTTGGTGTCACAATGTTTTGCACACAAAAGATGTTCAATACATGTTTGCTGGATTAAAATGAAACTAGAAAAGTCTCAATTTAATTTTTCTGACTTAAAATTACTTGTCTGAATCTACTTAAGACAATTATAACACCCATTATGTGGTATCTGGGAGAAGGCAATGGCACCCCACTCCAGTATTCTTGCCTGCAGAATCCCATGGACGGGGGAGCCTGGTGGGCTGCAGTCCATGGGGTCGCTGAGAGTTAGCCATGACTGAGCGACTTCACTCTCACTTTTCACTTGCGTGCCTTGGAGAAAGAAATGGCAACGACTCCAGTGTTCTTGCCTGGAGAATCCCAGGGATGGGGGAGCCTGGTAGGCTGCCATCCATGGGGTCGCACAGAGTCGGACATGACCGAAGCGACTTAGCAGCAGCAGCAACAATGTAGTATCTAATATGAATAAGTAGTATCTTAATATGATGAAAAGAAGATTTAGTAATTGTGAAAATCTGTTTACCCCTTACAGACTAATAAGGGACACATTTACCTAACTCTAATACTAGGATGAATGCATTTAATGCCATCATAAATCTTACATGTAACTGAGACTGCTCTGGTGGTCCACTGGCTGAGACCACTCCCAAAGCAAGGGGAGATTTTGAACTGTGGTGCTAGAGAAGGCTCTCGAGAGTCCCTTGGAATGAAAGGAGATCAAACCAGTCAATCCTAAAGGAAATCAACCCTGAATATTCATTGGAAGGATTAATGCTGAAAGTGAAGCTTCAATACTTTGGCCACCTGATGCAAAGAGCTGACTCAATAGAGAAGACCCTGGTGCTGGGAAAGGTTGAAGGCAAAAGAAGGGGATAGCAGAGGATGAGATGGTTAGATAGCATCACAAACTCAATGCACATGAGTTTGAGCAAACTCTGGGATAGTGAAGGACAAGGAAGGCTGGTGTGCTGCAGTCCATAGGGTCACAAAGAGTCGGACACAACTTAGTAACTGAACAACAACAGCAACAGCTCAGGGGGCCCGGCTTTGATCCTTGGGCAGGGAACTAGATCCCACATGCCACAACTAACGATCCCATGTGCTGGGCTTCCCTGGTGCTCCAGTGGTTAAGAAACGACCTGCCAGTGTGGGGGACACCAGTTCAATCCCTTGTTGGGAAAAATTTCACATGCTGCAGGGCGACTAAGCCTGTGTGCCACAACTACTGAAGCTCGTGTGCCTAGAGCCTGTGGAGGGGAAAAATCAAACCATGGGCCACGATTAAGACCTGGTGCAGCCAATTAAATAAATAACTTGTTAAAAAATAAAGCTTGCATGTTGTCAACTTCAGGGCAAAACAGAACATATTAAGCTGGAGCAATTGAGAAAAGACTTCTGAGTTTCAGGGTACTTGACATTGGAGCCTCAGGTCATTTGGGGAGACCAAGAAGGAAATCCTGCAGATGGCAAATCACTATGTATAAAGAGGAAGCTGTGATATGGCTGGCGTGGCTGGAGAGTAGACTTGTGGAGGGCATGGATGTGTCATTCTGGACCTGAACTCAACCCTGAAGCAGAAATAAAGTCTATAACCTGTACTGTCTTCCAGCCAATTATCACCACCCACTCACTTTTAAGGCTTTTGAGGCTTCCCTTGTAGCTCAGTTGGTAAAGAATCTGCCTGCAATGCAGGAGACCTGGGTTCGATTCCTGGGTCAGGAAGATCTCCTGGAGAAGGAAATGGCAACCCACTCCAGTATTCTTGCCTAGAGAATCCCATGAACAGAGGAGCCTGGAAGGCTACAGTCCATGGGGTTGTAAGAGTCGGACACGACTTAGCAACTAAACTACCACCACACACTTCCAAGCCTACAGTAAGCTGGCTTTTCCTTATCACTTAACCAAGGCCATTTTAGCTCTACTGCAGGTCATCTCTAACCACCAGGAAAACCAATGGACCTTTATCAGCCCTCATCCTTCCCTAGCTTTCTGCATTTAACAATTTAATCATCCGTCTTTCTTAAAAGGCTGTCCTTACCAACTCTTTTTGATGGTAGCTATACTCCCTCCTCCGGTCCATTTTCCACTGACAGAGAATAAAAAAAAGGGCTCCAGTCAGGACATGACTGCCAATGGGAAACAGCAAGATCCTATAACAGGTTCTCTGTTCAACTTCTTTCATTTCAATGCAGGCTTTTATGGAAAATGTACTACATCCAAGACATCATGCCAGATGTTGTAAGGGAGGAAAGACTCAAAGAACTCAGTCTTGTGGAGGAAAGAGATTGGTAAGCAAGTGAAAGTCAAAGTGTTAGTCTCTCAGTCCTGTCCAACTCTCATGGACTATAGACTGCCAGTCTCCTCTGTCCATGGGATTTTCCAGGCAAGAATACTGGAGTGGGTTGCCATTCCCCTCTCCAGGGTATCTTCCCGACCCAGGAATTGAACCCCAGTCTGCCGCATTGCAGGCAGATTCTTTACCGTCTGAGCCACCAGGATAAGCAAGTAATTAAACTCAAAGCAGAATAAGGTGAATGTTGATAAGAAGCATAAGCAGTATTTTGTGGATGTGAAAGGAAGGGGTAATTAAAGGTGACCTTGAAGATAAGAATTGTTCATATCTTTCCATGGAAGAGGGTACCTATTACCAATGCTTCATTGGTAATAAGAAAGGAACTAAGTTATAAAGTTTGTGTGATTCTCAAAGAAAATTTGGTTTTCCAATTATTTGTTAATTATGTTATATATATAAAAACTTTCTTTTAAAAGTGATTACTATATCTAGTGGTAATTCTTTCCTTGCTTGATCCTTGGAACGATCCAATTCATAGGTTTTATTAGTCCTGTTTTACAGATGAAGAAAATGAGACTCAGAGGAATTAAATAAGAATATACAAAATGGACTCCAAATAGAATTAAACTCTCCTTTCCTCATTATTTGAAATGAATTCTTTAGGCAACTAGAGTGAGAATATTTATTTAAGTATATTCCTTTCTTTCATTTCTACTAAATCAGGAAGCTAAATGCCAGCATTGAAACGGAATGGATTCAGCGGTCCTTAGATTCAGTACCTTTCATTTAACCCAGGGGACTCATTTCCTTTTTGTCAAAGTGGCCCAGCAATTGGTTAGGTTCTTGGAGACCTAACTCTTTCATTCTGAGAGGGTATAATAGAGTCTATGCTGTTTGTAAGAACAATGCAACTCTCTAGAGCTCTGTCTACATGGTAGTCCTAAAATGGTTTTTAAAAAGTGTGTTAGCAGTCATTCACAGCCCTCAAATTCAGTTTCTGCATTGAGAAATCCAAACAGTGAGGTTATTTTGTCGGTTCCATTTTTTGCTAAAACTGGGGTAACCAGCCATCTTCAAGCAGTCAAACCAGTTTGATGGGTGCCTCACCCCCTGACTTCCCCTGTCTTCAGACCTCGGAGCTCATTGGCTGATGGTTAGAGTCAGAACGACAGGTGCAGCCATGAAAAAAGGGGGGAACGAAACAAAACAAACAACCGACTTTGCAAACTCGGCAGAGAGATTTTGTAAATAGAAATGCAGGCTGTGTAAACATAGTACCTGTAATTTTTCTAGTTGGCACGCTAGGAACCCAGTAGAAAGAGATCACGGTAGATAACCCACAGTCCACAAAATAAGAGTTTTATTCAAGGAGGTGGAGGTGGACTAGGAAGGCTGTCTGGTTGCTCCTGCTTTTTTCCAAAAAAAAAAAAAAAAAAAAACTATCCAAAACTTTTTATTCGAATACTTCATACGTAGGAAGCCTGAAGAATTTTCAGTGATTGAAAAAGGGACCAAGAGGTGAGTGAGGACTCAGCTTACTACAAAGGGAGTCAGACTAATTCTTGATGGAGGGACAAAAGGATCTGGTAAGGTTGGAAACCTGGTGCAGCGCACAGCCTGTGAGCAGCTGGGGAAGCGCCAGAGGCGAGGGCAGCTGTTGTTTGCGGCAGAACAGAATTCAGGAGCCCCATTCCTTCTCTGTGCGGGTGAACTTTGCTTGGCCTTCTTGCCTCTCACTCCCTACAGAGAGCGGGCGTAGGGGCGTCAGGCAGCTTTGACAGCCTAGCCTCTACTTGTTTGTCGTGTTTACTCCTAGATTCTTGTTGATATATTTTATCAGATAAGCACTGTTCATGTGATTTGTTATTTGAAACTTTCTGAAAAAGATCAGCTAAATAGTTTGGCTTTATGGATGCCTAATGGTCTAAGTGAACAAAGAAAAACCCATTGTCAAGTGTTACCTCTTTGGGTCCAAGAAACTAACGAAATTTGTGATTGAATCAAAAATTATATGCAGGGTCCGAATGGCAGAGTAGCTGGTAAACAGAACAGTAAATAGCTTTATTGATCAGAAAGTGTTTATAATTTTTTTCAAAAAATTAAAAGTACAGTCAATTAACAACATGTGCTTTAACTATTGTTATAATGGCTTACATTTACTGAGCACTAATTGCTTTTAGGGTACCAGTTATTGTTGTTACTCAGTTGCTTAGTCATGTCTGACTCTTGGCAACCCCACGAACTGCAGCACACCAGGCTCCCTGCCCTCCCGCGTCTCCAGGAGTTTGCTCAAATCCATGTCTAATGAGTTGGTGACACTATCTAACCATTTCACCCTCTGCCAGCCCCTTCTCCTTTTGCACTCAGTCGTGCCAGACTCTTGTTGATTGTAGCCCCCCAGCCTCCTCTGTCCATGAGCTTTCTCAGGCAAGAATATGGAAGTGGGTTGCCATTTCCTCCTCTTCCAGGGGATCTTCCCAACTCAGGAATGGAACCCGAGTCTCCTGCATCGGTAGGCCTATTCTTTTTTTTTACCACTGACTCACCTGGAAAGTCCAATAAAGTAATAATATACAGCTATTTTTAAGGTCACGTTTAAAAAACTAGTGACACAGAAAATGTTAGTGATACATTTCTAAGTGAAAATAAAGAAGGCTACAAGCAGTATGTTTTACCTGATCTCAATTTTATAATTATCATTTATTTATGGGGCTACATATGTACACCAGGGGTCAAAGATGTATGGGTGTTGCAATAATGGGTGTGGTTTTGTGTTTTTTTTAAAGAAATTTTCTACATTTTTCCAAACTTTCTTCAACTAATATGCATTATTTTTGTTTGTTTTCTTGTTTTTTCCTTCTTTTGGGTTTTTTCTTTTTGGCATATGCATTACTTTTTTATGTAAGACCCTTCAATGTTGTTTAAAGTAGAAGAGAGAAATACCATAAGAGGAATAATAAATGTACCATCATCAATTTTGTCACAGATAACGAAATTTTGTGGGGAGCAAGGGTGGGGTGAACTGAACATATGAATGTAGCTATGACACAAAAGCACATACTTTCACAGGTGTAGCCACCGGTACAGATATGTCTCATCATTTTCCATTGAGCCAATATCATATTAACCAGGGTCATGAGTAAGCACAATCATACCCTGATCATTTTCCTCCTTGTTGACTCGCTTCCCTCCCTTGGCTTCTGTGACTCCCCACTCCTATTTTTCACCTACCTTGTTGGCCTTCCCTTTCTCAATCTCCTTCGTTAGTTCCTTCTCTTCTCCTCACCTCCCTTTACATTTCAGAGAGCTCCAGGCTTGACCTGGGGTCTCCTCTTCACCATCCACTTAGAGGGGAAAAAATAAATAAATTAAAATGCCTTCAGGAGCCATGGTAGTAATGAGTGAGTGAAGCAAGTCCTTGATTTCACTGCCGACTTATCTCCCAACCCAACTCCAGTCACCGCCACCTCAGGCAATTGCATGTCTACAAATTGCTCAAGTCAAGAAGGAGAAGCCACTTTTCATTGCTCCCTTTCTTTCATCTTTGCCCACAAACATCCAATACATCAGAGAAGGAAATGTCATCTCATTCCAGTATTCGTGCCTGGAGAATCCCACGGACAGAGGAGCCTGGCAGGCTACTGTCCATGTGGTTCCTAAGAGAGCAACATGAGTACAATGCGTCAGCAAATCCTGTTAGTTCTATTTTAAAAATATATCTTAAATTCTTTCCTTTCCCCTTTATGCCTCCATCTTGTGTACGCTACTTAAGTGTTATCCTAAGTAGTCTCTTTGCTTTTACTCATGGCCACCGAAAGTTCTTCACACACACCCAGATGTACTAACAATCTCTGGATTTGGGATGAAAAACTCAGCAGATGTCTATAGTCTTCTTTTATTCTTCCTATTGAAAAGGTAAGATTTACCTAGCTTGACTGAGTTATCACAATTCAGAATTAACTAATAGTACAAAAAAAAAGTGAATTCACTTTGGTTTCTTAGCAGTCAAATATTTAGGTACCTGAGGGGAAAAAAAACCCCAAAATTTATTTGCTCAGTTGTTCTGCTCATTTTGTACTCTACCGCCTTGTTTAACAATGGTTGAGGAGAATTTTTAAAAAAGGAAAATTATTTTCTATTCTTAATTCTCATCCATCGTAAAGAACAAAACAAAAGGCTGACATAAATGTGTATTATAGTCTGGGGGTGGCTTACCATACTTGTTTCCACTTAAGTTCATCTTACTTCATTTTTCCAGGACTTCAATAGTTTTTTATTTGCCTTTTAAGCTTCTACAACTATGACTCATGGAACTAGAACTATCTCAGTACTGGTTTGTGCTACTTTCTGTATGAGATTTTTCTCAAGCGGTTAAAATGACATAAGCAAAATACACTTTGTTTTTCTAAAGCTTAAAGACATAAATGTTAAACTATCATTTGTTAACTATCATTCTTTAACTTCCCATTGAAAGAAACTGAATTTAGCAGAGGAATAAAGACTTTTTAATTTAACTTTACAACATAAAATAATTTCCCTCAGTTATTTCTTTCATAGTTGTTGATCACAGAATTTTAGTAATTTCATTTTTAGATCTTGGAAATTGCATTTTCCTAAATGCTAATTTCTTACTACATTTTGCTTTAGAAATAAATTATTTTGAAGTTGACACTATTTCTGTCTTGCTTTTAGTATGAAATCTAGCAACTCTCTGTCATTTTCTACTTACACAGGACTCTCAGTGGTTCGCCCTCTGATTTAGAAGACTGTTGTTTTTGGGCTGAAAATACATGACCCAGATTGTCCAGATTTAGGGACTTTCCAGGTTGTTTCTAATAATCTGAGTGACACTAAAATCTTTATATTAATACAGCTTGTTTTTAATTAACATAAACATATTTCATTACATATATATATATATATATACACACACACACACACACATATGTCATCACAGAAGTCATGAGTAAGCACAATCATACCCTAATCAAATAAAAATTAGTGCAGGGAATTCCCTGGCAGTTCAGTAGTGAGAACTCTTATGCTTCCACTGCCAAGGGTGCAGGTTTGATCCCTGGTCAGGGAATTAAGATCCTGCAAGGCCAAAAAAAAAAGAGTTCAGTGGTTGTAAACTAGGCCTTATATTGTAATTACCTGGGAATCTGTAAAAACTACTGATGCCTGGGTCCTACTCAAGATTCTGATTTAATTGGCATGGGCATTGGGATTTATAAAAGGTGATTCTAGAGAATGGCCAATGGTAAGAACCACAGAATTAGGCAGTTATGGCTTCAAAATGTCATTTTCTATATTTGAACCTGCTGCATATATGAAGAAGGTGGCAATATACTTACCTTTTTATAAAAAAAAATATTGCTTAAAACAATAAAAATTCATCTTACATTTTTAGAGGTCAGAATTCCAAAATGGGTTTCACTATGCTAAAATCAAGGCATTGGTGGGGCTGCATTCCTTCTAGAGATTGCAGGTGAAAGTCTGTTTCGTTACCTTTTCCAGCTTCTAGACGCTGCCTGAATTCCTTGGCCTCTGGCCTTTTCCTCCATCTTCAAAGCCATCGGTGTAGCATCTTCAAATCTCTCACCGACTCTATGCTTTCTGCTTTTCTTTTTCACATATGGGGACCTTTGTTATTATACTGGGCTGAAATATTTAATGCAGGATAATATCCCATCTCAAGATCTCTAATATAATCATCTGTAAAGTCCTTTTTCCATGTAAATTAATATATTCACATGGTTCCAGGGATATTTATGTTGGTGCAAAAGTAATTGAGGTTTTCTATTGTTGCTCTTTGCTGTTTGATATTAGAATATATTCTTAAATAAATGTGGTTATGTTATACATTATTTTAATTTAATTTCTTGCATTCTTTATATATATATATGTTTTGTTAATGACTTATTACTTGCTGTTTATTTTATAGTTATTTTAGACTAGGGAAATGATGTTAGACAAAAAGCAAATTTGAGTGATCTTCTCGTTCAAGTTCAAAATGGGTCATAAAGCAGTGGAGACAACTGGAAACATCAGCAACGCATTTGGTCCAGGAACTGCTAACAAATGCACAATGCAGCAGTGCTTCAAGACGTTTTGCAAAGGAGAAGAGAGCCTTGAAGATGAAGGTGCAGTGGCCGACCGTTGGAAGTTGACGACCACCAACTGAGAGGCTCATCGAAGATGATCCTCCTACAACTACACGAGAAGTTGCTCAACTCAGTGTCAACCATCCTATATCCATTTGGCATTTGAAGCAAATTGGAAAGGGGAAAAAATCTTGATGAGTGGATGCTCATGAGCTGACACCACCCTAATGGCAGAAAGCAAAGAGGAACTAAAGAGCCTCTTGATGAAGGTGAAAGAGGAGAGTGAAAAAGCTGGCTTAAAATTCAACATTCAGAAAACTAAGATCATGGCATCTAGTCCCATCAGTTCAGTTCAGTCGCTCAGTCGTGTCCGACTCTTTGCAACCCCAGGAATTGCAGCATGCCAGGCCTCCCTGTCCATCACCAACTCCCGGAGTCTACCCAAACCCATGTCCATCGAGTCGGTGATGCCATCCAACCATCTCATCCTCAGTCGTCCCCTTCTCCTCCTGCCCCCAAACCTTCCCAGCATTAGGGTCTTTTCCAATGAGTCAGTTCTTCGCATGAGGTGGCCAAAGTATTGGAGTTTCAGCTTCAACATCAGTCCTTCCAGTGAACACCCAGGACTGATCTCCTTTAGGATGGACTGGTTGGATCTTCTTGCAGTCCAAGGGACTCTCAAGAGTCTTCTCCAACACCACAGTTCAAAAGCATCAATTCTTTTGTGCTCAGCTTTCTTTATAGTCCAACTCTCACATCCATACATGACCACTGGAAAAACCATAGCCTTGACTAGATGGATCTTTGTTGCCAGAGTAATGTCTCTGCTGTTAAATATGCTATCTAGGTTGGTCATAACCTTCCTTCCAAGGAGTAAGCGTCTTTTAATTTCATGGCTGCAATCACCACCAGCAGTGATTTTGGAGCCCAAAAAAATAAAGTCTGACACTGTTTCCACTGTTTCCTCATCTATTTCCCATAAAGTAATGGGACCAGATGCCATGATCTTAGTTTTCTGAATGTTGAGCCTTAAGCCAACTTTTTCACTCTCCTCTTTCACTTTCATCAAGAGGCTCTTTAGTTCTTCTTCACTTTCTGCCATAAGGGTGGTGTCATTTGCATATCTGAGGTTATTGATATTTCTTCCAGCAATCTTGATTCCAGTTTGTGTTCTTCCAGACCAGCGTTTCTCATGATGTACACTGCATATAAGTTAAATAAGCAGGGTGACAATATACAGCCTTCATGTACTCCTTTTCCTATTTGGAGCCAGTCTGTTGTTCCATGTCCAGTTCTAACTGTTGCTTCCTGACCTGCATACAGGTTTCTCAAGAGGCAGGTCAGATGGTCTGGTATTCCCATCTCTTTCAGAATTTTCCACATTTTATTGTGATCCACACAGTCAAAGGCTTTGGCATAGTTAATAAAGCAGAAATAGATGTTTTTCTGGAACTCTCTTGCTTTTTCGATGATCCATCGGATATTGGCAATTTGATCTCTTGTTCCTCTGCCTTTTCTAAAACCAGCTTGAACATCTGCAAGTTCACGGTTCACGTATTGCTGAAGCCTGGCTTGGAGAATTTTGAGCATTACTTTACTAGCGTGTGAGATGAGTGCAATTGTGCGGTAGTTTGAGCATTCTTGGGCATTGCCTTTCTTTGGGATTGGAATGAAAACTGACCTTTTCCAGTCCTGTGGCCACTGCTGAGTTTTCCAGATTTGCTGGCATGTTGAGTGAAGCACTTTCACAGCATCATCTTTCAGGATTTGAGATAGCTCAGCTGGAATTCCATCCGCTCCACTAGCTTTGTTCGTAGTGATGCTTTCTAAGGCCCACTTGACTTCACATTCCAGGATGTCTGGCTCTAGGTGAGTCATCACACCATCGTGAATATCTGGGTTGTGAAGATCTTTTTCATACAGTTCTTCTGTGTATTCTTGACACCTCTTCTTAATATCTTGTGCTTCTGTTAGGCCCATACCATTTCTGTCCTTTATCGAGCCCATCTTTGCATGAAATGTTCCCTTGGTATCTCTATTTTTCTTGAAGAGATCTCTAGTCTTTCCCATTCTGTTGTTTTCCTCTATTTCTTTGCATTGATCGCTGAGGAAGACTTTGTTACCTCTCCTTGCTATTCTTTGGAACTCTGCATTCAGATGGGAATATCTTTCCTTTTCTCCTTTGCTTTTTGCTTCTCTTCTTTTCACAGCTGTTTGTAAGGCCTCCTCAGACAGCCATTTTGCTTTTTTTGCATTTCTTTTCCATGGGGATTGTCTTGATCCCTGTCTCCTGTACAGTGTCACGAACCTCTGTCCATAGTTCATCAGGCACTCTGTCTATCAGATCTAGTCCCTTAAATCTATTTGTCACTTCCACTGTATAATCATAAGGCATTTGATTTAGGTCATACCTGAATGGTCTAGTGGTTTTCCCTACTTTCTTCAATTTAAGTCTGAATTTGGCAATAAGGAGTTCATGATCTGAGCCACAGTCTGCTCCTGGTCTTGTTTTTGCTGACTGTATAGAGCTTCTCCATCTTTGGATGCAAAAAATATAATCAATCTGATTTCGGTGTTGACCATCTGGTGATGTCCATGTGTAGAGTCTTCTCTTGTGTTGTTGGAAGAGGGTGTTTGCTATGACCAGTGCGTTCTCTTGGCAAAACTCTATTAGCCTTTGCCCTGCTTCAATCTGTACTCCAAGGCCAAATTTGCCTGTTATGCCAGGTGTTTCCTGACTTCCTACTTTTGCATTCCAGTCCCCTATAATGAAAAGGACATCTTTTTTGGGTGTTAGTTCTAAAAGGTCTTGTATGTCTTCATAGAACCGTTGAAGTTCAGCTTCTTCATCACTTCATGGTAAATAGATGGAGAAACAATGGAAACAGTGACAGACCTTATTTTTTTGAGCTCCAAACTCAGTGCAGATGGTGACTGCAACCATGAAATTAAAAGACGCTTGCTCCTTGGAAGAAAAGCTATGACAAACCTAGACAGCATATTAAAAAGCAAAGACATCACTTGGCCAACAAAGGTCTGTAAAAGTCAAAGCTGTGGTTTTTCTGGTAGTCATGTATGGATGTGAGAGCTGGGCCATAAAGAATGCTGGGCACTGAAGAATTGATGTTTTTGAACTGTGGTGTTGGAGATTCTTGAGAGTCCCTTGGACAGCAAGAAGATCAAACCAGTCAATCCTAAAGGAAATCAACCCTGAATATTTATTGGAAGGACTGAAGCTGAATTCTGGGAGATAGTGAAGGACAGAGAAGCCTGGCGTGGTGCAGTCCATAGGGTTGCAAAGAATTATACATGACTGAGCGAGTGACCAACAACAGCAACGTGAGCTGATGGCAAATCAAAAACATTGTCATTTTGAAGTGTCTTCTCTTACAACAGCAGTGAACCATTTCTTGATCAGATGGTGACATGCAACAAAAATGGAATTTTATACAACTGGCGATGACCAGCTCAGAAGTTGGACTGAGAAGCTCCAAAGCACTTCCCAAAGCCAAACTTGCATCACAAAAAGACCATGGTAACTGTTTGTTGGTCTGCTGCCCCTCTGATCCACTATAGCTTTATGAATCCCAGCAAAACCATTACATCTGAGAATTATGCTCAGCAAATTGATGAGATGCACCAAAACTTGCAATGCCTGCAGCTAGCATCTGTCAACAGAAAGGGTCCAATTCTTCTGCATGACAACTCCTGACCACATGTCACACAACCAACACTTCAAAAGTTGAATGAATCGGGCTACGAACTTTTGGCTCGTCAGCCATATTCACATGAACTCTTGCCAACTGACTACCACTTCTTCAAGCATCTTGACAACTTTTTGCAGGGAAAATGCCTCCACAGCCAACAGGAGGCAGAAAATGGTTTCCAAGAGTTTGCCCAAACCTAAACATGGATTTTTATGCTATAGGAATAAACAGACTTATTTCTCATTGGCAAAAAATGTGTTGATTTTAATGGTTTCTATTTTGATTAATAGATATGTTTGAGCATTGTTAATAATGATTTAAAATGCACAGTCCAAAACTGCAATTAGGTTTGCACCAACCTCATAGAATGTGGATATTCTTATGGGACATTCTGTTATCTATCACAAGCCCCATACTCTGTAGCTGTGTTCCTCTTCATTTTACACACTCTCCCTGATGATATTTCTCATCTCAGCAGATAATCTTACATTTCTCTCTCCAACTCCACCTGCAACTATTCATTGGATATAGCCCCTGTGTGGTTCTGTGGGCCCTAGAACCTATGCTTTTCCTAATCTTTACGTATTGACAGTCTTTGTTATCTTGGTTTGAACACTTCAGAAAAATTGCCTTCTTTCAAGTCATACTATCTTCTATGTTCTTCTAGACTCAAGGCATTTCCTTCTTCAGGAAGTTTTTTTTTTTTTAATTGAGATATAATTGATATATAACATCATTTAAGTTTAAGATGTGAGAAGGGATGACAGGGGATGAGTTGTTTGGATGGCATCACCAACTCGATGGACAGTTTGAGCAAGCTCCAGGACTTGGTGAAGGACAGGGAGGCCTGGCGTGCAGCAGTCCATGGGGTCGCAAAAAGTTGGACACAACTGAGCAACTGAACTAAGTTTAAGATGTACAGCGTGTTGACTTGACATATTGTCAGTATTGCAATATGATTACCACCATTGCGTCTGCTAACACCTCTACCATATCACTTTCTTTTTTGTGGTGGGGACAATTAAGATGTAGACTCTTAGCAATTCTGAAGTTCATAATATAGCATTGTTGACTACAATTACTATGCTGTGCATTAGATCTCCAGGACTTATTTTTCTCTTAGTTGTTCTTGTTCTCAAACAACATCTCCCCAATTCTCCCACTCTTTCCCCCAGACTCTGGTTATCACCATTCTACTGTTTTTATGAGTTTTGCTTTTTTTTTTAGATTCCTCATATAAGTGATATCGTAGTATTAGCCTTTCTTTGTCCAATTTATCTCACTTAGCATAATCCTCTTATGGTCTATCCATATTATCACAAATGGCAGTATTTTCTTCTTTCGGCTGAGTAATAGCCCAGTTTATATACTACATCTTCTTTATCCATTCATCCACTTATGGACACCTAAGTTGTTTCCATATTGTGGTGTTGGAGAAGACTCTTGAGAGTCCCTTGGACTGCAAGGAGATCAAACCAGTTAATCCTAAAGGAAATCAAATTTGAATATTCATTGGAAGGACTGATGCTGAAGCTGAAGGTCCAATACTCTGGCCACCTGATGCGAAGAGGTGACTGATTGGAAAAGACCCAGATGCTGGGAAAGAGTGAGGGCAAGAGAACAAGGAGGCAACAGAGGATGAGATGGTTGGATGGCATCACCAACTCAATGGACATGAGTTTCAGCAAATTCCGGGAGACAGTGGAGAACAGGGAAACCTGGCGTGCTGCAGTCCATAGGGTCACAAAGAGCTGGACATGACGTAGAGACTGGGCAGCAACAAAAATGTTACTTCCGTATCTTGGCCCTTGTCAATCATGCGGCCATAAATATGGGAGTGCAGATACATTTATAATTTCAATATCCTACTTTCATTTCCTTTCATGTATTCATTTTATTCATTTCATTTCATTCATTTCATTTCCTTTCATTTCCTTCGATATATACTCAGTAGTAGAATGGTTGGATCATATGGTAGTTCTATTTTTAATTTTTGAGGAACCGCCATACTGTTTTCCATAGTGGCCAAACAAATTTACATTCCCACCAACAATGTACAAGGATTCCCTTTTCTGCACATAATTTCCAATGCTTTTTATCTATTTTGTTCTTCTTTTTTTAAAAAATTTATTTATTTTTGGCTGTGCTAGGTCTTCATTGCTGCTTGGGCTTTTCTCTAGTTGTGGTGAGCAGTGGGGCTACTCTCTGGGCTTCTCATCGAGGTGACTTCTTTTGTTACTGAGCATGGGCTCTAGGGCGTGCAGGCTTCAGGAGTTGCAGTATGTAGGCTCAGCAGTTGCAGTTCCTGGGCTCTAGAGCACAGGCTCAATAGTTGTGGTGCATGGGCTTAGTTGCTCTGAGGCATGTGGAATCTTCCCAGACCAGGGATCAAACCAGTGTTCCCTGCATTTGACAGGCAGATTTTTTTTTACCACTGAGCCACCAGGGAAGCCCCCTATTGTCTTCTTGGTGATAGCCATTTTAACAAATGTGAGGCGATACCTCAATGTGGTTTTGGTTTGCATTTTCCTGATGATTGACAGCTAAATAATATTTATAAACTTCTGAGCCCCTCAGTAAAGATAGTGTGATATCTACCAATGGGGAGATGAGACTTTTGTTTTTTTGGCTGAGTTGTGAGACATGCGAGATCCTAGTTGCCTGACCAGGTATTGAACCTGCACCCCCTGTATTGAAAGCGTGGAGTACCAACTATTGGACTGCTAGGGAAGACCCAGAGAAGACATTTTAACTTTACTTTCAGTTTCTCAACATTTTGAGGAAAAAGACTAAAACTAAGCACCCTCCTACAATGAATGTGTTAATCTCATTATTCCACACAACTGCACACCTCTATAAATGCAAATTATTGTAAGCTAATATAAACATAATATATAGTATAATATAATATATATATAATATAAATATAATATAAAGAGGAACCAGAGATCAAATTGCCAACATCCGCTGGATCATCGAAAAAGCAAGAGAGTTCCAGAAAAACATCTATTTCTGCTTTATTGACTATGCCAAAGCCTTTGACTGTGTGGATCACAATAAACTGTGGAAAATTCTGAAAGAGACAGGAATACCAGACCATCTGACCTGTCTCTTGAGAAACCTGTATGCAGGTCAGGAAGCAACAGTTAGAACTGGACATGGAACAACAGACTGGCTCCAAATAGGAAAAGGAGTACGTCAAGGCTGTATATTGTCACCCTGCTTATTTAACTTATATGCAGAGTACATCATGAGAAACGCTGGGCTGGAAGAAACACAGCTGGAATCAAGATTGCCGGGAGAAATATCAATAACCTCAGATATGCAGATGACACCACCCTTATGGCAGAAGTGAAGAAGAACTAAAGAGCCTCTTGATGAAAGTGAAAGAGGAGAGTGAAACAGTTGGCTTAAAGCTCAACATTTAGAAAACTAAGATCATGGCATCTGGTCCCATCACTTCATGGGAAATAGATGAGGAAACAGTGGAAACAGTGTCAGACTTTATTTTTTTGGGCTCCAAAATCACTGCTGATGGTGATTGCAGCCATGAAATTAAAAGACGCTTACTCCTTGGAAGGAAGGTTATGATCAACCTAGATAGCATATTTAACAGCAGAGACATTACTCTGGCAACAAAGGTCCATCTAGTCAAGGCTATGGTTTTTCCAGTGGTCATGTATGGATGTGAGAGTTGGACTGTGAAGAAAGCTGAGCGCCGAAAAATTGATGCTTTTGAACTGTGGTGTTGGAGAAGACTCTTGAGAGTCCCTTGGACTGCAAGAAGATCCAACCAGTCCATCCTAAAGGAGATCAGTCCTGGGTGTTCACTGGAAGGACTGATGTTGAAGCTGAAACTCCAATACTTTGGCCACCTCATGCGAAGAGTTGACTCACTGGAAAAGACCCTAATGCTGGGAAGGATTGGGGGCAGGAGGAGAAGGGGATGACAGAGGATGAGATGGTTGGATGGCATCACCGACTTGATGGACGTGGGTTTGGGTAAACTCCGGGAGTTGGTGATGGACAGGGAGGCCGGGGCGTGCTGTGATTCCTGGGGTCGCAAAGAGTCGGACACGACTGAGCGACTGAACTGAACTGAATATAAACACTGCATCCCACCAGTACTATACAATGGGTGATTCTACCCAAATATGTATTGGGGTTGGGTAGTTGCTAGTGATTTTAGGAGTCTAGTGAAATCCTATCACTAGATAGGGTTTGACATTCCCTAAAGGCAGCAGGTTGCCTTCAGGGTAGAATCCAGGCCTTAGCCTGGTTTTCTGTGGTCCCCTCAGCCTCTGTAGCTTCCTCTTTAGTCAACTTTCTATTAACAATCTGCCTGCCATCCCATACTCATCATTTTTATATAACAATTATAATTTAGCCATGGGTTCTTGATTATGCTAACATAATTTTCACCCATAATAAAGCCAAGAATGGAGCATAATCTACTCAGTGTTATTCCTTCTGCAGCCTATTTTGTAAACACAGATTCAATTCCATTTACCTCTTTGTGCAGGGATAATAAAAGGTATAATGACATTTTAAACAATCAGAATACCATTTAACTTCATGAGATGAGAGTTTCCCACACTGAGGTTCCTCATAAATAAACAGTATCTGTAAAGAGGGTGTGATCCAAATGTGGGTGGTAGGATCTGCTTTTCATTATATGTGTTAACAGTATATATATATATATATATATTTACTGCTCTATAGCTCTATCCATGATAAATATACAATTATTTAAGAATGACAATTTGATTCAATTGTCTCCTAAGAGTTAAAAAGTCCAACCATTCTGGAGACTTTTTTTAAATTGAAGTATAGTGATTTGGACTGCAAGGAGATCCAATCAATCCATCCTACAGGAGATCAATCCTGGGTATTCATTGGAAGGACTGATGTTGAAGCTGAAACTTCAATACTTTGGCCACCTCATGTGAAGAGTTGACTCATTGGAAAAGACCCTAATTCTGGGTAGGATTGGGGGCAGGAGGAGAAAGGGACGACAGAGGATGAGATGGTTGGATGGCATCACTGACTCGATGGACATGGGTTTGGGCGGACTCCGGGAGTTGGTGATGGACAGAGAGGCCTGGCGTGCTGCAATTCATGGGGTCGCAAAGAGTCGGACACGACTGAGCGACTGAACTGAACTGAACTGATAGTTGATTTACAGTATTGTGTTACTTTCAGGTGTATAGCAAAGTGCTTCAGTTATACATATCTGTATTTTTGTTATTTTTTCCACTATAGGTTATTGCAAGATACTGAATATAGTCCCCTGTGCTATATAGTAGGACCTTGTTGTTTACATATATATAGTAGTATATATCTGTTACTCCCATGTCTTTAATTTACCCCTCCTTCCCCCATCTTTCCTCTTTGTTAATCATAAGTTTGTTTTCTATGTCTGTGAGTCTGTTTCTGTTTCATAAATAAGCTCATTTGTATTTTTTTAGATTCCACATATAAGTGATATATAATATTTGTCTTTCTCTGTCTGACTTCACTCAGTATAGTAATTTCCAGGTTCGCAAATGTTGCTGCAAATGGCAATATTTCATTTTTTTTTATGGTTGGGTAATATTCCACTGTGTGTATGTATCACATCTTCTTTATCCATTATCTGTTGATTGCTACTTAGGTTGCTTTCATATCCTGGCTCTTGTAAATAGTGCTGCTATGAATACTGGGAAGCATGTATCTTTCTGAATTAGAGTTTTCATTCTTTTCCAGATATATTCCCAAGAGTAGGATTTCTGGCTCATAAATAACTCTATTTTTAGTTTTCTAAGGAAGCTCCATACTGTTTTCCGTAGTGGCTACACCAATTTACATTCCCATCAACAGTGTAGGAGGGTTCCCTTTTCTCCTAACCCTCTGGAGATTTTTCATATCATGGAATTACCTTCCCTTACTTTTTCATCTGGCCTGTTCTATTTATTTTTTAATACTATTTATTTTTTAATCTTTTCTTGGAGGTCTCCCTATTAGGTTTTTATAGGCTTAATATATTGCATTGTGATGTCTGTCTCAATGATTAGACTGTGAGTTCTCAAGACAGGCTAGATTTTTCTCTTCTAACCTAAATGTCTAATGTAATATCTAATATCTAATCTTAATGTCTGATGTAGTGCTTAACACTCAGGAAATATTTTTGGAAAGATTTGAATTAGTAAGTGAAGTTTCTCCTGCTTTAAATATTTTTTGTTCCTATTTGGTACCACATCATCAGTGGTACATGACTCAAAAAGGCACAGTCCCTTGATTTACTATATAATGAAAATTTTGTATGTCTATTTACTATCTTCAATGCCATTTTTAATGGCTTCAAAGAATCCCATAGTGTGGAAGAACCATAGTTTATCTAACCAACCTTTTTTTTTTTTTTTTTGGTGTGTGTTAGATACGTACATTGATTCTAAATTTTTGAAATTATAAATAATACTGGCATGAACATGGTTTTAACTCTACCTCTGAGCTACTTGATTATGCTTGGGATACATTCTTAAGAGTCAAAGAGCAGTATACTACTAGACTCTTTCTCAGTGATGTTATATATTTGCAGTAAATAAGGATAAACAATTTTCCTGTGCCAACACTGAGTACTATAAATATTTGCAATGAGAGAGATAAAATGTGTTATCTCAATACTATTTGAATTCATATTTCTTTGATTAGTAGTAGAATTGAACATTTTCTTCCTATGTTTTTATTTATTTTTTTTGCCACAGTTTGAGGCATGTGGTATCCCTGACCAGGGATCTGACCGGAGCCTTGTGTAGTGGAAGTGCAGAGTTTTAACCACTGGACCACCAGGGAAGTCTCTCTTGTATTTTTTTCCCCCTTCCTGTATTTTTAATTCAGGTATGCATGCGAATGGTGGTTGTAACATTTCTCAGCAGAGAAATAATTTGGGGTGGTGTCTGTAAGGAAATAGGTACTTTTAAAAATCAAACTAAACCTAAGTCTTCTCAGTTAGCAACAAAGAGAAAACCTCCCTGGAAAATTTCTTGTGAACTTTATTTGTAACCCCAAATGTGATTATAACACAAAATCCCCCTTTCCTCTTGTGGCTCTCTAGCTAAATACGTTGCTACCACCTTCTGTAACATACAAGCCCTCTTAGTTATAGCATAGCTGTGACCAGGCTGGAATATTTTTTAAAGTTTATATACTGGACCAACAAAAGTAACATGGTTAGGGAGAGTAATCCAAAGCTAAATAATCTGTTTTATCAGATATTTTAGTTTTCTATCTATTGCCATATAACAAAAAATTCCAAAATTCAGTGGCTTTAATTAACAAGTATTTATAGCCTCTTGCAATTTCTATGTGGGTTAACTGGACCCAACAGTGCAATTCTATATCATGTGGTAGGGCTGCAATCTTCTGAAGGCTCATCCTGGCTGGAATATCCACAATGGTCACTCTCAGGAGGACAGATGTTGTTTGATGGCTGGAACTCAGCTGGGGCTACTGATTGAAGGCCTTTGATTGTTCCCCACACAGTTTCTCCACGTGGCTTGGGTTCCAAGACGGAATAGTGTTAAGTGTGCCTCTGTATGACAGAAGTCACCTGTGGAGTGAAGGTGAAAAGTGAAAGTGTTAGCCACTCAGTCGCATCCAATTCTTTGTGATCCCATGGACTGTAGCCCGCCAGGTTCCTTTGTCCATGGAATTCTCCAGGCAAGAATACAGGAGTGGTGCCTTCTCCAGGGGACCGAATATTAGCAAGCATTTCAAAGTTCAAACCCCAGAGAATGAGGGCTGGAAAAAGGAATTTCCTCTCCCGTCTGCTTGGAAACAATCTCCTGTTGGTCTCATTACCTATATGAACCACCACTTATATCTTGGTGGCCGAAATGGTAACCTACCACTTGCAGGGGACTCACTGGCTTCTCAGAGACCTCACCTAGACAAGCAGTTCAGAATTGAGGAAACAGTGCCAACCGTCATTCCCGGAATATGCACTTATATAGATTGCAAAGGGAGGGGGGAGTAGGGTGGTAGTACATTTCATTGCAGTCTCATGACAATTACTATCTTGTAATTATCTCTCATTGTAAGAGAGATACATTTTGAGAGCTACATTATCTCGCATTGTAAGAGAACACTGTAAACAGGCAACCTATTTATACACTACTTAAGAATGAAATTGACGTGGGAAAATAAAAGAGACAAATCAACCAATCTGGTGTATGTCTATGTCAACTACACTAAATACTTCATTAATATTTTATGCCTTAAAATGTATGTCTTGGCTAGCATACTTGCTGTTTTCAAAGTCTCTATCCCTGTGTGACATACACAAGGAAAACAAGAATTTAAAAATGCTCCAAACGTAATTAACTTGATGTGGATCATTTTGAACTTCTAGGTATTGAATAATCGCATAAACTTTTAATCTTAAATGTTTGAGTTTCCAACTATAAGGGTAGGCAAATGTCTTTTCCTCTTAAATTGCAATTGTTCCCAGTGTCTAAAGCCCAATAAAGCTGTCATTTGAAGTTTTCCTTAACGTTTGTAAGATTTAATGAATAGTAAAAGCAATGCGTGCCTTTCTCATGAGGAGGATGCTGCAAGCCAAGGCGATGAATTTCCAGCCTATGATATAAGTTATGCTGAATAACAATTTGAAGAAAACTCCAAATGCAGCAATACCCATTTAGGTGTGTAGTAAGTCATGTAGATGGTACCTTTTCCCTAAATTATAATCTAATTATACTCTAGCAAATTGCCAAGAAGTTACAATTGGGTGGACTAGGTGTACTTTCCGGTAGAAACAAAGAAAAATTCCATCCTATTTTTATTATCAAAATTTTCTTTTGTTTGCATATAGGTGAAGTCTTATAGATCAAGTCTTTTTAATTTCACCTTGGAATTACATTCTCTTTGCTTCAATTCCTTTTGAGTTATGAACAAGGCCTCCTGTTCTAAATCTACTGCTTTTTTTCTTCTCTGCTATGACTTCGATGTATGCTGAAGGCAAATAAAATTATGAAAACACTTAGCCCTTAATTCTGTGAAGGTGGTGACGTCAGAGACAGATATATGTTAGATGGTGATGAAAAATTTAAGTCTGGCTTTATAGAAGGTAATCTTTTTTTCCCATTCCTTCCTTTCCTTTTTGTTTTAAAAGCAAATTTTTTCATCTTCTCCAAATTTGGGTGTATTTGCTCCTCAGAATTACAATACCTTTTTTCCTCTCTGCTAAACAGAGAGGATCTGTTTTCCCTTTCATCTTAAAACATTTTGCTTTTATCTTTCTTTATGTGATATATGTGGGCTTCCCTGGTGGCTCAGACAGTAAAAATCTGCCTGTAATGCAGGAGATTACCCTGGGTTCGATCCCTGGGTCAGGGAGATCCCCTGAAGAAGGAAATGGCAACCCACTCCAGCATTTTTGCCTGGGAAATCCCACGGACAGAGGAGCCTGGTGGGCTACAGTTCCTGGAGTCACAAAGAGTTGGACATGACTGAGCAACTAATACTGATGATGATGTGATATATAAATTCAAATAGTTGTTTTAGTTTTGTTTCTCTTGAAACAACCACACTGTGTTTAGGGCATTTAGTATCATCTGCTTCTTCTCAATGAGGGCATTTATTCTTACAAATACTCTACTAGCACTTATGGGCCAGATATATTAAGGTACTCAAGATTAGACTCTGCCCAAATCCGAGGGAGCAAATGCTATGAGAAGACTTTCATGGTTTAATGCTGCCTTGCCTCCTTCCACAGGTGTTAACAGTGAAGTGAAAGTTGTCTCTCTGTCTTGCTGGCACACCCACTTCTCCAGACTTACTCACTTAAGGATTTAAAATGTAAACCTGAGGTGTTGAAGTTTTCAGGAATAGCAAGCTCTTGATACTACCTCTTAACCTGGTCATGCACAAGTCATCATTTCAGATCATGAGAAAACTGTCTGCCTCATCTTTGGAATATTAAACCCACTTAGAGAAAACAGACATTTGCAACCATGAGCTGTGGAACAGCTGGATTCACTTTAGTATTTAAAAAAGGTGTAAATCTTTAAAACTTTTCTAAAGACACTCCTGTGCTTCTGGTCTTTTCTCATGTTGCTCCCCTCCTTCTAAATTTCCATGTGATAGTTGAAATCAAGTTCATTTTTCAAGCCCATCTCAAATAACCCTTTCTGTAGGAAACTATTTCCTCTCTCAAACCAATATAATTTTTCTCCTGATTCCTCCATAGTACTTCCTAACTTTGACACCACTTTTGTTTCACTTTTGACTGCTAGTATTTTAAACATTACATATATATTTAAGGCCTTAAGGCTTCGAATAGTAAGTACCCTAAGGGTGAAAAGCCACTTTCTCCTGTAATTTGTGTTTGTTTTTCACTAATGCGTCAGGAAGGACGCTTCACTGTTGATGGGGGCAGGGGGGAAGGGCACAGATGATGATCCGAGCTGTTTGTAATCCTAATATAATCGATCTCTTAAACTAATCTGAGAAGGAGGCGAAACTAAGTTTCACATTGGAAAATCCCGAGAGGAAAACACCCTTCAGAGATCTACAGGCAGAATGAACCCGCCTCCACGCTGTTTAGAGCAGCTGTCTCAGGAACCCTCCCTTCCTTAGAATGTGGGAGAGGTTCGGTGGGGCGGCAGCTGCAAGGAATCTTCCCCGTTCCTCGTGCAAATGATCTTCCCGCCCTCCACTCCCTTCCGAGGGGAAGGTGGCAGCTGTCAGGGCTTCCCAGTGGTAATCTCTTCCCGAGTCTTTGCCGAGCGCGGCGGGCGGACAGCAGCTGAAAGCGCTCAGAGGTAGGGACTCTGCTCCCCTAAGACAAGGACAGCAGCCTTGCTGGCTCCGGCGCTGCCACCTCTCTGGCTCGTAGCGGTCCCTCAGGTGTCCTTCTCCGAGTCCAAGAAGACACCTTGGCAACGAGGGGCGGGTTCCCTCCGCGCCAGGAGGCCCTACGGTAACTTAACAACAGAAGGAGCGTAAGAATCGCCGCCTGGGCACTCGCCAAAGCACCTTCACAGATCGGGGAGTGGAAGTGGGCCCCTGAACAGAAAGGTCTTTTCTGGCCGGGCCGGGCTGAGGGTACACCTGGAGCACCTGTGTGGCGCGCCCGCGCGTCCTCATAGGCGGTCCGGCTCCGCGCCGGCGCCCGGCACCCCGCCCCCGGCCCCCGGGGGCCGCCCTCGTTTCCCCACCCCGCCGCGCGGTCGCCGCCGCCTTCGCGCCCGCCCCACCGCCCCGCGCGCTCGCGCACGCGCACGCCCGCCCGGCCGCCCTCGGCGCTGTCATGGCGGCGGGGAGCGGCTTCAGTGGGCACAGGGGCAGCCGCGCTAGCGGTGGCGGGGCGAGCTGCGGCAGTAGCGTCCTCACCGCCCGCGGCAGCCTCCGCAGCCGCGCCCGTAGCCCCGGCAGCGGCGGTTTTTGCAAAGGCTGAGCGCAGGGGAGGGGCGGGCCAGGAAGCCATGGAGTTCTGTGCAGCCTCGGACTCCCGGGGGGCGGACTAGGGAAACTTGGAGGCTGCGACCAGGTGCGCTGCCCTCTCTCTCCTCCCTCCTCTCGTCGCCGTCGCCGCTGGGCCTCCCCCCGCTTCTGGCCACTGCACACCTTCCCGCCTCTCCCCGACGAACCTCAGGTGCCCGGGAGGTGCTCCACTCCTCCCCCTGGGCCGAGCGTTGAGAATCCTCCCCGCCCCCTTCCCCCGCCCTTTCCTGCCCTGGATCTCCGCCGCCGCCTCCGTCTCGCGGCTGCCGGGCAGGGGGCGAGGACGGGCGCGGAGTGTCCGGGTGAGGGCGAACTTCCTACCTCGAGGGTCGCTTTGGGACCCCTGCTTTCCTCCAACCCCCCCTTTCCCGGCGACAGTTCTCTTTCCGTGCACCTGTGAGGAGAGGTTGCCCTGCGCCTGGAACCTGAGGGTGTGGGGGAGGAGGGAACCTGTTCCCGGGCCTCCGGGTCCCGCCTGCGCTCGGAGCCCCGCTGCTCGAGCCGCGGGGAAGCGGGTGGCTGGAAGCGGGGTCCTCGTAGGAACTGACTTGACGGACAGCAGCTACTCCCCTCTCTCCCCGAAGACCCTACAACAAAACCGAGCCTCTTTAACATTGATCTGATCTTCCAATAGGGTTTGGCGTTATTGTCAGCCTCCGGGAGAGAGATTGGACAAACATTCTCCAGAATCAGCAGGGCGACGCCAAGGACTTTCCACGCCAACTGCTCTTGGGGTTTCTCTACAGCTCGAAAGAGTGACCCTTTCCGTTTTGCGTGGCGTCCGTCTGCTCATTACTAGCGCGGCGACTGGGTCCCGGAGCGACTCCGAGTTGTCCTTTCGCGTGAACTCGCCATGGCCAGTGAAGACAATAATGTCCCATCCCCGCCACCAACAGGTGATGACGGGGGAGGTGGAGGGAAAGGAGAAGCCCCTGCCGAAGGGGGCGCCTTGTCCCTGACACCAGGACTCCCCATCAGGGGTATCAGAATGAAATTTGCCGTGCTGACGGGCTTGGTTGAAGTTGGAGAAGTATCCAATAGGGATATTGTAGAAACTATCTTTAACCTGGTAAGTAGATCTCGGGTTTACCAGCGTATCTTCTCAGTGGGTTGGAGAACAAGACTTGAGAGCCGAAGCCATGTGCTTCACTCAGGCTGGTGATAGAAACAAAATTCTGCTGACCTAAGTTAATCACTTATATTTTTCAGCTTAAGGGGAATTATGTAAATTTACACCCTCCAGGTTTTGTGAAAGTGAGCATATCACTTTGGTCCTAAGAAAATAATTGTTACTATGGAAGTATTATGGAGGACTCCTGTGGAGGAGTTTTATTCTGTAATTTTTTTTTCTCCCCTCGGGATGTGTATCTAAGCGTGCATTTCTCTTTGACATTTTACATAAGTTCTTGTGCCCTTTTTTTGGACTTGAGAAATAATGTAGAGGGTAGTTCTACCTACTCTTTTTTGAGTAAGTTATGTTTTGCCATAAATTTTGAACAAAAAATTCTTGTTCACAGGGCTGATGAAAGATTAATTTGGTGCAAAGGTAGCATTTATATTTAATTTCGATTAGCTTTATTTTTAGACATAAGGAACAAAAGTCAAATTTTGGAATGAAATTTAGGGTTACATCTTTTGAAAATTGAATGGCTGTTTAAAAGAAGGATTGCAGCAGAAGTAGTATGATCTTTATTTCTCTTGTGAATTCATGTCTACCAGCAAAGCATGTTTGGTCATTGGAAGTTGCTGGTTATACTACTGTGAGCTACGAATGTTATTTTTAAAAGGGGGATATGCCATACTTCCCTTTTCCAGTAGTCATAGAAATAGTTTTCATTTCTAATGGGGACTTTTTAGATTTCTTTACTTCAAGCTGTTGCCTGTCAATGTACAATAAATTTGGATTTGATATTTCCCCTTCTTCCACCTACTCACCTGTGTTACAAGATAATAGAAAGGAACAAGTATGAATGTGCAGTAGTTGAATAACTGCTGTTTAGCTCCTTTCCCCTTTGCCTCTATTGTTTCAAGGTTAGGCTTGTTTTATTCAGGGCAGTTAATTATTTCCTTCACTAGACCTTTACTAATAGACTGGTTACCTGTGGTACAATGTCTAGAATGAGAAAGTAGCTAGATGAAACTCACTTACCTATGGAAGATGAAAATTTTGAACAATAGAGTATTTCTCTAGCAGTTTGTTGTGTTGGGAGTTTATATGCAAAGACATAACACGTACACACTTTAAAGTAGGTATATTGTGGAAATATTGAGATGTACACAAAAATGGAACAGTGTAATAAGCTCTGGTGTCTATTATCCAGTTTCAACAGTTAAAAACGTTTTGGGAATCTTGCGTGTATGTGGACTTTCACAGTCTGTGAATCTGAGGAAGATAAATGGCAAATTGATGTATTCCTTTATCTCAAGATAGACTTGAAAACTTTGCTTCTGGTTTTTCTTTTTTGCTTTTTCTAAACCTCATGTTTTTTTGGATGTTAAAGAAAAATCTGTGGTAGTGATACAGTCCATCATTAATTGTGTGTGAAACATCGCATTCCTCTGGCAGAGGAGGATTCCAACTCCTCTGTTTGAATGTCCTCTGTGGAGGTGGATGACCAAACATGAGTAACTTGCATTTTATCATTAAGGAAAATCCAAATTCTGTAGTAATAGTTTGTATGCTGCCTAGAATTCTAGACCTGGGTATAGATTTTAAGGTGATTGGTTAAGTCTTTCATAGCTATCTGTGGGGCAACAGGTGTCTGGGTAAAGGGGGAGGGGAAAATCTGTTCAATTACACCTCCTCTTCACCACCATTCTCTTCTCATGTAGAGCAGAGAAAGTTGCTGAGAGGATTAGTTCTTTTCTTCTGTTCTTACTTACAATGCTTTTCATGCTCCTGCCCGGGTATCAGGGGTCTTGGCCAGTCTTTTGAAAATCTTGGAAACTGAAAATGTTAGGAATCTGGTAAGCTGGTCCATTTCAATGTTGCTAGGACTGCTACACTTAAATATTTTCTAATTGATAGTCATCAGCCTTTGTCTCAATTCTACTCAAAGAAGGAAGTTGTATTAACTAATAATAGGTGTGATTTAAAAAAGTTACTGCAGTTTAGTACCAGCTAGGCAATGGGCCAGGTGCTTTACAAGTGTTTTTAACTTCTTTCGTCATCAAGTCTTTAACTCATGGAGCTTATTTTATAGATGAGGAGACTGAGAGCCTGACAGGTGAAGCAGATTGGTGATTCTTAGAATGACGACCCTTCTAGGAATACACCTGTTTCTTGAGTTGATGTAGAGTTGTTTGCTTTCCTGAACAGATATTTATAGCATAGGCATAGCTTTCCCTAACCTAAGGACAGAAAAATTGCTGGTTGTGCTAAAGGTGAATAGTGACACCTGTTCACATTTCATTTCTTCTTCTTATTCAAATAGCTTTCAAAAAACTGCTTAGAAAAGACCTAAAAAGTAAAAAAAAATTTTCAGGTTCAGTCAGTTTTTTCAGTCAGAATGTAGATGTAGAAGATTGATTATTAGCTTTTTTTTTTTTACAGTCAGTATGTTGGATTAAAAAATTTTTTAATTGTGAAGAATAGGATACAGACAAAAGAATGTCTAAAATGTATAAGTAATAAGATATTTTAACAATAAAAGCCCCATGAAACTTCCATCTAACTTAAAGAATCAGCATGTTGCCAGTATCACTGAATCCTTATGCAAGCGCCTCCTTTATCCTTCCTTCACTGGAGTTTTTGTTAGTAAGTTTATATAGCTTTTGTAACTTTTTCCTATTTTTCAGACATTTTATTAAAATAGATTATATTCTACCCATTCTTTCTGATTAATTACATGTTAGTTACTTAAACCATAAAGTTTGTACTGTTAAAATTAAACAACCTCCCCTCGAGAGTTGTCCAGAGAGGTGTAATAAGAGTAATCTATTCTAATAGAAACATAGTTGTTAATGGGCTTCTCCTCCATATTAGTTTGTACTTGATGTTGTAATAGAAGACTCAAACTAGTTTAAACACAATAAAAAGGATTTATAGGCTCATTTATCTGGAAGTCTAAAGGTAGGGCAAGTTACATAGTAACAGTAATATTAAAGACCAGTTTCTTTCTGTTGCTGTTCCCCTTTCTGTGATGTCAGCTTTAATCTGTTGCTGTTCCCCTCATGGTGGTAGGATGGTTGCCAGTGGTCCTTGGGGCCGAATGTATTCTTGTTCAGGTCTCTTGGGAGAGAGAGCCTGTCCTGACATTCCAAACAAGAGTCCTGATTGGACCACTGAAGCAGTGCCTGTGGCCATTGGAATGTGCTGATTGGCTTAAGCAAACCATGGCCAACTGCTTTACCTAAGGATCCAGTCAGTTTCCTCTAAAGTATTTGGGCTGTTTGGGGAGGGATGGATACACAAATAGAGATCTGGGTAAAACATTCAAAATGTGAATGGATGCTGGATAGGCAACCAGTAATGTCCATTACTCCTTTCAGTTCAGTTCAGTCGCTCAGTCGTGTCCGACTCTTTGCGACCCCATGAATCGCAGCACCCCAGGCCTCCCTGTCCATCACCAACTCCCGGAGTTTACCCAAACCCATGTCCATTGAGTCGGTGATGCCATCCAACCATCTCATCCTCTGTTGTCCCCTTCTTCTCCCGCCCCCAATCCTTCCCAGCATCAGGGTCTTTTCCAGTGAGTCAACTCTTCGCATGAGGTGGCCAAAGTATTGGAGTTTCAGCTTCAACATCAGTCCTTCCAATGAACACCCAGGACTGATCTCCTTTAGGATGGACTGGTTGGATCTCCTTGCAGTCCAAGGGACTCTCAAGAGTCTTCTCCAACACCACGGTTCAAAAGCATCAATTCTTCGGCACTCAGCTTTCTTCACCGTCCAACTCTCACATCCATACATGACCACTGGAAAAACCATAGCCTTGACTAGACGGACTTTTGTTGGCAAAGTAATGTCTCTGCTTTTAAATATGCTATCTAGGTTGGCCATAACCTTCCTTCCAAGGAGTAAGCGTCTTTTAATTTCATGGCTGCAATCACCATCAGCAGTGATTTTGGAGCCCAAAAAAATAAAGTCTGACACTGTTTCCACTGTTTCCCCATCTATTTCCCATGAAGTGATGGGACCAGATGCCATGATCTTAGTTTTCTGAACGTTGAGCTTTAAACCAACTTTTTCACTCTCCTCTTTCAGTTTCATCAAGAGGCTCTTTAGTTCTTCTTCACTTTCTGCCATAAGGGTGGTGTCATCTGCATATCTGAGGTTATTGATATTTCTCCCAGCAATCTTGATTCCAGCTTGTGTTTCTTCCAGTCCAGCGTTTCTCATGATGTACTCTGCATATAAGTTAAATAAGCAGGGTGACAATATACAGCATTGATGTACTCCTTTTCCTATTTGTAACCAGTCTGTTGTTCCATGTCCACTTCTAACTTGCTTCCTGACCTGCATACAGGTTTCTCAAGAGACAGGTCAGATGGTCTGGTATTCCCATCTCTTTCAGAATTTTCCACAGTTTATTGTGATCCACACAGTCAAAGGCTTACAAATGCATAATAGAACAGTTTTCCTGGTGGCTCAGACAGTAAAGAATCTAGTTATAACGCAGGAGACTAAGGTTTGCTCCCTGGGTTGGGAAGATCCCATGGAGAAGGGAATGGCTATGCACTGCAATATTCTTGCCTAGAGAATTCCATGCACAGAGAAACCAGGCAGGCTGAAGTCCATGGGGTATCAAAGAATGGAACATGACCGAGCGCCTGAATAGTAATGTTAAAGATATTTGTGTAAAGAGAAAAAAAAATTGCTGTCTTAACCCCCTGTCATGATCTTGAGCAAGTTTTTTTCACCTCTTTGTGCCTTGGTTCCCCAGCTCTGCAGTGGGGAAACTATATTACAGCAAGAATTAAATGAGTAAATACTCACTCAGTTGTCCTCGACTGTTTGCGACCCCATGAACTGCAGCCCACCAGGCTCCTCTGCCCATGGGATTTTCCAGACAAGGACAGTGGAGTGGTTTGCCTTTTCCTTCTGCAGGGGATCTTTCCGACCCAGGGATTGAACCTGAATCTCCTGCACTGCAGGTAGATTTCTTTTCTGACTGAGCTACCAGGGAAGCCCTTATAAAACGCTTAAAATAGTGTGTGGCACATTAAGTACAATATTTGTAATTTTAGATAGTTAAAATCATCATATTCCAGCCTTAGCTTACAATTTTGTTTTTGTTTGTATTTAGTCATTATTAGCCTATTGGCTCTGTGGTATACTGTGTCATTCTTATTTTGGGGTTTATTTAATAGTCATTGTCACTTTTAGAGGCGTGTGTGATTGTGTGTGTGCTAAGCTGCTTCAGTTGTGTCTGATTCTTTGCGACGCTATGGACTGTAGCCCGCCAGGCCCCTCTGTCCATGGGATTCTTCACTCAAGAATACTGGAGTGGGTTGCCATGACTTTCTCCAGGGGATCTTCCCAACCAGGATTGAACCTGTGTCTTTTACATCTCCTGCATTGGCAGACAGTTTCTTTAGAGCTGACTTGATTTTAAACATCTTTATTGAAGTATAATTTACGTATCATACAATTCACTTGTTTTAAGTGTATATAGTTCAGTGATTTTTAGTAAGTTTCCAGAGGTGTACAAGCATTACCACAAGCTAACTTGAGAATATTTACATCCTGTGTTCAAGACATTTTATAGTTTTAGCTCTTATATTTAGCCCTGTGATCTATTTTGAATAATTTTTGTATGATGTGAAAGAAATGTAAGATAAGAATCTAAATTCATCTTTTTGTCTCACTGCCATTTGGTGAAAGGCTGTTCTTTTTTTTTTTTTAATAATTTATATTAATCGTATCCTACACAAATAAATTTAAAATTTTTGTATCTCATGCACTCTTATTAGATGTCCATAGGACATTTAGAAAAACTGGCCAAAAGATAAACATTACTAATTTTCAAAAAGTAGAATTCTTTTATTTTGTGTGTGATTCAGTTATACATATGCACATATATTTTTGAAATTATTTTCCATTGTAGGTTTTTACAAGATATTGACTGTAGTTCCCTGTGCTTTACGGTAAACCTTTGTTGCTTGTTGCATATCTATTTTTTAAAATTAGAAATCTTGCATTCTATTCATACTAAGTCGAACAAGTGGAATCAAAATGTTGATCCTTTCCCATTAAATTGCCTTGGCATCTTTGTCAAAAATCAGTTGATCATAACCATAAGGATTTATCTGAACTCTTAATTTTTTTCCATTGTTCTAAAGGTCAGTTCTTACATTAATACCAAACCATCTTGATTACTGTAGCTTATAGTAAGTTTTCAAAAATAGTGCTGTATGTCCTTTTTGTTTTTCTTCTCTGAGATTGTTGGCTATTCTAGGTCCTTTGTATTTCCATATGAGTTGTAGGATGAACTCAGTCAATTTCTGTTAAAAAAGGAATGTATTTTCATTTATTTAGGTCTTCATTTCTTTCATCAATGTTTTGTATATGAGGAGATGAATTATTTTTGAATATATATATATATATATATATTTAGTGCTGCTATGTAGATGCTCCTGTAGGCATCTTTGTGCATTGAAATTTCCAACAGAGGAATAGTTTAAAGTATATGAACATCTATATAGCTCATGAGTAGATATTGTTAGCTTGTCTATTAATGTTGAAAATTAAAAGAGATATGGGTGTGTTGGTGCATTTTAATAACTTACAGTTTCTTAGAAATCATAAAGTTTATAACTTAGGCCCCTGCAGATATACAGTCTTGTTTCTGTTTTGAATAGGTCCGTTTTGAACTGGGAAATCATTTGGGAACTGAAAAAGTAGAGTATTTTTTTGTTGTTTCATAGAAAGGGAAGCTGAGTAAGCTTTTTGTTTCTCATACTGACTTAGCTGAACTAATGAAATACATTTAGTCTTTATATTATATATTATCTCTTTATATATAGCTTCTTTAAAGTATTTATAATGCATTTTTATGTTTGCAAGAAAAATGTCCAGAATACGTTTTGTTTTATAGTACTTATTTTAGATACAGAATAAGTTGTTTATCTTTGTACCTCCAGAACTTCTCACAGCGTTTCTTGGTGCTTTAAAAGTGTTTGTTAAATGGAAGTGTATTAATCTCCTCATTAAATAAATTACATTCATTAGGAAGTCTAGTATCTATTATTCTTTTCTGCAACAGGTAAAACCTTAATGCATATTTCTTTTATTGTTGTTGTTTAGTTGTTCAGTCGTGTCCGACTCTTTGTGACCCCATAGACTGCAGCATGCCAGGCTTCCCTGTCCCTCACAATCTCCCTAAGTTTGATCAAACTCGTGTCCGTTGAATCAGTGATGCCATCCAACTATCTTATCCTCTGTCATCCCCTTCTCCTCCTGCCTTCAATGTTTCCCAGCATCAGGGTCTTTTCCAGTAAGTCAGCTCTTCATCTCAGGTGGCCATAGTATTGAAGCTTCAGCTTCAGCGTCAGTCCTTCCAATGATTATTCAGGACTGATTTCCTTTATTATTTCCTGACTATTTCTTATGATGCTACTTGTCAAGCAGCTTGCATTTTTCATTATATAATGTTGAGTTACCTCAGTATCTGTTTTACCCCTAAGAAGAGCAGTTTCATTATTTTCAAAATAGTCTATTATAACTTGCTCTTAAAGTAGTTTTTTCCTTTTACTCTAGTATTATTTCATTAGATCTCACCTAACAGAATATCTAGTCAGACACCTACCTCTGAGTAAATTTCCAATGAGTCTTTGGCTTAAAAGCTGTTGGGAAAAGATATGAAATAAAAAACAAAAGGAAATGGTACAAAGAAAAACACTGCTGAGAGTACACAAAATCTTTTTAATTAACTGATTTCATAAAACACTTTGAGTTTTAGATCTTAAAACTTTTTTTTGATGTGTGTAAATCTGTTTTGATTCTTCAAAAGATCTAATTGTATTCGTCCCAGAATAATATGTGATTGAAATGTGCTTTTTGAAGTAGAGAATTTCTTGTTATTGGAGGTTTTAGAAGATTGCATATTGGGGATATTATAGAGTAGATTCTTACTTTGGTTAAGAGATTAGACACCACGCTATGTGACTATCTCATGTTCCTGCTCTGAGTTTTGTTGTCTCTATTACACCTGGGTTTTTGCATTTACTTCTTAGACTTCTCTTGACCAGACTAAATAATTTGAGTTCTGTGAAAATTAGTGTTAGAGGAGAGCGGCTGCATTTTCTCTATAGATTCTTACAGAAAGATGAAAAACTGAGGTCTCAACTGCGTTTTGTTACAGATAATCTGTTGCTTGAGAACTGAAAAAGATTTTCTCTTTGCCTAATAAGATCTTTGTTCATGAATAATGACTTTAGTGTAGTACTTTTATTTATAAACTACACTAAATCTCTTAAAGCTATGGCTTCTGATGAAGTATTTAGGTTTGTTGTTTCTAATGAAAATATTTTTCTCATAAAGTAATATAAATATATTATCTCAAGTTCTATATATAGTACCTAATTGAATCCAGTCTTTAACATATTTGGGCTTTAGTATCTTGAATAAAAATAATCATTATATCTTAGAGCTTATAAATAAACCATGCATATGTAAAACTTTTTACACAGCACATTTTTTTTGAAAGTGTGGATTTGATGTTAATACATGAAACTTAAGTCAGTCTTGATAGTAATATGATAATTAATCAGTTTCAAACGGGATATCATATCTTTTCTAGAAACAGAGTAGGCCCCAGGGAGGCTCTTTGGTATCTAAAATGCATAAAATATTAATTATTAAAGAAAATCATATAAATATATTAGAAAATTATTATTAACATTGTCATCAACATGTTTTCTTAGATAATACAATTGTGAAATTAATAGATATCATTTTTTATCATTACTGAAAATCTGACCCAAAGTGTAGCTTTCTTGATGAATTCATTGTTTTAAATCAGGGGGAAATGTCTTTGCAAATCTTCATCTGTACTTATAGATTTTCAGACACTTAATATTGTGGGAAAAGTGTTAGTATAGTTGACACTTGAACAACATGGGTTTGAACTGTGTGGGTCCACTTATATGTGGGCTTTTTTCAGGAGTAAATACTATAGTACTCCACGATCCATGTTGGTTGAATCCAAGGATGTAGAGGAACCTCATCTATGAAGCGCTGACTTCAAGTTATATGTGGAGTTTGAACTGCATGGAGAGTCGGTCTCCCCAATCCTCACATTGTTCAAGGGTCAACTGTAGTTCTTGTAATCATTAAACCAAGCACTATTTGCATTAAAGGAAAGTAGTTCTGTAAATTTTCATGTTTTCTTAAGATTTTTATTGTATTGTGAAGGATTTCTCTTTCTTTTGGAAGAAATTACATATGAACCAACATCACTTCCACATTATACCTGCATATTCTACTGTTTAACAATCCTGTGGGAGGTGATTCAAGACGAAGATATAAGTTATAGCAGATTGGACTATGCTGTTGTAATACTCATTTTATAAATGATGAAACAGAGGATAAGTAGCTTGCTTACATCATTGGGCAAGTAATATTGCTGAGATTCAAACTCAGGGAATCTACAACCTGAGCTCTAAACAGTAAGCCAGATATAGGGTGTAATTGCAAAGAACCTTAAATGTGAAATAGTGACTTAAGGCATCTTTCAATCAAGTAATTGAATAGTATCTGTTTAATCAGATTGTTTAAAACATGCCCAACATAGTCAAGATTTAGCTTATGGCATTTAGGGTTTGTTTGTTTTTCCCCTTTAAATCTAAAATGTGGATTAGGAAAGGGGAGTTTTTAAGGAATGTGATATTAAAATTGAATGGAATTAATGACGTAGTTTGCTTCTCTGGTGGCTCAGATGGAAAGAATCTGCACACAATGTAGGAGACCTGGGTTTGATCCCTGGGTGGGGAAGATCTCCTAGAGAAGGAAATGGCAACCCACTCCGGTACACTTGCCTGGAAAAATCCCATGAATGGAGGGGCCTGATGGAGTACAGTCCATGGGGTCGCAAAGAATCAGACATGCCTGAGCAACTTCATAGTGAGGCACCTTCATGGTGGCTTAGCAGTAAAGAGTCCCCCTGCAATACAGGAGATGTAGGAGACACGGGTTCAATCCCAGGGTCAGAAAGATCTCCTGGAGAAGGAAATGGCAACCCAGTCCAGTATTCTTGCCTGGGAAGTCCAACAGATAGAGGAGAAGAGTGGGCTACAGTCCACGGTGTCACAAAAGAGTAGGACGCGACTTAGCGACTAAACAACAACAATGCAAAATACTGGAGTCTTACTCTCACAGTCCATATTTAGCTAGTTAAGCCTGCAAATTGAAATGACCTTGAATACTGATCTATAAAACAGTGAAGTTTTTAATCATATTTTTTGTCTTTTATATACTGACCACATTGGGCAGTTAATAGGAAGTTCATTTCAGTTCAGTTGCTCAGTCGTGTCTGACTCCTTGTGACTATGTGGACTGCAGCACGCCAGGCTTCTCTGTCCATCACCAACTCCCGGAGCTTACTCAAACTCATGTCCATCGAGTTGGTGATGCCATCCAACCATCTCATCCTCTGTCATCCCCTTCTCCTCCCACCTTCTATCTTTCCCAGCATCAGGGTCTTTTCCAATGAGTCAGTTCTTCGCGTCATGTGGCCAAAGTATTGGGAGTTTCTGCTTCAGCATCAGTCCTTCCAGTGAATATTCAGGGTTGATTTCCTTTAGGGTGGACTGGTTGGATCTCCTTGCAGTCCAAGGGACTCTCAAGAGTCTTCTCCAACACCACAGTTCAAAAGCATCAATTCTTCGACACTCAGCTTTCTTTATAGTCCAACTCTCAGATCTGTACATGACTACTGGAAAAACCATAGCTTTGACTAGACAGACCTTTGTTGGCAAAGTAGTGTCTCTGTTTTTTAATATGTTGTCTAGGTTGGTCACCTCATGTGAAGGGTTGACTCATTGGAAAAGACCCTAATGCTGGGTAGGATTGGGGATGGGAGGAGAAGGGGACGACAGAGGATGAGATGGTTGGATGACATCACCGACTCGATGGACATGGGTTTGGGTAGACTCCGGGAGTTGGTGATGGACAGAGAGGCCTGGCGTGCTGCAATTCATGGGGTCGCAAAGAGTCGGACACGACTGAGCGACTGAACTGAACTGAACTGAACTAGGTTGGTCATAGCTTTTCTTCCACGGAGCAAGCATCTTTTGATTTCATGGCTGCAGTCATAATCTGCAGTGATTTTGGAGCCCAAGAAAATAAAGTCTGTCACTGTTCCCATTGTTTCCCCATCTATTTGCCATGAGGTTATGGGACTGGATGCCATGATCTTAGTTTTCTGAATGTTGAGCCTTAAACCAGTTTTTTCACTCTCCTCTTTCACTTTCATCAAGAGGCTCTTTAGTACCTCTTTGCTTTCTGCCATAAGGGTGGTGTCATCTGTGTATCTGAGGTTATTAATATTTCTCCTGGCAATCTTGATTCCAGCTGTGCTTCATCCAGCCTAGCATTTTGCATGATGTACTCTGCATATAAGTTAAATAAGCAGGGTGACAATATGCAGTCTTGACGTACTCCTTTCCCGATTTGGAACTTGTCCATTGTTTCATGTCTGGTTCTAACTGTTGCTTCCTGACCTGCATACAGATTTCTCAGGAGGCAGGTCAGGTGGTCTGGTATTCCCATCTCTTTAAGAATTTTCCAGTTTATTGTGATCCACACAGTCAAAGGCCTTGACGTAGTCAATAAAGCAGAAATAGATGTTTTTATGGAACTCTCTTGCTTTTTCTATGATCCAGCAGATATTGGCAATTTGATCTCTGGTTCCTCTGCCTTTTCTAAATCCAACTTGAACATCTGGAAGATCTCGGTTCACGTACTGTTGAGGACTGGCTTGGAGAATTTTGAGCATTACTTTGCTAGCGTGTGAGATGAGTGCAACTGTGCAGTATTTTGAACATTCTTTGGCATTGTCTTTCTCTGGGATTGGAATGAAAACTGACCTTTTCCAGTCCTGTGGCCACTGCTGAGTTTTCCAAATTTGCTGGCATATTGAGTGCAGCACTTTCACAGCATCATTTTTGAGGATCTGAAATAGCTCAACTGGAATTCCATCACCCCCACTAGCTTTGTTCTTAGTGATGCTTCCTAAGGCCCACTTGACTTTGCATTCCAGAATGTCTGACTCTAGGTGAGTGATCACACCATCGTGGTTATCTGGGTCAGAATATCTTTTTTGTACAGTTCTGTGTATTCTTGCCACCTCTTCTTAATATCTTCTGCTTCTGTTAGGTCCATACCATTGCTGTCCTTTATTGAGCCCGTCTTTGCAAGGATGATGCTTATTAATCAGTTACGTGTGCGCGCGTTCCATGTGCTCTGTTGCATCTGACTCTGTGTGACGCCGTGGACTGAAGCCTGTCAGGCTCCTCTGTCCATGGAAATTTTCAGGTGACAATATGGAGTAGGTTGCCATTTCCTACTCCAGGGGATCTTCCTGACTGAGGGATGGAATCCCCCTTTCTGGAGTCTCCTGTGTTGGCAGGGGGATATATATATATTTTAACCACTGTGCCACCTGGAAAGCCCTATTAATCGGTTACAGGAGAGAATACCAATTGTCTTTCCTATTGTGAAGATGTATTAATGGTCCTCTAGCATTCAAATAATCTTTACTGGAAGTTGATTTGCTTCCATGGTATATTTACTGAATAAAGTCACCAAATTTAGAGGGCAGGTTATTCTCTTTTTTTTTTTCAGATTAGAGTGTAAATTTAACTAGAGTTTAGATTTAAATTTTCAAGTAAGATATCAAAGTCAAAGAATCAACTTGAATAAGATTTTAATGTGAAACATTTTTACATATTGCTATTTTGACTAGATGGAGAAGGCAATGGCACCCCACTCCAGTACTCTTACCTGGAAAATCCCATGGACGGAGGAGCCTGGTAGGCTACAGTCCATGGGGTCGCTAAGAGTCGGACACGACTGAGCGACTTCACTTTCACTTTTCCCTTTCATGCACTGGAGAAGGAAATGGCAACCCACTCCAGTGTTTTTGCCTGGAGAATCCCAGGGATGGCGGAGCCTGGTGGGCTGCCGTCTATGGGGTCGCACAGAGTCGGACACGACTGAAGCGACTTAGCAGCAGCAGCATTTTGACTAGACATATTGCTATTTTGACCAAACTTATGATTTCATAATAAGACACTAGTCTTTTGAAATGAGTAAATATCTGTTTCCAGTGGGACTGATCCATTCATTCATTCAGTGAATATTTATAGGGCAGAAATAGTGTGCCAGGTATGGTATTGGAAATAAAAAATGAACCAGACAAATACAGACCTTGTCTTTATGGAGCTTAAAGTGTAAGTTCTTTATCCTCTAAGTACCCCATTTCTTCAACTGTTCTTATATCCTTGAATTCATTTGGATTTATTTTCTGATATTTCACAAGTACATCCTGCTCTTATTCCTGTGTGTTGATGCTCTGAGAATGTTAATTATCGTTGTGATTTTTATGTATTAACCACATTGATCACATTAATAGGAGAGGATGATGTTGTCTGTCCTATTTTTCACAGGAATTCTTTTATCTTACCTATCTAAGCCATCTAGGAGGATAATGTAATGCCAGCAGGCAAGTGAAATACAATGTGATATTTGCTTCTTTTACTATACTATCACCTTAGCTGGAATGAAGTGTCATGTGGATGAATTATTAATATACTTTTGTTTTACCAATACATTTCTGTTTTGATGTTTTCCACTAGAACTAAATTTGAAATGTTTTTTCAAATTTGTTCTGTTTGAACAGAGTATATTGACTGTTATTTGAACTTGAATAGCCTTGCGTCATTAATATGAATGCTTGTCTTTGGGATACTGGGTATTTCTATAATCCTTTCCCTCTTCTGCATCTCTGGTACCACTGCCCTAGTCCAGGTGCTCATCATTTTTTGCCCGTATAGTTACAAAAATTGTCTGTTCCTGTTTCTCTCTTGTTTTCTCCTTTCAAAAACTCTCCACAACTGCTGATGTGTTCATCCAGAGGGCAAATCTGACCATTTGTTTTTCCTTCCGGAATCATTCTGTAGTTTTTTCATTCTGTTTTGGACACAAGTTTTTTGAGCCTGAATCCTGTATACTCTATTATACTATGTGGCTTTTAAGTTGGGTGCTCATACTAAAATTGTAGAAAATGGCCAGTTAATTAAATTTCTCAAGAATTGTGTTTATTGAAAAACTAGTTCATGATAATAAGAAACATTGAAAAGAATGATAAGCTTTGAGAAAATGAATTATCTTAAGACTTGATCCTTGATTTAACAGTGTGTACTTCATTTGACTTTGAACATTAGATTCCCTGTGTGTCAAATGGTATATGGTAACTTGTATTTGTTTACGATATCCACCAATCAGTTTTCTTTCTATTCTTTCTCATAATCAGGAGAAAAATGAAATGACCAGTTCTTTAACATTTACGGAATCATACATCTAATTTGTGACTAATAAGTATTATTCTTAATTTGTATTGTGTTTTGTTCATGATTTTTTTAGATAGTAACTTAGTCTGAGGGCAGTAGTATGAGAGAAAAGAAAAATTAAATAGTAATTTTTTACTTGTTAGTATCTTGAAAAGATTTGGAAAAAGCTTAGCATTAAATCAAATATTTACAATGAAACATTTTGGCATATGTTTGGGAGTTTCATTTATTCTAAATTCTCATTACTATGGAATGTAATGTTGACTTATGAAATTTTTGAATACTGAGAGGATGTCCTAATTAATAATTTTTATTAATATCTAAGTTTGAAAAGTCTCCTCCTTTGAAATGACAATTTTAATTGTTTTTTTTTTCCTCTGTTGATCCTTATTGTCTCTGATACTTATCTTCTGAATTACTTGGGGATACTTTTCCATTTTCCTTCTTCTTTTCTACCTTTCTCACACCAGACTCAGATTTCTTTCTTTTTTTTTTTTTTTTTACCACTGAAACTGCTTAAGAGTCTTACTGCTTCATAGAAAAGCAGCATTTCCTTATTCCCTTCTGAACTTAGGCGGAGTTTTCTGGACCTCTGCTCTGGCTGCTGTATGTGATGCTAATATGGGAAAGACAAAATGACTATTTCCATTATCTACATCTGTGAGATAATAGCTAGTATTTATTGAGTGGGTTTGAAATCTAATAAGTAGTACTTAGTAGATTCTACTATTCTAGTAGAATAGTCTATTCTGTCTAGTCCTGTTTAGTCCATTCTGGTCCTTTTCCTCTTGTTTTTCTCTCTGCCTAGAATGATCTCCTTTCAGATATCTAATTATATATATCAACAAACAATATATTATAATATAAATATAAATTATAATTTTTGTATATTGAACTTGTGTTTTTTTATATTCATTTTTTTTAATAGTTTCTTTTCCATAGTCATATGTCTTACATCTTTATTTTCTTAAACATTAATATTTTAATATTGTAAATCTAATCATTTTTATTTTTTCCAGTGTTTGGAGTTGTTTCTTGGGAGTTTGTTTTCTTCATTATTTAAAAAAAACGACGAGTGTATGTTTTATGGATTTTATTTGTGTGTATAGTTTGAGATCGGGTTTACACTGCGCTCCTGCTGGTAGCGTTGGTGTTTGCTTCTGTCATGCTCCAGTGTCTTCAACTCAGAATTCTTGAAACTAAATTTTGAGTGTGAGTTTTGTTAGATCTCACAGGTAGTATGAGTTTGGAGTGAGAAGAGGGAGGCTTCTTTTTTTCTCTTCTACCCAGGTTGAGACAGGCAGATAGTCCACTGTTGCTGTGATGAGCTGACAGTGTTGCTTTTCAGATTCCCCATCTTGTTTAGGCCCCAAGCTCTTTGTCCTTTTCCCTCTTAGCAGTCCCTTTAGACCCAATTTCTAAACCACTAGAGATTGGTGGATGCTCCCGGGGTAGATACTGGCCTCAGAGCTCACTGAAACTTGGTTGTTTTTTCCCTCCAGATATTTTCCTTGGTTCATTTCTAGCTCAGCTATTCGTGAAAAAAAAACTTTTTTGTTTAACATTTCAGCATTTTAAGAAATTCTGAACGAGTGTTTTTCTGGACATCTAAGTCTTCCGTATTGCCAGAAATGGATCTCATTTCTTCCTCCAGTTATCTATATGAGCCTCTCCTTCATTCCCTTAAGGTCTCTGTTTAGACGTTACTTTATTAGAGATCCTTTACCTACTGCCAGTTGGGTACCCTCATCGTCCCTCTTATCTGCTCTATCCTGCTTTATCTTTATAGCATTTATCTCCATTAGATATTTATTTTGTGTTTCCTTATATTAGAAAATAAGCTCCGTTTGTAAGTTTACCATGTTATCGTCATTGCTTAAAATAATGCCTGATACATATTTGGTGCTTAGTATTAATAAACAGGGGCTTTGCTGGTGGCTCAGGTGGTAAAGAATCTGCTTGCAATGCAGGAGACCAGGGTTTGATCCCTGGGTCAGAAAGCTCCTTCGAAGATGGAAATGGCAACTCGCTCCTTGTTCTTGCCTGGAGAATTTCATGGAATAAGTATGCTTAATGCTTTAAATGGATTATCTCTTTTAATCCTCATTGTAACTGTGTGAGGTAGGTGATATTATCATCTCCATTTGAAAGATGTGAGGAGTCTTAAGTCGCAGAGTTAAGTAAATTGTCCAAGGTCACACAGTAAATGGCAGAGGAAGTAGAAGTTGAACCCCAGGCAGTTTGGCTTCAGAGCAACCTATTCTAACCACTGTACTTTGGTGGTGGTAGTGATGTTGCCTCTTTGGCTGGTTTGTATGACACTGGTCTAATTCTAGAGTTTAGCTCTACTTTGTATCCCATTGTTTCTTGGGAAAATACATTCTGGATTTCAAATAATTGATTTTTAGATAAAAGTTTGGACCCCAATATCTAACTTGGAAAGCTTATGCACTGCAGTGGTCTCCCCTTACTTTAAGGATTACTTTCTAAGACCCCAGTGGATACCTGAAACCGTAGATAGTACCAAATCCTGTATACACTTTTTTTTTCCCTACACATGCATACCTGTGATACGCTTTAATTTATAAATTAGACATAGTAGGAGATTATCAGCAATAACATAATAAAATAGAGCAATTATAACAATGTACTGTAATCAATGTTATGTAAAATGTGTTCTCTCTTTCCCTCTCAAAATATCTTGTTACAGGAAGATCTCGTTTTATTGCACTTCATAGGTACTACATTTTTTAGAAATTGAAGGTTTGTGGCAACCTTTCATTGAGCAAGTCTGTCGGTGCCATTTTTCAAATAGCATTTGCTCTGTTCATGTCTTTATGTCATATTTTGGTAATTTTCACAATATTGCCAACTTTTTTATCATTTTTATGGTGATCTGTGATCTTTTATGTTACTACTGAAGTTGTTTTGGCATGTTTTAGGAATCGAGTATTTTTAAATTAAGGTATGTATATTTCTTTTGTTTAGACATAATGCTGTTGCACACTTAACAAACTATGGTATATTGTAAATATAACTTTTAATGGACAGAGGAGCCTGGTGGGCTACAGTTGCAGAGTCGGACATGACTGAGGGGGTCTCAGAGAATCAGACATGACTGAGCGAGTGAACAACAACAAAAACAAAACTTCTTTATCCACAGAAACCAAAAATTTCTTGTGACTCACTTTATTGAAATTTTCGCTTCATTGTGGTGGTCTGGAACTGAATCTACACTATCTCCCAGTTTTGCTTGTACGAGTTTAAAGCCTTTTCCATCTTAACGAAGCACTTATAATGTACTGTGTGGTCATAACTTCTGCAGTTTGAGGTTTGATTGCAACACAAGCATAGCTTTTTCTTCCTTCTTTGCAATTTCATGGATAGAAGATTCATTCTTACCGTAGATCTTAGCAACCTCAGCATATGATTTTTTCTTTGCTTATTAAGTCAAGGACTTTCAACTTTTTGCTTAAAATAAGCACTTTATGGCTTCTTTTTGGAATATCCAAATTGCCAGGATCACTACTCTTGCGCTTTGGGCCATTATTAAGTGAAATAAAGGTCACTTGAACCCAAGCACTGTTACATTGACAGTTGACCTAGTAACCTTGATGGCTGCTAAGTGACTAACTGGTGGGATATGCTGGACAAAGAGATGATTCGTGTCCTGGGTGATACGGAGTGAAAGGGCTTGAGATTTCATCACTCTATTCAGAATGGTATGAAACTTATGAATTGTTTATTTCTGGAATTTTCCATTTAATATTTTTGGACCATGGTTGACCTAAGGTAACTGAAACTGTGGAAAGTGAAACCTTGGATAAAGGGGAACTACTATATTTAAATCTGATAAGGTTTTCTGTTTCTAATTTCATTTCTTTCAATTAAAACAATTTTTTTTTAGTTTTAAAATAATTGTTAGTCTGCTGTCTCTTAAGTCATTGTGAAGATTCTAGTGAGGTTATGCTGTGTTGCCTTTATTTCCTACAGTTATTTTATAAAGTAGTTAAACATATAATTTATAATAATCAATTTTATTTAGAGAAGGCATGCAAGTAAACTAATTAGTAGAAAGGAAAACAAGCCTGATGATTCCTTCCTAACTAAGATTATCAAACAAACTTGTATTTCCTTTTACAGTCCTCATTTCAATGCTGTGATTTTTCACTTTACCAGAAACTTGACCTTAACTTTGGCTTTCCTTCCTTCATCATTCCTGCAACCGGTCTGACATCAAATACCTCTTAATTCCAAGTTCAGGTATCTCTTGCTAGGGTTATTGTGAAGCCTTTCAAAACTGTCCTTCCCCCTGCTGTGCCATCCCACAGCGTGGGCTCTGAGGCCCCAGCTCCTCCTGTCCCTTCTTTCCTCTTTCCTCATGTTCTCTCCTATACCACACTCAAGCTGCACTGAACTTTTTCTTATTCCGCTAGTAGGTCTTGCCTTTACAACCTCTGTGCTGCTTTTTCAGCTCTTCTCTCCACTTCCATCTTTTCTTCCTTCTCTGCCTGTCATAGTCATGCTTGTACCTTAAGACATAACTTAGATACCATCTTTCTAAGAATCTCTGCCCAACTCTGAGACAGATACTGTTCTCCTTCCATTCCACCACAGAATTTTTTTCATAACTTAGAGCATTTACTTAATTCCATTATGTGTTTACATAGTTCTGCCACTAGACCATGAGCTTGAAGGCAGAGATTATAACCTTAATTATCTTCTTTTTTAGTCACTTTTATTAAGAGAGATATATATATATATATATATAAAATTTGTTGCTTTTAGATGTAGAGTTTGATGTTTGTTGTTCTGTAACCATCATCATAGTGGAGATTATCTCTATCTCGCCAGAAAGGTCTCTTATGCCCCTGACTACAGCAGGCCTTTCTGCCCATTCTCAACCCAACAAACACTGACCTAATTTCTGTCCCTGTCATTTTGTCTTTTCCAGAATGTCAAATTAAAATAATATCATGCAGTAGGTAGCCTTTTGTGACAGCTTTCCATGCTTGTTGTTTAGTTGCTAAGTCGTGTCCGACTTTGTGACCCCATGGACCATAGCCCACCAGGCTCCTCCATCCATGGGATTTTCCAGGCAAGAAAACCGGAGTGGGTTGCCATTTCCTTCTCCAGGGGATCTTCCCAACCCAGGGATTGAACCCACATCTCCTGCATTGACAGGCAGATTCTTTACCGCTTAGCCTCCAGGGAAGCCCTCTCATACTTAGCGAATTGCATTTGAGTCTTTCATCTTTTTCATGTATCAGTCGTTTGTTTTTTCTTATTGCTGAGTTGTATTCATTTGTATGGATGTGTCCCAGTTTGTTTATGGGGTTACCACGTGGTTTCCATTGGCCATTAGGACTAAAGCTGCCTCCAAACATTTTTGTGTAAGACTGTGTTGACTTGTTTTCGTTTTTTCTGGATAAATAACTGAGAGTATGCTTGCTGGCTCATAGAATAAATGCATTATAAATTTATAAGAAATTGCCAAATGGTTTTCCAAAGTAGCTGTACTATTTTGCCTTCTTAGCAGTAATGTTGAGTTTTAGTTTTCCATTCTTGACAGTACTTGGTTTCGTCATTGTTTTTAATTTTAGTCATTCTAGTAAGTTTGTTGTGATGTTTTGTTGTGGTTCATTTTTTAAAACTTTTAATATTTAGTAACATAGCTTCTGGCATATTCAAGATGGGATAACAAAATATTTTCTTGGATCAGGCAAATGCCTTACAGTTTATGGTATTGTTCATCTTAAGCTGCATCACTGTAAGCCAAATCATTTTTAAGATAAAGTGATTTGAATTCAGTTCAATTCAGTCACTCAGTCATGTCGACTCTTTGTGACTCCTTGGACTACAGCACACCAGGCTTTGCTGTCCATCACCAACTCCAGGAGTTTGCTCAAACTCATGTCCATCGAGTCTGTGATGGCATCCATCCATCTCATCCTCTGCCCTCCCTTTCTCCTCCTCCCTTCATTCTTTCCCAGCAACAGGGTCTTTTCCAATGAGTCATTTTTTCACATCAGGTGGCCAAAGTACTAGAGCTTCAACTTCAGTCCTTCAAATCAATATTCAGGACTGATTTCCTTTAGCATTGACTGGCTTGATCTCCTTGCAGTCCGAGGGACTCTCAAGGGTCTTCTCCAACACCACAGTTCAAAAGCATCAATTCTTTGGCGCTCAGCTTTCTTTATAGTCCAACTCTCACATCCATACGTGACACCTGGGAAAATCAGACCTTTGTTGGCAAAGTAATGTTTCTGCTTTTTAATATGCTGTCTAGGTTGTCATAGCTGTCCTTCCAAGGAGCAAGCATCTTTTAATTTCATGGCTGCAGTCACCATCTGCAATGATTTTGGAGCCCCCAAAATAAAGTCTGTCACTGCTTCCATGTTTCCGCATCTGTTTGCCATGCAGTGATGGGACCGGTTGCCATGATCTTAGTTTTCTGAATGTTGAGTTTTAAGCCAACTTTTTCACTCTCCTTTCACTTTCATCAAGAGGCTCTTTAGTTCCTCTTCACTTTATACCATAAGGGTGGTGTCGTGTGTGTATCTGAGATCATTGATATTTCTCCTGGCAATCTTGATTCCAGCCTGTGCTTCATCCATCTCAGCATTTTGCGTGATGTACTCTGCATATAAGTTAAGTAAGCAGGGGGACAATATACAGCCTTGATCTACTCCTTTCCCAGTTTGTAACTAGTCTGTGATTTGAATTAAGGCATAAGAATAAGAATCATACTTCAGCTGTCTCTGTGGTTGAAATTGTTCTCTGCCAGTTTTAAAATATGTAATCAAAAATAATTAAAAACCACCAAAATTTATTGGTAATACTGTTTAGTCAACTCTTGTGGGATGTGACTCTAGTCAGTCAGTTACTTAAAAGAGACTGATTTTTCCCTTCCACCTTCTATCCTTTAGATGATTGCCTTTTGATTTCTCATTTCTGTTTGCTGACAAGTTCTCTCCTTTTTTCTTTTTAAGATTTTTTTTTTTTGATGTGGACAATTTTTAAAGTCTTTTGTTGAATTTGTTACAATATTTTGTTTTTTGGCCGCAAGACATGTGGCGTCTTAGCTCCCAACCGGGGGTCAGATGTGTACCTGCTGCATTAGAAGGCAACATCCTAAACACTGACCTAGCGGGGACGTCCCTCTCCCCTTCTTTCTCTTTTTTAAACTTTTTAGTTTGTATTGGGGCATAGCTGGCTAACAATACTGCAGTAGTTTCAGGTGAACAGAGAGGGAACTCAGCCACCCATAATACTTGTATCCATTCTCTCCCACCTCTCCCCTTCTTAATTACCTTTAATGTATTGTTTTGTTTTGAACTAGAGGCAACAACAACAACAGAGGCATGTTGTCTTCTCCAACACCACAGTTCAAAAGCATCAATTCTGCGGCGCTCAGCTTTCTTTACCGTCCAACTCTCACATCCATACATGACTACTGGAAAAACCATAGCTTTGACTAGACGGACCTTTGTCAGTAAAGTAATGTCTCTGCTTTTTAATATGTTGTCTAGGTTGGTCATAGCTTTTCTTCCAAGGAACAAGCGTCTTTTAAGTTCTTGGCTGCAGTCACCGTCTGCAGTGATTTTGGAGCTTGCAAGGTTGCCATAAATCTTTTATTTATAAAAGATTCAGTATCTACACAGCTCAATGAAGTGCATGCAGGAAAGTAAAATATGCGTGTATTTGCATTTCTTAGCATGTTACAGAACCTTTATAGCATGTCAGAGCATGGGAGGAACCTTAGAAATAAGACACTCAAGTTCTCTCAAGTTTTTGGTGGGGAAATTGAGGATCAGTGGTGTGTCCCAGGTAGGCCAGCTGGTTAGGGCCAGAACTGGCTCTGGTACACAAGTTTGTAAACTGCAACACATTTCTCTCTTTATTTAGACGTTAATGGCTTTCAGTTTAATGAATCACGTGTTATCATTTCATTTTACCTTAGAGGCAGAGTTTTTCTGTTTTCTCTTGCCTTTCTCTTTCTTCAGATTTACTCAAGGGTGGTTTTGATATATACGTGTGTGTCTTCATTTTTGGCTCTGCTGGGTCTTTGTTGCTGCAAGGGCTTTTCTCTAGTTGTGGCAAGCAGGGGCTCCTCTCCAGTTGCGGTGGGGGGGCTTCACTTTGGGGGGCTTCTCCTTGTGGAGCGTGGGCTCTTGGGCGTGAGGGCTTCAGTGGACATGGTCGTGGGCTCTGCAGCTGGGGCCCTCAGGCTCTAGAGCACTTGTTCAGTAGTTGGGCCGCAAGGCTTCGCTGCTCCAAGGTGTGTGGAATCCTCCCGCATCAGGGTTCCAACCCATTTTCTCATACATTGACGGTGGATTCTTTACCACTGGGCCAGCAGGGAGGCCCTCTGTATCTTTTTGTGGTTATTAGTGGAGCAGGAATGGAAGTTTTTCAGGATTTGATGTGTTGGAGCTAAAGGAAAGTGCACAAATATTTACATTAACAGCATTATTACCGGTTTTAAAATTCAGTTGTATTTTTGTCTTCTTTCTTGAATAGTTTTCATTGCATAATGCAAGAATCTTTCACCTTGTGGAATTTTTTTCTAAATTCTATTTCTCTAATTTTGTCTTCTGTGTATTAGTGCAATGGTGTTTTTTTTTCCTTTAACCATCCTATTATCTCCCTTCTTTTTTTCCACTCACCTCTTCTCTCTTTCTCCCTCCTTTATTGGTTGTGAATCTCAGTTAAGCTCATTTATGATCTTGGGCAAGAAAATTTATCCCTCTGATTGTTATTTTTCTTTTAATCTGAAAATAAAGTGAATGAAAGTGTAGGCTGTTCAGTCTTATCTGACTCTTTGTGACCCCATGGACTGTAGCTCGCCAGGTTCCTCTGTCCATGGAATTCTCTAGGCAAGAATCCTGGAGTGGGTACCCGTTCCCTTCTCCAGGGACCTTCCCAGACTCAGTGATTGAACCCAGGTCTCCCGCCTTGCAGGCAGATTCTTTACTATCTGGCCACCAGGGAAGCCCTAATCAATAAAAATAAGAATTTTATCATGGAAAATTGCAAACATATTCATAAGTGTGAGAGAACTCCTGTGTACGTGTCAGCCAACTTCAATCATTATCGACGTTCTTTCATTTATTATGTTGTTTTAATTAATGATATATGGCTTCTATATTTTTGTTTTCTTTAGTTCTCATAATTTGTTCCTTGGAATTTTAAGGCTTTAAGATTACTAATCTTTGAGGAAAAATTTTCTAGGATCCTGAAGTCTGCTGCAGAGTGTATAAAACATTGATGAGATGGTGTGTTAAATGTGGTAGTCCTGTGCTCAGTAACAGGGTCCAGTGTGTGCTCTACTCCTGTGTTTTGAGAACAGTGGTGTTTTGCTTCTTTATCCCTTGAAATGGTTTTATATTGAAAATTGTCTAGGGTCAACATGTGTCTATACATGAGGTTTGACTTTATTTTTTCCTTCGGTATTTGAGATAAAAGTTTACTAATCTAATTTCAGATAACAGATACTGCTCTGGGTTTGGAATCATAGAGACAGTGTTCAGAAGGAGAGTGAACTTACTGAACTGGCATTTGTCCTATCTGGTAGAGATTTATATGCAGTCTTGTGAGTGTCTTATCCTCAGGAACCTACTTTAGTACAGTTGCTCTAATATCTGTATTGGTGTATCTTTGTTTTACTCTTGTCATTACTGGAGTTGGGGTAAAACATTCTTTTTGCAGATTAGTGTCCACTGTAGTTCCAGGAGCTTCTAGTCATGGGAGCTGTTGAATAACTTAAGGTCTTATTTCTGTCTGGAAATGCCTGTTCACTGATACAGATGAGGAAAACACTTCTGTCTAAATCTGAAAACAGGAAGAAAAATTCTGAGTTTTGTCGAAAGTGTGAAACAAAGGTTTAATAATATTTTTGCCCAAGGCATGTCAAACTTTGACTTTTAAGAATATTTTGAGCTAACTTCTTTGCTTTCTGGTCCTACAGGTATATTGTTAGTTGATTGGCACGTTCTGCTGTCTCTTTTTTCCTTTACAGTGAGGTGGAAGTTTCCATAAAGATCCCTTCTTGCCTCTGCCTGTGGCGAGCGTCACTGTAATTCCCCTTTCCTCCCTGGCCTGCCAGGGCTTCTCCTTGAAACCCGGATTCGGTTCTTTTCCAGTCGGAAGCTTGTATGCCTTAGAGTTTGAGTCAAACCTAGATGTAGGTGGTATTTCCTAACTATGAAGTATTATTTGGTGTTTTTTTAACATTAACCTCCCCATACATAGTTTTTTTTTGTTTTTTTTTCCCATACATAGTTTTATAATTTCTTTTAGGGCTCAATCTTGTTTTCTAGTTAGTTTAAAAAAAAAAAGAAGGAAAAAAAAAAACCCATAAAAAACTAAACCCAGACACAAAACACTGTGTTTTTCCTTATTACATTTTTAATTACTTTTGAAATAAATTTGAAATAGCGGAATGTTTTCTTTGATATCTTTTATATTATATTCAACCCAGTTTATGTTATGGTTATCGTTAGCCCCCAGTCGTGTCTGAGCGACCCCATGGACTGCAGCCTGCCAGGCTCCTCTGTCCATGGGATTCTCCAGGCAAGAATACTGGAGTGGGTTGCCATGCCCTCCTACAGGGGGTCTTTTCAACCCAGGGATCGAACCCAGGTCTCCCTTATTGTAGGCGGATTCTTTATTGTCTGAGCCACTGGGGAAGCCCTTAACCTATTTTCGTTCTTTTTAATATATAACTTTTTGATTCTGGCTACCTGAAACCACTATTAATAGACTGGTTCCATGTTACAAATAGATAAGTATGCCTATGTGACTGTGAAGAGTATGCTTTTATACATTTAATATGTACTTAGTTATAAAATTTAGGTATTAAGCATACTGGAAGAATTTTGATGTCAGTTTAGTAATTGGATTAGTGAAGAGTTATTTGGACTTCTGACTGTCATTCTTGAATACCATTTTCTTTACCAACTGCTGCTGCTGCGTCACTTCAGTCGTGTCCAACTCTGTGTGACCCCATAGACGGCAGCCCACCAGGCTCCCCCATCCCTGGGATTCTCCAGGCAAGAACACTGTAGTGGGTTGCCATTTCCTTCTCCAATGCATGAAAGGGAAAGTGAAAGTGAAGTCGCTCAGTCGTGTCTGACTCATAGCGACCCCATGGGCTGCAGCCTACCAGGCTCCTCCGTCCATGGGATTTTCCAGGCAAGAGGACTGGAGTGGGCGGCCATTGCCTTCTCCACCAACAGGAGAATATAAAAATATGTCTATTAAATTTATGTGAGTTCTAGATTTAAAAATATATACATTAAGTTTTTGTCTTGGCTAAAATGTTGAATAAAAACACTTTGAAGTATGGTTAACATTGAGACTTCCCTGGTAATGCAGTGGTTAAGGATCACCTGCCAACGCAGGGGACATGAGCTCTCTGTCCCCTTCACACACGTTGTGTGAAGATCCCACTGCTGCAGAGCAGTTAAGCCCATGTGCCTAGAGCCTGTGCTTTGCAACAGGAGAGGCCAACACAACGAGAGGCCTGGGCACCACAACTAGAGAGTTAAGGCCACAAGCAGCAACAGAGACCCAGCACAGCCAAATATAAATCAATCAATCAATCTTAAAAAAGAAAACAAGTATGATTAACATAGACCTAACTAATATACAGTATTTACTTTGATTTTACTACTTCCATAGTGGAGCTTATCTCTCAGGATTTATTTTGGAAGTAAATAAGAGTTTGTGGGAAGAAAATCCTTTAGCTTAAAATTTAACTTTTTATATACTTACTAAACATAAGTTTATACTCTGATGAGTAAGATAGTTAGGTGCACAAATGAATGTTAGGTAATTTGCTTGTAGCAAGAGTGGTTTTGTAATTTGTATATTGTAGTTATGCTAGCACTTTAATGATTTCATTAACTTCTCTACTTCCTTCTTCCACATTAAAGTGTGAGTATAATAAAATAAAAGTCAAAGCCTCTCCTTTTGTTTATTACACACACACACACAATTTGAAATTTCTTTGGTAAATCAAAGCACAATAAAGAAGAAAATGTGTATATTAGAATATGAAGGAAGATTAGTGTTTAGGGTAAAATTTATAATGGATTACCATCTTAATTTTTTTGTGAAAGATGGCATGTCGGTTAAGAAATTTGCATATTTATTTTGAAATACTGGATAAAACAGCAAATCCTAACTATTAAGTCATTTAGATTACAAAATTTTCTTATATATAGCGTATATTTCTCTCTTACTGGATATTAACAGGTTGTATGTAATCAGGTAGTTTTATTAGCAGTTTTTTTGTGATTCACTTTCCTCATTTTATGGCTCAGAAAAATTTGAGCTGCCTTTGAGCTATGGAGGGCTTCCCTTGTGGCTCAGCTGGTAAAGAATCCGCCTGTCATGTGGCAGACCTGGGTTTGATCCCTGGTGGCTCAGATGGTAAAGAGTCTGCTTGCAGTGCGAGGGACCTGGGTTTGATTCCCTGGGTCGGGAAGATCCCCTGGAGAAGGCAATGGCACCCCACTCCAGTATTCTTGCCTGGAAAATCCCATGGACGGAGGAGCCTGGCAGGTTATAGTCCATGGGGTTGCAAAGAGTCGGACGTGACTGAGTGACTTCACTTGACTTGAGCTTGTTGAAGGGAGTAGTGTAGGAAGTGAGGCTTATGACTTGCATTAAGGTGTCTTTTCCAGAGGCTGGAAAGCGCAAAATAGGAATTAAATAAATATTTGTTAAATATATGAATAAATAATGAATGCATGCCTGAATGAAAACGTCTCGGAAGTAGAGAAGCCACACACCATTTCTTTTTCTAGTAAACATCTTGAGTCTTCAGATGACTAGTCTCTAATTCTTACCTGTCATCTACTAAGAATACAAAGAACTATCCTCTGGATGAGGCTCCTGGGGAAAAAATTCCTACATGCTTGCAATTTGCAGTAAATAATCAGGGACTTTTGTTTAATGGAATACTTTGTATCACCCAGGTAAGTAATGTCAAATACTTGATTTTAATACATTGTATTTTATTTATTTATTGGGCTTCCCTGGTGGCTCAGATAGTAAAAATCTGCATGTAGTGCAGGAGACCCAGGTTTGATCCCTGGGTTGGGAAAATCCCCTGGAGAAGGGGATGGCTACCCACTCCAGTATTCATACCTGGAAAATTCCAGGAACCAGGAGCCTGACAAGCTACAGTCCATGGGGTTGCAGAGAGTCACACACGACTGACTGACTAACATACACACACACATTTTATTTATTATATTTTTAAACTGAAGTACTTCATGGCAGATAGATGGAGAAACAGTGGAAACAGTGGCTGACTTTATTTTTCTGGGCTCCAAAATCACTGCAGATGGTGATCACAGCCAGGAAATTAAAAGGAAAGTTATGACCAACCTAGACAGCATATTAAAAAGCAGATTAAAACTTGGAAGGAAAGTTATGACCAACCTAGACAGCATATTAAAAAGGAGAGACATTACTTTGCCAACAAAGGTCCGTCTAGTTAAGGCTGTGGTTTTTCCAGTGGTCATGTATGGATGTGAGAGTTGGACTATAAAGAAAGCTGAGCACTGAAGAATTGATGCTTTTGAACTGTGGTTTTGGAGAAGACTCTTGAGAGTCCCTTGGACTGCAAGGAGATCCAACCAGTCCATCCTAAAGGAGATCAGTCCTGGGTGTTCATTGGAAGGACTGATGTTGAAGCTGAAACTCCAATACTTTGGCCACCTCATGCGAAGAGCTGACTCATTGGAAAAAACCCTGATGCTGGGAAAGATTGAGGGCGGGAGGAGAAGGGGACGACAGAGGATGAGATGGCTGGATGGCATCATCGACTCGATGGATATGGGTTTAGGTGGGCTTAGGGAGTTGGTGATGGACAGGGAGGCCTGGCGTGCTGCGGTTCATGGGGTCGCAAAGAGTTGGACATGACTGAGCTCCTGAACTGACGGAACTGACTGAACTGACTGACTGACTGACTGACACTTGATACACTAATACGTTTTATTTTGAACAGACTTTATGCAGTGGAGAGAGAACTGAGAAAGAACTGGTTTTAAACCTAATTCTTCCACTTCTCAGTTAGATATGACTTCATCCTAATCATTTAATCACTTTTTAATTAATTAATTGGGTGTCTTGGGCTTAGTTGTGGCCTGTGGGATCGTTTGTTATGGCGTTCGGACTCTCTAGTTGTGTTTGGGCTCAGCAGTTGTGGCATGTGGGCTTAGTTGCTCTGTAACATGTGGGATCGTAGTCCCTTGACCAGGGATGGAACCTGTGTCCCCAGTATTGCAAGGCGGATTCTTAACCACTGATGTCCCTAATCACTTAATCACTCTTAATCTGCTCATTTACAAATAATGTAAACTTACTGAAAAGAATTTAACTTATAATCCTGAATAATGGTTATATGGTTTTAATAACAATGATGCTCTTGAGAGCTATTAAATTAGGTCATATAACTTATCCTTTAATATCTGGAGATTAGTGGATTTTGAGATCATTAGTCTGATTTTTATAGGATTTTTTTTCTTCTTGATATTTGGGTTATCAACTATTATTTTCTTGTTTCCTCTAATTTAAAAAATTGTGTTAAAATGTATATAACAAAGTTTACCATCTTAACCATTTTTAAAGGATACAGTTCAGTGGTATTAAGTACACTCATACTGTTATACACGTGTTTCATCATCATCCATCCCCAGAACTCTCGATCTTGCACAAGTGAATCTCTACATCTCTCCTCAGGCAACTACCATTCTACTTTCTGTCTTTATGTATCATTTTCTTTTAATCAAGGAATTATTTTCTAATAATAGCAGAAACAAAGTGGAGAAATACGTTTTCACGTTACTGCAGATTTTGGTTTGTGACGTCTTGGAGAGGAAACCTAGAGGAGACCGGGAGTTCCCGGGTGGTCCAGCGGTGAGGACCCAGTGCTCGCGCTGCCGAGGGCTGGGGTTAGTCCCTTGCTGGGGCACTAAGATCCTGCACGCCTCTCGGCGGGGCCAACGGCAGAAAACAAGACGTGCAGAGGAGACGTGGTAACGCTGGACCAGCTTATGGTAAATGGTTTGTGACTGACTTGGAGGCACCAGTTGTGACACTGTTAGTTCAGTTTCTCCATTTGATACTTCAGCATAAAAGCATTAAAAAAATAAACAGGATGTTTACTGAATTCACATTCGGTAGCTTCTAGTTGGAGTGGAACATTTTAAAGTGGGAAAATCATTGGACTGGATAATTCCTAGGAAATTATTTAGTCCACAGTTTATTCCTCCCACTGGTCAGTTTTGCCCCTGTCACTTGTGTAAATACACAGGTCACAGTGTGGGTTTTTCAGAGTGTTTTCCCAGCTCAGTGAATTGCCTAAATTTCTAACATTACTTTCATAGTCTCCTGATTTCACTTTGTTATACTGATAAGCATTGCCCTACATTCTGTGCCTTTTAAATTTGCCACCTGTCCTCTGTAGCATTCATTTGACTATCTTAGCGGTTTCTGTCTCCTTCTAGAAGTAGAAATACAGAGGTATAAATCAAGTGAATTCAAAAATAACCTGTACTTTTAATTTTGTGGGCTTTTCTTTTTGACAGACACGTGTGGTATGCGTATGAAAGCAAAAATCTCTTGTAATCTTGGCATTTATCTCTTTTTTATGTTTTTTTTTTTTCCCCTAGCAGTTGAATTATGTTTTTACCACATACTATATTTGAATCCTAGATGTACTGTAATCTTATATTCTTTCCCATGTTTTTAGTTTGTCTTTTGTTAACATTTAATTTTGGATGGTCACCTATTAATTAAGCAATCTAAAACAGTCTCCAGTAACCTCTAAGCCTAGTTTTCAAGGGGCATTTTATTTTTTGATCATTTAAAGCCCATTTAAAACATATTACATATTTAAAATAGCTATGCATTGATTTCCTTACAATATATGTAGGTACTTTTCTGATTGTTAAGTAAGTGCACATATTAGAGAACAAAATAAGAAATGATGAAAAAGTCCCAATTGCTTGAAGGCCAGATTGATAATACTGAGTCTTTTTACCTCAAGTAGTCTTAATTTAGTGTAAGTGGTGAGTCTTCTGTCTTTTTCCCTAAGAGCTGGTTAATTGGATAAAGAAAACTTACCAAAGGTTTGCTTTTTTCTTTGCCTATCCACTATTGTTTTTCTAACTGTAAGATGCTATTGATTGCTAGATGCATCATTATTTCATGTACTATCAAGAAAGAGAAAAAATTATTGATCTGTGAAACAATGCTTTCTTATCGCTAACTTTTAAAACAGTTTTTATTTGTTAATAATTTCAATCTTAAAAGTTGCAGGAACATCTTCAGATCCTTTTTCTAGACTCACTGATCATTACCAGTCTGTCTCATTTGTTTTGTCATTGCGTGCTGCTCTGTGTGTGTATTCCCAGTGTATTTCTGACATTTGAAGATGAGCTGAGCATATTGGCAGTTCAGTCCTAATGCCATATGAAGAAGGATATCTCTTACACGACCAAAATACAGTTATCAATTTCAATTCAACAAAGTTAATTTTGATAAAATATTGTTAATACACAGTCTGTACAGGAGAGGAAAAAGGATATTATCGAGTCAACTGGCAAAAATGAAGTATAAGAAAGTAAGTAAAGAAAGTGGAGTTGCTCAGTCTTGTCTGACTCTTTGCAACCCCATGGACTGTAGCCCACCCGGCTCCTCTGCCCATGGGATCTTCCAGGCAATAGCACTGGAGTGGGCTGCCATTTCCTTCTTCAGGGGATCTTCCCGACCCAGGGATCGAACCCCAGTCCCTCACACTGCAAGCAGACTCTTTAGCAGTGTCCTCGGCCCTACCTCAACCATGAAATTCAGGCAGTTGGCCCAGGTGTCCCTCAGGACTGTTCTCACAAAGCTACCAGTGCAGGTCCACATGCACAGATCTGGTGCCAGGACTGTGGTAGTTGCCCATCTGGACTCTCCGGGGAAGCTATGAGTCAGCCCAGACCCTGGCTCCACCTCTGAGTGCACTCATCCTCAGAACCTGCAGCCACACCAGTTATCTGCTTGGATGTCTGAAGGCACTGAGTTTAAAAAACTGCCTGCGGTACTGAAATCCACAGATCACACAGCCATCGGGACGCTCAGATTTTAGCACTCTGTCCAAAGCTGCATGGCCTCTGGGACTGGCGTGGATTCCGGAATGGCCTCCACATGTGGGCAACCTTCTGGCACTTGTGCACTGGTCCCGAGCTCGCATGGCCGCGCCCCCTGGGAGCTCACCAATAATGAGGCCTCTGTGCTGGGGCTCTGTCCCTCCCTCTGTGTGTGCGTGTTAGCAGTGGGGCTTTAACAGTGGACCTGGGTTCCTCCCCTGTACATCCCTGGGAGCACACCTTACTCCCGCCCCTTCAGCCTGTCTCCACGCAGCCAACCCCAGCCCTCTCCCCGAGTCTGTCCTCTGAAGCCTGAGTTTAAGCACCCAGCATCCTTCCACCCCAAGCCCCCACGAAGCTCCAGCAGACTCTCATCTTGGGCTGAGAACTCAGCAAGATAGCCAGGACCTTCTATACAGGCCTCTCCCTGTTCTGTCTGCTGCCAGCCAACTGCTGCACTCTCCTCTGAAGCTCCCTTTCTGTCCTGGAGAAGGGGCTGGCCAGGGTGAGGGAAGCTTTCTTCTTTTGCAGCTCCCTCCCAGGGATGCAGGTCCTGTCCCGATTCCTTTTTTTTCTTTCATCCTACCTGGCTATGTGGTTATCTTTTTTTTTTTTCTTGCAATTTTGGTTTTATGAGATTATCTACCAGCATTCAGCAGGTATTCTGTGACAATTGTACCACATGTAGATGTATTTTTGATATATTGGGTTGGCTAAAAGGTTCACTTGGGGTTTTCCATAAGATGTTAAGGAAAAACCCAAATGAACCTTTGGGCTAACCCAATATTTGTGGGAGAAGGTGAGCCCCATGCCCTTCTGTTCCAGCATCTTGATCTGTCTCTGATCCAGGCTAATCTTAAACCTTTTCTGGAATGAGCCCCTTTTATGAGTAACTTAGGTTCCTTTGTGGAGAATGGTCTTAGAGAGACCAAGATTTGGATGTTAGGTGTTCCCGTTATCCCTGAGGCGTCTTTGCTTATGGATTTTTTCAGTTGATAGAGGAAGAAAAAGTGCATGTATTTATATATGCAAATATGAGTATATGTACTTGTATGCATACATTCGTATTTAATTTTATACATGCTTACATGTATGCATACACACACACACACACACACACACACACACACACACACATATAGTAGAATTTATGAGTTTACACTGCCCTCCCCAAATTAAGTCCATCCCTGTAGGATTCTTGCTCATCTCCCCTCAGTCTATAAATGTATGTCTCCTTCACACTGAGAACCCCAGCTTCCGAAAGGATCTACATATCCCATTTGCTTAGAGTACTTCTTACATAGTTTTATAATTGCTGTGCTTATACCAGTGTTATATACAAAAAGTTCATGTACGAAAAAGATTCAGAATTTGTTTGCAGTTAAGCTTCCTACTCCATCTAAAACTCTGTGTGTGTGTGTGTGTGTGTGTGTGTGTGTGTGTGTTAGTGACACATCTTTTTTTCTTTCTTGCAGGCAGTCAGCTTATTTTCCGGTTTGGCTTTCCTTTGCTTCTTTTCTTCTAAGTTTGTGAGCACACTCTCATGAGCTCAGTAGTTGCGACTCCTAGGCTCTGGAGCTCTGGCCTAGTGGTTGTGCTGCGTGGGCTGAGTTGTTGAGTGGCGTGTGGGATCTTCCTGGACCTGTGTCCCCTGCATTGGCAGGGGGATTCTTAATCACTAAACCACCAGGGGAGTCCCCATTGTAGTTTTGATTTGTACTTCCTTAGTGATTAATGCGGAGAAGGCAATGGCACCCCACTCCAATACTTTTGCCTGGAAAATCCCATGGACGAAGGAGCCTGGTAGGCTACAGTCCATGGGGTCGCTAAGAGTCGGATAACTGAGCAACTTCACTTTCACTTTTCCCTTTCATGCACTGGAGAAGGAAACGGCAACCCACTCCAGTGTTCTTGCCTGGAGAATCCCAGGGATGGTGGAGACTGGTGGGCTGCTGTCTATGGGGTTGCACAGAGTCGGGCACGACTGAAGTGACTTAGCAGCAGTGATTAATGATGTTGGGCATGTTTTCATGTTTTATTGGCCATTTGTATTTTATTTTTTGAAGAGATGCGTAAGTCCTTTGCTTTCTTTAAAAAATATTTTTTGGCTGCGCGAAGCGGCATGTGGGATCTTAGTTCCTGGACCAGGGATTGAACGCCCTGTGTTGGAAGCGTAGAGTCTTGACCACTGGACTGACATGGAAGTCCCTGCTTATTTTTGAATAAAGTTGTTTGTTGCAGAATTTTAGGAGTTCTTCATAGATTCTAGCTGATAATCTCTTGTCAGGCACATGATTTGTAAATATTTTCTCCCATTCTGTGGGTTGCCATTTTATTCTGAAACTGTCTCTTGATGCTCTAAGCTGAGTGCTGGAGAATTGATGCTTTTGAACTGTGGTGTTGGAGAAGACTCCTGAGAGTCCCTTGGACTGCAAGGAGATCAAGCCAGTCAACCCTGAACATTCATTGGAAGGACTAATGCTGAAACTCCAATACTTTGGCCACCTCATGCGAAGAGCTGACTCATTGGAAAAGACCCTGATGCTGGGAAGGGTTGGGGGCAGGAGGAGAAGGGGATGACAGAGGATGAGATGGCTGGATGGCATCACTGATTTGATGGACATGAGTTTGGGTAGACTCCGGGTGTTGGTGATGGACAGGGAGGCCTGGCGTGCTGCGGTTCATGGGGTCGCAAAGAGTCGGACACAACTGAGCGGCTGAACTGAACTGAAGTCCAGTTTGTTTGTTTTTCTTCTGTTGCTCCTGCCTGTGGTGTCATGTCCAAGAAATCACTGCCAGATTCAAGGTCGTGAAACTTCTGCCCTGTGTTCTCTTCTAAGAGTTTTATAGTGTTAAGTCTGACATTTAGATCTTTGATTCATTATGAATTAATTTTTTGTATATAATGTGAGGTGTCAGGGTATAAGTTCACTCTTTGGCTTGTGAATATCCAGTTTTCCCAGCACTGTTTGTTGACAAGACCATCCTTTCCCCTTTGAATAGTCTTGGCACTCAGCGTATATTCTTTTAAACTTTTCTATTTTCACAGAACCACTCTATTTCATTCCTTATAGATCTTCCTGATTATTATTATTATAATAATAATTCTTATTTTTTTACTACTGCATAGTTTTCTTTTGTGTGTATATTCCATTATTAAATCAGTCTCCTATATTTGGACATTTACATAGCTTCCAGTATTTCTAAATAATGCTATAATAAATCTATTTCAATAGATATAGTGAATCTATTCAAATCTATTTTTGTATAGTTGGAGGTGTATCTTTGGGATATATTCCTGGAAGTAGAATAGCTGGGTAAAAGTGCAGATGCTTTTGTGATTCTGTTAAATATTAGAAAATATTCCCCTTCATCTGGGTTGAACCATTTTGAGTTCCCACTAGCAATATATGAAAATGTGTGTTTACTCACAGTGTACTATCAAACTTCTGATTTTTTTTTTTTTTTTTCTATTCTGGGTGTGAGAAATACTATTTCAACATAGTTTTAATTTGTATTCCTTTCGAGTGAATTTTTATGTCTTCACATGTTTGAGGATTGTTTTAATATCTTTTTGTAAATTGTATGCTTATTTTTCTATAGATTTTTTTAACCCTTTTTCTGTCATTAAAAAATATGTTTGGACTTCCTCATGGTCCAGTGGTAAAGAATCTGCCTGCTAATGCAGGGGACACAGGTTCGATCCCTGGTCTGGGAAGATTCCACATGCCGTGGGGCAGTTAAACCCGTGTGCCAGAGTTGCCGAAGCCCACGCGCCCTGGAGTGCAGGCTCTGAAACAGGAGAAGGCCTGACACGTAACTAGAGAGTAGCCCCTGCTTGCCGCAACCAGAGAAAGCCCGAGCTCAGCGTCGGAGACCCAATACAGCCAAAACTAAAACTCAGTAAATAAAAACTATTCTTGCATGAGAGAGTTATTAGCCTTCTATCTTTGTTGTATATTGCAAATACTTTCTCCCAGTTTGTCTTTTAGCTTTGTTTATGGTATTTTGCCATGCAAGCTTTTTATTTTAATATAGTCAAATTTAATAATCTTTCCCTTTTTTGCAGCTGGATTTTAGATCATAATTGGAAAGGCTTTCCTTAATTTCAGCTTATATAGAAATTTACCCATGTTTTTTCCTATTATTTGTATAATTTTATTTTTTATTTTTTAAATTAAATTTATTTTAAAATGAAACAAAGATAAATATTTTAATGATAAAAGATACAATTCATAAAGGAGATAGACATCATAAACCATTAGATGCCTAACAACAAAGAAACAAAGCAGAAATCAGAAGAAATAATAAGGGAAAAGAAAAAAATACATAATCATAGTGAGATGTATTAACATTTCTCTGAGAATATTTTATCAAATGCAGAAAAAGTAAGAATAGGAACATCTTAAATGTGCCATTTTTTAAATATAATAGATTTCTGTTTGTATTGATCTTATATCCTGTTGATCTCTGATCCTTTCTGTGTAGTATGGGGAATGGATCCAATTTTGTCTTTTCCCAAATGTCTGTTCACTTCTCCTAATACTAAAGACCAACCTCACCACATGGTTTGGGATACTACCTTGTTTTTTTCTTATACTTGATGTTTTATATCATTGGTCTGTTTCTGTACTTTTTTGTTCTATTTTGTCTATCTGTGCTTCATTACCACACTGTTTCAATTTTAGAAACTTTGTAATACTTCTAATTTTTAAATTTTTGGCCATGCTGCATGGCTGTGGGATCTTAGTTTCTCAAGCAGGGATTTAACTCAGCCCACAGCCATGGAAGCAAGCACTGAGTCCTAACCACTGGGCAATCAGAGAATCTCCTGTAGTACTTTTTAATGTCTGGTAGTATTCGTATATCTTCATAGCTCATACTTTTTAGTGTTTGCCTAGTGAATTCTTATGAATTTATTTTGCTATATTTTAATATCCACTTGTCTAATTCCATTATAAAGCTCATTGATATTTTCATTGGGAACACATTACATTTATTAAATATCTTAGGTGGAACTGACATCTTAATTATGTTGAGGCATTGTCACCTAGAACATGGGATGTCTTTCCGTATGTTCAAGCCTACTTTTATAGTTTTCAGGAAAGTTTGTTATTTGCTCTGTATATTCTAGATTTCTTGTTAAGTTTATTCTTAATTATTTTTTTCTTTAATGTTTCACTTGTAAATGGTGTTTTCTCACTCATTATATCTTCTAACTGGTTATTATTTGTCACCAGTGAGATATTTTATTCAATACTTACTGTAAGTACTCTTTTAGACTTATTTGAACATGGCAATTTTGACTGTTTCTCCTTTGTGTGTGTGTGTATAAAGGAAAATATAAGCAAATTATATAAGGTATATCTAAAACTGTTTGATATTCAGTTGAAATCTTCATCACTTTTTGATAAGGAGTTCTTGACATCTGTGTTAACTAACCAATATTATTCTCTTGGCCATTAAAAATATTGATGATGTAGCATTTTTAAAGTGCTTCATTATCATCTTGGATTTTTTCCAAGCCACTGTCACCCGTTTTGCAAATTTTAATGCTGGTGTTTTCTTGATTTTTATCAGAAGGTGTTAACGGAAGGTTTTAAGGATAAACAACTAGAGCTCGTCTGATACTTAGTGGTTTCTTGACATGAATGGTTACATCTAGTCAAGAGAAATAACCACCAAATTTCACAGGACTGCTGCCTGACCAAAAAAAGATAAGCACTGAATATAATATACACATTATTTCAGAGACACTAAAATATGAAAATTAAAACAGCCTTAGAATTGATGAAGTGTGGTATTTACTCCTGTGTTTTCTTGTCTATTTATATTTTCAGTCAACATTTTTTTCTTCAAAACCGTGGTTTATTTGACTGAAATTTTTCTTACTAAGAATGAAATTTCAGTTTTGATCTGATCCCCAGCGTGGAGTGAGGGAAAGAAATACGAACTTCTAACTTTTAAAAATCATATCCTTTAAATTTCAGTTTTAGTGCGTGTGCTTAAATGAATGAATATACTGCATTAGTAGAAGAGTATATGCTCTGTCCCACATCTGTAGAAGTCAGACTTGGGGCAAACCTGGCTCACTGGGAAACAGCCCTGAGGCAGATGGTGTTCTCCAAACATGACAGCAGCAGTATCTCTGTCTCACACGTTCTTCTCACATATGAGGTCGCTGTCCCCTGCCTTTGAAACTGGAAGGGTTTTTGTGGTTTTCAGCTTCTTGAGTATGATAGAAGTGACATGATGTGACTTTTGAGGCTAACTGAAATGCTTGTGCAAGGCTAGCTCCCATGCAAATTCTACTGTTTGAGACCATCTAGCTGTGAAGAAGCTCAAATTAGCCCTGCAGGGAGATCGTGTGCAGTCTGTCTGAAACTGTAGAGGAGAGGGCTCTCCAGCCACCGTCTTCTGCAGTAGCCCCTTTTCACCACTGTTTAAGGTCTAGACCCTGTGTGACTGCACCTGCCCCAAGCCGGAATGTAAGAGCACTCGAATATTTAGCATAGGGTTGTAGTTAACAATGCGTTACATAATAAATGGCCTTATTGACTCAAAATTTTAAATTTCTATTGTTTTTATTGAGGTGTAGTCCACATATCTTAAAACCAGCCATTTGAAAGCCCACAGTTCAGTTACTTTTAGTGTATTCAGAAGGTTGTAAGACCAGTACAATATCCAAATAATTCGAGAATGTTTTGTCACTCCAAAGAGCAATCCTGTACCCATTAACAGTCACACCCCATTCCTCCTTCCCTCCAGCTCCTGGCAACCACCAATCTCTTTGTCTCTATTATCACTCATATTTAACATTTAATTTTTAAACTTGTCTAATTTTCTTTCTTAGCATATTTGAAATAATGCACTAGAGGGATCTGGAGAATGCTTTAGACTGATAGAGATGTGAGCTGAGAATGTAACTGTGGAGGATCCAGAATTGAAAAACAAATACAGTGCTTTATTATTCAAGGAATAGTAATGAATGACTAGTGAATGAATCTGTGTCATCAGGACACAGATGTTCTCTTTTTAAGAAGCCAGGAAATACTGCATTTAAAATTTAAACTTTAAAAAAACTAAAAAAAAGGTAAATTTATTTATACCTGCCCCGGGTTTTTGTTGCTGCACATACGCTTTCTCTAGTTTCAACGAGTGAGGTCTACTCTTGGTTGCAGTGCTCTGGCTCCTCATTGTGGGAACTTCTCCTGTTGCGAAGTGTGGGTTCCAGGGCCTCAATAGTTGCAGCTTGTGGGTTTCGTTGCTCCACAGCACGTGGAATCATCCTGAACTAGGGGTTGGACCCCTGTCCCCTTCATTGGCAAACCTTAACCACTGGACCACCAAGGAAGTCCTGCAGTTCTTGTTAAAAAGTTAATGGGGGAAATACCAAAAATGACAGGGGCAAATCAAATTAGAAAGGGTCCTTATTTCTGTCTCTAAAATGAAAAAAGTAGATTTTAATGTCTGTTAGGCTGTTGACATACATCCTGTCAGTAATGGATATATGCTGTTAGTTATTCTTTAAAAAAGTTCATATAAATTTTATCCTACTTTCAGATACAGATACATACATATATTTCTTTGTTTTATGAGAAAGATATCCAAGCCACCCATATATTTTCCCTTTCAAAGGTTAAGACTTGGTAAAACTTGGATTGTAACTTTAAACTTAGAAATAATCATTTTTTAAATAAAATATGGGAACAAATGCAGTCTCCAAAGTGGGATGCTTAAGATGACTCACTAAAGTACATTAACAAAGTATTAGATTTATATTCATTTTCTTACTGAATAATAAAAAGAAAAAAATAGCTCTACAATGGTAACCCTCATTCTGTCTGATGGTCAAGTGAAATTTATAGCTTCCATGGCATCCTGAGGAAGCCTCGAGGAGGTGATAATAGAAACCTCACCTAAATGTTTCCTTTCAGTTTATTGTAGTACATTTACTTGTGCCTGGGTGAATGAAATTAAAGATAATATTCTTTTAATAATAGACTTTTAACAGTGATGAGAAGGGTTTGTAAAAATCTTTTAATACTAAAGTTTCACTAGTTATAGCGTGATAGTGTATCTAAACTTAAAATTTAAAAATGAGTTAGGCATTTTCCTATTACAGAAAGAAGGGTTTTCTAAATTTATCTTTTCTAAGTAATTGTCAGTGTAATTTTTATGAATATAAAAATAATGTGCCCCTCAACATTTAGCTATGAGTGAGAAGAAAATAACTTCTTTTTGAATGAAATTTGTCCTATGAAAATGGATATTTGGAAGTATCTACATTATTTTCTCACTCTGTTTCTGTAAAGGATGTGTCATTTTAAAAAAGTGCTTATACTTTGGAAAAAAGAGGGACAGAATTTTCTAGTCGATTATTTTTTTCAGAAGTTATATTGAATTTTGAATTTATATTTTAAAAACAAAGCAGCATTTTATAATAAAGTTTGTGAGAAAAACTGGAAAATTATACCTTAATTTCAGCAAAGCCAACGTATCTCATCTGATAGTTGAATTTATATGAGTTTGTATATTCCGCTTTCTAATCTGTTGTGACGTTAAAACTGAACTTAAACCTTCTGATTGTTGTTTCACAAAGTTCTTAAGCCAAGATTAAAAAAATGCACATTCATTCACATTCCTTTCAAGTAAGAAAACAGGCAGTAAAGAAGAGAGGGGGCTTCCTTGGTAGCTCAGTGGTAAGGAATCTGCCTGCTAATGCAGGAGGCAGGCACAATGTGGGTCTGATACCTGGGTGGGGAAGATCATCCGGAGTAGGAAATGGCAACCCACTCCAGTATCCTTGCCTGGGAAATCCTGTGGACAGAAGAGTCTGGTGGGCTACAGCCCATGGTGTCACAAAGAGTCGGGCATGACTGAGCGGACACACACACGCAAAGAAGAGAGTACAGAAGGTTTTTGTATCAGTATAACATTTTTAAAAATTATTTTTTACCTCTTTTTCTTATTTTTATAACATATTAGGTTAGTATTCAGTAGTCCATATATAATTTGTGTATTAACATGTCTATGACCTGACTACTTACTTTTTTACTGATAGGAATGTGTAATCTGAGGTTTGGAGATCATTAATCCAGATTATTGTCTGCTATTACAGGGGAGAAATTTGAACTCTGCATCATTAATTAAGTGATTTTGCCTGGAGGGGCCCCTATTCTGTTAGCTGTGTGCAGTTTGAGCTCACAGTGACGCTGTATTCAAAATAATTTGTGTTTCACCAAGATTGTCAGGTTTAGTCAAATATTTTTCTGCTTCAGTCTCTTTCTGTTATTCCTCTTCTGAGCCTCCAGTGACATGTTCATTAGACTTCTTGATGCTGTCACATGTGTCCTGGAGCCTATTCATTTAATTCAATTTTTATTCTCTCTGTTCTTCAGATTGGATAATTTATATTGATGTACCTACATGTTTGGGCTTCCCAGGTGGCACAGTGGTAAAGAGTCTGCCTGCCAGTGCAGGAGATGCAGGAGACACAGGTTTGATCCCTGGTCAGGAAGATCCCCTGGAGTAATAAATGGCAACTCACTTCAGTATTCTTGCCTGGAAGATTCCACAGTCTGTGGAGACGCTAAAGAATCTGACATGACTTAGCTGCTAAACAACAAAACAGCCTGCATATTTATTATTTCCTCTGTCATCTCCATTCTACAAATGAGCCTGTCCAAATTCAGCATGTTTTTCAATAGATCTTTCACTTCTGAGATTTCTCTGTTGAGAACCTTTGTCTTGCCATTCATTTCTCATTTTGTTACCTTTGTCTTTACTTCGGGAAGATTATTTATGATAGCTACTTTAAAATCTTTGAGGATTCCACCATCTTGAGTCATCTTGTGGGCATCTGTTTATTGTCATTTTTCTTGAATTTCACCACATTTGCTTGGTTCTTGTTTGTTAAATAATTTTGAATTGATCTTAAATTTTGTGAATGTTCTGTTGGTAGATCTTGAGTTCTATTGTATTCCTTGGAGAAAGTTGATATTTTGTTTTAGCACGTAATCAACCTGGTTTGCACCAGACCATGGGTTTTGTCTTGCTTTCTGTGTATGATGATTTCAGTATCAGTTCAGTTTTGAGGACTTTTGCCTTGCTTCTTTGGGTGTGTCTGTCGTGTACATGTGCCACTCAGGGGTTAGTCTGAGACTTAATCAGTTGAATTCTCAGAGCTCTTGCTTTGCTGGCTTCAGTCTGTCGTGTGCATGGCTCAGGGATGAGTCTGAGACCCGTGTGGATTCATAGCAGGCTTTCTCCTCTCTGTGCCTCCTGTACCGTCTGCAGTCTGTCCCAGTTTGTCTGGATTAAAAGACATGGTTTCTATCAGTATTTTAGCTACACCTTCCATTACTCTGCTGTGCAACTCCCTCAGGGTAGGGTCAAGCCTTGCTTTTAATGTTTATCATTTTTAATTAATTAAAAAAATATATGTTTTGGTGGGATCCTAGTTCCCCAGTCAGGGATCAAACTCAGGTCTGGACAGTGAAAGCTTGTAGTCCCAAGCACTGGACTGCGAGGGAATTCCTACGACTTTTTAAAAAAATATTCAGTTCAGTTCAGTTGCTCAGTCGTGTCCGACCCTTTGCGACCCCGTGGACTGCAGCATGCCAGGCTTCCCTGTCCATCACCAAGTCCCAGAGCTTGCTCAAACTCATGTCCATCGAGTCGGTGATGCCATCCAACCATCTCATCTTCTGTCGTCCCCATCTCCACCTGCCTTCAATCTTGACCAGCATCAGGGTCTTTTCCAGTGAGTCAGTTCTTTGCATCAGGTAACCAAAGTTTTGGAGTTTCAGCTTCACCATCAGTCCTTCCAATGAATATTCAGGGTTGATTTCCTTTAGGAGGGACTGGTTGGATCTCCTTGCAGTCCAAGAAACTCTCAAGAGTCTTCTCCAGCACCACAGTTCAAAAGCATCAATTTTTCAGTGCTCAGCTTTCTTTATAGTCCAACTCTCACATCCATACATGACTGTTGGAAAAACCATAGCTTTGACTAGACGGACCTTTGTCAGCAAATGTTGCTGTAGCCTTTACTTAAAGTAGCCTTTACTGTAAGAGTGGAGAAGGCAATGGCACCCCACTCCAGTACTCATGCCTGGAAAATCCCATGGACAGAGGAGCCTGGTAGGCGGCAGTCCGTGGGGTCGCTAAGAGTCGGACACGACTGAAGCGACTTAGCAGCAGCAGCAGCACTCTAAGAGTAGTTCAGCCGTATTCTAAGGCTTGATCCTTTTGAGATCTCTCTCAAAGTCGTGGCTCTTCAAGATCTTTCTGCTCTGATCAGAATTCAGACTCCCTCAGCCCTGTGTGACCTGTTAGAATTGTTTAATTTACAGTCCACAGGAGCTGTTCTTGTGGTGTTCTGAGTCTCACACTATGCTTGTGCAGCTCACTATTCATCCATAAGCTCAAAGGCACCACTACTTAGATTTCTGGAGCAATTTCTCAGGTAATCTTCTCCTCTGGTGCCCTACTTCTTGGATTCTGGCTGCCTCAGTCTACCTGAATTCTGATTTATGTCTCGTCAACTCTTGAGATGGGTCTCCTTAGCTCAGTTAAAAAAAAAAAAAAGCTGTCATCATTTTGCAACTCTTTGAAACTTGTGCTCTGCTTGGGTTCTCTTCCCCCATTTAATAGTTTAAAAAGTGCCTCGAGGCGCAAGGTTGGCAGAAATCTTACTTTGTTCATTTCTCTCAGGGATCACAGGCTGATTCTGCCTGTCCAGTGTCTGGAAATAGTTGCTTAACTATACTTTGTTAAGTTTTCTGTTGTTTTTGGTGAGAAGTTAAATCCAGTATTGGTTACTCTGTCATAGCCAATGGGATTTGTGTTTTCCCATTTTCTGTTTTTACTATAACAACTTATTAAATAAATTGGTGCTGCATAACAAATTAACCCCAAATATTGACGCTTAACAAAAATACACGAAATCTCATACCATTACATGCCTCAGCAAGTTCCAGAATCTCAGCATCTAGTCCAAGTATGGGTGAGACTCCGTAGGAGTAGCTTCTTAAGTAACACTTTCTGTGGACAGTTCCTCTAGCTCTGTAAACGTGTAAAACTAGAGACAAGTTGTCTGTTCCCACTCTAACATATGATGGTGCACTGTTTTGAATAACTGTGTCACACATTCATGTTTAAACAGCGGAGGGGAATACACAAGGGAGCCACTGGTCTGTAGTATTGAAATTCAGACACGTGTTGAAAGTTCCTTGACTAAGTCTCAAACTGGGAATAACTTTCCAGGGCTCTGGATTTGCTCTCTAGGTTCTTTGTTCTCCCATCTGAATCATGTTCCCTTTTCCAGAAAGATAGTGTATCTTTATAGCTGAGCAGAAGCCTCAGCTTGCTTCCTGCCAGTAAAATTCTGGGAGTCCAAAGACCTCTCTGTCTTCACACTGTCCTGTCTCTAGCTTCCTCAGTCCAAGCTGGCAGTGTTCCTGCATATGTACCTCTTTTAAGAACTTTGTGAGTTTCCTGTGAATCTTCTTGGGGTTCACTCCATTGGACAAAGCCTTACCTATAAATATTTTCTAGATTCTAGATGTGGATTTGTTAAGGAGATTTGACTGTACCTAATTGTAGGAGTCAATTAAACTCTCTAGGTTAAGTAAGGCTCTTGTCTTTGTGTCTGATTCTAGAGTTTGAAGTTCATGAGGCAAGTGGTCAGGAAGAGAAGATGAAAGTAGAGGAGACCAGGGGTAAGCTGGAGCCCACAAGTACAAGTTGGGACCCTGAAGGACAGACTGAAACCCGTGTCAGGTCTGTCTGGTTGCCTCCGACCTTGTTGGTGTCAGTGTCTTACAGAATTTGGGTTCCTTTGCCATGAAGCCTGACATGTACATCTGGTCCAGAAGTGTAAGAAAGTGAAGGGGAAGGTGGGGCAGTGGTAGGCCCAGCTACTGTATCACACCCTGGAGATGAGCCATCAGATAAGTGAAAGTGTGTACGAGCTACAAAATACCTCGATTCCAGCCTCCATATTTCCCACAAGAATCTTTCTGTGGTTACCCAGCTAGCTGAACAGGGATTGGAGTTTTGGGAAGTGTAGCTCGGCCTAGCCAAGTTGACACATTATAGTGCCACTACCCGTTAGATTGGAGAAGGAAATGGCAACCCACTCCAGTATTCATGCCTGGAGAATTCCATGGACAGAGGAGCCTGCCAGGCTACAGTCCATGGGGTTGCAAGAGATGGACATGACTTAACAACTAAACCATCAGTTAGATACGTAAGTTGTTGTTGCTATTTGTATAAATAATACTGTAACTTAACTAGTATATATAAAGTAATTTAATTATTTTGGTTTATTGGGATAGATTTAAGTCCAGTTGCTGGATAAAATGATATGAATTTTTCTTTAAGGCTTTTGAGACTTTAAATATATTTCATTCCATAATGTTTGTGAGTGAGTGTTAGTCACTCAGCTGTGACTGACTCTTTGCGACCCCTTGGACTGTAGCCGGCCAGGCTCCTCTGTCTATGGTATTCTCCAGGCAAGAATACTGGAGTGGGTTGCCATTCCCTTCTCCAGGGGATTTTCCTGACCCAGGGATCAAATCCGGGTCTCCTGCATTGTAGATAGATTCTTTACTGTCTGAGCCACCAGGGAAGCCCAGAATTTCATTCCAGAATGCTTGTATTAATATATAATCTCATGATGGTATATTGGCTTTACTGTACCATTGCATACATATATACAGTATACTTATATTCAGATGTCTTTTTTGTATCATCCAGTCCATTCAGGTAGATGCAGACAACAAAAGTGATTAAAGAATGGTCTGTTTTCAGTTTTTTTTGTTTGATATTTAAGACATTTTTTATGCCTTTTTTTTTTTCCTATGAATAATATGTTTTTGGTTCTGTGAGTTTTTTTTTTTTAAGTACTTGAATATATCTCGTTGTTAATTCTGCTCATGAAACATGAATATTATCCCAAATCAATGTATGCATCTTGTATTAATATTTGATCTTGTGCTTGGTTGCTGCTTGATTTTTGCTGGTTAATAGATTCATTTGCAGTGATCCGTACTTGCGTTCTGCTCTTCTAAACTTTTATTCATTGCTGATACTTAAAAGCACTTCGGGTTAATTTTTATTTTAGAGCTATTGAAGATTGATTGAAGCTGTCATATTTCAGTGTGGGCAGGGTAAATGCAGTTAGTGCTCTCATTTTGGATAATGAAGTTTTAACTTCTCTTTTGGAGGACTGTATGAGGTAGATGTAAAGATAACTTCCGTTAATGTTAAATTTTCAAGCACAATATTCTTTATGTTAACTTAAAAATGTTAGAAAATAAAGGGGCACATAATGCACAATCTGAGTAATGTGAGTTTAGCCTTCCCTTTTTAATTTGTAAATACTTAAGTGTGTTTCTTTAAAGGATAAAGACTTTTAAAAAGTGAATCATACCACAGCATCATTATCATTCTTAGAGCAATTCACCAAGTATTCTGAATTCAAAATTTCCTCATGTTTTGTTAGTATTTTGCTTTGTGTTAAATATGGTTGGTTTATTTGAATCATGAACCAGATAATGTGTTCACTTCATTTGGTGTATGTGTCTCTTAAATATTTGTCCATCTGTTGGCTGCCCTCACCTCCCTGTTCTCTTGCTGTCTATTTTCCTTTTTTCAATAGAATTGGGTCTTTTTTTTTTCCGTATAGAATTTTCCACCGTTGACATTATTTTCTGTAAACTGGTCAAGGCTTGATTAGGTCCAGTTTTGTTTTGTTTTGTTTTTGTAATGAGAATTCTTTACAGAAGCATCCCATCAGGAAACACTTAAAGTCTAACGTGTCTCTTTCTGGGATGTTAAGATGGGTGAGTATGAGATTGCAATCCAGTGGGTTTAGATATTATTAACTCTATTTTCAAGTTCCCTTGAACTTTTTACTATTTTAACTGAATGGCTTTTGTAGTCATTAGTAACTGTTACTTAAAATCCATTATTTCATCCGTGGTTCCAAATGTTGGTGGTCTAAATTTATCATTTCCACATTCATTAGCTGAAATTTTTTGTAATGAAGAACTTCTGTTCCAAAAGGGAAAAACAAACAGGGTAAATGCTTGCTTCTTTTCCTTTGTTTTACATATTTCAGAATAATGTGTTGGTTTCTTTAAAAGGAATTGATTCATAGCTTTTACTTGGGAAAAATTCACAGAAGTTTTCATTCAGACATCTTTTCATCTTAAGTATCATCACATAGTTGTGAGAACAGAATTATTACAGGTTCTTATTCTTTGTTATAAAAAGTATTGATTTATACATTTTGCTTCTTTTGAAGTTGTAATGTAGAACAAAAAGATTAAAGTTGATAAGACCAATTATTGATACATTTTTAAAAATTTACAGTTTTTGTCCTGTAAATTTGTCAGTCCTTTTAACACTATAAGAAGATACTTAACCAAACTATTAACTTACAGAAAGTGAGTCCATGTAATCTGAACTAAGGGAGAATTTGATACCAAAGCGCTTCAGTGAGTGTATATTGCTATTGGATGACATTTCAGGTAGGAAATAATTACATTGTTTGGTGTCAGGTGGTCAAGTTAGTATAGTCTATTTGATTGCTTTTGGAAAATGAACTTTTATTTTACATAAGCGGGTCAGAGAAACATTAGCAAAAATTGCTTTAAAGTGCTTGTTTTTCTTTGGGAAATTCCTATATATTAAATGCACAACATTAGAAGTGTGAAACTTCTTCAAGAAGTTTCATATTTAAAAAGAAAAAGAATTTTCACATTTTTTAAAACATCTCTTCTGACCTTCTTTTTAGTAGAAAATCTGTTAGTGGCTACAAGGAAGGATCAGTTTATGTTACTTTACAGAGTTGTTGCTGTTTAGTCACTAAGTCATGTCTGACTCTTTTGCGACCGTGTGGACTGTAGTCTGCCAGGCTTCTCTGTCCATGGGATTTCCCAGGCAAGAAAGAATACTGGACTGGGCTGCCATTTCCTTCCTTCAGGGATCTTCCCCACCCAGGGATCAAGCTTGTGTCTCCTGCTTGGCAGGCGGGTTCTTTACCGCTGAGCCATCAGGGAAACCCTACAGAGTTGCTAAACCAATCCAAAACCTGGTTTGCCTTATTTAATCCTGACGTATTGTTTTCTTTTTTTTTCCCACCAGTTTATTTTGCTTCTATTCAACTCTTCTATAATTTTGTTTTATATTTGTCATTGAAAATCATTTTTTAGTTCTTATTTGTTGAGGCTGTTTGAATACTGACTTAACTATTATTCCTGTTTATTTAATCCATTGGCTTTTTGACATACATGTTCAAAATTTGACATTTACTGTCAGGCTTTTACTAAGTATCCTGACTTTTTAAAGCCATTGCAAGGGCTGATTTTGTATTACTTCAGATGCCCATGAGATGGTGCTCATTTGTCTCATTTTAATAGTATTGATGTTTGGTGAGGTGTTTATAAGAGAATCTATAAATATGTTGTTCTATAAACTTCTAACTTTCTTAATTATTATGGTATGGAGGTACATTATGCCAGTATGATATAAATCTGTTATTCATCTTAGTCTAATCATATTTATATATTTCTTCCTTAGTCTGTTTGTTGGCTAATATTATATGTTGGTTTGCTGTAAGTCCTCAAATGAATGATATGTTTGATGCATCTCCATTTTTAAAAAATATTTATTTTATATTGGAGCATAGTTGATTGACAGTGTGTTAGTTTCAGGTTACAGCAAAGGGATTCCGTTACACATATACAAGTATCTATTCTTTTTAAAATTCTTTTCCCATTTAGGTTATTATAGAATGTCATTTAGGTTATTATAGAATGTGGAGTAGAAGTCCCTGTGGTATACAGTAGGCCCTTGTTGGTTATCTGGTTTTTTTAATAAAAATAGCCGTGTGTACATGTCAATCTGAAACTGCCCCTACTCTTCCCCACCCCGGTAACCATAAGTTTTCTAAGTTTGTGAGTCTATAACTTGTAAATTTTTTTCCTGTTCATCTTTGGGCTAAACCAGTAGTAATTCTTGTAAAACATAGATGAGATTTAGAGCTCTTACTTTTTCCACTTGCTCCAGCTGTTTGCTAAGTAAATTTCAGTATATCTTATGATTAGAAAGAGAATGATGTTTTGTGATCTAGGTTCTCTAAACCGAAAGCATTCTACTACTTTATTTTTTTAAACTTTTAATACTTTATTTATTTATTAACTTTGTTGGTTGTGCTGGGTCTTTGTTGCCAGGTGCAGGCGACGTAGTTGTGGCAAGCAGGGACTTCTGTTTGTTGCAGCGCACAGTCTGCTCCTTGTGGGAGCTTCTCTTAGAGCACAGGCCCTCTGTGCACAGGCTCCAGGAGTTGCAGCACAAGCAGGTGCTTGTTAGTTGTGGCTCACGGGCCTTAGAGCTTGGAGGCTTAGTAGCTGTGGTGTGTGGGCTCAGTAGTTCTCGCCTAGGGGCTCATTAGTTGTGGCTCCGAGTTCTAAAGCACAGGCTCAATAGTTGTGGTGTGCAGTCTTGGTTGTCCTGCAGCATGTGGAATCTTCCCAGACTAGCGATTGAACTGTGTTCCCTGCATTGGCAGGTAGATTCCTATCGACTACCACCAGGGAAGTCCTGACCTTTATTTTTTGAATATACATTTTAGTAAGACCTGAGGAACAGAATGTATTTCTACATTTTTACCCTTGTCCCAACTATCCCTTTTGGAATTATTGAACTTTTATTGAATTTGTGTTGTATTGAATTGGAAAAAGTAAACATGGTCTGCATGAGGTAGAAAGAAGAACTGCATAGAGGTAACATCACAAAGAGGCTCAAACCCCTGAAAGAGTCTGGCCTGACTAACATCACGGCCCTACCACTGAAACAATCCCTGTATCTGATAGCATGTGATATTTTGATTGCTTAACCTGTGTTCCAGACCACTGTGTGAAACTGGGCACCATGATGGACATCCCTCTCAGGACTGTATGAAGTCAGGAAAGAGTTCCCCCGAAGAACCAGAGGAATGGGGATATGAAAGCATATTTGCCAGAGAAAGGTGTTAGTAATTATGAATAAATACATCACCTTTAAGGGTTTTTGCAAAAATAAAATAAGTGAATAAATGAGCGCACTTAAAGCCTTGGAGTACAGAATGAAGCAGGGCAAAGGCTAATAGAGTTTTGCCAAGAGAACACACTGGTCATAGCAAACACCCTCTTCCAGCAACACAAGAGAAGACTCTACACATGGACATGACCAGATGGTCAACACCGAAAACAGATTGATTATGTTCTTTGCAGCCAAAGATGGAGAAGCTCTACACAGTCAGCAAAAACAAGACCAGGAGCACACTGTGGTTCAGATCATGAACTCCTGATTGCCAAATTCAGACTTAAATTGAAGAAAGTAGGGAAAACCACTAGACCATTCAGGTATGACCAAAATCAAATGCCTTATGATTATACAGTGGAAGTGACAAATAGATTTAAGGGACTAGATCTGATAGAGTGCCTGATGAACTATGGACAGAGTTTCGTGACATTGTACAGGAGACAGGGAGCAAGACTATCCCCATGGAAAAGAAATGCAAAAAAGCAAAATGGCTGTCTGAGGAGGCCTTACAAACAGCTGTGAAAAGAAGAGAAGCAAAAGGCAAAGGAGAAAAGGAAAGATATTCCCATCTGAATGCAGAGTTCCAAAGAATAGCAAGGAGAGATGAGAAAGCCTTCCTCAGCGATCAGTGCAAAGAAATAGAGGAAAACAACACAATGGGAAGGACTAGAGATCTCTTCAAGAAAATTAGAGATACCAAGGGAACATTTCATGCAAAGATGGGCACAATAAAGGACAGAAATGGTATGGACCTAACAGAAGCAGAAGATATTAAGAAGAGGTGGCAGGAATACACAGAAGAACTGTAGAAAAAAGATCTTCATGACCCAGGTAATCACGATGGTGTGATCACTCACCTAGAGCCAGACATCCTGGAATGTGAAGTGAAGTGGGCCTTAGAAAGCATCACTACGAACAAAGCTAGTGGAGGTGATGGAATTCCAGTTGAGCTATTTCAAATCCTGAAAGATGATGCTGTGAAAGTGCTGCACTCAATATGCCAGCAAATTTGGAAAACTCAGCAGTGGCCACAGGACTGGAAAAGGTCAGTTTTCATTCCAATCCCAAAGAAAGGCAATGCCCAAGAATGCTCAAACTACCGCACAATTGCACTCATCTCACATGCTAGTAAAGTAATGCTCAAAATTCTCCAAGCCAGGCTTCAGCAATACGCGAACCGTGAACTTCCAGATGTTCAAGCTGGTTTTAGAAAAGGCAGAGGAACCAGAGATCAAATTGCCAACATCCACTGGATCATCGAAAAAGCAAGAGAGTTCCAGAAAAACATCTATTTCTACTTTATTGACTATGCCAAAGCCTTTGACGGTGTGGATCACAATAAACTGTGGAAAATTCTGAAAGAGATGGGGATACCAGACCATCTTACCTGCCTCTTGAGAAACCTGTATGGAGATCAGGAAGCAACAGTTAGAAGTGGACATGGAACAACACAGTAGTTCCAAATAGGAAAAGGAGTACGTCAAGGCTGTATATTGTCACCCTGATTATTTAACTTATATGCAGAGTACATCATGAGAAACGCTGGGCTGGAAAAACACAAGCTGGAATCAAGATTGCTGGGAGAAATATCAATAACCTCAGATATGCAGCTGACATCACCCTTATGGCAGAAAGTGAAGAAGAACTAAAGAGCCTCTTGATGAAAGTGAAAGCGGAGAGTGAAAAAGTTGGCTTAAAGCTCAACGTTCAGAAAACTAAGATCATGGCATCTAGTCCTATCACTTCACGGGAAATAGATGGGGAAACAGTGGAAACAGTGTCAGACTTTATTTTTTTGAGCTCCAAAATCACTGCAGGTGGTGATTGCAGCCATGAAATTAAAAGATGCTTACTCCTTCTAGGAAAGGTTATGACCAACCTAGATAACATATTTAAAAGCATCGACATTACTTTGCCAACAAAAGTCCGTCTAGTCAAGGCTATGGTTTTTCCAGTGGTCATGTATGGATGTGAGAGTTGGACAGTTAAGAAAGCTGAGTGCCGAAGAATTGATGCTTTTGAACCGTGGTGTTGGAGAAGACTCTTGAGAGTCCCTTGGACTGCAAGGAAATCCAACCAGTCCATCCTAAAGGAGATCAATCCTGGATGTTCATTGGAAGGACTGATGTTGAAGCTGAAACTCCAATGCTTTGGCCACCTCATGTGAAGAGCTGACTCATTGGAAAAGACCCTAATGCTGGAAAGGATTGGGGGCAGGAGGAGAAGGGGATGACAGAGGACGAGATGGTTGGATGGCATCACCGACTCGATGGACATGGGTTTGGGTAAACTCCGGGAGTTTGTGATGGACTGGGAGACCTGGCGTGCTGCTATTCATGTGGTCGCAAAGAGTCGGACACGACTGAGCGACTGAACTGAACTGAAAGATATGCTGAATATTTTAGAGCTTTTTAACAGTTTTGAATTTTTTTTTTTTTGAGAGACAATATCCTGGATGGAATCAGATAGATTTCAGTGTGATTCCTAACTCTGTCACTTCTTAGGCTTATGATGTTGGGCAAGCCATATACTCTTTCTGATCTAGTTTCTGTAGCTGTGAAATGAGAACAATACTACCATTTGTATAGGGTTGTTGTTAGAATCTGGGAATAACGCCTGACACATGGTTCTGTGTACATTTTCCTTCTCAGGAGTTTACAGTCTTGATGGTCATAGGACTCATGTTGAGATAACTAATAATCCAAAGCAGTTAAGTGTGAACTGTGCATGCTTTGCAATAGTCAGGTTCTAACAAGTCAGAGTGGGGAATCATTACTTCCTTTTTGGTTTCATCTGGATATACCTTTGCAGAAGTGAGAATTGAGCTTTGAAGGGTGAACAAGGGAAAGGAAGTAGAATTTTAAAGCTTGTTCTTGTTATAAATGTAGTCTGGACTGGCTGGATCACTAAGATTATATGCAGACAGAATGGACGCTGAGGCTTTTTTAGATTTTTTGGGGGGTAGGCCAAGTAGGCCTAAATAGGAAATTTATTCTGTGTGTAATGAGCCACAATGACTTTTATGCAGGGATTATTGCATGATTAAATTGCTTGATATGGTGGTAATGACATAATGTTATTAGAATTTCTGAATTAAATTGCATTATTTTTCAGTGAGAATTTTTTTCATGTAGTTAATATTTTACTGATTTTAATTCCTGTTTATACAAATTAGATTAGGCTTTTATTGAAAATCAGTGTTTAGTTGATATTTTCTTTTACTAAGTGAATAGGACATCTCAAATAGCTAAGAGGAGCTACGTGAAGGCTTATGTTTCTGTCTGGAAATGTTTTAGTTGATATGTTTTAGTTGATACAGTCCTTCTTGTTTATTTTTGCTTTTGTTGTCTGTGCTTTTGGTGTCAAGTCCAAAATACCATTGCTGAGATCTAGAGCTTTTACCCTCTAGAAGTTCTCAGAGTTTCTTGGTTTCAGATCTTAAGATTTGAGTCTTAAATTCACTTTGAATTGATTTTTGTGTTTGGTGTAAACTTAGTGTCTGGTTTCAGCATGTGGATATCCAGTTCTCCCAACACTGTCGAAGAGACGGTCCTGTCTTGGTGTCTTTGTTGAAGATCAGTTGATCACATCTGCATGGATTTATTTGTGGGCTATTTTGTTCCATTGGTTTATGTGTCTTTTAAAACGTTAGCATCATACAGTTTTGGTTACTGTAGCTTTGAGATGTAGTTTGAAGTCAGTAAGTATCATGCCTCAACCTTGGTTTTTCTTTCTCAAGATTGCTTTGGCTATTTTTGTGGTTCCATTTGAGTTTTAAGATTATGTTTTTCTATTTCTATGAAAAATGCCATTGATAGGAATTGCATTGCATCTATACTTTGCTTTGAGTAGACTGAACATTTTAACAATATTCTTCCAGTCTGTGAAAAATGGAATATCTTTCCATTTATTTGCATCTTCTGCAATTTTTGTCATCAATATGACCTTGGTCTTATAGTTTTCAGTATACCAATCTTTCATCTTTTGGATTCAGTTTACTCCTAAATATTTTATTCTTTCGTTTGCTATTATAAATGGAATTGTTTTATTAATGTCTTTTTAAGGTACTTCATTGTTAGTGTATAGATGTGCAGTTGAATTTTTTTAATGTTGCTTTTGTACTGCAACTTTATTGAGTTCCATTTAGTTTAGCTGTTTTGTGGTGGTGGTGGTTTTCAAATCTTCTATAGGATCATGTCATCTACAGAGAGAGATAATTTAATTCATCCTTTCCAATTTGGATGCTTTTTGTTTCTTTTCCTTGCCTAATTATCCTAGCCTAAGCCTCTAGTAATTGTGTTGACTGTGGTGGTGAGAGGAGACACCCTTCTCTTCTTCCTGATCTTAAAAGAAAGGTTTTCAGCTTTTCACCATTGAGTATGATCTTAGCTAAATAGGTTTGTCATGTATGGCTTTTGTTATGTTGCTGCTGCTGATGATGAGTCGCTTCAGTCGTGTCCGACTCTGTGTGACCCCATAGATGGCAGCCCACCAGGCTCCCCTATCCCTGGGATTCTCCAGGTAAGAACGCTGGAGTGGGTTGCCATTTCCTTCTCCAATGCATGCAAGTGAAAAGTGAAAGTGAAGTTGCTCAGTCGTGTACGACTCTGTGCGACCCCATGGACTGCAGCCTACCAGGCTCCTCTGTCCATGGGATTTTTGGTACATTCCTTTTATATCTAATTTTTTGAGTTTTTATCATGAAAGGATGTAGAATTTTGTCATACTTTTCCCTGCATCTATTGAGATAATACTTTTTTTTCCCTTCATTTTGTAAATGTGGTGTTTAATGATTTGCATCCCAGGTATAAATCTGACATAGTCATGATATATAATCCGTTTAAAGTACTGTTGAGTTCAGATTGCTAGTCTTGTTAGGAATTTTCATATCTATGTTCCTGAGGAATCAGTTCAGTTCAGTCGCTCAGTCGTGTCCGACTCTTTGCGACCCCATGGACCGCAGCATGCAGGCCTCCCTGTCCATCACCAACTCCCAGAGTTTACCCAGACTCATGTCCATTGAGTCGGTGATGCCATCTAACTATCTCATCCTCTGTCGTCCCCTTCTCCTCCTGCCCTCAATCTTTCCCAGCATCAGGGTCTTTTCAAGAGGAATACTGACCAGAAATTTTCTTTTTTTGTAGTGTCTGTGTCTCTCTTTGGTATCTAGTGGTGGCCATATACAATGGGTTTGGACGTATTCATACCTCTTCAATTTTGGGGATGAGTTTGAGAAATACTGGTATTAATTCTTTGGTATTTGGTAGAATTCATCAATGAGGCCATCTGGTCCTGGGTTTTTGTTTGTTGGGAGGTTTTTGATACTGATTTGATCTCCTTACTCATTATGAGTATGTTTAAATTTTCTGTTTCTTCATGATTCAGTCTTGGTAGATTGTAGGTTTCTAAGAATTACCCATTTCTTCCAGGTTTTCCAATTTGTGGGCATATACTAAGGCATAGTATAGTTCTTATGATCCTTTATTTCTGTGTAACCAGTTGCAGTGTCTCTCTTTTTTCAGTTCTGATTTTATTTATTTGAGTTTTAACTTTTTTCTAAGTCAAGCTAAAGTTCTGTCAATTTTATATTTTCAGAATACCACCTGTTAGTTTCATTGATCTTTTCTGTTATCTTTCTAGCATATATTTTATTTCTTTTCTACTCTGATCTTTACTTTTTCCTTTTTCTACTAATTTTGGGCTTTTCCCCCTAGCTGTTTGAGTTATAAAATTAGATTTTTTCATTTGAGGTATTTCTATTTTCTTAAATATATTTTGTTGCTATAAATTTCCTTCTAAGAACTGCTTTTGCTACATCACATAAGTTTTAGTATGTTATGTTTCCATTTTTGTTTTATCCTATTTTTTGACTTCTCTTTTGGTTTCTTCTTTGAACCATTGGTTGTTCAGTAGTGTAGTGCTCGCTCTCTACATATTTTTGAATTTTTCAATTTTATACCCATTCTTGATTCGTAGTTTCACACCATTGTGGTTGGAAAATATACTTTATATGGTTTAAGACCTCTTAAATTTGTTAAGACTTGTTTTGTAGCCTGACACATTATCTGACCTAGAGAATATTCCCGTTGAAACATTTCCCATTATTTTATTCAACATTAAGGTAAAAACCTGGCAGTTATAATTTATGATGTCATTGATTGTAAGGCACATTTTGATTTTTGAGTTTCTTTTTTAAAGAAATGATGAAATCCTGTATTTGAAGTTTATTTTAGATAGAATAGGGGTTTAACAAAGTGATTTTTTTTTAAAATAAAGAGGCATTAATATCTAACTATATTAGATAGTCTATCAGTAGGGAAATTTGAATGAAAATACCTCCCTTAAAAAAATGACTGCATTATATACCACATGTGGATGGGCTAGTTCATACTTCATAGTTCATACATAGTTCAACTAGTTTCTTCTTTTTGAAATTAGTATGGGCATTTTTTGGTTGTAGAGGTAGAAACTTGCATCAAAGCAGCTTAAGTGTAAGGGGGATTGACTGGTCTGTGGGACCAGAATAGATCATTGAATGAAGCTGTGAGAACTGGGAGAGTTCTGGAACCAGGTGCTACAACTAGGAAGCTGATGCCACCAGAACATTCTTTTTCCATTCATTGTGGTGAACAAAGGATTACTCTGTACATGTTGCAGGGAAGATGTCTGCTAGAAGCTGCTGATTTTCCTATCTTTCTAACTTTTTACCCAAAAGGCCAAAACCTTCTTTTCAGCTCCTAATTAAAAAGAAAAAAAAAATCTTGATTATTTTGCTTGGTCTGACTTAGGCCACATACTCACCTCTAGATTAATCACTGTGACTGAAAGAATGGGGAACTATATGTGCCGGGCCTGAGCTTTGTGTCTTCTCTATGGCCTGGTGTGGGGTATTGTGACCTTATTGCCTGGAGAATGCTGTGAATGGAAGGAAATTAAATGAAGAGTGAGTGCAGTGCAGACGGAAACAACAGATGTCTGTTACAGTGGACATTTATTTAGGTTGTGTTGTTTATTCCTCTATTGTTAAAGCTTTTTTCACAAGTGAATCTTCCTACTTAAGAATATTAGTGTCAAATTATTAAAAGATTGTAAAAATCCATCTTTTGTGGATAGTAATACAGAGCTTTCTTCTCTGTATTCTAAATTTTGCTATTCCTCAAAATAGTGTTTGTGGAGTCTTCAAATTATGAACTATGAAACTTAACAGCATATTTTAAAACAGTTTGAAAACAGCATATTTTAAAACAGTGGTAATAGAACTAGTCTTGTTAAAGTTATAAGAAATCTTAAAATGTCTGTGATGCTGTAGTTTTCAACAGTTATAAACATAAAATCTAACTCAGATACTAAAGTAATTGATTTGATTATAGACTGTATGACATTTTGCTGTCATTTTTATATCCTATAATGTTTTGACTCTATGTAATGTAAGTCTAGTGAACTTGTGACTGGTTGTCACACAGTGACATATTTCTGATTTTTAAAATATGTCATTGCTGTAAATCACTAGTTTGCTAGATTGAACTAGCAAGCTGTTAAAGAACATGGCAATATTTACTGTTGATAAATGCAAATTTAAAAAGGTTCTGTATATGAAGGTTTAAATGATTTATTAGTGTTCAGTGCACATATGAATCTGAAGTTATGTAATGGATTAAGAAAATTTCATTTCCTGTTTGAAGGTTTGAATTTGCATATTTATTCTATAATGCAAGTATTTGATCTAAGTCTGTAGGATATGGACTTAGATCCAATAGATCAAATGTGTGATGTCAATATATGATTAATCATTTTTTGGTATATTATATGGCAGGCCTTTTTAGTTATAGTGCAAGTAATTAAATATTATATCAACATTTTTTTTCTTTGACTTGAGTGGGAAAGTAGGGAGAGTTAAAGAAATTGGCGCTGTGTATCTTTAGGTGTCTTTGGAGTTTGTACTTACAGGACTTTCTTGAATGCCCTTTAATTTGGCTCTCATTTGTGCCAGTGAGGGGTTCCTCTAAGTTAATACGTTTTTCTTTTCACTGGTGAATAATCAGTGAGACAGTTAATCTATGACCAAGTTACACCTCACATTTGTTGGTGTTTATTGTTAAGTCACTAAGTCATGTCGGACTCTCTGCGAGTCAGACCGCAGCACAACAGTCTCTTCTGTCCTCTGCTGTCTCCAAAAATCTGCTCAAATTCATGTCCATCGAGTCAGTGATGCTATCTAACTATCTCTTCCTCTGCCACCCCCTTCTCCTTTTGCCTTCAATCTTTGCTTGCATCAAGGTCTTTTCCAAAGAGTTAGCTCTTCGCATCAGGTGGCCAAATTATTGGAGCTTCAGCCTCAGCATCAGTCCTTCCAATGAATATTCAGGATTGATCTCCTTTAGGATGGAATGGTTGGATCTCCTTGCAGTCCAAGGGACTCTCAAGAGTCTTTTCGAACACCATGGTTCAAAAGCATCAATTCTTCAGTGCTCAGCCTTCTTTATAGTCCAGCTCTCACATCCATACATGACCAATGGAAAAACCATAGCTTTGACTATACAAACCTTTGTCAGCAAATTGATGTCTCTGCTTTTTAATACACCTCACATACAGTTGCTTATTTTTTAAAATTAAACTTTATTTCGAGATAATTATAGATTCACATACAGAGAGATTCCTTATACCATTTATTCAGTTTACCCTGATAGGAAAATCTTACAAAATTATAATACAGTATTGACATTGATATAATCAAGATGCAGAAAATTTCCATCATGTAAGACTCCCTGATACTACTCTTTTATATTCACATTGATACTTGCTGCACCCCTCCTTAACCCCTAACAACAGCCAATCTGTTCTCCAGTTCTTACAGTTTGTCAGTTTAAGAATTGTATATAAATGGAATCATGTACTATATAACCTTTTGTTTTGTTCTGTTTTAGTCAAGACAATTCTCTGGAGATTTATCTATAATAGATCGTTTTGTGTATTACAATTTTTTTAAATTGTCGAATAGTATTCCATTGTATGACTATACTAGTTTGTTTAACCATTTATCTGTTGAAGAACATCTGATTTGTTTCCTTGTTTTTTTGGCTTTGTTGAATAAGGCTGTTATAAGCATTTGTGTACAGATTTTTGTATGAACATAAGTTTTCATTTCTCTGGGAAATATGCCAGGCATGCATTTGCTACATCATATTCTCCAGGCAAGAATACTGGAGTGGGTTGTCATTTCCTTCTCCAGTGCATGAATGGTAAAAGTGAAAGTGAAGTTGCTCAGTTGTTTCCGACTCTTAGTGACCCATGAACTACAGCCTACCAGGCTCCTCCGTCCATGGGATTTTCCAGGCAAGGGTACTGGAGTGGGGTGCCACATCCCAGGGATGGCGGAGCCTGGTGGGCTGCCGTCTATGGGGTCGCACAGAATCGGACATGACTGAAGCGACTTAGCAGCAGCAGCAGCAACATGGTTGTTGCATATTAATTTTTTTCTCTTTAAGAAAGTGCCAGAGTCTTTGACAGTGACTGAGTAATCTTACATGTGAATAAGCAACGTATGAGAGGTTCAGTTTCTCCACATCCCTGTCAGCATTTGATGTTGTCACTATTTTTCATTTTAGCCATCATGATGTACGTACAATGCTATCTCATTGTGGTTTTAATTTGCATTTCCCTAATGGCTAATGATGAACGTCTTTTCACTTCCATCTGTTTATCGTCTTTAGTGAAATTTCTGTTTCTTGTCTTTTGACAATTGGATTTTTGGTTCTAGTGTTCTAATTAGATTGTTTGTTCTTTTGTTGTTGAGTTTTGAGTGGTTTTTAGATATTATTCCTTCATCAGATAAATGGTTTGTAAATATTTTCTTCTAGTCTGTAGGTTATTTCCCTTAAAAGGGTCTTTTGGAGTGTGAAAGTTTTTAATTTTGATAAAGCCCAGTTTATCAGTTTTCCTTTTATGTATCTTGGTTTTGATGTCAGATCTAAGAACTCTGCGTAGTCCTATATCCTGACTATTTCTCCTGTGTGTTTTCCTAAACGGTTTGTTTTACATTTGAATCTATTTTCTGTACTGTTAGCTTTTGTGTTAGGCATGAGACTTAAGTGAAGGTTCATTTGTCTGTCTATGGGTATCTAATTGCTCCAGCACTATTTGTTGAAATTCTACCATTGAATTTCTTTTGCATCTTTGTTGAAACTCAGTTGGGATATTTTTGTGGGTCTAATTCTGGATTCCCTTCCATTCTGCTGGTTTTTATGTCTGTCCTTTTGGTAGCACCTCATCGTGCAGCAGTGTAAATATTAAAACCGGGTGGATGAATTCCTCCCACCTTATTTTTGTTCAAGATTTTTTTTTTTTTTCTATTCTGGTTCCTTTGCTTTTCAATATAAATTTTAGAATAATCGTGCTATTTATGCAAAAAATCTTGCTGAGATTCTGGTAGGAATTGTGTTATACGAATATTAATGCGGGGAGAATTGACCCCTATTCTGTGAACACAGTATATTTCTAAATTTATTTAGATCTTCCTTTGTTTCTCTCATGATCACTTGATTGTTGTTTCTCTCATGATCACTTGATTGTTGTCAGCATTCAAGTCTTGTACATGTTTTGTTTGCATTCCATCTAAAAGTATTTCAAGGTTTTTTGAATAATTGTAAATAGTATTACATTTTTAATTTCCTTGTCTACATGTTTATTCCTATGGTGGTGGTGTTTTAGTTGCTAAGTCATGTCCAGCTCTAGCAACTCCATGGATGGTTACCCGCCAGGCTCCTCTACTGTGGGATTTCCCAGGCAAGAATACTGGAGTGGGTTGCTATTTCCTTCTCCAGGGGATCTTCCCTACCCAGGGGTCAAGTCCACATCAATCAAACACATTTCAGGTGGATTCTTTACTGCTGAGCCACTAGGGAAGCCCATGTTTATTGCTAGTAAACAGAAATACAGTTAAAAACACAGTGGCTTTTATATGTTATTTCCTGTGACCTTGCAATAAGGAGTTCATGGTCTCAGCCACAGTGAGCTCCCAATCTTGTTTTTGCTGACTGTGTAGAGCTTCTCCATCTTTAGCTGCAAAGAAAATAATTAGTCTGATTTCGGTGTTGACCATCTGGTAATGTCCAAGTGTAGAGTCTTCTCTTGTGTTGTTGGAAGAGGGTGTTTGCTATGACCAGTGTGTTCTCTTGGCAAAACTCTATTAGCCTTTGCCCTTCTTCATTCTGTACTCCAAGGCCAAATTTGCCTGTTACTCCAGGTGTTTCTTGACTTCCTACTTTTGCATTCCAGTCCCCTGTAACGAAAAGGACATCTTTTTTTGGTGTTAGTTCTAGATCTTGTAGATCTTCATAAAACCGTTCAGCTTCACCCTTCGTTGTGGTGTGTAGACCTTCTTGCGGTGCACAGGCTTCTGTCTCACTGGGTGGGGCTCGGGCTCTGGAGTGTGTGGGTGTTGTAGTTGTGGCTCTGAGGCTTAGTTGTCTGTGGCCTGTGGGATCTGAGTTCCCTGACCAGGCATCGAGCCCGAGTTCTCTGTGTTGGAAGGCAGATTCTTAACTACTAGACCACCAGAGAAGTCTCAGTCTTCTACTATTCTGTATTTTACTTTATTTATACACAGTGAAACTCTACTATTAATAAAATATCTGGACTCTGAAAAATTCACTTATGTAGAATTTGAGAATTTGACCATTTAGTGTTTTTAGTCTATTTTGTCTTAAAAAGTACAAAAGTAAAACAAGAGTGATATTTAGTACTGTACACGGCTGCATTGAGAGGATTCTAAATGATTAGAAGGCACTTTCTCACAACCTTCTCCTTTGTTCACTGTAGTTTATCCTGTCCCTTGAGATATTTTGGTGGCAGAGTATGGGGCAGAGGGCAATAACCAATCATGCATTTGAATTCAGTTATCACAGGCCATCATCCTACTTGTAAGCCCTGTTTTTTTTTTTTTTAAGAATGTAACATCCTTCCTACAGTAATGTATGTAGCTAACACTTAAAAAAAATCGTATTACTGACAGTCCATTTTCCTGTTACTTTAGCTATTTTACTTGTCAATTATTTTTGTGTGTAAAAATAACAGCTTTCATAATAGCTAATTATTTTTGTATTTATTCATTCCTCAATTATCTGAAGACTTACAACGTATAAAGCACATAAGGAGATTTTTACTGCAAACTGTACTTGAGAGTACATATTTGTTGTTCAGTTGCTCAGTTGCGTCTGACTCTTTGCGACCCCATGGACTGCAGCACACCAGGCTTCCCTGTCCTTCACTAGCTCCTGGAGTTTGCTCAGACTCATGTCTGTTGAATCTGTGATGCCATCGGAACATCTCCTCCTCTCTGTCCCCTTCTCCTCCTGCCCTCAGTCTTTCCCAGCATCAGGGTCTTTTCCAATGAGTTGGCTCTTTGCATCAGATGGCCAGAGTATTGGAGCTTCAGCATCAGTCCTTCCAGTGAATATTCAGGACTGAGTTCCTGTAGGATTGACTGGTTTGATCTCCTTGCATTCTAAGGGACTCTCAAGAGTCTTCTCCAGCACCACAGTTTGAAAACATCATTTCTTCAGCTTGTTTATGGTCCAACTCTCACTTCTGTACATGACTCCTGGAATAAACCATAGCTTTGCGTAAATGACTTGCCTTATTCTTATTACTGATATTGTCATATTGATTGTTTGTGATGTTAATATATTTGGTAATGAAATCATTTGTCATCTACGCTTTAGGTATGCCTGAAGTGATGCATAAGTAGGCATCTGTTGAAACCAAGCAACATAGGCCTAATATCTACCCTGAAGCTGAATTTTCCCTTATGTTTAAATATATTAATAATTGCTTTAAAGAAGTACGATTATATTGTGTCTACTGTCCTGTGACTTTTATTTTATAATTTTCCTTGTCTCTGGCTTCTCTGGTGGCTCCGTGGTAAAGAATCTGCCTGCCAATGCAGGAGACGTGGGTTGGATCCCTGGGTTGGGAAGATCCCCTGAGAAGGAAATGGCGACCCACTCCAGTATTCTTGCCTAGAGAATTCCATGGACAGAGGAGCCTGGCGGGCTACAGTCCACGGGGTTGCAAAAGAGTCAGACACAACTGAGTGACTAAACAACAACAACAACAACAAAATTCTCTTTCAGCTGTGTGGTACTGCATGTGGATCTTGGCTCCCTGAGCAGGAGTTCAGCCTGCGCCCCCTGCATTGAGTGCGTGAAGTCTTAACCACTGGGCTGCCAGGGAAGTCCCTCCTGTAACTTGTCAAGTAATTTAGTAGTATGTCTTCAATGTCTTGACATTCATGTAGATTCATGTTCTTTTTAAAGACCACATAATATTCCATTATATGGATGTATCATAGTTTATATATTTGTTTCTGTATTGGTGGTTATTTTGGCCGTTTCCAGTGTTTCATTTTTACAATCAATGCTGCAATAATTATTTTTATATCTTAGTTTCTGAGTTTTTCTGTTTAGTCTTCTTCATTTTTAAAGATTTTTTTGATACGGCCTATTTTTTCACATCTTTATTGAATTTGTGGCAGTACTGCTTCTGTTTTATGTTTTGGTTTTTTTTGCCACAAGACATGTGGAGTCTTACATCCCTGATTAGGTATCAAACTTATACCTCCTACGCTGGAATACAGTCGTAACTGCTGCACTGCCAGGGAAGTCCCTGTGTGTAATCTTACAGATGATATTTTTATAAGTAGTTGAAGTATTGGGTCTTGACTTTCTGAGTTCTGAATGCCTCCCACCTCTCAGAGTGATTGGCTATTTTAATGAAAAAAGAACTTTACAGTATCCAGAATTATAGAGTATAACTTCTTGTCAAAGTTCATACAACAGTAGCCATTCTTAGTTTGAATTTTTTTCTCTGCTTTCTTCTCAACCCAGAGATGTAGAGTAAGATTTAAAGTCTTGCTATACTTTTCTCTCAGTTTTGTTTTTTCCTTCTCATTGCCAATACTGTCCTCTCGCCATTCCAGCTATTTTTTAAACTAATACTTTCTTTTCACTTTTTTTTCCCTAGATATTCCCGATTGTAGTAAGTCTCATTTCTTAAATAGTTGAAACCAAGATTCACTCATCTAAATGACCTTAAATTTTATGTAAGATATTTCCTAATTGCACATCTGTTAATATATATGTAAACACATTAGCCCAGAATATTTGAGGTAGGAAATATTTTCTGATTAAGTCTCAAATAATCATAAAACTAACAAAGCTATTCTTCAAACATTTTGGTTGGTAGAGATTTAGTACACTGTGCTGAATATGTACTACTAAAATTTTTTGAGTGATTCTTTAAATTCTAGAGTGCTTTACAATTTTCAAAGGTTTCTCACACACGATTTGATAGAATCCTATAATAATCCCTTCCTTCCACCTCTATATCCTTTTCCTTATAAGAGCTTGCAGTTTTGTTTAAATACATTTAATACCTGAAGTTTTTACTCTTTTGATTTTAGAATATCCATTGACACCTTTGTATGTGAAAACTTGGTATTATATAATTTATCAGTAAAATTAAGCTTCTTGAAATATTTTATTATTTAGACAAATGCAGTAAAATGCTACTGCTGTTTATCTAGAGATTGTATTTCATAAAACAGAAATTGCTGTTCATCTTTTTTACTTCTCTTGTGTGTATTCAGTTTAATTGTTTGGTTATCACTTTGTGATAAAAAGTATTTTTTTAAGATACAAAATGAATTGTAGTCCCTTAAGTTAAAATGCATGCATTTGAATCATATTAAAAACAGAGTGGTCTAAGGTAGCTTTTTCTGAAAACCCATTCATTCGTTTATAAACCATCTGTTGAACCTCTTATATTAGTTAGGTTGGTATTCTGCTTGTGAAGTGAAGAAGTGAAGTTGCTCAGTTGTGTCCGACTCTTTGGGACCCCATGGACTGTAGTCCACCAGGCTCCTCCATCCATGGGATTTTCCAGGCAAGAATACTGGAGTGGGGTGCCATTTCCTTCTCCAGGAGATCTTCCCAACCCAGGGATTGAACTTGGGCCTCCTGCATTGTAGGCAGACGCTTTACCATCTGAGCCGCCAGGGAAGTATTAAAGTGTTCTGCTTAAAGTAACAGAATCTACATTCATTCATTTTCTTGAAATACAAGTTTTCTTACATAACAGTGAGTTTGGTAGTAGGCAGTTGCTGGCACTGGTGGTTCTACTTAATAATGCTTCAAGAGTTACATACTTTCTGCCTTTCCTTTTACCATTCTTTTATTTTTTTATTAAATTTTTTTAATTGGAGTATAATTGCCTTATAGTGTGTAAATTTCCTTAGAGTGTATGTGTAAATTTCCTGTATGTGTAAATTGTCTTATAGTGTGTAATTTTGTACAAAATTGTTAATCTTTTGTACAAAATCGTTAATCTTTTGTACAAAAATGTCACGAATGTTACTACATGTGTTAAGAATGTTAATACATTATTCTTGAGCCTTCAGTCTTGAGCCTCCCTCCCACCCCTGACCCTTCCCCCCCTCTAGATCCTCACAGAGGGCCACGCTGAGTTCCCTATGCTGTACAGCAGCTTCCCACTAGCTGTCTGTTTTATACATGGTGGTGCATATATCGGACACGACTGAGCGACTTCACTTTCACTTTTCCCTTTCATGCATTGGAGAAGGAAATGGCAACCCACTCGTGTTCTTGTGTGGAGAATCCCATGGACGGGGGAGCCTGGTGGGCTGCCATCTATGGGCAGAGTCGGACACGACTGAAGCTACTCAGCAGCAGCAGTGGCAGCGGTGTATATATGTCAGTGCTGCTCTCTCAGTTGTCCCGCCCTCTCCCTCCCTCCCCCGGCACCTTTTACAGTTCTTGATGTATTGGGTTTTTGTCTCTTTTTGCTTGTAACTCACATGATACTGAGAGAGTCAATTCTCAGGTAGGTTGATAAGAAGTCTGGGGTCCCCAAGGAGGAGAAAGGGGTCTGGAGTTCTCAAGGAGGAGAAAAGGACAGATGCTTTTTTTCCTTGAAGCCCAGAGCTAATGATTACATAACAAAACAACTCATCTTGCTCAAGGATATGTTTTCCCTTAAAGTCTGTACCAATGATTATATAACAACAATGTATCCTGCTTGAGGACATGTTTCTCCTTCTTGAGAACCTTCTGACTAATCCTGTCATCTTAAAATGTGTATTGTGGGAGTGGGTCTGGTAAGACCTTTACAACCTTGAGACATTCTTTTGATTTATTGTTAATAACCAGTTGAAAAGTATATCAGTTCACTTCAGTCGCTCAGTACTGTCTGACTCTTTGCGACCCCATGGACTGCAGCACGCCAGGCTTCCCTGTCCATCGCCAGCTCCTGGAGCCTACTCAAACTCATCTCTGTTGTGTCGGTGATGCCATCCAACCATCTTATCCTCTGTCTCCTTTTCCTCCTGCTTTCAATCTTTCCCAGCATCAGGGTCTTTTCCAGTGAGTCAGTTCTTTGCATCAGGTGGCCAAAGTGTTGGCCACCTTCCAGTGAATATTCAGGACTTCAGCATCAGTCCTTCCAATGAATATTCAGGACTGATTTCCTTTAGGATGGGCTAGGTGGATCCCCTTGCAGTCCAAGAGATTCTCAAGAGTCTTCTCCAACACCACAGTTCAAAAGCATCAATTCTTCTGCACTCAGCTTTCTTTATAGTCCAGCTCGCACATCCATACATGACCACTGGAAAAACCATAGCCTTGACTAGACAGACCTTTGTTGGCAAAGTAATGTCTCTGCTTTTTAATATGCTGTCTAGGTTGGTCATAGCTTTTCTTCTAAGGAGTAAGCGTCTTTTAATTTCATGGTTGCAGTCACCATCTGCAGTGATTTTGGAGACCCCCCAAATAAAGTCTGTCACTGTTGCCATTGTTTCCCTGTCTTATTTGCCATGAAGTGATGTGACCGGATGCCATGATCTTAGTTTTCTGAATGTTGAGCTTTTAAGCCAGTTTTTTCACTCTCCTCTTTCACTTTCATCAAGAGGCTCTTTAGTTCTTCTTTACTTTCTGGTATCATCTGCATATCTGAGGTTATTGATATTTCTCCCGGCAATCTTGATTCCAGCTTGTGTTTCTTCCAGCCCAGCGTTTCTCATGATGTACTCTGCATATAAGTTAAATAAGCAGGGTGAGAGTATGCAGCCTTGATGTACTCCTTTCCCTAATTGGAACCAGTCCGTTGTTCCATGTCCAGTTCTAGGTGTTGCTTTTTTACCTGTATACAGGTTTCTCAGGAGGCAGGTCAGGTGGTCTGATATTCCCATCTCTTTAAGAATTTTCCACAGTTTGTTTGTTGATCCACACAGTCAAAGGCTTTGGCGTAGTCAATAAAACAAAAGTAGATGTTTTTCTGGAACTCTCTTGCTTTTTCTATGATCCAGTAGATGTTGGCAATTTGATCTCTGGGTTCCTCTGCCTGTTCTAAATCCGGCTTGAAGATCTGGAAGTTCATGGTTCATCTACTGTTGAAGCCTGGCTTGGAGAATTTTGAGCATTACTTTGCTAGCGTGTGAGATGAGTGCAGTTGTGCGGTAGCTCCCTTGCTAAGACTAGCGAGGGGGGCTCTCATCCCCCTTCTGATATCTGTGTCAGAAGCTTTCTCTGCCCCATTACATACTTTAATAAAACTCTGCTACACAAAAGCTCTTGAGTGATCAAGCCTGGTCCCTGAACCTGAAGCTAAATCTTCTTCAGAGATCATGAATCCAACATCTTTCACTGTAAGTTACCAATATCAAGGTGGCTGCTGTGCCTCTGTCTGTGTTCTAGAGACGGAAGAAGGTAGAAGTGAAAAGCCTACTCCAGCTTTATCTGTTTTCCTTTTATCACGTGAAACCCTGGTTCAGCCACATCAGTGCCTGTGACTCTGTGTGAGTTACTTGTGTTTCAGTGCCTAATCTCTTTAAGTGTTGACTGTGTGGTGGTGGTGCTAGTTTTTTATTTTTTGAGAGGTAATTAAAAATGATAATTAATGTAAAATGCTTGGCACAGTACATAACTCACAGTAATCACTCAATGCATGTATGTTATTATTTTTAAGTGTTATAGGTAACTTTGTATTTTTATTATTTGTATTTTTATATGATTAGCTCACAGTAGTCACTCAGTGCTTCCCTGGTGGCTCAGACGGTAAAGTATCTGCCTGCAAAGCGGAACACCTGGGTTCGATCCCTGGGTTGAGAAGATCTCCGGTAGGAGGGCATGGCAGCTCACTCCAGTATTCTTGCCTGGAGAATTCCCGTGGACAGAGCCTGCCTGGCGGACTACAGTCCACGGGGTCGCAAAGAGTCGGACACGACTGAGCGACTTAGCATAGCACTGCACAGTCATTCAATACATGTACATTATTATTGTTCTGTATTTTTATCATTATTATTTATTTTTTTTCTATTACATTAAAAAAAATAGCACAGAAATATATAGAGTAAAAAGTTTCCTCCAACTACTATTAATTGATTGATTTGCATTTATATTATTTATTGCTGTGTAACAAATGATCCCCAAACTTTGCAGCTTAAAACAGTCATAAAGTGTCTGTGGGTCAGGAATTTAGAAACAGATTGATTGGACAGTTCTGGGTCAGGGTCTCTCGTGAGGTTACCTTTAAGATGTAGGCTGCGGTTACAGTTGTCTGAAGGCTTAACTGGGGCTGGAGGACCTGCTTCCAGGGCTACTAAGATGACTGACAAGTTGGTGCTGAGTACTGGTGGGAAGCCTCAGTTCCTCTCCAAGTGGGGCTGTCACAGAGCTGCTTAAGGATCCTCATGACGTGGTGGCTGATTTTCCTCAGAGGAGTGATACAAGGAAAGCCATCAAGTCCTTACTGACTTAGGCTTGGAATTCACATGTGTTATTTCTGCTGAACTCTGCGTGGACACAGAGCAGCTTTAATTTAATGTGGGAGATCATCTGTCTTGTTTGGCTTTTGGATTGAAATGTTCATGAAGGGATAGGGGTTCATTTTGATGAATGTTGGTAGCTTATATTTTCTTTTCACTTAAATTAATCTTAAGATATCTCTGTCTAATTGTTATATTCTACACATCATAAAAAGAAACTTATGAAAAATAAATAGGTTGTTTAAACCATTTACCTGAAAATTTGAAAGGCCTTCTAAATGTATGCATAAACATAGTTAATTCTGTCATTCATAGCAGTAAACTTCAAGAACACAAATAGATTATCCAGTGTTTCTCAAAAAAGCTTTTGAATAATCTTATTACTGTGAAAAGCTCTTATCAAAAAAAAAGGAGAAAGCAAAAAGAAATTCGTTTTATTGTCTAATAAGTTTTGGGATGTCCATACATTGGTTATCTATCTTTTTGCTATTTATAATGCACGGTGACATATTAAAGCTCTGGGAATTTTATCATGTAATTGTCTCTTGTTTAATCTGGTGTTTCTCAGACTTACTTAATCATAGATTCTTTTTGGTTAATGCTGGTTTTGTAGATATGCCATAGTTGAGTGAAAATTTCTAATTCTTATGAAAGGTAACAATGAACAGTGAGAGAGGAGAGATTATTTGCTATTTCCTGGTATGCTTGGGAATTTAAAAAAAGCTGTAAAGATGGTAATTCATTACCAGAAAGACATGCATTTTGACTAATTTTTTATGGTGAAATTAACAAATTTTTCAGATACTTTAGCTCACTATGTAAAGAACCTTTAGAAAACCCAACTTAAATGTTAGATTATTAATGAAGATGTAAGGAAAGCGTGAGGCTAGGAGTCAGTTAGTCTGATTAGAGGTTTTGGCTGTGAATTAATTGTCTTTTGTTTCTCTATAAATAGATGTGAAATAATTGATACATGTGACATACTTGGTTCTTGTAAGGATTACAGGCGAATTCTTTACCATCTGAACCACCAGGGAAGTCCCAAGGATTAGTTATATAATGGAAATGGAAATATTATATCTCTATAAGTGCATTGTTAATATTATAGAAACTATTGATGCTTCTGGGCATTCCAACAAATGCTGAAAGACAGTAAGTGGAAGGAGGAGGACAAAAACTTCAAAGGGAGTAATTTTCAGTTCAGAATATTAAATGGCTGACTGGAAATTATAGTTATTCCTCACAGAGTTTACTTTAATTCTTTTAATTTGCATGTTTAGAATTTTATGATTATGGAAAGTCTTTATAATCTTTGTTCATATATTAGTCTAAGATCTCCAAGCCCAGACCAGTCTCACTGTGAGATTATGGTATAATTTTTTTAGTCTTCCCAGGGTATTTCTGATTGTAGTATACATTACAGAATGCTAAGAATTAAAGATTTCTGTTCGCATCTTCTAATTTCCTTGTATTCCATGCCTTCTCCATTTGATTCTACATTGTTGCCTCTAGTCCAGGGGTCCCTGACCTCTGGGATCTAATGCCTGATGGTCTGAGGTGGAGCTGGTGTAATAATAATAGAAATAAAGTGCACAATAAATGTAATGCTCTTGAATCATCCTGAAACTGTGTCGCCCCCCAGCCCCCACCCCTAGTCTGGTGGTAAAATTGTCTTCCGCAGAACCAGACCCTGGTGACAAAAAGATTGAGGATCACTCTAGTCAGTGGATTTTACTCTTCTCTGGCCTTTGATATAAATGAATTGAGCTTTATTTTTTTAGATTTATTTTAAGCCTTAGGATTACTAAGACATACAGTAAAATTCATCCTTTTAGATGTATTGTTTTATTTGACAGATGGATATATTTGGGTATCCAATACCATAAACAAGATATTGAAAATTTTATCATCCTAAAAACACCCCTTTGTGTTAGTGTGTGTGTGTGTGTGTGTGTGTGTGTGTGTGTGTGTGTGTGTGTGTGATGAATTGTCCCTCTATTCTCAGCCCCTGGCAACCACTGATCTAATGTCTTTCCCTATACTTCTTTCTTTTTTAGAGTGTCATATAAATGGAATTAAATGTAGTTTCTATGTCCAGCTTCTTTGCCTTAATATAATGTTTTTGAGATTGATTCATATTGTTAATGGTATTGATTGTTGGTTCTTTATTATTGTTGATGAGTATTCTATTGTAGGACTTCTCTATACAATATATATTCCCTATACAATACACTATTCTATTATATAGAATGTATATATATTGTATTATATAAATATATGCAGTATATATTCTATTGTATTGTTGTACAATAGCTTGTTTTTCCATTTACTAGTTGATGGACATTTGAATCACCATTTTTGGGTGATTATGAACAAAACTGTAAATTTTCATGTATGAATCTTTTTTGGATGAATGCTTTCATGAAACGGATCAAGCTTTTGCTGGGATCTTGACACTTCTTTATTATATTGTTGACTGCTTACCTTATCTTTTGGAGAGAGATTAAGATACTACAAATGGGACTTCAGATTTCTTGCTTTTTGCACTAGGATATAGTAAAAACTCTAGCTTATTTCCTTAATTTTTAAATTATGTAAATAATGAGTAATATTTAAACCTAATGGTATGTATCTTAAGGATCCATTCATTAAATGTCAAACATAGTGTGAAGATTAAAAAAGATAAAAAATATTTTTTGAAATGGTTCCTGTTTTCTGGGATCATTATCTGTGCTATTTGAATAGAAAAGATTGATGGAAACTAGCTGAAGAAATGATTAAACCTTGTGATATGAAAAAATTATACATGATATGATTAAAATATTAGGTTAAATCATATGGAATTGTTGTCTTATAGTCAGAAACATTTGACTGGGCCACCCAGGTTTATGGTAGGCTAGAATACTCAGAATGGTTCTTAGACAGATCTTAAATTGGGCCTTAAGAAAATGTTAAGGTATGGTTCTTTAAATGATACAAGAAAGTAGGAAGCCGTTTGGAGAGAATAGCAAAGTTAATCTAATTTTCTAAAATGAAAAATTTCTTTTGTATTAGAGTAAATATTCTGTAATTCCTAGGACCTGAATATATTTTTTTTAAATTATAGTTTTAGAAGGGACAAGGAAAAATCAGAATGAATTGCTGAAATGAGAAAACTTTTAACACCAACTCTTACTGTTGAAAGTGTTTGATAATTCATAATGAATCTGAAAATAGCAGGTTTCATTGCCAGTAGCTAATAGTGAGGATATGTTTTAGACTCTTACGTTGTGTGAATTTCTTTGAATGCGAAATGACATTTTAAGGGTTGTAATTACTGTAATTCATAATGAACTTACTCCTTTTTTTTTTTTTTAACATATATAGCATCTAGTTCATAAGTCTCTACTTACATTAGTAGTAGTGAGAGAAACACCTTGCTGTCTGTACTTAGAGAAATTAATATTCCAAGAGAGAGAAATATTACTATACAGGAAATTTTTTATCTGAAAGTAGACCTGACATTATTAAAATAAATTTTATTATGTTACTTTAGTATCTGTAGTGTTAAATTTTGTGTCAGAATTGGGACTTTTTGTGTTCTGATTCTGAGGATTCACGTTTTTGATGACTATGAGAAAGGTCTCAGTTATTATAGCTGATTATACCACCTTTCCTTCTTTTCAGTGTTTACTTTTGGACTTTCTGTTGAGCATGTGATTGTCCTTCTCATACTGTCCTCAATGTCTCTCAGCCTCTCTTTTGTATCTTCTATTTCCTTCTTTCTCACTCTGCTGCCTTCTGGGACTTTGCTCAGCTGTTTTAGTTCCTTGATAGTTTACCTAACTCTTTGTATTTTTTAACCTGTTGAGTTTTTAATTTCAATGACTGCTTATATTTTAAAAGTTCTGTTTATTGTTGTTATTTTTCAAATCTGCTGGGATATCTTCCCTCTTTTCCTTCATAATCTTGTGTCTTTTTTTCTTATTTTCTTTCTTGGAAAGTCTCAATTACATAATTTTGTAATTATTTATAATCACACACATTTGATAATTTTATGGTTTGAAGTTCTTGAGCACTTCATGTTGTTAATAGCGTGTCTGCTGACTCATCCTTATGCTGTGTTGTTTTCTCTTGTGTTGATTTTGGTTTGTGAGTTTATTTTGGTTTGTGAGTTCATCTGAGAGAATGCAGCTTTTTCTAAGAGAATGTTGTGTAGCCTGTGCCCTTCTAGGTTAAATTTATATGTCTTTATGCTAGCTGCTCTAGGAGTACCTTCATCATGGAACCACATAAAAAATTTTTTTTAATTGTGAAGTGTATCAAACATACCAAAGATACATGTGTAAAATATATAAATGTACATAAAATATAAATACATATACCTAGCAACAGATTAGTGATAGAACAGTATTAACATCTTGGAATCTTTTTATCCCCACCAGAAAAATTATCTATATCCTAATTTTGGTGTGAGCTATTCCTTCCCCCACACCTTTTTGAAAAATAGTTATCATCTGTGTTTTTATCTTTCAACAATTTTGGGGGGCGGGGCATGCTGTGTGACATGCAGGATCTTAGTTCCCTGACTAGGGATTGAGCCTGTACCTCCTGCAGTGGAAGCACTGAGTCTTAATCACTGGACCTCCAAGAAAGGCCCTTAACAATCCGTGTTTTATTTTTGACCGATTGAGTACCAATCACGGAACTATCTCTGTAAGGAAAAGTGCAGTGCTCTCTCTATTAAATGAAAGTGCTGAGAGGAGATAAGCTGAGGAGTTTCTACATCATGGTCTGGCTTTTTAAAGAGTTTATATGTGCCCTTATTGAAGCATTTAGTAGAAACATCATGAATGAACTCTAGGGAATACAGAAGTGTGACAGTTTGCTAGGGCTGTGGGGGCATAGCACCAGAGACTGCAGGGCTTAGACAGGAGATGGGAGATGCCTGGCATAGCACCAGAGACTGCAGGGCTAGACGGGAGATGGGAAATCCCTAGCATAGCACCAGAGACTGCAGGGCTAGACAGGAGATGGGAAATCTCTAGCATAGCACCAGAGACTGCAGGATTAGACAGGAGATGGGAGATGCCTGGCATAGCACCAGAGACGGCAGGCTTAGACGGGAGATGGGAGATGCCTAGCATAACACCAGAGACTGCAGGCTTAGACGCAGTCTCTCAGATGGGAGGCGCCTGGTCAGGGCCGTAAACTGCGACTGTGCTCTGTCCAGTTTCTGCTGTGCCTGCTACATCTTTGAGAAAAAATTTAGCAAGTTCCCTGGGAAAACATGTCTTTACTTTTAAGTATTAGAATTGTCTTATATGGTAGTCTTTTCAGTTTTGAAGAGAAAAATAATTAGTTTTGGTCTATATTTGTTTCTTGGCTGTTTGAAAATACAAGTGACTTAGGCTTAATCACTAAAAAGTGTAAAACCTTTTGTTAATAAAATCATTGTGAAGAAAATAATCTTTGTGCCCAAATAAAGTTTTAATACAAAACTTGTGAAGGTTTATTTAGATTCTTTGACTAATATACTTTAGAATTTCTATAATCTTGTACTTTAAACTATAACCTATAGAAAGAATGTTATACCACCCTGAAGGTGGCTATAAAAATTGTTTATGAAGTTCAGGCAAAGACTAAAATATGTTGAAATGGAGAGTTTTGAAAAATGTTGTATATAGCAATGGAGACCAAATCATGCTAAAATGCAGAAAAAGACTATACATCAGTTTCCAGGCTACATTATTCAAAAAAAAACAACCATAAAATAGGTAATAAGATTACATTTTCACATTTCATGGCTAGTAAAGTGCATTAGGCTGCTCAGATATTCATAACTTACTGTGACATTTGGGAAGATTACATTTTGTAGTGCACAGCCATTACTACAGCTCAGATAATAACTAGCCAGTGCCTGGACTTGGATTATGATCCCTGCCTTTGGAAACAAATTTGTGTTTTGAAGGTTGATCAGCTTCAGATAACTATTAAAAGGGTTAACATGACATACTGTAGACCCTGTGCGTGCTTTTTAGGTGTAATAGACATGCATACATATAGTATATCAAATATGCCACATGTGTATGTACCAATTTCTGCCATCAATTTTCTCCTTGAAAGGCATATTTTACAATATTTAAAGCAATGGAGAAATACTTAAAACACCTGTCTGGATACTGCTGTTACAGTAAAAACTCAATTTAAAAGCTGGTGAAATATTTGGATATTTTTTTGGAAATTACTTTTCAAAAATTAATTCTGTAGCTTCTTGGAAGGGTGCGTGTTGATGGTGATAAACACAGATCAAACTGAAAGATTGATGTAAGTAACAGTAAGGTGAAGGCAGGGTCATTTAAGTTGGTTGCAGCTCGGTCTTTGACCAGCTTAGGTCAGTGTGGAGGGCGTCCTCAAGTATGTGTTTACTCCAGATTCTTCCCTTGCCGTCCTGCCCCATATGCCCAGCTGCCTTTTCAGAGGCAGTCACCACTTAGTTTCTTGTGTATATGTTTATATGTATATGTTTTATACTCAAATTGTAGCCTGCTATTCACATTTTTCTCCATTTTGATTATCTCAGCTACACAGTGTATTTTAGAGATGTTTTTTTCTGTCAGAGCTGCCTCATTATTTTCAATGGCTGAACCATATTCCTTTATATAAACACAACTTTACTAACTTTATCATGTCTTTTTGAGGGGTATAGTTTCTTCTGTTTCCTATTGAATGCTAAATGAAGTTCTTATATCTAACATCATTACTTAAATGTACCTGTGGAATAAATTTCTAGTTGTTAAGGTAGCCATTGGTGTCTGGCTTCTGTTTAGCGTAATTCTTTCTGAGATGGATTCATTTTGTTAACTTTAATCAGTAGTTCCATTGCCAAATACTTATCTCAGTTATAGCAGTTTTTAGTTTTCCTCATTATCATCTGAAGATAATTGGAATTTAAACCACCGTTCTGATATTTTTACATGTTTTTGCACCAAATGTGACTTTGTGTTTCCAGAAATAGGTCAAGCGATAGTGGTGATAGTGCATCTTAGCCTATTTGTGACTTTCATGAAGATCATTCCAATTTTCCTTTTTGGGCATAATACTGACATTTTAGGTATATTTTATTATTAAAGGAAGTCTTTAAAATTAATGAACATAGAAATTTTGATGGAAATAGAAGATGACAATTTATCTATGCCACAGTATTTACAGTTCCAGGTAAGATCCATTAATGGATGCTTAAAAGTATGATGAGAAACAATATATGTTTGTGTAGTCTCGAAGTATTCTTTATAAGAACGCTTAATAATATAAAATGAAAGATAATAACTTTAAAACAGAAAAAATCTGACAGATACCTCCTTGAGCACGAGATCAAATCTAACATCACCAATAGTGGGACATACTGACATCAGATACCGTCTGAATAATATACCAATCAGGTATCATCTGAAATAATAATACACTGAGCAGGACACATGTCATCTCTACAGAGTATTTTTTACCAAAAATACCCAGCTTCAATTTAAACATGAAAAATCATTCACATTATAAGACAGTCTTTAAAATAGCTGGCAAATCCACTTCAAAAGTGTCAAAATCATGGAAGTCAAAGAATGCCTGTGTAAATTTTCATAGTTTGGAGAAGACTAAGGAGATGCTGATGCTGGATCAGAAAAAGGATATTAGTGTGACAAGTCTTGCTATTTGAGTAAGATCTGTAGTATTGTACCTGGTTTTAATGACTGTACTGTGATGATACAATATATTCACATTAGGGTATACAGAAACTGCATACTGTTTTGCAATTTTTTGAAAGTCTGAAATTATTTCAGAATAAAAGTTAAGGACACATCAAGCAAAAAAAAAAAAAATCACGAATAATCATGAAACCAAAAGAAATCCCTATTAGGAGTTCTCATGTAGCTTACAGAATTTTGGGGTCACCTTAGGGAACCAGACATGTGTACTTTATAGCTAGGACCATGTTGCTAGGAGAATTGGCCCAGTGACACCAAGGGACTGTTAGCAAAAACACAGTTGTCATCTCCTGTGTCACATGTTGCTACTGATGATGCAAAGAATTGTACTCTAAAATCTCTGCATAGCTTTCCTAGAAGAACCAAAAGCCTTTAACACTGTGCTTGCCAAGAATTCTTATCTCCTTGCATGCAGATACTGCCTCCTGATCTTCATTTTTCCATTTTTTCTTTTTCATGCTAGTGTGTATCTTTGACAGAACATGGGATGTGTATTCATTCCTGGCTGTAGGGAGTTTTGATTCCCTAATTCCGAATCTTTTTTGCTTTCCTGAAGTAAACTCTGTTTGGTCGCGTCTGTTGTTCTTTGTATGAGATTTTGTTTTGTACAGTTCACTTTCTTGTAATTTTTCCCTACTTTTTGAGTTTAGTAAAACATAATGAAAACTGCGTAATGAAGTGTTCAGAAGGACTGGAGTGTAGGTGAATCATATGTGTAACTATTCTTTAAAATACAGAGATCTTTAAAAAATCTAGTAAAAAGAAATAGGCCTGGGAATTCCCTGGCAGTCTAAGGACTCTGTGTTTTCACTGCCGAGGTCGCAGGTTTAATCCCTGGTTGAGGAACTAAGATCCCATGAGCTTCATGGCTTGGCCAAAAAAAAAAAAAAAAGTCTGCAAAGGTAATTCTAAAAGTATTTTATTTTGTTTAAACAGTTGGGGTTGTTAAAGTTAAAAAAACTTTCCCTCTGTAGGAGAATGTTGTGGGTGACATGGAAGGTAGGAATAGGTCTCAGTACAGCTTTCTCTGGGTGGGTTTTCTGATTGCAATCTTCATGAAATAACAGTTTTTTGATTACTGACTTTGAGTGTGTGCCAAGTTTATGTTTAAGCTATCCTCATTATTGATAGGGATCAAAATGGATAGGTATATATAATAAACCAGGAATTTGACAAGTAAAAACTACAAGTTTTGTGCCCACTTTGAGCCTTTTTCAGCTTTTCATTTTTGCTGTGGCTCATTCATACCGTGAGTAGCTTACAATGTTAATTGCTCAGTTGTGTCCAACTCTTTGAGACCCATGGACTGTAGCCTGCCAAGCTCCACTGTCCATGAAATTTTCCATGCAAGATTAGTGAGTAGCTTACAGATTACCTAATTCATAGATGAAACATTGAATTAGAAGCAATTATAGAACTAAGTCAGATCTTCATTGAGGCTTTGCTGGTGGCTTAGATGGTAAAGAATCTGCCTGAAGTGAAGAAGACCCAGGTTCAGTCTCTAGGTCGGAAAGATCCCCTGGAGGAGGAAATGACAACCCACTCCAGTACTCTTGTCTGGAGAATTGCATGGACAGAGGAGACTGGTGGGTTACAGTCCGTGGGGTCCCAAGGAGTGAGATACAGCTGAGATCTTCATTGGTGTCAGTAGATAGTGATTTACCTAAGACATCCTGTATTTGTTTTTGTTGAAAATATTTCTATTTTTATATTCTAAGTCTTGATTGACTGTGCTATCTTAACATGAAGATTTCTTCCGAAGCTTTAGTTTTCAGAGCTGTGTGTGTATGTGTTTTAAAGACCTTTTTAAAGATTCATGGCAAAAACCACTACGCTATTGTAAAGTAATTAGCCTCCAATTAAAATAAATAAATTTAAAAAAAAGATCTTTTTATTGTTGTAAGGGGTAGAGAAGAATGTACATGGGTAGTTACTGCCAAACTAGAGCTTTGAAATGTACTCTAGTTACATTGAAGAAATGCTAATGCTTTTAATGTATTTTTTCTTTCCACCCTCCCTGGTGCCCCCGGAAGTTGGTGGGAGGGCAGTTTGATTTAGAAATGAATTTCATCATTCAAGAAGGTGAGAGTATCATCTGCATGGTGGACCTACTGGAAAAATGTGATGTTACTTGCCAAGCAGAAGTCTGGAGCATGTTTACAGCCATTCTGAAGAAAAGCATACGAAATCTTCATATCTGCACGGAAGTAGGCCTTGTTGAAAAAGTGCTTGGGAAAATTGAAAAAGTTGATAATATGATTGCAGGTATGACTTTCTATAATACAGTGGTTGTGAGGAAGTGAAGTTTGATGATTAAGTACTGTATTTTTCTTCTTTAGTAATATTTAAGAGATACTGAGCATGTGACATGTACCTGGAACTTTATTGTCTAAACTGTTAAGCAAGCACTGTATATTTTAATTCTTCAAGAAATAGAAGTAGCTTAATTATGTTAATTGTTGCTTTCTTTGTTTTTAGATCTTTTAGTTGACATGTTGGGAGTGCTGGCTAGCTACAATTTGACAGTTCGAGAACTAAAGCTGTTCTTCAGTAAACTTCAAGGAGATAAAGGACGATGGGTAAACTTAAATATTCTTTGATATTTGAAAATATTCCCATCCCCAAACATTTTAGTGGCTTTTAAGCAATTGATATTGCTGCACAGGGGTTCAATGTCAAATTGAGTAGATGAGATCAATTAGGGCTGTTTTTGTTATCACATGACACAGTTGTGGACTAAGAGAACTGAGTGTTCCAAGAGGTTGGTAATTCAGTCCTTCTTTGAATGATTAATATTTCAAATATACATTCAACATTTACTAGAGGAAAAGGCTAAGGACAGAAATAAAAATGTTGGGTAGCACCGTCTAGCTTCTCTATCCATCTGGGTAGTTTTAAGTGTGGCCCTTAAACTTGAACAACCCACTCAGTGAACAAAAGCCGTGTGGTTTATTGGATCTACGCTCCTTAGGTGCATCTTCATGGTCCTTTGGAAGGGATGGTATTGGTCAGTTCAGTCCAGTCGGTCAGTCGTGTCTGACTCTTTGTGACCCCATGGACTGCAGTATGCCAGGCTTCCCTGTCCATCACCAACTCTCTGAGCTTACTCAGACTCATGTCCATTGAGTTGGTGATGCGATCCAACCATCTCATCCTCTGTTGTCTCCTTCTCCTCCCGCCTTCTATCTTTCCCAGCATCAGGGTCTTTTCCAGTGAATCATCTCTTCGCATCAGGTGGCTGAAGGATTGGAGTTTCAGCTTTAGCATCAGTCCTTCCAATGACTATTCAGGACTGATTTCCTTTAGGATGGACTGGTTGGATCTCCTTGCAGTCCAAGAGACTCTCAAGAGTCTTCTCCAACACCACAGTTCAAAAGAATCAATTCTTTGGCCCTCAGCTTTCTTTATGGGTCAACTCTGACATCCATACATGATTACTGGAAAAACCATAGCTTTGACTATATGGACCTTTGTGGACAAAGTAATATCTCTGCTTTTTAATATGCTGTCTAGGTTGGTCATAACTTGTTTTCCCAGTAGCAAGTAATTTCATGGCTGCAGTTACCACCTGCAGTGATTTTGGAGCCAAAGAAATAAAGTCTCTCACTGTTTCCACTCTTTCCCCATCTATTTGCCATGAAGTGATGGGAATGGATGCCATGATCTTAGTTTTCTGAATGTTGAATTTTAAGCCAACTTTTTCACTCTCCTTTTCACTTTCATCAAGAGGCTTTTTAGTTCCTGTTGGCTTTCTGCTATAAGGGTGGTGTCATCTGCGTATCTGAGGTTATTGATATTTTTCCCGGCAATCCTGATTCCAGCTTGTGCTTCATCCAGCCCAGCGTTTCTCATGATGTATTCTGCATATAAGTTAAATAAGCAGGGTGACAATATACAGTCTTGACTATATATTGATTATACTTAAAATTAAAGTATAATTGCAGTTCAGTTTAGTTCAATCTCTCAGTTGTGTCCAACTCTTTGCGACCCCATGGACCTCAGCACTCCAGGCCTCCCTGTCCATCACCAACTCCTAGAGTTTACTCAAACTCATGTCCATTGAGTCGATGATGCCATCCAACCATCTCATCCTCTGTCATCCCCTTCTCCTCCCGCCTTCAATCTTTCCCAGCATCAGGGTCTTTTCCAGTGAGTCAGCTCTTCTCATCAGGTGGCCAAAGTTTCAGCTTCAGCATCAGCCCTTCCAGTGAACACTCAGGACTGATCTCCTTTAGCATGGACTGGTTGGATCTCCTTGCTGTCCAAGGGACTGTCAAGAATCTTCTGCAACACCACAGTTCAAAAGCATCAATTCTTCGGTGCTCAGCTTTCTTTATAATCCAACTCTCACATCCATACATGACTACTGGAAAAACCATAGCCTTGACTAGATGGACCTTTGTTGGCAAAGTAATGTCTCTGCTTTTTAATATGCTGTCCAGGTTGGTCATAACTTTCCTTCCAAGGAATAAGTGTCTTTTTATTTCATGGCTGCAGTCACCACCTACAGTGATTTTGGAGCCCCAAAAAATAAAGTCAGCCACTGTTTCCCCATCTATTTGCCATGAAGTGATGGGACCAGATGCCATGATCTTAGTTTTCTGAATGTTGAGCTTTAAGCCAACTTTTTCACTCTCCTCTTTCACTTTCATCAAGAGACTCTTTAGTTCCTCTTCACTTTCTGCCATAAGAGTGGTGTTATCTGCATATCTGAGGTTATTGGTATTTCTCCCGGCATTCTTGATTCCAGCTTGTGCTTCATCCAGCCCATCGTTTCTCATGATGTACTCTGCATATAAGTTAAATAAGCAGGATGACGATATACAGCCTTGACGTACTCCTTTTCCTATTTGGAACCACTGTGTTGTTCCATGTCCAGTTCTAACTGTTGCTTCCTAAGCTGCCTACAGGTTTCTCAAGAGGCAGGTCAGGTGATGTGGTATTCCCATCTCTTTCAGAATTATACTTAAAATTTAAGTACAGGTAATACTTAAAATTTAAAAGATGTTGGGTTAGACATATATTATCTAATATATATAAGCCAACATCTTTTAAATTTTAAGTATAATCACACAGATACACATTTTTGTGTCTTCTCGTGATCCAGTGATTTAGAATCTACCTTGCAATGTTGGGATCCCACATTCTGAAGAGCAGCAAGTCCTGTGCACTGCAGCTATTACAGGAGATCTGTGTTACATTGAAAGATCCTGCAGGATGCCTGATGCAGCCAAATAAATAAATATTGAAAAAACAGATTAAGCACGTTGAGGTTAAGAGTATAGTTATAGGGGATAGAGGGAAAGAAATAATGAACTGTTAATAAAAGAAGAGCAGGGCTTTGCTCAGTTATTATGTAGCTTTGTTATCACATTAATGAAAAATCCCTGTATTTAAATGTGTCTGGCTTTTTGATTATTGCTTTAGCATAGATTTTTACATATGGAACTAGTGTATCAGTTTTTAAAGATTCTTGAAATATGAATGCTAAATTATTTTCTGAGAGACTTTCCTAGTATACAGTCCCCTAGCAGCATCTGTGGAATAAAGTGCTACTCTTGTGTTCTTTTTAATTGGTTTATAAAAAAGGAAAGTTTGATGAATGATTTCTGAAGATGAAAATGTTACAATATTATATTTTTATTTTTGACTATAGATTATTTTTGGTAATTTCATTTTAGAATTCACTTAAAACAATGTGATTATAGTAACTTATTATACTTTTATAATTGAACACTGTGGTTAATTGAAAATTTCTTGATCAAGCTTTATAATGCCCCTTGCCACTTAACATTTAGATAAAAGATTGCAAACTCGTTTTCGTTTTTTTTTTTTTTGGCTGTGCTGGGTGGATCTTTGCTGCTGCTTGGGCTTTTCTCTGGTTGTGGCGAGCAGGCTTCTGATTGCAGTGGCTTCTCCTGTTGGGGAGCTCAGGCTCTTGGGTGTCTGGGCTTCAGTAGTTGCAGTACATGGACTCAGTAGTTGTGGCGCACGGGCTTTAGTTGCTCCATGGCCTGTGGAATCTTCCCAGACCAGGGATCAAACCCATGTCTTCTGCATTGGCAGGCAGATTCTTTACCACTGAGCCTCCAGGGAAGCCCCTAGATAGTTATTCATGATAATTTAGAGCAGCTACCAAATAAGATGAAGGCAAGACTGTGATTTCATTTGTAGTTTGATACTGTTTTTAACTTTAACTTTTAAGAGGAATGCACTACACATTATTCTATTTGCTTGCAAACTGATTTAAATTATCTCGTTGTCCTTTGCTTTTCCTTGTAAATGTAAATGCACCTTTTTGTTTTAGCTGCTGGTTGTTGAATGTGTTAGAGGAGACTTGTGGATCAAAGAGTCATTAATCAAATGAATGTGATGTTAACAACTTTTATACATGCTCCATAGTAGAAACATGTTGTAGAATGAAATGTGGTAGGGAGATTTGATCTGTTTTCAGAGGTCAGGAAAGACTGCCTTGGGAAGTGACCATTAAGATGAGCTTAAAGGATGGGTAAGATTTATCTAGTTAAGGCAGGGGAGGGCTGGGAGTGGGGAATAGTCCTAGTGAGAACATTTTAAGGAGAAGAATGGTTTGTGCTCAGGCTCTGTTATGGGAAAAAGTCATTATAGATGGAGTGCAGTTAAGGATCTTTTGGGTCATGTTAAGGATTCTGGTATCTTTTTTTTAATGGCAGTGAAAAGGTACTGGAGAGAGAGAATTATATAAAGTTGAAAGTGTAGTGATTAAAAGCTTGGACTCTGGAATCAGGTAGAATTCTCATCCCACTTACTACCTTTATGACTTTGGATATGTTCCTCTGCCTCAAATTCCTCCTTTGTAAAATGGGATGATAATAACCCCTAGCGTGGTTATGAGGCTAGAATATTTTACTGTTTTTAAAGTGTCTTTAACAGTGGGACCTGATAAGCATTACTTTTTGGTGAGATTAAAAAGTGTTTTAGAAAGGGATGAGTGGTGGGATGATGTAGTTTGTAGTTTTGAAAGGTCCTTTTTGCTGCAGTGTGGGAGAGTTATGTGTCGGCTGCTGTTGGCTCATGTTTATCCAACACCTCCCACAGAACAGGGGCGTAGAGCGCATTGTTTGTTTAAGATAGTAGAAAGTAACCTTTTTTGGATATCATATATGCTTTTTTAGCTTATGGAATTATTATTTTGGGGTATATTCAAGTATGTCTATTAAAAGTATGTAGTTTTGTTCTATGGTGAGTAATGTGGTTAATGAATTGCTGATTATTTTCATAGCCTCCACATGCGGGAAAGTTACTGTCTGTGTTAAAGCACATGCCCCAGAAGTACGGTCCTGATGCCTTTTTCAACTTTCCAGGAAAGAGTGCTGCAGTAAGTAGATCTTAATGAGGAAATCATTTGAAGTTCTTTCCTTTGCCTCCTGAAAGTATGGCACTCTTGACAGGTTCTGTGTTGGGTGGAAACTTCTTTGCACAACCTAACTCAATCCTTAAAACAATATTGTCTGTTCCTTTTTCTTGACTGTTTTAGAGGTGAAGAAATAGAGGCTTTAAGAAATTAAGAAAGCTGCCCATTCACCCCTTGGGGTCTCAATGGAATAAGAACCCAATTCTTTTCAACATAAGCCATGTTTTCTTATGAATTTTTATCTCTGCATTCTGAAATGGAAATTTATGTATAGCACTTTCATTTTTATCTTTCTTTAGTGTTACATTTCCTGATTTCTGTTTCTTTTGCACCTGATATGTAAGTTGAGAGTAACTCTGAGAAACTTTCTGGGCAAGTTTTTCTGACTTTTGAGTTTCCATATTGTATCAGTCTCAGCATTCTTATAAACTGTTAGTCAGTTTACAAATAAGACAGTTAATGTATGGCAGTAATATCTGTAAAGTTTCAAAGTAGTATATAATTACATTATATAATGTATAAATGTTATTTATGGAAGCTTTTTCACATCCTCTTTATTACATTGGTCTGCCTGTTACAAGCAAGTGTTTTGAAGTTATCTTTTATTCATTTTTTATTTTTGTTCTTGTAACATCCTACCTTTTATGGCCTCTGTGTAGCCAGGCAATATCTGCAAAAAGAAGAGAGTGTTTTAAAAGAACATTTATGATATTTTGAGTGTTTCACAACATTGTACAGCTTTCTTTGGAAGGTTTTATTACTCATATTGTTTTTTCTTTCTAATTTTTCCTTAATAACTATTTTAGGTTTGAAGCTTTCCAGAATAATTTTGCCACTTGGCATTGAGTTTATCATTTGTCTCCCAGCATAAAAAAGTATTCTTATGAGATAAAAGTATTCTTATTAGATAAACTTTTTTTATGCATGTTTTAACTTTATTATTTATATTTCTTTGAGATTGTTACATGTCCATTACATTTTCTTGTATGTATCTTGAAATTTGGCCAGTTGACATATACAACTTTTGGAGCTTTCAGAGAATAGATGTTTTAAATATATTCATTGACTCGTTTTTTTCCCCTTAAACATAGCTTTTAAAGGGAAGTTATTCATGGGTAAATTATTTTTACAAAACTTTCACCTCCTCTACTCTCATGTTTGATTGAGAGAGAACATATGTATACAAAGAGTATGTATTATTTTTTTCCTTAATACATTTATTTTAAATCAGCCTTTTGAAGTCTCAATAGTGTTATTAAATAAATTTGGCTCTATGATGTGTTTCATGTTTTATGAAATATCTTATAAAAAATATGTATATATATGATGTTGACCTAAATGCATATGTAAAGTGTTATAACAAGAAAAAAAAAAGCTTTTAGTATGATCTTTTTTAACAGCTTTATTGAGTTACAATTCCCATATCATACATTTCTGTCATTTAAAGTGTACACACTGTGAATGGTTGTGTTCATCAGTTTGTGCAGCCATTATTACAATCAATTTTAGAACATTTTCATTACTCTCAAAAGAAACCCTGCACTCATGAGCGGTCGCTGCACATTTCACTCCAGACTCCCTTGCCTAGGCAACTACTTTTCCACTTTTTGTTTCTTTGAATTTGTCTGTTTTGGGCAATTCATGCAAATGGAATTATATGATGTCTGGAGTTTTGTGATTGGCTTTTTGCACCTAACACTGCTGTTTTTAAGATCCATTAATATTGTAATAGGTATCAGTGCTTCATTCCTTTTATTGACTAATATTCTAAGATAAGAATGTACCACATTTTGTTTAATTATTTTTTAAATGTACTTTTCTAATTGAAGGATAATTGCTTTACAGAATTTTGTTGTTTTCTGTCAAACCTCAACATGAATCAGCCATAGGTATACATATATCCCTTCCGTTTTGAACCTCCCTCCCATACCCCTCTGCATCCCACCTAATTATTCTTTAATTAGTGGATGTTTGTGTTCTACTTTTTGGAAATGCTCTATGAGCTTTTATGTGCAAGTTTTTATATGGACATATGTTTTCATTTCTTGTGGAAGTAAAGTAGTAGAACTGCTGAGTCATATTGTCTTATGTTCAATCATTTGAGGTACTCCCATATTGTTTTTCCAAAGTGACTATATTTATTTTATAATCTCATCATCAGTTTAGAAGGTTTCTAGTTTCCCCACTTGCTTACCAACGCTTGTTAATGTCTGTCTTCTTGATTATAGCCATCTTAGTTGTGTTAAGTAACATCTTGTTGTGGTTTTGATTTGCATTTCCTTAATGACTGATGATGCTGAGCATCATTTCATGTTCTTGTTGGCTATTTGCATATGTTCTTTGGAGGTGTGTCCATTCAGATATTTTGCCCACTTAAAAACTGTATTTGTCTATTTATTGTTGGATTTGTAAGAGTCCTTTATATATTCTTCTGGATATAAGCTTCTTAACAGATAAATAATTTTGAAATATTTTCTCCCATTCTTTTGGGCTGTCACTTCCTTGATAGTACCCTTTAAAGCACAAAAGTTTTTAATTTTAGTGAAGTCCAATTCATGTATTTTTCTATTGTGCATAATTAGAAAGAATTTATCTATCTCCGGGTCATGAAGATTTACTCCTATTTTTCCTTACAAAAGTTTTATAGTTTTAGCTTTCACATTTCACATGATTGATTTGGGGTTAATTTTTTGTGTATCATATAAGGAAGTGGTCAACTTCGTACTTTTGCTTGTAAATACCAGTTTTCTCAGTGCATATGTTCATTGAACTGTGTTGATACTCTTGTTAAAAATCAAGACCACAAATATTAGGGCTTATTCATGGGCTCTCTGTTCTACTCCATTGATCTATATCTCTGTCTTTATGCCAATACTCCACAACTTTCAGTACTTTGTATGGTAGGTTTTAAATTTGATAGTCTGCGTTGTTTAGCAACTTCCCACTATTTACTTTACACATGATAGTGTATATAGTGTAAACAGTCAGTGCTGTTTTCTTAATTAGTCCCACTCTCATTTTCCCCTGCTGTTTTCGCAAGTCCATTCTATACTAAGTTCATCAGTACCATTTTTTTAGATTTGTGTTAAAATCAGTACCATTTTTCTAGTATGTATGTTAATATACTTGTTTTTCTCTTTCTGACTTGCTTTACTCTGTTTAAGAGGCTCTATGTTCATTAACCTCAGTACAACTGCCTCAAGTTCATTCCTTTTTATGGCTGAGTAATATTCCATTGTACAACTGTAGTTAGTGGGAAATTGCTAAATAACACAGGGAGACGAGCCTAGCACTCTATGATGACTTAGAGGGGTGAAATGGGGGAAGGGGAGGGAGGCTCAGGAGGGAAGGGATATATTTGTAGTTACGACTGATTCACACTGTTGTACGGCAGAACCCGACACAATATTGTAAAGCAGTTTTCCACCAATTAAAAAAATAAATAAAGTTAAAAAAAATTGATAATCTGGATCCTCCAACTTTGTTCTTCTTTTTCAAGTTTGTTTTAGAGATATTAGGGTCCTTGCATTATGTGCTATGATTTTTTAAATAAAAATTTAAGCCAAGTGGTAAAATCACCTATACAGTGACTTATGAATATAACTTTAAAATGTTATAAAAAATGTTATGAATGAATCCTCTTCAGCTTTGTATTTGCTGTTAAAAATTTACATTCTAGGCTTTTTCCTTAACTGTTTTCTTTCCTTCTCCATCTTTCTGTATTACCTTATTTAACATTTCAGCAACAAATTTCCTTTGATATCACTACCTATCTCTTTTAATTGGAATCTCTTTGCATATGTTCATTGTAAGAAATGAAGCAGTAAGATTAGTGTGTCAAGCAGATCACTTGAAATGTTACTGTTTAACTAAATTAACATCATTATTATGTACTTTGAATAATTTAGAAGTTAGTGAAAATCTTTCAGATAAAAAGATTGCTTCTGCATACTTTGATCATGATGTGGACTAATATATAGTAGAAATATATGTAGCATGTAAGGTCTCATTTTCATGATTTCAGTAACAGAATTTTTCATTGTGAGTGAGTAACTCAGATTTTTTCCCTTTAGGCTATTGCGTTACCTCCTATAGCCAAATGGCCATACCAGAATGGTTTTACATTTCATACCTGGCTTAGAATGGATCCTGTAAATAACATCAATGTGGATAAAGATAAACCATATTTGTACTGGTATGTATTTCTGTAACTTAGTGTTGTTACTTTATTTTGACAAATGCGAATAATATTTGGAGATGAAATGAAAACTTATTTTTTATAGTTTCAGAACCAGTAAAGGTCTTGGTTATTCTGCTCACTTTGTTGGGGGATGTTTAATTATAACATCAATAAAGTCAAAAGGAAAAGGCTTTCAACATTGTGTGAAATTTGATTTCAAGCCACAAAAGGTATGTGATCTTACTGAGTCATAGTTATGTTGCCAAATTGTTCTAACCTTCAGAATGCTGTGGTAAATTTTAACTCTGTTAAGCTGGTTCAGAAAATGAGGTGTAAATTGCTGGACAATTGTTAACCCCTCTGATTTGGACAATGAAGAGAGTGAATATTTAGCTATTTCTAGAGTTTAAGGGAAATAGAAGTGGAAAAATATATATTTGCTTTTTTACCTTAAAATTTAGAAAATAATGAATGGTTTATTAACAAAATGAACATCTATATGTAGATCAGTAAATAGAGAAAACAAATATGACAAAATGTTGACAGTTGTGGGATGGTGAGAGAATTTCTATTAAGCTTTTTACTTTTGAAAAATTTTCATAATGAAAAATTAGAAAAATAATTTCATGGGTAAGCTATTATTTGTTGAGAGAGTTCCCTTGAATCAATATTATTCCAGTGGTAGAATATTGAATTTAATAAAAGTAGTCTTATTTTAGTTTTAGATTTCACTGTAATTTAGCATTTGATTTTTGCTTGTTTTTATCAGTGTGGTTGAATTGTTGGAAAAATCATTGTCTTTTTTTTTTTTTTTAAACTGTTTTGCTTATCCAGTGGTATATGGTAACTATAGTGCACATTTATAACCGGTGGAAGAACAGTGAGCTTCGATGTTACGTGAATGGTGAGCTTGCTTCCTATGGAGAGATAACATGGTTTGTCAACACGAGTGATGTAAGTAGTTTGAGAAAGTTACATTGAAATAAGAAAAATATATTTTACATTGAATATAAATTTTAGAACACTACAGTGGTGGATTTTTTATAATTGTAGTTTGGCTAACATGTTAATATATTAAGAGAGTGGAAATGTGCTAATATGTCACATAAGATACTACTCAGTCCTTGTTATAAAATTGTTCTGGATAGGGTAGAGACAATGATTCATAGGTAACAGTGAGTATATCTTCAAAGTATTTGTGTCATCGGTCCACTGATCAAATTAAACCTCAGAGCTTTACTGCAGGGTTCTGATCATTTTTATGAATGAGTTAGGTGAAGTAGGTTTATAAATTTTCCATATAATTCATAGCTGCTATAGATAACTTTTTTTATAATATTTTCAAGATTCAAAAAGAGATGCATAGGTTAGAATTATATTCAAAATGTTATCCCTCTCTCCCACATTACATTTTTAATAGAAACCTTGAAAAATTACAGATCAGGAAAATGAATACAAACTTGTAATACTCATTCACCATTAACTCCTATTATCCTAATCTATACATATTTACATATTTTGAAATGCTAACCTTAAGAGCTGGGATTGTTAGACTTAGGTTTGAATGCCTTCCTACCTGTATGACTTTACTGAATTTATTAGGCCTAAGTTTTCTCTTTTGTGTGAGTGTGCTGAGTCGCTCAGTTCTGTCTGATTTTTTGCAACCTCCTGAACTGTAGCCTGCCTGCACAGGCTTCTCTGTCCATGGAATTTTCCAGGCAAGAATACTGGAGTGGGTTGCCATTTCCTACTCTAGGGGACCTTCCCAACGCAGGGATTAAACCCATGTCTCCTGCAACTCCTGTGTTGTGGGTGATAATTGCTGTGCTCCATGGAAAGCCCTTTGCTCCACCTTTTAAAAAGTGTGTAAAATAGTACCTATCTCAGAATATTGATTAAATGAGCTACTGTTCAGAAATCCATTAGAAGAATGACTTATATAGAATAAGTACTCAATAAATGTTAACTCTTAATTTTTTTAAAATTAGAGATCAAATATGTATATTGCCTTTCAACCTGTTTGTTTTTTTCTTACATTAATCTTTGCTGAGCATTACAGGCACTGTAATAAATACCTTTACTTTCTGTAACCTTGTAAGATAAGTACTATTGTGATCGTTACTTTACAGGTGAAACTGAGCACAGAGAGGTTAAGGAATTTGCCAACATCAGCAGCATGGGAATCATTATTTGATCTAGGTGGTTTGTCTTCATAATCCAAGTGTTAAAAATTTTTTATATTCCTTCATGTCAACATACACATTTTCACCAGCCTTCCTAATAGTTTCATGGTATAAAATACTTTTAAATAGATATCAAGTATTTCTTTTTCTTCTTGTTGTATAGATGTAAACATATGTGTGATCTCTGCAAACTGAATGTTACTAAGAGAAATTTTTTATGTAAACAAGAAAAGCATATACCTGTTTTTCTGAATTTAGACATTGCTTTTGAGAGATTGCATCTATTCCCATTACTTAACCTATTATTTGTATCTTGATGTCTACAAAAACCATCTTTACAGTCTTAGCTTCTAACCATAGAGAACCCTGTTGGCAATTGCTTATTCACTCATTAGTTTACAGAAAAGACACATTCATTACATGGCTCAAAGTTAACTCATGATTTTGCTCATTGCTCCAAAGCCTGCTCTTCCATCTGGTTCTTTGGTTGACCGAGTATGAACCTACAGAGCCCATAATGATTTTTCTGACTCCCATTTCCTACATCCATTTTGTCATCAAGTTTTGTTTATTATACTTTGGAGAACTTGTCTTTTTTTCTGTGATGTCTTTCCTGATCTGTATACCAAGTGGGAATGAATGAAGTTAAATGCTAAATGAAATTTTAATCTAATCAGATTGTATGTTAGAAAGGACAAAATATTTATACCAGCATAGATTGTTACTAATTCTGATGGAGACTCTTTTTTTGTTTTTTCTCTAATAAAATTTTCTGTTTTCTTTCACAGACCTTTGACAAGTGTTTCCTGGGCTCATCAGAAACAGCAGATGCTAACAGGGTATTCTGTGGCCAGATGACGGCAGTTTACCTTTTCAGTGAAGCTCTTAATGCTGCTCAGATTTTTGCTATTTATCAGTTGGGCCTGGGATACAAGGTACTTTACTTGATGTTCACTGCTTAATCAGTGTTAGTTGAGCTTGATTTATAGATTTGGGTGATGCGTGTGGCACTTACAATTACGGTTAATAAACTGTATATGAGAATAACCAAGGGTACCATAAGGAAATCTCAGGAGTCCAAAGCACATTTTAAAGTTTTACGGGAAGCATAGTATACTTGCTATATATGGGGCACTGTGCAAACTACTAGCTTAGTTTCAACTTTAACTTATGCTGCATTTCTTTTGTTGTTACCATATTTTTGAATAGCTAAGTTTTTAATAGTTGCTGTGATAAAAAGCAAGGCCAAATTTGCCTGTTACTCCAGTATCTCTTGACTTTGTACTTTTGCATTCCAGTCTTCTATGATGAAAAGGGCATCTTTTTTGGGTGTTAGTTCAAGAAGGTCTTGTAGGTCTTGTAGAACCGTTCAACTTCAGCTTCTTCAGCATTACTGGTTGTTGCATAGACTTGGATTACTGTGATAGTGAATGGTTTGCTTTGGAAATGAACAGAGATCATTGTCATTTTTGAGATTGCACCGAAGTACTGCATTTTGGACTCTTTTGTTGACTGTGAGGGCTGCTTCATTTCTTCTAAGGGATTCTTGCCCACAGTAGTAGATATGATGGTCATTTGAATTAATTTCCACTCCAGTCCATTTTAGTTCATTGATTCCTAAAATGTCAATGTGTCAATGTTCACTCTTGCCATCTCCTGTTTGACTACTTCCAATTTACCTTGATTCATGGATCTAACATTCCAGATTCCTATGCAATATTGTTCTTTACAGTATCGTATTTTACTTCCATCACCAGTCACATCCACACCTGGGCATTGTTTTCGCTTTGGCTTCATCTCTTCATTCTTTCTGGAGTTATTTCTCCACTCTTCTCCAGCAGCATATTGGGCATCAACAGACCTGGGGAGTTCATTTTTCAGTGTCATATCTTTTTGCCTTTTCATACTGTTCCTGACGTTCTCAAGGCAAGAATACTGAAGTGGTTTGCCATTCCCTTCTCCAGTGGACCATGTTTTGTCAGGTCTATGATTTAGTGTTTCACTTATTTCTACTATTAGTTTATTGGTTATTTTTTTTTTTTAACGTTCTTTCAATTTTTATGTATTTTGTTTTTTTCCCCCAATAAGTGGCTTTGTGAGTAAATTTTTTTTATCAAAAATGAATCCGTTTATGTCTTTCCATCTTGTAATAAGGGTAGATATCAGTGACATGTTGGTCTTTTTCCTTCCCCATCTTGGATATACTTAAATTGCTCTGCAGAATAGGAAGGGAAGAGAATGAAAGATAAAAGACATCATGAGGGGAATAAAGAGAAGAGGAGAGAAACCTAGAAGAGACAGGTCTGGGAGGTCTACCCATGTTGTTGGATGCATTAATATTTCATTACTTTTTTCCATGAGTAATATTGTGTGGGTATATTACATTTTGTTTATCCGTTTGTCAGTTGATGGACATTGGGCTGTGTCCATCTTTTGACTGTTATGAATAATGCTGCTATGAACCCTTCTGTATGAGTTTTTATGTGCACACATGTTTTTATTTTTCTTGAGTTTGATCCTAGAATGAAATAGGTAGTGATATGGTAGCTCTACATTTAACTATTTGAGAAACTTTTAGGTTGCTTTGCAACATGGCCAGATAATTTTACATTCTCTCAGCTATGTATAAGGATTTTGATATCTTCATATTCTCTACAGCACCTGTTATTATCTGACTTTTATAGCCATTTTAGTGAGTTTGAAATGCTATCCCATTGTGGTTTGGTTTTGATTTGCTGTTGCCTCATGACTAATGGAGAAGGAAATGGCAACCCACTCCAGTGTTCTTGCCTGGAGAATCCCAGGGATGGCGGGGTCTGGTGGGCTGCCGTCTATGGGGTCGCACAGAGTCGGACATGACTGAAGCGACTTGACAGCAGTAGCAGCATGACTAATGATGTTGAATGTATTTTTGTGTGCTTATATCCTATTATATGTCTTATTTTGAGAAATGTTTATTCACATCCTTTTCCCTTTTAAAAACTGAACTGCCTTTTTATTTGTCAAATTTTAAGAGGTTTTTTAAAAAATATTTAATTGTGGTAAAATACACATAACACTTACCACTTTAACTGTCTTAGGCAGTAATGTTAAGTATTTTTACATTGTATAACCTAGCTGCAGAACTCTTCAGTCTGTAAAACTGAAACTCTGTGCTCATTGAACAAGAATCCACATTCCTCTTTTCCTTAGTCTCAGTTTTAAGAGTTTCAAAAATATATTCTAGAAACAAATACATTGTCAGATTAATGATTTGCAAATATTGTCTCCCATTCTGTGGCTTGTCTTGCCGCTTCCCTGTTGTTTTCCTTTGAAGCACAATTTCACTTTGATGAAGTCCACTTTGTCTGTATTTTGTCTTATTATTTGTGCTTTGGTGTCATATCTGAAAACCTATTTCCTAATTCAAGTGCATGAAGATTTACTCCTAAGTTTTCATATAAAAGGATTACATTTTTAACTCTTACATTTAAATTTTTGATTCATTTTGAGTTAATTTTTGTGTTTGGAGCAACTTTATTCCTTTGCATTTGCATTTCTAGATGTCTCAGCATCATTTGCTGAAAAGAATACTCTTTCCTTATTGTATTTCTTGACAGCTTCATCAAAAATCAGTTGATCATAAATGTAAGTATTTGTGGACTCTCAATTCTGTTTCATTGAACTATATCTATTCTTAGGTCAGTAGCACAGTCTTGAATACTGTGGTTTTATAATACATTTTTAGAATCAGGAAGTGTGAGTTCTCCAATTTTGCTCCTATTCAAGATTGTTTTGGCTGTTTTTGGTATCTTACATTTCTGTATGAATTTAAGATATACTTGTCAGTTTGTACGAAATTGTAGCTGGGATTTTGATAGGTACTGCATCAACTCTACAGATCAGTTTGAAAAGATTTGTCATCTTAAGGATATTAAGTCTTCCAATCCATGAATATGGGATTTTATTCCATTGATGTAGGTCTTTCTCAGTTTCTTTTTGTAGCTTTCTGTGAAGAAGTCTTGCATATATTTTGTTAAATTCATTACTGAGTATTTTCTTTTTTTATGTGCTATATCAAATGGAGTTATTTCTTAATTTCATTTTCAGATTGTTTGTTGCTTGTGTATGGTAACTAAATAGATTTTCATACATTTATCTTCTATAGGACAACCTTGCTGTAGTAGTTTATTAGCTCTGATTTTTTTTGTGTATGTTTATATTTCTTGTCATTTTCTATATATTAATATAAGATTATATACACACACACATATATATATATGATTTTGAAGCACAATTTACTCCTAAGTTTTCATATAAAAATATTACATTTTAGCAAATTAGACTTCATCAAAGTGAATTTGTGCTTCATTGACATCCCTCGTGGCTCAGCCAGTAAGGAGCCTGCCTGCAATGCAGGAGACCTGGGTTCGATCCCTGGGTTGGGAAGATCCCCTGGAGAAGGAAATGGCAACCCACTCCAGTATTCTTGCCTGGAAAATCCCATGGACAGAGGAGCCTGACAGGCTACAGTTCATGGGATTGCAAAGAGTCTGACACGACTGAGCGACTTCACTTCACTTCACTTCACTTCATATATATAGATGATTATGTGTTTGTAAACTGCTATCATTTTAGTTTTTTGTTTATAATCTGGACATCTTTTCTTTCTTTTCTTTGCTTAATGGCCCTGGCTAGAACCTCAGTACAGAATCTTGAGGAAATTATGCCCTATGAGATAAACCAGTCACAGAAGGACAAATGCTATATGATTTCATTATATGAGATAAAAACTAAGTCATAGAATCAAAGAGTAGAATGGTGGTTACCAAGGTCTGGGGAAAGGAAAAAAGAAGAAACTGCTTATCAGTGTTCTAAAATTTTAATTATGCAAGATGAATAAGTTCTAGAGATCTGCTGCACAACATTGTGTTTATAGATAACAATACCATATTGCCCACTTAATATCTGTTAAGAAGGTAGATCTCCTTTTCAGTGTCCTCAATACAATTAAAAAAGAAAAATAAGTGGTGAAAGCAGATATCTTGTCTTTTTACTGATCTTAGGGGAGAAAACAATCAGTCTTTCATTATCAATTATGTTAGCTGTCAATTTTTTGTAGATGGTCTTTGTTTCTTTAAGGAAGTTAAATCATGAAGAGTTGTTGGATTTTGTTAAATACTCTTTATGCTTCTACTGAGATGATCATGTTATTTTTGTCCTTTATTTTATTTATTAATTTTTTTAAATGGCCTAAAATAACAGATTTTTGACCTCCAGAGCTATAAGGTAATAAGTCTGAAAATGGGTCTCATGAGGCTAACATCAAGATGTCAGCAGGACGTCATTCCTTCTGGAGCCTCTGGGGACAGTCTGTCCTTGCCTTTTCTAGCTTCTAGACACCGTCCACATTTCTTGGTGTGTGTTCCTTTCCAGCAGTGGCATCACTCCACCCTCTGCTTTTGTAGTCATACCTCCTTCTCTGACTCTGACCCTCATGTCTCCTTCTAATAAGGATCCTTGTAGAGACTTCTCTGGTGGTCCAGGGGCCAAGACTCCATGCTCCCAATGCAGGGGGCCTTGGTGTTCAGTCTCTGGTCAGGGAACTAGTTCCCACATGCCACAACTAAGAGTTTACATGCTAAACCTAAAGATCTCGTGTGCCACAACGAAGATTGAAGATCCTGCATGCTGCAACTAAGACTCAGAGCAGCCAAATAAATAGATAAATATTAGAAAAAAAAAAAAAAGGAAAAAGTATTCTTTTTAAAAAAGGACTCTTGTAATTGCATTAAGCCCACCAGGATGTGTTAGTATTACTTGCTCAGTCATGTGTGACTCTTTGAGACCCCATGGACTGTAGCCTGCCAGTCTCCTCTGTCTATGGAATTCTCCAGGCAAGAATACTGGAGTAGATATCCATTCCCTTCTCCAGGGGATCTTCCCGACCCAGGGATTGAACCCAGTTTCCTGCATTGCAGACAGATTCTTCACTGTCTGAGCCACCATTCACACATTCCAGGGATTAGCATGGACATCTTTGGTGAGGTTGGGGGAAGACGTTATTCTACCTATAGGCCTATGACCCTCATGATTTTAATGTAACAGGAGGATTGGCGATAAACGGTGCTTGGAACCTTAATCTTTTTATTTTTATGAATATAGTGTATTACAATACTTGTTCAAAGTTTAAATAAACCTTGCATCTCTGGGATAATCCTACTTGGTTATAGTTTATTTTCTCATTCATGAAATATACCAAGGCCCAGAAAAAAACCTTAAATAGTAAATGTATAGAAATAACTGCTCATTTTAAATAACCTATGCCAGATTCTTGTTGAGTTATATCCTATGTTAACAGCTTATTCGTTTCGTTACTAGTATGATCAGATACTGTTGAAACTGTAGTTAAAGATTATATAAAGTGAGAAATTGATGACCATAGAATCTCTCTTTGCTTTACTTACTTATTTTATATTTTATGTGGAATTTATGAAATAAAATGTTTGTTTAGGTGTTTATTTTCAAAACTTGCATCCGCTATCTCCTTGCAAAACTCAGACTTAAATTGAAGAAAATAGGGAAAACCACTAGACCATTCAGGTATAACCTAAGTCAAATCCCTTATGATTATACAGTGGAAGTGACAAATAGATTCAAGGGATTAGATCTGATAGAGTACCTGAAGAACTATGGGCTGAGGTTCATGATATTGTACAGGAGGCGGTGATCAAAACCATCCCCAAGAAGAAGAAATGCAAAAAGGCAAAATGAATGTCTGAGGAGGCTTTACAAATAGCTGAGAAAAGAAGAGAAGCAAAAGGCAAAAGAAAAGAGGAAAGATATACCCATCTGAATGTAGACTTCCAAAGAATAGCAAGGAGAGATAAGAAAGCCTTCCTCAGTGATCAGTGCAAAGAAACAGAGGAAAACAATAGAATGGGAAAGACTAGAGATCTCAAGAAAATTAGAGATACCAAGGGAACATTTCATGCAAAGAGAAGCACAATAAAGTACAGAAATGGTATGGACCTAACAGAAGCAGAAGATATTGAGATGTGGCAAGAATACACAGAACTATATAAAAAAGATCTTCATAACCCTTAACCATGATGGTGTGATCACTCACCTAGAGCCAGACATCCTGGAATGCGAAGTCAAGTGGGCCTTAGGAAGTATCACTATGAACGAAGCTAGTGGAGATGATGGAATTCCTGTTGAGCTATTTCAAATCTTGAAAGATAATGCTGTTAAAGTGCTGCACTCATTATGCCAGCACTCAGTATGCCAGTCAAATTTGGAAAGTCATCAGTGGCCACAGAACTGGAAAAGGTCAGTTTTCATTCCAATCCCAAAGAAAGACAATGCCAAAGAATGTTCTCACTACTGCACAGTTGTACTCATCTTACACGCTAGGAAAGTAATGTTCAAAATATTCCAAGCTAGGCTTCATAAGTACGTGAACCTAGAACTTCTAGATGTTCAAGCTGGATTTAGAAAAAGCAGAGGAACCAGAGACAAAATTGCAAGCATCTGTTGGATCATTGAAAAAGCATGTGAGTTCCATAAAAACATCTACTTCTGCTTCTACACCAAGGCCTTTGAGTGTGTGCATCACAACAAACTGTGGAAAATACTGAAAGATGTGGGAATACCAGACCACCTGACCTGCCTCCTAAGAAATCTGTATGCAGGCCAAGAAGCAACAGTTTGAACAGGACATGGAACAACAGACTGGTGATGGGCCTGGAACCTGGCATGCTGCAGCCCATGGGGTCGCAAAGAGTCAGACATGACGCAGCAACTGAACTGAACTTATTTATTACTGTTTAAATCTATTGGTTTGTGTAAACATGTTTTAGACATTTCTCAAATCTTGTTTAAAATAGCAGAGATACAGAAAAATGTTTAAAAGATTGCTATTAAATATGTTATAGATGGAAAATATTGTTTCCCAAGGAAAAAAGATGGAGTGCTTTTTTTTGTATGTTCTTACTGTTTGGTGAAGCACCATATTGCTGTAAGTCCTTTGAAAGGGCATTGTTTTTATTTTAATTAATCACATCAAATAGTATGTACATATGCATAGTATTTCCGTTAGTTAACAGGTATTCCTGACATATGTCAAACACTTAACTTTTGTTTAGATTTAGTTTAGTTTAGATTTGTTAGTAGGAATCATTTACTCCCAAATTTCTCATAAAATATCAAGTAAAATGTTTGTTTAGTTTGTTTTCAAGGCTTCTATCTGCTAATGTTGACACACTGTAGTTTGCACAGGATCAAAGAGTAAATGACTGTTTTTAATTGGACTTTTTTCTGCTCCGTACTGTGTCGCAAATTAATTTTGTAAACTCATAAGGAGTCAGTTAATTATTTGGATTGTGTCAGTGTTTGTTTTTGGAAGATTGATCCTATAATCTCCCAAACCATTTCTCTGTTGGAGTTTGATGTGGGATGAAAAGTGAATTTTATCTGATAATTGGCAGTGACAGCAGAGGTTGGACTGAGAGGAAAGTCCATAGTACTTCCCAAAGTTAAACTCGCAACAAAAAAAGGTCGGGCATTGTTGAATGGTCTGCTGCCTGTCTTATCCACTGCAGCTTTCTGATTCCTGCTGAAACCATTACATATGAGAAGTATGCTCAGCGTATCAATGAGGTACACCGAAAACTTCACCACTTACACTCAACATTAGTCAACAGAATGGGCACAGTTCTTCTCCATGACAATGCCTGACCACATGTTGCACAGCCAACACTTCAAAAGTTGAACAAATTTGGCTACAAAGTTTTGGCTCATCTGCCATGTTCAGCTGATCTCTTGCCAGCCAGCAGGAGGCAGAAAATGCTTTCCAAGAGTTCATGGGATCCCAAAGCATGGATTTTTATGCTACAGGAATAAACAAATTTATTTCTCGTTGGAAAAGTGTTGATTGTAATTGTTCCTATTTTGATTAATAAAGATATATTTGGGCCTAGGATAGGGCTTCCTGGTGGCTCAGACAGTAAAGAATCTGCCTGCAATGCAGGATACCCAGGTTCGATCCCTGGCTTGGGAAGATCTTCTGGAAAAGCAAATGCCTACCCACTCCATTATTTTTGCCTGGAGAATTTTGTGGACAGAGGAGCCTATGGGGTCGCAAAGAATTGGACACGACTGTGCAACTAACACTTGATCCTAGTAACAATCATTTAAAATTCATGGTCTGAAACTGCAGTTACTTTTGTATCAACCTAATAGTTGTTCCCTAGAAACATACAACCTACCAAGACCGAAGAAATAGAAATTTGAATAGATTATAGCTAGTAAGGAAACTGGCTTCAGTGGATAATTCCATCAAACATTAAAGAAGTCATAAAACCAATTCTCCTCAACTCTTCCAAGAAATAAAAAGAGGAGGAAACACTTCCAAACTCATTTTTAGAGTCCAGCATTGTCCTGAAACCACAGGCAAAAAAAAAACACTGCAAGAAAGCTACAGATTAATATTCATATCCTTATTTAATATTAATTCAGAAATCCTCAACAATATAGTAGAAAATGAAATTCAAGAGCACATTAAAAGGGTCGTACTCTGTGACCAACAGGGATTTATTCCTGGAATGTAAATCTGCTTCAGCATATGAGAAAAGATCAGTGCCTTACACCACATTAACAGAGTGAAGGACAAAAACTACATAGTCATCTCAATAGATGCCAGAGAAAGCATTTGAGAAGATTCGATGCTGTTTCATGATGAAAACACTCAACAAATTACAAGTAAAAGGAAACTCCCTCAAAATGAAAAAGCCATATATGAAAAGCCCACAGCTGACATTATATACAACAAAAATTAGTTGCATTTCTATACACTAACAATGAACAATCCAAAAAGACAAGAAGACAGTAATGCCATTTATAATAGCATAAAATGGAATACTTGGGAATAAACTTAACCAAAAGAATATAAGACTTGTACAGTGAAAAGTCCAAAACATAGCTGAAAGAATTAAGACATGAATAAATGACAAGACAGCTTGTGTTTATGGATTGAAAGACTTAATATTGTTAAAAATGCATACTACCCAAAGTGATCTACGGATTTAACGCAATTCCTATTAAAGTCCAGATGGCATTTTTTTGCAGAAATAGAAAGCCACTGTAAAATCCTCATGGAATCTCAAGAGTTAATAGCTAAAGCAATCTTACAGAAGAATAAGTTATTTAAAGAGTTCTTACAATTCAGGATTTCAAAACATATTATAAAGCTACAGTAATCAAAAAAAACATTGTGGTACTTGCATAAAGAGAGTTTTATAGACAAATAGAACAGAACAGAGTCCAGAAATGAATTTCATTTATGGTAAAATGATTATAAGGATAAAGACCATGAAATGGAGAAAGATTAATCTCTTAAACACTTTTTTCTGTTTTAAACATACAGTGTTTTAAAAAGTAGTGAGATCCCTACCTTCCATGTGTTACTGCTAAGTCACCTCAGTCGTGTCCAACTCTGTGCGACCCCGTAGATGGCAGCCCACCAGGCTCCTCCGTCCCTGGGATTCTCCAGGCAAGAACACTGGAGTGGGTTGCCATTTCCTTCTCCAGTGCATGAAAGTGAAAAGTGAAAGTGAAATCACTCAGTCGTGTCCAACTCTTAGCAACCCCATGGACTACAGCCTACCAGGCTCCTCCATCCATGGGATTTTCCAGGCAAGAGTACTGGAGTGGGGTGCCATTGCCTTCTCCGTCCATGTATTAAAATTAACTCAAAATAGATTGGTGGTGGTGGTTTATTCACTAAGTCGTGTCTGACTCTTCTCTGTCCATAAGATTAACAGATTAAAGGTAAACATAAGACCTAAACTACAAAACTCCTGCATGAAAACACACAGAGCTTCATGACGTTGAGTTTGGGAGTGATTTTTTGGATATGACACCAAAAAAAATGAAATAGACAACAAAGACAAAAATAGACAAATGTGTCTTACAATCTTTTGTGCACCGAAATTTTTTGTGCGTCAAGAAACAGTGTGAAAAGGCAACACACGGAATGGAAGAAAATATTTCAGACCATACCTCTGGTAAAGGATTAATAATATCCACAATATTTGATGAACTCCTACAACTCAACAACAGCAACAAACTCAACTCATTTAAAGTAGGCAAATGGCCCAAATAGACATTTTTTCCTAAGAATGTATATAAATGGGCAGCAGGCATCTGAAAAGAAGCTCAAAATCAGTAATCATCAGAGAAATATAAATTAGAACCATAATAGATAATCACCTTGCACCCATTAGGATAACAGTTGTTAAACAAAAATAAGTGTGGAGAAATTGGTACCCTTATGCACTATTGATGGGAATGTAAAATAGTGCAACCTCTGTGGAAAACTAGATGGTGATTCTGCAAGAAATTAAAAGTACAAGTACCACATGACTGAGCAATCATTTTAAAAATTTTTATTCATGTATTTATTTTTGACTGGGTCTTTATTGCTGTGTGGGCTTTTCTCTAGCTGTGAAGTGCTGGGCTTACTCCCTGGTTGCAGTTTTACTTCTGTAAATATATATGAGATATTTGAAAGGATATGAAAGACTGTTTGCACACCCATGTTCATTGCAGCATTATTCACAATAGGTAAGAGGTTGAAGCAACCTAATTGTCTATGGATGAATGAATAAAGAAAATATGATACGTATTTACAATGGAATATTATTCAACTTTAAACAGAAAAAAAATTCTGACACATGCCACAACATAGGTGAATCTTAAGGATGTTATGCTGTTCACAAAAAGACAAATACTCTGTGACTTCCCTTGTTTGAGTTAGGTAAAGTAATCAAACTCATGGAACCAGAAAGTAGAATATGCTTGCTAGGGGCTTGGGGGTGGGATGCAGGCAGTGGAAATGAGTTGTTATTCAATGGGAATTTCAATTTAGCAAGATGTAAAAGTTCTAGAGATTTGTTATACAATAGTGTACTGTAGTTAACAACACTGTACTGTACACTTGAAAAATATTTAAGGTGGTGAATTTTATTTTAAATGTTCCTTTTAACAAAATTAAAAAAGAGAAACAAAAAAGACAAAAATAAGTGGGAAAAACAAAACATGCTTTGTAGGACATTAAATTTTACATGTTTAAAATGAAAAGTTTTGATGTCAAGTTGACTTCCATTATATTTTTAAAATGAATTCATACTACTTTAGAAGTAATTATACATGCATGGCTTCTCTTAATTGATATTGTTAAGAAAATGGTCAATATTCTCCTTGAATTTTTATATTTGTCATGATTTGTAGTTAGATTTTCTTTTTGTGGCATAGTATCTTAACTGTTCTACTTTTTATTCTTAGGGTACATTTAAATTCAAAGCAGAAAGTGACCTGTTCCTTGCTGAGCATCACAAATTGCTATTGTATGATGGCAAACTCTCTGGTGCCATTGCATTCACGTACAATCCACGTGCCACAGATGCCCAGCTCTGTCTTGAATCATCCCCTAAGGACAACCCTTCAATTTTTGTTCATTCACCGCACGCACTCATGCTCCAGGTACTAGGAATGATATTTAACAATATTTTTAATGATAAATTTTGATGTATTATTGAGGTGTATTTAGTAGCTTCTATTATAAATACATGAACTGTAACATTTTATTGTTCCTGTTATGTTTTATTTTTAATAAAATATATTTAGTTTTTGGAAAAGAAGCATTGGAATCTTTACTGTGTCTTTTATTTTACAAGGATGTGAAGGCGGTTTTAACACATTCTATCCAAAGTGCTATGCATTCAATTGGAGGAGTACAAGTGCTGTTTCCACTTTTTGCACAGCTGGATTATAAGCAATATTTATCTGATGAAATTGACTTGACTATATGGTGAGTCCTTTTGTTTTTTCTTTCATTTGATGTGAGTTATTTTCATCACTGAGCTGCACAATGTTTTTTTTCAATCTTGTAAATTTGTTGTGGGGTTAATAAAGAACATAAAGAAATTTGTGAATTATAATTGTTATTACAAATTCAGTTCTAATAATATTTAAATTCTTTATCAGTAGGAAATAGGGAAGCTCTAAAAAAATAATGTTTTGAATAAAGTTAGACATAGTAATAATATCAGAAATGTATGTATTTTTACCTAAAATAAAAATATTTAAAATGGTTATTTGGCAGTAATTTCTTATGGTAAGTTTTCCATATTTAATTATTATTGCAGGTAACATATTGAAATGTAAAATTTTTGATTATGTTACATAATAAGTGATTTGGTTTTTTCAAAACTAAATTGCTTATTTGGCACTTCTGTCTCCTCTCTTTTAGTGTTGAGTGTAAAAAAAGGAAGAGACATGAATTCTAGGACAAGTTATTAAAATGTCGGAGAGAGTGTGGAAATGAATTTTTCATGGCTAAATATCCTAGTGACTCTATTTATAATAAAATAATTATGTTTAATTATTAATTGAGTGATTTTAATGTTTTTTGTATTCTCCCTTTTTGAAATTCTCTTTCTAATTTCTACTTTTGTATGCAACTTGAAGTCTACTACCAAAGTATATGTTTAGTGTTGTAATAATTTTTCCAGATTATTTTTAGGCAACAAAATGAGTTGTTTTTAAAAGGAATTATGTATCAAAGCTAGCATTTATTGGCTACATTTAAAATAAGTAAAATTATCCTTGACCTATTGCTCCTTCATAAAAGTTTTTTGCATCCTAGTCTGAAACCTTTGTAACAGAGCTCAGTTATTTATTCTTTCAGGTTTTTTTTTTTTTTAACTTTTCAACATTATTAGAATTGCTGACAGTTAAAAAATAAAAGTACTTTTGTGGAGGAGGTTGGCTGTTCTCCCTTTCCTAGTGGGAATCTCTCAAAACTTTTGAAAAGGACAAAACAGTCGACCTTTATTCTATTCCATGTTGAGTATATAAAAGTTATGAGGTTGGAAGCATGACTGTAGTCTTACTACTTTAAATTTTTCTGTTCGGATAATGAGGAAAATACTTAAATTATTATTTGAATACTTCAGTTTGCTTACATCTCTATTTATTTTCCTCTTCACTTGCTCGGTTCTCTGTTCAAATTAAGCCAGTTTGGAGCCCTAACACATTTTGAGGATTTCTGTCTAGTCTCTTTGCTCCACATCTTTTCCATCTGTTTGGCCTCTTAACTCTCCAAAATTGAATATACTTGCTTATCTAAGTTACGTCCATTCTTAGGGCAAAGTAATAAACTTCTATTAGCCATCTTACATTGCTAATTTTTCTCTATTTTGTACATGTTTGTCATATTGTTTCAAAAATAATTCATTTATTAATATATTTGTGATAAAGAATATGAACTAAATATTTGAGTAATAAGTCCTAATCTTACATTAAAATTTTAGTCCTGAAATAATATTGGAGGTAGTTTTAGTAAAGCATCAGTTTCCTTGGAATAGAAACTTTTTATGAAGGGTAAAATGAAAGACTATCTATCTAACCACCTCCCCCTCCCATTTTTTTTAAGACAATATGGTTTTCCAAACTGTTGTTGTTGTTTTTTTCCTTATTCCAGTTCAACTTTGCTGGCTTTTATCATGGAGTTGTTGAAGAACTCAATTGCTATGCAAGAGCAGATGCTTGCCTGCAAGGGCTTCTTGGTAATAGGATATAGTCTTGAAAAGGTAAAGTATGAAATGCTTTACATTCTTGATTCTTAATTTGCAGGCCATGAAACTTGGTCTCCTAAGAAGCTGAGAAATTCTGTTTGCAAGTGTGTCGCTTTGGTTAATGTAAAGTTACCTAAAAGAAAACAACCTGTTGTTGTTTTACCTTGCCCCCACTGTTTTATTGAATCTCAAAGCATCTTCAACTTTGAGCATAGGTTGTGGACCAACTTTTTTCTGGTATTGACAGCCTTTAACTTACTTCCCTTGCTTTGTGTTGATAGTGACCTTTGAAATATCTTCCTCTGCAGTCTTCCAAATCCCATGTCAGCAGAGCGGTACTTGAACTTTGCCTTGTATTTTCAAAATATCTGAGTAATCTGCCGAATGGGATGCCCCTACTCAAGCAATTGTGTGATCACATTCTTCTTAACCCAGCTATATGGATTCATACCCCAGCCAAGGTAATACATGCATTGATTTTGTGCTAGTATGTTCACTACATTTTTGTACTTGAAAAGAGTGATAATGAAGAGGATTTTCTTTTATCCTTTTACATGCTGTTGTGTAAGGTTTCAGTGGAATGCATTTTTTGACTAAATGTACTTTTTTTTAATTGGTGGATAATTGCTTTACAATGTTGTGTTGGTTTCTGTCATACAACAACGTGAATCAGCCATAAATACATATGTATCCAGGGCTTTCCTGGTGGGTCAGTGGTAAAGAACCTGTCTGCCAGTGCAGGAGATGTGGGTTGAATCAATCCCTAAGTCTAAAGATCCCCTGGAGACGAAAGTGGCAACCCCCTCCAGTACTCTTGCCTGGGAAATCCCATGGACAAGGAACCTGGCAGGCTAAATACTCCATGGGGTCACAAAAGAGTCGGATAGGACTTAGCAACTAAACCACAAAAATAATACATATGTCCCCTGCCTCTTGAACCTCCCTCCCACCTGACTAAATGTACTTTTGCAAGACAGTATTTCCTTCCTCCCTCCACCCTTCCCTCCCTTCCTAAAGCAGTATCAGCATTTTTTGAAATACAGAAATAGTATATATTTTCTGTTGTTAAATAAAATTTTATTTGGGAGAGATTTTCATTTACATTTCCTTCACCATAGTTGGATTGCATATATATCTGTGTATCCTTATGTATGTATGAATGTATGTACATACGTATAAATATAGCCTCATTGTGCTCTCTCTCTCTTTCTCTGTTGTATACACACATATTCCTTCCACAAAAATGATGAGCTGCTGATTCTAATTCTTACAGGAACACCTAAAATGTCACCCTTTCTTGAAGGCTTCCATGATGTGCTGGTCTCATTTAATCATTTTAATTTCACATTAATTAAAATTATTAAGCACAATTATATTTTATACAATAGTTTATTTAGTACTATAACAGCAAACTGATTGCATTAAGTAAGCATAAGTGAATTTGTGATAAAATATGTAAATAAAACTTTTGATAAACCCTAATGTTCTATTAAGTTATCCTAAACATTTGATTTCTTCTCTCCCCCTCTTTCTGGTTCACTTGCAAGTGTTTATCATTGTTCAGGTTGGAATAACACGTACTTTAGTTGTCAGAAAAAAATGTCTGCAGACTTTTTTGCTCTTCTGGAGTCATAGTATCTTATTTTCAGCTGCTCTTTTCAGATGTTAAGGAGAAAAACAGCTGCTAACTCTGATTGCCATTTGGAAATAATCAAAGGAGGCAGCTGGAGGTTGTAGCTTTTTATCTCTGGGTTCAAATTTGACCTCCTTCTCTTCTATGACCCTCAGTCTTATTTCTTTTCAAGGATTGTTTCAAGTTACTTCTTAAACTTTTTACTAAACACTTCTTTGTCTTACTAAGCAGTGCATTTGTAAGCCTTTGGGCCTCTTTTGATGTGGTCAAAAAACCTCCTCTTATTAGATACTTAGTTGTAGGGGAATATTTTAAAAATTTCATTATATCATTTCCTTAAGTCCATAGTATTATTGCACTGTATTTCTTACCTTTTCCTTGTTAATACTTTTCTTTAATTTCCTTTTTAGAATTTGCAGTTGATTTGTTAATATTAAACTTCAGTTTTGTTTCAGCCTTAATGCTTTGTGTATCCTTGAGGGGTTATATCTAATTTTATCATAAAGGTAGTTATAACAAAAGGCAGATATAAAGTTTGTTTGACCTGAAGGTCATACAATTTGGGGGAGAAAGGAGCTTTTTAACAAAAAGAATGCAACATGTAAAATTAGGTTTAGGATTTTGGAAGGAACATGTGTAGATGAGTGGGCATAAAGTTTAAGCTTCATTAGCTTCAAGGTAAATTCACCTCTCGTTACCAGAGTTGAGGGTATGGTCATATGAATCAATCTTTGCTTTTGGAACAGGCTGCTCCCAGTCATTTATAATACTCATTTAAGTTTGATTTACTCAGAGACAGTCTTTTAAATGACCTAATAAGAGGGATGAGCTTTCTTGTAGACAAGAGTCTTTCATTTGTTGAGTAGCCGGCCCTATGGATACAGTGGCGAATAAGACAGATCTGATTCCTGCTCTCATACATAAAATTTAGGTGTAATGGGAAAGACATTTTAATGTATAATATGCAAGGTTATTAGATTATATCAAGAGTGAATGAAGAAAAGTTTATTCATAATTAGAATATGAATGATCCTGAGGTCTCTGTTGTTATTTACCTCAGTATGTTGCTGTTCAATCCTGTTAATTTTCCTTTAGCTGTAGTATCATTCTCAGTAAACTGACTTTCTCCAGTTTTCCATATCTTAGTTTATCACTTTTTGTTAGAATTTCTTCATGCTTTCAACATATCACAATCATTCTCATCAGAACATTTCTTAGCCCTCAAATTTGTAATGGTTTCTCTTTGTTTTCAGAATAAAGCATTAAGTCTTCATGACAGTTCTTTCTAGGCTTTCTATATGAAAAATCAGTTACCCTCAATGGGTAGGTGGGTACCAAAAATTATCCTAGAGCTGCTGCTGCTAAGTCGCTTCAGTTGTGTCTGACTCTGTGCAACCCCATAGACAGTAGCCCACCAGGCTCCACCATCCCTGGGATTCTCCAGGCAAGAACACTGGAGTGGGTTGCCATTTCCTTCTCTATATCCTAGAGCAGTGGTTCTTAATCTTGGCTGTCTATAGAATTAGTTGGGAAAGGTTTTTTTTTAAAAAGAAAACAGAATCTCACTCCCTCTTCCCTAGATTCTGATTTAATTGGTCTGGGACAAGACCCAGACAGGTATTTTAAAAATGTTTTCCAGGTATTTTAATGCAGGCAAGATTGAGGATGGTTGTTCTAGATCTAGGGAAGCTTTTTGTATTATCTACAGTTTTCTCTATTTGAAATTTCCTCTTATTGTTAGAACTACTCATCTTTAAAGCCTACCTTAATACCTACTCTATTAGTGAAACTTTTCTTGACTCTTTTAGCTTACCCCAAAATAATTTCTCTGGCCTCTGAATTAATAATATTTAATAGCTCAGTGGCATTCATTTTGCAATTGCAAAACGCTACAGTTGCACTCATATTGCTACATGAACTTTCTTATGTTTCAGTAGGGATTTTTATTACCTTTGGTTTTTCACTTAAAATTGTGTGTATTTTTAATCTTCTCCATTAGATTTTTAGCTATTGAGGGACAGTGTCTGCGCCATTGTATATTCAGTAATACAGTGCTACAAATATAGGTGAAGGTAAATATTTTCTGATTGAAATATCACAGTTAAGAATTTGAATCATGTCATAGAAAGTTCTGTATATCCTTGATAACAGATAAGCTGGGGCTATCTATTTGAACACAGTAGCAACATCAAAATGATGTTATCTTTCAGCAGCTCTGGATTATAGCATGTTTATGATTGTCTAAACTACAGTTGGGTTTCTCTGATGGTTCAGCAGTAAAGAGTCTGCCTGCCAATGCAGGAGATGTGGGTTCGATCCCTGGGTTAGGAAGATCCCCAGGAGAAGAAAATGGCAACCCACTCCAGTATTCTTGCCTGGGAGAACCCATGGACAGAGGAGCCTGGCAGGTTATAGTCCATGTATTGGCAAAGACTCAAACATGACTTAGCTACTAAACAACAACAACAGACTACAGTCATCTTTCAAACTTTGATTTTAAGTGGTTCAGAGTCTGCCATTCTTTACCGTGTATTGTTACTGATTGACTCCCTAATTCATTTAACCTTGATTGTTTGTTTATAGGGCATCTGGAATATAGGCATCTAATTTTTATCTTTCAGGGTTAAAAAGGAAAATGCCCTCAGCATCTGGGAATGTCCATTATGTTTAAACATAAATGTTTAGTTGTAAATGATCAGGAGTAGTTTGAGTTTTGGCCAAATTTAATGCCTGCCTTAATATTTTTTAGTTTATAAAGTATATCCACTATTAGTGCAGTGAAAAATTCTTGATTTTGATATGAAAGTAGAACAAAAGTGGGTTTTATTTTGTGCTGTTGTTAGTAGTGGAGTATAGTTTTTTGTGAATTTTAGAGACTATAATATTATAATTACAATCTTTGTAGTAATGAGCTGCTATAACAAAATTCTGTTTTTCTAATAAATATTTCTCAAGGTAGGCTTTACATACTTTTGTATGATTTCCTTTTTTTGATCTATTTTTTAGTTACTCCTGCTTGTTTTTTTTATTTCTTATGAGTTATTCCAGCTACTAGTTTCTCCAAAACAAAGACAATTTCTAGCTTTTGAAAACAATTATGCAAAGTATAAATAGTTTTATTATAAAGAAGTGTGTAAGTTCATGAATAATTGCTGATTGCTAAACAGGAATCAATTTTCTCAGCACTATAGGAATATTGCTGCAAAAACTTGGTATATTTGGGGATGTTTACTTCATAGTGCTACTGTAAAAGAAGCATTTGCCTGATTTTGTTTTGTAAGGAGTATGTGTGCTTTTGAGTATGTGTCAGTAGCTATATGTTATCTGTTAACATGGAGGTTACTATCAAGCTAATTAAGCAGCTTACTTTTTAGAACAACTGTGGTCCATATAGAACAACCTGAGAGTATTACGGGAAGGAAGGGTAAAATGCTGGTTTGTTTCTTTGATTTGAGCTCTTCATTTTGATTCTCTAGGTTCAGTTGACACTCTATACTTACCTGTCCACGGAATTCATTGGTACAGTCAACATATATAATGCCATTCGGAGAGTTGGAACAGTGCTTCTCATAATGCATACACTGAAGTACTACTACTGGGCAGTGAATCCTCAGGATCGGAGTGGTATTATCCCAAAAGGATTAGGTATTTCATCTCTATCCGTATATTATATATGTATGTTCCATACATATATATGGAAATACAGGATTTTTCCTTCCCTTCCTCTTTCTTCTGTCTCTTGTATTTCCTAAACCAATACATTACATTATTCTGAAAGTTTTTCTAAATCTCTTCATGGCAAAATTTTATTTTAATCTTGCTGATAATTTTAATAGTTTGTCCTAAATTGTGGTTACCAGAGAGTAACAGCTCACTATTTTTATAGAAGAATGCTACTTTTGCTAGTATGAGTTGTTTGGGGATCAAGTATGACTAGGATGATTTCTAAGGCATTGAGAAGGAGAGGAGATTCTATATTAGCAACTAGTATTGATGTTGAGTCCATTTATCCCAATGAAAGTCATTGACAGCAGTGTTTTTTGAGAGAATGGAGATTTTTTTGTAGCAGTAGGGAGTATCTGCTTCTAATAACTAATATAAGGAAACTACAGAATTTCAGTAATTATTTTCCTGTATAACTAACTTATTGAAGACTAGTGTTCATTCATTATGTCAACAGTTCATAGAAGGGGTCAAAGTAAAAATTTTGACAAATAGTGGCTTGTTTAAAGTATTGCAAAATCTGCTTAAAACTGCTTTATATCATTGTTCATTGTTGTTCAGTCACTAAGTTGTGTCCTATTCTTTGTGACCCCATGGACTGCAACATGCCAGGCTTCCCTGTCTTTCACTATCTCCTGGAGTTTGCTCAAACTCATGTCCATTGAGTCGATGATGCTGTCCAACCATCTCATCCTCTTTCGCCCACTTCTTCTCCTGCCCTCAATCTTTCCCAGCATCATGGTCTTTTCCAGTGAGTCTGCTCTTCACATCAGGTGGCCAAAGTATTGGAGCTTCAGCTTCGATATCAGTCCTTCCAATGAATATTGAGGACTGATTTCCTTTAGGATGGACTGGTTGGATCTCCTTGCTGTCTAAGGAAATCTCAAGAGTCTTCTCCAGTACCACAGTTTGAAAGCATCACTTCTTTGTCACTCTGCCTTCTTTATGGTCCAACTCTCACATCTGTATGTGGCTACTGGAAAAACCATAGCTTTGACCATATGGACCTTTGTCAGCAAAGTGATATCTTTGGTTTTTAATATGCTGTCTAGCTTTTTCATAGCTTTTCTTCCAAGAAACATCTGTCTTTTAATTTCATGGCTGCAGTCACCATCCGTAGTGATTTTAGAGTGGTATCATCTGCATATCTGAGATTGTTGGTATTTCTCTCAGCAGTCTTGATTCCACCTTGTGATTCCTCCAGTCTAGCATATTGCTTGATGTACTCTGCATATAAGTTAAATAAGCAGGGTGACAATATACAGCCTTGTTGTACTCCTTTCCCAGTTTTGAACCTGTCAGTTGTTCCATGTCTGTTCTATTACTTCTTGGCCTGCATACAGGCTTCTCAGGAGATAGGTAAGGTGATATGGTATTCTTCTCTTTCAAAGTTTTTCACAGATTGTTGGTATCCATGCAGTCAAAGGCTTTAGCGTAATCAGTGAAGCAGAAGTAGATGTTTTTCTAGAATTTCCTTGTTTTCTCTGTGGTCCAGTGTACGTTGGCAATTTGATCTCTGGTTCCTCCACCTTTTCTAAATTCAGCTCTAGGGCTTATTTTTGCTGACTACTAGAGCGTCTCCATCTTCATCTGCAAAGAATATAATCAGTCTGATGTTGGTATTGACTGTATGGTGACTTCTATATGTAGAGTCGTCTCATGTGTAGTTGGAAGAGGGTGTTTGCTATCACCAGTGTGTTCTCTTGACAAAACTGTGTTAGCCTTTGCCCTCCTTCCTTTGTACTCCAAGGTCACATTTGCCTGTTACTCCAGGTTTATATCGTAAAAGAGGGTTAACCAGGGTTATTAAGCTGATAGTTTCAGTAGAATTTGGTGCAGGGGCTCAGAATATGGCCCCTGCTGTTTTGTCAGTTTGTCTCTCTCCATTTCCCAGTTCTTCTGTATTGGCTTTTTTCAAGTAGTTTCTCTGCTTGTAGTAGCAAGCAGCCACCCTTAACCTTCGTATACCCACAACTTTAAATCTAGCAAGAGTATCTGCCTGTATCGAGCATTTCCAGCAAAAGTCCTTTTAGTCTCTGTTGCTCACTAGCTCTGATTGCATCGTGTGTCCATCTGCATGGCAGTGTTCTTCAGATTGCCCAGAAGAGGAGCCCTTCTTACCCCCAGAACACATGATCTGAGTGTGAAGATGGGTTCAGTCCCTTTATAAGGATTGAGGGCTGTTGTTTTAAATCAGGAGACAGATGCTGGAGAGTGAAACAATATACATTCTGATTTTTTACTCAGAGGCTTTGGTTGTTCAGTGATTTACAAAGACGAGGTTTCATATTTCTACATTATTTTTTTTAATCCCTTTCAAAGTAAACTAGATTTATTATCAGACAATGTGCTATCGTTGAGAAAGCTGTGAGGACACGAAAGTTCCATGATCTTGTTTGAGCTGGCATGCTGCAGCAGATCTAGAGCTAAAACATTATTTCCCAATGGTGTGAATGTGTCATGTACTGTCCTGTTTGTGTTACATTCTGGCCTTGATTTTATAACTGATTAGTGATCTTGGGAAAGTCTCATACTTCAAGTGAGAAAGCTGGCCAAACTTTATGATTCTGTTGTAACTCTGTAACCTTTTCTTTGTCTAGGAATCGTCATGTGGAACAAATTTTAAACAATTTTCTTCCTAGTTTAATTGATCTGTTCAAGGTCATGTTGGTCCTGTGCTTTGGTGGTCTAGAAACTAGCTGTAAATAATGATTAGTGGGGGGAAAATTGCAGAAAATATGAGGCAAGCAAGTACCTGAGTTAGGATCTTAGGACAATGAGTATTTGGTTTCAAAAGCTTTCTGCTTGGGAATTATATGTTTGAGACATGAAAATTGACTTTAATGTGAGCCATGTGTGACCAAGGACTTTTTCAAAAAGGGAAGGAGATGTCAGAGGTGGTCAGCACAATGTTTCCCTCCTTCATGGATGATATTGTGTTGAAGTGTACTTTTTGAGGGTTTTGTATTAGTTTATACAGTGGTAACAGTAGAAAAGTTTTTTCATACTAAGTTCACATGTAAAGTTTAGATTTTCTTTTGCTTTTTTTCCTTTGTAAACTTATGTTACTATAGTAAGATTCCCAGAGAGTCTTTTAAAGCTAAATGTAAATTTGTTACCTCATCTTTTTGTTTTGAAATTCCTTTGACCTTAAGTCAAAAACAAATGTCTTCATTGAAGTTTCTGTGTAACTGATTGTGTACATTAGAAGCACTGTATATGCAATCACATTGAGATTGAATGCTTGTTTTTCTAGAGGCATTAAACTCTTCAGGAAAGTTACCTTTATGTTCCTTATAAATAAGTGGGAAAGCTGTTGGGAATGGGAATTTTATACTTAGCTTCGAGGTTTTTGAAATACTCAATGTGTGTGCATATGTATTTGTCTTTTTTTAAAAGATGGACCACGACCTAATCAAAAAGAAATGTGTTCTCTACGAGCATTCTTGTTGATGTTTATTAAGCAATTAGTAATGAAGGTGAGTTCACATTTCTTATCCTATAGCATGTGTTTATTGTAACATAATTTCACATAAAATGCTCTGTTGGTTTATTTATTCTTTGCTCTGTTAATGGGTTTACACAGTGGAAAATACTTTGAAAGTTATTATTTCCTTGTTGTTTTTTCTTATTGTTTCCTAGGCATATATCAATAAACATTAATGCAGAATTAGAGATTGATAATTGTAACATAAATCATATGAATTTCTATTGGAGTTCAAGTGTATTCATGCTTTCATTCAGCAAGTATTTACTGAGTTGCTGGTAGTTCCTACTAGTCTTAGTAGGTGATATAACAGAGCTGCTCAATGGAGAAGGCAATGGCACCCCACTCCAGTACTCTTGCCTGGAAAATCCCATGGACGGAGGAACCTGGTAGGCTGCAGTCCATGGGGTCGCTAAGAGTCAGACACGACTGAGTGACTTCACTTTCACTTTTCACTTTCGTGCACTGGAGAAGGAAATGGCAACCCACTCCAGTGTTCTTGCCTGGAGAATCCCAGGGACGGGGGAGCCTGGTGGGCTGCCGTCTATGGGGTCGTACAGAGTCGGACACGACTGAAGTGACTTAGCAGAGCTGCTCAAAAGGAGGAGGTTTCATTTTTAGAGATTCCCTGAACCTGACATCCAGATTTTGAAAAATAACTTTTCTGTATAAAAATTTACTGGAGAGAAATGATTACGTTTTGTTCCATTTCCTTCCACTATCAGTAAAGTAAAATTTAATATTATTTTTCAGCAAGGTGTTTTGGTTTTATAAGATGCCAATGTATAAATATATTTGTTCTCAATATTTTATTCAGTATTTTCCTGTATCATTTTATTTCGTATTCTTTATAGTTTAATGCTTTATTAGCGGCCACATATTGTGGTAACTGGACCTAACTGTTGGTGTATCTTACAGAATCAGATATCTTATTTCCATTTATTTAAAAGTTTATCCTTTACGTTGTCGCTGTATGTTCTTGCCTAGTGTTTTGTTTCTAATTATCTTATTGTTCTTTTTTGAGATTTCATGTTTGTTTTATGATCAATAGTACAGTAGCTTGAAAATTTTCATAATGCATTCATACTAAAAAAAGTGCAGTGTTTTTACCACTGAAATTACTACTCAGTTTTTAGTACCTGACATTTTAACTTGGTAATTTTAGACACTGTTCATTTTAGTCTCCAAATTTAATAGAAAAAGATAAACAAAAAAGTTATCTTCTGTATTTAAAGGAGTGATAGGTGTAATACCCTTATACTTATCCTCAATGACCATTTTTGCTTACTTCAGGATTCTGAAGCTCTACTAGATAAGTTATCATCTATCTATATTATAAGGTGCTGACAACAAGGTGCTGATGTCTAGTCTCTTTTGACTTTCTAGATTGTGTTGCCTACTGCACGTCTTAAGTGCTTCCCTGAGTTTTTATTTTAGGCTTAGATTCTTTTTTTTTGTTTGGTTTAGATTCTATATTACATTATTTCTTTATGTTTATTGCAATTGACCAAGTTGGCAAATCTGTGTGTGAAATTTTCCATTTCAAAAAAGTTTTTTATATGTAAGTATAAAATACTTGTATTATGTTTTTTAAGGATAATGGAGTAAAGGAAGATGAACTACAGGCCATTCTTAATTATCTACTCACTATGCATGAGGTAATGTGAATTTTATATGTTGAGGTTTTATTTTTTTGGAGTTATATTATGGGCTTTTTTAAACATAAAAGAGTTAAAGAACTCTCTCATTAATGATGTAACTATGCCTGTACCTGTGCTCAGAATGGAGAGTAAATGTATCTAGGAACTAAATCTTAGGAATTGGCATTTAAATATTCTTTATTACCACAACATGCCTCTGTGAATAATCATGAGAGGCTTTAAAAAGTATTAAAATTAGATCTCATTAACCTAATAAGACTAAAGAATAACCTAATAACCAAAGAATACCTTCAGTGTATTTCCAGGTACCAGTATAATAAATGGAAAAATAGATAACAAAAATGACTACAAATGACTGGGCTTTTGAATTCTTAACATACTCTTCCCACTGATTTTGCATAATCAGATACTGTTAAATCACTCATTTATAATTGATTTAAAATTATGTGGTTGTAATGGAGGTTAAATAGGTTGAAATGTCTGGAGTTTTTTCCTTTATAGAGTTGTGAAAATTCGATATATGCCTGATGTAGTCTAAATAAATAATCTAATTAAATGTATTTTATATAAGTTAAGTCTGGAAGTGAATTTCATACAAAGCATGGCATTTATATGATAACTGATATTCCTATGTATAATTCATGTTTTATGAGTTAACCTATTTGTTACAGCATGAGAATAGTGCCTTTTAATATCATTAGTAGATAAGAGATATGGTTTGGATCTGTCTATGTTAATTGGGGCAGAAAAGAATGGGTTATTTAAATTTCTTGGTAGCATCATGTTTGACTGAAACATTAATGATTATGATTTCTTTTTCCTCTTGAGTAGGGTAGTCTCTTTTTAGATTTTCTTGACCATTTGGGACGAAAATGTTTCATAAGCAAAATATTTCATAACTGGAAGTCACAGTGATCTGTTTTCCCTGAAACTATTAAATGAGATATTTTTTGGCTCCTTCAAATCACACTTTTCCAAAGCCCCAGTGCCCTACCTCTAGATGATTTATTTAGCATATTGAGAATTAAATATTGAAGTAGCTGCCACAGTGAGAATTAAAAAGCAGTGAATGAAAACCTGGACGCAGGGCACCATAGAGATGACTGCTTGCTGCTTCCCTTTGTATCTTTGGGTTAGTAATGCCCAATAAGGCCCTCATGATATATGGGATAGTTGACAAAGATTGTGAAAGATTTTCTTGGCATTTTTAGATTTCAGAACTCCTATGTGCTTATTCTTGTGCTGTTCTGCAAATGTTATCAAATTATGCCATATACAATATAAGTATGTTCACCCAGTAAACATTTATTGATCATTTGTAACCTTTTCCCCCCATGTCTCCCTTTGTATCTGATTAAGCAAAAATAAAAGAAGCTGCATAGGAACAATTTTAAAGTCCAAAGAGACACCAACTTAGTTTTAAGGCTGCAGTAGCTGATACAAAATCTCCTTGTTACCTTTTCCAGCCTTCTCTCTGGAGATAACAGCAATAAATTCAGAAACCTGTTAGCTAACACAGGAGTTTTAAACACTTCTCCATTGCTTCTTTAACTACCTGTCATGCCTAACAGTGTATCATTTAAGATTTACAAGTACACATCCAGAGAGGAGAGAAAAAAATGCCGCCCCAAACAAAAACCCACCTTAAGGTTTTGGGGAAAAAGTTTTGCTTCCCTGTTCCCCACTTGGGTGATGAGGCCCACGCCACCACTGCAGTGCCCATTTTCAAGAATGTCCAGAGGCAGCCTGTGCGCAGATCCGCTTGCGGTATATGATTCTGTGGCCCAGCTGGTGAGGCTGGTGGTGTTTATCACATTGTGTCTGCCGTGGACAAATTAAAAAACAAAAAGCTTATTTTTACGACCTATATAAATATAGAAAAAGCAAGAGAATTCTAGAAAGAAACATAGAAAAGGCATACAAAAAAATAGCATTAAAAAAAAAACGTAGAAAAAAATAGGAAAAGCAAGAGAATTCCTGAAAAACATCTACTTCTGCTTCATTGACTGTGCTGAAGCCTTTGACTGTGTGCATCACAAAAAACTGTGGAAAATTCTTACAGTTGGGAATACCAGATCACCATACCTGCTTCCTGAGAAACCTGTGTGCAGGTCAAGAAGCAACAGAATTGGACATGGAACAATGGACTTTTTCCAAATTTGGAAAGGGGTACATCAAGGCTGTATATTGTCACCCTGCTTATTTAACATATATGCAGAGTACATCATGTGAAATGTCGGGATGGATGAAGCACAAGCTGGAATCAAGATTGCCAGGAAAAATATCAATAACCTCAGATATGCAGATGACACCATCCATGTGGCAGAAAGTGAAGAACTGAGGAGCCCCTTGATGAAAGTGAAAGAGGAGGGTGAAAAAGCTGGCTTGAAATTCAACATTCAAAAAACGAAGATCATGGCATCTGGTCCCATCACTTCATGGCAAATAGATGGGGAGACAATGGAAACAGTGACAGACTATTTTCTTGGGCCCCAAAATCAGTGCAGTTGGTGACTGCAGCCATGAAATTAAAAGATGCTTGCTCCTTGGAAGAAAAGCGATGACAAATTTAGACAGCATATTAAAGAGCAGAGACATTACTTTGCCGACAAAGGTCCATCTAGTTAAAGCTATGGTTTTTCCAGTAGTCATGTATGGATGTGAGAGTTGGATAATAAAGAAGGCTGAGTGCTGAAGAATTGATGCTTTTGAACTGTGGTGTTGGAGAAGACAATTGAGAGTCCCTTGGATGGCAAGGAGATCCAACCAGTCCATCCTAAAGGAGATCAGTCCTGAGTGTTCATTGGAAGGACTGAAGCTCTAATACTTTGGTCACCTGATGCGGAGAACTGACTCATTGGAAAAGACCCTGATGCTGGGAAAGATTGAAGGTGGGAGGAGAAGGGGATGACAGAGTATGAGATGGTTGGATGGCATCATTGACTTGATGGACATGAGTTTGAACAGGCTCTAGAAGTTAGTGAGGGACAGGGAAGCCTGACATGCTGCAGTCCATGGGGTCGCAAAGAGTTGGACACGATTGAGGGACTGATCTGTACTGATATCTTTAATACTAACAACAGATGATATGGGGCTTCCCTGGTGGCTCAAATGATAAAGAATCTGCCTGCAGTGCAGGAGACCCAAGTTTGGTACCCAGGTTGTGAAAATCCCCTGGAGAAGGGAATGGCAACCCACTCCCATATTCTGGAGAATTCCATGGACAGAAGCTACAGTCCATGGAGTCGCGAAGAGTTGGACACGACTGCTAACACTTTTCCCAGATAGTATATGAGAACTGTCTGCTTATCATTTCCCATAAGATCTTGTTTCAGAACTAGTTTCTTCAGAGACTTAGTGCACATCATGGTCATAGTTCAATAAGTTTATAAAGTGATACACAGTATGTTGCCCCCAACACTACCATATTCCCAGTGTCTATTAGCATATTGAAGCTTCAATCTGTCTTTGTTGTAATAAAACACAACAGCCTGTTTGTCCTTCCCTGCCAGCTTCTTGATGTGTAATCATTCCTTAAAAAAAAAAAGAAACCTGTGAATCAATACTTGTTATAAGAATGAAATATGTTTTAGGAAATCTTGATGCAGTATAATAGTCATTTTATATCTTTGATTATTAAATTATTTGACTATTTGGTGTTGTGTATTTTGATTTCTATAGATGAATATTTATATATAAATATCTAGTGTGTTTTAAACAAGTGCATTTGTACAGAAGCCTACTTATTTTTTTGATATTCTAATTCATTATTACAGAAGTAGTCATTGTTCAAATAAGTTGTTTTTCCGTATTTAAAAAAAAATTCTAAAATAATTTTAGGATGACAATTTAATGGATGTCCTACAGCTGCTTGTTGCATTAATGTCAGAACATCCTAACTCTATGATACCTGCTTTTGACCAAAGGAACGGGTTACGGTAAGAGTTTAACATTTCAAGAATTTTAATATATTTAATATAAGAGATTAGTTTTGAAATGATAGGTTCTTAGATATGGAAATTGTTACTGGCTCCTATAAAACAGGATATAAGATCTTTTTATTTCATGTCTTAATGTTTTTTGAAAAATTCTTCTATGATAGAGGCTGTGTTACTGTTTAATATGTGAGGACAGATCAGGCAAATCATTCCAGTGTTTGTATAGTTAATGCTATTATACAGCTATTGTAAGGTCATATTCTCTAACAGACCTGTCTTTAGGTCCTAGAATAGTAATATACAATTGTGATCTAAGAGAAGATCTCTATATCTTTCGTTTAAAATATAACCTCTTCCAACCTCAGTCCCAAGTCATCATTGTATTAGTCTGCTCAGCATGCTGTAACAAAATATCCTAGACCAGGTGGTTTCAACACCAGCAGTTTGTTTTCTCACAGTTTTGGAGACTGTAAGTCCAAAATAAAGGTGCCTGAAGGGAGGGTGCCTGGTGAGGGCTTTCCCTTTGGGGTGTGGGCAGCCTCCTTCCCGCTGTGTTGAAATGACCTTTCTGTACAGGGCAGAGAGAGAGTGAGAGAGCAAGCAGAAGGCTCTTGTTTCTGTTTAAATAAGGACGCTGATCCACCTGAATCAGGACCCACCCTTATGACCTCATTTAATTTTCATTTTTTATTTAAAATTGTAATTGGAGTATAGTTTATTTACAATGTTGCTAGTTCCAGGTGTACAGCAAAGTGATTCAGTTGTAACTATACATATATCTAGTCTTTTTTGGATTTTTTCCCATATAGGTCATTACAGAGTATTGAGTAGAGTTCTCTGTGCTACACAGTAGGTCCTTATTTGTTATCTGTTTTCTCCCAAATTCCCTCCTGCCCCACCTCCTAATCATAGTTATTTTAAATTCCCTGTCTTATACTTAAAACTTCTCTGTCATATCTGTGTCTTGTTCTGATGATAGGTTTACCCCTTCAGATTGTATTTTCTTGCCTCATTTGCATGTCTTGACTTCCTTTAACTTAACTGATTTCTTCTCCAAATACAACCACAGTTGAGCTTAGGGATTTAGTATATGAATTGGGGAGCATATATTCAGTCTGTAACAATTATCAGCAATAAAAGAGAATACTTCTGTTTTAAGTCTTTCATTTAATGAGAAGGTTTTTGGGGCACAAAAGTTTAATAGATACTTTGCTGAGTGATCTACAGTAAGTAATTTAATAATCTAGTTATAATAAATTTTCGATACCATGGATCATGGAGAAAGCAAGGGAGTTGCAGGAAAACATCTGCTTCATTGATTACACTAGAGCCTTTGACTGTGTGGCTCACAGCAAACTGGGAAAAATTCTTAAAGAGATGGGAGTAATGGGAGTACCAAACCACCTTACCTCTCTTTTGAAAAACCTATATATGGTGAAGAAGCAACAGCTAGAACCGGACATGGAAGAATGGACTGGTTCAAAATTGGGAAAGGAGTACAACAAGGCTGTATATTGTAACCTTGCTTATTTAACTTATGTGCAGAAATGCTGGGCTTGGATGAATTACTAGCAGGAATCAAAATTGCCAGGAGAAATATCAACAACCTCAGATATGCAGGTGACACCATTCTAATGGCAGAAAGTGAAGAGGAACTAAAGATCCTCTTTATGAGGGTGAAAGAGGAGAGTGAAAAAGCTGGCTTCAAACTCAGCATTCAAAAAATTAAGATCATGGCATCTGGTCCCATCAATTCATGGCAAATAGATGGTGAAAAAGTGGAAGCAGTGACAAACTTTATTTTCTTAGGCTCCAAAATCACTGTGGATGGTGACTGTATTCATGAAACTAAAAGATTCTTGCTCCTTGGAAGAAAAGCTATGACAAACCTAGACAGTGTATTAAAAAGCAGAGATCATTTTGCTGACAAAGGTTTGTATGGTCTAAGCTATGGTTTTTCCAGTAATTGTGTACGGATGTGAGAGTTGGACCATAAAGAAGGCTAAGTGCCAAAGAATTGATGTTTTTGAATTTTGCTGGAGAAAACTCTTGAGAGTCCTGGACAGCAAGGAGATCAAACCAGTCAGTCCTAAAGGAAATCAACCCTGAATATTGATTTTAAGGGTTGTTGGTTAAGCTCCAATACTTTGACTACGTGATGCAAAGAGCCAACTTATTGGAAAAGACCTTGATGCTGGGAAAGATTGAAGGCAAAAGGAGAAGGGAGAAGCAGAGGGTGAGATGGTTGGATGGCATCATCAACTCAATGGACATGAATTTCAGCAAACTGGGAGATAGTGGGTGACAGTGGAGCCTGGCATGCTACAGGAGTTACAAAGAGTTGGACATGACTTAGCAACTGAATGACAACAGCAACCAGTCTTTTATTACAAAGTTTTGATTTGTTGTTTTTCAGTATTCTTTCTGTATAAGATAGAAGATGGCTTTATGCATTATACTTAGGGAGTACATTTTCAGAAATTCCCAGAGAAGCAGAACCAAAAGTGTTTGTGTGTGTGTGTGTGAGAGAGAGAGAGAGACAGACAGACAGACAGACAGACATGTATGTTAAGGAATTGGCTTATGTGATTGTAGAAGCTGACAGGTCCAAAATTTGCAGGGTAGGCTGGCAGGTGGAGATCCAGATAGGAGTTGATGTTGCAGTTTGAGATTAAAGTCTGTCTGCTGGTGTAATTCCCTCTTCCTCTAGGGAGGAATACCTCTAGGAAGGTCAGTTTTTTGTTTTTTTTCTATTAAGGCCTTTAACTATTCAAATAAGGTACCCACATTATGAAGAGTAATTGACTTTATTCAATCTGCTGATTTAAATGTCAGATTAAATGCTGACCTCATAGGATTATTTGGGAAATACTTCCTAACCCTAACCTATCATCTTTGCATCTTGTGATCTGTTAACAAATGTTGATGTTTTGTTTTGTTTTGTTTTAGCAAGAAAGGTCAGTTTGCAGGTTCTGCCTGTCCTTATAGGTGATTGTTCTCTTGTCACTTCATTTTTAAAACCTCTCGTCTTGCTTTAAGTTTTTCTTGTACATGTGCCACTCAGGGATTAAGGTGAGAACTGGGTGATGATTCATGTCTTCTTTAGAAAGACTTGATTGATACTGTGGTCTGAGTTCATCCCATACATTGCATCTCTTAGGTCAGTTTGTGGCTTTTGAAGGTTTTTACACAGATCTTGAGGATTCTTCCCTTTTGTTTGCTCCTAGCTATTAAGGAGTCTCCTGCCCTCTCTAGTCTGTGTGTGCTAAGTTGCTTCAGTTGTGTCTGCTCTTTGCGACCCAATAAAGGACAGAAATGGTATGGACCTAACAGAAACAGAAGGTATTAAGAAGAACTGACAAGAATACACAGAAGAACTATACAAAAAAAATTGTCATTTTCCAGATAATCACAATGGTGTGATCGCTCACCTAGAACCAGACATCCTGGAGTCCAAAGTCAAGGGGGCTTTAGGAAGCATCACACAAACAAAGCTAGTGGAAGTGATGGAATTCCAGTTGAGCTGTTTCAAATCCTAAAAGATGATGCTGTGAAAGTGCTGTACTCAATATTGCCAGCAAATTTGGAAAACTCAGCAGAAGCCACAGGACTAGAAAAGGACAGTTTCATTCCAATCCCAAAGAAAGGCAATGACAGAGAATGTTCAAACTACCCCACAGTTGCACTCATCTCACACACTAGCAAAGTAATGCTCAAAATTCTTCAAGCTAGACTTCAGCAGTACATGAATTGAGAACTTCCATATGTTCAGGCTGGATTTAGAAAAGGCAGAGGAACCAGAGATCAAATTGCCAACATCTGTTTGATCATCAAAAAAGCAAGAGAGTTCAGAAGAACATCTACTTCTGCTTTATTGATTATGTCAAAGACTTTGTGTAGATCACAACAAACTGTGGAAAATTCTTCAAGAGATGGAAATACCAGACCACCTGACCTACCTCCTGAGAAATCTGTATGTAGGTCAAGAAGCAACAGTTAGAATCGGACATGGAAGAACAGACTGGTTCCAAATTGGGAAAGGAGTACATCAAGGATGTGTATTGTCACCCTCCTAATCTAACTTAATATACAGAGTCCATCATGTGAAATGTCAGGCTGGATGAAACACAAGCTGGAATCAACATTACCAGGAGAAATATCAATAACCTCAGATACGCAGATGATACCACCCTTAAGGCAGTAAGTGAAGAAGAACTAAAGACCCTCTTGATGAAAGTGAAAAAGGAGAGTGAAAAAGTTGGCTTAAAACTCCGCATTCAAAAAACGAAGATCACGGCATCTGGTTACATCATTGCGTGGCAAATAGATGGGGAAACAATGGAAACAGTGAGAGACTTTATTTTCTTGGGCTCCAAAATCAGTGCAGATGGTGACTGCAGCCATAAAATTAAAAGATGCTTGCTCCTTGGAAGGATAGCTGTAACCAACCTAGACAGCATATTAAAAAGCAGAGACATTATTTTGCCAACAAAGTCCATCTAGTTAAAGCTATGGTTTTTCCAGTAGTCATGTGTGGATGTGAGAGTTGGACCATAAAGAAGGCTGAGGGCTGAAGAATTGATGCTTTTGAACTGTGGTGTTGGAGAAGACTGTTGAGAGTCCCTTGGACTGCAAGGAGATCAAGCCAATCAATCCTAAGGGAATTTCAGTCTTGAATATTCATTGGAAGGACTGATGTTGAAGCTGAAACTCGAATACTTTGGCCCCCCAATGCGAAGAACTGACTCATTGGAAAAGACCCTGATGCTGGGAAAGATTGAAGGTGGGAGGAGAAGGGGAGGGCAGAGGATGAGATGGTTGGATCGCTTCATCGGTTCGATGGACATGGGTTTGAGCAAGCTTCTGGAGTTGGTGATGGACAGGGAAGCCTGGTATGCTGCAGTCCATGGGGTCGCAGAGTCACACCCGACTGAGCAACTGAACTGAATTGGACTGTGGTCCACCAGGCTCCTCTGTCCAAGGGGATTCTCCAGGCAAGAATACTGGAGTGGTTTTCTATTTCCTTCTCCAGGCCTTTAGTCTGTAGGAACCCATTTTCTTAATTCCTGTAACCTGAAGGATCGTTTTTCTCACAATATTAGCTACCTGAACTTCTAACAGAAAGTAACTCTGAGATATAGACCATGGGTCAGATTTACAAGAGAAAAGTGAAAATTCAGACTCTTACCTACAAAATGTGTAATGTCTAAGTATTAACCTCTGCACACCAATGCACCTGCTTTTTTGTAGTCTTTGGAGTGCTTGGAACATTACTTTTTCTGTTTTATCTGTAGTTAATAGTTCTGATACATAAGACAGAGAAGCTCTGTTGTCCTTAGTCCATCTTGGTTGGTTGAATGTGTATGTTCATCATTACACTAGTATTCAGAATATTTCACTGCTGTAAAAATCTTCGGTGCTTTGCCTGTTCATCCTTCTCTCAGTCCCCTCACTCCCAAACCCGCAACCACTGATCTTTTTATTGTCTCCCTTCTTCTGCCTTTTCCAGAATGCCATATAGTTAGTATCATTTAGTATGTATTCTTTGCAATCTGAGGCTTTCAATCAAAAGGCTTTTCATAGCTTGATAGCTCATTTCTTGTAGGCCTGAATAATATTTCATTGTTTGGATGCCTTCAGTTTATTTATGCATTGATCATGACATCTTGGTTGCTTGCAAGTTTCTGCAGTTACATATAAAGCTGGTATAAACATGCATATGTCAGTTTTCCCTGGAAATACGTTTTAAACTCCTTTGGAAAAGTACCAAAGAGTGCAGTTGCTGGATTGTATGGTAAAAGTATATTTAGTTTTGTAAGAAACTAACAAACTGTCTTCCAAAGTGGCTATACTTTCAATTTCTTCTGAGGGTGATAATTTGTGTTGCTTCTCACCCTCACCAGCATTTGGTGGTGTTTGGCCATTCTAAAAGGTGTTTTATTTTTGTTTTCATTTGCATTTCCTTGATGACCGATGATGTGGAGCATCTTTTTATATTCTTATTTGCCATCCGTGTATCTTCCTTGATGAATTATCTGTCACATCCTTTGGCTTTTTATTGTTGGCATATAGAAAAGCAGTTGACTTTGAATATCAATTTTGTATTTTTCAACCTCGCTATAATCACTTACTGTTTCCATGATTTATTTTGTCAGTCAGTCCTAGATGTTCTTCTTAGGTGATCATGTCATCTGCAAACACAAATGGTGTTATGTGTTCCTTCGCAGTCTGTTTACTATATTTACTTTTCTTACTTTACCACTTTAGGAAGAAAATTCGGTATGATGTTGTAAAGAAATGGTGAGAGGGGACAGTCGAGCCTTTCGCTTGATCTAAGTAGTAAAGTTTTGAATTTTTTTCCCATTGAGTGTGATGTTAGCTGTAGGTTTTTTGTAGACAGTCTTTATCAAGTTGAGAAAGTTAACCCTCTGTCCTTAGTTTATGAGTTTTTAACATGAATGGCTGTTGGATTTGTCAAATATTTTTTTTTATCTACTGATATAATTGATAACTTTTCTTATGTTTTTATGTGATGATTACCTTAATTGATTTTCAGTTGTGGAACTATCCTTGTATACCCAGGATAAATCTCACTTGGTCATTGTATATACTTCTTATACTTTTTTGGATTTGATTTGCTGATATTTTATTGAGGATTTTTCATCTTTATTATGTAAGATATTGGTCTAACGTAAGATATTGGTCATTTTCTTGCAGTGTTTTCTTCTGGTTTTGGTATAGGGTAATGGTGGCTCACAGAATGACAGTAAGTTAGAAGTATTCCTTCTGCTTCTGTGCTCTGAGAGAGCTGGTAGAGAATTGATATAATTTCTTCCCCAAATGTTTAGTAGATTTGACCAGTGAATTCCTCTGGGTTTGGTACTTTCTATTTTGGTGGTTATTCAATATCTTTAGCAGATATAAACCTATTCATATCTTTTATTTTTTCTTGTGTATGTTTTGGCAGATTGTGTCTTTCAAGGCATTGGCTCATTGCATGTAGCTTATAGAATTTGTGGGCATAGAGTTTATAATATTCTTTTATATGGGCATGGCATTTGGAGTTATATCCCTCTTTTCATATCTGACATTAGTAAATTATGTCCTTTCTCTTTATTCTTAGCCTCCAAGGAAGCTTATTGATTTTATTGATCTTTTTGAAGAATCAACTTTTATTTTTATTGATTTTCTCCATTTTTTATCGATTTCTACTCCAGTGCTTATTGTTTCTCTTCTGCTTACTTTCAGTTGAATTTTCTCATCCAGATGCCCTAGAGTAAAAGCTTAGGTTATTGATTTAGATCTTTCTTCTTTTCTGTTAGAATATATGTATTCAGTGCTGTAAATTTTCCTATAAGTGCTGCTTTTGCAGCATCCCACAGATTTTTATAAGTTGTGTTTTCATTTTCATTTAGTTGAAAATGCTTTTAATTTTTTGTGATTTCTTCCTTAACCCACCTGTTATTTAGAGGTATGTTGTTTAATCTCCTAGTGTTTTGGTGTTTTGCAGTTATCTATTATTGATTTCCCATTTAATTCCATGTGGTTTCAGAGCAGGTGTTACATAATCTCCAGCCTTTATATTTGTTGTTTATGTGTTTTTTATGGTCCTGGATGTGGTCTACTTGGTGAAGATTCTCTGTGAGCTTAAGAAAAATGTGTTTTTCTACTGTTGTACAAGGAAGCAGCATGTGTGTGTGTGTGCTCAGTTGTGTCCAACTCTTGGCAACCCCATGAACTGTAGTCTGCCATGCCCCTCCATGAAATTTTACAGGCAAGAATATTGTAGTGGGTTGCCATTTCCTACTCCAGGTGATCTTCCTGTCACAGGGATCTAACCCCAGGCTCTCGCATCTCCTGAACTGGCAGTCGGGTTCTTTACCACCGTGTCACCTGGGTAGCCTGGGAAGTAGTACATAGGTATCAGTGATACCCAGTTGTTTGATGGTATTTTTGAGATTAACTATGTCCTTAGTGATTTTCTGCCTGCTGGATCTGTCTTTTTCTGAGAAAGGGATTTTGAAATCTCCCACTATGATAATGGATTCATTGTTCCTCCTTGCACTTCTGTAAGTTTTTGCCTTACATAGTTTTAGGCTCTATAGCTAGGTACATGCATGTTAAGGACTGTTATGTCAATTTGGAGAATTGACCTGTTTATCATGATATAATGTCCTTCTTTATCCCTGATAACTTTCCATACTTTGAAATCTGTCTGAAATTAATGTAGTTACTCTTATTTTTGGTTAGTTATTAAGATGGTATATTTTTGTCCATTCAGTTACTTGTTATCTGTATATATTTTTATATTTAAAGTAGGTTTCTTGAACAGAAAATATAGTTGATAAGCAAATTTTTAAATGTTAGAAATGTATATTAAATTCACTCATATCTTACTTGAAGATAGGTTTATAATTGTGTGACTAAGGTTTATAATTGTTTGACTATATGAAAAAATATACATATATAAGATATTTACTTTTGAAACATACTCATAGTAATTTGTTTTTAATTTTAAATTATTCAGTGTTATCTATAAACTTCTGGCATCAACAAGTGAAGGAATCAGAGTACAAGCTCTCAAGGCAATGGGCTATTTTTTAAAACACCTGGCCCCAAAGTGAGTATGCATGAAATCTAAAATGGACCATTGTATATTACATATCAATTTTATAAATCTTTGGGATAGTATTTACCTTGTGGTTCCTCTAGTCTGTTTTTTATTTATTTTTATTCATAAAATTCTATATGTTTAGTCCTCTTTCTACATATTAAAAATAAAGTAAGGAACAGGAGCATATTGTTTGTTTTTATTTTAATTTTTCTTCATTTTGTTCACTATGAGAATACATTTGTATAAGTTGAATTCTAAGTAAATCTAGATAAGGACTTCTTTTCAGGTGGCTTGATTGTCACTTGCTTTATCTGTAGTATATAGCTAACAATTAACTTGGATATTTGTCACTTACTGTACTCTATGTATAATTAAAAACTGAAACCTCCATGCTTCTTTTCTTAACAGAATGTAGACGTTCATGTCCTACCTATTGTTCCCTATACCAGAATTGGGTTATTATAAAAATTAACAGTTTCGGTGGTAGAAAAGTATTGGTAAATTTGTAGTCTGTGTTGAATCCAGCTGACTGACTGTAAATAGTTTACATTGAAACACAGCCACAATCATTTATTTGCTTATTATCGATGGCTGTTTATGCAACAGCAGTGTTGAGTTATTGCTACAGAGAGCATGGTACACAAAACTGGAAAAATATACTATCTAGCCATTTGCAGGAAACATTTGACAACCCAGGGGTAGAATTAAGTTTGTAATCCTTCAGTTTCTTAGTTTTTGCTTGAAAGTTTTATTTTAGTATGTTTATCTTCACAGAGTTCATTTTAAAATTCACTTTTATGTCTTCTACCTTTTCTTCCACAGTGTTTTTCTATTTTACTTATTTGGCTTTAGATTATTATTCATGGTAGCTGCTAGTTAGTAAAAAAATTACTGTGAAGATTTGGCTTTAGATTATTATTCATGGTTCAGTTCAGTTCAGTCGCTCAGTCATGTTCGACTCTTTGCAACCCTATGGACTGAAGCACACCAGGCCTCCAAGTCCATCGCCAACTCCCGGAGTTTCCTCAAACTCATGTCCATTGAATCAGTGATGCCATCCAACCATCTCATCCTCTGTCGTCCCTTTCTCCTCCTGCTTTCAATCTTACCCAGCATCAGGGTCTTTTCTAATGAGTCAGTTCTTTGCATCAGGTGGCCAAAGTATTGGAGTTTCAGCTTCAGCATCAGTCCTTCCAATGAATATTCAGGACTGATTTCCTTTAGGATGGACTGATTGCATCTCCTTGCAGTCCAAGGGACTCTCAAGAGTCTTCTCCAATACCACAGTTCAAAAGGATCAATTCTTCGGTGCTCGGCTTTCTTTATAGTCCAGCTCTCAGATCTATACATGACTACTGGAAAAACCATAGCTTTGACTAGACAGACCTTTGTTGGCAAAGTAACATTCAATATTCAAAAAACTAAAACCATGGCATCCAGTCCCATCACTTCATGGCAAATAGATGGGGATACAGTGGAAACAGTGAGAGACTTTATTTTCTTCGGCTCCAAAATCACTGCAGATGGTGATTGCAGCCATGAAATTAAAAGACGTTTGCTCCTTGGAAGAAAAGCTATGACCAACCTAGGAAGCATATTAAAAAGCCGACAAAGGTCCTACTTGTCAGAGTTATCGTTTTTCCAGTAGTCATGTATGGGTATGAGAGTTGGACCATAAAGAAAACTGAGTGCTGAAGAATTGATGCTTTTGAACTATGGTGTTGGAGAAGACTCTTGAGAGTCCCTTGGACTGCAAGGAGATGCAATCAGTCCATCCTAAAGGAAATCAGTCCTGAATATTCATTGGAAGGACTGATGCTGAAGCTGGAACTCCAGGACTGATGCTGAAGCTGAAACTCCAATACTTTGGCCACCTGATGCGAAGAACTGACTCATTAGAAAAGACCCTGATGCTGGGAAAGATTGAAGGCAGGAGGAAAAGGGGCCAACAGAGGATAAGATGGTTGGATGGCATCACTGACTTGATGGACACGAGTTTGAGCAGGCTCTGAGAGTTGGTGACGGACAGTGAAGTCTGACATGCTGCAGTTCATGGGGTCACAAAGAATCGGACATGACTGAGGGGTTGAACCGAACTATGAAGATTTTGGTGATGATTTTTGCTGTGCTGTGGCATAACCAGTCCTATTTTTCTTAAACTTCAATTGTTCCCATATTGTAGTTTGCATTTCTGTACTCAAAAGATTTTGTGGCCTTGTAAGTTATAGGTTGAAGGAAATTGGGGGCATTATTGAGTTGGCATTTTTTACCGTTGTGAAAAACTTTTTTGTGTCTCCTTCATCGACTAAATAGTAAATAGTAAAACTTTGAGTTTGATTTTTTTTTTTTTTCTATGTAATTGCAGAAGAAAAGCTGAAGTCATGCTTGGACATGGGTTATTTTCATTGCTAGCTGAAAGACTCATGCTTCAGACAAATTTAATCACAATGACCACGTATAATGTCCTATTTGAGGTAGGAATGCAGTGAGCATTTAATCTTAACTAATTTTTAGCTAAAAATGCCTATATAATTGAGTTGACTAATGTTTAGATGAAATAAAAGCATTTAGGTGTGATGTATGATTTTGAAACTAGTTATTTAAAGAAACTGTGCTGTATCCTTTAATAAATCTGTTAGTCTGTGAGTTATTAAACAGTGCGGACATCTCTGTTTAAATGTTTTCTCCATTGTATTGACTATTTGATGTCTCATTTTATAATTAATTTAAAATAGGGTTATAATGTTGATGAGTGTTGTACTTAAAGTTCATTAATAGTAATAGTGATATAGTGATTATGCTAATGCAATCTGGTGTTTCATTTCTGTAGATTCTCATAGAACAGATTTGCACTCAAGTAATACATAAACAACATCCAGATCCTGATTCTTCAGTAAAGATACAAAATCCTCGTATGTATTTAATATACTTTGTGTTTGATATTTGTTTTTTGTTTTTCAAGCTTTATTTTTATATAATTGACATACAATGTTGTGTAATTTCAAGGTGTACAGTGTAATGAGTTGATATACGTTGTTTAGATAACATTTCATTATAGACATTAATATAATAGTAGCTTTGTTCGTGTTTGATGTTGGCTATGATTTCAAATTGACCTTAGGTTATGGGGAAATGTTTATATAGAGATTTTCAAGAATTATATGCGTTAAAAAAAAAAAAAGAATTATATGTGTAAGATCTATGTTCAGATTTTTGGCAAAGTTTTGATTGTACTATTTAGGTGATGTCAGGCTAAGTTACGTGGACCATGAAGGTGGCTTTCATTTTAAATTCCTGTCAAGTTAAGAATACGAAGTGTGGAATTGAAAAATATCTGTCTTCTTATTTGTTTAAGAACTTAGTCTTTGTTAATGATCTTTTCTTTTGATATTTAGAATTCTTAAGGACTTATAAAATGTGTACATTTCTCAACTTTTTTTTTAAGATTATTGATATTAAAACAGCTGGTCTGTGGAATTTATAAATTTAATTATTTTTTGTGTGGTGAGTTGTGTTCATGTTTGTGATACTATTTCAGTACTAATTTTAAAAACACATGTCGTGTGTGTGTTTAATTTTTCTTAGCTTTCAAGGAATTATGATATCATTATTTTATAGAGTAAAAAGGAAAAAATACCTTGATTATATTGTTGTTGTTCAGTCGTTCAGTCATGTCCAACTCTTTGCAACCCCATGGACTGCACCATGCCACCTTCCCCGTCCTTCACCGTCTGCTGGAGCTTGCTCAAACTCAACGTCCATCCAGTCAGTGATGCCATCCACCCATCTCATCCTCTGTTGTCCCCTTCTCCTCCTGCCTTCAGTCTTCCCCAGCATCACAATCTTTTCTAATGAGTCGACCCTTTGGCATCAGGTGGCCAAAGTGTTAGAGTTTCAGCTTCAGCATCAGTCCTGCCAGTGAATTTTCAGGCTTGATTTCTTTTAGGTTGTACTGATCTGATCTCCTTGCTGTCCAGGGGATTCTCAAGAGTCTTCTCCAGCACCCAAGTTTGAAAGCATCAGTTCTTCAGCACTCAGCCTTCTTTATGGTCTAGATCTCATATCTATACATGACTACTGTAAAAACCATAGCTTTGACTATATGGATGTTTGTTGGCAAAGTGGTGTCTTTGCTCTTTTAATATGCTGTCTAGGTTGGTCATAGCTTTTCTTCCAAGGAGCAAGCGTCATTTAATTTCATGGCTGCAGTCACCATCCACAGTGATTTTGGAGCCCAAGAAAATAAAGTCTGTCATTGTTTCTAGTTTTTCCTTATCTATTTGCTTTGAAGTGGTGAAATTGGATGCCATAATCTTCGTTTTTTGAATGTTTAGTTTTAAGCCAGCTTTTTCACTCACCTCTTTCATCTTCATCAGGAGGCTCTTTAGTTCCTCTTCTGCCATAGTGGTGGTATCATCTGTATATCTAAGATTATTGATATTTCTCTTGGCAGTCTTGATTCCAGTTTGTGCTTCATCCAGCCTTGATAATATATATAATATCAAATATATTTTATTTAGTTATAGGAAAGATGACTTATTGAAGTAAGAATTTTAGAATATATTATATGTAATATATTAGCAGAAAAGATAAGCTGTACACTGTGGTATTTAAAAAATGGGATGTCTAGCTTTTCAATCTTAACAGGTAAGTGATTTGGGGGTACATTAATTTACCCAAATGGGTACATAATAGTATCTCCACAATCTGGATGATAATAGTATCTAGTTCTCATTTTGTGAGGATTATATGTATTAATATCTGTATTTTCTAAAAAAATATCTTACAATAGTAATCCTTAAAGTTAGTGGATATTATCATCATGGTAATCATTGTTCAGGTAGAGAAAATTTGAATTTACATTAGAAGAATTCAGAAATCGCTCCTGAAATGTCATTAAGTTTATGATAAAATATCTTTTATTTGCTATTTTGAACTGTTTTTCTTTTAGAAGCACCAAAAATCTTGGCCAAATGCAGGTTTAGAATTCCTCAATTTTTATTTGGGTAAAACTTTGGCATATTATTATTTGATCATTCTACTTTGATTTTTATATATTTTAAGCATTTCTTTTCTTAAAATTTATAGTATAAATATAGTCAGTATTTAAGAGTATTACAGGAGCAGTTTTATTCATTAGGGGTGTTTAATAGGTTTTAATTTACTTTTCATATTTTTGTATTTAATTTTACTTTTAAAATTATGGAAGAAAATCTTGATAGCTTCTAAAATTCACAATGATGAAGGAAAAAGTATGTGCATATTATATATATTGTTGAAGAAGCTGAGAATTCTTTTTTTCTGAGATTTTGATTTTATATGTATGTTTTGAGTATTTAAAGAAATTTTAAATATGTATATTTTAAGATCAACTTGATTATCTGGCCGAGATTATGGAGAGGTGTCAGCAGTCATTTAATTCATTTATAATTTAATTTGATTTACTACAAAGTTTTAAAATTTAAGTATTCTGTCTAATGATGAAAATAAAAAATTCCTTTCTTGTTTATATATGATTTCTTGTGAATGTTTTGACAGTCTTGTCTGCAGATAATTTTTTTTATAATACAGAAGAGGATATTTTAGGTAGACGTTTATGTCAGGGAAATAAAAGAAATTGAAATATACTGATGATCTTGCATCATGAATTTCTTGTAATGTTGTGGTTTTTACTAATTTATGAATTGTCTTACAGAGATACTAAAAGTAATTGCAACCCTACTTCGAAATTCTGCCCAGTGCCCAGAGAGCATGGACGTTCGCAGAGCATTTCTTTCTGACATGATTAAACTTTTTAATAACAGTAGAGAAAATAGAAGGTAAGCAGGATCAGTTATCTTTTATTTGCAATGTTCAAGTCTAGCTTTGAATAAGCCTATGTTTTCTAGGACAAATTGCTTTAAATACTATGAAATGAATTTTCTGTATGCTTTTTCATTAAAGTAGTACAAGTAATATACCATACAGTTAATTGAACTTTCAGTACCTCATTGTTTTTAATTGTTTTGTATACATAATAAAGCTGGTTTGTTCATTTTGTTTTAAACTTTTACGTTTTTAGAATTCTTTCAGTTGATTCACTTTTTAAGTAATTCAGTGTCCTCTTAATATTTTCAGGAGTTTGCTACAGTGTTCTGTGTGGCAAGAGTGGATGCTTTCTCTCTGCTATTTTAATCCTAAGAATTCAGATGAACAAAAGATAACAGAAATGGTATATGCCATATTCCGAATCCTACTTTACCATGCAATCAAATATGAGTGGGGTGGCTGGCGTGTGTGGGTAGACACTTTATCAATCACACATTCAAAGGTAAGTTTTTTTGAATGACAGTATATTTTAGCATTTTAAATGTCTAATTTTGATTCTCGAACAAAATTTTATGTACTTAAAATGAAGGGAAAAAGGCAGATTGCACTTTGGAAGTGTAGTGAACTACTGAAACAAGGAATAACTAAGAAGAAAGATAAAATATTTCTAAGTTCCTGAGAATCAGAATAGTTTTTTTTTAAAATGTCATTGTTATGTGTGCTTAATAAAGTGAAACCTTGTAACAGGATAGGAATTTATATTTTCAAGTAGCCATTTTCAAGATATGGTTTTCTGAGTTTTACAGTACTTTAAACCTTTTTGAACACAAGGTGGCGCACAATATTCAAAGATGAGAATTACTTTAGTCATATAAGGTGGTTGAGTAAACAAAAGCTCTGGCTAATTTTGGTTTTGCTCATATTTTATAGTCTGTTAAAAATTTTGTTTGAAAATCTACTAGTCTTTTTTAAAATAAAAACACCTTAATCTAGTGTTACTTATTTCTCTATGCTGCTGCTGCTAAGTTGCGTCAGTCGTGTCTGACTCTGTGCGACCCCATAGACAGCAGCCCACCAGGCTCCCCCATCCCTGGGATTCTCCAGGCAAGAACACTGGAGTGGGTTGCCATTTCCTTCTCCTATTTCTCTATAGCTTTTGTTAAAAAATATTAATGAAATGTCGTAGATATATAAAAAGTTAGGAGTAATGTACCTGCCATGTTTATGAAAGTGGGTTCTCCATCCCAGTTGCTTTGTCTACCATTTTCAGCCCCTCTCTTCTCTCCCACTCAGCTGAATTTTGGTGCTTTCATGATTTCTATGTCTTATGTGTGTTTTTAATTACACACACGCATACCACGCTGGAGAATTTTATTTTTCATATGTGTACTTAATATAGATAATGGTATTGTATAAAATGCACTTTTTGATAACTTGCTATTTTTACTTATCACTGTTTGAGATTCAGTCATATTGACCGAGGTAATTGTGTCCTTTTTCTCAGTTGTATGTATTCCATGGTATAACTTCCTCTGTTTATCATTTTGATGAGAATTTTTGATGTATTTTGTATACATGAGAAAGTTTCTTTCTAGAATTGGGATTGATAATTTGTAAGATGCAGATGTGAAGCATTACAAGATATACAATTCTTTTTCCAAAGTAGTGTATCAGTTTATATTCTTGCCAGTGATGTAAAAATACTCATGTCTTCATACCACCTCATCACTTGTTATGATTGGAGTTTAAAAAATTCCAGTGAATTTTAAATGCTGTGTTTCTCTAATTTTAATTTGCACTTTTTTGTTTTGTGGGAGTTCTTCATATCTTCTTGGTCTTAATCCTTTGCTACCTATATTATTTATGAATGTCTCTGTCAATTTGTTGCTTTTCTTGTTATGTTTGGAGTTTTATGTTTCTGTCTTCTGAGGAAATTTTACATTTCAAATAATATTCAGTTAAATATTCAAATAAAAATTCAGTTAAATTTATTAGCTTTTATTATGCTTTGTATATCTTATTTAGGAACTGTATATATATATATCCAGAAGTAATATAATCAGCAAATATTAATATTAATTATAAATTGACTAAAAGGATAAAGAAGTGATGAATTTAGTACATCTTTATTTTTAATTAAAAACATTTTATGTGTGTGTGTGTGGTAGCTTTAGTTATCATTTATTTATATTTGGCTGCATCAGTTCTTGGTTGCTGCATGCAGGACTTTCATTCCATCCTGTGGGATCTTTCCATGTGGTGCATGGACTCTCTAGTTGCGATGCGTGCGCTTAGTTGCTCTGCGGCTTGTGGGATCTTAATTCCCTAATCAGGGATTGAACCTGCATTCCCTGTACTGCAAGGCGGATTCTTTACCACTGCACCACCAGGGAAGTCCCTGGTATATCTTTAAATGTTTTATTTTACTGACTATCATAGTTGTTACTCTGGAATATTTTGCCCATCTGTTGGAATATGGACACCTCTCATAGCTCAGTTAGTAAAGAATCTGCCTGCAGTGCAGGAGACCGAGGTTTGATTCCTGGGTTGGGAAGATCCTCTGGAGAAGGAAATGGCAACCCACTCCAGTATTCTTGCCTGGAGAGTCTCATGGACAGAGGAGCCCGGCAGGCTACAGTCCATGGGGTCTCAAAGAGTTGTGCATGACTTAGCGTCCAAACCACATTGGAATATGTTGTCATTTCTTAAATATATGTTTTTGAGTGTTTGAATAACTTCAGCTCTTTGAAGTACTTAGAAGTTATTATTAATTCTGCTTCCTCCCTCTTCAGTGAGAGAAAGATGTGTTGCTATTTTAAGGATTTACAAAGGTATCTTAGATTGGAAGATATTACCCCACAATCTTGAGAATAATCCAGTGCTAAATGAGGCAAAGATGTGATTTTAAAAAATGTCTTTGTTTTAGTCTGTGCATTTTTAAGCTAATCAGTTTAGTGAAAGGCAGTGTTCAAAGAATTATGGCCTAAGGGCCAAATCTGGCCTGACCTGTTTCTGTCAATAAATTTTTATTGAAACACAGCCACTTGCATTTATTTATGTATTTTGTATGACTGCTTCCATGCTACAAGTATTGAGTATTTGTGACAGAGACTTTTTTTGCCCCAAAGCCTAAAATATTTACTACTTGGCACTTTACAGAAACACTTTGCCACTCTTCTCTGAGTGATTTTAGTTTGTGCTGGTACCCAGCTATTCTGATGTCTGTTGTAGTGAGCTATTGCAGTCTGGTCTGATTTTCTCCTAGTAATATTTTTCCCTTTACTACTTCATGAGAAAAATAGGGTTAAGTTTAGATCTCACATAATTTGGATTGGATTTCAAATGTATCTGGGAGAATTCTCATTTAGGAAAGTGCATGATGAATTAGATTTTAACAATTTTATGCCTACTCCCTGTTATTCAGCACTTTCATATACACTTCAGTTTGTCACATCCTTAGGAAGAATGGCTAAAGGAATATAATCTTTAGAGCAGTAATTCTTGAAGTACCATCTGAAGACCTTGGGAGCCCAGGAGACCATTTCAGGGAGTGGAGGGGTCCACCTTTTCCAGCTGCATATCTAGTTAGAAGATAGATTTTTCTTCATGTACTGCATTCTAAACTATATAATGCAACAGACTGAGTACAAAAGCAGATATTAGAATGTAGGTATTTTCTATTATGCCAGAATTGAAAGAGGTTTGCAAAAATAATAGCAAATGAAATTTGTGAAATAATAGCACTCTTCTCATTTTTTTATTGCTTTGAAAAATGCCATTCATATTAATATATCCTGGGTTTATTGCTCTTTTCAAAAGAAATTAATATTTTTAAAATTTTTTAGCTTTAATTTCGAGTGTGGTAACTAATAATAGGGGCTTCCCTCATGGCTCAGCTGGTAAAGAATCCGCCTGCAATGCGGGAGACCTGGGTTTGACCCTTGGGTTGGAAAGTTCCCCTGGAGAAGGGAAAGGCTGCCTACTCCAGTTTTCTGGCCTGGAGAATTCCATGGACTGTTTAGTCTGTGGGGTCACAAAGAGTTGGACACAACTGAAGGCATGCCCCATATAAATAAGTACTTTGGATCCTGAGACCAAAATGCTTGAGAATTGCCAAAATCATTGACTATTTAGGGCCAATAGCCTAGTCTCTTAATTATTTTCTATCCACAAAACAAAAGGGGTAGAATAGAAGATATCTCCGACACCTTAGCTTTTGAGTGTTTATAGTTAAATTTATGTCCAGTCACCAGTCTATTTGTGTAAGGAATGAAGATAACATGGACTTTGGAGATAGGCTGGTCCTGGGTTTGAATTCTGATTTATAGTAATTTATAGTTTGTAAACTAGGGAAGTTCTAAACTTTTCTTAACCATCAGTGTTAATCTAGAAATGGCAAAAGTGGTAGTTAATGTGTTTATCTGACTTTAGGAGTTAATGAGTGAAATCACAGAAAATGAAATTAAATGACTGTTTTCCTTTGTTACAGCTCTGTCATTCCTCGTGTTAATCCTTTTGTTCTCACTCTTAAGTCTAGCTTATTAGTTAGGCCCTAATCACTTCATATTTGGTATAAATACACATTTTTAAAGATTTTCTTTTCAAATAAGTTAATTATATCCAAAATAATTTGTGTGGCATATATGCTATGAAGTGTTATAAAGGAAGAATTGTGACTGCCCTACTTAAAAACATGCTACATGGTTCAACCTGTCCCACCCCCACCCCTACTCATTTCATTCTTGAAAAGTTAAAAAATATGTATTCCTAAATAATATAGCCTCTTATATTGCCTATTTTTGTATTTTATGAAAGTGACATTGTACTGTGTGAACTCTTCTGTTACTTATTTTTCTCATCAAAACTTTTGTTTCTAAGAATCTTTTTTATTCTTAATAAATAAATACATTTAAAGAAGAATTAACCAAAAAAAAAAAAAAAAAAGAATTAACCAAAGTCATTAGTGTGGGAGAGAGTTGACTGAAGCCAGGGATGGGCACTCCTTGGGTCAAATCTTGCTCACTGCGTGCTTTTGTAAATAGTTTGATTGGAACATACAGAAAAATCTTTTTTATTCTTACATATAGCTTTCTTTCATTCATTTTCACTGCTGTGAAAAAGTTGGGTGCTCAAAGGCAAAGGCTTTAATAGAGGTGTCATTTTCAAAATTCATGTAATTGTTGTTCACAGTAAGAAATTTATTGTGATGAGTCATGTGTGTACGTACGTGTGTACACATGTCCACCTCTCCACCCACACACTTGAAATAGAGCTTGATTCTATGAGACAGTGTTCACTCTTACTAAATGTTGGTATAGAGTGATAAACTTTTATATTTAAAATTTTTGATGGTGGGAATTCCTTAGTTGTCCTGGAGTTAGGACTCTGTGCTTTCACTGCTGGTCGTGAAATCCTTGTTCAATCCCTGGTTGGAGAACTAAGATCCTGAAAGCTGTGTGATGGAACCCCTCCACCCCCTGGGAAAAATGCTGATGGTGCCTCAATAAATTGATTCCATGATCCACCAAGTGAAATATCTTTAATTTGAAAAAAGCTTTGCTCTAGGACATATTAGTAGGAATAGAGTTGCTCTGTCCTCTAACTTTGATGCTGTCATAAGTAATGTTCTATCCTGTGACTTTTGAGGCTGTTAGATGTCTTATTTTCGCAGGGTTTTGTCTTTTGCCTGCTTTGAAATTTTTCTCTTTCTTAATGACTTGTAGTAATTGATACATGTCTGAGTTACTTCTCCTATGGATAGTTCTAATGGTCAGTGGCCTGAGGTGTTTGTTATTTTCCTCTAGGTTTATTGTTCTCAAAATAACTTGTTTAAAATAATGTTACTCCCCTCCATCAGCACTGTCCTAATCTTCTTAGAAAAGCAAATGATTTCTACGTAATTTTTCACTATTTCCCTTGAAAAAAGCATTTCCTATGTCATCTTACACTGTTCACTTGAGAAAAATATCTACTCTGACTGTACTGGTTCTACTCACTTTAAAATATATCAGGCTTTCTTAGGTCTCCATTTTTATTTACTCATGGCATGAACTATGTGCTCCTTTGTACTTAACCAAATCCTTTATATGTTTAAGGATTTAAAGCTAGCTAAAAAAATTAGAGATACCAAGGAAACATTTCATGCAGAGATGGGCACAATGAAGGACAGAAATGGTATGGACCTAAAAGAAGTAGAAGATATTAAGAAGAACTGACAAGAATACACAGAAGAACTATACAAAAAAGATCTTCATGAGCCAGATAACCATGAAGGTGTGATCACTCACCTAGAGTAGACATCCTGGAATGCAAAGTCAAGTGGGCCTCAGGAAGCATCACTATGAACAAAGCTAGTGGAGGTGATGGAACTCCAGCTGAGCTCTTTCAAATCCTAGAAGGTGATGTTGTAAAAGTGCTGCCAGCAAATTTGGAAAACTCCCCAGTGGCCACAGAACTAGAAAAGGTCAGTTTTCATTCCAATCTCAAAGAAAGGCAATGTCAAGAAATGCTCAAACTACGGCACAGTGGCATTCATCTCACACGCTAGCAAAGTAATGTTCAAAATTCTCCAAGCTAGACTTCAGCAGTACATGAATTGAGAACTTCCAGATGTTCAAGTTGGTTTTAGAAAAGGCAGAGGAACCAGAGATCAAATTGCCAACATCTGTTTGATTATCAAAAAAGCAAGAGAGTTCCAGAAAAGCATCTGCTTCATTGACTACACTAAAGCCTTTGACTGTGTGGATCACAACAAACTGTGGAAAATTCTTCAAGAGATGGGAATACCAGACCACCATACCTGCCTCCTGAGAAATCTGTATGCAGGGCAAGAAGCAACAGTTAGAACCAGACTTGGAATAACAGACTGGTTCCAAATTGGGAAAAGAGTACATTACAACTGTATATTGTCACCCTGCTTGTTTAACGTAATATGCAGAGTACATTGTGCAAAATACTGGGCTGGATGAAGCACAAGCTGGAATCAAGATTGCAGGGAAAAGTATCAATAACCTCAGATATGCAGATGACACCACCTTAATGGCAGAACATGAAGAGGAACTTAGGAGCCTCTTGATGAAAGTGAAAGAGGAGAGTGAAAAAACTGGCTTAAAATTCAAAATTCAAACAACGGGAGATCATGGCATCTGGTCCCATCACTTCAATACAATTTGATGGGATAACAATGGAAACAGTGACAGACTTTTATTTTCTTTGGCTCCAAAATCATTTCAAATGGTGACTGCAGCCATGAAATTAAAAGACGCTTGCTCCTTGGAAGAAAAGATATGACGAATCTAGACAGCATGTTAAAAAGCAGAGACATTACTTTGTCAACAAAGATCCATGTAGTCAAGGCTATGGTTTTTCCAGTAGTCATGTGTGGATGTGAGAGTTGGACCATAAAGAAAGCTGATTATGAAAGAATTGATGCTTTTGAACTGTGGTGTTGGAGAAGACTCTTGAGTGTCCCTTGGACTGCAAAGGGTCAAACCAGTAAATCCTAAAGGAAAGCAGTCCTGTATATTCATTGCAAGGACTGATGCTGAAGCTCCAATATTTTGGCCATCTGATGGGAAGGCCTGACTTATTGAAAAAGACCCTGATACTGGGAAAGATTGAAGGCAGGAGGAGAAGGGGATGACAGAGGATGAGATGGTTGGATGGTATCACCGACTCAATGGACATGAGTTTGAGCAAACTCCTGGAGTTGGTGATGGACAGGGAAGCCTGGGATGCTACAGTCCATGGGGTTGCAAAGAGTCGGACATGACTGAGCAACTGAACTGAATTGAACTGAAATCACTGTTATGACAGTTTTTTGTACTGCTCGGCCATGCTGCTGTATGTGAATTCACAGCACTTAATTTTCTCTTCGTATCCAAGTCTCTCTTTCCCTTCGTCCTCCCACTGCTCCCCATCCCTCTTCTTACTCTTCTCTTCTCCCCTCTCCTCCTCCCCTGCTTCTTCCTTCTTCTCTCCCTTCTCACTGCCTCTCTCCCCCACCTCCCCTCTCTCCCCAGTCTCCGTGTAATCGCCCCGCACACCCTGTGTTGGCGTGGACTGGAGGCTCCCGGTGCGATCTGTGTTGCCCTCCATCACTGCTCCGCTTGCTCGCTCCCTCTTTGCTCGGGTCCTCTTTTCTTTTAGCTGCCGTCTCCTTTTTCCGGTCCCTCTTTTCTCCTTCCCTGCAGTGTTCCTCCGCATGTTCTGTACCGTGTGCCTTCTCCCTGCCCCCAGCCGCCTCCTCTTTGTCTCTGTGTGTGTTTGTCTCTGCGCCCCCTCATCTCCCTCGGCTTTCGTCAGCCCTTCTATGGGCCCTCTTACTCACTTTCAGTCACTGCATCGGGTCTTACTCCAGTTGGCACCTTCTTTTCTTCCCCTTTCTACCTTTATCTTTCTTCTTTTGTTCTTTTCACTACTCCCCTTTGTTTTTCCTGTCTTTTTGTAGTTGAGTACTTTCAGGTTTACTATGAAAGATAGAAATAGAATCCAGATAAATCCAGGTTTCCTAGAAAGACAGAATGAATCCAGAGCCGATCTTATCCTGAAAGAAGTTACTTTCCAATGTGGGAGGTTATACATGTACTGAAAAAGCAAGGCAGGAAGGCGTCAGTGTCACAGAAAAGATACTCAGAGTGAAATGAGAGGGCCTTTGAGCGGTTGTAGTTCAGATGTCACTGGACTGCAGCCTTGTGCTGTGCTGACTCTGTCAGCCATGTCAACTCTTTACGACCCCTTGTACTGTAGGCTGCCAGGCTCATTGTCCATTTAATTCTCCAGGCAAGAATACTGGAGTGGGTCCCTGTTTCCTTCTCCGGGGATCTTCCCGACCAGGGATCGAACCTCGATCTTCTGCATTGCAGATAGATTCTTGACCATCTGAGCCCGCAGGGAATCCTGACTACAACCTTGAAGGGTAATGAGTAAGATTTGGGTGTGTAGAGATTGGGATGATGAGAATCATTTGTGGCAGAACTGGCATAAGCAAAAATACAGAGGTGATTTCCCTGAGGGAAAAGAATGGGAATTGTTTGCTCTGCTTGAGAGTGTATAACGTACATGAAGAAGAGCAATAATGAGTCATAGGAAATGGAGACTGGCATTTAATCACATATGATCCTGTAATAGCCCTCATGTTATAGTGTTGGTTAAAAGTGGCTGTTAATTGAAAGCCCTCATCAGCAGGGATGAAAGGTTTTATATTCTTGCTATCTTCCCTAACTGAGCATAGTTCTGAGAACTTGGCAGCTGTGTGTTAAATATTTGTTTAGGAAGGAGAAGGAGAAACTGAACCATCACTATTTGTGTTAGTTGCTCAATCGAGTCCAACTCTTTGTGACTCCATGGACTGTAGCCCACCAGGCTCCTCTGTCCATGGGGTTCTCCAGGCAAGAATACTGGAGTGGGTTGCCATTCCTTCTCCATGGGATCGTCCCGACCCAGGGATCGAACCTAAGTCTCCTGCATTGCAGGCAGATTCTATACCAACTGAGCCACCAAAGAAGCTGAGCCATTGATTACATCATCATGTGGCATCATGCCACCCGGTGTATACCTCAGCACCTCAGTCTTTTCTTATGAATGATCCAGGAAATAGCCATAGCCGCGGACTTTAAAGAAGTACCTACAAACACACAGTTGTTTTAGTGATCGTCTCGTTAGAGGAACTTTGGATGTGCATCTTACTAAAGTTTCCCGGACCCCACTTCAGAATCTTAATCTGAATCTTGTGGGATGTTTCTAGAAATCTGTATTTTAAAATAAGGCCTTCTTATGTACTTTAAATTTTTAGGGCCCCTCAAACTGTACAAGGAATTTGTTTTACTTACTTTAATATTCTCTCCTTCTCTCTTTTAAACTAAGATGCTAATATAATATACTCTTTAGAAAGTATCATGAAGACAGACGAATTCTATGTAAATTAAATATAGACCTTAGTTAAGACCCCTTAATACATTCCTTTTATCATAAAGGAAAATATATTTTTTATTTCTGGGAGGATATTTTAAGACATAGAAAATGTTAAAAGAAGAAATATAAGCTACTTATGTAGTATCTGAAATCAGTGTTTTTTAGACTCAAATTTATACACAAACCCAAAGCAGACTTTGTTTTCTGTGTGTATTATATATGTATATTTAATTAGTTCATATTTTTCTTTACTCCAGTGACTTACGGCTTTAAATAGATCTTAAAACCTTTGCAAAGAAAACAGTGACCTTATAGGAAAGTCTTTTTTGCCTACTTTGAGTCAAGAACCAATCTTGGACTTACGTTTCCGATTACAGTTATAAAATGGAATGAATCCTGATTATTTCGGAGGAGTTTTACTGAGTAAAACTGTACCTGTCCCTTTTTGCTGTGGAAGTGTACTTCAGAAGATAAGTGCTAAAGCTTTACTCTTTGAGGAGGAAAAGAAAAATTTAAAGTTACAAGCTGCTGCTTCTGGTTTTTCACCTTTAATGTTTCATAAGTGTCTTTTAGTTTTATTTCTTTGTATGAATTTTTTTTTATTTATGAAAAAGCTTTTCTCTTTAATAAGTCTGATGTAAAGTGATTTATTTTAATGTAGCTATGCTAATGTGTTTGCAATCATAAATCTTGATATCTATTTTTAAAGTAAAATGGAAAGCTTATACTCTAAAGCTCTTCAAATCAATATTTAATAAAGTTTAGGACAGAGCTGAAGTGATTCAGTAAGTAGGTGAACAATTTGTAGCATGCTGATAAAAATTGTGCTGAAATTATTGGAATCAAAAATTTTTCTTTGAAGATATTAGTTGTAAAGGTTTATAAATGTTTTTGTGCGTATAATACTGAAGTGATGCATATTTTTTCCTTTTTACAGCCATTTAAAATCTCTGTTATCACAAATTTACAACTTGGTTCTTCATAAAGAACTGATGTGTAAAAAACTAATGTTGCAGACTTGTACAGCTTTTGCAGTTACATCAGGATACATGTAGCTGCTATAAAAAGCCAGAGAAACTCAATTGCAATTTTATTGTCCGGTCTGATAGATACCCTGCCACCTCTGTAGCAGGGAAGCTGTTTGTCACTGTGTCCCTCCCCTCCATCAGCTGAACTATGTGTTATAAGCAGTAATAGGCTCTCCTGGTGTCTTTGGAGTATTTTGGTTACCTTGGTCTCAGGTTTCCAGTGTGTACCTGTAACTTTTGTAATTTTATTTTTTTCATGTGTTTTCTAGGTTTATATTATTTATCTTCCTTTTTTCATGCTTCAAATTGAACATTATATTGAGTAATTAAATATTGTTTGCACTTGGTATGCCAAAATGCATACTCTTTAGTTGAAATCTAGATTAAGGTCTTAATATATTCTGAATTATGATGAAATGGCTTAAACATAAATGTCAATTGTTTTATATAAGAAGAATATATAACAGTTTAGGTTAGGTAAAAAGCAGGTGGAAATCACTTTTGTTAAAATTCTCTAAGTGGTTTCTTGAAAGTATTTTTAAAAGATACAAAATATGGACTGGCATGTATAAATATGCATATGTCTATATGTGTGAGCTTATGGTGGCTATATAACAAAATGAAGAATTACAAGGAGTTCCCGGGCTGTTCAGTGGTTAGGGCTTCACGCTTCCACTGCAGGGGACACAGGTTTGATCCCTGGTCGGGAAATGAAGATCTCACGTGTTGCATGGCTTGCCAATAAAACCAAAAATTGCGTATTCTTTTATGATTTCAAGAGTTACAAAATTTTCATATTTCGTGATTGTCTGCATTTTATATTTAATTGCTAAAGTATTTGTTGGCTTTAAGTTTTTTTAAACAGATAGTATTTAGTTTTTTTTTTTTCAATTTTAAATTAATATGTGCTCATTATTGGGAATGTGCAACCTAGCACAAAATAGAAACACAAAATCCTGAAATTACCTGTTATCCCGTCACCTGCATATGGCTTAAGTGCAAGACTTTGTAGTCTTCTGTTCTTTAAATTTCTTTACATAAATACACACACATATATAATTACTCTCTTGTAAAAATATCATATTTATATTTTACAGCATTATTTCAATTAGTGATATTCTTCTTACATGAATTTTAGTGCCTGCATATTATCAGGTGTATGTATATTGCATTGTATTTTGGAGAAGTAAAGTTAAGAGCAAAAGCTGTAGCTCTGATACAAAGTCTGAATACTATCAGACCACTTGAAATTCTAGGAAGGAGTGATTGAGTAAATGATTCAGCTTTACTTGTTATATTCTGGCCTTCTTCAGATTTTATTTGGAAAAACGGTGGAGGTGATTTTTAAAAATCTGTTAAGTTGTATTACAATGTATTGCACCATTGTTTAATTTTCCTTTGTCTTTGAGCAGTGGTGGTCTGCTCCTATATATATATGTCTTACTTTGTAGGATGAATTCCTAAAATGCCAGAAGGAATTTGCATGTTTTAAAAAGATATTGCTAAGTTGCTACGTAAAAAATTGTGTATCGATTTGTATTCTAACTTTACATGAGAGTACCTGTCTAGACTGTTCTTAAGATAAAATTGGTCAAGATGACTTTTTAAAATTTAAATTTATTTACTTTTAATTGGAGGATAATTGCTTTATAATACTGTGTTGGTTTCTGCCATATATCAGCACGAATCAGCCATTAGTAAATTATTGTGATATTATTTTATGTCACTGTGCTTCCTGTCTTCATGCATCTAAAATGAGGGTTATACTACCTATCTGTTTAGGGTTGCTCTGAAGATTGTCTCAATATTTGCCAGATGCTTAAATCAGTAAATAAGAAGTATCCTGTGTATTTCAACTGTTATGCAAGTATTTTAAACCATATCTGGTATTGCCCACTAAAATGAGCTTAACTTAGTATTTGTTATGTGTATATTTTCAGGCATGGTGTGGAATGGGGAACAATTATTGATTAGATGAAAATTTTCATACTTTAAGTAAATTTCTTCTAAATTAATTAAAGAATGTTAAATGTTAAATTAATTAAGAATGTTTTCCATGTGTTAGTGTGATATTTATAGAGATTAAGAGGATACTAATCGTTTGGGAAGTTTCTCTTCAAATTGCATCCTCACTTGGTGTTAATAAGAAAGTGTTGTTCAAAAGTCATTTTATGAAAGAGTAAGGCTTCTTTTTATGTTTACTAGTATGGCATCACTGACTGGATGGACATGGGTTTGGGTAGACTCTGGGAGTTGGTGATGGGCAGGGAGGCTTGGCGTGCTGCAATTCATGGGGTTGCAAAGAATCGGACACGACAGAGTGACTGAACTGAGTATTGCTTACTTAAAGTGAACTTCAGACCAACGGTTGCAACTTTTATGTAACATCTGAATATTAGATCAATTAAAATTCTAGGAAGAAATGATTGAGTGAATTAATTTGCTTTTCATATTAATGGGTTTCGCAAAAACTCTGTTCAGAAAAATTGGTGAAAATATATATTGAAATTAATTTAAAATACACACACACATGCACACGTACATGTAGTTGAAAAGAATCAGAGTCAGTAATAGTTAAAGCAGTAAAACCAGATTTTATTCAGGAACTGTGGTAATAGGGAGAAAAATCCTGAGTATAGAGCTTAGCTCAACTCTGAATATCAGGAGAAGTCTCAGTTTTATAGCTAGGGAGCACAGTAGGAGGGGGGAAGGTCTTCAATGAATGGAAAATTAACAAGAGGAGCCATCTGGGATGGCCAGATTCTAGTTAACCAGACTTTAACAGGACTCTTGCTGAAGGCAGGCCAGGCTGATTAGATATCATCCATGGAACAGTGGGAAATGAGGAACTATCAAATGTCTGGCAAGGACAGAGGGCCTAGTTGAGACAGAGGTTCAGAGGAACCTTCATAAAGTTTGGTTAAGGAGAGAGTCTTTGTCAATACAAACAAAAATACAGTTGTACTGCTTTTAAATTTGTTGTTTCTGCTTCCTTGGCAGTTTTTATATAGTTATGTTCAATTTTTGTTATTTATTCTTTTGGTTATTTTGTAGTGGGTTTATTTTAAGCTTTCTGTGAACAGAATAGTGGGATTTACAAGTCAGTTCCATTTGAAAAAAATAATTTTTTAATTGTATGTGTAAATCACATAGTTGCCTTTAAACAGTGAATAAATAAAGCTTATCCTTAGGTGTATGATAAAATCTTCCTTCTTTCTCATGATTCACAAAGCCTTTGTAGTCCAATACCTCCTTACAGTTGATACTGGTTACTTACTATTTTTATTGCTCATTACACCTAGAAATGCTTTAATCTTTTTGCTTTACCAAATAACTCAGTATCTTGAATTTTCTTTCACCATCTTTCTTACACATCATTTCTTACACAGATCTTCTTAAATTTCTTCTGCACGATGTCTCCCCTTGCTCTTAATCCTTTTCTTTCTTGGGAATGAGTAATCCTTAATGAGGGTGAAACTTAAATGTCAGTACCTTCTTGGTACCTCCAGGTGTTCTAGGCACAGTTATGTATTTTCTGTATACTGCCAGTAGTATCTGAATGTTACTTTGAATTACTTGACGTCTTCAAAGCATTCCCAGGGGGCACACAGAAGGCATGAACGAATAGAAAAATGTATTTCCTAGAATAAGGAGATTCAATGTCATAAAGTTATAATAGCTTTTCTTTAGGTTTAAATAAATTTCTTTAGGTTATTTTATAAAGCTAATGAAATCCCAAGGAAATGCCAATTAATCATATTTCTTTTGGAGGGGAAAAAACAGAGTAAGGTAATTATTAAGGAACAGTAAGACAAAATAAACAAGTAAAAATATCCAGGAAGATTCTGTAAAGAGCAACTAGAAGGAACTAAGTCTGCTGCTGCTGCTGCTAAGTCGCTTCAGTTGTGTCCGACTCTGTGCGACCCCGTAGACGGCAGCCCACCAGGCTCCTCCGTCCCTGGGATTCTCCAGGCAAGAACACTGGAGTGGGTTGCCATTTCCTTCTCCAATGCATGAAAGTGGGAAGTGAAAGTGAAATCGTTCGGTCGTGTCCAACTCATAGCGACCCCATGGACTGCAGCCCACCAGGCTCCTCAGTCCATGAGATTCTCCAGGCAAGAGTACTGGAGTGGGGTGCCATTGCCTTCTCCGGGAACTAAGTCTACTGAGTACTAAATTATATTACCAAATGTCAGTAATTTAAAAACTGTAGTATCAACACATGAAGAGATAGGCTGACCAGGGGATTAGAAGAGAAAGTCCAGAAATAAACAAAATTCCATATAAGTCTTTAGTATATTGTAAAGGATACATCTCAAATCACCAGGGAAAACTTAAACTATCCATGAATAGTGTTGGGACAATAGAGGATTCATCTATGGAGGAAAAAAGTTGGAATATGAAGAAATTTAACAGATGAATCAATTAAATGGACAGTGATGCAGATGGAGGGAGAAAGCATAAAAGTACTAGAAGAAAAGACATAATTCTTCTGTAACCTTTTGTGTAAGAATGTTCTCAGTAGGATTTAGAATCTAGAACCATTAAAGAAAAAAAGAAAATTTTTTTTTTTTTTTTTTTTTTTTACTACATTCAGTTAAGTTCAGTTGCTCAGTCGTGTCCCACTCTTTTCGACCCCATGAACCGCAGCACTCCAGGCCTCCCTGTCCATCACCAACTCCTGGAGTTTACCCAAACCCATGTCCATCGAGTCTGTGATGCCATCCAATCATCTCATCCTCTGTCGTCCCCTTCTCCTCCTGCCCTCAATCTTGCCCAGCATCAGGGTCTTTTCCAATGAGTCAGCTCTTTGCATCAGGTGGCCAAAATATTGGAGTTTCAGCTTTAGCATCAGTCCTTCCAGTGAACACCCAGGACTGATTTCCCTTAGGATGGACTGGTTGGATCGCCTTGCAGTCCAAGGGGCTCTCAAGAGTCTTTTCCAACACCACAGTTCAAAAGCATCAATTCTTTGGCGCTCAGCTTTCTTTACGGTCCAACTCTCACATCCATACATGACTACTGGAAAAACCATAGGCTTGACTAGACGGACCTTTGTTGACAAAGTAATGTCTCTGCTTTTCAATATGCTTTCCGGGTTGGCCATAACTTTCCTTCCAAGGAGTAAGTGTCTTTTAATGTCATGGCTGCAGTCACCATCTGCAGTGATTTTGGAGCCCCCCAAAATAAAGTTAGCCACTGTTTCCCCATCTATTTGCCATGAAGTGATGCGACCGGATGCCATGATTAAGATCATCATCATTTCTGAATGTTGAGCTTTAAGCCAACTTTTTCACTCTCTTCTTTCACTTTCATCAAGAGGCTCTTTAGTTCTTCTTCATTTTCTGCCATACAACATGCAAAATCCTTTATGACCAAATAACAAATAATACCATAGGCAAAGTCAAAAAGGCAGACAACAAACTGAGAAAACTATTTAGGACCAGAGCAAAGATAGCATTCTTTTTATATAAACTTCTCCTAGAAATAGAGAGGGAACGACAACCTAATAGGAAAATGGACAAAAGATATGATCAAACAACCCATGGAAAACTGAGTAAAAAATACTTTAGATTTTATGAAAAGATGCTCAACCTACTCATTGTAAGGGACTGCAAATTAAGAGAGAGTTCACCAAGGTATATTAAATGACGAAAGTGCGAAACAGTGTGTGTAGTGGATATTAGTGAGTAAAACAGGTGGTCAAGTGAGAATTTGTATTTGTCTATATATGCACAAAAATACTCTGGAAAGAAACATAAGAAATTAATAACTGCCTGATTTTGGGGAAATTGTGCAGGTGAGGACCAGTGGTGGGAGGGAGATTTGTAGGCTGTCTACTCTTTTATATTTGAATCATGTGAATTGTAGAGGAGAGAAATTCTTCCTTGACTCTCTTAAGACTCCTGACTGGACCTGAAAATTAACAAGAGATTATCAAGAGAAAAGCATATGAATTTATTTAATTTATTATACATCAAGTGGGTGTTTTCATGAGGAAGTGAAGACCCAAAGAAACAGTTAAGTCTGAGCGTTTTTATATTAGATTTGATGAAGGGTGGAAAGTCATGGATAAACATGGGGGGCAAAGTGTATAAGGACAGTACACTGGGGGAAAACCGTCAAGGACTGTCCATTCGGATTCTTCTCAGCATCCCTCTGTTGTTCAGATGAGGATACGCTTTTTCCTTTGGGTTATACCTGCCTCTCACATAAGAAGCTTCAGGGAGAAGGGAGTGATTCGAGAGTCCTATGACCTGCTTCAGGGGAGGATGAAGAGGGCAGAATCTTTCTTATACACACTGTTTCTCAAATTCCTTCATCTTAAAAAATAGTATGCCAGTGTGCCATATTTTGGGATAGTGTGTTGTGAACCCCATTAAAATATACTACCTATTTTAAAAAAGTTTTTGAGCATATTACACGATGAGTGTATAGTGCTTATTAGATACATGACTTGTTTTCCTCACAGGATTGTTTCTCTTTGTTATTGAACATATATAATGTTGTTTTGGTAACTGATTCTTTTAGGTGGTTTTCTTAGAATGGGCTAGGCTTTATACTTGATATCCCTCTAGTCAACTAGATTGTATTAGGGTAGCATTTAAGTGCTTAGGTTTGACCAGAATATTTAGATTTTTTAACCAGGGTACTTTGCATAAAATAGATCAGTAAATATGTATAAGCTTATAAATACTTATAATTTGGTTTTAAGTATTACGTCTTATGCTGTTATTGTTGTAAGCTGTTGCATCAGAGTCTCTGTAAAAGATTTCTTGTTGTGTGGCTGTGATCATTTTGAGCTGTGCTTGCTAATATCCCATATGGGAAGATTCAGCTATTTTTGAAGAAAAATATGTCTCATTTATCAGCTGTGGAAAGGTTGGTAACTTAAGAACTAGAAGGTAGCATATCATACACAGCTGTTATTCCAAAGGAAAATAATATCCAATAAAAACAATGAATTTGCTTACAAAAAGAAAGCTAATTCCTAACATTGTTAATGTTTGAAACAACCTAAATTTTATGGGTAAAATTTTTTAATACATAGGTTAGTAATGTTAATCTCTTAATATATTGCATTCATCTTTTATCTCCTAATTAGTAAATTTGAATGTCTATTAAGTTGAAAGTAATGGCTAAAGAAACATTATCATTATTAGCTCATGAGTATCTTTAACTAGTGTCTTATAGTAGTGACTTCCAAACATGGCAAACAACTATAGATTAGCAATCAAATGATTGTGAAGATTAATGACTAGTCTTTTAGTGAAGTAATTTAGAACAATATCTGGTAATTAATTAGGAATTATCAGTCACAAATACATTTAGGAAAACAGTAGCAAAAAAGATAACAATAGTGATAATTACTCAGTTGCCATTTAGGTTTTCAATTACTGGAATAAATTAAAAGGAGGTTTAAAAATCAACTTCAAAAATTTTAAATGCATTTCTAATATTCATATTTGCAAAAAAAAAAGAATAATCAAGTTGGTTTGCTTAGGGAAGACAAAGCACTGTTTTAGAGCAGATTTGACTACAGATCTGTTTATCACAAAAGGAAATACATTCCTGTGGCACATTTGCGTTGAATTGCAATGTGTATTGTATAAACCATCTCCTTGTGCTTGAAAATTTAATGTTAAATGTTATTTCTTAACCTATCTTTTCAAATGGGCAGTTCAAAGTTTCTCTCCTCGGCATGAATATAGTTAGAATGTGAGAAAGAAATACATTACAGAGACACATGTATTGTATTTCACCCTTAGAATGAGTGATCTCTTAGCAAGTGATTGAAAGACAGTTGTGGGAAGTTGTAACATAAGTGAATACTCTTTAGTTTAGAGCAACATGAAAAGTCTCTCTTTGAGAGGGAGTTTGTGATAGCAAAAATATGTATCTTCTACTGGCCCTGAAGGGAACCTGGAAATCCAAGAGGGATTCTTCAGGTTGTTTATAAACTTGCAAGGAATGTCACTGCATAGAGCGTTGCAATGGGCTACAGGTATTATGAAAGTTTTGTTTCTCTGTTACCACTCTATTAGTAATCTTAATAAAAGCATTAACATAAAAGTGAATTATTTTTTCAGGACTCTTACTCATACATTTTTTTCTCAAGTTTTTATCCTATTATGCTGTTTTTGTTGTGTGCTCAGTCATGTAGTCATGTCTGACTCTTTGCAACCCCATGGCCTGTAGACCGCCAGGCTTATCTCTCCATGGGATGCTCCAGGATATCTTCCTGACCCAGGGATTGAGCACCCATCTCTTGTGCCTCCTACATTGGCAGGCAGATTCTTTACTACTGTGCCACCTGGGAAGTCCATTTGTATCCTATTACCAAATTAAAAAAATATATATATAGTAGTATTTAGATGTAATCACATAGATCAGATATTAAGTTTTTGAAATGTCCATTAAATTCCTGTTGCATACGATTTTAAGATGATGACTAACATTCGTTGTAAAAGTATATTGAGCAAGTATAATCATAGCAATTTGAAATTTTTCCATACTGTTTTAACATACTGAGTGAGTCTTACAGTGGAAGTAATGTAGATTCTAACTTTTCAGTCTCAAATCTGTTTTATTTATTCTTCAAAACAATGCTCTTTGGTATAGGAACATACTTATTTTGCAGTGGATGACGGTTTTTTCCTGTTAAGTTTCTTTTGTAGCAGTTGAACTAAGGGATTGGTTGAACTAGGGGATAGCAGTTCCTCCTCACATTAGGAGTGTAGCTATTGGTCTTAATGTAGGGTGAAAATTTATCCTTACTATACAGTGTCTCAGTTTGTTAGTTGAGGTAAGCTGGCAAATTAAACACTAACATTTAATGCATTTTGTGTTGAAACTCAACATAAAAAAGCCATAAAAGGATTTTGCAAAAATACAAAAGTACACATGATAGAGGGAAGAGTAGTGGGGTAAATAACAGTCACGTTTAGAGTCTGTGGATCAGCTGGGTAAGTTGTATTAATTTAGGTTCGGAGTAAGTAAGTCATAAGCTTAGTATGGGGAAAGCCAAAAACCAACTTCCTTTTCATTAAAAAAAAAAAAAAAGTCTCAAATTTCTCAGAACTGACTCCCTCAACTGTTTGAAGCTAAAGATTAGGGGTTGTATGTGCTGCAAGCAAAAACCATTAAAAAGATTGAGTAGAACTTTGATTTTGACATCTTGATACCTTCCCCTACTCTATGCTATTTGAAAACAACCCCACTCTATTCTGGGAGACTTTTAGGGAGGGTAACACAGGATCTTAGGGTGATTAAGAGACTAGTGTTGGATGCGAAGGTGACACTCTCATCCCCTGCTCCCCGCGTGGTTCCTGAAATACAGGCAGCAGACCATTACCTTGCAGGCAGGACCTCGAGGAGGCTGGCTTGTCTGTGTGCCTTCTTGTCTTAGGCCCCACCCAGGTCACTCTGTGGTAAACATTACAGCTGTACTTTGTAAAAAGTTAAAAGCTTTTCAACCCCTTGGCCTTTAGCCCCCCCACCCCCACCCCGTGTTAATCATGAGGAAAGAACCAGGTTATACAAGAGAGTTAAGGAAAGCGTCTCATATGGGAGATAGAAGCAAAGCAGAGAAGTGGTAAAAGGCAATTCACAGAAAACAAAGAGAAGAGACAAGATGGAAGAAAAACAGTTAACATCCTCGGGCAACACGAAACTAGAATGGAGTCCTCTTCTATTTGATATTAATTATAGACAAAGAACCACCACAGCTGCTGCTGCTGCTGCTAAGTCGCTTCAGTCGTGTCCGACTCTGTGCAACCCCATAGACGGCAGCCCATCAGGCTCCACCGTCCCTGGGATTCTCCAGGCAAGAACACTGGAGTGGGTTGCCATTTCCTTCTCCAGTGCATGAAAGGGAAAAGTGAAAGTGAAGTCGCTCAGTCGTATCCGACTCTTAGCGACCCCATGGACTGTAGCCTACCAGGCTCCTCCGTCCATGGGATTTTCCAGGCAAGAGTACTGGAGTGGGATGCCATTGCCTTCTCCACCACAGCACCTATTGAAAATTAATGATAGTTGTAATAATGTTAAGCACATCATAGCTTATTTTGTATATTGTATCATTTTAAGCATTTCACATACAAAAACTCATTTAATATCTCAATGACTACATGCTAATAATGTGTTACTATTACTGTACTGTTAAGGAAGTCGTTAACAGTAAAACCTCTTGCCAATGCAAAAATATCCTCTCCTTAAAATGTAGAAAAGAATTTGTTGTTGTTTTTCAGTTACTAAGTCATGTCTGACTCTCTGCGACCCCATGGACTACAGCATGCCAGGCTTTCCTGTAGAAAAGAATGTAACATTATTATTACTAAAAAAAAGCATTAAATTTGAATATGATGTGTGTATATCATAGGCAATCCACTAAAGAGATTACTAAGGAAAAAATAAATTTCATTCTTTTATATGGCCAGATATAATCCATTACATACATGTTCTTGTTTTTATTTAAAAAAATAAATTCTTGTGTATTTTTGACAAACGGGAGGTTACATCTTGGAGGCAAACACATAGGCTTAAACTCTTACAGAGACAGGGCACCGTCATTCTTGATGTTCGTATTTGAAAGAAATGGCTCCAATGCCCCCAGGAAAGACATCCTAGGGATACGAAACTAGCAAGAGGCTTATTATCTTTTAAAAAGGTTTAAATACATCTCCAGGTACCAGAGAAAATATTTCCAACTTCAAGTTTTCTATAGGAAAAACCAAAGGGGAGAGAGGGAATTTCCTTTCCCTTTTGGCACCAGAGAAAATTTAAAATATGAAGCTTGTATTTACCCTTCTTAGAAAGGAAAAATATGAGCAGTAGAGAAGTGAAGTGACTAGTGCAGAGTCACATAAGAGAAGTGGAAAACATGTTCAATGGTTAGATGAGGCACTTTCCCAGATAACCAAAAGACAAAGGAGATGGAAAATCGAGAAATGGTAAGAAGAGTAGAGGACCAATCAGTGCATTGTCAAAATAGAAATCCTGGGAAGTGAGAACAGGGGCAAAAGAGGGGACAGGGGTATAAATTAAGTTATTCAAGAGAAATTCTCAGAACCAAAGGATGTTCGTTAGTAGGTTGGTAGGGCCCAGTGCGTATTTAGCACCATGGGTCAAAATAGACCTGTGCCAAGAATCGTTGTGGGAATTTCAAAGCACTAGGAACAAAGAGATGGAGAAGGCAATGGCACCCCACTCCAGTACGCTTGCCTGGAAAATCCCATGGACGGAGGAGCCTGGTAGGCTGCAGTCCGTGGGGTCTCGAAGAGCCGGACACGACTTCACATTCACTTTCACGTAGTGAAATTGTGAGCTATGTTCTGTTCCTTGACATGGGTATAGGTACACGGGACTAGAAACATTACTAGAAGCCTATTACTATACATAATATATATAATATTTAAGTATATAATTTGCATCTTATATGAAGTGAACATAACTGATGTTTTTGGTCTCTGATGAGAATAAATCATGGGTAAATGGATTTTCATTGCTTTTTTAACAATATATTACATACTGCACAAAGCACTTTCCAATGGTTTATACTTAGATCCTGGTACAAGTGATACAGGTTAGTAGAATAATGTACTGTTTTCCTATATATGTGTCTTAAAAATATAATCTAAATAACTGTGCTCTGTTATTCATTGATGCCATGCTACCTGTTAGCATTGATAAGCTTTACTTTTTTTTTGATGATTTAGATTTTTGTGGTTGACACCTTTTATTTATCTTTTGATAAGATATTATAGGAAAATTGTCTATTGCATCATATAAACCACATGTTGGAAAAATGGAACATTTAAATTTTATGTTTTGTTTGCTCTGTTCATTTATTTTTTTTACGTATTTTGACTCCCTGTTTATTTTTCATCTAGGTCACTTTTGAAATACACAGAGAAAACCTTGCCAATATTTTAAGGGAACACCAGGGAAAAGCTGATGAAGAAATAGGGCGGTGTTCTTCAAGTCCAGTTCGAGCAGTCTCTGGCGTTAGCAGGGAGGTTAATGTTTTAGTAGGATCCCAACAATCAGATACAAAGGATTCTCCTGTGTCTTCTGATATCACTAGAAATAGTGATGAAAAGTCAAGTATTGGGCAGACAAGTTCAGTAGAGTCTGCATCCAACATTGGACTGCAAATTCCTGATACATCTAACGAAGAAAGGACAACTGGGCCAGAAAATCAGGAGTTACTGGATGAAGTCCCTTTAGAAGAAACACCGATAAATGAAACAGTTAATGCAGATAATTTAGAAAGATCTTCTGACATAACAGAAGCTGTGACCATTTCCTCTGATACTTTTACAACTGGCAAAGATACAATGACTGTCAATGAAGTAACTGCTTCCATCAGTTCTCCTTCAGAAGAAGATGCTTCAGAGGTGCCAGAATTATTAGATAAGTCTATAGTAGAGGAAGAAGATGATGATGATTATGTAGAACTGAAGGTAGAATGTAGTCCTATTGAGGAAGCTGGTCTCCCCACAGAGCCCCAAGATAATAGTTGGTCTCCAGGTGCTTCTGAAGCCAGTGAGAGAGTGGATGTGTTTAGTAATGACCATGAATTAATATTTCAAGAGGAAGAAGCTGCAAGTAAGAAACAGACTGACACTGAAATTCAAAATCCTGAAGATTCTGGAATCTTGCCTATGACAGCATCAGGGCTTTCAGCTGCCTCACCAGATGCTACTGCTTCCCAAGTAGCTGTACTTTCGGACACTGGTCATATGCTGGAGGAACGGGAGGAAACTAACGTCACTGAAGAAACCAAACTAAATAGTGATTCTCATGGTAATATCTTTGAGTCTCCTACTACTTCTGAGCATACGATTGCTAAGTTGGATGTTTCCAGTGTTGCTACAGACACTGAGAGACTGGAATTGAAGGCCAGTACAAGCATGGAAGTGTCTCAGCCTCCTCAACCTGTGCTTGAGGTGATTATATTTATTATCTTCTTGAAATACATTTGCATTGAGTTGAAATAGAACAAGTGTATATACTTACATTTTATTTTGTTTTAAAGTTGGTTGACAACCTGTTTACAATTACATAAATGTGGTGAATATGAAGATTTTATTTCTTACCTTTAGCAGGGTTTGATTTTTAGTGTGAGTTTGTTAAATGGCAGCTTTTATTGTTAGTTTCACTACAGTATCATTAAAAGTTACTACTTTCAAATTTCAGTGTTAGCCTATTTTTAGCTTTTATAAAGCAAACATTGGAAACACTTTCCTTTTACCCTTTATTTGATGACCCCAGTTGTAGTTAGGACATTAGTTTTTCAGCTACTTTCCTGCAGAACCACCTACCTTGTATAATTTTATGTACAAAATATGCAGTTTAAAATTGTTCCTTGAGGTCTGTTTGTGAGCGGCAGGAGCCTTTGTGAGATTCAGAGGCATCGCTTTCTTCTTGACCAGTATCTCAGAGGGATCCGTGACACCACTGTGGCTGCATGTTGTCATTTCCCGCTTGATTCAGCTCTTACTGCTCGCCCATCTTCCTCTTTTTATTGGTTTGGTCTTCATTCTTTTGTCTTTATTTTTCTCTTAATTCTAGCTAATTTATAATCCAGATACAGCCTTTCTCTCATGTCAGTACTGAAAATCCGAAACTTCTTGATTCATTTATAAACTCCTGTATTAACTGGTGCCAACACTAACATGGTTCTCGACCAGCTACTGCTGAATTGTGCTAGTTTAGCATTTTTTGTAACTTAACTTTAAATGTATCATTGTTATTATTCAGTAATAATTTTTCTCTGATTTGGTTCGTTAGTGTCTTGAAATGTGAGTATTTGTTAGGTGAATTGCGTAGACTTTGTTAGATACTAATGCCTTCTTTTGCAGTTGAACTTACTTTATTACTCTTTTTAACTTTCTCTATTAGATGTCAAGGCAACAGGAGCAGCCAGGGCAAGGAACAACACCCGACACAGTCAATGGACAGAGGAGGGATTCCAGGTCTATGTTCCGTATTCCTGAGTTCAGATGGTCTCAAATGCATCAGCGTTTGCTCACTGATCTATTATTTTCAATAGAAACAGACATACAGATGTGGAGAAGGTTTGTCCCGTTATTTATCATAGAAGATGTATGTAAATTTTAGTCTTTGTTTTCAAAGAAATTTATTTAGTTAACATTCTGTAGTTAACTATAGTCATTTGGTTAAGAAGTATGATATAAATTATTTCTGTGGTAGGGTTTTATTGAATTAATGTTTATTCTCTTACAAAAGTGAGGTATTGTATTTAGAGTATAAAAACTTGAAAATCAGAGATTTTTCCTTTAAAATATTTGCTGAAGATTTTCTGTGACATATTTTATATCATATAATTTGCCTGAATGTAGGTCTACCAAATGCACTTATTTATAGAAGAAGTAAAAAAATGGGATTTAGGTAAAACATGTAATTTTCCAATGTATTTTTACTATAAAAAGTCTGTGTATTTTAGACTATCCTCTGTTGTGTGATTTATGATTTTTATTTATTTATTTTATTTTATTCTATTTTTTTGATTTATGATTTTTAAAAGTGCCTAATTTGTTTATTGTTAGTTGTAGTCTACTCTTACTCTGTTTGAAAACATTTCATGGCATTGTCTAAGAGAATGTTACTAGAAAATTCATTTTTAATAGCACATGTAGCACCATTTACCTCTCAGTTTTTGTTGCTTCAAATTTTGCTCCTAGTTTAGGGTAATTTAGCTCAACTTTTATATCAAGTGTAAGATCAGTAGTATTTATTGTTCAGAACTGAAAAAGGGCACAGATAGTAACCACTGATATGGAATGGTCTACATATTCTGAGGAAGTATACACCCCCCCAAAATGCCTGCTGGATCATTATAGTTCCTCAGCTTTCAAGATGAAGTGAAAAAAGCACCTTCTTAGCCTCCTTTCCCTCAAGTAGGCAAATGTGATTTCCTTTCTTTAGCATTATGAGTAAACATCATTTATCTTTGGACAGCCATTCAACAAAGACAGTTATGGACTTCGTGAATAGCAGTGATAATGTCATCTTTGTACACAACACAATTCACCTCATCTCTCAAGTGATGGACAATATGGTCATGGCTTGTGGGGGTATACTGCCATTGCTTTCAGCTGCTACATCGGCTACAGTAAGGACATAACTACTATATAAAGTTGGTGTGAAAACATGACTTATATGTTCTTATTGATTAAAACTTAAATGTGGGGGGTTACTATACATCATAGGTTCTGTAATTCAAAAACAGCAGAGTCTGTTATAATTGCTTGAAAAAACCTTAGAATCTGTCCCAGGAGTGAAGGCACTCAAGAATGTTTAGTTATCAGGGATGAATTAGTGAGGAATATGACCGACGGTGTTGCACCTGTATGTATGCTGGGGTTTTTTTTAGATGAAATGATAAGGAGATTCCTCTGTTGAACTAGATTTATAAAATCCAAGCTTTTTATGAAATTTAGAAATTTGGGGAATGTATCTCATAAAAGTGGATTTTTATCAGAATATATATATATAAATGTAAAAATTTATTCCTTACAGCATGAGCTGGAGAATATTGAGCCTACTCAAGGGCTTTCAATAGAAGCCTCTGTGACATTTTTGCAGAGATTAATTAGCCTTGTGGATGTACTTATATTTGCAAGTTCTCTTGGCTTCACTGAAATTGAAGCTGAAAAAAATATGTCATCTGGAGGAATTTTGCGGCAGAGTCTCCGACTAGGTGAGCTGTTAAACCCCATTACTTAGGAATTTACTTAAATTTTCAGTAATACAGGCATATTAAATTGAATATTTTCTTTCCCCTGTTAGTGGGAAAATATGGGCTAGGCAATTTGTCTTATGATACTTTTTAACTTCCAAAGAGTAAAGGACTGTGTATGCATTGGCTATAGTAGTACTTGTAAGGGTGGATCAAGGAGGAGGATGTGTTTTGAAAATTTTACGAAGTTGATTCTGGTCAGCATTACTCCCCGCAACCCCCCAATCGCCTTTTACTTTGAAGTAGTGCTTCCCAAATTTTGATGTGATTTCATACACATGAATCACCAGACCATATTGTTAAAATGCTGATTAGCTTATATAGGTCTGGGGTGAGGCCTAAGGTTATCTTTCTAGGAAGTCTCAGGTAGTGTTGATGCTGCTTCTCTTACAAACACACTTGAGTAGCAAGGTTCTAAACTAGCATCGTTCAAGTGTAGCCATTTATCCAAATAAGTTGTGATAAAATTAATAGGACTATTAAATCTCTGCTCTTCTCCTGGAGGCAGTTCTTCCTTGAATTTTTAAGTGATATCTGAAATTCCTTAGGTGAAGAGAAATTTTTTTCTCTATGCAGAATGTTTCCTGTATCTAGTTGTAAATACTGAGACTTTGTAATGATTTGCTTATATTAAATGGAGAGAAGTAGGTGGAGAAAAGGGGACCAAGAAATGAAACCAAAATCTTTAGGAACCATGGGCATGTGAAGACAGATTAGAAATAAGGTACCTATGAAAATATAATACAAAAGTGGAAAATCTAATTAGTTAATATAACATTTCCCCATATTTAGCAATAATATCTATACTTAGATATTCAGACGTACTTATGGTTTTTTGGTACAATGATTATTTTCACTCAAAATACCATTCAAAGTACTTTTTTTTTTTTAATAAATTTATTTATTTTAGTTGGGGGCTAATTACTTTACAATATTGTAATAGTTTTTGCCATACATTGACATGAATCAGCCATGGGTTTACGTATGTTCCCCTTCCTGGACCCCCCACCCACCTCCCTCCCCATCCCATCCTTCTGGATCATCCCATTGATTGCCCCGGCCCTGAGCCCTTGTCACATGCATCGAACATGGAATGGTGTTCTGTTTCACATATGATAATATGCATGTTTCAATGCTATTCTCCCAGAACGTCCCACCCTCACCTTCTCCCTCAGAGTCCATAAAATTGTTCCATGCATCTGTGTCTCTTATTCTGTCTCGCATATAGGGTTATCGTTACCATCTTTCAAATTCCATATATATGCATTAGTATACTGTATTGTTGTTTTTCTTTCTGGCTTACTTCACTCTGTATAATGGGCTCCAGTTTCATCCATCTCAGTAGAACCGATTCAAATGTATTTTTTTTAATGGCTGAGTAATATTCCATTGTGTATATGTACCACAGCTTCCTTATCCATTCGTCTGCTGATGGACATCTTGGTTGCTTCCATGTCCTGGCTATTGTAAACAGTGCTGCGATGAACATTGGGGTACACGCGTCTCTTTCAATTCTGGTTTCCTCGGTGTATATGCCCAGCAGTGGGATTGCTGGGTCATATGGCAGTTCTATTCCCAGTTTTTTAAGGAATCTCCACACTGTTCTCCATAGTGGCTGTACTAGTTTGCATTCCCACCAACAGTGTAAGAGGGTTCCCTTTTCTCCACACCCTCTCCAGCATTTATTGCTTGTAGACTTTTGGATAGCAGCCATTCTTACTGGTGTGAAATGATACCTCATTGTGGTTTTGATTTGCATTTCTCTAATAATGAGTGATGTTGAGCATCTTTTCATGTGTTTGTTAGCCATCTGTATGTCTTCTTTGGAGAAATGTCTGTTTAGTTCTTTGGCCCATTTTTTGATTGGGTCGTTTATTTTTCGGGAATTCAGCTGCAGAAGTTGCTTGTATATTTTTGAGATTAATTGTTTGTCTGTTGCTTCATTTGCTATTATTTTCTCCCATTCTGAAGGCTGTCTTTTCACCTTGTTTATAGTTTCCTTTGTTGTGCAAAAGCTTTTAATTTTAATTAGGTCCCATTTGTTTATTTTTGCTTTTATTTCCAATATTCTGGGAGGTGGGTCATGGAGGATCCTGCTGTGATTTATGTCGGAGAGTGTTTTGCCTATGTGTTTTACCATTCAAAGTACTTTTAAACTCAGGGTGCTCTAAAGAACTTGGTATACTATTTTTAGGGAGTTGTTTTAAAATCTTAGAACTGAGTCAGATGGTAAGCATGACAAAACAAAAGCTATCATTTACTATTGTTATATGTCATTTCTGATTTTCACATTGAGTCAGCAGTCATTTTCTCCCATTCATTCATTTGTATTTTCTTTTATTCATGAGGAAATTTGAGATCAAAGGAGTTAGTTAACTTAATGAAAATTCAGAAGCTATAAATTGGCAGAGTTGGAATTTGAATATAGTTTAACTAGTATTGCTGTTCTTTCTGTTATAGCATACACCATTAAACTTTATATCAATAATATAATTAAAATATTTAGAACCCATTACTTTGTATATGCCAGTTTTTAAAATTCTCCACTTTCCTGAAAAGAGTACAATTGTAGAATTGAAAGTAGAAGACTTAACTAGCAATGCCTCACTATACTCAAGAAGTATTAAATTCAGAAACTAGGAGAATACTCTGTCTCCTCTCTATTTTCATAACTATAGAAGAAAATAAATAATTCAGTGTACTCCAGCACCTATGTTCTCCTTGTTCAGGACCACTTAAAGCCTGGTCACAACAGTCCAAATGTTTCGATCCCTGCTCTGCTCACTCCTGTTTTCATGAAGTTGGAAGTGAGAAGGTCAGATGGCAACAGTAAGAATAAACTGTACTACTGAGACTGATTGATACTAGGCACTCAAATGTGGTTTTTAACTTGATAATGCAGACCCAAACTTGATGTTATGCAACCTCTGACAAAAGTAGTTGAAAAGTTTTTTTTGCTGGGCCTGACCCCAAACTGGACAAAGTTCCATATTCTCTCTCCCTCCCTCTTCACTGTGTTCCTTCTTTTTGTCCAACTTTTGTTGCTCTCTTTGGGCACCTTTTTGAATACTTTCCCTTTTCAATTCTGTGTGTGGTAGCCATATGATAGTCAGCTGGTACTTGAAATTATCACTTAAGTTTGCTATTTTGTTCCTAATTTGCTCTCCCACTCTTGTGGAGACATACTTTTAGGGCTACCAATTTGGCTGGGATTGGAGATGATTACATGATATGAATCAATTCATAGTCAATTGTGTATTACCAGATTCTTTAAAATTCACAGTTAATATCTGAATAACTTGTGTTAACTGCCTGATAAGTGAGATGTTTAGAGAGGTAATTTTGGATTGTATATTAATCACAATCTTCCTTTTGTCCCTTACCTTTTAAACCATTTTAATGAAAGCCAGTAAAAGATAGACCTTGTAAATAAATATTCCCCTTAATGCTATACCCTCTATCAGTCCCTATTACTATCATGCTGTAATCATAAAAATTTTAAGAAAAACATGCAGGTTTCTAGTTTAACTGTTGTACTTTAGTGAAGATAATAGAAGGACTAGTTGATGGCAATGTGATTTACTTTGTTTTCTTGCATTTTAAAAATCTTTTCTTCTCTATCTTTTCCTCCATAAAAGATTATTTCAAGTAACTTATGTGAGATCTAAGAAACAGTGTTTCTTAGGTTCTTGAACTGATTCTCTTTTAGCAGGGGCCCTAACAGAGTAGCTATCAGAGTCAGGAAACAAACAGTGGGTGATAAAGCCCAGGGATATTTTAGGAATTTGCTGAAGGTGATCTGTTTCAAATAAAATCTTATGCAACTTATATAGGTGAGTTTTGTCAGTCCCATAATCTTAAATAGAATTTTTTCTTGCCCAATTTTTCCTTAAAATAAATTGCAGTGTGTGCAGTGGCAGTAAGGAATTGCTTAGAGTGTCAGCAGCAGTCACAGCTGAGAAATAAAGGCGAAGAAGGAAAAAGCCAGAAAATGGCACACAGCCTGATTCCCACTGGGAAATCTGCAGCAAAGGTAAGCCTGCAGAATAATTCATTAAATAAGAAAGCATTCTCTTATTTTACAGTTAAGATCTTAAATTTATTTGTTCATTTCAACATAAAGTTAAATAAATCTGACAGAAGTCTCAAAATAGTTATTTTAGTCTGTGGACATAACCTTCAAATATTTGTGTTTGAGTATACAGTAAAGATTTGCTTATACTTAATCTTGTCTGCTTTTCCAAATGTTTACTTTCCTTGTGTCCATGATACTTTTCCCTTCAGATACGCCAGTTTGTGTTTCACGCACTTGGTGAGTTAGCATGCAGTCTCTTTTTTCTTTCATGGCTCACTTCTATACCCCCCACCTCCATTCTGGCACCCAGAAAAAGAAGAGAGAAGGAGGAAAACAAGCTGGGAAAAGATGCTGTCACCCATGGAATAGTGTGTTATTTTTTAAAGTATCTGTCTAATGTATGTTTATATGTTTTGTCTTAAATAGAGTCCAGTGGACATTGTTACTGGTGGTATATCTCCAGTGAGAGATTTTGACAGGCTCTTACAAGACATGGATATTAATCGACTTCGGGCAGTTGTCTTCAGAGACATAGTAAGTTACAGTATTTCTTTCACATATTCTCTTAGCTGACGCATATTTCCTCCTAGGCCCAAAGTATTGAGACTGAATGCTTTTTGTGGTATAAAATGGCCAAGTAGAAATAAGAAGACTTAGATACCAGTTGTCTTGACGATGATTTTAGAATCTTAGAATATTAGAAAGTATTATTTATATACACAGAGCTAATAAATCAGAGTATTGCTACTGATAACAACGACACATTATTAGATAGTAAGCATTGTAAGTGCTTTATGTATTCTCATTAATTCCAGCAACTTGAGTTGTGTACTTTGTAATTCTAATTTTATAAATGAGGAATTTGAAGCACAGCGAGTTCATGTAACTTGTTTAGCTAATGGAGCTAGTAAAAGATAGGATTCAAACACATCAGTCAAACACTAGAACTTGTGCTTTGAAAGTTTTATATGATATAAAAGTCATGACAAAATGTTGTTTATGGTGTTTTAAATATTCTAAAGGTGAAAGATAGGTTTGTTTTAGCTAATTTTGATGTATAATATGGCCGAATTTCATGTAGAAATTGTAATGTCATATAAAAAAGCGTAAACATGAAAATTAAAATCATTTGTGATCCTACTCACTTGGATTTGGAGTATTATCATTAATATTTACTGAACTCTTACTGTGTGTTGAGTACTAGGCTGCTCTATACTACATATAAGTTTTTTAAAAGTAAACTTTATAACTTCAGTTTTAATTTCCCTTTCTCTAGTGTTTTAGTCCACTCTTGATTCTTCATGAAGTATGCAATTTGTTAATAGTAGTTGTTATTAGCTATAGCTAATAGTCTTAAACACTTATTGCATATTAAGCATAGGACTGGATGATTGATAATATATTATCTCATTTAATTCACAAAATACTCCTATGAGAAAGATAGCAGTATTAGCTTAAATTATCTGCTTAAAACTGCAAGTAGTGATAGTTAAAAGTAGATTAAGGGCCTAAGGAATCTGATTCTTGAAATTTTCATATTAACCATACTTCAAATTTTTATCTTAACTAACATCTGTATGTATTTAATTATGCTCTCTCTCTGGATCTCAGTTTTTTGCTTTTTGGTAACTGTATTATTCCTTTTATTAACAAAGCATCACCTTTGTGTTTTTCAAAACCCACTGCCTGTGGTCTACTGTGGAACCAAATATTGCTGCTGCCTTCTCTCCCCATTCTCTTTGAGCTATAACTTTGTATTTCCTAAAATGAATTTTAAAAATCTACAATAAGTGATGTAAGTCTTTGGCTTTAAAATTTTTCTGACTTTCCTATAGCATTTAAAATGAAAATCAATACACCTCACCCTGGCTGTTACTATATCACAATATTTGGACAGAGAATTAGAGTGTCTCCTGTGTCTGCCATGTCATTTCTGAAAGTAACAAATAACTTTAATTTTTTTGGTAATTAGAAAAGTGATATAGTCACCTTATAGGAATTTTAGAAAAGAGAAAAGACCTTATTTCCCAGGCTACATCCAGAGCCTATTCTAGCATAAGCAAACTTTGAAGAAAAAGGAAATTAACTAAGACTGGGGATATAAATAAATCATTACCCAGAGGTTAAGAGCTAAGGTTTTTAATCACTCTAATCTGAGTTCAGATTTGCTTTTGCATTTACTGTGTGCCCTTAGGTAAATTACTTAACTTCTGTAGACCTCATCTTATGTATATGGGTTAATGACTATAGCACAGTGCCTAACTCACAGTAAGTATTTAATAAATGACAGGTACAGTTGGAAACAAATTTGTTTCAGGAGTTAGGTCTTAAACATAAGGATCTATGTGATATTTCTTATTTAGGCATAAATCAGGCATACACTGTATACTTCATACTGTAGTTATTAAACATTGAACATGCTAATGGGCTAAAAAAAGATTTAGATATGTATAAATAATTTATAAAACATTAAGAAGACCAAGCAGGTTATTTGCCTACATTTTTAATGGTGATACTATTGGTAGCAGTTATTGTAATAGATTGTAGGATTATGTGGCAGAAGAACATAGGCGTTTCTGGAGAAAAGGGTAGGTTTATTTAAGAAAGGATAAATGAACATATATCTTTTCCATCAAGGCTAATAAGGTGTTACACATGAACCTAAAAACTACCAAAGATTCTTGTCAGATTATAAATACCTCTAATAATCCTGTTAAGTGGATATGTTCAGTAGACTCTGAAACTTAATTTTTCTCTGAAATTGTGTCCAAAACTTTCAATAATCATTAATTGTTAACTTTAAAGTCTTTTTTTTTTAAATAAATTTATTTATTTTAGTTGGGGGCTAATTACTTTACAATATTGTAGTGGTTTTTGCCATACATTGACATGAATCAGCCATGGGTTTACATGTGTTCCCCATCCTGGACCCCCCTCCCACCTCCCTCCCCATCCCATCCCTCTGGGTCATCCCATTGCCCCGGCCCTGAGCATTTGTCTCATGCATCGAACATGGAATGGTGTTCTGTTTCACATATGATAATATACATGTTTCAATGCTATTCTCCCAGAACGTCCCACCCTCACTTTCTCCCTCAGAGTCCATGAGACTGTTCTATGCATCTGTGTCTCTTATTCTGTCTCGCATATAGGGTTATTGTTACCATCTTTCAAATTCCATATATATGCATTAGTATACTGTATTGGTGTTTTTCTTTCTGGCTTACTTCACTCTGTATAATGGGCTCCAGTTTCATCCATCTCAATAGAACCGATTCAAATGTATTTTTTTTAATGGCTGAGTAATATTCCATTAACTTTAAAGTCTTATTTGTACCAGTTGTTTCCATTTATTTATCTCCTAGGCAGCCATGTTCTTTGTTTTGTTTATCCTAAATTTATCTGCTACTTGAGTTTCAGAATTTGATGGACAAGTTTTGAGTTTTTCCTTTAGGTTCAAATGTATTTTGAAAACTTATCAAAATTAGTGATGTGTGCAATGTTCCTTTGCAAATGGGAAATTTTATTAGGTGAAGCTATCATTGATATGTATAGGTGATCTGTAGAGCTGAGATGAAGCCTGAACCTCTTTAGAGATCAGTCTGGTTTGTCCTTTTCTTTCTCCAGACACTATATTAAGTCCCGGACACTTGGTTGTCTATATTACTTTAAAATGCTCTTGACAATTTCTTTAGCATCTAGTTCTGTCTCTGATGACCTCACTTTTAATAATCTCAAATGTTTGTCTCTTAGGAAAACTGTTATTCTGATTCTTTTAAAACATAATTTAATTCTTATGGTTGGAAGTAAAAATAATGGTTGATAAATAATTATAGTTATTATTTGATTAATCTTATAAAGTATATTAGGACAAATCTCTTCAGATTGAGTTACTTAATGTAAAAAAATGAGCCAGCGTCTCTCTCCTGTTTCACAAGCATACAACCTAACATATACAGGCATTTTTCCTAGAGTCTTTGTTTAATCTTTGCTCAGGTGAATTCATTACTATTTTTTTGTGTGTATCGAAAGATTCGTGAATATGTTTTGTGTTTGAGTGTTGTCTTGTAAAATAAGATTCAAACGTGTTACTTAGTAATGGCATGATTAACTCCTTTTATTTTCTCCCCAGGAGGATAGCAAACAAGCACAATTTTTAGCCTTGGCAGTTGTATACTTTATCTCTGTTCTTATGGTCTCGAAGTACAGAGACATTTTGGAACCCCAGAATGAAAGGCATAATCAGTCTAGAGAAACTGGTAGTGAATGTGGAAATTTGTCACTCCCTGGTAAGTTTCTGTATTTTATTATCTGGCATCCAAAATTCAAGTAAAACATTACCTACTTACGGCAGTTAAAATATTCATCCTGGAATTTAAATACATCTATGTATACATTAATGAGACCATGCAGTTATTTTTATTAATAACCAAGTATTTTAAGGATCCTGTAGTTAATTGCAACTGAGACATGATTTCTGTTTTAAGTGAGCCATCTAATTAAAAAATAAGTGAGAAACTGTTATGTTTTACAAATAAAGTATTAAACATTTTTAACTCAGCATTTGTTGTGAAGAATAACATATTCTCTGAGACATATTTGTTAACAAATAAGTGTAAAAATTGGAGTTATATATAAAATTAGCTGCCTGTTATAGATGTATAGTTAGAGAAGCAGCTAAGGTAGTTATAGAAGTAGCTTCTACCCAACAGAGGAGATTTATCTATCCAATCAATATTCATTTGGTACCTTTTAGGTACTTGTTCATTACTGACGAGCAGAAGCAAAAAATCTCCCCTCATGGAGCTTGTATTCCACTAGAGCAAGTAGAAAATGAGTATATATAATAAACAAATTGTGTAGTATTTTAGAAGATGTTAAGTCTTAAGACAATAAAAATCGAATGGGGAAATATATCAGGAATAACCAGGAGACAGGAAGTGTGAATTTTCACTCTAAGGAGAAAGGGAAATTACTGGAGGGCTTTGAGTACAGTAGTTAGAACTGATGTATGTTATTAAAAAGTAGAACTTGGCATTCTGTTAAGATTACATCCTGTAGCGCAAGAAAAAGTGGTGTTTTAGTTGTGTACCACTGTGTTACTGCTGCTGCTGCTGCTAAGTCGCGTCAGTCGTGTCCGACTCTGTGCGACCCCATAGACGGCAGCCCACCAGGCTCCCCCGTCCCTGGGATTCTCCAGGCAAGAGTACTGGAGTGGGTTGCCATTTCCTTCTCCAGGGCATGAAAGTGAAAAGTGAAAGTGGAGTCGCTCAGTCGTGTCCGACTCAGTGACCCCATGGACTGCAGCCTGCCAGGCTCCTCCGTTCATGGGATTTTCCAGGCAAGAGTACTGGAGTGGGGTGCCATTGCCTTCTCCAGTACCCCTGTGTTACAGATTATCTCAAAGCTAAAACTCCCAACTATTTTAGTCTTGTTATCATGATTCCATGAATTTGATTCAGATAAGGCACAGTGGTAATAATTCCTGCTCCAAATGATGCTTCTGGGGTTGGAAAGTCTGAGATAACTTTTCTATTCATTTATCTAGTGCCTCAGCTAGAATAGCTCTAAGAGCTAGGGCTGACTGAAATGACTAGACTGGGGTTGTGTGTGGGGGACCTTGCTTCTTGTTTTCAGCTGAATTCCTTTGTTTTACTCCCTTAGTTTGGAGGTCCTTTATCTCCTATTTGGAGGTCTCTCTACATGATCTTACCAGCAAAGTAACCAGACTGCTTTCAGAGATGTTCAGGGATTCTGAGAATGTACAAACTGTTAGATCTTCCTAAAGACTGGGTACTGAACTGGCCCATTGTCAGTTCTGCCACATGGGTGTAAGTAAGTCAGGCCCTGTGGAAAATTCTTCAAGAGATGGGAATAGCAGACCACCTGACCTGACTCCTGAGAGATCTGTATGCAGGTTAAGAAGCAACAATTAGAACTGGACATGGAACAACAGACTGGTTCCAAATAGGGAAAGGAGTACGTCAAGGCTGTATATTGTCACCCTGCTTATTAAACTTATATGCAGAGTACATCATGAGAAATGTTGGACTGGATGAAGCACAAGCTGGAATCAAGATTGCCGGGAGAAATATCAGTATCGATAACCTCAGATATGCATATGACACCACCCTTATGGCAGAAAGGGAAGAGGAACTGAAGAGCCTCTTGATGAAAGTGAAAGTGGAGAGTGAAGAAGTTGGCTTAAAGCGCAACATTCAGAAAAGTAAGATCATGGCATCCGGTCCTATCACTTCATGGCAAATAGATGGGGAAAAGAATGGAAACAGTGACAGACTTTATTTCTTCGGCTCCAAAATCACTGCAGATGGTGACTGCAGCCATGAAATTAAAAGACACTTACTCTTTGGAAGAAAAGTTACGACCAACCTAGACAGCATATTAAAAAGCAGAGACATCACTTTTCCAACAAAGGTCCATCTAGTCAAAGCTGTGTTTTGTCCGGTGGTCATGTATGGATGTGAGAGTTGGTCTATAAAGAAAGCTGAGCGCCGAAGAATTGATGCTTTTGAACTGTGGTGTTGGAGAAGACTCTTGAGAGTCCCTTGGACTGCAAGGAGATCCAACCAGTCCATCCTAAAGGAAATCAGTCCTGAATATTCATATATATTCAGATTTTGGAATATACATTGGAAGGACTGATGCTGAAGCTGAAACTCTTAATACTTTGACCACCTGATGTGAAGAACTGACTCATTGGAAAAGACCCTGATGCTGGGAAAGATTGAAGGCAGGAGAAGAAGGGGACAACAGAGGATGAGATGGTTGGATGGCTGACTCAGTGGACATGGGTTTGGGTGGACTTCAGGAGTTGGTGATGGACAGGGAGGTCTGGCGTGCTGCAGTCCATGGGATCACAAAGAGTTGGACATGACTGAGCAACTGAACTGAACTGAAGTCGGGCCCAGCCCATACTCAACAACTACTCAAGGGGGTGAATACCAGGAGGCATGCCCTATAAATGCATTAATGTAACAGTCTAACATAACCAGTTAGGAGTATATTGCAATAATCTAGGTAAGAGGTGATTTGGGCATTGACCTGGATGGTAACTGTAGGGCTAGTGAGAAGCAGTCAGATTTTGGATATATTCTGATGGTGAGAAAGCAGTTTTTAAAAATATTAGGCATGCGTATGTGACAGATGGAGCATAGTCAAGAATAATTATAGTGTGCAGTTGGATAGACTGAAGGTGAAACATACTCAAGCAAGGATAAGAAATTCAGTTTTCAATATGTTGTGTTTGCGATATCTTTTAGACATATAAAAGAAAATGTAGAGTAGGCAGTTACATACAACAATCTAAATTTGACTGATTGATTGAAATAATGGTATTTAATACTTGGAGAGTTAATGAGACCATTAAGGATATAAATGTTGGTAGAAAAAAGGATTAAGAACTGAGTACTAAATTCCTCCAAGTTAAGAAGAAAGGGAGAAAGAGAAGTGAAAGAAGTAAAGAAGGAATCGCAGTAAGGTACATGAAAAGCTGGAAGAGTGTTACCAGCCTTGAAGGAATAATCAGTTGCTGCTGTTATGTCAAAAGCTGTTAGGTCAAGAATTGATCATTGGATTTAGCAAGCTGGACCATTTTTGTTGGAATGGAATCAATACCTGATTGGAGGGAATGAAAATCAAATAGAAAAGGTGATGTTCCTTGTGGAACTATATTTTAAAAATCATTGAATCATTCATCCATATAGGATTGGTAACATGTTTTCTAGTAGAAACTATGTTTGAGATAGAGGTCTTGGGAATATTATCTGAAGAAATGCCAGTGTATAAGGCACAGAAGCCCATTTAGCAGATTGTAAGCAATTTTGTGTTGTATGTATTATGGCATGAGTAGCAGGAGATAAAGTTGGAGATGAATAGTCATACTATTTTTTTCATACTTATTGGTAGACCTACTACTTGCCTGACGTTGTTGTAGGCCCCAGCATTGTCATTAGTGCTGGAGATGAAGTGTTAATGAAGACAAATTCTCTACCCTGATGAAGTTTACATTCTAGCAGACTTATATTATTGAAGAACCTTGAGTATACCCTAAGGATTCTGGACTTTTTCTTATAGACCAATGGCTTTCAACCTTGTGTTGCTACCCATTGGTATGTCATATTCAGTTTGGGTTTTTCTCATATGCTTTGTTAACCTGATTTATTATTATTATTATTTTATTAAACTATTCATTATATGTATATTTACTCAGTACATTTTATAGATTAATTTGTTTTAGCCTTTTAAAACATGTTGTATGTTTCATAATCTAAAACAGTTAGGAGTGAATGTACCTTTTTAAAACTATTTGTAAATTTTTTTTATTTTTACTTTTCTTCTTTTTCTGGGTAAGATGTAGACTCACCAGCAGCATCGAGCCCATTAACTTCCGCATCTGTGGAGGAACCTGAAAGCACACCATCTGCTCGAAGGAGGGACTCGGGCATTGGGGAAGAAGTGGCTGCTGGTTTCGGCGGCCACGCGCACACGGCTCCTCCTGCAGTGCCTCCGACTGTCAGTGCCGGCCCAGACGCCATCAGCGAGGTGCTGTGCACGCTTTCTTCAGAAGTCAGTAAATCTCAGGAGACCAAAAATGATGGAGGAAATGAATTGGATAGCAAGGCTGCACCATCAGTTCCAGTTTCAAAAAATGTCAACGTGAAGGACATTCTCCGAAGCTTAGTAAACATACCAGCAGATGGAGTCACTGTGGATCCTGCCCTTCTGCCACCAGCCTGCCTTGGGGCTCTTGGTGATCTGTCTGCTGAACAGCCTGTGCAGTTCAGATCTTTTGACAGGTACTATAAATAGTCTTTTGTTTTAGCATCTTATAAATATATACATTATAAGGGAGTTTAAAGATTAAGCAGGAATTTAACTTTGCTAAATTTTGTAGCTTCAGCATTAAAAAGGGATGTTTTCATCTAGTTTTTAATAATTATGATATTTTGTCGACTGGTTTGTATATCAGGGTTTTTTTTAAATTTAATTAATTTATTTTAATTGAAGGCTAATTACTTTACAGTATTGTAGTTGTTTTGCCATACATTGACATGCATCAGCCATGGTTGCACATGTGTTCCCCATCCTGAACCTCCCCATCCCACCCCTCTGGGTCATCCCAGTGCACCAGCCCTGAGCACCTGTCTCATGCATCGAACCTGGGCTGGCGATCTGTTTCACATATGTTAACATACATGTTTCAATGCTATTATCAACACAATCATTTAAGATCGTTTAAGAACAATGTTTATATTACATTAGCAAGTTGTATATTAAATAATTTTTTCTTTGTTTGTTGCAACTTAGAAGTCACTTATTCCTACGGATGGTTATCTTTCACTCCCCTGCTGTCAGTGTGTGCCAGCCTTTGTGGAAACAAGTGGGAACCTGTGAATTCTGGCAGACGTAGGAATTCAACTAAGTGCTCAGTCTTGACAGCTTGAGAGAGCTAACTGTAGATTCCTGACTTTGTTGGTTCTGTTGTCCTAAGAAACCTTTGGCTAATTTGCTTGAGATTTTTCTTTATATTAATTTTATAGTAAATTTTCTGAAATTCTGTCTGTAAGAGTTACTGAATTCTTTTTCAAAAGTCAACATTTTTATATAAAACAAACTCTTCCTTATAGAAAAGTTGCCAATTAAAAGAAATTTTACTTTTCCTGAATCTATTGAGGGGAAATTGATACAATACTCCATCCTTTTTGAATAATTTATTGTGTCTTTTCTGCATGTCCACAGTAAATTGATCACAATAAGGAAATTAAGATTGATATCATACTCCCTTCAAATCTTCAAACACATTTCAAGTTTCATTGATTTTCTCAGTAATGTTCTTTTTAGTAGAAGGATTGAATCCAGAATTGTGTATTGTATTTTGTTGTGTCTCTTTATTCTCCTTCAATTTAGAAGAATAGTTCCTTCACTTCAGTTTAGTTCAGTCACTCAGTCGTGTCCGACTCTTTGCGACCCCATGAATCGCAGCACGCCAGGCCTCTCTGTCCATCACCAACTCCCGGAGTTTACCCAAACCCATGTCCATCGAGTCAGTGATACCATCCAACCATCTCATCCTCTGTCATCCCCTTCTCCTCCTGCCCCCAATCCTACCCAGCATTAGGGTCTTTTCCAATGAGTCAACTCTTCGCATGAGGTGGCCAAAGTATTGGAGTTTCAGCTTCAACATCAGCCCTTCCAATGAACACCCAGGATTGATCTCCTTTGGGATGATGGATTGATTGGATCTCCTTGCAGTCCAAGGGACTCTCAAGAGTCTTCTCCAACACCACAGTTCAAAAGCATCAATTCTGCAGCACTCAGCTTTCTTCACCGTCCAACTCGCACATCCATACATGACCACTGGAAAAACCATATCCTTGACTAGACGGACCTTTGTTGGCAAAGTAATGTCTCTGCTTTTAAACATGCTATCTAGGTTGGCCATAACCTTCCTTCCAAGGAGTAAGCGTCTTTTAATTTCACAGCTGCAATCACCATCAGCAGTGATTCTGGAGCCCCCAAAAATAAAGTCTGACACTGTTTCCACTGTTTCCCCATCTATTTCCCATGAAGTGATGGGACCAGATGCCATGATCTTAGTTTTCTGAACGTTGAGCTTTAAGCCAACTTTTTCACTCTCCTCTTTCACTTTCATCAAGAGGCTCTTCAGTTCTTCACTTTCTGCCATAAGGGTGGTGTCATATGCATATCTGAGGTTATTGATATTTCTCCCGGCAGTCTTGATTCCAGCTTGTGTTTCTTCCAGCCCAGTGTTTCTCATGATGTACTCTGCATATAAGTTAAATAAGCAGGGTGACAAAATACAGCCTTGACGTACTCCTTTTCCTATTTGGAACCAGTCTGTTGTTCCATGTCCAGTTCTAACTGTTGCTTCCTCACCTGCATACAGGTTTCTCAAGAGGCAGGTCAGGTGGCCTCGACCCTTTAGAAGGTGAGAGTCCAGCTGTTTTGTAGCACGTCCCTCAGTTTAGTTTGTGTAATGTTTCCTCGAGATTTGATTCAGTTGAAAGCGTCTTTGGGAGTAAGTATCACAGAAGTGGCTCTGTTGCTTCCTGTTGTGTTCTAACAAGTGGCACATGGTTTCATATTGTTACTGATGATATTTATTCAGATCATTTATTAAAATGGTTTTTTCTGGGTTTCTCCACTGTTAAGGTACTCCTTGGGAAGGGGTACTATGAAACTCTTATCACCCTCATCAAATGAATTCAATACATTAAATATATGGCCTTATGGTTTCCTGTTTTATAGAATGAATTATACTGTTAAGTTGTTGTTTATCTTGATACTCAAATTGTCTCTCATTTGGCCAGTGGGATTTCCTTCCAGTTGGCTTCTGTTTTGTTTTGACATATTTTCGTCACAATTTCCTTCTGTTTGGTTGTTTATTTCGTTGTGCCTTCTCTGTATTTCATCTCATCTCTTGATTTTCTACTTCAGACTTGCTAGCACATTAGATATCCAAGCTGGTTAAAATTATTTATATGATTAAGGTGCTCTGAACACAGGGAATATATAATTTTATTGGAAAATCTTTTTGCCATCATCCTGTCATCTTGTTCCTTCTCCCTCTGTCTAATGTTTGGATCAGTGTCCTAGAATGATAAGACTGATAGAGTCTAAATTCCAGGTAAAGAGCATATTGGTATATGTATGATGTGTCGCTATAGATACCATGGTTGCTAGAGTCAGATTTTTTTTTCCCTTTTATTCCTTCTTATTTTTTTTTTAATTAGGCTTATAGGAGTTCTATATTGATTCTGGAAATCAGACACAGCTGTGTGTGAGTTCTGGCTCAATTACTTATTAGTGGGTTTAGACAAATTGTCTCATCCTCCTGAGTCTCAGTTTCCTGTATGCCCGTGAGATACTATATGGCTATTAAAGTGGAAAAAAAGCAGAACAATGTGTATTGGTGTGAAATTACATTGAATATGTATTAATCTGTAGCACTTAGTGTGAAGAGATCTACAAGTTTAGAAGATGAGGTCTCGTCTTAATGAGGGTATATTGTGGAGGGCATCGTGGTGCAGTTTATCCGAAGGAATATTGGCAGTTAATCAAAATTTAAAATATGTAAACTTAATTATATCTCTAGACGTTTATACAGATGTATGCAAGTACAAAATGTTTTCTTCCCGTAAGAGGAATTTCATAATTAAGCTGATAGCTGTTGAGCTTTTACCCTGTGAAAGTGTCAGAGGGCATTGTTGTAGAGAGGCAGATGGGGGGTAGGTAGATACTGTTCTTGTTCTTGGTTTACAGCTGAAGAAAGGAGGCATAGGGAGTGCAGGCAAACAGCTTAAGCTCTTGTGCTGATGAGTGGTGAGCTGAGATCGGAGCCACAGCCAGTGGCTCTGCCCTGCCTTTGGCTGTGCTGCAAATGAAGACCTGGTTCCATGTGTTGTTTGCGATGCATACGGCAAATATCTGCAGCCACTGATGAGGGAGAAGCGCAGCACTGTGCATTGATGTAAAGGATGTCGAAGATATATTATTAAATGAAAAAGCAGACTACAGTGTAGTTTGGGATTTAATGGTCGTAAAAAATATATGTATGTTTCCGTATGTCTCAAAAAGTATATGACAAACTGCAATGACTATATTTTGAGGTGTAGATGATTAGGTTTTTTACAAAATTAACAGTATTTATACCTTGTGTAAATTTGTATTAATCTTAGATTAAATAATGAGAAAAACTTGAGGACAGGTTTTTACATTTAATGTATATTACTAATACAGTCAAGGTTGTTTTGTTATAAATTCTCCAATTTTCATGTGTTTTGGCATTTATTTCTTTTTAAATAGTGTAAAAATTTTCTGTGCCTTCATGATACCTTCAGTGAGTAGATTCTGAACTTATTTAGGAAACTGCAAGTACATTTTTAGGGATTTATTAAAATAGAAAACAAAGGGGAATTTGGCAATACTGTTTTTCAGGAGGCTCTTTGGAGCTTACATGTCTGGTATGCGTTTAACATATTGTCTGATGGCAAGCAAACTGCTCTGTTTTCCCCCTCTCTTTTTCATAGCAAGAGACACCTTTTGAAAAACTTTTCATGCAGCTTTAGACCAAAGGAGTATCTTTGAGAATTTCAAAGCATCCCTCTGATCGTGTATTTATCTCTGGAATGCTGTGTCAGAAATCACAACTCTCCTCATATCTTAAGAATTATCAACTTCCAAGCAATAGCTGGAAAGTTTAGAGTAACAGCTCCATGAGTGGAACCTTTGCTGATAGGCTGCCAGGTTGTGGGTCTTTGTGGATGGCAAGGTGTTTGTGTTCATTCCCATGCCAAAATTCCTGCTCTTATCTAATTCAAAGATCCTCTCTGGTGATTAGTGGATGCCAGGGATTTATCTTGATAAAGTTCAAGGGCTTTGTCTGGCTTTTCAGCTAGATCCTTAGGGACTAAAGTACTTGGCTTAAAATGCTCTTCTCCTTTAGTGAACTATTTGCATGTTAAAGAAAGTAGCGTTTCTGTGAAAGTTTATGATATTTCAAACTGATACAGTTCTGAAAGGGAACTCCTGAACCTTAGTGATCTGGAAGAAAATGTTGCTCTCTCTTTGTTGTTACTCAATAAAAAGAAATCTTCAAAAAAAGTCTCCCTAGTTCAGGTAAGAAAAAGAAAAGTCAGCAGTGTTTATACTTTCTATCTGTGGAAGTTTAGGAAAGTTACTTCTTTCTCATTTGTAAAATGGGGCTAATAATATGAAGTGCTTAACCTCACGGGTTGTTAGTATAAATAATTCCCTCATGGTGGTGGTAGTTTGTTGTAAATGTAAGTTACATAATTCATATATGTCCTTAGCGTAGTGCTTTACAGATATTATTAAAGTTGGTGAGTATAAAGAAAAAAAGCTATATGTGGAATTTTATACTTTAATATTTCGTTATAACTTGAAAGTTTGGAAAAACAGTTTGCATAATTAGACTTATCTGTCTTTTGATTTTTTTATGCCAAGAAGTTTAAAGTGCTTTTTCTTAAAATTGATGGCAGATATCAAAAATTCAGTCAAGGATTTCAATTTCTTTTAAGTAGAATGTTAAGCTGTAGCATCAAAATGATGCCATTTTATTAAAATTTTAATACAGGCTTTACTAATCCATTTGCTCAGAGGTAAATAATCTGCTTGTCAAGCAGGAGATACAGGTTTGATCTGTGGATCGGGAAGATGCCTTGGAGAAGGAAATGGCAACCCATTCCAGTATTCTTGCCTGGGAAATCCCATGGACAGAGGACCCTGGTGGGCTGCAGTCCATGGGGTCACAAAAGAGCTGGACATGACTTAGCAACTAAACAACATTACTAGCAGTTTAGATTTACACTTTTATACATGATAAGTATTGTAGCTTAAATATACCCTTGTGTTGAAGATTTTAGTCTTTTACACAGAAAATTTACAATTTATAGTAATAAAAACAGTAAAGGGAGTGAAAATATCATGAAATTTGCCTCCTACTTAATGTCCTTCTAAGTGAATTTTTGTGACTGAATTTTCTTTGTTTTTATGTGGCTCAAAGCTAAAGCATTATTATATTACTTTCTCAGAGGTAATTTGAAACAATCATTGAATATGGAAATTGATTAATTCTATTTTTCTATTATGTACTAAAAAATGTGCTAAAGAATGCAATTTTTCTGTTTCTGAGCAGATATATTTTTGTATTTTAGTAGTAGAACATATGTATTAATAATTTTATATCTTGGAAATCTTTATTCCCATTGCTTATAGATTATAATATAGAATTATGTTTAAGTGTTAATATAATTGTGGTGATGGTTGCACAATTTTTGAATATTCTAAAGACCATTTAATTTTATACTGTATATGAATAAATTGTATGGAATGTGAATTCAGTTCAGTTCAGTCGCTCAGTCTTGTCCGACTCTTTGCAACCCCATGAATCACAGCTCGCCAGGCCTCCCTGTCCATCACCAACTCTCGGAGTCTACCTAAACTCATGTCCATCAAGTCGGTGATGCCATCCAGCCATCTCATCCTCTGTCTTCCCCTTCTCCTCCTGCCCCCAATCCTTCCCAGCATCAGAGTCTTTTCCAATGAGTCAGCTCTTCACATGAGGTGGCCAAAGTGTTGGAGTTTCAGCTTCAACATCAGTCCTTCCAATGAACACCCAGGACTGATCTCCTTTAGGATGGACTGGTTGGATCTCCTTGCAGTCCAAGGGACTCTTAAGAGTCTTCTCCAACACCACAATTCAAAAGCATCAGTTCTTCGGCGCTCAGCTTTCTTTATGGTCCAACTCTCACATCCATACATGACTACTGGAAAAACCATAGCCTTGACTAGACGGACGTTTGTTGGCAAAGTGAATTATATCTCAATAAAATTTAAAGGTCACTATCAGGAACTGGTTCAAAGTAGAGGTCCTTGTTTTGATAAACCTAGAATTGTGGGGCAGTTCTGCTATCTACCTTGACAAATTACTTTTCCTTTTTGAACTTTTTCAGATTTTTAAATGAAAGTGATAAGTATGTTAGGATTATTTTGTGAATTGGGTAGTAATTCTTGACGTATTATCAGTGCTTAATCTTAACATTCATTAATAATTTATTAAGTTTATATGATAGGATCATGTATTATGTGTATGTATTAAGTTTATATAATTGGATCATGCAAGAATACAAAGAATAGTGAACATCGACTTGGCTGTCTGGGGACACTTAACCTTTGAGCAAGGTTTGAAAGGTGAGAAGATTGCTGGCAGACAGACAAGTGGAAGGAATCTTGGTAGAGAAATAGCATGTACAAAGGACTGGAGTTGTGAAATAATATACATGCTTAGTTTAAGAACCAGAAGAGCATATTGCAGAGGTCTGTATGGAATGCCAGTTAAATGTAAATTCATATAGGAAGCCACACTTCAGATGTGCCTGGAATGAGAATGTGTGAAAGATATTGGACAATAAATATTTACTGAACTAAGTTATAACTATTATTGATGATTGAAAACATTATTAATGGCACTTGTTTGAAGGAACAGAAATGAGGTCAGGTTCTTTTGTTATCTTTTATTAACTGTGCCATCTTGGACAAATAGAGATGGTGCATGTTATGGGACATCTGTGGTAAATTTTTTGTTGTTAACTATCTTTTCACCATTTTATTAAACATACAGAGAAGTTCAAAGTATTGTAAAGTTAGCATCTAGTGACCCATCACTGAGACTCTGCAATTTGTCTTTATTTGTTTACTTCATTGTACAATTCTCCGTATAACCATCTCTGTATCCATCAGTCTTATTTTTTTTATGCATTTCAAAGTAAGTTGCAGGCATAAGATCACTTCAGTCTTAAACAGTTAAGGCATGTAGATCTCTAACCAGAGACCAATACAGTTTTTTAAGGTGAAGTGTACATATTATGATAGGCACAAATCTTAAGTGAGCAATTTTATGAGTTTTGACAAGTTAAACACCTGTGTAACCTAAATTTCCAGTCAAGTTATCCTCAGTCTCGAAAGTTCCTCAGTGCTCCTTCCTAGGTAGTGCCTTCCCACCCTCCACAGGCAATTGTTGTTCTATACTTTTTTAAAGAATAGATTAATTTTCACTTTTCTAGAACATCATGTAAAAGGAAATACAAAGTATGTGTTCCTCTGTATAAGGCTTCCTTCACTCAAGATAATGCTTTTGAGATTCATACATGTTATGTTAATCAGTCAGTAGTTTATTTCTTTTTATTACTGAGTGTTATTCCGTTCTATATGTATACCACCAGATTTTAATTCATTTTTCTGCTTAAAGATTCTGGGCTATTTCCAGTTTCTGGTTCTTATCAGTAAAGCATTTCTTAATGTTATTGTATCTATTCTTTATGGACTTAAGTCATCGTGAGGAAGTTTCTAAGAGTAAAATTGGTACATAGGGTAGGCTTATGGCTTAAATTTCAAATATAGAAAAAACCGTTCTGCTTTTCTAAATACTAAATTCTGTTGCTCCTATCGGTACTTGGCTCTTGCATGAGTAAACTAGATCTTGCTAGTTGTTTCTTTTGTGAACAAACGTCAGAGTGAACCCTCCGTGTTCGCCCCTCTCCCGTCAAAATAGCTTGCTAGCAAATAAATAGCTACAGATTTGCTTAAACAATAGGCTTGTAAAGTTTTGCCTGTAGCAGGTAACGCGCAGACTACATTTTGTATTGTTTTGTGAATGTACTGCCAGCACACACGTACACACACACACACACACACACACACACGCACACATGCAGAGAGGGGGTCATCCACTCCCCTAAAGTCAATAATCTTCATGTGATATAAGCTACCATGATTTAAGCACAGCATTTTGGATTGAGGGCTCAGGTGGCTATTGCTTCTATTTTTTAGTGTATAGTTAACATTGGCAGTCACCCTTATAATGATGTGACACCAGCTACCCCCAAGTACATTGAATACGCCATGCCTAGCACAAGAGAACTTGATTTAATTGGCGACAGTGTTTGCTGTCACATGATAGGCACTGAAGTAAAACAGAACCTATTTCACTTTGTGTTATCTCTTTCTGATGTAACAACAGAAACAAAATGTATTTTTAAAGTATTGGAATTACATAATCTTCACTTCTGAATGCATTTATTGGGATCAAGTATCTAACTTTATTTTGAAACTGAATAAAGCTGTTAAGGGAGTACTTGAAGCTTGCAGTTACAATATTGTCAACAAAAGATGTGATTAAATAAATTGAATGTTGAAGACTTTAGGCTTATGGTTAACACCAGATAATTAAAAGTAAGCACTGCTGTGGGAGTGCATTATATATTAGCTGTCCTCTTTACCTCATTAACTGGGTTTTTGCATGTTTATGGAGCTAACTTCAATTAAAAGTGCCTTTTACGTTATGCCTAATAAGGTCTTTTAGTTACTATTTTGGCATAAAGTATTACCCTCTAATTGAAATTGGTATATCATAAATACCTGTGTTTAAATAATACAGAGATGAACAAATGATGATATTTTTACATCTAGCTTTTATGTGTATGCATTGCTTTTTCTATGTAATATTATCACAAGATAGTCTTTGAGGGTTGAAAAGTAAAAATTTGATTGTATACATGTTTAAAAACTGTTAATATCTGCATTTTCTTACTTTATAAGATTTCTAAGGTTTTATCATTTCAACTTACTGGTGCTTTAAAATTCTTGTAGAAATCTGTTGAGTTTTCTGCTTCACTTCTGAGGTTAAGAAAAAGTTACTTCTCCATATGAATGCCATATTTCTTTTTTGTATATACCTTTGGTTATTTTTTAAGTTGGATCATTAAAGATGATTCTAAATTTAAAGAATATAGTAAATATGTTTAAATGTTAAAATATCTTATTATATTTTCATAGAACATTATCTTGATTCTAAAAAGTGAAGAATAAATTAATGTGAACACCATTGAGTGATTTCTTATTGAGAATATTTTCTAAATTGTACGTTAAAATAGAGATATCAGGTAGAAAGAAGTTGGTTTCCTATTTTCTGTTTTGAAATTTATGTAATTGTGCAATCTTCTATATTTTAAAATCTATTTATTTTCTTTATTACAGAAGTGTCATCGTTGCAACAAAAAAATCAGCAGTCTTACCTTCCACACTTACAGGTATACCTGCCAATGCTGTTAGTGTGGTTTCTTCAGTAGATTCAACCCATTCCTCAGATGTGGGGGGAGAATCACCTGGTGAGTTTGTTACCAGTGATTACAACAAAAAAGTTCTTAATCCTGTTTTAGCAAAGTTTAGGATTGTTGATTAAGAAAAAGTTTTATAAGGCATGTTTTAAATGATTATACTTTTGTAGTATGTTGTTGATTATTTAATAATTTTCTGAATAAATTTGAGTAATATGAAATAAATCAAGAATTTCAGTACTTTTTCCACTTAAACATAGTAGTGTGTGATGAATTGGACGCTGCTGATTGGGTGGATAAATGAATGACAGATCTATTAAAATACTTTTTTCCTCTCCCTGCTCTTGAGATGTGTAGAGGTAGTGGTTATTAGGAGATAGTTTTGGTCAAATTTGGTCTTTGAGTCTGTTTATCAACTGCCAGATGCTCATGTGGATCCAGTACTTTGCTCTGTCTTGCATAGTGTCTGAATTAGATACTTGGGAAGGGAATGCTACCCTCAAGTCTTATCATCATTCAGGCGTTAGTCTTGGTAGTTCAGTAACTCTTACTGCAGTTTGATTTTTGTCCTGTCTCTCTATATATTCCTGCCAAAGTCTTGGGTGCAAGACCTTAAATCCTAGCTGTTGATTAGAAACTTAGTGATAATACCAGTTGAACTTGAGGACTTTGTGATATTAAAAAGACCAAGTTATTGAGTAGGAAATGGCAACCCACTCCAGTATTGTTGTCTGGAAGCGTCTGTGGACAGAGGAGCCTGGTCCATGGGTAGCAAGGAGTCAACACAGCTGAGCAGCCGAGCACCAACAAGGGCCCACCTTAATCCAGGCTGAGCTCATCTCAAAATCCAGTCTCGTGTACAAAAATTGCTTTTCCAAATCAGGCCCTCTTTGTAGGTTCTGGGGATTACAACTTGGGCATACCTTTGGGGCTGCTGCAGTCTGTAAGAAAAAAAAAGACCAAGTTAAAACAAGGGGGGTATTATTTTATATAAGTAGTATTTTTCTGTGTTGTGCTATTTCATTTTTAAAAACCCCAAAATAAAAAGCTAGAAAAAAATTAATAACCCCAAAGATTTATTCTTTCTTGTTACTCTAGGATGAGATTAATGAAAAATAGAAGGAATTTTGAAAGAATGAGTAGGTGGGCTGTATTAAAATCAGAAATAATGTTTTCCCCTCATCTTTTGGGACATTTCAGGCCTTCTATACACTGTTCTACTTTTATTTGGTAAACAAATATATCTCAGAGAGTTTTGCTTCGAACTTGATATTTCTACTAACCAATTGTCAGGGACATTTTATTTTTCCTTTCTGTATACTACATAGCATGTGTTCTAGAAACAAAGACTAGGATTGTTTATTTATCATCCCTGTTTTTTTCCCCCCTTTCATTGTAGTTATTTTACTTGTGTCAACAGAAACATTTTTTCAAAATTTTAAATGTGGTTAATTCTTTACAACTTTCTTAATGTTGAGTGATAGTAGAAAATGCTCACAGTAGGTTATTAAATAAAATATTACATGCAACACTTTACATGCGATGTAATAGTAAATATTTGAAGTGTGTATATATTTTTCATATATGAAAAAATAAGGAAATGTACACTGAAGTTACATGATTATTCCCATGAATTACTGGAAATTTTGATTTTTGAAATTTTTAATTTTAGTATATTTTCCAAAAATTTATCAGTAATCCTATATTATTTTTATACTTAGGAAAAATAGTTGTTGAAGAAAAATGTTTACAAGGAAACTAAAAGCTGCAATGGAAGTAGACAGCCTTGTGCTGTCTCGTTTTTTGTTTTATTAAAACATTTAAGCAAAGTAATAGACCTTATTTTTTAGATGTTTTAGGTTATAGGAATGGAAGGTAGAGAGTTCCCATATTTTACCTTCTCCGTTTAACCCCCCTTCATTCCTGTGTCATTAATATCTTGCAATAGTGTTGTATATGTATATATTTTTTCATCATTCATTGTCTTAGTGAGAAACTATAAAGGAAAATAAGTATAGCACTCCAGTAGAATTTCCTTCTTCTTTATTGTTCCATTATACTCTTATGTGTTTTTTATTTTTTTTTAATTTTGGAGAAGAAGCAATTTGGCAATCTATTTTGGACCGGTTATGCAAATTTCTGTTCTTCCACCTCCATCCAAAGACCTTAAAAAGAATCAACTGTGATTTTTGTAGACCAGCCCCCTTTTGGGAAAAAGGTAGATGTTACTAACATCTATGAAACTTTCTGCCATCTTTTAAATTCAGTAATATTAATTTCTGGTAACTTCCTAGACCATATGTAGTAAGTTCAGTATTTTCATCTTATTTTGAATACAATGCCCTTTAATTTCAGTTTATGGGACACATTAAATAGAATATGAGTTTTTAAAATTTGTGCAGTCTTTGTCTGACTTATTTCAATAAAGACAGAAAAAATGTTAAATAAAAAAAATAAATAACAGTGATACAAGGGAAAGAAAAAAATTCCTGCAGTCATCAGAAGAGATAAATAGAAAGCAAGCTGATATATGGGTGATATTTAATATAAATAGAAAAAGGCTGAGTTATAGGTAATATTTGATAGAAAGGGGGTTCCCAGGTGGCACAAGTGGTAAAGAATCCACCTGCCAGTGACCCCTGAGGCAGGAAGATACCCTGGTTTAGGAAATGGCAACCCACTCCAGCCTTCTTGCCTGGAAAAATCCCATGGGCAGAGCAGTGTGGTGTGCTACAGTCAGTGGGGTTGCAAAGAGTCAGACATGACTGAGAACACACACGCTAGTTTGCTATTTAATATAAAACAGTATGATGAATTTTTTTCTGAAGCCATTCCCCAGTAATCATGATAATATAAAATACTCACCCTGAAGAACCGTATACAGAATTACAGAATAATTTTCTATCTTGAAGACTGTTGTAATTGTTGGATGCTGCTGTTGTTCAGTTACTAAATTGTGTTTGACTCTTTGCAACCCCATGGAGTGCAAGCTTCCCTGTTCTTCACCATCTCCCAGAGTTTGCTCAAACTCATGTTCATTGACCATCCAACCATGTCATCCTTTGTTGCACCCTTCTCATCCTGCCCTCAGTCTCTCCCAGCATCAGGATCTTTTCCAGTGAGTTGGCTCTTCACATCAGGTGGCCAAAGTATTGGAGCTTCAGTATCAGTCCTTTGAAGAAATATTTAGGGTTGATTTCCTTTAGGCTTGGCTGATTTGACCTTCATGCAGTCCAAGGGACTCTCAAGAGTCTTCTCCAGCACCACAGTTCAAAAGCATCAATTCTTCAGTGCTCAGTCTTCTTTATGGTCCAACTCTCACATCCATACATGACTACTGGAAAAACCATAGCTTTGAATAGACGGACCTTGTTGGCAGATAGATGTCTCTGCTTTTTCATATGCTTTCTTAAGTTTGTCATAACTTTCCTTCCAAGGAGCAAGGGTCTTCTAATTTCATGGGTGCAGTCACCATTCACAGTGATTTTGGAGCCCAAGAAAATAAAACCTGTCACTGCTTTCACTTTTTCCCCTTCTATTTGCCATAAAGTGATGGGAACGGATGCCATGGTTTTTTGAGTGTTGAGTTTTAAGCCAGCTTTTTCACTCTCCTCTTTCATCCTCATTAAGAGGCTCTTTAGTTCTTCTTCACTTTCTGCCATTAGGGTGGTACCATCTGGATATATCTGAGGTTATTATTTCTCCCAGCAGTCTTGATTCTAACTTGTGTTTCATCCATCCTGGTATTCCACATGATGTACTCTGCATAGAAGTTAAATAAATAAATTATTAGGGTGACAATATATAGCCTTGACGTACTCCTTTCCCAATTTTGAACCAGTCTGTTGTTCCATGTCCAGTGCTAACTGTTGCTTCTTGACTTTCATACAGATTTTTCAGCAGACAGTTAAGGTGGTCTGATATTCCCATCTCTTTAAGAGTTTTCCACAGTTTGTTGTGATCCGCACAGTCAAAGGCTTTAGTTAGTGAAGCACTCTGCATCCAGGTCATAATTTACCAGTTTCCCCCTGCTTATTTAAATTTTGTATAGTTCATGGTAGTAGTATTTCCCAAATAGTTCCCACTGTCTTCCCTTTTGGGGTAGAATTTGTAGTAGTTTTCTTTTTCTCTCTAGCTCCCTTTATTTAAAAAATTAATTCATTCTGTTTTAAGTCATTAAGTTGTTTTTATGATGGTGGTCTTTAGTCACTTGTTTTGATATCTTTTTCCTCTTCGTCACTAGCCTCCTGTTGTCACTTATCTTGATTTTAGTTTGTTGCTTCTATTCCATTCCATTGATCGGTGCCATGAACATTATTGCTTTGATAAGACATCCTGTTTCTGACTCTCCTACAGCCCTGCTTTTCATGCTTTTGCCTACCATACTTCCCTTGTAGTCTGTTCTCTTTTCACCTGGAATCCAATCAAATAAAGAGTTATCTCTGCTGTTAATAATTTTAGTTGATAGATTTTTTTTTGTTTGTTTTCTCTTTGGTAGATCTCTTGATTTAAGTTATTTGCCATTAAAAAGTAGGCTATATACAATATATTGAATCTTATTATCCTTCTGGTTCAAACAGGATTTGGAGAAAATGATTTGTGGATGAATTAATTGTTATTGTGATTACGTGCTGGGCTGGGCAGTTTATTCTTGTAAATCTGAGCAAGTTAGGTATTAGTCTTGGGTTTGATCATGGATTGTTTTCTTTATTTGAAAGTGTAGTTAGTATCTGTCCCTGTAGACAATAAACCTTTGTGCTGTGGGGTGACTTCAGTTTTGAATTTTATAGTGAGTCACCAACAAAAAATGAACTGTTCATATTCAATAATAGTTATTGGTTAATAAAAATATGCTTGATAGTACATTAGCAAAAATGGAAATTTCCTTGGAAGAAATTATGAGAATAGAAAACATAAAACATGAGTTTTGTATCAGAAAAGTTTAAACTATTTGGAAATTTTGATATAAATGTGATTGCTATGTTTTACGTGTGGCACAATTAAAGAGAAACTAGGACTGGATCCCAGAAAAAGAATTAAAGTTTGTCAACTTATGTGAGGTCAGAGACTTTTCTGTTAAAACATTACCTCCAAAATAATTTTGTGAAAAATAAATTTGTAAATAAATTTTAAAGCAGCGTACGTTATTCAAATGATGATCAGTGTTCAAATTTCAGAGTTTGGTTTGAATAATATTTCCTAACTCTTATAGCATTTTATTAGCAAAAACGTTTAATATAATAGTGACAGATCTTTTAATATAATAGTGACAGATCTTGTAAAAGATTCATCAGAGAACAAAGTATACCCTTGTGTGTGCATATTTGTTTATAAAGAACACTAAAAGAGAAAATAGAGGTTTTTAGAAATATATCAAAATTTATAGATTTTCAAGTTACTCATCAGTAAAGGTTTAATTGCCCAGACTGCATGTTAAGATGAAGTTACTCTTTATTCAAATATCCTGTGGTATTTTTCAAATATGTGTGATTGCAAAGCATAAATGTTTAAGCCAGAATTGAAGTGCTGAGTGTTTGCTAATTTGCAAAATTCAATAATCATACCTTTATTAAAATATTACGCTCTATATTCTTTTTATCAGAGCCATGCATATTATTGATATGAATTAGAATGTTTATTTTTAATGTCGAAGGAAAATACTTGGTTCTTCACTTTATATAATGTTTGATCCAAGAGGCTTATCTTTACTTATTCAATAAAAGTTTCTTTTATTTAATGAAGAGTTTAAACTGGCATGTAGATTGTCCCTCTTTGAACTGATCTGGAATGGGTGGGGAGGGAGAGAGGGAGAAAAGGAGAGAGTGCAGTTGAAAAATACAGTGTTTAGGGATTAAATATTGGCATTTGTTTTAATGAGACTTTATTGCAAAGGACATTATTTATGTAGACCCTTAGGGACCTTGAATAAACAATTGGCTATTCTCTGGATAGATGCTAGACAGATGATCTATTTACATTTTCCTTTTTGTTCTTTTGAGTGTCTGGAAAAATGTCAGTTTGAAGGAGACGGTTTGTCAGCGTAAGGATAAGGAAAAGATAAGTCAGTAGCATTTCACAGGTTGGAAGTAGCTTTTGAATTTATATGTGTGATCACTTGTTGAAAATATTTTTATTCTTAAATTAGTTTAAAACAAATTTGTCGTAAATGTAGGATTAATCTGAGCTAAAAAAATACATAATGCATTTGGAAGTTACATTTTTCTGTCTAGTAGGAATGAAGGACACCTGGTGTGAATTTTGTGTTTTTTTTTCTTTTTCTTAAAACTGTTGCTGATTGATTCATTTATCTTTTTCCATAATGTGTCTTCTTATGATTTAAAAAGGTTAGTTAAAGAAAATCCCTTTCTGCTATAGATCACAGTAAAAAATGTAGGTTTGAAAATTGACATTATTTCTAGGGTAGTATCAAGGAATTATTTTTGTTACTTTTATTTTTTTGAGCCCTCAATGCTCCTTGTCTATTGCAAATTTTGAGATATATTTCAGTTTATTAAAATTAGATTCAGTTTGGACAGTTAAAGCTAATATTTTAAATTACTTTGTGAAGCTTCATACATTTTAACTAGATTGAACCTTATATGTTCCTTTTTTGTCAACTTCAGAAAAGCTTAAGAAAAGATGCTGATTAGGCCTTTTAGAGAAAATGTCCAACATACTCTAAATAAAGATGGTCTTTAAAAACAATCGCTAGAAACAAAGCTCAGAAATATTTCGTTAATCACTGGTAGCAGAAGTCGGTGGCCAACCATGATTCAATGATCATATTGCTGTCAGGAATCTAGAAAATTGCGGGTGTCATTAACCGAGTGTAATAACAGTGTTTGGTCTTTGAAGTACTTAATGAGTGTTATGTGGGAATAGAAAGATTGGTCCTGACAGAAATGAAAATTTTCAATTTCACCTTATCTTGCCTTCCAGTTTGAAATTTTATTTTCAAAATGCAAGACTGGAAATCATTTGGCAGTGAAAATATGGGAATTGATATATGTACTTTAAAAAATTTGTCAGTATGAAAAAAATGTGTACTTTAATTTTGTTTTAAAATCAATCCTATGCATTAAGATAGATTCTTTTCAGTTTATTAGTTTTTTATGTAATGATAGTGAGCTCTCTCTTGAGCAGGGTGGTGAGTATGGCAGGAAGGTCAGCAAGAAACTATAATCCTAGTAAAAAGAAAAAGCTCTAATTATCAATGGAAGGGGAAGGAAATGTGTTGTGGAGGAGAGAGATTCACTCTGGATTAGTTCATCTTGTAGGAGTATGCTCACTCTGAGAGCTAGGCTGGGTAATTATCCAGAGGGTAACTGTGGGAAGATTGCTGAAGTACCTGCTCTCCAATGAAATAGTCCACATTTCCAAATGCTTCTGTTTGGCTGAGACGTGTAATCAGAACTGCTGATAATAATCAAATGATTAATAATCAAATTCTGCCTGAAGACCAATCATGTTTCTCAGAAGGTCAAGTTATCCCAGATCTTTACTATTTCTTAATTAGTTAAATCAACAAAACCCCTGATTAGAGCCTGACTTTGTTTATCTATACCCAGAATTAACTTTGCCTTAGTTAAGTGAGCAAGTTGCATCACAGTGCCTGGATAAGTTGAAGTAATCCAGGAAATCTTGGGAATGGTGTGAGGAAGTGACAGGCTGTGGAGGACAGTGGCTAGATTTACCAAATGTTTATGGCTGTTTGTTTTTTATACCAATCTGATAAATGAAACTGTTGGCAATCCACTTTTTATAGCAGTGAAATCTGGGATTGGTTTCTAGATTTTTCAAAAGAATTTACCTTTCATCTTAAGTTTTTATGGGGAAATTTGTAAAGGTACTTCATTTTATAAGCTTCATCTCATTTAAGTTACCTGTGCTTAATGTCACATGAGTAATCATTGAAAAATTTGAGTGTCTTTTCAGCCTCCAGTACAGACTAAAGGGAAACATGATAACTTCCTTTCAATATTTTAAAGGTGATCCTAGAATAGAAGAGTAAGAAGGGAAACTGTCACTCATTGTATGTTTACTGTGGTATAGGTTCTAAGTACTTTAATCCTTGGCATAATCCTGTGACATAAATATCACTGTTAATTTTGTAGATGAGGTAAGTAAAACACAGAAAGCTTAAGTAACTTTGCCCAAGGTCACACAGTAAGTGAGAGAATCCTTTCTGTTTCCCCTAAACATTTATTCTATAACCTTTTAAGGGTAGTTGTTATCAAACAAACTGACCTTATATTTGATAGAACTAGGGATTCAATTTGAAAATGCTTTGGTTGTGGGTGGCTGATGAGTGGAATCATAAAGAACAAGATTCCAATAAAAATACTCAAAAGATCATAACAGTCAATTATGTTTCCTATTTTGTTTCCTGTCAATTGGGAAAAATATATTCAATTTTATTAATAGTCAAAGAAGTGGAAATTACTTTTTCTTTCTTTAGGGCAATTTGACAGTGTGTGAAAGTGAAAGTCATTCAGTTGTGTCCAACTCACTGCCACCCCGTGGACTGTAGCCTTCAAGGTTCCTCTGTCCATGGAATTCTTCAGGCAAGAATATTGGAGTGGGTAGCTTTCCCTTCTCCAAGGGATCTTCCCAACCCAGGGATTGAACTCAGGTCTCCTGCATTGCAGGTGAATTCTTTGCCATCTGAACCACCAGGGAAGCCCAAGAATACTGGAGTGGGTAGACTGTCCCTTCTCCAGGGGATCTTCCTGACCCAGGGATCAAATGGGGGTTTTCTGCATTATAGGTGGGTTCTTTACCAGCTGAACTACCAGGGAAGCCAGTGTGTATCAACAATGAAACTTTGGGCTTGTTGACTTTAGGAAGTTACTTCAAAGATGTAAAGGAGTGTATGTAGATTTATATAAGCATATACAAAACATTGTTTATTGTAAAATATTGGGAACAACCAAATGAGTGTCCCTGAATTTGGGTTGATCTGATATTTCCTCTTGATTAAAATCATTATATTTCTGTGCTAGGACTATTCTGGGACAGCGAAGGAAACAATCTAATCATATGGTGCACAATTTTGATTTGTTAAAATGCTTAACAGTGACCACTTTCATCACTTGATTAAAGTATAACTACCAGGTTTCTATATTGTAGAGTTGTAATTAATAAGTGTTTTGTCGAGATATACTTTGAAATTCTTTAAATATCCTATTTTCCAGATTGTTAATTTTATCAACAGTTTTATCAGTATGGCTTCATGGCTTCCTCTTTTATCGGATGTGTTACAATCAGTTACTGTTGTTTTCATGCTTAGATTGTCTTCATCTTGGTAGGTGCGAGTTCCTTTAAGCTGGCTCCTTTGCCACTGTGACATATCCTGTTATTCCTTGAACATTTCCTTGCCTTCTAAAAAACAAAAGTAGATGTTTCAAGTTCATTTTGTGCTTTTCTTCCACAGGTACTAAATCACCTGTTTCTGGTTTGTTTATATGGTGGGGTGTAGTACTTAGAAGCCAAGGTGCATACAGTGAGGTGTTAGATGCTCCCAGGTCCTCACAGTGGTCAGGTTAGGGACTGTACTGTATAGATATGTATGTTAATGAGAGTGTGTATTTTATATACAGGCATGCCTTGGAGACTGCTGCATTAAAGTGACTATCACAAAGTGAGTCACATGAATTTGTTGTTTCCCAGTGCATATAAAAGTTATTTATACTACCCTATAGCATTATGTCTAAAAATACCATGTGTATACCTTAATTTTAAAATAATTTATTATTAAAAATGCTAACCATAACTGAAGCCTTCAGTCATAATAGTTTTGTAATAATAACATCAAAGATCACTGATCACAGATCACCATAATAAATATAACAATGAAAAAGTTTGAAATATGAGAATCACCAAAAAGTGGATGCTTAGATGTGATGTGAGCAAATATTGTTGGAGAAATGGTGTCCATACACTTGCTTGATGCAGAGTTGCCACAGACCTTCAATTTGTAAAAAACACAATTTGTAAAAGAAATGCAGTTATTGTGCTTTACTTTATTGTGGTTTTCAGATATAGTGTAGTTTAAAAATATTTCTAAAAATCAAAAAAAAATTTTAACAGATTGAAAGTATGTTGTAACCCTATGGTGTCAAATGGATTTTTATGCACTGGGAAACCAGAAAATTTGTGTGACTTACCTTGTTGTGATATTTACTTTATTTACTTTACTGCCACGGTATGGACTGAACTCAAAATATCTCCAAGGTATACATGTCCTCAGATGATATGCTTATGTTATACAACTGTTTTTCCTCTAGTTTATATAATCTTGAGGTTGTAGATTGTCAAAACAATGAATTCAGAGAGTTACTGCATTCCTCCTCCTTTAGTCATTTGCCAAATTACAGATTCGATTCTGTTGCTTTCCCGATTTTATCCAGTTTTCTTGCAATTAGGTCTCAACTTCTGGTTAGCTACTTGTTAGGATACCTTTGTAAAATTCATTGATTTAAGAGATGTTATCATGTGGAAGAATGTGCATCTTACCATGATGAAGTAGATTGTTATGGAAAATAACTCTGACTTAGAGATTTCTTAAATTCTGTTTCTTTTAAAATAAGCCCACGATTCCCATCTTTTCTGTGATGACTTCATCTAAAGTCTGTATCAGTGTCCTCCAATCAAGATCCTAGTAATAAACCTTTGTTTGAATAAATTAATTCAGTGAGGGAGAGTGTACACAATGAGGAAACTTGGGATGTCTCTGGGAAAATGATTTATTAAAGGATTTGAGTTTGTATGTAAGTGTAGAGAACAGAGTCCAGAAGGATATATTTCCAAACTGCCGATAGTGACTGCCTTTGGAAAAGGACTGGGACTAGGAGGGGCTTGTACAGAACATTTCTGAATTTAAAAATCAGGATGTATCCATGCATTGGGTAAATAAAATAATTGGGAAAAAAATGATAATTTGAGGGCAGGGTTATGGAAGTGGGCCTTTCTTCTGACTTAGGTACTGTCAGGAAGCATGGGTAACTCTATGATTTTAGATATCCTAATTAAATCAGTCCTGGGTGTTCATTGGAAGGATTCATGTTGAAGCTGAAACTCCAATACTTTGGCCACCTCATGCAAAGAGTTGACTCATTGGAAAAGACCCTAATGCTGGGAAGGATTGGGGGCAGGAGGAGAAGGGGATGACAGAGGATGAGATGATTGGATGGCATCACCGACTCGATGGACATGGGTTTGGGTAAACTCCGGGAATTGGTGATGGACAGGGAGGCCTGGCGTGCTGCAATTCGTGGGGTCGCAAAGAGTCGGACGTGACTGAGCGACTGAACTAAACTGAACTGAATTAAATCTTATCTAGAATCATGGAAGACTTGACGGAGGCTAAAGCTCTAATTAGTAAAGAAATAACAGTCTTTCATATTAGAATTTGGGATGTTTGACCATCTTTGTTATTTGACTGGAGTTCATGTTTTGGTCTTTTGGGACATGATTACAGAGTGGTATTTTTGTTGGTTCATCATAGTCATGACATGGCATTGTTTGATGTTGCTGTTTTATGAAATTGTTCATAGTCAGTGAAAGAACACCATGACCTAGTTGTAGGTTCTAAAGCCAGCCCTTAACCACACCAGGGCCTACTTGACATTGCAGGCTGCTCCCAGATGTCACAGAGGCTACTTTTCTACCTTCTCACCTGTTTCTTCCATCTTTCTTTCTGCATGCTAGGTGGAAATTTCTGCCTCTGTCTCTCTCTCATCTGTCTCTCTGTCCACACCACTTTGTCTCTTTAGGTGCTTCTAGTGTGCCCATTGGAGAAGGCAATGGCACCCCACTCCAGTACTCTTGCCTGGAAAATCCCATGGACGGAGGAGCCTGGTAGGCTACAGTCCATGGGGTTGCGAAGAGTCGGACACGACTGAGCGACTTCACTTTCACTTTTCACTTTCATGCATTGGAGAAGGAACTGGCAACCCACTCCGGTGTTCTTGCCTGGAGAATCCCAGGGACAGGGGAGCCTGGTGGGCTGCCGTCTATGGGGTTGCACAGAGTTGGACACGACTGAAGCGACATAGCAGCAGCAGCAGTGTGCCCATGCCTGGAGTTTTAAGAATAGATCAAAAGCAGCAAACCTCTGATTGTCCATCCTGATAGATTCCCGAGTTCTTCAAGCCTCTCTTCCCTCCTCGTGTGTAAGCTTTGCATCTTTGTTTCATTTGCTCCAGTGTGTCTGCTGCCTTTCTTGGTCTGTCCCTCTATAGAATTGTGATGGGATTTCAGTCTGCTCTAATACTAACTTGGCGTCCTTTTTAAGACATTGTTTTTAGAAATGGAAATTTCACTTCCTGGTCTGTCAGTGCAAGCAGAATATGTGCATCTCCTGGACATCTACCCTCCACGTTGTTAGGATACCATCCCAGTTGAGTTCCAGTGACTCTTGTGATCCTTGTGTTGGAGAGTGGCATTTAACACCGTGTTTGTCTTCTTTTCTTCTTTCACCCTATTATCAGTCTTAGAAAATGATCCTTCTGTTTCTTCAGGCCTTCCTCCTAGCTTAAATAAAATGCTTTTCTATCTCATATATTCTGTTTCTTAAATGGGAACTTTATTTTTCCCCTACTTTTGTGAACTTTTTAGAACTTTCCAAGCCTCAGTAAATTATCATCCAGATTAGTCTTCTGGACTTTTTCAAAACTTCCTATACTGTGTGTTGTCCATTCTTTGACTCTGTCAGAGTTAATTTCCTGGTATTAATTTTTCTCTTGCCAAGTAAAATTTTTAAGCACAGTTATTTTTGGAAAACATAAAGAAGTTAGCTCTTGTATAGGGCAGGATAGTGTGAACTGTTTGTACTCTAAGAGGGTAAATTGGCTACTGAACAATACACATAAAAATAAGGATATCTGGGAGTTCATTGGAGAGTAAAATTAGATCACACTATGGAAATTAATTTTATATAGTAGTTTGAACAAAGATAGAGACATAAAATTATAGGAAATGGAGAGGGAATTATACACCAGGTGGGAAGATTGACCTACTAAAATCTGGGAGGTGTTTTGATTAAGGGAACGATTTCTGCAGTTATAAATTGAGAACCTTCTATTGTGTTACTTGAGGTGTCTGAGAGAGATGGATGAAAAAGATGAGATCTCTGCTTTCAAACAGATTAGTATTCGAGGGAAAAGGACATTTAAAAAATCAATTGAAATACAATATGACAAATGCAACATCATGTCCTAATTACAGTGAGGACACCCATGAGGGAGTGTACGTTCTGCTTGCATCACTTAAGAAAGATTTCTCAATTGGTCATTGCATAGTGTTTGCTGAACTAGACTCAGAAGCATTTAAAGTATATAGCAGAAGTTATTTAGTGACTGCATAGAGACAGTTTTCATGGTAATGAGGGATACCTATTTAAGCTGAATTTGGAATTAGTGGTTTCTACTTTTTGCTTCAGTTTTAAGAAGTTTCTATTTGTGTATGTCCTTTGCTATTTGGTGTTGAACTGAATGAATCGTGATCCCAATGGAGTGACTAAGAATTTTCTATTACTTCTTCAGCTGATGGTTGCAAAGATTCCTTTATGTGATAATTATATATTAAATGATTGAAGAAAAACCTTGTTAATTGGTAGATTTTAATGTTATCCAAATTATGTTGTTGTTTAGTCTCTAAGTCATGTCCAGTTCTCTTATAATCCCATGGATTGTAGCCCGCCAGGCTCCTCTGTCCATGGGATTTCCCAGGCAAGAATACTGGAGAGGGTTGCTGTTTCCTTCTCCAACGGATCTTCCCTACCCAGGGATCAAACCCACATCTCCCGCATTGCAGGCAGATTCTTTACCAATGAGCCACGAGGGAAGTCCCATCAAATTATAATCAGCATTAAAAATGTAGTGGGTGTGTGCGTGCTCAGTCATGTTGGACTCTTTGCGACCCCATAGGCTGTAGCCTTCCAGACTCTTTTGTCCATGGGATTTCCCAGGCAAGAATACTGGAGTGGGTTGCCATTTCCTACTCCAGGGGATCTTCCTGACGCAGGGATTGAACCTGCATCTCTTGTGTCTCCTGCATTGGCTGGCAGGTTCTTTACTAACTGTGCTACCTGGAAAAATGCAATATCGTATGTTTTTTTTGTGATTTGGTATCAAGATACCTTTTTTGTTTGAACTCTTGTTCATCCTATAAATGGTTATTTTCTCTTATAGGTGGTAGATCATCTAATGCAAAATTACCTGCAGTTCCAACAGTTGGTTCGGTTCCACAAGACCAAGTTTCAAATATGAGGTATTCAAGCTATTAATTTGGATATTTGTGATTTATTCCTTTTGATAACTCTTAAAGTGTCTAGCTATGATTTTTTTTAATTTACTTTTTTTTTTAAATGACATTAAATAGAGGCTTGGGAATATTTTAGAAGTTCTTTCTGAAAGAAGATGACGTGTAAAAGATTCCTGAGAAGTAGCTATTTGTGATCAATAAATGCTGAAGGGATAACAAATATTTAATTTCACATGTAGTTAGTAACTTATGGCTTACGTTTCATGTGATTGTAGATTGAACATTTGGAATTCATTGTTCTTCTTCCCTAGAAGTGCTGAAATAAGTTTATGAATTATAAGTTTATTGAATTATAGATAGATTTTTACTGTCTGCTATCTTGTCTAGTTAGGAATATGTGTTCCAAGTTCTAATTTGGAAGGCTGTGAATATATTTCACCACTAGAGCCTTGTGGCTAGAGTTCTTGATATGTGCCTTACCACAATTGGAAAATGCGTAGCGTTTTACAAATAAAGGTACTTGGGTCCTACAAGTATAGGCTCATAGTTGTGATATCATCCAGGGGTAAGAGGCTCCATGAGATCAATAGAGAGAAATAGTATTATGTGGAACACCTGGGAAGAGATGGTTGTTGACCACGGAAGTTTCCAGCAGCTTTACCTGTTGATAATTTCAGTAGCATCTCTTGTTGCTAGTATAAATAGGAAGTACTCTTTGTAGGAACAATAAGTAAGTAGTGACTATTTGTATACATATTTGGTTCATAAGTTAGAAAATGAAATTCCTGAAATGCAGAAAGTTTTTTTTAACTCATTCAGTTCAGTTCAGTCGCTTAGTTGTGTCCAACTCTTTGCAACACCATGAACTGCAGCATGCCAGGCCTCCCTGTCCATCACCAACTCCTGGAGTCCACCCAGACTCATGTCCAGTGAGTCAGTGATGCCATCCAACCATCTCATCCTCTGTCGTTCCCTTCTCCTCCTACCCTCAATCTTTCCCAGCATCAGGGTCTTTTCAAGTGAGTCAGCTCGTTGCATCAGGTGGCCAAAGTATTCGAGTTTCAGCTTCAACGTGAGTCCTTCCAATGAACACCCAGGACTGACCTCCTTTAGGATGGACTGGTTGGATCTCCCTGGAGTCCAGGGGACTCTCAAGAGTCTTCTCCAACACCACAGTTCAAAAGCATCAATTCTTTGGTGCTCAGCTTTCTTCACCATCCAACTCTCACATCCATACATGACCACTGGAAAAACCATAGCTTTGACTAGACGGACCTTTGTTGACAAAGTAATATCTCTACTTTTTAATATGCTGTCTAGGTTCGTCATTTAACTCATTAAATATGTATATATGTATACAGTTGGCTATGGATCCAACCAACCGCATATTGAAAATATTGAAAAAAAATTTCTAGAGAGTTCCAAAAAGCCAAATTGGAATTTGCCTCACATAGGCAACTATGTATATATGTGTATGTGTGTGTATATGTATATATTTGTCTGTATATATATATGCATAGTCATGGTCTATAGAAAATTAGATAAAAGATTGATAAAATTTGATAAAAGATTTGATAAAAAATTTCCCATAAAGTTCCAAAAAGCAAAACTTGAATTTGCCTCACATTGGCAGCTATTTATTTATGTATAAACATGTGTGTGTGCATATATATGCACACACAGAGGAATGCATATACATATGCATGGTCATGGTCAATAGAAAATCTGATAGAAGATTGTTAAATTTTGATAAAAAAGTTTTTTGGTTGTCATGGGGCTAAAATCAGATGCTCTCTACTAGCCAGTTAAGACTTCTAATAAGAGCTGATGTTTGGAATGGTTGTTAGCCAGGTTGTTTGTGAGGACTAGGGGTGGCAATGTACAATAGGATAAAAATGGATATTCCAGGCAGAAGGAATGATGTACATAGCAATAATGAGCCATTAGATGATTTTCAGTTTTTCACGTAATTTTACATTTTTACAGAAACTCATTTTAAAAATTAAAAAATTGATCAACAGTAATTAATAACATCTTTCCATTAGCATTACAGAGAGGCTTGAACATGCTTTGGAAAAAGCGGCTCCTCTTCTGCGAGAGATATTTGTAGATTTTGCACCTTTTCTTTCTCGGACACTTTTGGGTAGCCATGGACAGGAACTGCTTATAGAAGGAACAAGTAAGTCATTTTTCTTTCTTCACATATATATTTAAATTTCAGAGTTTAAAACTGAAATGAATAATGAAAGAGGCATGAGGTTTTCTTGTTTTCAGCCTTTGACAAGGCTTCTTATGGAGTCTGTACATATCTTTTAGAGAATATGGCATGGCTGATATTCTAATCTGTTCAAGGTTTTTTTTAATCACTGATGTGAATAAGATTTGTATGCAGCAGGCTTCTTACTGTGTGTTTTAGGGAACAATAAAGAAAATAAAATGTATTGAATGCAAACAGTAAGAAATGTTTAATACATTAAAATTAACCATGAAAATTGAGAATTCGAGAGACTAATGTTAACAGCAATAAGTGGTGTATTTACCTGAGATTTTACTTGAATTTAAGATCTATATAAACAACAGTGTATTGCCACGTGTTATGAAATTGTGGAATGCATTATTAGTCTTTACTAGTGGAGTTCTGTCTTACGAATAAGGAGAAAAAGCAATAGTATTTTCTCTGTCTTGCTTGTATCACACCTAGATTACTTGATCTTTTCTAGGTAAGGTACTGAGATTCTGTCAAACTAGATAGTGTGCAGAAGTAAATTGCTGTGCAGATTGGAACCATCCATTTATGGAATGGATGGAGAGGTATTGGAGCTTTTCTTTTCTCTTTTTTAAAGCATGAAGTACTTGTCAGATTAAGCGTTTTCTAATATTCAAGAAGGTAACTCAACCAAGTGAAAGTTGGCTTACCCTGAATTTCTCAGACAGTAGAAATTAGTTCAATAGAGATCAACTTTTCAAACAATTTGATTTATTTATGAGCTAAACAGACTGACTTCAAAACCCCAGTCTTCATTCCCATAACTAACATTTTTTAAAGGAGAAGCTAGAAGACTTTCATCGATGATAATGTCAAATTGATCTTTTCATTCAAAAGTGTTTGGAAAAAAAAAAAAAGTGTTTGGAGTATATGTTCACTAAATCTAGCTTGTCTGTATCCAGGTTTGATGTTTTATGGATAAGACATATATTCTTGTAAAGCTAAAAAATCATGGGAAAGCACAATTATCTGTACTCTAGTATCTTTAAATATCAACTTACAGCTTTAGTTATCATGACTTTTTGTTGGACAATCAGTCACTAGGTTATCTATGGAATTTCTTAAAACTTGTGAAAAAACCCCTCTTTTTATAGTAATGAGGATATAATGCTAATGAAAGTTACAGATAGGTTAATAGTTCAAGATATCCTATGTGATTGTTAACTATGGGATATCAGCACTTTATTTGGCTCAAAAACATCTATCTATAAGAAATAGTTATTAGCTAATTAATAATTTCATCATCATCCCTGCTGTAAATATGTATTGGGTTGGTGATGATTGATATCATTTCCATATAGTCGAGGAGTAGCATTGAATTTATGTGGGGAAAAAAGTTCAGGTTTTAGAAACATTGAACCAAATTTGGGGTAGAAATTTACTCTGTCTGCTGAAGGATATAATTATTTAGCCAAGGAGTGTTTGACCTAATGAAGTAATAAAATTTGAAAGGAAGTGAATTGATACATTGAAGGAATTCACCCTAATTTATGCTTCATAAGTGCTTCATTTATGCTTAAACTTGTTAATTATATTTCATTTTATAATGCTAAAATGAATGTATTAATTATAGCCTTTCAGTATAGCAATACATTTTTGCTATTTAGTTGATCTTTGAATTTTATAATAGAACCAGCACAATAGGATCTTCTTAGATACTCAGAAGTATTAAACTTGACAATTCTAGATCCTTGAACAAAATGTAATTTAGAATCAATTTGTTATTGATAAATTCTGATAATATGGTAAAAAGGAAGATGATGTACTTTTGATCATCTATAGAAAATAACGTGATCACTGCCTACTCACTGGATTGTGTTCATAAAAATAACAAATAGATCTAAGTTTTATAAGGCAAATATATTTTAAGTTGTGAGGAATCCTTTGGGTGGTAGTTTTATGCACTGTAAAACAGAGAAGTTTTGAGGGGGAGGTTATTGCAATATAGTTCTGTTGAAAGAGTTTTGAACTAAAAAAAGTCAGGAGAAGGGAGATCTCTGGTGGTCCAGCAGTTAAGACTCTGTGCCTCCACTGCAGAGTTTGATCCTGGATTGGAGAAGTAAGATCCCACATTCTGCGTGGTGTGGCCATAAAAAAAAAAAGGCAGGTGCCTTCATTCTCTGCTGGTCACTAGTTGTGTGACCAGGTACTTGAAACCTTATTACTTTAAAAATTTAAAATTATTTTTATTAATAATTTTAATGAGCATTTAAAATATTTACAAAGTACGAGTTTCAATATTTATAAAGTTACTATCGCTGATATCCAGACCATCTTTGTTTTGCCATAACTGTTATATCCACCTCACTTTGTTTTCCTTTAGTCTTTAAAACAACCACAGACATCATGTAATTTCACCTCTAAATAATTAATAATTCATGTAAAAAAGATACTTTCTCACATAATTATAATTGCTTCTCTTATACCTAATAATATTAATAATAATTATATAATATCCTTTAATACTCAGTCCATATTCATCTTTATTTAAAAGATGTTTTTATATAATTGATTTTCTTCCAGTTAAGATCCAAATAAATCATTTTTTTCATTTGATATGTCTCTTAAATCCATGCTAATGTCAAATAGTTTCCCAGTATCCCTTGGTGTTCATGCTGTTGGCTGGTTGGTGGTTCTGTAGGATGTTACCATATTTTGGGACTCTGTGGCTGTTCTTGTTGATGTCATTTAACAGTTTCTCTAGTCTGTGTGTTTGCTGATGGCTTGAAGTTTAATTAGATGTGATAATTCATGTTATATCATGCCTAGAGTTGTATATTTTCTGATTGGCTCAATTTTAGTACTATTAACCCCCCTTTTCAAGTAGTTATAACCCTTTGTAAGAATTGATGTTTTATTACTTTTATTGTTTTTAAAGAAGTCTTCGGAAAACAAAAAGATGATTACTTGTAAATAAAGTTTTTCTATCTGACAATTACCTTAAATGATTTCATTCGGCACTTTTTATAAATCTTAGGTTCATTATGAGCTTTTTTGTGATCTTAATTATCCTGTATGTTAATTTTTTAATTTTGCTAATTATCGTTACTCATCAGTTATTTCTAATTATGCTAAGGACTAAAACAATAAAAAAACAGGAATATTAGAACTGCTTCCAGCATCAGGGTGAACTAGGAAACCAAATCATCAATCTTGGATCACTGTCTTTTTCTTACTATGTTGCCAAAGTATTGCACTGCATTTTAAGAGGATATAAACTTGTTTTCTCAATTGGATTAAAAGCTGGTATTTGGGGAGGGCAAAAATATCTTAGGTATTACAGTTGTTTTTGACTTTCCAATAGACCACATATATCTGGGGCTTCCCCTGTGGCTCAGCTGGTAAAGAATCCACCTGCATTGTGGGAGACCTGGGTTCCATCCCTGTTTGGGAAGATCCCCTGGAGGAGGGAAAGGCTACCCACTCCCGTATTCTGGCCTGGAGAATTCCATGGACTATTGCCCATGGGGTTGCAGAGAGCTGGACACGACTGAATGACTTTCACTTTCACAGTACATCTGTATAGTTTATTTTTAGGATTAAAATTTCATGGGGTCACAATTAAGAAAAAATGATATGAAATGCTCTTTAGGCTCTTCAAAAATTATTGAGAAATATTGGTATAAAAGAAGTCTGTGGATACCAGCTTTGTGTCTTATTTTTAGCTTTCACTGAATATAGTTAGTTAAGTCAGTATTTTCTATTTTCTGCCCGTAATGCTGAGGTGAAAAAAAATTGATAGGAGAAGACATTTTATAAGTACTGGACCATCTGTGGCTGAATTTGAAGAGACAGGGAGCAGTATTAATAATTTTTATCAAACTCAAGACTTCATTAGTACACAGTATATTTCTGTGGACAAAAAAGAAATTGATTTTCTCAGCATCATGTCATTCAACAGGAACAATTTAATTCTACAAAATTCATACAATGTTTGTGACAAAAACCTGGAATATCTCATTTTGCTAGAAAGGCCTGTGACAGTGTTCACCCACTGTTGGTGATGACTGCACCTCAGCTTGCTTGGTGCAATTTCTAAGTGAATAGCTACTGAAGCAGGTTTGTACACAAAGACTACTGGAAGGAAACATTCACGTAGAAGTGAAAAAATTCAGTTGATTGATCATTCTAAAATGGTGTTCATAACCTAAAGATGAAAATACTTTGGAATTCAAGAGGAGAGAAACTGACCTTGCAAAATTCAACCTTCCTAGAATATTGCATTTGACGATGTTAGTTCAAAAAGGAGGGCCAGAGGAAACAACAGATAAAACATATTACTTAAATGCAGGGGAAAAAAGGACCAGAATTAATAATAAAGTTGCACCTATTAGAAGTTTATTTGAAATTTGAATTAATATTTATAAGATGAATATCATGTTTACAGATTCATGGGGAACAGTTAATTGTATCCAAATTATAGGCAAGTACTTTCAAAACCTGGGAAACAGGGGAAAAACTGATTTTATGCTTATATTATTATTAAAACTTCTAGTAATGTTTATGCCATTCTTTTATATTTGTATAGATTAAAGTGACAAGATAAATAAAGGAAAAAACTGGGTTCTTATATTTCAGATAGTAAATGGTCATGCCTATTTTTCATGGTATACATGAGAGTTTAGATATCTCAGTGGGTTCAGATACTGTTAGCTTAATATCTGGTAATTCATTTGATATTTCTGAGTTTAGTAGTAAGGAAAAACAATGATAATAGAGGTGGAGAAACTGCAGTGGTCTTCAGTCATGAAACACCAACAGAGTGTAAAACTCTTGGCTTTGGTATTCTCAGTTTGTCTTCTTTTGAAGAGACTACAATTCCATATCAGTGAAAAATCAAAAATAAAACCAGGCACACTGAACCCTAGGGTCAGATTATGAGTCTGGTCAGATCTCTGAACCTGCAGTACCTTGTTCACCTTCTGCTAATTGGGGCAACAGTAGAATTTCTGTGTATAAAGTGAAAACTGATACTTCTGCAGCAACTTACAACTTCACCTAAGGGCTGTTTGAAGGCCTTCCTTTGGACAAGTCTTGAAGTCTGAATGTAGATCTGAAGACAGATGCATTGGTTTATAAGTCATTTCTTGCTTTTTCATCCATGCAGCCAGTGTCACGTAAAGGCAAAAATTCAGATCAAAAAGAGATATGAGTAGGTTTTGCAATCTGATACCAAGTCCCTTATTGAGATTATTTCCTATTTACTTACTCCCATGGTTTTATATTTGTGTTTGCGGTATTGATCCCCTTTAGGCATTGTAAGCTATTGAAGGTCAAATGTAAACTCTCTTTTGTCTTCTGAAGCCATTTCTCATTTAAAATTGAACACACCATCCACTCTGGCTCCCTACACATCCTTTAGAAATCTAGAAAACCTCACTCCAAAAAACACATGAATTGTTCTAATCAAACTATGAAATATTGTTTGACATCTTAACTGTCTTTGAATATTCAACTCCACTGATATGTGGTTGTATTACCACATATTGTATTATGTGGTTTTCTAATCTTATTGAGAAATAAAACTGAAATAAGTAATTTTTTGAAAATATATATTCTACCATACACTGTACAGAGACAAAACAACCTATAAATCTTTCTAACTTTGGATGGCCCAAGTTCCTTTTAATCATTATGGTTCACTATTTTAGTGGGTATCAAACGCTGAGCTAGATCAGGGCCCAAATGCTTTGCAATGAAAGGAAAGTTGGTAGGAAATCTGGTTCCTCTAGGACAGAGCAATAAGGAATAATGACCTAATTGTAGAAAGACCTAAATTTACTTGCTGAAAGTAGTGGCTTTTGAAGTTGAAATATATGAAACTTCCTTTCATGTTTTCTGAAAAGTGACAGGTTTTCAGACCAATAAAGACTACACCAGTAACAAGAGTATTGCTGTGCCCTTGTTTTGGCCTTGGCATTAGCCTGAGGGCGTATGCTCATCTCAGCTCTATAGAAACTACAGTTTAGTCTAATTAAATGTCCTGTTTGCTTAATGCAACATGTAGATGTTCTGTAGCTAATTTTCATGCCAGTGCTGGCACTATTACCATCATTTCTGTGTTACACATTTACACACTTTTTCAGATGTGGAGAAAAATGCTTCTGTCTTTTCTAAAAAGTGAAGGGAATGAACAACCTGTTGAGCTTGAATGCTGTTTGTAAGGCTACAGAATGCCAGCATGTGCCGTCAGCAGACAGGAGGCATTATGGCTGAAAGAGGGAAGGAGGGAGAACTGTAGAGCAAAAAGATCAAACACGGGGAGTAGGAGGGGATAGGGTGCCCATAAGCTTGGTTAGAAAGAAAGAAGGTAGTTGTGTGGTGTGAGTAAGGGCCATGGGAATTGTTTTAGTTGTTATACTTAAATTAACTTGAACTTAAACTTATGTTTGCTTAAACAATATAGAATAAAAAATTTTAATTTTTCTAATTATTACTAGCATGATGCAGTCATTTAGTGCTTTTATTTATTGACATTGCTTTTATAAGATATTGGTTGTAAAATGTTCTTTGAACTAATCTTATTATTAATAAGAACTAAAGAATTCTTTAAATATATATTAAGTATATAAAGTTCCTTCCTGAGATAGTTTTGGTGAACTTGAAACATAAATGAGAAAATGTAAGTGAATTTATTTATTAAAAAAAATCAAGAGTGTATAACAGACAATGGCCTGCATTTCTGTTAAGGTTTAGAGTGAGGTCACAGGTCAAGGTACTAATAAGAGTGTTTGGGATGTCTGCTGCCATGAAACAAAATGGAAACTTGATTGATAGCTGGAGGGTTGAAGGGAGAGAGTGTGGTGGAGAAAGCAAAGGTCAGGGAGCCATTTCCCTTCTCTGCATGTATAACAATCAGCTCTCTCCGAAACAAAGTTTAGATGATATTAGTCAATATGGCATATGTCGTGCACATTTCCATGAGTATTGTGCAGTGTCATTGTATATGAAGTGGTAATAAATGTTTAGTAATTTGAAAGCTGAAATGAAGTTGGCTACAAAAGATTGTAGTGTTGTTGATGCCAAATTTAAAGTAATTACAGAATGTTTTGTTTACTCATTAAATATGTGTAGGTTTGATTCTTAGCAATATGTTAAATTTTATTTTAAAAACCAATTTGGGCAAAGTTGTGTAAGAAATAATCCCTCGTTTGTTTTTATAAAATTAAAAACAAATTCTCTTTAATATAGGTCTGGTTTGCATGAAGTCTAGTAGTTCAGTTGTGGAGTTGGTTATGCTACTGTGTTCTCAGGTGAGTGACAAGAATAAATGCTGAATTAAGTAAATTCTCGAATTCATTTTGCAAGAGAGTTAAAATTGTCGATTAGAAGTTTTTTCTATAATAGAGTTTTGAGTTTTCAGTTTTAAAATAATTTCTTGGTATTACAAAAGGATTACTTTTTGTGTTTGTTACTAAGAGATAATTTTGAAGTATGTGCTGAGAGGAATTGTATAGGTGAGTGAGAAACGGAGGTTTTTCAAGCCACATTTAAAACTGCTCAGATCAAATGATTTTGAGATGGCTAAATTTCTTTGCTTTGTGTATTAAGGTTATAGAAACAGATTTATTTCTATACCTTGTAGAGTGCCACTCTGACTCCCCTGGGAATAATGGGTTTACTTCCCTTTTGTGCAGAGGTTATAAAATGAGTGATAAATAATTTTGAATTCTTGTCATTGCTAATTATTTTTGACATACACAGTAGATTTGGGAAAACATCAACAAAAATATGGCAGCCATCATAATAAGATGTAGCGAATAAATTCCTAAGAGCAAGGTTGCTTTCAGTGTTCAGAAACCTTACACGTCATGTGGTAAACTCTAATGATTTAAAAAAAAAAAAAAACTTACATGAAAATCATGTATCCTGTGATTTGTTTTCTCTGTTTAGCAGTTAAACGTGAATGTTTTTTATTGAGAGTTTTCTTTGTAGCCTTTTAAAAATGATATCTTGCTGGTAGTAAATTCCCCTACTTAAAACTTTAAAATAGCCTTTATTAATAGGAAGAGTATTGGTCTAGAGGTCAAGGGTTCTGACCCATTTCAAAACCTTTGACCTTCATTTACAACTCCTCTGGTTTACTTGCCTGACGAATAAGGATAATGCAAAATTAATGTTTCTTTGCATCGATTTATTCATTTTAGTGCCTATATTGCCAAATTTATTTAGACTGTGCTGATGGACATTTCATGAATACAAATTAAAGAATCATAGAAGGTGTGAAAAATCAATACTATGCATTGTCAATAAAATGCAATAAGAACAATTACTTCTAGAGATTGCATCTAGTGGATTTTTGTAATGAACTTGTAAAGAGTAGTTATGTTTGTAGTGGGCTTATTATTCTTAGATTTAGTGAGAATCATGTTTTTAATTTAATTATCTCCTTCAAAAAACTCCATTTCTTTAAAAGCTGACTGGGTAAAATTTCCCATTGAGTAATCTGATTTGAAATAGTTGGTTGTTTATTTCTTAAATGGAAATTACCGTATGCCATTCTTACATTCACGTGAAATTACACTTACTTTAAGAAGCATTTGCTTCCAGTGTTATATGTATCTTCCCAGGAGTATGAATTTGTTGTTTGTAGTGATATTATTGTTTCATAGGTAGAGTTTGATAATGAAGTTTCACCTTCTGGTTTAGAAAATGTGAATATATTCTTCATACATGAAATTATTTCAAATATATAATATGTTACACTGTTGAATGTTAGAAGCTGAAAAGGTAAAGAATGACATGTTTTAATACACCTATTTGTCATCTATGTCATGGTGCTGTTTAATACTATTCTGATCACATGTACGCAGATCACTTAGAGTAAGCTTCAAAAGTCAGTCTCAAAGTTTCGTTTGACTAAAACACATTATTGGTTTATTTGAAGTTCTTAACATTTTTTACAACTTCTTCAAAAGTTCCATTGCATCTCTATAAGATGTAGCACAGTGTGAAAAATGATGTGAAAAATGAAGCCAGAATTAGCTCCAGATGTATACAGATTGTTCTGGGGTGATAATTACATTTTTCACTTTGAATTTTCCTAATTCAAAGAGGTCAGATTGGCAATCGCAAAAGTGATTTATTTTGTTAAGAAGTGAACTGTCTTTTTCTACATGAAAGGTTTAGAGATATGAAATTGAATTTGAAGTTGACATTTTGCAGATATTGGGTGGGGATGGCTTGAGTTTGATTGATAATTTTTTTTAGTCTGAGATAGGGTGGGAAGTGAAAAGCTAGCCTTTTGCTAAAATTTTAATCAATTTTTTTAGGAAGAGATGGAGAGGATTGAGTGCCAAAGATCGAAAGATCAGGTCAAAAACTCCTTTTTAATCACATAAATAATGGAATATGCTTATGAACTTAGCATCTGCAAATTTGATTTAAAACTTTACAAATTAGTTGATATTAATTTCATGACAGTCAGCCATCTTCTGATTATTTTTCTTGAAACCATTCAAAACTTATTTTCTTTCTGTAGTCTTCTTAACAAGGTGTTTAAATCTGCCGTATTTTATTACAAAAGAGAATTTAGAGCCTAAATTTAAGAAATGAGGAAATGACCACATTTGGTTTGCTGTCTTTCAGACCAAACAGATCATTGTATATTTTGTTAAAGCTTCAACTAGGATATGTTTTTCAGTATCCACTCATTCATTAAGAGGTTGATTAGGCTCCATTTCATATTTTATTCCATTTAAATTTTAGCATTTTAAGGCAAAATGTTATTATTATTTAGATTTGGAAATCTTTCTTAAATTATTCAGCATATTATTTTTGCGGTGTGTGTGTATATATATATGTATATATATATACACTTATGGTTTATTAAATTAGGTTTATTCCTGTGTTGAATATCATATAAAATCATTCAGGAACTATTTAAGCTCCAAAGCTTAATTTAAATCTTCTTTAAAATAAGTGTGCATACAGTCTTCAAGAAGCTATATACTCTTTGATGCACAGAAAAAAATCGAACAAGTTCTTAATTGTATTTCAGATTCAGTTTTTCAGAAGCATGTAATTTATTTTTGCCTAATATTTATTGTTTATGTATATAAACCATATAAAAATCTCTATGAATTTAAAGAAAATATTAAATAAATATTTCAAGTAATATTACTCCAGCATTGTGTTAAGTGTTTGTATCCTGCTCATTTGACATTAATATCGTTTTTGAAAGAATTGACATTGCATTCAAGGCCACTTTATAAAAGCGTTGTGTTGCTCATCCTAATTCAGTCTGACATACATTCCAATAACACTACCTCCCTTCTTGGGTTTAAAGCTAAATTTATGACTCTGCATTGTGAAGTGCATCATTTAAAAATGGTTTCAACCCAAAACATCTAATAAATAAATAATGTGTATGGCTACTCAGTAGTAGACTTTCTAGACTAGAAATCATTCCATCGGATACTCAACAGTCCACTATCGGAGAGGGCTGTCAGATAAATCTTATGGTAGCTGCATTCATGTCCTGTAAATCACAAATTATTGTCTGAGCCTTCTGCCAGGTCATCTATTCTTTTCCCATTTATCAGAAATGCATAGAGTATATAGAAAAACTAGAAGCACCAGGTAGTCGGGCCTGACATCCTATCTGAGTAATTAATTAGCAGTAAAAGTTAATTTAAAATATAGCATTAGCCTGATTTTTCTTTAATAGATTTTTCATTAGAATATGTAGATTGTTGCTATTTTGGGAAATATTTCTTATGTATGGAGGTATCAGTAAAAGGTTTGGCCACTTTTTATTTGTTTCTTCCTATATCTGAGTTATTGATTTTAAAATTATAATATTCATAATAAGAACCAGTCATCACCACTCATGGTTCTTTACTGTCTGTTTTATGTTTGAAAGTTTTCCCGAATCTTCATTGTAAAATATTTCTCTTTTTCATCACTCCTATAATTTCTTTTCTCTGATTCTAGTTTTCTTTTCCCTTTTGAGTTTATTCCCTCTAAATATATGATATTAATGTTGTTGCTCTTGATTTTTTTAATTTCATGAACTTTTCATTTTTATGGTGATGAGTGTTTTGATTAAAGTAGATAATTAAAAAGAAAACCAAGCCGAGGGCAGGGCGGGGGGGCGGCAGCAAACTAGCTCTATACCATGGCACAAAGACATCTTTCACTCTTAGGCCTCTCTTACTGTTTGGACCTCATTTCTTATCACTTTGTTCTTTTATCTGTTCTCAAGATACGTGAACTATTTAAAGATACCCAAATGGGCCATCATAATTCTGTGTCTTGGCAATGATTTTTTCTTTCCCTGAAATTTCCCTCCTTCAAATTTAGTGACTCTAATTGTGGGTTTCTTCTTATCACTCTGAACTCATCTTTACTATCCTCTTCTCATATCATCGTAACTAGAGGTGATACCTTTTTACACCATCTTAGCACTCATCATGCTATGGGTTCTCAGTATACATGTGCTAATTTGCTACTTTTTTATTGCTGGTCTCCCTTTCTGTACTCGGGTTTCCAGTGAACCTAGAGTACATATGCCTAGTGTACCAGGTAAACTGTTTCATGTCCCTAGTTTACTAGGTAAACTGTGAAGTGCATCTAGTACCCCCCACAGTTCTTGGCATGTGATAGCTGCTCAGTGAATATTTATGGAATGAATAAATGATTCAGCTCCCAGCTAAACTGCAATGTCTTCTGGAAAGCTTTTCTTTGACTCATCTCTTCCCCAGAGCTCTAATCTTAAGGTATGCATCCAGAGCAATCACTGACCTACCTTATAGTAATTTCATTCTTTAAGTTGCCTATGATTTTTATTTCTCTCCTATTAGACTTTTAAGTTTCTTAAAGCAGCACTGTGTTTTTGTCTTCTGTATTTCCAACTTTCAGCATAATTACTCTTCAACTAAATATGTATATAATTTTATAATTAATAAATGAATGGTGACTATGATCATGGGCTTCCCAGGTGGCTCAAGTGGTAAAGAATCTGCCTGTCCTTGCAGGAGTTGTGGGCTTGATCTTGGGTTGGGAAGATCCTCTGGAGGAGGAAATGGCAGCCCCCACTTCAGTATCCCGTGAAGAATCCCATGGACATGGGAGCCTGGCAGGCTACAGTCTATGTTCATATGGTTGCAAAGACTTGGGTACGATTGAGCACGCGTTCACCCACAACATTGATCCTAAATCATTGTATTTTGCGATTTGACCTTTTTGTCTTTTTCATTATGACATATTTTCATACTTTTGTGTATTATAGTGTCATGTTCATTTATAAAGTCTTACTTTTTTTCATTTTCTTTTACCTTAATCAGATTTACTTCTTTTAAAAATATCAGCTTTACTGAAGCATAATTAATACACAGTATATGTAATATGTTACAGTATTATATGCAATACAACAGTATATATACAGTATTTTAAGTGTACAGTTTAATGCATTTCTGTATACACACAACCATGTTCATTTCAGTTCAGTTGCTCAGTCGTGTCCGACTCTTTGTGACCCCATGGACTGCGGCACGCCAGGCCTCTCTGACCATCACCAACTCCTGGAGTCTACCCAAACATGTAACAACCGTTTCATTTCAGAAAGTTCCCTGAGCCTTTGTAATTAATCCCTACCCTTTTCACCTCAAGTTGCTGCTGATTTGATTTCTATTACTGTGCATGCATTTTTCTTATTGTAGAAGTTAATATATATGGAGATTTACTTCTTTTAATTGTGGTGCTTAGCTTCTCAAGAGTGTGCTGTATTTAGGGTACAATTCAACCTTTTAAACTAAAACTCAATATCTAATATTAAGAAAATGGTATGGTTTTTAAAAAATAATTGAGTCAGTAAAACAGAGGATTATCTTTTTTGATAAGCATAGAATAGGAATTTTGAGTTTAAGTTGCTCATTGGAAATATAAATGTCTTAACTTCCTTAAGCATGCATTTTTTTTTTTTTTAACCTGTAAGGAAATCTTATGGTATAGAGCTTTTATGCAGCAGTATAATGAGGCCATGAACTGTCAGTCAGGCTCAGTTCAAATGCTCTCTCTTATGCAGAGCTTTGTGTCAGTTTATCTGCTGTGAATTCTGGATATGCCTACTTGTGATATTTCTTTTTTTATTTAGCAGACATGTACTGAATGCTTCTAAGACAGGTCCCACCTTTTAATCTAGTAAGAGAGACAAATAATTGTAATACAACATGGAATTTTTATGAGGACTTTAAGAGAAACGGAAGCAAATCATAGGAGCAAGGGTTGGAATAGGAATGGAACATAAAAAAATCTATTTATTCATCCCTATTTAATCTAACTCTGCTTTTATTTCTGTTCATGAGTAAATCATTTTAGGTTCCTTTGCCTTCCAGTCCAAAAGTTTTTTCCTAGTTCCATTTATGTTTTTTTTTATAATTTCATCAGGATCGATAGATAGTAAAGTTCTTAAAGCATTTCCTATACTCTTTTCTGTACCTGTATAATTTTCCTTGTTTGGATTTGTGATTGCTAGGTAATTGTTTGATCAGTACTCATTATCCAAAATTTACAGTATAGCAAACCCTAGTGTGTACTGTTAGATGACGATGGATGTTCTGTGAGAAAAGCAGAGTGGTAAAAATAAGCTTGGAAAATGTTGGTTTAAATTTACTTAGGATCTTACTGGAGGAGCCCCTCAAGGCCTTTGGTCAGTACATGTATGTATGTGTGTTTGTGTATGCATAAAATATGTATGTAATAAAGTGTGTTGAATTTGTATGGGGATAATATTAGCATATTTGATCACAAAATCCTTCCTTGGCCATAGTGGACATGGATAATTTTTGTAAAATATAATTTAGGATAAATATCAGCATTGAAACAGAGAATAAAACAGGAAATGCCTCAATTTTCATATTCTTCTTCTGATTTTGTCTCCTTCCCCAATCACAGTGATTATAGAAAATCAGTATATTTGCAAAAGTACAGCTGTGTTTTTTTTTTTTTTTCCATGAAACACTGATTATTTTTAATTCATTCAGAAGAATTATCTCAATTACTTGGTCTCTATCCTTTGTAGGTAATTTGGGCTTAATTTATATGTTGTTCCTGAAGAGATAAATGTTCAGAACTAATTATATTAAGAGTTTATATTCTTTTTAGAACAGCTCAAGTCTAACCAGAAGTATGTGTGTGTGTTTGTTGTATGTTTATTTTTACGTGCACATACCTGTATTTTTATAATATTTATGTAAGGTTATTATGTAAATAAATAATATTTATTCCTAAGGTTGAGGATAAATTCAAATATTTTTTTTTTTTTTTCCGGTTTTCTTTTTTTTTTTTTTTAAATTTTATTTCTTTTTTTTTTTTTTTTTATAAATTTATTTATTTTAGTTGGGGGCTAATTACTTTACAATATTGTAATAGTTTTTGCCATACATTGACATGAATCAGCCATGGGTTTACATGTGTTCCCCTTCCCGGACCCCCCACCCACCTCCCTCCCCATCCCATCCTTCTGGATCATCCCATTGCCCCGGCCCTGAGCCCTTGTCACATGCATCGAACATGGAATGGTGCTCTGTTTCACATATGACAATACACATGTCTCAATGCCATTCTCCCAGAACGTCCCACCCTCACCTTCTCCCTCAGAGTCCATAAAATTGTTCCATGCATCTGTGTCTCTTATTCTGTCTCGCATATAGGGTTATCGTTACCCTCTTTCAAATTCCATATATATGCATTAGTATACTGTATTGTTGTTTTTCTTTCTGGCTTACTTCACTCTGTATAATGGGCTCCAGTTTCATCCATCTCAGTAGAACCGATTCAAATGTATTTTTTTTAATGGCTGAGTAATATTCCATTGTGTATATGTACCACAGCTTCCTTATCCATTCGTCTGCTGATGGACATCTAGGTTGCTTCCATGTCCTGGCTATTGTAAACAGTGCTGCGATGAACATTGGGGTACACGCGTCTCTTTCAATTCTGGTTTCCTCGGTGTATATGCCCAGCAGTGGGATTGCTGGGTCATATGGCAGTTCTATTCCCAGTTTTTTAAGGCATCTCCACACTGTTCTCCATAGTGGCTGTACTAGTTTGCATTCCCACCAACAGTGTAAGAGGGTTCCCTTTTCTCCACACCCTCTCCAGCATTTATTGCTTGTAGACTTTTGGATAGCAGCCATTCTGACTGGTGTGAAATGATACCTCATTGTGGTTTTGATTTGCATTTCTCTAATAATGAGTGATGTTGAGCATCTTTTCATGTGTTTGTTAGCCATCTGTATGTCTTCTTTGGAGAAATGTCTGTTTAGTTCTTTGGCCCATTTTTTGATCGGGTCGTTTATTTTTCGGGAATACAGCTGCAGAAGTTGCTTGTATATTTTTGAGATTAATTGTTTGTCTGTTGCTTCATTTGCTATTATTTTCTCCCATTCTGAAGGCTGTCTTTTCACCTTGTTTATAGTTTCCTTTGTTGTGCAAAAGCTTTTAATTTTAATTAGGTCCCATTTGTTTATTTTTGCTTTTATTTCCAATATTCTGGGAGGTGGGTCATGGAGGATCCTGCTGTGATTTATGTCGGAGAGTGTTTTGCCTATGTTTTCCTCTAGGAGTTTTATTGTTTCTGGTCTTACGTTTAGATCTTTAATCCATTTTGAGTTTATTTTTGTGTACGGTGTTAGGAAGTGTTCTAGTTTCATTCTTTTACAAGTGGTTGACCAGTTTTCCCAGCACCACTTGTTAAAGAGATTGTCTTTTCTCCATTGTATATTCTTGCCTCCTTTGTCGAAGATAAGGTGTCCATAGGTGCGTGGGTTTATCTCTGGGCTTTCTATTTTGTTCCATTGATCTATATTTCTATCTTTGTGCCAAAACCATACTGTCTTGATGACTGTGGCTTTGTAGTAGAGCCTGAAGTCAGGCAGGTTGATTCCTCCAGTTCCATTCTTCTTCCTCAAGATTGCTTTGGCTATTCGAGGTTTCTTATATTTCCATACAAATTGTGAGATGATTTGTTCTAGTTCTGTGAAAAATACCATTGGTAGCTTGATAGGGATTGCATTGAATTTTGACATCAATTGATTATATAGCTATTTCCTACACTGAGTAACATTACATTGACATTTTACACTTAGTCACTATTGTGATAATTTATGCTCTGTAATCATGTTTAAGTGTGTAGCATAAATTCCAGAATCCAGGGTCAGAATATATTTTGTATTAATGGGATATTACATACATTATTACTGACCCATTTGTAGAACTGAACTTTGGTATGCACTAAATGAAGTGCAAGAGGTCCAAACATAATGAAACTAATATATATGTGAATGGTGTATGATAGTGTTTAATGAAAGAAAATTTCAGTATTTGTTAAATAAATAAGTAAAATTTTAGCAATAAACTTTTAACAATTTTTAGTTAAATGAAAATTTAGCCATAGTTTGTAGTTACACAGCTGAATTATACAGTGGCTGTTATTCTTTATGGTCATCCATTTATCCATTCAAGCAATCAGGATTTGAGATAGCTTGCAGTCAAGACCTAGATACAATAAAAATATGAAGTCATTATTAAAGAGGCTAAAGAGTTAAGGTTAAAGAAATAGGGTTAAAGAATTAAGAGTTAAAAAATGACTCTGATGCCTTGCTGCTGCTAAGTCGCTTCAGTCGTGTCCAACTCTGTGCTACCCCAGAGACGGCCGCCCACCAGGCTCCCCCGTCCCTGGGATTCTCCAGGCAAGAGTACTGGACTGGGTTGCCATTTCCCTCTCCAAGGCATGAAAGGGAAAAGTGAAAGTGAAGTCGCTCAGTCGTGTCTGACTCCTAGCGACCCCATGGACTGCAGCCTACCAGGCTCCTCCATCCATGGGATTTTCCAGGCAAGAGGACTGGAGTGGGTTGCCATTGCCTTCTCCATCTGATGCCTTAGTCCAGGGGTTTTTCACTGACATCTGTAGTGTTTTTATGTTTTTTTTAAAAAAGTGTAATTTGTCTATAAGACAATTTCTAAAGACAGTAAACAAGAAAAATCTGTGTTGATAATCCTTAATCCTAGAAGTGAGTGGAGAATGGAATGCTGGTAGCTCAAATTCACCCAGGTATATTTAGGAACATTCATTAAATTAATAGACGGGAGACAAATTTGCTCTTTTTATGATATGGTCTGAAGAACTCTATCTTTGACATGTACAGAAATTTTGGCATTAGAACAAATGAAAATCTTCCTCTGCATATGTTACATAATAACAATATTCATTTAATATGTGGGTTTTGTTTTTGCTTTTATAGTAAATCAGAATAAAAATAATTCTAAATCCTATTAACTCTTATTTTTCTTTAATTGTTTGGTTAGATGCCTCCAACATTGTGTTATAAGTTGTGACTATATCAATTTAGAGAACTCCATCTGAGTTTACAGAGACAAGAGCTATAGAAGAGTTAAAATTGATGGACACGAGCTGTTTTCATACTTGTTGTGTGGTATTATAGATCTTGTTTTTTTATTAGATTGAAAACTCCTTGAAGTCAGGAAACCATTTCTTATTGTCCATGTAGTGTACTTTGTTTATTAATGTCAGAATAATAATAAAATAATTTAATGATATTTTTGAATAAATCAATGTATTTACCTCATTTAAGTAAAGTTTCCTTTAAAAATCATGAGTTTTTGATTCATTAGAAATTATTTTAGTTAAGGAACAGATAGCATCCTATTTAATACTTTTCTTTCTTCTATTAAATTTTATTTTAATCTGCAAAGCATCTTAGCTCTTATGTATAGGCTTCAAATCCTAATCCCGAACTCTTACCTTATGCTTACTTAAATGTTTTAAAGTAAGAAAATGATGCATATTAAATCCCTTCACCTGATCAGCTTTGGATCTCAAAGAGATTGATGAACAGAGTCATGAAAGGACCTGTTAAAACCATCTCAACTGATGACCTTTTATGAAGACATCACTGTGTGCATGCAGGTCCCTCTTTCTGTAGAATTATTTCTATCGCTTTTAATTCACTAGCTTCAAATAACCCAGCATTCATTTCAGAGACCACCACGTCTGCTAACAGAGAATATGAAAACTGTGAACCTCTGGCTTTTAAAAATGATATTTACCCAAATATGATAACAGCTTGTTGTGCCTCAAGGTTTCTTAAAAAGACACATATGTGTCTTAGTAGAAAGATTGCTGCCGGGAAGGCGATGGCAACCCACTCCAGTACTCTTGCCTGGAAAATCCCATGGATGGAGGAGCCGGGTAGGCTGCAGTCCATGGGGTCACTAAGAGTCGGACACGACTGAGCGACTTCACTTTCACTTTTCACTTTCATGCACTGGAGAAGGAAATGGCACCCCACTCCAGTATTCTTGCCTGGAGAATCCCAGGGGCGGAGGAGCCTGGTGGGCTGCCATCTATGGGGTCGCACAGAGTCGGACACGACTGAAGCGACTTAGCAGAAGCAGCAGAAAGATTGCTGAAAGTGCTTGCATGGCAACAAATTTGCAAAATGTATTAAATACTTACATTTATACTTTGATGTGTTGTCAATAAATTATTCCATTTTCTTTATAGTCAGCCATCCTTTTTCCAATGTAAATAAGACTTTTAAGAGCCATTAGATTCTTTAAGACCAGTTTATATGTAGTATGGTCCAACTAGGATCAGTGTAATTTAATATTTCACCCTTTTCATAACGTTACCTTCTTTTTATTTTTGATGCCTTTATTCCTCACCCTTAAAGTATATTTATAGAAAATTAATGAATGTAAGTTGATTGTCTCTGATTTCTTGTCAGTGCTTGTAGCGTTTTTATTGTGAATGTGTGAGAATCAGTATGACGGTGATTAACATTGGGATCAAAAAAGTAGGCTTCCAGTACAATCACCTACTTTTGTCTGAGAGCTGCTGTGAACACGTTATCCTTATAATGTACAAAGACTGTGAGCAGAGGTGTGCTGTATTAGGATGCTCAGAATTAAGTTTGTGTGCAGTAGAAATAGTTGATCTCGTGAGAGGAACCTGGTGACCTTTGAAGCACAAGAAGTCTGTGGGAGTTAGAGAGGATAATTTAAGATTGAAACTATATTAACCAATCATGAAAAATTGTAAGTGTGCTAACAGTTGTCAAGTATTTGAAGCCAGCTTAATGACTATATTTTATGCTAATATGGTAAAAAAATTATACTTTTCCTTGATTCAAATTTTTATGACTTGTTTTTATAAGGTGAACTCATTTGTCTTTAAACAACAGCAAAGCATTAAAAATGTAATAAATCAGACTAAATTATTGAATTTCACTTAAAAAAATAAAAATTTTAAGTTGATGAATTAGTGAACATTAATTGATCTTTATTTGAGTCTGGTTACAGACTTTTCCAGCATTAAAGTGCTTTGTAACCAAAGAGAAGTATGATGTAGCTCTAGATACAGGATTTATTCTGAAATCCAGGCATCCTGTTGATTCACTAGCACACCAGGGTTTAGAAAGCACCACCTTTTAAGGTAAGTTTTGTGGAACTGGCAGTACACCCTGTGGCTTGGCAGTCTAGTCAGAAGGATGAGACCATGCTGACTATATAACTAGATCTTTGAACATTATTCTCAGGGGTGGTAAATGCAAAACAAAGTAATATCAACTGGCACTTAATTCTGCAAGTTCCCTGCTGATTGGGGTATTCAGTGAAATGGAACTCTTCCTGACAGGAAGTCAGCCTATGAGTATGGAGACATCTGAAAATAAAGTGTGCTTTAATTTGGCACCCCACCGTTTTACAACTGGTCTTTTAAATTTGGGATTAAGCAGAGTTAGAAGGAAAGGGGAATGTATAGATGGAAATATCCTAAGCCTAGTATTTTCCTTTGGTTTTAATATAGTTATGATTACAGCTCGGTTTCTCTCAGCTTTTACTGCTTATAGCTTCTTTCTTTTTTTTCTATCACTTCAAGTTAATCTGTTGAAGTTAAAGTATTACAAAAAGGCTAGATTAAAAGCATAAAGCTTTAGATTGCCTTTGTTTTAGTACCAACCTGATAACTTTGTGAAGGCTCAGCTGTATTACCATACCATATGTTTGATCATAAATATGTTTTTAATCAGAGTAATTAGAGTTCTTAAATCTAGATTTAAGTTTTGCTGTCACTTTTAAAGTATTTATACTATTTAATTTTTTTCAATTTTATTTTTTATATATATTTGCATACTTTGAAAGAGTTTTTTTTGTTTGTGCTTGATCTTTGTTGCTGCATGGGCTTTCCTCTAGCTGTTGGGAGTAGGGGCTACTCTGTAGTTGGGAAGCATGGGTTTCTCATTGTGATGACTTCTCTTGTTGTGAAACTCAGGCTCGAGGGCAAGAGGGCTTCAGCAGTTGTAGTACGGGGGCTCCGTAGTTGCGGCTCCCAGGCTCTAGAGCACGGGCTCCATAGTTGTGGCACACAGGCTTAGTTGCTCTGCCACATGTGGGATCTTCTTGGATGAGGGATTGAAGCTGTGTCTCCTGCATTGGCAGGCGATTCTTTACCACTGAGCTACCAGGGAAGCCCTAAAGTGTTTATACTATTCACCTCAGTTAACTCTGAGATAGAATAGTTCTTTAGTACAGTTAGAATATAATATTGTTAAGGGACAATTATTATATATTAATAGTTGCCTACATATTTCATCTATTATGCACCTTCTAGACAGGCAACTGTTTTTAGTCAAGCTGCCAGTTTATAATATGAACTTCCAGAAGCATGTATGCAGTTTTAACAATCTGAGGTTTGAACTTTAATTCAGGCATAAATTAAGCAAGAATCAGAACCCTGAGGGCTATTTTTCAAGTAGTTACTTACTCAGTTGCTAGAGGTGGACTTTGTAGAGGTGCCTGTTGTCTCCATCATGGATAACAATAGGAAAAGGGAAGAGAGACTTTAGAAAGGATCTTAGGAAGAGCTGGGCCCAGGAAAATGCTTTGATGATAGATTTTGAATAATGTTTTTCCCTCTACCACGTATTAACTCTGTAACCATGGGTAAATTACTTCACTTGCTTGAGCATCAGTTTCTTGTGAGTGAAATGGGAGTAATAAAGATTATATTAGACAATGTATGTAAAAGTATGTAGAACGGTCCATTGAACAAAGTAGGTTGTAAATTAAAGTTATTAGATTCTGAATCTAAGTGTTTTTAACAGCTCGTAAAATCCTCTCTCCTTATTCAGTACTTTCAGTGCCTCTTGTTTTCTTTTCATGATACTAGATCTTTCAGATATTTGCTTCAGTCCACCATTATTTTCTGCAGTATCTTGCTCATTATTTTCTCTTCTTTCTGTGATTGTATACCCAGTCTAAGCCATTTTCATCTCAAACCAAAGAATATTAGAGCTATGAGAAAGCCCATAAATTTGCAGTTTTTGGCTGTTTTCATGTAGACAAGTTAGTGGGTAATATTCATATTTTCTGTGGGCTCCCACAGGTGACCTCACTGTTTCCTTGTGCTCGCTATAGCGTTGGTGCCTTTTGGAAGTCAGCTAAGTATGCGTGAATACAGCTGACATGGATGTCTTTCCAGGGATTAGAACTTGAAGGATTTTCTTAAAGATGTCTTTTGTATATTTTAGTACTTTTTATGTATACTGCATTACTTGCAGCACACCTCCTGTGTTAACATAGTTGAGAAATACTTTTATAACAGTTAACCGAGGTCACTGATTATCAACGTTTTTTTTTCCTCCCCGACCAGTTATATCATCATTAATAGTTGTTCATTGTGATGATTCTCACCCTGAGTCCTGTCATAATTGGGGGAGACAGGCAGGCATAAAAGGAAGTATCATTTGAAAAAGGTCTCTGTAGAGAATCACAAATTTTGATCTAGCTTATCCTGAGTTAGGGAAATGGCCTTTTTCCTTTCTGTTGATTTTTACCTCTTTCAGTTATGCACCAAGATATTTGTTTTCCTACAGGAGTCTCTTTGTAATTCCTTTCCAAGAGAGGTTGTAGTTTACTGACTTACCAAATTGAAACTCCACTGCCTTATTTTCAAGGTCTCTAATATGTATTTTATTTTCATTTATGCTTATTTCTCTGCTGCCCTGTAAGTAGTATTCAGATATTTGATATATCTGTTATGTATATCTTATCATTTTCTGGATATTTTACCAAAAAACCAAGCTGCCTAAGGTTGAGTTTGTTTTCACATTCTCCTGACATCTTACTTTCCACAATGTGCTTTTACATATAGAGTATAAAAATGCATGCCATTGTCCTAGATATTGAATGGATAGTGCATTCTTTTTGACAGTAACTATGTATTTTTGAAAAAATTTTATTGGAAGGTCAAGTTTTCATTAGACATTTAGTTAAAATAGCAGTGTTGTCTTGTTGGGTTTGTTAATTTGTGAAGTTATTCTTATTCTCAGATACTACATAGTTCAGAGCAAACTTAATTCTGGTTTCTTATTGTTCTTTTTTCCAGAGGGGAGATGAAAAATCTAAGAAAGCTTACAGCATTGCTTGATCTTTCAGAGTTGTGTCCTATTTATATCTCTTGAATAGATTTACTATTGCTGTTTTATAGCACTAATTTCTAGTTTAGTTTGTCAGCACAGGTTTCTGTTTTTGTACGTTAAGGAAGGAAAAAGGAGTTTGGCCATTGGGAGTGAGAAAGTAAAATAATGGGGGGATTTTTTTTTTTTTTTTTTACAAAGACTCTTTCTAATTTTTATTTGTATCTTAACCAAATCTGAACTGCTGCTTTACTTATTTGGACATTTGACAGTGCTGTCGTTGCTTTTCTGCTAATTATTAGGAGTTGTTCTTAATGATATATGCTCGTTTCCTGTATCTTGAATGTGAAAGTGCTTTGTCTTGTATGACTTGACTCCTTGTGACCCCATGGACTGTAGCCCTCCAGGCTCTTCTGTCCATGGGATTTTCCAGCCAAGAATACTGGACTGGGTGGCCATGCCCTCCTGCACGGGGTCTTCCTGACCCAGGAATCAAAGCTGTTGTGTCTTCCACATTGCAGGCAAGTTCTTTACTGTCTGAGCCACCAGAGAAGCCCTCTGCTCAGATTTGATTTTCTTATAGCCTGGTACTGAACTCTCTAGAACTGAGTACAAAACCAGTCACAACTCAGTAATCACTATTAGAACCAACACTTGTAGCCCGGTTTGACTTGCTTAATAATTTTGCATCTCTCACCACAATATACTAATTTTTAAAAAATGCTTTTATTTCTTTTAAATCTTTTGAATTTTGCTGAATTCAAATAGTACACTTCACTTTTCTTCAACTCACACTCTCTCTTCTTTTAATTTGGTTTCTTTTGTGATAGTCTGAAAAACGGCTCCCCACAGTTATCCATGTCAAATCTCTGGAACCTGTGAATGTTACCTTATTTGGAAAAAGGATCTTCATGTGATGATATTAAGGTTTTTGAGATGAGGGGATACTCCTGAATTATTTGGATGACCACTAAATGTGCTGTCATAGGTAGCCTTATCAGAGCCTGGAAAGATTAGAGATAGACACCCAGAGGAGGGAATACCAGACCACCTGACCTGCCTCTTGAGAAACCTGTACACAGGTCAGGAAGCAACAGTTAGAACCGGACATGGAACAACAGACTGGTTCCAAATCGGGAAAGGAGTACTTCAAGGCTGTATATTGTCACCCTGCTTATTTAACTTTTATATGGAGAGTACATCATGAGAAACGCTAGGTTGGATGAAGCATAGGCTGGAATCAAGATTCCTGGGAGAAATATCAATAACCTCAGATATGCAGATGACACCACCCTTATGGCAGAAAGCAAAAGAGCCTCTTGATGAAAGTGAAAGTGGAGAGTGAAAAAGTTGGCTTAAAGCGCAACATTCAGAAAAGTAAGATCATGGCATCCGGTCCTATCACTTCATGGAAAATAGATGGGGAAACAGTGTCAGACTTTATTTTTGGGGGCTCCAAAATCACTGCAGATGGTGATTGCAGCCATGAAATTAAAAGACACTTATTCCTTGGAAGAAAAGTTATGACCAACCTAGATAGCATATTGAAAAGCAGAGACATTACTTTGTCAACAAAGGTCCGTCTAGTCAAGGCTATGGTTTTTCCAGTAGTCATATATGGATGTGAGTTTTGGACTATAAAGCTGAGTGCCAAAGAATTGATGCTTTTGAACTGTGGTGTTATAGACGATTCTTGAGAGTCCCTTGGACAGCAAGGAGATCCAACCAGTCCATCCTAAAGGAAATCAGTCCTGAATATTCATTGGAAGGCCTGATGTTGAAACTGAAACTCCAATACTTTGGCCACCTGATGCGAAGAACTGACTCATTGTAAAAGACTCTCATGCTGGGAAAGATCAAAGGCGGGAGGAGAAGAGGATGACAGAGGATGAGATGGTGGGATGGCATCACCGACTCAATGGACATGAGTTTGAGTAACCTCCGGGAGCTGGTGATGGGCATGGAGGCCTGGCGTGCTGCAGTCCATGGGGTTGCAAAGAATCTGACACGACTGATCAACTGAACTGAAGTGAGCTGAACCCAGAGGAGGAGGCAGTGTGAGGATGGAGCAGAGTGGCCACAAGCCAAGGGCTGCTGACAGCCACTAGAAGCTTGGAAGAGGAAAGGAACAGGTTCTCCCGGAGCACAAGAGCTGATGATTTTGGCTCAGTGAAGCTCATTTTGGACTCCTGACCTCTAGAAGTGAGAGTCCAGATTTCTAGTATTTTTAGCTACCAAGTTTCTGACGATTTGTTGTAACAGCCACAACAAATGAATAATCTATTTAGTGAGTGTTCTTAGTGCCACACTCATTCACCTATCAGTGTTAAATTATGATCTGTTTAACAAACATTTGAATGTTTGTTATAAGGAAATTGAATCAGGTAGTATTGAGAACCCCAAGAGATAAACATCGCTACCTTTAAAGAATTTCACTGTAGTTGAGATACATTCCAATTTGTGAAGTTACTGACCCAGAAAAAAAAAATCTAAATAAGCTAATATTGCATATATTTCTAATGGAGATGAAATTGATATGAATATAATATTGCCAGAGAGATCCACCATTTGATTATCTGTTCTGAGTTATTTGTTCAACAAAAGGAGGTTTTTAAGTATTTCATGTCACTATTTTAGTTACGTTACAGGTCAGAATGATCTACATGGTGATGTTTATCATAGTATGTTTTAGGATTTTTGCACTGAACTCAAAATTTATATGAACTAGTATCTCATTAGGTGCATTGATAAACATTTGAAAGAATTATGGAATCATTCTGTACTGAAAGGTTTTATTCCTCTTCAGGAAAGTCATTAAATGTCCTATGAATGGCTATAGATTGTGGCTGTTGACAACTATAACGTGTTACTACAGCACATAATGTATGCGTCTCAGATATAATAGCGTACTTTAAAATCAGGATCCAAAGCTTGATTGGTAGATGTAGTATGAGGTTTGGAAACATTTGATTTTGAGCATATCATTTTGTAGCATAAACATAAATGATTCTTCATTTTCTGCTATTGAATACTATTTCACTGTTATTTTTCATTTTATATAAAACTTTTAATGCTGAAATGAATTCTCACTTTTTATTAACACGAGGAATTTACTCAGTGAGTACATAGTATCAGTTTACAGTGGTCACTGTTGAGAGTGGGAGACTCCAAATGGTTGAACAGCAGGAGAGTTTTCTGCTTTTAGTTAAAAACTGCTGTTTTCTATATGCCTTATTTACTACATGTTTAATTCTTAATGTTGTGTGCTGTGGGATTGGGCATGCAAAAGTCAGCAGAAAGAGTTCTGGTTTTTACATCTAGAGCTATTACTTGCTGTACAATAATAAAGGCACTATTTTATTGGGTTACTTGTAATTAACTTCAGCACTAGGCATTCATATAAATCATTCGTAATCTGTTTTCTTTAGATTTTTATTCTTTTAAACTGGTTTAATGTACTTGCTTTCTGTTATCTTTTTACATATGGATGGAGGTTGTAATTGCTTTTTGGAATTAGGCTGTCAGAAACCAACATATATGTGAATTCAAGGAATGATTGAGGCAAGCTAATGAATTTTATGTAACATTTTAGAGATTTGTTACTGAAGTATTCTCTAATAGTCTTTGTTTTCTTGCAGAATTCAATAAATAACAGTTCTCAAGTTAAAAAGTGTCTATACATTCAGAAAGTTAAAATGACAGCAACTATTAATTAGAAAGTATATTTAGTCTGTTTTTCAAATCCTGAGACAGCAAAGACATGAAATTTCTTTGAACTTTTGACTGTCAATTAATTGACATTCTTCTTTTAATTTTAAAAATTTGAATCTTCATATACTTTCTATAGTATTATCTGCTAAATGCCATTTCATAGATTAGATAGTAATTCATATAATCTTGTATTTACAACTTTTTATGATTATTAGATTTTAAATTGAATGAAAATGAAAAAGAGGCAGCCTTTTTGAATTAAAAAAATGAGGCATCTAAAAAGAAACATATACATATATATGGCTGAGTTTAAGTAACAGATATGTTATTCAGAATTAATATTAGAAAACAAAACTTTGTCTCTAAAAATACCTTCATTTTATAAAAGTTTACAGTGATCTGTAGAAAGAATTTAGAGATGTAAAGTAAATTTTATTCTCTCCCAGGTCACAAAAAACTTGATGATTCCTGTAAAAGGAATATTAGATGTATTGGGGTGGGGGATGGGGAGGCATGAAGAAAGCTGTTTGTACTCATGTCCTGAAAGTCATGCTTTTAAAAATAATTCACTTGCTAAATATTTTTTATTGTAGCTGAGTCCAGGAGATAGTTTAAAAAACTTTGAAAAAATAAGTAGCTGTTTTATATAGCTTTAATGGAAGTCTTTCATGTTTCCTCTCCAGCAGTCTCTAATGAACGAACACTCCTTGTAATTTCAGTGCAGGCTTTGAGATTCCCTAAAGACTTGACTTCAGACCTCAAAGGGCAGCATTGCCACATGTCTGGAGAACTGGAGTTGCCAAACAGACTGACTATGTACTAATAGGACACATTTATATAGCTCCTGCATGTGAAACCCTGATATAAGCTTAATGATGATCATCTGTTGAGACCTTGTTGCTGGAAAGGGTTAGAGCAACTTTGGCACCTTTATTGAAATCAAGCTTTCTTTATTGATTAGTGAACTGTCTTGATAATATTGATGCCAGGTTGCAAGTTACTTTAAAAATCATAGTGGACTGAAGTATATATTTTTTTCTGAAAAGCTTAAAAGGATATTTTTACAGATACTTGTAAATAAGTTAATTTTAAAGTATGCTTAAACATCACAGCAGGGGATTATCGATTTTTTGATAGATTATTTACAAATAATTTAAGCTATACAGTAATCATAATTCATTGCTTGATTATCTCCACTTTTTGGACTTTTAAACCCTTGCATTCTTTATTTTGTCAATCCTATAAAATTATTTTCTCACTATTCAATTCCTTGCACATAGTAAATATTCAAAAGTATTTGTTAAATAAGCACTTATAAAGTGAACCATTTGCTAATCCAACTTTAATAGAATTTCTCTTTCTTTTCTCTTTTTACCTTGTTGTTATCTGTATATATATTCTACTTGTAAGCTAAACCATAATACTTGTATAAACTTGATGTACAGTTTTATGTATGTTCACAAAAATCATTGAAACCAAAGCTTTCCAAAAGGCAATATTTCATTTTGATATTTCACGTAATGATTTGTTTTACCCTTTAAAGAGACAGTGGAGTAAAACCTGCTCTTTGCAATTATGCTCTATTCTTTCCTGTTATGTGGTTCCTCAAGTTTGTGTTAGATATGCTGTTGAGAGAGTGCTGACACAAAGTGCAAACACTGTTGAAAAGTCCTTGATAGTTTACTTTGAGCGCTTAAGATTACTGTATCTTGGCTATGAACTAGTTTTCTCCAGTTTTGACCTTTAGTCCCTGTGTATAATGTGGTTCTCAACTCTGTGTTAATCCTTTCCCTGCCTTGTTTGAACTCTCCTCTGTGGCCTACTCCCTTGACTCCTAACAGGGTTTCTGACATCTACTTAGGTAGTTGGATCTGTATTCAGTGAATTTGATTCACCTTACAAAGGCATAGATAACTTTAATATTTTAAAACATTAATACTAATATTTCACTGAAGAGCACAATCCTTTAAGTTACGAGACTGACGTGCTGCCTACTGCACTAAGAGGGCACTGAACACAGCCTTTAAAATTTTAATTTTTCTTAAGGAAAATGAAGTAATTTGATATGAGTTTAGGTTTTGTTAACAAGTTGTTCTTCCTTTCTTTTTTTAAGTTAAATTACATTTGGATTCTTAGGTCAATAGTTAAAAAATATTTTATTACCAATAGCAATGAAGTTAATTTTATTTGATAGGGTAGAAATGTAGTTTTACATAAATACCTATTGTCCATTTAGAAAAATGTGTAGTTTTATTTTATGTTTATTTACTGTTCTTCATTTAGAACATGCGGTTTCTGAATATAAAATATTTTTTATCAAGGAAAATGTATTATTTCACAAATCTAAGAATAGGTTAATACTTAAACTGAAAACAGAAGTCTCCTGCCTCAATTATTCTCTCTCATAATTCTTACTTTCTGGAAGGAGCCACATTCAGATCTCTTGGCTGTTGTCTCTTAGTTACTTTCATATTTCTGAATGATAGCTATTTCTAGATTTTTCTGTCTTTAAACGTTATCTTAATGTCTTTTATGGAAGATGACTATTGAGTACTTATATTGCCTCCCTTTCCAATTCACACACTGTCTTGTTTCCAATGCAGTTATGTGATAGTATTTAGTTATAGCCATCCCTAGCGTTACCATTTTGTGACAATGGAAATATCCATGCAGACCTACAAAAAGTATACCGTATTTACCCAACCACCTTGCCTCTCCTTCCTCCCTTCCACTTGTTCTTCTCTTTCTTTCTTTCTCCTGGAATTCATGATTTCCAACTTTTTTGTTTCTTTAAATTTCTTTGTAACCACCACAAATTTATTTCTGAATTTTCCGCTGGAATCATATAACTTCTACCAATGTAATGAACTCACTTGGTACCTCTTAGTTCAGTTCTTTTCCTTGGATATATATTGCTTGGAGTTCTCTATTGTCCTATTCTCACTTAGATTGGTTACTCCTTAGTTCTGTAGAAAGCTGTCATCTGGAGGCTTCTTTTATCATCAAACTAGAAGTATCCTCTTCTCCATCTTATGCTTTTGTGTCTACATCCTATGACTCATAGTGGCCTTCTTTTTTGAAAGATACACTGATTGAACATTTATCGATCTCTTATTCTATATGTGTTGGTCATTGTCCTAGCATCAGGATATAGGATAGAATAAAGAGAAAGGCAAAAATAAAATCTAAGTGGCAGTAGTATGCCATGGAAAAATTTAAGCAAAACTGGGAAGGAAGATGACAGTGGGCGTCTCTGTATTAACTTTGATGAGGCATGTCCTTTGTAATTTCAAGAATACATGTAGAACCTTTGTAATTTCAAGAATACATGTAGAACCTTTGTAATTTCAAGAATACATGTAGAATTTTTTAGAGCTTGCTTAGATGAAAATGTCTTTTTAAACCATTATTGATGGCTTGTTTGGATATTAGTATTACAGGCTGAAAGTTGTAATCTTATAATTTTTTTGTGAGCTTTTATTATTTTGAAAATTATTTATTGTTACTGGTTGTACCTTGATGTGGGTGAATCTTTTAGAATCCACTGTCTTTGGTATTTTATATAAACTTTTTCAGTCTGCAAAAGTATATACTCGTGTTCAGAGAAAGTTTCTTAAATTACTTCTATGGGAATGTTTTTACTATATTCTCATTTCTGTTTCTAGAACTACTCTTAGGTAGATGTTAAACTATCTGGATTATCTAATTTTCATACTGTTCTCATCTTTTTTCCTTCATTTTATTTTACTCTCCTGAGAGCCTTCTACCACATCTTCCAATAATTCTTTCAAAATTTTTATTTGAAATTATACTTTTAATTTCTGAGAGCATTTTCTTCTTTTCTGAGATTTGGAGGGGAGATGGAAAGGGAGAGCTGGTTAATTTTGTTCCAGCTTGACCAGGCCATGAGGTGTCCAGATACTTGGTCAGACATTATTTGGAGAGTTTCTGAATGAGGTTAACATGTAAAGACAGTACATTGTGTGAAGCAGATTGCACTTCCTGATGTGGATCAGCCTCATTCAGTCAGTTGAAGGCCTGGCTGGAACACAAAGGCTGACCATACTGTGAGTGGAGAGAATTCTACTTACTTGACTGCGTTGAAACTGAGATAACATTTTTTCCTGCCTTTGTCCTCAAACTGACAAAAAGTGACATGTTGTCACTTCTTGGATTTTGAGCCTGTTGCCCTTCAGACTGGAACCGCACCATTGGTTTTCTGGATTTCTAGGCTTTTTAACTTGGATTAGTACTACACTATCAGCTCTCCTGGGTTTCCTGCTTACTCATTTTCTCTGCATATCATGGGACTTGTCAGTCTCCATGATAATATGAGCCATTTTCTCAAATAAAATATGAATCTCTATTCCATTGGTTCTGTTTCTCTTGAGAACTCTTATTTTAAAATAATGTATTTATTTGTTTGGGCTGTACTGGGTCTTCGTTGCTGTGTGGGCTTTTCTCTAGTTGCAGCTAGCAGGGGCTACTGTCCAGTGGCAGCATGCGGGCTTCTCACTGTGGTGGTTGTCTTACAGAGCACAGGCTCTAGGGCGTGCAGGCTTCAGTAGTTGTGGTACATGGGCTCAGCAGTTGCAGTTCTGAGCTCTAGAGCAGAGGCTCAATAGTTGTGGCACACGGGTTTAGTTGCTCTGCAGTGTGTGGGATCATGCCGGACCAGGGATCAAACTCGTGTTCCCCACATTGGCAGGCAGATTCTCTACCACTGAGCCACCAGGCAAGCCAGAACTCTGTTTTTTCTTTTTTTTCAAACAACAAATTGTATCTATTGTGCAAAGAGAGGGTTATCTGGCTCCCACATGATCCTGGGCTTCAGTAAGAGTCTGTTTTACAACTTCGGCTCCAGTTCTTTTCAGAGATTAAAAGAGCTCCCAGGGCCTGTGATCATGGGCACTAATGGCTTGGAGAGCTCTCATACAGAGGCAGAGAGGTACCAGGGAATAAAAAAGTATCCCTGCCCTGATTTTTACAACCAAGTTTTTATCTTTCTCATGGTAGTAATTGTACTTTTCTTCAGTCTGCCTCTTCCTACCCCATTAATAATATTGTCTATTATTAATAATTAAGAGTTATTTATTTCCCTGCTTGTTTCTTTGGTGTCTGTCATTCATATAAGAGTCTTTCCTCTAGTCACTGTTGTGCTCATTTTTAAGTGTGTTGCACAAATGTCTGTGTGCGTATGTATGAGTTGTCTGCTGGTGATGAATGAACCTTAAATTTAATCATGGGTTCTCATTTTTCTCAGGGAACACTTCTCTAATATTGCTTGGTGTCTCATGGTTTGGTAAGCATACTTTCAAGTTGTTTTGTTTTTTACAATAAGGTTTTTTAAAGTGTTCAGAAGTTTACTCCTCTGGAAAGCAAACTTCCAGTTGTTTACCATGGTGGGGGTGGCCAGCAATATGGGGAGAGAGGCTCAGATGCTGTTTGTTTATACCAGCTTTTATTCATTTAAACTCTTTTCATTCCTGCCCCTCAGCCATCCTTTATATGTAATGAGTGCCTTCAGTTCTTGTCCTTTCTAAGGGTTGTACAGCAAGCATTTGTCTGCTGCTTCAATTTATTTCCCTCCAGACTATAGGGAAATTTTTATTTTACTGTTTCTTTTTTTAATTAATTTATTTTTTATTGAAGGATAATTGCTTTACAGAATTTTCCTGTTTTCTGTCAAACCTCAACATGAACCAGCCATATCCCCTCCCTTTTGAACCTCCCTTCCACCTCCCTCCCCATACCACCCCTCTAGGTTGATACAAAGCCCCTGTTTGAGTTTCTTGAGGCATACAGCAAATTCCTGTTGGCTATTTTACATATGGTAATGTAAGTTTCCATGTTACTCTTTCCATACATCTCACCCTCTCCTCCCCTCTCCCCATGTCCATAAGTCTGTTCTCTATGTCTGTTTCTCCATTGTTCACTACCATTTTTCTAGATTCTGTATATATGTGTTAGGATACAGTATTTTATCTTTCTCTTTCTGACTCACTTCACTCTGTATAATAGGTTCTAGGTTCATCCACCTCATCAGAACTGACTCAAATGCGTTCCTTTTTATGGCTGAGTAATATTCCATTGTGTATATGTACCACAACCTCTTTATCCATTCATCTGTTTATGGACATCTAGGTTGCTTCCATGTTCTAGCTATTGTAAACAGTGCTGCAATGAACAATGGGATACATGTGTCTCTCTCAATTTTGGTTTCCTCAGGGTGTATACCTAGGAGTGGGATTGCTGGGTCATATGGTGGTTTTATTTAGTTTTTTAAGGAATCTCCCTATCATCTCTGATAGTGGCTATATCAATTTACATTTCCACCAACAGTGCAAGAGCGTTCCCTTTTCTCCACACCCTCTCCAGTATTTATTGTTTGTATAATTTTTGATGAGGGCCATTCTGACTGGTGTGAGGTGATATCTCATTGTAGTTTTGACTTGCATTTCTCTAATAATGAGTGATATTGAGGATCTTTTCATATGTTTGTTAGCCATCTGTATGTCTTCTTTGGAGAAAGGTCTGTTTAGGTCTTTCCCCCACTCTTTGATTGGGTTGTTTGTTTTTCTGGTATTAAGTTTTATGAGCTGATTGTATATTTTGGAAATTAATCCTTTGTCAGTTGTTTCATTTGCTATTATTTTCTCCCATTCTGAGGGTTGTCTTTTCACCTCGCTTATAGTTTCCTTTACTGTGCAAAAGTTTAGTCAGGTCCCACTTGTTTACTTTTGTTTTTATTTCCATTACTCTAGGAGGTGGGTCATAGAGGATCTTGCTTTGATTTATGTCATCAAGTGTTCTGCCTATGTTTTCCTCTAACACTTTTATATTTTCTGGTCTTACATTTAAGTTTTTAATCCATTTTGAGTTTATCTTTGTGTATGGTGTTAGGAGGTGTTCTAATTTCATTCTTTTGCATGCAGCTGTCCAGTTTTCCCAGCACCATTCATTGAAGATGCTGTCTTTGCCCCATTGTATATTCTTACCTCCTTTGTCAAAAATAAGGTACCCATAGGTACATGGATTTATTTCTGGGCTTTCTATCTTGTTCCATTGGTCTATATTTCTGTTCTTGTGCCAGTACCATACTGTCTTGATGACTGTAGCTTTATACTATAATATGAAGTCAGGAAGATTGATTATTCCAGCTCTATTCTTCTTTCTCAAGACTGCTTTGGCTATTTGGGGTCTTTTGTGTTTCTGTATGAATTGTGAAATTCTTTGTTCTAGTTCTGTGAAAAATGCCCGTTGGTAATTTGATAGGGACCACATTGAATCTGCAGATTGCATTTGGTAGTATAGTCATTTTCACAGTATTGATTCTTTCTACCCAGGAACATGGACTATCTCTCCATCTGTTTATGTTGTCTTTGATTTATTTTGTTAGTATCTTATAATTTTCTGTGTACAGTTCTTTTGTCTCCTTAGGTAGGTTTATTCCTAGATATCTAATTCTTTTTGTTGCAATGGTGAATGAGATTGATTCCTTAATTTCTCTTTCTGATTTCTTATGGCTAGTATATAGAAATACAGGTGATTTCTGTGTATTGATTTTGTATCCTGCAACTTTGCTAAATTCACTGATTAGCTCTAGTAATTTTCTGGTACTATCTTTAGGGTTTTCTATGTACAGTATCATGCCATCTGCAAACAGAGCTTTACTTCTTCTTTTCCTATCTGAATTCCTTTTATTTCTTTATCTTCTCTGATTACTGTAGCTAGGACTTGCAGAACTATGTTGAATAATAGTGGTGAAAGTGTACATTCTTGTCGCTCCTGATCTTAGGGGGAATGCCTTCATTTTTTTACCATTGAGAATAATGTTTGCTGTAGGCTTATCATATATGGCCTTTACTATGTTGAGGTAGGTTCCTTCTATGCCTGCTTTCTGGAGAGTTTTTATCATAAATGGGTGTTGAATTTTGTGAAGGCCTTTTTCTGGAACTACTGAGATTATCATATGGTGTTTATCTTTCAATTTGTTAATATGATGTATATCACATTGATTGATTTGCGTTTATTCAAGAATCCTTGCATCCCTGGAATAAACCCAACTTGATCATGGTGTGTGAGCTTTTTGATGTGTTCCTGAATTTTGTTTGCTAAAATTTTGTTGAGGATTTTGGCATCTATGTTCATCAGTGATATTGACCTGTAGTTTTTTGTGTGTGTGTGTTGTGTTTGGTTTTGGTATCAGGGTGATGGTGGCCTCATAGAATGAATTTGGAAGTGTTCCTTCCTCTGTAATTTTTTGAAAGAGTTTTAGAAGGATAGGCATTAGCTCTTCTCTAAATGTTTGATAGAATTCTCCTGTGAAGACATCTGGTCCTGGGCTTTTGTTTTTTGGGAGATTTTTGATCACAGCTTCAATTTCAGTGCTTGTAAATGGGTTGTTCATTATTTCTATTTCTTCCTGGTTCAGTCTTGAAGATTGAACTTTTCTAAGAATCTGTCCATTTTTTCCAGGTTATCTGTTTTGTTGCCATATAGTTGTTCATAATAGTCTCTTGTAATCCTTTGTATTTCTGCATTGTCTGTTGTAATCTCTCCTTTTTCATTTCTAATTTTGTTGATTTGATTCTTCTCTGTTTTTCTTGATGAGTCTGGCTAAAGGTTTGTCAATTTTGTTTATCTTCTGAAAGAACCAGCTTTTAGTTTTATTAATCTTTACTATTGTTTCTTTCATTTCTTTTTCATTTATTTCTGCTTGGATCTTTATGATTTCTTTCCTTCTACTAATTTTTGAATTTTTTTGTTCTCCTTTTTCCAGTTGTTTTATGTGTAAAGTTAGGTTGTCTCTTCGATGTTTTTCTTGTTTGTTGAGGTAGGATTGTATTGCTATAAACTTCCCTCTTAGAACTCCTTTTTCTACATCCCATAGGTTTTGAGTTATTGTGTTTTTATTGTCATTTGTTTCTAGATATGTTTTGATTTATCTTTTGATTTCTTTAGTAACCTCTTGGGTATTGAGAAACGTGTTGTTTAATCTTCATGTGTATGTGTTTCTTACACTTTTTTTCTTGTAATTGATATCTAGTCTCATAGCATTGTGGTTGGAGAAGATGCTTGGTATGATTTCAGTTTTCTGAAATTTACTGATGTTTGATTTGTGACCCAAGATGTGGTCTATCCTGGAGAATGTTCCCTGTGCACTTGAGAAGAAGGTGTAATCTTCTGCATTTGGATGGAATGTCCTGAAGATATCAGTGAGATCCATCTGATTTAATATATTATTTAAGATTTGTATTTCCTTATTAATTTTCTGTTTTGATGATCTGTCCATTGATGTGAGTGGGTTGTTAAAGTCTCCTACTGTTATTGTGTTACTATCAATTTCTCCTTTTATGTATGTTAGTGTTTGTCTTGTGTATTGAGGTGCTCCTATGTTGGGTGCATTGATATTTGCAATTGTTATGTCTTCCTCTTGGATTGATCCCTTCACCATTACGTAGTGTTCTTCCGTGTCTCTTGTAATCTTTATTTTAATGTCTATTTTGTCTGATATGAAGATTACTACTCCAGCTCTCTTTTGCTTCCATTTGCATGGAATATATTTTTCCATCCTCTCACTTTCAGTCTATATGTCTCTTTTTGTTGTTGTTGTTGTTGTCTAGATGAGGCATCCTGCACAGGGTGCTACTGGTAGTTGGGTGATGCTGGATCTTGTATTCAAGTGGTTTCCTTTGTGTGAGTTCTCATTATTTGATACTTCCTAGGGTTAGTTCTCTGGTAATCTAGGGTCTTGGAGACAGTGCTCCCATTCCAAAGGTTCAGGTCTTGGTCTCTGGTCAGGAATGAAGATTCCACAAGTGGTTTATTATGGCATTTAGTGAGATTAAAACAAATATCCAACAACAAGAAACCAAAGATGAACCCCAGACAAGTGGCAGCTACAAAATCAGGCAAATAATAATTAAAATAATGGAATACACACACACAAACACACACATATATATACACCCTCGAGCAAAGTTAAAACAGTCCAACAAAAATAAAGTACAGTAGATTGACCTGGTGAACAATGGAAATCAAAAATTATATTTGCCAGTTAAGAACAAAACTAAGTTAAGCACAAACTGGAAAACAAAACTAATCCAAGGTGCCAAACAGGGAATAAAGCAATGAAAACAAACTAACAAATATGTTGAGAGGAAAGGAAAGAAAGAATAGATATGTGTAGTTCAACAGAGGTAGATGAAGAAAATTTATGTACATTAAAGATTAACTGCAAAGGGAAGGGAACAGTAGGAAAGGCAAACAAAGGAAAATGTAGAAAAAATATAATAGGTTTAAAAAATTAAAATTATAAAAAAGAGAAAAAAAAAAGACGGAAGATGAAAGAAAAAAGGAAAACTCCACAGAGCTGTAAAATCCTAATGTAGAGGCAGAGGTTTATAACAACAGTAGAAAGTGTGACTGAATATACACATATACATACACACTCATAAGCAAAATCAAAACAGTCCAACAAAAATAAAGTACAATAGATTGACCTGGCGAATGAAGGAAACCAAAAATAGTATCTACCAGAACAAAACTAATTAAAGCACAAACTTGGAAAACAAAACTAAAGCAAGGTGCCAGTTGGGGAATAAAGCAATGAAAATAAAACTAACATATGTTGGGAGGAAAGGAGAGAAAGAAAAGAAAGAAAGAATATACATGCAAAGTTAAAGAGAGGTAGATAAAGAAGGTTTATATAAGTTAAAGATTAACTGGAAGAGGAAAAGAACTGTAGGAAAAGCAAACAAAGGAATAAATAGAAAAAATAATGATAGTTTTAAAAAATTAAAGAGAAAAAAAAAAAGGAAAACTCTACAGAACTGCAAAAGCCCAATGTAGAGGCAGAGGTTTATGACAACAATAAAAAATGTGACTGAGGGAAAAAAAGCTCAAAGGCTTAATTGGATTTCTTAGTGCCAATAAAATTGACAACTGTAATGGGTTGGGGGGAGGAAAGAAAAGAAATCCAAAAGAATCTACAGAGCAAGTTAAAAAATAAGAATAATAGATGTTTTTCTTGAGTCACTGCTGTCAGAGTCATTTCCTTCGCTGGGAGTCACAGTCCACCTCACCTCCCTAGGATGCCCTCTAACACTGCTGATCTCTGGACCTGCTGTGGGGGCAGCTCAGATTCTAATCTGGTCCTACTCTTGTGTGTTCTTGCCTCCAATGCCCACAGCTTTCCAAGCTAGTGCATTTTCTTTTGTAGGCGCTCTCAATTGCCTTTTATATTTTCCGTAGACACAGAGTCTGCTTAGTTGATCATGTGGATTTAATCTGCAGCTTGTGCAGCTGGTGGGGAGGTTTGGGTCTTCTTCCTTAGCCACATTGCCCCTGGGTTTCAACTGTGGTTTTATTTCCAGCTCTACATGTGGGTTGTCTACTGTAGTTTAGCTCCTGAGGCTGTCCTGGAGGGCTTGCATTTGCCCCTGTGAAGGCCAGGTGTGGAGGTGGGGTCTCAGGGTTTCTGGCAGCACCAGATACTCAGGGGGGTTGGTGGCTAGGGTAGCAGGAAATACAGTGCTCTAGAAGGGGATGGCAACCAGTATTGGCCAATTCGCTTCAGTATTCTTGCCTGGAGAACTCCCCCTCCCTGACAGAGAAGCCTGGCAGGCCACAGTCTACAGGGTCGCAAAGAGTTGGACACGACTAAAGCGACCCTGCGTGCATAGACGCAAGACTGTTTTTGCCTGTGGCAGCTCTGCCCCAGTGAGAGTTGAGAGTGAAGGTGGTGCAGCTGCTTGGCCTTTGGGGACCCTAGCAGTGCCAAGTGTGCAGGGACACAAACTGCCTCTGGCTGCAGGATTTACGGCCCTATCAGAGTCTTTTTTCTATCCTCTTGTACCTGGTGATCAGAGGGCCTTTTTAACCAGTCTTTCTCTGTACCTCCGCCTGCTCAGACACTTAGAGGCTCCCTTGCCTGGGGTCCTTCTCTGTCTATGGGGCCCCTCTGACTGGGGTCCTACTCTGAAGATTGGCGCGTCAGGCACTTAAAAGGGCACCCTGGGTGGGGATCCTACTCTGTAGTTCAGTGCCTCAGGCATTTGATGGACCAGCCTCTCTATTGTTCAGCTGCCCATGCTGGCATGTGGGGAGAGAGAGGCTATGGTGATGGCTCTACTCCCGACGCATGACTCAGCAGTATCGCCTGGCTTCCATGGCTGCCTGGCTTTCCTCCGCTGGCATCTCCCACCACAATCTCCCTCACATCCCCTCAATCTGTCTGTCCGCATTCAGCAGCAGCCCTCACCCTGGGATTGCTTCATAATCCCTTAACTCCAGCTCAGCCGCTGCCCCTTTCCTGAGACCAGCGTTCCTGTCCAGGGTATGTAAGGCTGTGGCAAGGACTGTCTGATTCTCATTCCATTTAGGCTGCCACAGATCAGCTGTTTGACTCTCAGACTCAAATGTTTCTCCTCTGACTCAGACAGTTGCCCCGCTGTGGGGATCGACCCGTGCTTCAGTTCCCCCACCCACTGAGGGCAGGTCCAGTCCTGCTGACACTCCTGTTTTTCTCCCTAGTTCCTTCGTCCTACCGAGTTTTGTGTGGTTCTACATATTCTTTTCCTCTGGTCAGGTCCTCCTGTCGGCTCTCAGCTGGTGTTTTGCGTGCACTTCTCTGAAGGTGTGTTCCCGATGTATCCGTGGAGAGAGATGTGCTCCACCTACTCCTCCGCCATCTTGTGCTCCCTCTTTGCTGTTTCTCATTACTGTTGTCCCCTCTTTTTTGTCTTTGTCCTTATTTTTTCCTGTGTTTAACCAAAGTCACTCATTTTATACCTCTTTTTTTTTAAAAGATAGTTCAGTGATTTTCTAGCCCACTAGAATAAAAAATTGATACTACATTTAATGTCAGTATTGATGGTTTGACAAAAAAAGATGGCAGCATGGAATATATGTAGTTGATCTTATTGATCTGTAGCCTGATTTTATTTGCTTTAGAACATGGTAATGTTTGGGAATTAGCTTTAGAATTTAGGCAAATTCATGTGCTGTATTCAAGACACTAAAATATATTGTAGGAGGTTCTCAAATTTATAGGAAACTGTCAAGTTCACTTTAGAGAATTTAGTTATATTAAATATTATAAATTGTAGCACATTGGTGCCCTTTCCTGTACTTATTTGTTAATGTTAGGGAGTCACAGAAGTAGTTTAGTTAATGGAGTCTTTTATCCCCCATCCCAAGTTTGGTAGACTTTTACCACCAAAAACACATGTTTGAGAATTGGTGTAACTCGGTTTAATAGATTTCACTAATATATATTATTCTGTTGTTGTTGTTATTGTATGACTAAAAGCATTACTAAGCTAAGAGTATATTTTAGTAAAAATTGACTAGTCACCAATTGTGGCCCTAGGAAGTGATAGTCAATTAAATACAGCTTAGAACAGGTATGAAATTATTGACTCCGTTGTTGTGTTTTGAGTCCTTCCTCACCAAAGTGCTGAAATGTGTTTTAAAATTACTTAGTTGCATTAGTGGTTGGATTTGAGGCTTTTAACATGTTTTTCATCAATACCTCTGGGAAAAGAATAACCAAGACCTTTAAATGTACGGTGCATTTTGCATCACTATGTAATTATAAATATTATGATGAAATATTGAAATGATCATGAAAAACGATAACCATTAAGCTTTTCTTTCAGCTGTTAAAGCTCACTAAAAGTTATATTGAGCTGTGGTTGATGAAATTGTTTTGACTAACACCTTCTTTAATAATTGTCTCAGAAGTTGAGAAAAATGCTTTAGGAGAGCATGGATCTTCTTTTCAGTTTTCAGATTGTTGATGGTGTTTTAGTTTGGAGAAAACTTGCTGGCTTTGACTAACACCTGGGTTTATTTTAAAAAATCTTTTTTTTTCCTTTTCTCATGGGCTGCAGGTTTTTTTACCTGAGTTATGAGTTCCTATCAGTATGTATTTATGTACCTGGTATGTCATAGTTTATTAAGTGTTAGATAATTTATAATTAGGAGTGGATTATAAGCAAATTAAAATTCTGATATCTTTGAGAATTGTGAGATTTTTGTAACTACTCAAAGTGTAGGTAAGATTTGTATTTTCACTTCGTTTCTCATTTTGTCTAAATTTTTTCAGTTGTTCGAAAAGTTTTATTCCAGGTGAATAGGTAGCTGTTCCTACAAGTAAACTAATATGAGTTTATAGATGATGTTTGGGAAAACAAGAATACAAATGTATTAGCAGTTATAAATATGTTTCTGAGCTTTTGTAAGAAAAATTAGACTCTTCTAGTTCTATGTGTATCCTCATGTCTAATTTGTTTTTAATTTAAAGGAAAAAAAATACTGTGACATACTTAATTTGAGGTCATAAATTTTTTAAACGATAATTTTTTATGGTTATACTAACTTTAACTAGTTTTCTATTGGACCTAAACCATGCTGTTTGAAATCTTTGTGACATTTGAATGAGACATTTTCTGCTTTTACATTATAAGTAAAGGTCAATCTGTATTACGTAAGTGTAAATAAAATGATGGTTACCTGTATACTGAAAATTTGAGTCTCTCCACTGTTACCTGTTTTTTTCACGTGGAGTTGGAGTTTTGTATGATTTACAAAAATCCCCACCAGTTGCAGTTTTAAATCAGACAAAATGGATTTGAGGAAAGTGATAGATACTTTTAAAAATAAAATGTCTGGTCTAGAGAATTATATATGGGGTATTCTCTTGCCTTTCTTCCTAATTCCTTTTTTTCTAGCAAGAAGAGTAACTATTTTCTTTTCAGTATATTTAACTTCCTTTTTGAAATTTTTCTCTCAAGTAAATGATGTATAGGAAAATGTAGTTAATTTAAGATTTTACCTCCATATACTCTGGTGTTGTGTCAGATTTTCACATGGCTTGCTGCGAGCGCTCTGTTGGGTGTAAGAGCTGAGGAGTGAGCATGTGCTTCTGTTCTTGACAGGAGCATCCCTTGAGGTGTTACCATCCCTTCTAATTCCCTGCTGTGTATCAGCAAATATCACAGCCGTGTTTCCCTCATCCCCTCAAAGTCTTAACTACTTGTACATCTTTCTGTAAATTTTCTGAGTTTTTCAAGGGCATGAGTTACTTTGAGGCTGTTTCAAGTCCATCTACCATTTGATCTTTCTCTGTCTGCTCTTCCCGTGCGATACTAGGTTTAGGACAACTCCTCGAGACTTGGTATCTTCCTGGGCTCAGGCTTGGAAGTGAGGTGTGGGTTTCTGGGCCAGGGTCAAAAACTTACCTGGAGTTTCTGCTTTTTTCTCTCTTCTCCCTATTTCTGAGAAGAGTGGAGGGTCTGACACATCTTCTTCTCTCAGAGATTTATTTCTTGGGGTTTGGTTGCTTTCCTTTGTACTGTTTACCTCATTTTGCTGGAAAGAAAAGGATTTTAGGTTAGATGGGTATTCTGTTTATCCTTCACTTGGTTTACTTCAGTAAAAGAAATATAAAATGTTTATTTTGTTGTTTCACTTGGCTGGCAGTTGTGAATTTTAAGAGTATATATTGTGGTCTTATGAGCCACAATATATACTGGACTTATTTGTAGGTGTTTGTAAGTTATTGAATCATAGAATAATACAGCTTCAAGAATTTTTTAAAGAGGGTATCAAGGACCTAGAGATGTAGAGTGATCTTTCTGTGGACCTAGACTGTTAATGTCATAGTTGATTTGAGAACATAAATTTCATGACTTCTTGTTCTTAAGAACACATTACGTTTCCTGCTCTTTCCTCAACAACACACTGCTTTATCTTCTTTCTTAGTCTTAACCCATTACTGTCCTCAAACGTCTAAATGCCTTTATATCTACCTCTTATTCTGCTGTATATGTTCTGTTGGTATGTTCTTGCTTACACTATTCATGAAGTAGAACTCTGTAACAAAGTTATGGCAAACAGCCATTTCAGTTCTGAGAGCAAGCTCAGGTTTTCCAAAACTTAAAGTAATACAAAATTGGGGATAAAAATGAGAAAGTAGATGAGAAAGGATGAGGTTTAGAAAAATTAGAATTTGGCATAATATAGGATATGAAATTACTTAGTGTTAAAAACTCTTAAAGGTATTAGATTCAGAAAATGTGAATACTGTTTATGGTAAGAGTGCTAAGGTCCCAGGGTATCTTTTGTTTTGGCCTTTATAAAAGAACAAAAAAAGATTAGTTGAGTAATATTATGTAGGTGGACTATAAGGCTCCTTAGTTTTAAGAAACATAAGGATTATATATGTCTAGTTGTTTTTAAAAAACGTGCACACATGCATGCATGCATTGGTATTTCTCGAATCTAGCTATATTACAGTTTATGTGGCCCCAGTCTTATTGGATTGATGCTTATTTTATATCTGTTTTGAGATAAGGATTAAAAAATTTTTTTCCTACATACTCTATTGGTTGATTTCTTTCTATGGCTTTTTAATGGGTAACTTACTCATAAAGAATATATTAATAAATTTACACAATCATTTGCTAATTCATAGGCTAGTGACTTTTGGTTTTCCATTTTAAAAATGGTCTAACTAAATTTGTTGATTTTTCTTGTCTCTTTCTCAATCTTTAGTCATCAAATTTTGTAGGACATGTGCTATTTGTTTATGGAGCTACTTAATTCCATCTTCCCCTCTTTTGTTTCTTAAGGAAACAAAACCAAAACCTTTGTCCTTGGTCTTCTTTGCTGCCTTCCTTCAAACTATTTCAGTTAAATTACCAGGATATAATGGTATAGAACTAAAAGGGCAAGATCTGTATAGGTAGGCTCATTTAGTTTATCTAGAATCTAATTGTTACTGATTTGTTTTGTTTCCATTTTAATGTCAACTATTTATGTGTTCATGGGGCTGCTAGGTAGAGAGCATGTTTAACAAAACTTTTCCATGAAGAGCCAAAGTATGTGATTGATATGAGTGATGTTTTTTGTAATTGTTGTTTTAAAGAAATAACCTACTAAGTGAAATTTCTTCAGCTATTGTCTACTATTTTTTTAGGAGTGGCAGAATTCTATTCAGAAGAATGCAGGCCTTGCTTTTATTGAACTTGTCAATGAAGGAAGGTAATCTATTTTATATCCATTTATATTTTACTTTAGAATCTTGTTCTTTTTTGCTATTTGAACTGATATTTTTGGTATTGATTTTACAGACTATAATATAGTGAGTTAGATATTAATTATTATAAATACTTCAGTGTTTAATCATTTTCTTGTTATCTTCATGGTTATGTGCTTCATGGTAAAGTCTGTTCTTTATTTTTCAATAAGTAAGGCTGAGTTTGGCAAAAGTAAACTGATGATTCTATTAGCAGATATAAGGAAAACAAGTATTTTTCAGATTTTCTCAAATTCTATTATATTTTAGAGCAATAATAAGACTAACATGTCTATATTATCTCATGTCATGGCCTGGGTATAAGGGAAGAAGAATTCAAGGGAAGAAGAATTCAAGGAAAGAAAATTCAGTAATAAAGAAAAATGAAGTACAGATATAAAAAGAAAGATACAAGGGTGAAAATAGATTTAAGAAAGTGAGAAAATTAAAAGGTAAGAATGAAGAAATGATGAGTGGACTACTTTGTGTCTGCTTTGTGGCATCAGATTTTGGATTATACAGTCCATGGAATTCTCCAGGACAGAATACTGGAATGGGTAGCCAGTCCCTTCTCCAGGGGATCTTCCCAATCCAGAGATTGAACGCAGGTCTCCAGCAATGCAGGCTGATTCTTTGCCAGCTGACCACCAGGGAAGCCTGGTTCTGGATTAGTTGAACTAACGACCCAGAGTATAGATTAAAAGGTGTGACTGACTGGTATTGGAAATAGTATTCTGAACATAATTATTGTTTAAGAATGTTTCCTTATAGTGTTCTGGCTAATACAGAGAAACTGACACCATCACTTACAGGAAAATTTTGAAGTAGCTAGGAATTCAGCCTCTGCCTCATTAATGTTATAAAAAAGGGAACTGTTCCTTTTCTGGTAAGTGGGCTGAGGTGACCTCTAAAAATGGTGCATTATTCACTCAACCTGGAAAACCCCACAGAATCATGCAAATCAAGAGGTTCAAATCTTCGTGTTCATTTTAAGAACACTCGTGAAACTGCCCAGGCCAAGAGGGTATGCGTATCTGAAAAGCCACCAAGTATCTGAAGGATGTCACTTTAAAGAAGCAGTGTGTGCCGTTCTGCCCTTAATGGTGGAGTTGGTGGCATGCACAGGCCAAACAGTGGGGCTGGACGCAGGGTCGGTAGCTCAAAAGGTGTGCTGAATTTTTACTGCACATGCTCAAAAATGCAGAGAGTAGTGCTGTGCCCAAGGACTTAAATGTAGATTCTCTGGTCATTGAGCACATCCAGGTGAACAAAGCTCCCAAGATGCTGCGCAGGACTTACAGAGCTCATGGTCATATCAACCCCTACATGAGCTCTCCCTGCCACATTGAGATGATCCTTACTGAAAAAGAACAGATTGTTTCTAAACCAGAAGAGGAGGTTGCACAAAAGAAAAAGATATCCCAGAGAAACTGAAGAAACAAAAACTTATATCCTGGGAATAAATGCCGCAAAAATAAATGCAAGTAAGTTCAGTTCAGTTCAGGCACTCAGTCATGTCCGACTCTTTGCGACCCCATGAACCACAGCACGCCAGGCCTCCCTGTCCATCACCAACTCCTGGAGTCCACCCAAACAAATGTCCATTGAGTCGGTGATGCCATCCAACCATCTCATCCTCTGTCGGCCCCTTCTCCTCCTGCCCTCAATCTTTCCCATCATTGGGTCTTTTCAGATGAGTCAGCCCTTCACATCAGGTGGCCAAAGTATTGGAGTTTCAGCTTCAACATCAGTCCTTCCAATGAATATTCAGGACTGATCTCCTCCAGGATGGACTGGTTGGATCTCCTTGCAGTCCAAGGGACTCTCAAGAGTCTTCTCCAACACCACAGTTCAAAAGCATCAATTCTTTGGCACTCAGCTTTCTTCACTGTCCAACTCTCACATCCATACATGACCACTGGAAAAACCATATCCTTGACTAAATGGACCTTTGTTGACAAAGTGATGTCTCTGCTTTTCAATATGCTATCTAGGTTGGTCATACGTTTCCTTCCAAGGAGTAAGCGTCTTTTAATTTCATGGCTGCAGTCACCATCTGCAGTGACTTTGGAGCCCAGAAAAATAAAGTCATCCACTGTATCCACTATTTCCCCATCTATTTGCCATGAAGTGATGGGACCGGATGCCATGATCTTAGTAAAAGTAAAAAAAAAAAAAAAAGGAACTGTTTATTTTATATTAAATGCTACTAAGATTATTCCACTTATCAAATAATTATAGGTGCTCACAGACTAGTACTGAATACAGATAAACAAACCTGCAACCATGTGCTAAATTCTGTGCTAGAAGGTAGGAATGAGAATAAAGGGAAAGACTTCACAATTTAGTATTGAAGAGTTAGGTAAACATCCCTAGGGAAACATGATTCCTGAGATGTATTTTCAAGGATGAGTTGTTTTAGTAAAATAGATTTTGAAAAAGTGGGGTTTATGGGTAAGTTGGAGAGGACACATGTGTGAAAAGCATTCTTAAGAGAGGGAATATAATATCTGAAGATGCTGTGATGTGGGATGCTGTGTGTGGGTGTGTGAATTGTGAGTAGTACGTGAATTGGTCATCTGGATCATAAAAGATCTGATGTGGTGTATTTGAACTTTCATTTAAAGGCAGTGGGAAGCTTTGAAAGATTTTTAGAAAAGATGTATGATTGTAATATTTGGATTTTGATAAAATAACTAACAGTGATCTTAGGACGGGTTGAAGGAGAGGAGACCTGATTGAAATGAGGAATAATACAAAACTATTACAGTGATCTATGTAAGAAGCAGAACTAAAGGTAGTCTGGAGTCTGGCAAGTGTTGGGAAATCAATAATATTTCTCAATGAGTGAATGACTTAATTTAGTCTCACTTTTATCAAAAATTTCAAAGTGCTTACTTACCAAGAAAAAAACTCTGGCTGAATTTGAACACTGAGTTATTAGACGCTTTTATAGTGTATATATAAAAAAAGAGACAGTGAGTGCTATTGATGGAATATGGATTTACTCTACTTAATGCAAAATACTGATTAATATCAGTTGGTTTTTTTTTTCTTTTTTAAGAAAACTTGGTATAAAAGTCAATTTTGTTTAGGTTCTACTAAGTGTAAATGCCCTCAATTATGCAAGTTACTGTTACATTGAATAGATAAGGCAGAATAGCCTTGTGATTAGTAATATTAGCTTTGAAGTTAGCTTTGGGTTCAAGTGCCAGCTTTGATATTTGGGAAGTACTGTTACTTCTGTGAGCCTCTGTTTCCTCATCTATTTGTTCAGCCAGTATTTATTATGCACTGACTGTGTATCATAATTGTCCTTGATTCTTGGGATACAACAATAAACAAAGCAGCTAAAGATTCTTTTTTGTTTTTTTTTCGGATCTTACTTTTGAACAGTCACAAGCTATAAACAATAAACAAAATAAGTAATGGATTATAATACATGAAAGATGGTAAGTTCTTTGGAAAAAGATAATGTTAAGCAGGTTGAGGGAAATTTTTGAAGGAAATATAAAGAGTTTCGTTTGTAGTTTAAAGATTGGTTATATTATAGATCATCAAGAAAGTGACATTTGTGCGAGTCCCACTTGAAGGAAGTGAAGGAGTTAGTCATAGGGGCATGTAGGGGAAAAGCCTTAGCAGCAGAAGAGGTAAAATGTAGGAGCATTATGAGCATATTTTGAAGACAGAGCCAATAAGATGTTTCATTACTAATGGATCAGATGTGTGTTGTGAGAGAAAACTAGGAGTCTGGTATTACTCTTAAGATTTTTGGCCTCTGCAGCTGAAAAGATGGTGTTTCTGTCAACCAGGATGGTAAAATCTGTTTATAAAGCAGTTATTGGGGGACATCAAGAGTTCAGTTTTGGCAATTCTGATTTTTAGATCTCTAGTAGACATCAAGGAGGGCTTCCCAGGTGACACTAGTGGTAAACCCTGCCTGCCAACGCAAGAGCCGTAGGAGACATGGGTTCAGTCCCTGGGTTGGGGATGATCCCCTGGAGGAGGGCATGGTAATCCACTCCAGTATTCTTGCCTGGAGAATCCCATGGACAGAGGAGTCTGGCAGGCTACAGTCCATAGGGTTGCAAAGTGTTGGACACAACTGAATTGACTTAGCATGCACACAGACATCCAGGTAGAGATAGTAAATGTGAAGTGAAAGTCACTCAGTTATGTCCAACTCTGTGACCCCATGAACTGTAGCCCACTAGGCTCCTCTGTCCATGGAATTCTCCAGGCAAGAATACTGGAGTGGGTTGCAGTTCCTTCTCCAGAGGAGAGATACTAAATAGACAGTTGCTAATTATTTCTCCAGATTAGAGACCTAAATTTGAGTGTCATAAGAATATAGATGATATTTAATGTCTTGAGACTAGATGAAATCATCAAGGTGGTAAGGGGATGGCAGATTTGACCATGCCTCAGATGTTGCTTCTGATCTGGACAGGAGTAGTTTGGGGAGAGTGGAAAAAAGCCTATTTGCAGTGAATTTAGGAAAGAGATTGAGGAAAGAGGAGTTATTAGAATGTGTATAAACAATTCTTTAGAGGAATTTTGTTACAGAGGGGAGAAAAAAATGGAGTGGGAGGGATTAGAGTCAAAGGAAATAGGGTTTTGGAAAAATGAGAGCAGGTGAACAGTTTTATGGTAAAAAGTGGGGAAACCAATGTAGAAGAGACAGGAGAGAATTTCTGGAGTGATGTTTTAAAGTAGGTTAGAGAGTAGGTGAATTTGTATACAAAGTGGTGGGTCATTTATGGTAATATGGGAAGATGTTTCATGTAGTTGCAGAATCTGGGAGGTAAATAGGGAAGTAGAGTGAGAGGCTCAAATGGGTTTAGGTTTTGTCAAGTGAATATGGGGGTGAGAAGGACAAGGGAGTCAAACTTCTATGCAAGAGAGTGGTTATGATCATTGGCCACAGGATTGTAATTGTTAAGCTAGGGCTGGAGAGTGACTATAAAGAAAATGATTGGATGGATAGATCAGAACTCTAAGGACTGTTAGAGCTGTGATAGTAGAATGACTGAGCTCTGAACATGAGAGGTAGTAGTGAAGAGAGTGGGACAAATAGACCAAGGCCATTCAGTTATTGGAAATGATGTGCTGTGGCATGACCATACAATAAATGGCTGAGGTAGGGTGGAAGACAAGATTGGAGAAGGAGAGGCGGTTCAGGGAATTGTCCGACGAGGATCTTGGTAAGCTTTAAATCTTACCGGTTTGCAGAGTTTATCACTTACCATCCCTCATCAGTGGTGCCTGTATATCAGTTCAGTTCATTCAGTCACTCAGTCGTGTCTGACTCTTTGAGACCCCATGAATTGCAGCACACTAGGCCTCCCTGTCCATCACAAACTCGCAGAGCTTGCTCAAACTCATGTCAATCGAGTCAGTGATGCCATCCAACCATCTCATCCTCTGTCGTCCCTTTCTCCATACCCCAAATGTTTCCTATTTATTTCTCATTCATTTTAGTTTTTGCATCACTGTCACTTTCTCCAACACTGTTCTTATAATAATTCCTGGTGGTTTTACCTACATTGTAGCATGTATCAGAATTTTGTTCTTTTGTATTGATTAATGGTATTAAAGTGAAGAGAAACTAAAAAGCCTCTTGATGAAAGTGAAAGAGGAGAGTGAAAAAGTTGTCTTAGAGTTCAGCATTCAGAAAACTAAGATCATGGCATCCGGTCCCATCACTTCATGGGAAATAGATGGGGAAACAGTGGAAACAGTGTCAGGCTTTATTTTTTGGGGGCTCCAAAATCACTGCAGATGGTGATTGCAGCCATGAAATTAAAAGGCGCTTACTCCTTGGAAGGAAAGTTATGACCAACCTAGACAGCATATTAAAAAGCAGAGACATTACTTTGCCAACAAAGGTCCGTCTAGTCAAGGATATGGTTTTTCCAGTGGTCATGTATGGATGTGAGAGTTGGATGGTGAAGAAAGCTGAGCACCGAAGAACTGATGCTTTTGAACTGTGGTGTTGGAGAAGACTCTTGAGAGTCCCTTGGACTGCAAGGAGATCCAACCAGTCCATCCTAAAGGAGATCAGTCCTGGGTGTCCATTGGAAGGGCTGACGTTGAAGCTGAAACTCCAATACTTTGGCCACCTTATGCGAGGTGTTGACTAATTGGAAAAGACCCTAATGCTGGGAAGGATTGAGGGCAGGAGGAGAAGGGGACGACAGAGGATGAGATGGCTGGATGGCATCACCAACTCTCTGGACGTGAGTTTGGGTGGACTCTGGAGGTTGGTGATGGACAGGGAGGCCTGGCGTGCTGCGATTCATGGGGTCGCACAGAGTCGGGCACGACTGAGCGACTGAACTGAACTGTTACATGGATGTCCAACACCTTGTTGACCCCTTCAGTAGGCAGTGAACATTTGGAGTACTGTCCGTTTTGGCTGATATTAATAGCGAACACTCCTGTGTGAGTTTGTGTGCGAGGCTTTGTGTGGACATACGCTTTTGTTTCTCTTGGGTAGGTACCTGGGAGCAAAGTTGCTGAGTGGAATGGGAAGTCTATGTTTACTTTTTCAAGTAACTGCTAAACTGTTTTCCTATTTATCCTGGTGGGTATCTTACTCTGTTTTTTGTTTGCATTTCCCAAATGGCTAATGCTGTTGAGTGTTTTTTCAGGTGCCACCTTTGGGAAAATGTCTGTGTGCATCTTCTTTTTTTCTAGAATTTTTTTTTATCTTTTGAAATTTTGTATTTTTAGCGTCTACATTTAGATCTATGGTTCATTTTTAGTTAATGTTTTTGTATGCTGTGTTTGGTTGCTAAGTCATGTTTGACTCTTTTTGGGACCCCTTGGACTGTAGCGTGCCAGGCTCTTCTGTTCATGGGATTTCCCAGGCAAGAATACTGGAGTGTATTGCCATGCCCTCCTCTAGGGGATCTTCCCAACCCAGGGATTGAACCACCCTCTCCTGTGTCTCCTTCATTGGCAGGTACATGGTTTACCAGTGAACCACCAGTTAAACCCAGTGTTTTTGTAGAGTGTGAAATAAAAGCTTAGTATAAGTGTAGTTGTTTTGGGTTTTCTACATACATGATCATGTTATCTCTGATCAGAGCATTGTTACGTCTTACTTACCAGTCTGTATACTTTGTTTCCTTTTCTTGTCTCCTTTCTTCTGGTGGAATGTTCAAAAGGAGTGGTGAGATGGGCCTCATCCTTGCCTTGTACAGATCTTAATGGGAAAGTTTCTAGTTTCTTACCATTAAATTTGATGTTAGCTTTTGGTAGATATTCTTTATCAAGTTGAGGAAGTTTTCTTGTATTAGTTTATGCAAGATTGTATCATCAATAGGCATTTGATTCTGTCAAGTGCTCTTTTGGTGTCTATTGATATGACTGTTTGATTTTTCTTTTTAGCTTGTTATCTATGATGGATTATGTTGACTGACTCTGGAACGTTGAACTGACTCTGCATACTTGGGATAATTTGTGCTTTGATGTGCTATACAATTCTTTTTATGGTTGTTGAATTCAGTTTTGTTGGTTGACTTTTGAAAGTTACTTGCTTGGGCTTAATTTGCAGAATTAATCTCTTATGGTATGGTCAGTTAATGTTGCTGCTTAGCTGTTTTAGAATTCTTTTTTTTTTAGCCTGACTATTAAGGGGTCAACCTTTTTCTCCATTGCTTTGAGGTCAATGAATGGTTGGTCAAACTCTTGCTGAAACCTTTGCCCATGTATGGCTGGTAGACCTGTGTTTCGTTTGATGAACACATTTAAATTTGCAGTTGTTTTCATCTCTAGCTTTTACTTCCTGTTGACCTTTGTCGAGTCTGCATTGTATGTGTACTCTATGGTTCAGAGAGCCATGTGTGAAATTCTTATTATGCTAATTCATTTTCAGGATATGCCTCTCTTGTTTTCTGGTCTCTCATCCTAACTTTAAATGTAATTTCATTCTAGGAGAGGTGTAGGGTTTTCTGGTTTTCAGCTTGACATGCAGTGTATCTTCATTTTCTGTCCTCCCTTCCAAATCAAGTCAGCCATCTCTGGAAGTGAACTTGCTGGTTTCATAAGGAGCCATAAACTGATGAAACTTTTACATGTGTGGTGTTTGGGTGGGACATTTCCGGAAAAGATTGCTACAGACTCCGTTTGTTCTTCCTCGATGTTTAGCACATTTTCGTGAATCAAGTTATTGTGAATTTTGTTGTTTGCTTTTGTCAGTCTTCAGAACCCTGAATTGATTATTTTCCTTCAGTTCTGTGCTGTTTTTCTAGGAAATGATTTGTTGGCCTCTTTATTTCACCGTAGCTGGGGGGTTGGCCCCCAGATCTTTACATGTCTGCTTCATTCTGATTTAAGTCCTAGTTCAGATGTTACCTTTTCAGAAGTCCTGCCTGAGTCCTGTTACCCAGGTTACTTTTATCTCATTTCTTAAAAATTTCCTACCGATGTTTTTTACTGTCTTCCCAGGTTTGTTTTTGTTGTCTCTCTTCCTGGACAGTGCTTGCTGAAGGCAGTCCCTCCGTCTCCTGCTTATTGTTGTATTCTTGGCCGCTAGAGAAGTGCCTAGAAAATCCAGTGAATAATTGTGTTTAATCGATAAGATACTGTGAGAACACTTACAGTTTTTATCTCAGTTACTGTCATTTTTCATGTAAATATCATTATTTTTTAAACAGAAATTTGGTGTATACAGATAATCTTGACAATAGTCAAGTGATATTTCTTTGAATATTAATTCCAGGAGAAAATAAAATACATAGACATATAATAAATATTTTACACTAAATTTTTTTATGTCTTGTAAAGAAATGAGTTTTATGTTAACTCTCAAATATTTTACCCAGAATAACTCATACTTATTGTTTCTTATTGAGGAAGCAATTATTTGAAAAACGTCTTTGTTTTTATATCCCATGTGCTTATGGGTGTTATAACACCTTTTTCCTGTTTCCTTATGTCTCTCTTACTCTGGATTTGTTTTCCTCCAGTGGTTAAACTATCTTCTTTACCTCTGTGCTTTGTCTATAGAAATCCCTTAGCTTTTGTCTTTTAAGCAGATGTTAAAAATAAACATTGGTGTAAAGAGAACTAACTTTCTTTACTGAAATAATGGAAGTACTATTTGAAATTTTTATTCTCTCTTTCTTTAAGGGTAGAATGTATTTTAAAGGAACAATTTAGAGATTTATTTTTCCAAAATCAGTGGGCTTGACTTTCCTTTTATAAATATTCAGTGCATTGAAGTTAAATGAATTTATGTAGCTATGGATGTATTTGTGTAGCAGTGTTCCGCTACTGGACTTAATCCCAGGAGCAAGAAGAATAAGTAATAAGGGTTTTCTTTTCACTGCAGAGACCGACCTGTTTTTCTCCTTTTTTCTTTTTTCCTCTTTCTTTTTATGTAAGTCTGACCTGCTTTGACCTCATTTATAGAGTAGCTGCTGTAAATACTGGCCTTGATTAATGTTTTATTAGTGTAAATAATATGTAGACCTTTATAGACTGAGACTACAGCATGGGGTTTATCGAACTTGATGGGTATCATTAACAAATCAATTACTTAGGTCAGACATCAGTAATTGTTGTTTGGTAGAAATGTTTCTCTTAACTTACCTGTTTAATTGATTAGATACTTTCTTTCTAAATACACTGTTTTGATAGTTTTAAGTTGAATTATTTATATTTTTCTTGTAAATAGCAATCCATTTTAAACATATTTTTTGTAATCACTGACATAATCAGGTAGTATTTCTTTGACAGTTTTTACCAAGACAAAGTAAAATATATTAACATATAATGAAAGATTTAAGTTTAAAAAAACAAATTTCCACATTTTGTGAGTAAGAACTTTGTTATTTCTGAATCATCATTTTGTTTATGGTTATTTTGTGATACATTGAATCACTATCACGTCAGTTACTTTTCAAATATGTTAAATCATTGATCTAAAAGTGTTTTATTCATTCTGAAAAACACAGGTTTCTTTAAACAGTTTTAAATTGTTTAAAGAATATTAAAGCCTTCTTTTAGAGTGTTTTGTGATTCTGTGGCACCACATTATTAGGAAATCAGAAAGTCTATTCTAATTTCTAGTGTGGTTGGTGACATTATTATGTATATAGGGCTTTGGTTGATTTACTTGTGTACTGGATTTCATTTTATGTTAGTTGCTTTTTCTTTCACCTTAAAAACATATTTAAATGAAAAGTGAATTAAAAACTAATTCCAATAGAGCTGTTGTTTACATTTTTAAATTAAATTCTTTATCAGTGAACCTTAAAAGTCTTTTCTCATTTGGATAAAGGGGTTTAGATTTCATATTTTGCCTTTCTTCTTATTCTTTATTATCCTTGTTTCATTGCTCTCTTCTAAAAATTTTAGTATCTCAATATTGATGTTAACTTTGCCAGCAGAAATAGATCCAGCTGCAATGTAGCCATCTTTCTTCCTGCCAGCTTGCCTGACATCAAGACAGCAAATAGTTTAAGTGTTTTAAGTCCCTGATGCTGTTTTAGGCGGTGGTGACCAAGGCAGCTGCTCTGTGAGTGTTACTAGTCTTATAGCTCCAGTTGTTTGACTTGTGTTAGAAGGAGCAATGTAATGGATGAATACTGGATATTTTATATATTTAGATGGTCCTATTTTTGTTCTTATACTCTGGGATTTTGAAAAATCAGTGCAGATTCCCTATAAGTAAAATTTCTATAGCTTAAAAGGGATCCTGTCTTTGTTACATAAATTTTTAATTTGTTTCCTCATTTATATTTTAAAGTGAAAAACAGACACAATTCCATTGGCTGATCAGGGTTTTTAAATTTTTGATGGTAAAGATCAAAAAGATAGTAGACAGTGGAGAGGCTTCCCTGGTGATTCAGACGGTAAAGAACCTGCCTGCAGTACAGAAGACCTGGGTTCAGTCCCTGGGTTGGGAAGATCCCTTGCGGGAGGGCATGGCAACACACTCCAGTCTTCTTGCCTGGAGAATCCCCGTGGACGGAGGAGCCTGGCGGGCTAAGTCCATGGGGTCGCAAAGAGTCGGACACGACTGAGCGACTGAGCACAGCACAGCAGTGGCCTGTGGGACCTAGTTTAAAAGAGTAATATCTGTGAAAACTTTTAAGATATAAATTCTCATCTTGAGTTTTATAACCTTTAAAAATATATACGTAACTATAAAATGACCTCTGTTTAAACTGTTGGGTTTAGTTTATTAAAAATACATTTTGAGAACTTCTATAGCCTCCTAGGATTTTACTCTTAAACTTGCTACCAGGAGTCTTTCCTTTTTCCCATCCTGGAAAAGCGCAGAAAGGCGGATTATCCCACATACTGTTGGGCACATTGCTTAATTATCCCCTGGGGGTAGTCAGTCTCTGCTTATTGAGGCAATAATTCAGACTTGTATCTGAATATGTAAATAGCCCTCATAAAAGACATAATATTTCTAGTACTGATACACTTGTCTGTCTCTTTAGAATTCAGCTGCTTCGCTTGCTCTTGTGCTTCCTGAACAGTCATTTCGTAGCTCCAGCATTTCCCTTCACTCCAAATATCATCGAGTCCTAATAAATAAATGTCTGTTGAATAAGTCAGAAGAATGAATGGAAAGCAAGGCAAAGAGGGAGAGGGACGGAGGAAGAGAAGGCAAAAACACTTTTCATTTATTCTGACACTCTTGGCTATTATTTGGGTTACATTTTGGTAAATGGCAAAGGTATTTGTTGCACTTATGTAAACAGTTTAGGTAGGATGTAGTCTTATCTGAGGTAATCAAAGATATACTTGGGATCAAAGTGGGATTAATTTGTTGGAAACTCTGGAGAGTTTCTTAAAGAGCCATATACTTTCCAGTTAAATTTTTAAAATTATGTGTGTACTAAGACTCCAATTAAATATTATAAACAGTTGTTTGGATATGATCTTTGTTCAGTTGTATAGATATTTTGGAAGGTAGAGGGAGGACATTGTTTCAAAGATTTGTTGAGAGTAGACTTTCATCTCCATTTACTGTGGATTGAATTGATGGAGAAATTTGTGTGGGTTATTTAGAAAGGATTGTGTTCTTTCCTCTTGAAGATTAGACTATTTAAATTACTGCTTATTATTTTTAAAAGTTTAATGACTTATTAAAGACGACTAGAATTTTCTCCGCTTAATTAGGATAAACACATTTTTCTTATTTCACTTCTTCATGTTTTTTTGGTTTAAAACAGTTATATGGTCAAATTATTTTTCACTTTTAATTTTCCAGCTTGATGCCAGTTTTTTGTGGTGGTTACTTTTTAGGCTTGTTTTGTTGTGGTCAATGTAAAGTAATGGTGCTGCATTAAAATTATGTTTTTCACCTCCTAAAAATGCTAAATCCCATTAGATTTAAGGGCTTTACATGTTTGGCACTGCAGTTGAGTTTTTTCAGCAAGGCCAAAGTTTATGGTTTTCAGAAAAATGTGGTGTGGATTCAAAATGCCTGTAGAATATGCTTGTGTCTGTGTAGAAGTTCACAATCTTACAGATTGTTAAAAAATACAATGGTTTATATATAAATGGAATCATTTACTTTATTAAATGAAAATGAATATAGAAAAAAGAGGCAAATTGGCAGGGAAGGGGCTAGAAAAAGAAAGGTAAACTTTGAGAAAAGTTAAATGAAAATAAAATGAAGACAGAGTTGGTTCACTTTACTCACTCAGAAATCTTTATGCATGACTGCTGTGAGCTGATCTGTGATCTAGGCTCTGGGGATATAGCAGTAGATAGAGTAGACATGACCACGCTCTAAGAGTGTGTTTTACTTGACATAGATGATAAAGAAATTAAAAAGTTCGTACTAGGTGAGAAAGTGCTAAGTGCTATGAGAAAGTTAAAACAGAGATAAAGAGAGTAGGTGCACTGTGGGGCAGAGAATGTTGCAATTTTAAATGAGGTGGTCAAGGTGGAATTTAAAAGGACGTATTCCTATGAAATGAGAAGCAAATACAACTAGCAGTGGTGACAGAAGCAGTTAGAAGATGGGAGATATTTTGTGACAGAGAAATCCTAAACTGGATTCCAAGTGGTGAGTAAACAGAGTGGTTTTCCTTGGTTTTGCTTTTTTATTATAAAGCTGTCTTCTCTCCCACTTGATATACATATTCTTGAGAATAAATATTTTACAGTCCTAAGAATTTGTTTCACCTAGAACATGCCAGCTTGCGACTGCCCATCTGCTTCCATACTCCCCTCTCTCCTACCATGAGCTATTGTTTTAAAACGTTTGACTTGGGATTATTGTGCAAAATAAGTTTGGAAAAATAGATTGATATCAGTATATAAAAATATTTATATGATATATATATCATATATATGTAATATAAGTATATATATCAGTATATATATTTATATATATTGATATCAGTATATATATGTCAATCATATATATATATATATATATATATATATATATATATATATATATATATATGTCAGTCTTACCCAAAGTCTAGACTAGTGTGTGTGTGTGTGTATGTATATATGTGTTAAATTTGAAATTTATATTAAGTTACTGAGTTCTTATAGTTTCATGAGAAATAATTTGCTCTTTCTGTCCCAGTTGTAATAAAGTGTATGAATATATTGTAGTCGTCCTAATAAGGGGTATTGGCCTGCAGAAGTAGGTACCACCTGGACTATTTCTAAACCAAGAAAGATCTATATTGGCTTTAAATATATATGGAGCCTTTTAGAGAATGTTGAAAACTTTGTTTAAAAATATACTTTTGTTGATGATCAGTCTGCTGTTTCTAAGACTTCACGCTTGTGTATTCTATGATGTTAGACCCTTGTATATCTTACTCAAAATTGTTACTGAGGGCTTTACCTTAGAAAGGAGTAGAGAGAGATCCATTTAAGAATCTTTGTGATACTGAATTGTTGAATATGCCGTGTGTGTGTGTGTGTGTGTGTGATGTGATCAAAGAGGGGGTTATATGGAAAGTTATGTAATATTTCTGCCATAGAGGGTTTTCCTGGTTACTCATATGGTAAGGAATCTGCCTCCAGTGAGGGAGACCCGAGGTTGATCCCTGAGTCAGGAAGATCCCCTGGAGAAGGGAATGGCTGTCCACTTATTCTTGCCTGGAGCCTGGTGGGCTACAGTCCATGGGCTCTCAAAGAATCAGACACGACTGAGCTAACACTTTCATTTTACTACAATGTAAGAATAAAGATTATATTAATAAATGAAAATATATTCTGAGAAGTGATGTTTTATTAGTTGTGATATTACTGAAGGATGACTTTGGAAACAGCTTTTTCGTCTCAGATTTGGTTTGTGACTATTGTTTGTGGTTAATTCTAAAGAAATTATAGTGTACGAGAGATTTCCAATTCAGACACATTGCTTCCATATTCTCAGTTGTTAGGCTATGATAAAGTGGTAACATTCCTTTCCCATCAATGGTGAAGATGTTTAGTAGAGAAAATCTGACAGTCACTGCTAATGGGGGGGTCACAGAAAGCCCAGGAAACAGAGCAGTAATATTGGAAAACTCTTGGTGAAAATGTGTGTATGTGCTTACCCAAGGTCTAGACTAGTATAATCAGATGTGGACAATGGGCTGTAATGTAGTTATGGGAGACAGTTGTCATCATTATGGTTATTTATTGAGCTGCTAGCGTGAATCTTTCCTACTTGGTCACTTGATAGGGCTGTTTGTTTCCTAAGGCTGACACAAGCAGTTTTTTTTTCTCCTTGTGCTAGAGATATAAATTATACATAGTTTTTCTTCTTAATATTAATATATGTGAATCATTTTTTGCTCTGCATTTTAGAGATTTAATTTACTAAATAGTAAACCTATTTTGAGACTGTTCATTATAATTAAAACTTTAATTCACCTATAATTCTTTGTTGGAAAGATAGTTTTTACAACTATTAAATAAAATTAACAGTTGCTAAATACTGTATAAATTGTATATTTGAGAAAATAGGCACATAGATGGAAAATATTTGCCCCTTAGAAGCAAAATTCTTTATTCATTTAGATATCTTATTACTTATTTTGTAGAGTCATTTTTGTTTTCCATAATAAAAGGAAAATTCATATTTGTGTGTCTAACTTAAATGAGAAGCATGTAGTCAGGGCCTTCTGAAATACTGTATTTTAAAATCATTTTGTAAATTATGAAGGAAAAATGTATATGCTTCCTTTCTTCTCTGGAAGTAACACTAAATACTTAAGTATGTTGTAATCAGATTTTAAAATATTCTTTTAAATGACTAAGATTAGACAGTAATACTTTTTATTAGGTAATGAAAAATTTTGAAACTTAAATTTCTGACATAGTTGTCTAATTTAAAAGCTCTAGAGTTTTGCTTTAAATTACCTAGATAAATTTAGATACTTGAGAACTTTAAAGAATTGCCACAAACTATCAATTTATCAAATAATGATTAAGTACAGCCTACCTGAACAATACCTCTTAGGTGCTGTGGTTGATTAAAAAAGAAGAATAAGTAAAACATGTGCTTCTTCAATCACTTGTGGGCTGATACAGAGGGTAGAGTAATATATGTAGCTATAAAACTGTGTAAACAGTATGATACTGTGTAAACAAGTAAAATATTTGCTGTGTATGTAATAAACATTAGATATACCACTGGCCTAAAGTAAAGACCTTTTAAAATAAAATTATGCAATAGTCCTTAGAGAGAATGAGCATTCAATTAGCTCTTATGGAAATTAAGATTTTGGATGTAGAGAAAGACGAAATAATAGATTTAGGGTAGTTTGGCGCTCATTTTCTATCATTCAGTTAGTGCTTACTTATTGAGTGTAGACTGTGTGTCAGCCACTTTTCTGGAGCCAGAAGATAACAGCTGTGAATAAGACTTTACTGTCATAGAAGAGAGAACAAATAATAAACAAGTTAATAAACAAATAAGGTAATTCAGATAGTAATAAATGGTTAGAAGAAAACAATACAGGATAATGTTATGAGAAGGAAGAATTTATAGGGAAACCGATAATAGTGTGTTTAGAGATGTGTGAAGAAGTGACACTTGATTTGAACTAAGAGAAGTAGCCAGTTTGAGATGTAGGTCATAACATTGTATAGTAAGGAAATTTCAAGAGCAAAGGCTTTGAGAAGGGAATGATGTTTGTGAATTATTGGAACAAATAAAAGGCCAGAGTGGCTGGAGCAAAATGACTGAGGGAGAGAATGAAGGTTGGAAATGTCAAAAGTATCCAGATTTCCAATCACATAGGTCCCTGTAAGTTGTGGTCAGAAATTTGGTTTTAATTTTGTTTGGTAAAAATATGTTGCAGAGTTTTAAACAGAGTAGTGACATGATACGACTTAGGGTTTTATGTGGGGTTTTTTTTTTTTTTTGATGGTGACATTTAAGTAAAATGTTTATTTTTTAGGTTTTAACTTATTTTTAAATGTGGTAAAATATATATAATGTAAAACTTAACACTTTGCCCATTTTAAAGTATACACTTCAGTGTCATTAAGTACATTCCCTTTGCTTTGCAAGCATTGTAGCATCCATCTCTGGAACTCATTTCATCTTGCTATACTGTACCCACTCCTCCCTCCTCCCAGCCCCTGGCAACCACCATTGTACTTTCGTTTGTGATGAATTTGCCTACTCTATGCATCTCATGTTAGTAGAATCATATAGTATTGTCCTTTGGTTCCTGGCTTTTTTTCCCCCCACTTAGCATAATATCTTCAGGGTTCATACATGTTGTAGCATTTATTAGACTTTCCTTCCTTTTTAAGGCAGAGTAATATTTCATCATGTGTATACAGCATGTTTTACTTATTTTTTCACTGGTAGGTAGTCACTGAGTTGCTTCCACCTTTTGGTTTTTGTGTGTAATGCTGCTGGTCCCTGCTTTGGATTATTTTGGCTGTGTATGCAGAAGTGGGATTGCTTGGTCATGACACATGTATGAGCCATATGAGATATAGGTCGTATTTTAATTTTTTAAGAAACTGCCATACTGCTCTCCTTAGTGGCTACACAATTTTACATTTCCACCCACAGTGCAAAAAGGTTTAAATTTCTCTGTATCCTTGCCAACAGTAATTTTCTGGGGTTTATTGACGGTAGGCATCCTAATGGGTGTGAGGTAGCATTTTCTCATGGGCATTTCTTTGATGTTTAGTGATGTTTTGTCTCTTTTCTGTGTTGTTAGTTATTTTATATCTTATCTGGCAAAATAGCTCTTTAATAGTTTGCCCCATTTTGAATTATTTATTTTTTCTTGTTATTGAGTTATAGGAGTTTTTTTCCTATGTATTTTGGATATTAACCCCTTATCAGGTATATGATTTGCAAATATTTTCTCCTATTCTGTGGATTGCCTTTTTTACTGTGTTGATTATGTCCTTTGACACATAGAAGTTTTATATTTTGATCGTTTAAAATTTTAAGTTTAAGTTGATGCTTTAAGTTTTAAATTTTTTAAGTGTTTTTTCTTTTGTTACCTGTGCTTGTGGTGTCATATCCAAGAAGTTGCTGCCAAATCAGAGGTTAGGAAGCTTTTCACCTATGTTTTCTTCTAAGAGTTTTATATTTGTCTGTGTTATATGTACATCTTAATCCATTTGAGTCAATTTTTATACATGGTCTAAAAGGTCCAACCTCATTCTTTTGCACATGGTTATCCAGTTTTCTGTACAGCAGAAAACACAGGTCTGTGTTTTTAAAAGAATGAATGAATTATGGAGTATTATTATGAATTATAGTCCAGCTTAGTTAGGACTCCACACTTTCACTGCTGAGGGTCCGAACTCAATCGCTGTCTGGGGAACTAAGATCCCACAAGTTGCAGGGCACAGCCAAAAAGAGGCAGGGTTGGGGGAAGGCGGAGAATGAACCGTGATAGGGTCAGCATATGGAGCAAGAATGGAAGCAGGTGTATCAGTGAAGATACTACTGCAGTATTTCAGGCAAGAGTGAAGGTGGTTTAGACTGATGTGATTAGCAGTGGTGATAGAGAGATAGATATGTGATACATGTAAGAGTTAAAGCAGTAGAACTTGCTTCCATGAGTTTGATTTGAGGTGAGGGAAAGGTAGATCGGGAAATAACCCTAGGGTTATATTTAAGGGGACTTTGTTGTTGCTGGCTGTTCAGTTACTAAGTCTTCTGCCACTTTAAGGGGACTTAGGAATTATTTATTGAAGTAGGGAAAAGTGAGATAGGGATTGGGGAACAGTTTTTATTGACAGTGGGTAGGTAAAATCAAGAGTTCTGTGTTAGAAATGTTAAGTTTGAAATGCTCATTGGGTGTCCCACTGAAGACTTCAGTTTGACAGTTTACTGTGTGGGTGGAAAGTACAGGGAACCAAATGTAGGGATGGAGGTACAGGAATCAGCAGCATGCAGGTGAGAGTCTAAAGTCATTGCGTTTATGAAATAATTTTGATAGAGGACCTGAGCTCTGGGAAGCTACATAATTTAGAGGTAGGGCAAGGAGGAGGCAGTGAGAAAGGAGACAATGAAGAAGCAGCAGGAGACGAAGCGGGAATGTGCCATATGGTGTTGAAGAAGATAAGAAAATGGTTTAAGAACCTTAAGGCACTTTTAAGGTACCTTGCTACTTGCATGTGGTCCTAACTTCCTGTGTTACCCTGGAAACTCCCTGTGGACAGTTTTATGTTTCTTTGTATTCCTCATATATAGTAGCCTAGAATTGCCTGGCATAAGCAAATGTTCGAATTGTTTATTTGCCATGTAAGCACTGCTGGTCCTCTAGCAATGATCAGGCATTGTCCTATACACCGGAGATAATAAGGATAATTTACTCAAGGTCAGTGCAGTCCGAAATGGAAGACAAGATTTATAAATACCTAATTGAAATGGTGTTATACAGAATGATACAGTATAATAAGTACCACAGAAGAGGCTTTTTGGTTCTTTGGAGGGAAAACAGATATAGAGTCAGAAAAGGTTTTATCAAGTTAAATCCTGAGTTTTGCTTTGAAGGATTTATAAGATAGGCAAGATAGAATAAGAAATGATGTCCTTCCTGGCTGAGAGAATAGTATGAAGATGTAAAGAGGTATTTAAGTACCAAATGTAAGGTGTACAGTCATAATCAGATTTTCATTTCAGAAAAATAACCCTGTTGAGATATTGGTGAGAATAATGAGATTAATGGAAAGACGTTTGATTGGAGGCTATTGTAATAATTAGGGAGCTTCCCAGGTGACGCTAGTGGTAAAGAACATGCCTGCAATGCAGGAGACATGAGAGGCTGCTTCCATTCCTGGGTCAGGAAGATCTCCTAGAGGAAGAAATGGCAACACACTGCAGTTTTCTTGCCTGGAGAATCCCCATGGACAGAGGAGCCTGGTGGGCTACAGTCCATAGGGTCGCAAAGAGTTGAACACGACTGAAGTGACTGAGCACACATATTGTAATAATTGAAGCCATGAGGTTGGGTTCCTGAGGCATTGGAAAATGTTGTAGAAAGGAACAGCTTGAGAGGTATTACAGAGGTAGAATGGACCACACTTGTTCTACTGAAAGTGAAGAAGGATGAAGAAGGAAGAATCAGATATGATTGATATTTCTAGCTTCAGTAACTAGGTAAATAGCAATGATATTACCAGTCAAGGTAGAGAAGGAAAGAATGATCTATGAATAAGGGACTAATTTAATAAATTATGTTATATGCCATCCACAAAAATTGTTTGATAATGGTACACCATTAAGTAAAATAAACAGTATAAAATAAACGGAGTATAGTATGACTCCTTTACACATGTGTACATAAATATTTATATGCACATATACATATTCTGTATATATACATGTATACCACAGATACCATTTATGTTTTTATAAGTTTAGACAAATGTAAGGACAGGTACATAAACTATTAATAGTGGTGTGGCTTATTCTGAAAAATGTTCCTGTGTTTCCATTGTTGCTTCCTTATTTAAGTGTTGCATCTTTTTTTTGTACAACATATATTACATTTATACAAAGCACCAAAAAAAGGAAAGTAGTATATGTCTTATCTATTTAGATATCTGTGCACTGTGTGCATCTTGAAAAATAATGATGGAAAGGGTGTTTCGATTCTTTTCAAAACACATTTTTTCCCACTTTGTAACTTCATTCGTACTGTTTTCCACAATGACCTTTCCTCTCCTTTATGCTTTCGCCCTTTATTTAAGGCTCATCTTTACGTTCTAGCTGTCTGTTGGTACGTTTTTCCATCTTGAGGAGCTGATAGGTGTCCTGACTTCTACTGAATTATGATAGTACATGTATTCTTATGTCCTAATTGTATTCATATTGCTTATCTATTGGTATGTAACAAATTCCCAGAAATGTTTCAGCTTGAAACAACACAAATTTACTATCTTGCAATTTCCTTGAGTTGGCCGTCTAGGCACAGCTCAACTGAATCCTCTACTGTGAGTTTTATAAGTCTGCAATAAAGGTATTAAACAAACTGTGTTCTTCTCTGGAGGTTGGAGTCCTCTTTTAAGCTCACATGGGTGTTGGCAGAATTCAATTCCTTTCACCCAGAGGACTGAGATCCCCATTTTCTTGCTGGCTGATAACGAAGATCAGTTACATCACCAAGATCTAATCTCAGCACCCAGAGGCTTTCCTAGCCCCTTGTCACAAGGCCCCCTCACACTACAGCAGCTTACTTTTTCAAGGCTGGCTGGAGAATCTCCTGTGGGCCAAGAGAGAGCTTATATAATGTGACATATCACAGGAGTGTGTGTCTCGTCACCTTTGCTATATCAGTTCAGTTGCTCAGTCTTGTCCGACTCTTTGTGACCCCATGGACTGCAGCACGCCAGGCCTCCCTGTCCATCACCAGCTCCCAGAGTTTACTCAAACTCATGTCAATTGAGTCAGTGATACCATCCAACTATCTTATCCTCTGCTGTCCCCTTCTCCTCCTGCCTTCAATCTTTCCCAGTATCAGGGTCTTTTCAAATGAGTCAGCTCTTCACATCAGGTGGCCAGTATTGGAGTTTCAGCCTCAACATCAGTCCTTCCAATGAACACCCAGGACTGATCTCCTTTAGGATGGACTGGTTGTATCTCCTTGCAGTCCAAGGGACTCTCAAGAGTCTTCTCCAACAGCACACTTCAAAAGCATCAATTATTCAGTGCTCAGCTTTCTTTATAGTCCAGCTCTGACATCCATACTTGACCACTGGAAAAACCATAGCCTTGACTAGACGGACCTTTGTTGGCAAAGTAATGTCTCTGCTTTTTAATATGCTATCTAGGTTGGTCATAACTTTCTTTCCAAGGAGTAAGCATCCTTACTTCATGGCTGCAGTCGCTATCTGCCGTGATTTTGGAGCCCAAAAACTAGTCAGCAACTGTTTCCACTGTTTCCCCACCTATTTGCCATGAAGTGATGGGACTGGTTTCCATGATCTTTGTTTTCTGAATGTTGATCTTTAAGCCAACTTTTTCACTCTCACTTTCACTTTCATCAAGAGGGCTCTTTAGTTCCTCACTTTCTGCCATAAGGGTGGTGTTATCTGCATATCTGAGGACATTGATATTTCTCCCAGCAATCTTGATTCCAGCTTGTGCTTCTTCCAGCCCAGCGTTTCTCATGATGTACTCTGCATATAAGTTAAATAAGCAGGGTGACAATATACAGCCTTGACGTACTCCTTTTCCTATTTGGAACCAGTCAGTTGTTCCATATCCAGTTCTAACTGTTGCTTCCTGTCCTGCATACAGGTTTCTCAAAAGGCAGGTCAGGTGTTCTGGTATTCCCATCTCTTTCAGAATTTTCCACAGTTTACTGTGATCCAGAGTCAAAGTCTTTGGCATAGTCAATAAACCAGAAGTAGATGTTTTTCTGGAACTCTCTTGCTTTTCTGATGATCCAGCGGATATTGGCAATTTGATCTCTGGTTCCTCTGCCTTTTCTAAAACCAGCTTGAACATCTGGAAGTTCACGGTTCACGTTTTGCTGAAGCCTGGCTTGGAGAAGTTTGAGCATCACTTTCCTAGCATGTGACATGAGTGTAATTGTGCGGTAGTGTGAACATTCTTTGGCCTTGCCTTTCTTTGGGATTGGAATGAAAACTGACCTTTTCCAGTCCTGTGGCCACTGCTGAGTTTTCCAAATTTGCTGGCATATTGAGTGCAGCACTTTCACAGCATCATCTTTCAGGATTTGAAATAGCTCAACTGGAATTCCATCACCTCCACTAGCATTGTAGTGATGCTTCCTAAGGCCCACTTCACTTCATATTCCAGGATGTTTGGCTCTAGGTGAGTGATCACACCATCATGATTATCTGGGTCTTGAAGATCTCTTTTGTACAGTTCTTCTGTGTATTCTTGCCACCTCTTCTTCATATCTCCTGCTTCTGTTAGGTCCATACCATTTCTGTCCTTTATTGTGCCCATCTTTGCATGAAATGTTCCTTTGGTATCTCTCATTTCCTTGGAGAGTTCTCTAGTCTTTCCCATTCTACTGTTTTCCTCTGTTGTTTTCTTTGCACTGGTCACTGAGGAAGGCTTTCTTATCTCTCCTTGCTATTCACTGGAACTCTGCATTCAAATTGGTATATCTTTCCTTTTCTTCTTTCCTTTGGCTTCTCTTCTTTTCACAGCTATTTGTAAGGCCTCCTCAGTCAGCCATTTTGCTTTTTTGCATTTCTCTTTCTTGGGGATGGTCTTGCTCCCTGTCTCCTGTACAGTGTCATGAACCTTCGTCTGTAGTTCATCAGGCACTCTGTCTATCAGATCTAGTCCCTTAAATCTATTTCTCAATTCCACTGTATAATCGTTAGGGATTTGACTTAGGTCATACCTGAATGGTCTAGTGCTTTTCCCTACTCTCTTCAATTTAAATCTGAATTTGGCAATAAGGAGTTTATGATCTGAGCCATAGTTCACTCCTGGTGTTGTTTTTGCTGACTAAATAGAGCTTCTCCATCTTTGGCTGCAAAGAATATAATTAGTCTGATTTCGGTGTTGACCATCTGGTGATGTCCATGTGTAGAGTCTTCTCTTGTGTTGTTGGAAGAGGGTGTTTGCTATGACCAGTGCATTCTCTTGGCAGAACTGTATTAGCCTTTGCCCTTCTTCGTTCTGTACTCCAAGACCAAATTTGCCTGTTATTCCAGGTGTTTCTTGACTTCCTACTTTTGCATTCCAGTCCCCTATAATGAAAAGGACATCTTTTTGGGGGTGTTAGTTCTAGAAGGTGTTGTAGGTCTTTGTAGAATTGTTGAACTTCAGCTTCTTCAGCATTACTGGTCGGGTCATAGACTTGGATTACTGTGATATTGAATGGTTTGCCTGGGAAACGAACAGAGATCATTCTGTCGTTTTTGAGATTGCATCCAAGTACTGACTTTCAGACTCTTTCGTTGACTATGATGGCTACTCCATTTCTTCTAAGGGATTCTTGCCCACACTAGTAGATACAATGGTTATCTGAGTTAAATTCACCCATTCAAGTCCATTTTAGTTTGGTGACTCCTAAAATGTCGACGTTCACTCTTGCCATCTCATGTTTGACCACTTCCTATTTGCCTTGATTCACGGACCTAACATTCCAGGTTCCTATGCAATATTGCTCTTTAGAGCATTGGACCTTGCTTCCATCACCAGTCACATCCACAACTGAGCGTTGTTTTTGCGTTGGCTCCATCTCTTCATTCTTTCTATAGTTATTTCTCCACTGATCTCCAGTATCATATTTGGCACCTCTCGACCTGGGGAGTTCATGAAGGAATGTCTGTCCCATCATTTTGCCACATTGTGTTTCCTAGAACCAAGTGCAGGGTTCTGCCCAGGATAAACTTGGTGGGATAGGATCATATAAGACCTTGACTCATTGGCGGTCACCTTACAGTATGTTAACCATAGCATTTCTATTCATATTTATAGCTGAACAAGACATCAGAATATTCTCTCCCTCCCTAACTAATATAGGGAAAGTTCATCTCCAGTGCTTAGCTTAGTTTTTATAGCATAGTAGGTACTGGTAAATATTTGACAGTGATTCAAAAGGTAGAGGGAATTTTGGACAAAATTGTTAATAGATCAGAATAAGTACTCAGAAGACTTCATCGGTTATAATGTGCCTGAAATGCTTAAGGCTTGAGTTTTAGGACATTGGCTGTGAAATTGAGAGCATAAGTTACATCTGGAAATTATACAGAGGAGATATTGATAATATTTGCTAAGTGATTAGGGTCCTGGAGGAAGGTAGTAATGAAGAGGAAGAGACTAGAATAACTTTGAAGTTGCTTATTTGGGGACTGGAAGGATGGCGTGCCATTGACTCTTAAATTCAATTAATATTTGAGTGCTCTGAGGCAGTATATTGATGTTAAATTCACAATGTGGTTTTTGATCCCTAGAGAGAAACTTAGAAGCACAAACCAGTATTTCACATCTGCATTCATAAAAATTGTTGCTTTCTATGTAGTGTCATAACAAGTTATTCATTAGCAGGTTTTAAAATTGCACTTGGGATTGTTTTTATCTGTATGTCTGAATGTGTACCGTTTAATAGCATTTGAAAAAAATACCTTGATGATGTTACCCAAAAATCATAGATAGGATGTTTTGTTAACTTCTAAAGTGACTGGAATAATTTGGGGATAATGGTGAAAGGTCTGACAGACCTGGAACCAAATTATAAATAGTGTTACATGAACTTAATAGAGATATGGAAAAAGTGGTAGACGAGCAGAAAGCCTTTTTATTTTCCTTAGACATTTTGTGTTTTCCTTCCTTTTAAGTACTGCTTATTATAAAACCTAAAAGAATAGAGAAATGTGAGGAAGAGGACACAGAGCTGACTTCCTAAGAGAAGGGAGACGAACCATTTTTTGTAAAGGGCCAGATAGTAAGCATTGTGGAGTTTGCAGGCCATGTGATATCTGTCTCTACCTCTCAACTTAATGTAGTATTCCAATATAATTGGGCTTCTCTGGTGACTCAGACAGTAAAGAATCTGCCTGCAATGCAGAAGAACCAGGTTCGATCCCTGGGTCGGGAAGATCCTCTGGAGAAGAGAGTGGCTACCCACACCAGTATTCTTGCGTGGAGAATTCCCATGGACAGAGGAAGTACTATGCAACTTAATGTAGTATGACAATGCGATAACAGCCGTAGAGAATAGTTCAGTAGATTAATATGCCATGGCTTTGTTCCAGTAAAACATTATTACAAAAATAGTTGATAGGCCTGATTTGTCTCATGTGCAGCAATTCTAGTAATTCTGACCTTGTTTTAGATAACTGACAATTTGATATATGTTCTTTCATATTTTCCCCAAATTTATATTATACATAATATTCTTCAAAAATTTTTTTCACTTAATAATATATTGTGGATAAACTATTTTATCTCATTATGGGCTTCCCAGGTGGCTCAGTGGTAAAGAATCTGCCTGCCAATGCAAGAGATGTACGTTTGATCCCTAGGCTGGCAAGGGACACAAGAGGAGGACATGGCAACCCACTTCAGTTATTCTTACCTGGAAAATTCTTGGACAGAAGAGCCTGGTGGGCTAAGTCTGTAGGGTCACGAAGAGTCAGACACTGCTGCGTGACTGGGTTCGCAAGCACACATGCTATCGCATTATATGATTGTATATTTTTGCATTTTCAGTTTTTCACTTGTAATAATAAAAGACATTATGGGGAACTCCTTTGTACACACACACATCTTTCTGCATCTGTGAGAACATATTCATATCACAAGTTACTAGAAGTGTAATGACTGCTTTATATCAAAGCCTGTGCATATTAAATTTACATTTTTGATAAAACAGTTGCAATAAAGCAACAGAAGAACCCTATGGAGTGTCTATAGACATGCCATTGGTGATAACTGTTGGGTCTAGCTTTTATAGGTGGGCATTGTCTAATTGCAGTTTAGCTACCGTTGCTATTTACATAAAAAGCATAATCCTAGCCCTGACCATCCTGTCTTTCCAATTCATTTTAAAGAACGGAATTCAGAAGACTTTTATTTAACATATTTCAGAAATCTCCCATTTATATGAAATGAATCATTCTGTTGGTATTTGATAGGTGAATGGTATTATGGAAGCATTTACCAACACTGAGTCAATTGTTTATATTTTCGGGGTAATTCTTTGCAGCATTTAAATATCTATAATCATTACTGATGTTCCATGTGAATCATTATATGGAGAGGTCTATAGTAACACCCACGCTAATCATCTCTTACACCCTTGACTTCTGTTACCATAAATCAGTTAAAAAATATTTGTTTTTTACAAGATGATTTATATGTATGTATTTTTTGGCGTACCTTTGCTTAACACTAATTTTGTTGTGCATAACAGTAGTTATTTCTTTTAGATATTCTTTAATATCGTCTTCTATAAATACTCCACTACTTAAAAAATTTCATTTTATTTTTAATGGGCATTTGATAGTTGCTGGTGTTTGGCTTCCCTGGTGGATCAGACAGTAAAGTGTCTGCCTACAATGTGGGAGACCCGGGTTTGATCCCTGGGTTGGGAAGATCCTCTGGAGAAGGAAATGACAACCCACTCCTGGAAAATCCCATAGACGGAGGAGCCTGGTAGGCTATAGTCTATGGGGTTGCAAAGAGTCGGACATGACTGAGAGACTAAACTAGTGTTTGGCTAAAGTTGCTATAATCATTCTTTGAAATATATTTTGTGTTTTTGAGAGTCTGAGTTTCATATCCTTGCCAAATTTTGATACTATTTTTGTAAATATAGTGATTCTGGTGAGTTGTAGTATTTTTTTTTTTTTGGGGGGGGGTGTTAGTTTGTATTTCCCTGATGATTAATAATCCTGAAACCTAAAAACCTTTTCATGAACTTATTTGCCATTTGGAAATCTTTTGTCCATGCGTTTTGTGTAGTTTGGTCCTTATTATTGTGATTATTGCCTATTCTTTCAGATGTAATTTCCTTGTCTATAAGTATTCTAAACACAATACTTTATATTTGGTTAGGTATGTAATACTAAATATAAATATGCTTCCTTTCTTAAGTTTGCCTTTTAATTCTCCTAATGCTGGCTTTGTTGCCGTTGTTTGGTCGCTCAGCCACGTCCTACTCTTTGTGACCCCGTGGACTGCAGCCTGCCAGGCTTCCCTGTCCTTCACCACCTCCTAAAGCTTGCTCAAAATCATGTCCATTGAGTCGGTGATGCCATCCAACCATTTTGTCCTCTGTTGTCCTCTTCTCCTCCTGCTTTCAATCTTTCCCAATATCAGGGGTCTTTTCTAATGAGTTGGCTCTTCACATCAGGTGGCCAAAGTATTGGAGCTTCAGCTTCAGCATTAGTCCTTCCAATGAATATTCAGGACTGATTTCCTTTAGGATGGACTGGTTTGATCTGCTTGCAGTACACGGGACTCTCGAGAGTCTTCTCCAACACCACGGTTCAAAAGCATCAATTCTTCAGCGCTCAGCTTTCTTTATGGTCCAACTCCCATATGCATATGTGACTATTGGAAAAAATCAAAGCTTTCACTATACGGACATTTGTCGGCAAAGCAATATGCTGTCTAGGTCGGTCATAGCTTTTCTTCCAAGGAGCAAGCATCTTTTAATTTCATGGCTGCAGTCACCATCTGCAGTGATTTTGAAGCCCAAGAACATAAAGAGTTTTGGTGAAGTAGAAAAGATTAGCTTTATTACTTTGCCAGGCAGAAGGGGACAGAGTGAGCACCCGCCCTGGAAAATGGCATGTCTGCACCTGGGAGAAATTGGGGAGGGGTTTTATAGCAATGGTTCAAGGTTGAGGTTGCTGAAGTTAGGTTTGTGCAGGGCCTTCACTCCTTGCATTTGGTCTCAGGTGATCTTGATGAGCTGCTCTGGTTCCTTTATTCTGGCCTCAGGTGTTCTTCTCTGGAATGAAGAATCCTGACATCATCCAGTTGTTGGCGTTATTGGTTTTGTGAAGAGCTCAGAGATATTGTTAATGTGTCTCTCTTGAGGGGAACCAGGACCTTGCCTCAAGGCTGCAGGATAGTTTCTTGGCTGTCTTATCTCTGCATCTCCTCCCTCCCCTGATTAGCAGCTGTTTGAATCAGCTGTTTGGGACTCAGGGAAGGTCAGGGAGGGTAGAGTCTGGTCCCTCCAAAGAACATGGACAGGGAACGGCTTTCATACCCAGGAGCTCCACAGGGCCCTGCTTGCTTTCACCTTGAAACTTCAGTGTTTTGATTTTCTGTAAGTTGACTTTCTTTCTTTTGGTGTTGTCTGTTACTCTACCTCATCACTGGTGATTTTAAAAAATTATGGAGTATTGTTGATTTACAATGTTATGTTAATTTCTTTTTTAAAGCGAAGTGATTCACTTATACATATACATTTATTCACCCTTTAAATTCTTTTCTCATATAGGTCATTACAGAGTATTGAGTAGAGTTCCTTGTGCTATACAGTAGTCATTGCTAATTATTATTTTACCTATAGTAGTGTGTATATTTCAGCACTATATTATTGGTGATTGAATGTTGGAAGTTGTGTTTAATATTGCAGGAAATTGTATTTAACAGTCCTTAGATGATGATATCTTCCTCTGGGAGGATTTCCTTTTGATTTTTGATTAGTAGTTATATTGTATGTCCTCAGTCATATATGACTCTTTGCACTAGGCTCCTCTGTCTTTGGAATTTCCCAGGCAAGAATACTGGAGGGCTTTGCCATTTCCTCCTCCAGGGGATATTCCTGACCTGGGGACTGAAGCTGCATCTTCTGTGTTTCCTTGCATTGGCAGGTATATTCTTTACCACTGAGCCGCCTGGGAAGCCCAGCAGTTAGATTAGGTGCTAATTATACTAAGACTCGGAGAAGGCGATGACACCCCACTCCAGTACTCTTGCCTGGAAAATCCCACGGACGGAGGAGCCAGTAGGCTACAGTCCATGGGGTCGCTGAGAGTTGGACACGACTGAGTGACTTCATTTTCACTTTTCACTTTCATGCATTGGAGAAGGAAATGGCAACCCACTCCAGTGTTCCTGCCTGGAGAATCCCAGGGACGAGGGAGCCTGGTAGGCTGATGTCTATGGGGTCGCACAGAGTCGGACACGACTGCAGTGACTTAGCAGCAGCATATTAAGACTGGGGCTTCCCAAGGAGCTCAAATGGTAAAGAATTTACCTGTAATGCCGGAGACCTGTCTTCAGTCCCTGGGTCAGGAAGATCTCTGGAGAAGTGAAGTTGCTCAGTTGTGTCCGACTCTTTGCGACCCCATGGACTGTAGCCTGCCAGGCTCCTCTGTCCATGGGATTTTCCAGGCAAGAATACTGGAGTGGGTTGCCATTTCCTTCTCCAGGAGATCTTCCTGACCCAGGGATTGAACTCGGGTCTCCCACATTGGAGGCAGACGCTTTACCGTATGAGCCACCAGGGAAGTCTGGAGAAGGGAATGGCAACCCACTCCAGTGTTCTTTCCTGGAGAATCTCATGGACAGAGGAACCTGTTGGGCTACAGTCCATGGCATCACAAAGAGTGACTAACACACATGTATTAAGACTGAGCTGATTCAAAGCTGGAATTTTTAAAATGTCTGTTAGAGTTTACCCTAGTTAGTTTGCCTACTTTTAGTCAGGAGCCCTTCTAGGTCTTCTGAAAACCCAGGGTCTACTGCATGAGTAGTCTGCTTCTACTATGAGTCTGTGAGCTACCATGAGTCTGTTGCATTTCTTTTTGTTTGTTTCTCTTCTCATTCTATGAGATTCTGAACGTTTTCTGCAGTTTTCTGGCTGCCAGTTAATCTACATGCACATCACCATGATGTTGTTTGAGGGTCTGTTTTAGTGTTTTGGGGAACTGGTCTATTGTCTGATTCCTACAGAACAGTTCTGCTCCTTCTGTAAGCCTGGGTAAACTACTAGGATCCCTCCACCGTGAAAGGCTATAAAATTCCATTTTTATTTCCCTAGTACTGTAAAACCTATAACAGCCACATTTAGCTTCTCTGTTCCCACATGTGAAAGCAAATGTGTCCACAGGAAAAGTCATGCTGACCATCTTCTCTCGGATCCTGGCCCCTGAAATCTTGGCCATCGTGGAAGCTCTCAAGTGCCTTAAAAGATTAAAACATAAATTTAATCTAGCATTTTCAGCTGCTCTTGTCAGATAGTTCGTTTTATAAAAGCTAATCTGCTGTTGCCAGAAAGATCATTCTTTGCTGTTAGGTTTTTAATTTGTTTAGTGTGAAATGATAGTCCTTCATTTGTTATGATGCCAGAAAAGGAGAGGGTATGTTCTTCCCTCTCCCAAATAACCAAACACGCCACCTTTGAGCAATGGAAAATCATATGTCATGTGGATGCATTTATTTATGTGACAATGTTCATCTCTTCATAGGTTGCTTAGCCAAACAATGAAGGATCATCTAGTAAGAGTAGCAAATGAAGCTGAATTTATCCTGAGCAGGCAGCGAGCAGAGGATATTCACAGACACGCGGAATTTGAGGTAGGTTATACCTATGAGTGATCTGAGGAAGTTACCTTTTTAAAATGTTAACCATAGGAAACTGTGTAGGTAAAATTGCAGCATGCTCTTAACAATCATGTGTCATCAATTAAAATTTAATTTGTGAGACTATCATGGTGGATTCTGGAAAGATAGTGCAAGACTCTTTAGTCTTGGCCAGTAAAGTAAATTAGTGAACGACTCTTGCTCTCCTGTATGCAAAGTAGAGCTAGTTTTCTGGAAATGAAAACCCATATGTTAGATGAAATCTTTCAGGTTTCTAGAGAGAAGCTGAACAGAGGCATGAAGTTTCTTTACCCTTGAGGTTGTTGCAGAGGAGATGAAGGAGCATACAGCTTTCTTCCTGGCTTCTTACAGGGGGATCAAGTGACAGAGCCATCTTGGGAACAGTGCTTGTCTCAGCATTTGCTCCTGAATATGTGGAACAAGCATGAATTCATAGAGAAAATTAATGGTGTTGTAGCTATATAAATTACAAAAATTCACACCTAAGGTGAACTAGAAAATTTGACAGGAACATTTGCTAAGAATTGGAGGGAAAAAAAAAAGCAGCATCCACGGGTTCTTTCTAACATGTTAAGAACAGATAATTCAAATGTTGCTGATATTTTTCTGATACATAATGAAAACTTCTTCAGGTTCATTTCGTATACCTATCATTACATGAGAAAAGACACTGGAAAAATAAAACTCCAGAAGACCAATTTTACTTAAGAATATAGGCACAAAATTTTAACATAATCCAAGAATGTAATAAAAGAACTATACAACTGACTCTTGAACAAACAGGTTTCAACTTTGTGGGTCCACTTATCTGCTGATATTTTTCAATAGTCAATACTAGCGTACCACACAGACTGCAGTTAGAGGAAATTACAGATGTGGAGGAACCTTGGATATGGAAGATAAATTGTATTTACCTCCATGTAGTTCAAGGGTCAGCTGTATAGTGTGAACACTTAGAATTTATTCATGAACTCCAAAGATGGTTTGGATAATATTAAGATATCTACCTACAAAATAAATCAACCAATTAAAAATCAGAGAATCATATGAAAATATCAATAAAAGTAGAAAAAAGCATATTATAAATTTTGGTATCCAGCCCTAATGAAACTGTGGGACAAATGTTTATCAGAAAACAATTTAAATATAATGACCATTTGTTTAGTTGCCCAGTCGTGTCCAATTCTTTGCAACCCCATGGACCTGACATGCTAGACCTCCCTGTCCCTCACCATCTCCTGAAGTTTACCCAAGTTGATGCCCATTGTGTCCGTGATGCCATCCAGCCATCTCATCCTCTGACACCCTCTTCTCCTTCTGCCCTCAATCTTTCCCAGCATCAGGGTCTTTTCTAGTGAGTTGGCTGTTCGCATCAGGTGACCAAAATGCTGGTGCTTCAGCTTCAGTCTTTCTAATGAGTATTGAGGGTTGGTTTCCCTTAAGATTGACTGGGTTGACCTCCTTGTCATCCAAGGGAGTTTCAGGAATCTTTTTCAGCACCACAGTTCTAAAGCATGTGTTCTTTGGCATTCTGCCTTCTTTACGGTCCAGCTCTCACAACTGTACATGACCACTGGGAATACCATAGCCTTGATTATGTGGATCTTTTTGGGCAGAGTAATGTCTCTGCTTTTCAATACGCTGTCTAGGTTTATCATAACTTTCCTCCTAAGATCAATTGTCTTCTGATTTCATGGCAGCAGTCACCATCCGCAGTGATTTTAGAGCCCAGGAAGAGGAAATCTGTTACTGCTTCCACCTTTTCCCCTTCTATTTGCATGAAGTAATGGGGCCAGATGCCATGATTTTAGTTTTTTAATATTTAGTTTTAAGCCGGCTTTTTCACTCTCCTCCTTCACCCTCATCAAGAGTCTCTTTCGTTCTTCACTTTCTGTCATTAGTCGTATCATCCGCATATCTGAAGTTGTTAGTGTTTCTCCCGCCTGTCTTGATGCCAGCTTGTAACTCATCCAGCCTGGCATTTCTCATGATGTGCTCAGCAGACAGGTTAAATGAACAGGGTGACAGCAGACAGCCCTGTCTTACTTCTTTCTCAATCTTGATCCAATCAGTTGTTCCATACAGAGTTCTGACTGTTGCTTCTTGACCCACATACAGGTTTCTTAGGAGACAGGTAAGAAGGTCTGGTATTCCCATCTCTTTAAGAGCTTTCCACAATTTGTTATGATCCACACAGTCAAAGACTTTAGTGAAGTCAATGAAACAGAGGTAGTTGTTTTTCTGGAATTCCCTACCTTTCTCTGTGATCCAGCAAATGTTGGCAGTTTGATCTCTGGTTCCTCTTCCTTTTCTAAATCTAGCTTAGACATCTGGACGTTCTTGGTTCCCATAATGCTGAAGCCTAGCATTCAAGATTTTAAGCGTGACCTTACTAGCATGGGAGATGAGTGCAGTTGTCCAGTGGTTAGAACATTCTTTAGTACTACCCTTCTTGGGGATTGGGATGAGGATTGACCTTTTCCAGTCCTGAGGCCACTGCTGGGTCTTCCATATTTGCTGCCATATTGAATGTAACACCTTGATGGCGTCATCCTTTAGGGTTTTGAATAGCTCTGCTGGAATTCCATTGCATCCATTAGCTTTATTAACAGCAGTGCTTCCTAAGGCTTGCTTGACTTCACTCTCCAGAATGTCTGGGTGATTGACCACAGCATCATAGATGTAATCTGGTTCATTAAGATCTTTTCTGTACAGTTCTTTCTGTCTCTTCTTGATCTCTTTGGTGTCTTCCAGGTCTCTACCATTTCTGTCCTTTATTGTGCCCATCTTTGAGCAAAATGTTCCCTTGATATTTTCAATTTCCTGAAGAGATCTCTAGTTTTTCCCCTTCTGTTGTTTCCTTCTGGTTTTATACATTGTTCATTGAAGAAGGCCTTCTTGTATCTCTGTGCTAGTCTTTGTAACTCTGCATTTAGTTGGATGTACCTTTCCCTTTCTCCCTTGCTTTTTACTTTTCTTCTTTCTTCAGCTATTTGTAAAACCTCCTCAGATAACCACTTTGCCTTCTTGCTTTTCTTTTTCTTTGGGATGGTTTTGTTTGCTGCCATTTACTAAATATCATTTGAAATGTTTAAAGCTGTTTCTATTAAAATCAGGGGAAAAAAGTGATTGATACCTTCTATTAACAATATTTAACAAAAACTTTTTGATATTCTTGCAAGTGCAAGATACTGTTAATATGAATGTTAGATAAGGAAGAAATAGCACTTTCAGGTCACTAATGCTATGATCTAGGAAAATCTAAGGGATTCTTGAACATTTTTCTACCAGGACTAAGTGGGACTTCATTAATATTATGGATATAAGATAAATATGCAAAAAATTAATAGATTATCTTTTCACCAGCAGCAGTAGCCAGTTAAGAATGGAAATCAGAAATATAGTCTGTATACAGTTAAAAATACTATTTTGGATTGAATTCTCTAAAAAATAAACCGACAGTTATTTGTAACAAAAATGTAAAATCTCATTGATACAAAACAAAGTAAAAACTACTGGAGAGTCATTCCACATTGGGTAGTAAATCTTTCTCTGTGTGTGGGTGAGAGACATACAGTGACAGAGATGTAGAATCCTTTTATTTTGAAATAATTTGAGATTTACAGGAGAGATATGAGGAGTACAAGAACTGCTCTTCACCATTCTAAATTCTGCAGTTTTTACAATTTCACATTTGCTTCGGTCCTCTTTTTCTTTTTCTGAATTTGAGAATAAGTTGAAGCCATAATAAACTTACTTGTAATTACTTCAGTGAGAATTTCCTATGCCCATCCTTTGTTGTCATCTTGTACACTTATCAAATCAGAAAATTAACAGTTACAATATTGTTATTTAAATATAGACATTATTCATATTTTCCCGAATGTCTTTGTAGTGTTTTTATAATCCAAAAGAGAAGATATTATTGCCACAAAAATTTTTTTCAAATTAATATGTAAATTCAATAAAGTAACATCAGCATATCACTCCATTAGAATAGCAGTAGAGTATTTAAAATTTAAATATCCCTTAAAAGATATCTAGATATAAAAAACTTCCCCATAATATATTTGGATATGTAAATATCCAGTTAACATGGAAAAAAGAAATGCATGAATATATCATTAAGATTTATGAAATAAGAATGTTGAGGATGTACTTGACTTCCCAGATAAACAATACTAATTAAAACAATACTATAAAAATAATATATACAAAAAATGTTTCAAATGCAGTAAAGATATATAAGATGAAAGATGACCTAGCTAATATTGTAGAAAAATATTTGGAAAACTGTAAAAGTGGAACTGAAGCATAGAAAGAATAGAAGTCAATGTTTATTACTACATTTAATGTTAAGCTGAGGAAACATGAAATCAGTCATGTGGGAGGACATGATGGAACATGGAAAGACTGATAAATCAACGTTTACTATCTTAACTGTTGTTGTTGTTTAGTTTCTGAGTCGTGTCCAGCTGTTTTACTACCCCATGGAGACTGTAGTCTGCCAGGCTCCTCTTGAGATTTCCTAGGCAAGGATATTGGACTGGGTTGCCGTTTCCTTCTCCAGGTGATCTTCTCAACCCAGGGATTGAACCCACATCTCCTGCATTGGCAGGTGGATCTTTACCACTGAGCCACCTGGGAAGCCCTACTGTCTTAATAATTCTTATGAAGTGATAAATCAAAAGTTGACCCAATAGGCATATATTCAGAGGATATGAATAGGGATTTCACAGAAGAATGTAAGTTACCAGTAACATATAAAATGATAATCAGATCATTCTATGTTTGCACAAACATTCAAGGAAATGTAAATGAGAGTAATCATGATATCACTTCTCTAGTCTCTAACAGAGAGAAAGTAAGAGTCATAGCTAGTACTGTTGAAGAAGATAGGGTTGATGAGATGGGCAAAGGGATTCTTTTATTTTTGCAGTGGAAATGTACATTTTTAGTATTATGGTAGGGCAATATAGTCATGTTTTTTAGTAATAATTGTATGGACGTGTGTACACACACACACCCATTTACCCGTAAACCTATTTTATAAATATATCTGTAAGAAAAAAAATAATAGTATGTAAGCATAGATATATAAGGCTGCTTATTACAGTATTGTATGTAAACAAAATTAAAACAATGGAAAAACAGAAGGAAAAGTTTCTTTACCAAAAGAATCATCATTTTCTCAATCAACAGGATATTAATAAATTATAAAAGGATGAATAGGTTGATGACTTTTTTTTTTAAATAAGAGCTTCATTTATAACTTGTTAAAAAAGTGCATATTTCAGTTCACAATCTGCTATGAAAGCTGAGGACCTGAGTCCTCTCATACTTGATTTTTTTCTCAACTTTTAATTTTTGTAGTTATATTCTATTTTTAATATTGTCTACATATGTAACACTCATGCATTGTAACTACAATTCTGATAGTACTTTAGTATTTATAATATATTTAAGTGAATTCACTACCCTACACCCTCTTTATTAAACATAATTTCTTAATTTCCCTCAGGTTCTTTCTTTTGACTCAAGTCTTAATTGCTGAGTTATATTGCCTCCTCTCCCCCCAACAAATGTTCATGTGTGCTGTAAACTTAAAATTCTTTCATGTTTAAGAATGTCTGCCAGCTATCCTTATATCTGAATGGCATCCTGATGGATTGAATACTCTTGGCAAACTTTATAGACTTTGCTTCATTGTCCTTGGGTTTCAATGTTGCTTTCAGAGAAGTTTGAGGATAGTCTGATATTTCTGCCATTGATGATTTGTTTGTTTTCTGTTTCTGATTTTTTTTTTTTTTGTCCAAGGAGTTCGTTTCTTAGAATATGACTCAGTATTGAGCCTTATTTATCAAAAGTTCCTGGAACATAGTCTTTTGTTATAATCTGCAAATTCAGATTTTTCATTTAGTTCTTAGAAATTTCTATAAATTAAAATTTGAAATATCTTTTGCCTTTTATTTTCCTTAGTGACACAGTCTATGTTCGATATGACTGTCTTTCATATCTGTTAGTTATTTCTTAATTGCTTTACTTCTTTTGATATCTTTCCATGAGGATGTTTTTAATTTTTTATTTTGTCTTTTTGTAATTTGTAATGATTATATTGTTCTTCATTTCATTTATTTAAACCTCCAGCCTCTCTCTTTACCTTTTTCCACTTACTTCATTTTGACTTTTATCTTTGTTTTTTTTTTTTTTAGTTACATTTTTATGTTTTCTTGAAAAAAAATCATGAGAAATTTCCTTTCATTTTTGTTATATATTCTTCTTGGGCTCTTTATCTTTTGTTTAGAATCTTCTAGTTTTATTTAAATATTTTATTTCTTTTTTATTTATTCATTGATTGGTGATTTATGTTTACTCCTGTTTATGTAGTATTTATGCAGCTACTGTTTGGCTTAGATAGATTGTCTTAGTGACTTCTTCGTTTCTCCTCCCTGTCTGTAAAGCTATTTTTTTCCCTTGGTGAGCTATAGTTTGATTTTTGAAATTTGATTTTTGACTAGTTTTATTTGCCTATCATGAAGAGAGGGAGAAAGATCATTGATAAAGGTGAGAAGGCCTCCTTAGCTCATCCAAGTTTTACTTTCTCTTATAAGATTTTGTTAATTATTTTCTACAAGCTTCATTCCATTTTTTTAGAAACGTGGAAAGTCTTATCAGGGAGAAATGTGCTTCGGCTTTGAATCATCATCCATCATTTCAGAGAGTACTCTGGAGTCTGCTTCTGCCCTGGGAAGTCGCTGTATTTTCACTTACTTGTTTCACCAGCTTTTGCACTGTAGGCTTTTTCTAGCATCTTCAATTAGAAGAAGCGAGAGATAATGATACCTGCTCAATTTATGTTTCTTCATATATGAAGGAATTAAGAAAAATTCTTAGAATGTTGTCAGTTTACCAGTATTACTTTGGACTCATGAGGACATGGTTAATCAAGAACTGAGCTTACTGCAGCTTTAGTTCTAATTTCAGTATGTTTAATTTTCCAGTGGCCACCAATTTTTTAATGTTTGAGGGTTTACATTATGTTTCTGTTGATACTGGTTGTTTTTGTTAGGTTTTTTTTCACCCAACATTTTTGCTTTTGATAATTTTTTAGGATTTGAAGGAAGAAAAAAACTTTTAAAATTGCCATTTCAGCCTACCGTCCTAACCTGGAACATCTTCTTTATTGTCCTTTCTTGGTTATAGAGAAGTTCCTTTGTAACTCTGGCTTGAAATTGCAGTTCATTATTTTTATTTATAGTTTTAGTGGTCATGGTGGTGGTATATGTCTTTTTATTTGTTTGAAGGTGAGAGAATGAGGAAGAAGAAAACATGTGAAATTGAGAGAGGAAAAATACTTCTAAAATACTGTGTAATACAAGAAACTGAGTTGATTTTACCCAAACGCTAAATATATTTGCAATTTAGATGAGGGATAATAGTGACAACTTTACGCAGTATTTCGTGAGTCCTTATGTTATGTCAGGAACATGATGCTTTGTAAGTTTTATCTAATTTAATCCGTACAATAAACCTCCAAAGTGATGTTGTTACTATCTCTAATTTTATAAATGATAAAACAGCATAAAGAAGAAATAACCCAGAATTACAACTGAAATCCAGATCTGGGCAGTTTTTGTGTTAATCACTAACCTATGTATTTGTTTCACATTTTATTAGATTTCAATAGAATGTATGAATAATTTTTAACCCTGGCCCAGACAATAACTTTATTCTAGGCTAATTTAGTCTAGTGAAATTTTTCTTAATCTTTTATCATCTTGCTATGAGATTTATACTATTTACAGAAATATTCTAAAGCATGATAATGAAATATCTAAATAAAAACAAGTATTTCCAAACTGATTTTATTGTTATGTAAGTTATTAGTGGAGAAAACATATTTGTTCGACTGGTTCATATGAGAGTCAGTTTTAAGACAGCAAACATATTTTTAGTATTTTCTAGTCTTTTATGTTCATAAAAAATAATTCTCTGTGTTTATACCACAAAACCCCAATAGATTAAGGCATATTCATATTTAACATATTTCTAACTATATTGCTCTTAAATCTTAAATAATACTCTAGAAGATGCAGCATAGATTTTGTTAGACAGCATATATTCTAAAGGTTATCTATATTCAGCCTTGAATTCATGCTATACATCTTTAATAATATTTTTGAACTTTATCTACTGCTAGTTACTTCCTCCTGCAAAAAAAGAGATGTCATGTATTTAATATACCATTTGTGGTTATAAAATAGTTGACTTGTTTCATTTATTATCAGGGTATTGATGACACTGTAGATCTGAAATGCATATCTCTTTAGTTCATTGCATGATTATCGTTGGAGTGGGATATCCTTGACATCTTCAGCTTTTGATTTATGTGAAAGTTCCATGAATGTCATGACTTCATTGATTAGGTGTACATCTTTACTTTATAATCTTACAGCTGTAAACAGAATGTTTATTAAAAAAAATTATGTAGTGTAAAACATTGTACCCTATTTTGTAAGTATAGTATATGTCTGGGTGTACACAATTCATGACCATATTTTTATTTGTCTATCAAATTTTAGTTTATTGAAACTAATGTTATATATCTGTAAAACATGTGATCAAGATTATAATTTAATGGCTTAATTTTTATCATTTAATAGCTTAAATCTATGTAGGTTAAACTTCACTTCAGTAAGCGTTTCTCTTAATGGCCTTTTAGCTGATGTTGCTTTGAATTTCATCTGTTATACAGTAGAACTCAATTCTTGTTAGCTTCAATAGAATGGCAAACTAGCTTAGTTGAAGTAATAAAATGTCTTTTATGAAATAAAGAGCATTAAAATCACTTGATTAATTTTTAATGTAGCAATCTATGCATTTTTTAATTGAAGGATAATTGCTTTACAGAATTTTGTTGTTTTCTGTCAATATGTATTTTTTTTTAGCTGCAGGAGTCAAATATTTTTTCACATTAGCAAACAAAATATTTTTTAATAAAATAATGAACTTTTTCTTTGCCAGTTTAAGTACTTTCGCACTTTTTAAAATATTAGTAAACCATTCTATGATACCACTTAACTTACCTAAGCTCTTAACAAGTATAAAAAAATTCTTTATATCCGTCCTTTGATCTAAATATTGTTACTATCACTCTCTTGGCTTTATAAGTGATAGGAAGGTTAAATGATTTGTTCCAGGTCTTGTAGCTAATATGCAGTGAAGCCAGGGTTTGAACCCAAGTGGGCTGATACACAGTTAGAGGTCACTCTGTTCTGTGACTCCTCTACCATCATCTGCTACGTGGTTTAACACACATTTTCTTGTTTTACCACCACAAAAGATCTGTGAAAGTATGCAAGATAGGTTGAGAGAATGTGATTTGGCCTTGGTCACATAGCTCAAAAATTGATAATTTTGAGCCAGAACTCAAGTCTCCTAACAACCACCCAGTGTAGTCTCTGTCTCGTATCCTCTGTCATGATGTAATGAAGCATTTTTTGCTGTAGAGAAAATATATCATTCAACGTATGTTTGACAGTTCTGAAGGAGTGTGAAGGAAATTAACAAATATAGTATTAGAGGTCTAAAACTATGAATTTTAGGGTTGTGATGAATTATCCAGTTTACTTCTTTGACACTTGCATTTTTGTGATTGATGGTCATTTGCTTTCCTCTTGTCATAATAAGTGTTTATTTTCTTCATTATGGAAATGATACATGCATTTTATCATAGAAAGTTTAAAAAAATAAGGAAAAATAGAAATAAAAGATATTCATTGTTTATCATTTATGATTTATCTCTGTTGTTTTTCTCTTAACTTTAACTCGAAATAATTATAGAATTAAAAGAAGTGGCAAAAGTAGTACAAAGGTCCCATGTATCCTACTGTCATTTAAAGATACACATATACTCACTCACTGAAAGTACCCACGTACCAAATTAGAATCAATAGGATGCTCTTAAAGGAGAAACTACAAATATGTCGTGTCGTTTTTCATAGATAAATGCATAGTGTACGTAGTTTTGCGCCTTAGTGTGTGTATGTGTGGGGCTTCCCCTGTGGCTTAGATGATAAAAAATGTGCCTGCAATGTGTGTATGTGTGTGTGTGGTCAGTGGTCAGTATATATTGAGTGTCTTCATTGTTTGTTGTTTTATATAGTAATCCATTGTATTTTTGTATGTTTCTAATAATATAATTATTATTAGAGTGCCAGACTTCCTTTATTAAACTTTTATGTTATTTCCATTCTTGTAGTATTATGAGAAGTGCTGCAGTTCATCATTTTCTACTCTGCATTTTGTTGTTATATTTTTCTGTAGATGATTACTGTATTTTTCTATTTTACTTTTGTCATTACCTTTAAGATGATTATATATTTTTATTACAAAATCTATAGAAATTATGCTGTATATTAATAACTTTTACAGATATTCTTATATCAATAAATCCTACCAGGTTGAGGATTTTTAAAAAACATAAGCAAGTCTGACTTTTTAAGGATTGTTATAATTATTCAGTATTTATAAGTGATGTTGGTTTTCCTTTTGTTACATAGTGTAGTTGTAAACTATCTGTATAATAGTTTTTTTTTTTTTTTTGGTTTGTTTTTCAAAGAGCCAAGTCTTAGACTTATTGATTGATTGATTGGTTGAGTTAAATTGCTTTCTCATTCACTTGCATCTTTCGGTAACTTTTTTTTCTTTTTTTCCTTCCCTTACATTTCTTTTTTTCTTGTTTATTTGAAAGCCCAGTTTTATTCCTTTTAAAGTAATGAGAACAAGTCAGGATATTAGTAGTATTCTGAGGACACCAGTGGCCTCATCCTATTGTTTATTACATGACATACTCGTTTTTCTTAGTTTCTTAATAGGTATGATTTTTGATCTGGTAGTTATTTAGTATTCAAAGGGTTTGTCCTTTATTTTTTGTTCACATTTAAAAATTTTTATTCTATTGCATTAAGAGCAGATAGTTATGATATATAGAATTTCTAACTTTGAAATTTATTGAGGATTCCTAATTGGCCTAATTTGATATTAAACTTACATTTACAGGCTTTTTGTACGTTTTAAAAATACCAGCCTAAAATGCCTGACACTCTGATCTGTGGTCATAGTAAAATTTCCCTTGGGAATATAAACTAAGCTGTTTTGCTAGATGTTCAGTAAGACATGATTAGCTCTATGAAAATTAAATGTGGAAATTGTACAGGATTCAAGTAGCAGAACACAAGACAAATGAATTTTTGAAATTTATGAAGGGAATAATTTTCTGAAGGGGAGTTTCAATACGTTAGTCAATCTCATTGGAATATATTTATAAATTCATCACTGTAGACATTGTAGGAACAAAATAACAAATATTAAAACAAAATTGGAAAAAATTTATATGAATTATGTTATTTGTATTTAAATATATAAAAAGAAAAATTTTGAGAACATGAAGACTCTGTTAAGTGGGGGAAAGATGGAGACTGGAAAGAGAATCTCACTTGTCAGTAATGGAAAAGTACAAATATTAGTGATAAAACTATTAAAACGCTAGTATGCTAGTAATGTTTCATTCATAGCATTTTTTCTACATATATGTGTGGTATATATATAATGCTACTCATTTATATTCTTAAGTACAATTTGCTGACATAATGAATTGATATGGCTTCAAATAGGGGAATGGTAACAGAGAAATGGATTTAAGGGACTAGATCTGATAGACAGAGTGCCTGATGAACTATGGACGGAAGTTTGTGACATTGTACAGGAGACAGGGAGCAAGACCATCCCCAAGAAAGATAAATGCAAAAAAGCAAAATGGCTGACTGAGGAGGCCTTGCAAATAGCTGTGAAAAGAAGAGAAGCGAAAAGCAAAGGAGAAAAGGAAAGATATACCCATTTGAACGCGGAGTTCCAAAGAATAGCAAGGAGAAATAAGAAAGCCTTCCTCAGTGATCAATGCAAAGAAATAGAGGAAAACAATAGAATGGGAAAGACTAGAGATCTCTTCAAGAAAATGAGAGATACCAAAGGAACATTTAATGCAAAGATGGGCTCAATAAAGGACAGAAATGGTATAGACCTAACAGAAGAAGAAGATATTAAGAAGAGATGGCAAGAATACACAGAAGAACTGTAGAAAAAAGATCTTCACGACCCAGATAATCACGATGGTGTGATCACTCACCTAGAGCCAGACATCCTGGAATGTGAAGTCAAGTGGGCTTTAGGAAGCGTCACTACAAACAAAGCTAGTGGAGGTGATGGAATTCCAGTTGAGCTATTTGAAATCCTGAAAGATGATGCTGTGAAAGTGTTGCACTCAATATGCCAGCAAATTTGGAAAACTCAGCCGTGGCCACAGGACTGGAAAAGGTCAGTTTTCATTCCAATCCCAAAGAAAGGCACTGCCAAAGAATGCTCAAATTGCTGCACAATTGCACTCATCTCACACGCTAGTAAAGTAATGCTCAAAATTCTCCAAGCCAGGCTTCAGCAATATGTGAACCGTGAACTTCCAGATGGTCAAGGTGGTTTTAGAAAAGGCAGAGGAACCAGATATCAAATTTCCAACATCCACTGGATCATCGAAAACGCAAGAGTTTCAGAAAAACATTCATTTCTGTTTTATTGACTATGCCAAAGCCTTTGACTGTGTGGATTACAATAAACTGTGGAAAATTATGAAGGAGATGGGAATACCAGACCACCTGACTTGCCTCTTGGGAGTGGAATGAATGCTGAATCTGTCCATCACCAAGCTAATCAATATCTTCTGTGTGTTAATTCTCTCCCACCAGTGAAAGTGAAAGTGTTAGTCACTTGGTGGTTTCTGACTCTTTGTGACCCCACCAGAAAGGCCCCGTGTTTTATAAATTTTATGTTTATTTATTTGTTCACTTCTGGTGGCTTTAGGTCTCTGTTGCTGAGCGAGCGTTCTCTCGTTGTGTTGCGGGACCCCCTCTCACCGCAGTGCCTCTCTGTTCTCGCGGTGGCCTTGGTGCAGAGCACAGGCTGGAAGGCATGTGGGCCTCGGTAGTTGCGGCGCACAGGCTCAGTTGCCTTGCGGCAAGTGGAATCTTCCCGGACCAGGGATGGAACCCATGTTCCTGCATTGGCAGGCAGATTCTTAACCACTGGACCTCCAGGGATCCCAGAGACCCCAGTGACAAACCTGACTGTTTTTTGGAGACCTTCCTCATTCCTGCTTCTCAAGATTTTGCTTATCTCATTTATCTTTTCTCTTAATCATTCTTCCTTTTCTCCTGGGGAAGCACAGGAATGTTATAATCCATCTTTAAATAAACTAAAATTCAGAGCCTTCTCCTCTCTCTTCTGCCTCCTGTTTTTCTTTCATTCCAGTAGGCAATCTTTACATTAGTTTTCAACATATATTCTCTTTCCTCTGAATTTCTTCGTGGTATTTTGGCTTCATGGCAGTCAGGCTTCTACCATCACTTTTGAAACTTCTTAGAATTACCAATGACTTCGGTGTAAGCAAAACTAGTATTTACCTCTCTTTGTTTTTATTTTAGTAAACCTAATCTCAATATGTAATGCTGATGCCTGTTGTCTCTTGCGGAGAAGGCACTGGCGACCCACTCCAGTACTCTTGCCTGGAAAATCCCATGGATGGAGGAGCCTGGTAGGCTGCAGTCCATGGGGTCGCTAAGAGTCGGACATGACTGAGCAATTTCACTTTCACTTTTCCCTTTTATGCACTGGAGAAGTAAATGGCAACCACTCTAGTATTCTTGCCTGGAGAATCCGGAGCCTGGTGGGCTGCCGTCTATGGGGTCACATAGAGTTGGACACAACTGAAGCAACTTAGCAGCAGCAGTGGCAGAAGTAGTGAGAATTGCTTGGATTTTAACCTGTTTTGTTTTAGAGCTAACAGGATATGCAGATGGATTTATATTGAGAGAGTGAAGGGTATCAAGGCTGACTGGAAGGTTTTGGTTTGAGCAACTCTTTAATGGGAGAATGGAATTGCTTAAGTGATAAGACTTTAGAAGGAGCAGGGTAGGGCAATGAGGAAAAGTCATGAGCCCAGTTTTGAACATGTTACAACTGAAATGTCTGTGTGCCATCCAAGTGAAGATATTCATTAGGCAGTTGGGTATATGAACATGAAATTCCTTTGAGAAATGCAGGCTCAGAATACAAATTGGGGAGTCTCCACTGTAACTGCTGGCATTTAACACCATAATCAGCATGAGATCACCAGGTGATGCAGTAGCAAGAGAAAGTTGTACTTGCTGTTGTTAGATAGAAAGCCAGAAATTAGTGCTTCTAAAAATCTAGTTTTTAAAGTTTTGGAAAGAACAATGAACTGTCAAAGGACTGTCTTAGCAGGGTGTGCTATTTTTTCTGCTTTTTGTGTCTAAGTTCTAAACTTTATCTTCTCCTTTCTAAGGCATCTCTTCAGAGGTCTTCTGTGACTATCCTACCAAAGTTGGTAACTCTTCCCTGATGCAGGGTATTCTCTGTCCTACCACTCTCCTTTAAAGTTGACTTCATAATGAATAACTTATAGGGATATTTCCTTATTTACATGTCATGTCTTGTAGTATAAAGTTGAAATCATGCCTGTCTCTCGTGCCTTTGTAATTTTCAGTTCTTTGTAAAAGGTATATAATTGATGTTCAGTAAATATTTGTTTAATGGAGCAAAGGATAGTATCCTTGGCAATTCTATTAGATTTAAGAGCATGAAATTAAATTTTTAATTTAGCATTTGCTTCTTTACTTTGTTGGTGTTCATACATTAGTAACTAATATTTTTTGAGTGTTCATTGTATGTCAGTAAGCATTATAGTATGCTTGTTGAGTCTCTGTAGAAGCTTAATTTGACATTTGAGTTTAGTGTGAACATGAATATTTCTTCCCCTAGATAATATTTTACAGGATTGGAAATCTCCACAGATTATAGTTGGGTTTTATATAAGGTTTTATAAAAACTAATAAACTTGCCCTAAAAGGAACTGTCAAAACTGTAATAGATTTTTAGTCTATTATTACAATGAAGGTAAACATTTTGAATTCAAACAAATATTCTCAGTAACAATAAGTAGCTTGTTCTAGATTCTTTGCTATGGAAAGAGTTTTTTGCTCCTAATTCCTATCACTTAACATAATACTTGGTATATAATTGATTGATTATAAAATTAAAGATGTCTGCTTTACATTGTAATGTGAACATGCTTTTTCTTTTGCTTTCTGTAGGAAAGAGACAGTTTACTTGGGAGTGAGATACAAAAGCAGGGAACTCATGTGTATTTCCTAAATTACATCCTACCATATCAATGAGTAATTTAATCCACCTAATTCTTTGTTTCACTTCCTTTTTTTTATACTACTGATCAATGCAGAAGGCATATTTTTCATTTATTTTCAGTTTATTCTCCTGTTAGCTGATACAGTTTATCTTCTTGTTAACTAAAAAATTAAAGTGAATACAGGCAATGAAAATGAATAATAAGGAAGTCTTGTAGAAAATATAGAAGCTTCTAAATAATGAGACATTTATTTTAGCATGATTTGATTCATGACTTCTACATATTAACTAGTTTTGAAATCTTATTTTTTAATATGGCATTTTATATAATATTTTCTTATATTTAAATCCATGCTTCTTTTATACATTATGAACTATAAAGTTTAAATTGTTTTATAGAGACAGTGATAATCTGATCATAATAATAATGACAAACATTTACATAGTGCTTACCAACTGCCAGTCTGTTAGATTGCTTTGTATGGCTTACTCAGTTTCTCTTTGGAATATGAAATTGTTTTAAAGAGGAAGCCATTGCTTTTAGGCCCACTATAGAGAATTAGGAAGCTGAGGCTAGAGAGGCATAATAATTTTCCCAAAGTTACACAGTTCACATGGGAGTTAGAATCTGGATATGAATCCTGGTGTTTTTTTTTTTTTTGTACTAATAATTCAATTATGTCTATTTTGTCTTATTTTAATATTCATATTACATGGTCAAATTGAAATAAAATATTTGTAAATTAAAAGTTAGGATGAAAAAGCAAAAAGATAGGATGCTGAAAGATGAACTCCCCAGGTTGGTAGATATCCAACATGCTCCTGGGGAAAAGTGGAGAAATAGTTCCAGAAAGAATGAAGAGGCTGAGCCAATGCTAAAAAAATGTGCAGTTGTGGATGTGACTGGTGATCGAAGTAAAGTCTGGTGCTGTAAATAACAGTATTGCATAGGAACCTGGAGTGTTAGTTCCATGAATCCAGGTAAATTGGAAGTCATCAGACAGGAGAAGGCAAGTGTGAACATTGATATTTTAGAAATCAGTGAACTAAAATGGACCAGAAAGGGCAAATTTAATTCAGATGACCATTATATGGGCTTCTCTGATAGCTCATTGGAAAACAATCCGCCTGCAATGCAGGAGACTACGGTTTGATTCCTGGGCCGGGAAGATCCTCTGGAGAAGAATACCCACTCCAGAATTCTTGTGCTTCCCTTGTGGGTCTGCTGGTAAAGAATCAGCCTGCAATGCGGGAGTCCTGGGTTCGATCTCTGGGTTGGGAAGATCCTCTGAAGAAGGGAAAGGCTACCCTCTCCAGTATTCTGGCCTGGAAAATTCCATGGGCTGTATAGTCATCAGGTCACAAAGAGTTGGACGTGACTGAGTGACTTTCACTTCACTGCATTGTATCTGCTACTGTGGGCAAGAATCCCTTAGAAGAAATGGATTAGGCTTCATAGTCAACAAAAGAGTCTGAAATGTAGTACTTGGGTGCAATCTGATAAATGACAGATGATCTCTGTTCATTTACAAGGCAAACGATTCAGTGTCACAGTAATCCAAGTCTATGCCGCAAACACTAATGCCAGAGAGATTGAAGTTGAATGGTTCTATGAAGACCTACAAGACCTTCCTCTAACTAACACCAAAAAAAAAAAAAAATGTACTGTTCATCACAGGAGATTGGAATACAGAAGTAGGAAGACAAAAAATACCCGGAGTAACAGGCAAGTTTGGCCCTGGAGTACAAAATGAAGCAGGACAAAGGCTCACAAAGTTTTGCTAAGAGAGCACACTAATTGTAGCAAACACCTTCCAACAACACAAGACACAGTTGTATACTTGGACATCACCAGACGGTGCATACCGAAATCAGATTGATTATATTCTTTGCAGCCAAAGATAGAGAAGCTCTATACAGTCAGCAAAAACAAGACTGGGAACTGACTGCAGCTCAGATCACGAACGCCTTATTGCAAATTTCAGACTTAAATTGAAGAATATAGGGAAAACCACCAGACCATTCAGGTATGACCTAAATCTAATCATTTACAGTGAAAATGACAAATAGATTCAAGGGATTAAGTCTGATAGACAAGAGTGCCTGAAGAACTATGGACGGACCGTAAAGAGTTCCAACCAGTCTATCCTAAAGGAAATCAGTCCTGAATATTCATTGGAAAGAGTGATGCTAAAGCTGAAGCTCCAATACTTGGGCCACCTGATGTAAAGAACTGACTTATTTGAAAAGACCCTGATGCTGGGAAAGATTAATGGCAGGAGGAGAAGGGAATGACAGATGATGAAATGGTTGGATGGCATCACCGACTTGATGGACATGAGTTTCAGCTAGCTCAGGAAGCTGGTGATGGACAGAGAACCTGGCATGCTGTAGTCCATGGGGTCTCAAAGAGTCAGACATGACTGAGTGGCTGAACTGAACGTTTAGAAAGAGCTAGGTTCATATATAAGAATTTAATTCAGATATTGAGCTACATATGTTATCCATTGTATCAAGGAATCAGCCCTACACTTGTATTTAGTTATAAAATTTTTATTGAGACTGGAGATATTTTGTTAAATTTGATGTAAATACCTTTCTTTTTGCTTTTTACAAACTTACATTCTTTTCCTGTGTGAAAACAGTTGTGATGACTGAGTCATTATTACAGTGGAGGAAATGTGTAGCTTCTCTCTACAGAGACATGAACATATTAGTCTATTACTTATTCTTTACCTTGGCCTGTATAGCATGTTAAGAATGATGATTTCCTTAGGAAGAGAAAACTGGCACTTGGAATCACCCCCAGTTCACCGGGCAGTCACCTGGAAACCAAGAGTCAGCTACTTGGCAGTTTTGATTTTTATACCGTTTTTTATGTCTGTACTGTCCAACATACTACTAATGGCTGTATGGCTACTAATCTCTTGGAATGCGGCTAATCTGCTTTGAGGTATGCTACAAGTATAAAACACATCATTTTCAAAGACTTAATGGAAAATAGTTAAATTATAATTTTTGTATTCATTTTTTCAGATCTGTTTTCCATTTTGCAGATCCTTCTGTTTAATTCACTCCTGATTTTTAAATTTTAGTGAACATCTTTTAGATTTGTAGAAATGCAAATCAAAACCACAATGAGGTACCATCTCATGCCAGTCAGAATGGCTGCTATCAAAAAGTCTACAAACAATAAATGCTGGAGAGAGTGAGGAGAAAAGGGAACCCTCTTACACTGTTGGCGGGAATGCAAACTAGTACAGCCACTATGGAGAACAATGTGGAGATTCCTTAAAAAACTGGAAATAGAACTGCCATATGACCCAGCGATCCCACTGCTGGGCATACACACCGAGGAAACCAGAATTGAAAGAGACCTGTGTACCCCAGTGTTCATCACAGCACTATTTACAATAGCCAGGACATGGAAGCAGCCTAGATGTCCATTGGCAAACAAATGGATAAGAAAGCTGTGGTACATATACACAATGGAATAGTACTCAGCTATTAAAAAAAATACATTTGAATCAGTTCTAATGAGGTGGATGAAACTGGAGCCTATTATACAGAATGAAGTAAATCAGAAAGAAAAACACCAGTACAGTATATTAATACATATATATGGAATTTAGAAAGATGGTAATGATGACCCTACATGCGAGACAAGAAAAGAGACACAGATAATAAGGAACAGACTTTTGGACTCTGTGGGAGAAGGCGAGGGTGGGATGATTTGAGCGAATATCATTGAAACATGTATATTACCATATGTCAAATAGATCACCAGTCCAAGTTCGATGCATGAAACAGGGCACTCAAAGCTGGTGAACTGGGACAACCCTGAGGGATGGGATGGGGAAGGAGGTGGGAGGGTGATTCAGGATAGGGAACACATGTACACCCATGGCTAATTCATGTCAATGTATGTCAAAAACCACTACAATATTGTAAAGTAATTAGCCTCCAATTAAAATACATTAATTAATTAAAAAATATTTTTGTTCTTTTTCATTTATTCATTTTTATATTATTTTTTATAAATAATATTAATTTTTATTATGTATATAATTCTTTAATATCTTTAGTAATTTGAAGCATACTGATTTTATAGCATAATTAGTAATAGAATGTTGGGGGCACATCTAACTTTACTCTTTGTTGTGCCTTTGTTATGTCGTCTTACTATAGCTCATTGCATTGTGGATTGTGAATGTGGTTTATCTTCAGTGAAGCTTTATCAGTGAGAGGATTCATACTTTTTCTAAAGGTGTGTCTCTTCAGAGGTCTTTCATGTTTGCTTCTGCCTTGTGTCCTGGGCATATTAACAGCCAGTGCTTTAACATTAATTTCTTAAATTGGACTCCCAAGTCAGTGTATGGGCAGGCTGATCATGAGTGAACTCTCAGGGTGAAAACACTGAGAACTCTCAGGTGAACTCTCAGGTGAGTGAACTCTTTCCTCCACTCACAACAGGGAGAAAGGTACAGCTTGTTTTCTCCCTTAGCTGACTGACACATTTCCTTTCACTAAGAGTGTAGCTTTCAAAGGTACCTGGCTTTGTGACCATATCTGAGTTTAAACTCCCTACCTTGCACTGGCCCAAAGACTGTCTTCTGTAACAATGCAGTCATTAAACCACAGCCTGTTGGTCTTTAATGAGAACTCCCTGCACAGCATGCATCTCCATAGATAGACTTGCTCAAACTCTCAGCTAAGGCAGTGATAGCACCTGACTATTCTTATTTCTTTGATTTTGAGATCTTCATTTGACATTTGTCACAGAGGGTTTTCTTTACTGTCTTTCAAGTCCAACTCTGCATTTAGGACAGTTTCTTTTTTTCTGTTGTTTAGTTAGCATTTGTGGATGTTTTATACGGATATATTTTCCAGAAATATTAGTTATCCAGGTAATTGTCTATAAGTAAAGGATTAAGTATGATTCATAATTTAGGTGAAGAGACGCTGCTCTGTCTACTTACAGAACAGTCATAGAGACTCTTAAACCATTTAAAACTGCCAAATTAATTTACATTAATTTTTCAAAAGAACAGTTTCCTGAGGAGCCCATAAAATGTGCATAGAAGGAAATTTTTGAGAGAAGACTGGAGCATTTTCAATATTTTAAGAGTTTGTATACAGTAAGAACTGTATCCTGTCATAATGTGGGCTAGGAAGATTGTTATTACATTCTAAGTTACTGGCTTTTTTCTGCTTCTTTGAGTTCATAATTGATAAAAATATAAATTATATGATTAGGAGTATAATTATATGATTAAAATTATAGTAATCTAAACTAGTACTTTACAAACTGGTGAAAGACCAGATTTTTTTTAAAGTTCAAATTCATCATAGATATATAACTTTTTAAAAATAAAATGAAAATACATTGTTAGATTAAATAAAAACAGAAATTTAATATAGATAAATTTTGCTGTTGAAGTCAAAGGTATTATCAGAGTTCTATTCAACAAATAGAATAAACACAGGAAAAGAGAATTGTGAAAGCAATATCCTTTCACTAAAAGAATGCATTTGATATAAAGAATTGCAATTCTGTGCATGATGTGTTGTTCCATAATGGTAACTAAACAAAAAGTTGTGAATGGAATGGCAATTCTTTGTATTAAATATCTGACACACACTTTGAACAAGTCCATTTATTACAGTTGTCAGAGTTTTAAGCATTTGATTTTTTTTTTTTTAATACTAAAGTTTTTAGTGTGGCAGATGAACTTGCTTTTTAAAGCTTACTTTAAAATCTACTTTGGATTGAATATTCTTTTACTTCTATAACTCTATATGGATGCACATGTGAACTATGAAATAATTATTTGGAAACTACTTCAATTGCCATCATTTAATTTACTACTCTTGTCACTTTATGAAAAGAAATGTCTTTTCTTGAAAAGTCCGGTGACGTTTGTGCCTCTAAATTGTAAACTATTATTAAAACTAAATGATAAAGACATTGTTTTCCTTACAAAGTTAATTGTTGTTGTTCAGTTGTTCAGTCATGTCTAACTCTTTGCCACCTCACAGACTGCAGCACAGCCGGCTTCCCTGTCCTTCACCATCTCCCAGAGTGTGTTCAAACTCATGTCTATTGAGTCGGTGATGCCATCTAACCTCTCATCCTCTGTCGTCCACATCTCTTGCCTTCAATCTTTCCTAGCATCAGGGTCTTTTCTAATGAGTCAACTCTGCGTCATGTGACCAAAGTATTGGAGTTTGAGCGTCAGCCCCTCCAGTGAACATTTAGGGTTGATTTCCTTTAGGACTGACTGGTTGGATCTCCTTGCAGTCTTCTCCAACTCTTAAGAGTCTTCTCCAACACCACAGTTCAAAGCATTAATTCTTTGGCGCTCAGCCTTCTCTATGGTCCAGCTCTCACATCCATACATAACTACTAGAAACACCTTAGCTTTGACTAGATGGACCTTTGTTGGCAAGGTCATGTCTCTGCTTTTTAATATGCTGTCTAGGTAGGTCATAACTTCTCTTCCAAGGAGCAAGCGTCTTTTAATTTCATGGCTGCAGTCACCATCTGCAGTGATTTTGGAACCCAGGAAAATAAAGTCAGCCTCTGTTTCCACTGTTTCCCCATCTATTTGCCATGAAGTGATGGGACCAGACGCCATGATCTTTGTTTTTTTCAATGTTGAGTTTTAAGTCAGCTTTTTCACTGTCTTCTTTCACCTTCATCAACAGACTCTTTAGGTCCTGTTCATTTTCTGCCATTATAGTGGTATCATCTGCATATCTGAAGTTGTTAATATTTCTCCTGGCAGTCTTGATTCCAGTTTGTGATTCATCTAGTCTTGTCATTTTGCATGATGTACTCTGAAAATGAGTTAAATAAGCAGGGTGACAATATATAGCCTTAACATACTCCTTTCCCAATTTTGAACCAGCGTGTTGTTCTGTGTCCAGTTCTGTTACTTTTCTTTACCTGCATACAGGTTAATCAGGAGACAATAAGGTGGTCTATATTCCCATCTCTTTTAACAATTTTCCACAATTTTTGTGACCTATGCAGTCAGAGGCTTTAGCGTTGTCAATAAAGCAGTAGATCTTTTTTCTGGTATTCCCTTGCTCTTTCTATGATCCATCATATTTTCACAATTTGATGTCTCTCTTTTCTAAATCCAGCTTGTACATTTGGAAGTTCTTCATGTACTGTTGAAGCTTAGCTGGAAGGAGTTTGAGTATTACCTTGCTATCATGTGAAATGAACACTATTGTATGGTAATTTGAAGATTCTTTGGCATTGCTGTACTTTGGAATGGAATGAAAAGTGTTCTTTTCCAGTCCTGTGGCCACTGCTGAGTTTTCCAAATTTGTTGGCATATTGATTGCAGCACTTTAACGGCATCATCTTTTAGGATTGGCAATAGCTCAACTGGAATTCCATCACCTCCACTAGCTTTGTTTGATGCTTCCTAAGGCCCACTTGACTGGGAAGGTAATGTTATACTATACATTTAAAAGATTAGATTTCATTAAAAATTAATAGTAAAAGTTATAAAGAGAAATAAGTGTTTATATTTTGGATTACAAATTATAAGAAACATAACATGCATACATTACTTCTTAAAAGAAAATTAAAATATTTTACTTTAAATTAGGTTTTGATTAGAAAAATCTTTGGTGGTCCTTTAGACTTTTAGGTTTTTAAACTAACAATTGCGATCATATTTTGTTCTATTCCTGTAATATGATCATTACATAGTGTATCCGGACTGTCTTAAGTTCTTTGGAATTCACAGTCATTATTCTTAAAGAATTTCATACAAGGTCCACTCCTCTTGGTTATACCCAAGCATTAGGATGGGGATAATAATAACTTTAATAATAGCTATGATTTATTGCATGTTTATTATATATCAGGCACTATTCTAAGCACTCTTTCATACCATAATTCATTTATTTCTCACAATAACCTACAAAGTTGATGGTTATTTTTTATTATCCCCATTTTCCACGTGAGAAAGAGAGAGTTGTTAATAAGTTTCTTGGTAGATTTCAACTCTGGCCTCTAAGTTCTGCTCTTCTCACTTATAGTATATACCTCTCTTTCAGTTGGAAAATATAAGATGTATGAAAGATTGTTTCACTTCCTAAAGTATAAGATAAGTTTAGCTAAGTTGTCATTGTAGAAAGATGTTCTTTTTAATGAGTACATTTCTAAACCTTGTAAATGTAAATGTGTAAACTTTCATGTTAGCTCAGAAGAGAACTGTTTATGACACTGAGCAATTTAAAATATCCTGTATTTGTCACACATCTGTTCATATATTTGTCATATTACATAAATAATTTTTACTTTGACACACTGATGTTCAAAATACATTACTCTAGTAATTTTTAATAGTGTCAAGTTACCTAGAAATGTGTTTTAAAAGTAATTTTTACAAGTGCTCAATGAAAGTGAAGTACGTTTCTAGTTACTTTTCTTATATGTTGTCTTAAAGATATTGAATCTCAGTGAACATGACATTTTGCTTTGATATACCTGAGATTGGTCTTTTTAGTGTAATCACAAGTTACATTGTGATTGAAAAACTTCTTGGATTTGACTTTCTATTTTGGTGTACTTACTGTGATGTAAATTAAAGCTATGATTTAGCCAGAGAGAGGCCTTTAGTGGATATAAATGTATTATTACTGACTTCTAGTAAGTAAGTCAATTTTCTTGTAAGTTCAGTAAGTCAATTTTTTTCTCATTGGGATTTAGACTAAAACATTACTTTTTTTTTTTTTGGTGTTGCTTTTCTTTTACATCTAGAACTTATATGTCAGAAAGTTACTTGAGATTATTGGGGAAATCTGTGTTCATGAAGTCACTTTTTTGGGAGGTGTTTCACTGTCAGTCTTAGAGCTGGAATTGTCAGTGGCCTCGGTAATAGTATGTGTTAGCCAGCTGAACACATTGAATCAGGTTGAGACTTTAAAGTTTAGCTCTAAATAAACAAGGACTTCTTTTTCTCCTAATTAGTGAATCTACTTCTTTCCTCACATTATTTGTATATGAAGCTAGATTGCCATAGGAAGTAGGATACTCATTTTTCAGGGCCTTATTATGTCCAAGTAACTCACATGTAAGTGATATATAAAGATTATCTAATTGTCTGAAAAAGAGGACATTAGGAAATGAGGTAGGTCTTTTTTTGCTTGTGTTTACTACCTGTTAATCAAGAGCTAGGCTGGAATATATTCCTTTTCTGTGAATAAGAAACAGTTTTAATGTATAGTTTTATACTTCATGAGTTTAAAGCAATATTTATTTTACTCTTTCTTACCCAGAAATCTTTCTTACTTTCTTGCTTCAGAAATCTGAAGACCCTTTCCTTTCATTTTCTGAGTACACATTTATTATCTCTAGATTTCTGGTTTTTATCTCAAACTCTGATTTCTCTTCAGAGCCTCAGACTTACATAGTGTAGATCTGTCTACTCTTTGCCTCCAGTTGACATTTCTTAAAAGCATCCCTAATTTTGGGGAAAATTTTCCAAATCTGAAATTCTCTCTACATCTGTTCTTCCACTTCTACTCATGTGAATAAATACCACATATTTACTTACTTACACAAGTCAGTCATCACCCATTGTTTTCCATTATATCACATTTGGTGTCTCTCATCAAATTCTGTTTATCTCGTAGATAAAATATATCTGCTGCCAATATTGTTATTTCCTGATTTAGGCATCACATCTTTAGTTGAAAAACCTGAAATAATCTCTTACTTGATATCCCTCGCCCCACCAACAGATGTCTCCTTTATCTTCTACCTAATAGCCAAAGTAATCATTCTGAAACATGAGTTTCAAAATGTTTATGCTGATCAGACATAAAACCATCCAGTGCTTTCATGTGTTTTAAGAGTAAACCTACAATTGTTAATACAATCCAGAAGATGCACTAGAATGTGGCTCCTGCTTACCATTTCCACCTTCTGTCAAGGACTGCACTCCTTCTACCTTATGCTCTGCTTGCAGTTATCCTTCTGCTCATCTTTCAGATCTCCCTCTAGATTTTAGATTTATACAGAAGCCTGGTCTGCTCTTCTCTTGGTGACCCTGACCAACCACCCGATGTACATCTTGAATCACACCTTTCTGTTGTGACCTCTCATTACATTTCCTTACGGTTTGCAATTATATGTTTACTCGTCTGGTTATTTTGTTTGCAGCTCTTCTCTCTCCTTCCCGCAGACAAGAACTCTTGGGTCTACGCATCACCTATTCATAGTGCCTGGCATACTGCCTTACACAGAGTATATGTTCAGTAAAGAATTGGTTAATAAATAAATGATAATTATAGCCTATACATTTTCTTTTTTTGTGATTTAAAGTGGGGATACTGGTTCTTTTGGAGACAGAAAGGATTCAATTCAATGAGAAAGGCCATGTCAGAAGTATTTTTTAACCTATTACCGGCAAGAGTGATAGGTTGTAATAGTGTTTCAAATTTCCATTGATTAGTGCCTTTCAAATTACAGTTTTGAGTTCCTCTATCCAAAAAGTACTGACTGTGCTTGAGATGAAGGAACAGGCAGGTTACATCATAAAGTGCAGGTTAGCACACTTTATATTAAAAAATTGCAGGGAACATTGTTGGCCATATTCTTTGAGCTTCTCTCTAGTGTTTAAAAGTAATGTAAATTTGAAGCTGTGTTAACAGTGATGGCAATTCCTTGGTGATCTAGTCATGAGAATTTGGCACTTTCACTGTGGTCCAGGTTCAACCCTTGGTTGGAGAAATGAGATCCCACAAGCTGTTTGCTGTGGCAAAAACAAACAGACAAAAAAAACAAAAAATAAACCCCAAAACAAATAAAAACAGTGTTATAACAGGTATATGTGGTGTTAGAAATATTTTCTGATTCTAGTCTCTACAATTTACTAGTTGAAAAGTATTGGGAAGAATTCACTGAACCTCTCAGAGTCTTAGTTTTTCTCCTGTAAAGTGAATATAATAAAACCTTAAAGATGTTATTGTGGAGAGTAAAATTTTATATTTTGTATTTTTATATTAAAATACATTTTAATTTATATCACATAGTTTTATATACATTTATAATATGGGTTAAATAGTTAAGTTTCTTAACTGCCTGAATTTGAATTGGTTTATGTTCTGAATAATCTTGGGTTATTTAGATTCCAACTTTAAAGGGACACAGAATTTCTGAGACCATTGCCTTTAGTGTAATTTAATTTTTTTCTTTCATTTTCATTACAAAATGCTGGTTTAGAATACAGATAAATACATTTCCTTTTGAGAACTGTTATTTATTTTTTTGATCTTTTTGTTTAAAGAATGAATGCTAGTATTTTTAAAAATATGCTTTACTAAAAGCTTTTCAAGGATGAAATACTTGAAATAGTATTTGTATGATCATAAGTAACTTCTGGTTAATAATATTTTTTTAACTGAACTCCAACTATTAGAGGTAACTATAAATAAAAATTGAAGCTTAGGGTAATATAATACCAATTCAGTACATCAATACTGTTTTGTGTGTGTTCTTAAGAATGATTAATTAAGTCTTTTTTATTTAAGTCCTGGAAACCATTTTAGCTGACTTTATAACGTAACTGCAGACCATATATTTGTCTCATGATTTCTTCCATGAAAGCATGAAGAAGTGAATTATTGAAAAGATAAAAATAAATTTGTTTGCTTTCTGTCAGAGTTCATATCCACAGCTAACCTTGATAGAAGACCAGAGTGATTTAGGCAAGTTTGCTTTGGAGATTCATAACATATGCTTGCTGGACAGAATTGAGTTATCTCTGCTCTGGAGAGTAAGTTATTGTAGCAGGAGCTGACAGAGATGAAGATAACTGAGGGAAATTCAATTACCTTTTAGTGTTTTCTTCCTAATAGGATTCTTAATGTGAAAAAGATCCTTAGATGATGCACCCTGTTACGTGTGAGATCTTCCTTGATACCTGTTTCCAGAATACTGTGAACATTCAGTTCCAAGCTGTCATTAAGCATGAAATAGGCAGTTTACTCTTAAGAACAGTTTTGATTGAAAGGTGTAATTTTTACTTGATGTCATTGGTGGTCTTTATAACCATTGACTACTCTCTGTGGTTTTCTTTAACAAAATATATATTATTTTTTCTGAGTTTATTATTTAATATGTTGGGAGCTTTTTCTTTTCCTCTTCCTTTCAGATGAGCTTTCTGGAAGTATCTTGTAGCTTCTTAGTGTTGTTATAATTGCTATCTCTCCATCTAATTATCATATACTCAAGCTTGTCAACCTTGTGTAAATGCTGTTAGAATTCTTAAGCTTTCATTTTCACTTTGCTTTGTGGTTCTGCCCGAGTTTTTGCTGATGCTGTCTTTCTCACTCCCTTTTACTATTCAGTGTCTGGCATCCTTGCTTCTCTCCTTTCCTTCTCATTTCTAGTCCTGGAACGAGTATACTGTAACTGTTCTCTTGATATGACCTAGTTATACTTACCCATTAGCTCTTTTTTATTCTTCATATTCCTTGATTCTATATCATTTGCCATTGATGATCAACCCTTCCAGTTTGAAATTCTTTTTTTACTTGACTTTCTTACCTTGTGCTTTTCTGGTTAGCTTTTTACTTCTTACGGTTCTCCTTATGTTTCATTTCGTCTCCATTTCTCATTGCTTTACAGAAGTATAGGTCTTTCACAAGACTACCTCTTTGGTACTTTTAACTTGTGTCATTTTTAATAATTTCATATAATGTCAGCATTATGTAAAAATTCTATGTAGAAGACATTAAATGTTTTTAAGTGTAAAATTCTTTTATTTATTATCTTCTGTAGGTAATTAAAATTTTATAAACTCTGAGAAGGCGCATAGTGAAACATCTCTTTTTAATCTTTTCCTGGATTCCTTCTACCTCCTCACCTTTGGAGGAAGCCATTGTTAGTTTCTTGTAAATCTTGTCCGGGTTTCTTTGTGTGCATAAATGAAAATATGAATATATATTCTCATCCCCTTTCCTTATATAAATGTTACCATATCTATAATGTTTTATGCTTTGCTTTTTAAACTTAACGTTTTTTGGAGATTTTTTTTATACTTCCATTAGTATATGGAAGACACCCCCATATGAGTGTTTGTTTCCTCATAGAGTATGTTATCAAACTTTCTGACTTATGTTATTCTCACATATTATGCATGACAGTATGTAGTTTTCATTTGTATTTCTCAGTATAGTTTTAACTTACATTTCTGTTTTTATGAGTGAGGTTGATTATCCTTAAGGCTTTTGTATTGTTTTTCTCGGTGTTTTCCTTTTCTTATTGATTTGTAGAAGCTGTGTATATATTAAGGAGTTAATTCTCTGATACATGTTATAAATATTTTTGCCAGTTTGTTGACTTACATATGGTGGAAGTTTTGGTGTCCTACAGACGTGTTTTACAAAATATTTTTGTTCTTGAATTTATGAACGCTTTCTTTTATGGCTTGATAGTTTGATTTATAGTTGGAAAAGTCTTTTACCCATGTAGATTATAAAGAAATTTCTCTGTGTTTCTTCTAGTATTTCTAGTTTTATTGTCTTATGTTTTAATATTTCATTTACTTATAATCTTAGGATAAACTGTGATATGACTCTAAGTTTATTTTACATGACGATATAATTTTTTTTGTATGATCTACCTAGTCCAAATTTTCTCCTCTGATTTGAGATGCCATTGTTAACATATACCAAATGGCTACATATTTGGGGATTTTTTTTTTTTTAATAATCTATATTTTCCTATTAGTTTCTGTGATTTCCTGTATTGGTGTTGATTTTTATTTAAATTACTGAGACCTTATAGTGCATTTTAATATTAATAGAACTGTGTTGTTTTTTTCCCATCATTGACTTCTAAAATATTTTTCAGAATTGCTGTGGCTAGTGTTGCTTAGCTGATAATGTTAGATTCAGGTTGTTTTATTCAAAAACTATTTTCATTTGATTCTGTTGAGCTTTTCAGGTATATAAACATTTCATGTATAGATATTGATAGTTTTTCGTTCATATTTCCAAGTTTTATTCTTCTGATTGCGTTTTCTTATCTAATTGATTTGACTTATTCAGTTATTGTTGAAAAATAATAATAATTATTGGCTACCATATTCTGTGTATTAGTGTTTTATTTGTTATTTTACTATTCTACTCTGTATGAATTCAACTTGTTTTAGATTCCACAAAAAATGAAATATTCATTTAGTTCTGTTTTGTTTTTTCATATTAGTGAAAAATTTATCCAATTTTGTCATCTTTAACAGAGGCAGCAGAGTTCATAGTATGCTTTTTAAATATTAGATATTCATGGCTTGACATTAGATACTTAAGGATTGACTGATGCCATTTTATCCTAATGATAGTACCAACTGATCCCTATCAGGTCATTACAAGTTATATTCTTTCATTTTAAGCAGTCATAAATAATATAAATTTATTGATTTTTGTGGTGATGCTTGAACTTAATTTGTGCTTAATTTGATTATAGTTGTATAATAGCTAAAAGCATATGAAACACTTCTATATATCTATAATCCCAAATCTGTTTTTTGTTGATTTGTTTAGATTATCCTGAAATAAAAACAACAGACGTGTCATGTAAAAGTAGAATTCAGATATATGCTAGCATGTTCACCTGAGAAACCCTCACTTAAGGAAAAATTTTGTTAAGATCAGTATTCTTTTTTAAATTACAAAATACTAATCTGAGGAATACATACGGGAAAAAAAAAGAAAAAATAGAGAAGAAAGAAAAAATCTAACAATGTAGAATAGTGTAAAGTAAAAAGAGAACATTCTCCAGTATCTTTTTCCTTACCATACTCCCAGGATAATGATTGGCACATAACTTTTCAGACTTTTTATTATTAATGTACACTTTATGTATAATTGTATGCATATATGTTTCTTATTCAACCAAAAATGGAATTATATTATGTAAATTGTTATGTATTTCGAGTCAGTAGTTTCTAAATATTCATTTGTGTATGGACTCTTGGGAATCTGACCTTGAGAAATTTATACAAATATAATGGTGAAATTTTATGTGTAATTTTTGGAGGTTTACATATTCTGACTTGAAAGTATCTTATGTCATGGTCTCTGTGGTTTGCATACATCACTTACAGCAGCCATGTAGGGGAAATAGATATTTCCCCTTTCACTGATATTTCTTTTTTTTATGAATATTACATTTTCAGATTCTGGAATAGGTTAGACTATTCTTATTGGACACTTGGTTAGAGTTACTTGTATCCATTAAGAATATTTTAAAATTGTCTACTGAGGGAAACAAACTTTAAAGTTAGGATCCATTTATTTTAATTTCAGTACCTAGTATAGGCTTGGAACATAGGAAGTTCTCAATGAAATGTTAAATTAATGAAAGCATTAACTAATAGAGAGAATATAGGTTTAATGAAGGTTTTCATAACCAGCTAACAAAACTTTGGGGATTCAGTCTTTCCACATGAGGTCTCAGGTTCTTTTAGACTAAGACAGTAGTACTCTGTTGATATCTTGGTAGGAGCATAAAGAATAGTAGTAGTCCTTATCCTCCTCTGTATTTCTTATTAGTTCGCCACTGTTTGTCTTTTTCTCCCCGACTTTACTGAAATAAGATTGACAAATAATAAATATTGTGTATGTTTAAGATACACAACATGATATTTTGATGTATATGTGCATTGTAAAATGATTACCCCAATTTAGCAAATTAACATATCCTTCACCTCATGCCGTTTGTGTTTGTGTATGGTCGATCACTTGAGATCTAAGCAAATTTCAAGTGTATAGCACATTCTCATTAACTATTGTCATACTGCACAGTAGACATTAGACGTACAAAATTTACTAATCTCAGAATATAAATTCTGTACCATTTGATCAATATATTCCCTTTTCCCGCCAGTCTTAAGTCTCTAGTATGAGTTTGAATTTTTTGTTTTTAGATTCCGCATATAAGTGAAATCATGCAATACTTGTCTTTTTGTTTATGGCTTATCTCACTTAGCATATTGCCCTCTGATTCATCCATGTCATCACAAGTGGGAAGATTTCCCTTTTTTTGAGGTTGAATAATATTCCAGTGTATATGTGCATTTTTGTTTATCCATTTGTTGATGTATACCTAGGATGTTTCCATATTTTGGCTATTTTTAATAATGCCGCAAGGAATTTGGGAGTGCATGAGTTTATTCAAGGTGTGAGTTGTTTCCTTTAGACATAGAGAAATGCCTTGCTGGGTCATATAGGAGCTCTGTTTTTAACCTTCTGGAGACCTTCATGCTGTCTGCAGTAGTTGCTGCACCAGTTTATGTTCCCACCGACAGTGCACAGGATTTTCTTTCCTCTACATTCTCTCCAACACTTGATATTGTTTGTGTTATGTTAGAATATCAGCTCTATGCTGCTGCTGCTAAGTCGCTTTAGTCGTGTCGGACTCTGTGTGACCCCATAGACGGCAGCCCACCAGGCTCCTTTGTCCCTGGGATTCTCCAGGCAAGAATATTGGAGTGGATGCCATTTCCTTCTCCAGTGCATGAAAGTGAAAAGTGAAAGTGAAGTCGCTCAGTCGTGTCTGACTCGTCGCGACCCCATGGGCTGTAGCCTACCAGGCTCCTTCATCCATGGGGTTTCCCAGGCACGAGTACTGGAGAAGGGTGCCATTGCCTTCTCTTATCAGCTCTATAGTAATCTTTAAATTTCCTTTCATTCAGTCTTTAAATTTCAGAAAATTTTTTGAAACTGAAACCATAAACATACGTTTTTTTCTGTTTATTTTCTCTTTCTACTAACTTTACATATTGGTTCTTAACCTGTATATAAAAGTGGTGGAGTGCAAAATACATCTGAGCTATTTAAACATTAGTTGAAGAACAAACTTTTTTTCATCTTTGTCCACTTTTAAATTTTATATTGTCATTATTGAATTGAATTCCCCAATTTGTCTTTTAGTTAGTGGTTGAAATACAAGGCAAATGAAATAGAATGGCACTATATATATATTTTTTTCTTAGTTACGTTTAAAGTAAACTTGTAAGTAAACTTGTAAGTATGATACAGTGAAAATATTTTCAAGTGAACTTCCCATTTATGCTTTCCTGCTTGTCTTTTCTTTGTTCTAGTTTATCCTTTCTTATTTATTCCCTTATATTTTTTACTCCTACTTGGAACCTCTCATCTTAAAAATGTGTTAGTCACTCAGTCGTGTCTGACTCTTTGTGATCCCATGGACAAGTCCACCAGGCTTCTCTGTCCATGGAATTTTCTAGGCAAGAATGCTAGAGTTTGTAGCTATTTCCTTCTTAAGTAACTGAGAAAGGGATGACCAAGGTTTATGATAACTTTTAAAGCTTAGCTTTATGCCTTTATTTCTCATGATGGCTCTGTATTGATGATTAATACATCCCACTGTCTTTGCAACTTTTCTTTCTTGAGGTACACTTTACATAATCAATTCTGTCATTTCCTGAAGAGATGACTGATTAATAGATTTTGAGTCATCATAGCTCAAGATCACAGGTTGAGTCATAATAGCAAAACAGTAGACTGGCATCATAGCTTGAGTCATAATAGCAAAGCAGTAGAATGCCAGTTCTTATCCTGGCTTTGGTATTTGTTTACTAGCATTATGATTTTAGACATACTTCTTATCCTCTTTTTATATACTTCTTCATCTATAGAGCAGGGATGGGAAAATGGTAAGCTTGACTCTCTCTCTCTCTCTCTCTCTCTCTCTCTATATATATATATATATATATATACATATATATATATATATATACATATATATATATATATATATATACATAGACATATATATATATACATAGACACACATATAACTGTAGCTTTGGATATTATTTATGTTAGATAAAAGTGATGTTATAAACAAACATGAGAGTGATAAAATACTATAGATACCTTGGTTAAGTAAAGGACTATTATGAGTCCTTTTAAATGTCTAGATCACTTTAGTTTGAGCACTCAGCCAATGAGACCACAGATTACTCTCATGCGGTTTCACATAGTTCTGACTTTCCAGTCAGATAACCTTGGGCATTAATTTTGACTATGTCATTTACTGACTGTGTGAGCTAAGACATTAATGCCTTATGTGAAAATCAGGGTAATAATGGTGCCTACCTATAGTAATGAGGAGTAAATGGGATTTGATAACTGTAAAGTGCCTGTTACGTGAGTCCATACTGAATGTTTAATGATGCAGCTATTACTGTTACTTCAAAATGAAGTAATTTTTTTATTCTAAGTAATCTCAAGGATTACTCAAGGAATGCTTATATGTCTCACACTTACTCTGGAATTCTTACCTCTGCCTTAGGACCTTGATCCAGTCCACTGCTCTGTTGGAACTCTGGAGGCTGTCTCTTAGTATCATACAAGTGGCTTTCCCAGGAAGTAGCTATTTTATCTTTATCCTGTTGTTCAGAGCATGGACATAGGCTTTTCTTTTTCCCCTTTGTAGGCTTCACAGTGATGAAAGACATCACAGTGCAGAAAAGGAAAGCTCATTACTGAGTTTTGCGTCTGCTACTTCATAGGCCACACTCCTGCAGAGGAGGTTTTCTCTTGACCTCTGTCTCTCTCCCGCTTTGCCAAGTTGCAGGGGCTTGTTCAGCTCCCTCACATAGACATATCCTTTGATCACATTCCTTCTTCTTTTAATACAGGCTGACTTGCATCCAGTCTTAGAATAAAAAGAATGCTGGTTCTTACTAAGTCCAGGGTTCACCTTTTTTCCTTCTTCTGGTTAATACAATGGGACCATCAAACTCCTTAAGGAAAGTTCTCCCTCTGGCTTATCATACATACTCTGGCTTATCTCTCACACCTGGACTCTTTAGTCATAGTATTTCTCAGTACATTTCCAAAGGCAGCTGTATTCATTCTGGAATGCACTATTTTTAGAGATTCTTCTAGGGTGTGTTATAACTTGTCTCACTTCCTATTTTAGCTTCTTGATAATGGCCAGATTAAGAACTAGGCTCACAACATTTTCTGCGCTCAGTCTTCTATGGGGGGTAACTTCTGAATGGAAAATATACATATCTACACAGGGCACATGCATGCATGTACATATTTTTTAAAAAATCATCCTTTTTAGAATAACTTGTGAAACTAAAGTAGCTTTCATTGTTGGGGCAAAGGAAGACCATTCTAAAGTATGCTCATGTCTCTTACTTTGAAAATTATCAGTGATGCTTCTCTAGCTTCAAGAAACAGAGCTATATTACTGGGCACTCCGTTAAAGGTAGAAAGCTAGAAAAAAGCAAAGGAACTATGGCCCAGGTGAAATGAAATTCATACCTGTGAGCAGCGCTGATCAAATTAAATCCAAACTGAAAAATATATTTTCTTCATTGTGTTCTCATTAGATTCTAATAATGTAAAATATAGTCTTGATAGAGAACTAGATATCTTAACTGCTGTTTAAAAATCTCTTTTAGGAAAATGTCTGAATATACTCCTTACAGATAGATAAAGCCTGTATTTAAGGTTTCAGTTTATGATATATCCTGGTTATCTTAACAGTTGACCAAATCAACTATTTATATTTTATCCCATTTATAAAACCTTTGAGGAATAATCTTTTTAGGAAGGAAATGGGTGAAAATACATTAGGCACCCAAGGAGGATATAAAGCAGCAGCTCTGGTTTACTTAAAAGGAGAGCTCTGGCAATTGCAAGTATTATTCTGTTATTCTTAAAAGTTTTTTTATTTGAGCTGTTCTCATTTTTTTGCCTCTATTTTGCTATATTTTATTTCTTCTATCTTAAATGAGCCCTTTCTTCTCCATGAAAAGTTACTTAGCCTCTAATTCCTTTGTGAAACCCTCGCTGGTTCTGAATAGTTCTTTCCTGTTCTTTCCAAGCACACTGTGAATATCTATCTCAGCAAGTATCTCATATTGTAATTATTTTTACTCCATGTCTCTCAGCTACATTCAGATGATGGAAGACAAGGGACTGTTTGCAGTATAGTTGGTTAACTTCATGACTGAGTCTACAGCAAGTGCTGGGTGTTAGTGTATATGCCTGTCAACATTATGATTGTTTTATATCTATGCATATTGGAACTTTATGAAAAGCACATCACATTATATCCTTTTTCTATGGGGAAACTGAGGAATGGGAGGTTAAATACCTAGCTTGATCATGAATGTGTCAGAGCCAAGATTTAAACTCAGGCTGTCTGGCTCCAGAGTCTGTGTTCTTAACCACAGTATTAACTATGGTTTCTTAAAGAATGACTTAATCTCTTTTTAACTTTTTGGTTTTCTTGCTTGTTCCTGAACTACTGTTATTTGAAATTAAAGTATATGTATACATATGTACACACACACACACACACACACACACACACACACACGCTACTTTTAGCTCAGGACGAGTAAGATGCCCTAGTTTTGTATGATTTCCAAAAAACCTAATGGTTAGATAGATATGTTGAGGTAAAAGATTATAGGATTTGTTTAAGATATTCAGCTCTTGTGCAAATTAACAAAAAGTAAAGTTTAAAAAATAAAAACTTTTGAATTTCTCTCTTCTCTTTTACTGTATATATGTTTATATGTATTTGTGTATAATTATAATCTTATGGGAAGATATACTTGTCTCTATGAATTTTAAAATATAGTTATTTGAATTTAACTCTATTTAAATTTCCTGTCAATTTTATTGATCACCGATACTAAACACATTTTACTTTATTTACCAAACTGATATATAATGTATGCAGGCATTGTTAAAGAAATCAGTTTGCCTTTATGAAAGCTGTTTTGTTATTTACTTAAAAATTTTGTAATTTTCATTGTTAACAAGTAACTCTAATGTAGCAATGAAGTAATGTAAACAGTGTTGTATGTGCATTTTACATGCAGGTGGAAACTGTAACCTTCTTAGTGTTGACTTCACTTTACAAATATGTAAAAGCTTTTGAAACCTGTTTTTTTAATTCTCTAAAGTAAAATATTAGAACCTATATTAGCCCTCAGATTATTTAAAAGTATTATTTGAAGTCTGCAATTGTAAAGATAAAAACCCAGCACATCGTATCCATTCCATTAAAATAATAAGAAATGGAAGCGATACTTTGATAAGTGTTCTGCCTGTTTTCACCTTGAATGCTATTATCAGGGTGATGATACTATATCTATTTCATTGGCTTAGACTTTTTCATGCTGAGAGAAATCAATACTTCGAAGTGTTGGATGACAGAGGAATCACTTTAGAATTAAAGGTGGCTGTCACACATTGTCATTGGTTGACTTTCGTTTGTTGTTGGGTTTTTTAAGCTTTTATTTTTCTAAGTTTTTCAGGAGGCTCTGTAACATTCCCATGGACAACATTTTTTCATTTTTAATGGTGGGACTTTAAATCTGAATTGAGATTGAGTGCAAAGACCTCCAAAATTGAGCTGTTGAAAAGTTCTTAATTTGTTATCCTTTAGATGATTGCCCTTTTAAATGGTTTACAATGAGACAAACAATTTATAGTATAAGTGATTTTGAGATAAATTGGAGCATAAGGTAGTACACTTAAAAGTGTTTACCAGAAAATGTGTTTATTTAACTAAAAATATAATATTGTATATAGCCATTGAAAAGAATGAAGATAGAACTTTATGTCTTGAAAAGGAATGATGTATAATTTGATTTTATTTACATAGATACTACATTCATGTTAACATGACTACACCTGTAGAAAATAGCCAAACAGGGAGGAAGTAGAAGAAAGGAATTTCTTTATCATATAAGTCATTACTTTTTAAATTTTAGTATAAATTTCTTTTAAAAACTGAAGCACAAAACTTGTGAAGCCAATGCATTTCAATTGCTTAATTAAATATAAATGTTAGTAAATTAGAATAACAGGTTATAAAATATTTTAAAGATTTTAGCCTTGAACTTTTTAACTGAAATTTATCTTTATATCACAATATTATACAAACTTAATGAAAACTTGCTTTATAATCTGTTTCTCATAAAATATACTCTAGAAAAAAGTATGCTGCTGCTGCTAAGTCGCTTCAGTCGTGTCCGACTCTGTGCGACCCCATAGATGGCAGCCCACCAGGCTCCGCCGTCCCTGGGATTCTCCAGGCAAGAACACTGGAGTGGGTTGCCCTTTCCTTCTCCAAGAAAAAAGTATGCATTTAACATTAATTTACCTCCTTCTCTTAATGCTGAAGTGGTTGTGAGAAGCCTTGTGCATATTTATATATCTAATCACAACCTTTTTTTGGTCCATTAAGCTAAATAATGTCATTTTATCTAATGACTTACTTGCTTCTGTTTTTTTCTTTTAACACGTAACTGTGTATTTTTTAATCATTGTAATTTCTTTTCCAGTTTTTGAACTTTACAAAAAATTGAATCAAAGTTGGTTTTCTCTGTCATGTTTAGTTCCAGTGTTATGTTTGTGAGATTCACTTCATTTGTTACGTTTTCTTTTTCATTTTCAATACCGTATGTTGTTCAGTTTCATTAGTAGAGCAGTGGTTTTTCATAATCTCTTCTGCTATTGATTGTCAATCCATTTTTTAACTGTTAATATCAGGATCAGTGCTGCTTTAATGTCTTTTGGTGTGCATACTCTCGTGTATTTGTAGGGTGGATTTGTTGTTCAGTTGCTCTGTCATGTCTGACTCTTTGCGACTCCATGGACTGCAGCATGCCAGGCTCCATTAGCCTTCACTGTTGCATGGAGTTTGCTCAAACTCATGTCCATTGAGTTGGTGATGTCATCCAACTATCTCATCCTCCGTTTTCCCCTTCTCCTTCTACCGCCAATCTTTTCCTGCATCAGAGTCTTTTCCAGCGAGTCAGTTCTTCGCATTAAGTGGCCAAAGTACTGGAGCTTCAGCATCAGTCCTCCCAGTGAATATTCAGGGTTGATTTCGTTTAAGATGGACTGGTTTGATCTCCTTCTTGTCCAAGGGACTCTCAAGAGTCTTCTCAAGCCCACAGTTCAGAAGCATCAATTCTTCGGTACCCAGCCTTCTTTATGGTCGAACTCGCTGGAAAAAACATACCTTGACTATACAAACCTTTCTCTGAAAATGATATCTGCAGTTTTAGTTGCTGTCTAGATTTGTTACTGAGTTCCTTCCAAGGAGCAAGCGTCTTTTAATTTCATGGTTGCAGTCATCGTCCTCAGTGGCTTTAGAACTCAAGAAAATAAAATCTGTCACTATTTTCAGTTTTTCCCCTTCTATTTACCATGCAGTGATGGGACCGGATGCCATGATCTTCGTTTTTTGAATGTTCAGTTTTAAGCCAACTGTTTTACTCTCTTCTTTGACCCTCATCAAGAGGCTTTCTAGGTCCTCTTCACTTTCTGCCATTACAGTGGGTATCATCTACATACCTGAGGTTGTTAATATTTCTCCCAGAATCTTGATCCTGCCTTGTGATTCATCCAGTCTGGCATTTCACATGATGCACTCTGCATACGAGTTAAATAAGCAGGGTGACAATATACAGCCTTGACATACTTCTTTCCCAATTTTAAACCAGTCCATCGTTTCATGTCCAATTCTAACTTTTACTTCTTGACCTGCATGCAGATTAATCAGGAGACAGGATGGTCTGCTATTCCCTTATCTTTAAGAATTTTCCACAGTTTGTTGTGACCCACACAGTCAAAGGTGTCAGCATTGTCAATGAAGCAGAAGTAGATGTTTTTTTCTGGAATTCCTTTGCTGTTTCTATGATCCAGTGGATTTTGGCAATTTGATTCTGGTTCCTGTGCCTTTTCAGATCCAGCTTGTACATTTGGAAGTTCTTGATTCATGTACTGCTGAAGCCTATCAGGAAGGATTTTGAGCATTACCTTGCTAGCATGTGAAATGAGTGCAATTGTGCAGTAGTTTGAACACTCTTTGGCATTTCCTTTCTTCGGAATTGGAATGGAAAACTGACCTTCTCCAGTCCTGCGGCCAATGCTGAGTTTTCTAAATTTGTTGACGTATTGATTGCAGCAGTGTAAAGCATCATCTTTTAGCATTGGAAATAGCTCAGCTAGAATTCCTTCTAGTTCATTTCATACTATGAACTAGCTTTGTACATAGTAATGCTTTCGAGGCCCACTTGACTTCACATTCCAGGATGTCTGGCATGGTGACTGACCACCTCATCGTGGTTATCTTTGTCATTAAGTCGTTTTGTGTGTAGTTCTGTGTATTCTTGTCACCTCTTCTTAATTAATCTCTTCTGTTTCTGTTAGGTCCTTACTGTTTATGCCCTTTATTGCGCCCATCCTTGCATGAAATGTTCCCTTGCTATCTCCAGTTTTCTTGAAGATATCTCGAGTCTTTCCTATTCTCTTGTTGTCCTCCATTTTTTTTGTATTGCTCATTTAAGAAGCTTTTCTTATCTCTCCTTGCTATTCTCTGGAACTCTGCATTCAATTTGATATATCTTTCCCTTTCTATCATACCTTTCACTTCCCTTCTTTCCTTGGTTATTTGTAAAGCCTCCTCAGATAACCACTTTGCCCTCTTGCCTTTCTTTTTGTTTGGGATGGTTTTGGTCACCGCCTCCTGTATAGTATTAGGAATCTCCATCTATAGTTATTCAGGCACTCTCTCCACCTACCAACCTGGGGAGTTCATCTTTCAGTGTCCTATCTTTTTGCCTTTTCATACTGTTCATGGGGTTGTCAAGGTAAGAACACTGAAGTGGTTTGCCATTCCCTTCTCCAGTGGACCACATTCTGTCAGACCTGTTCACCATGACCCGTCTGTCTTGGCTGGCCCCATACGGCATGGCTTAGTTTCACTGAGTTAGAAAAGGCTGTGGTCCGTGTGATCAGATTGGCTAGTTGTCCGTGACTGTAGTTTCAGTCTGTCTGCCCCCTGATCCCCTCTCTCAGTGCCTACCATCTTACCTGGGTTTCTCTTACCTTGGATGTGGGGTCTCTCTTCAGGGATGCTCAAGCAAAGTGCAGCCGCTGCTCCTTATCTCAGACGCGGGATAGCTCCTCTCGGGCGCGGCCCCTGACCTCGGGAATGGGGTAGCTCCTCTCGGCCGCGCTCGTGTGCCGATTTCTTAAATTGAAGAAAGTAGAGAAAACCAGTAGACCATTCAGGTATGACCTAAATCAAATCCCTTATGACTACACAGTGGAAGTGAGAAATAGATTTAAGTGAGTAGATCAGATAGACAGAGTGCCTGATGAACAATGGATGAAGGTTTGTGACACTGTACAGAAGACAGGAATGAAGACCATCCCCAAGAAAAAGAAATGCAAAAAAGCAAAATGGCCGTCTGAGGAGGCCTTACAAATAGCTGTGAAAAGAAGAGAAGCGAAAAGCAAAGGAGAAAAGCAAAGATATACCCATTTGAATGCAGAGTTCCTAAGAATAGCAAGGAGCCATAAGAAAGCCTTCCTCAGTGATGAATACAAAGAAATAGAGGAAAACGATAGAGTGAGAAAGACTAGAGATCTCTTCAAGAAAATTAGAGATACCAAGGGAACATTTCATGCAAAGATGGGCTCAATAAAGGACAGAAACGGTATGGACCTAACAGAAGCAGAAGATATTAAGAAGAGGTGGAATACACAGAAGAACTGTACAAAAAAGATCTTCATGATCCAGATAATTGCGATGGTGTGATTATCACCTAGAGCCAGACATCCTAGAAAATGAAGTCAAGTGGGCCTTAGAAAGCATCACTACAAACAAAGCTAGTGGAGGTGATGGAATTCCACTTGACCTATTTCAAATCCTGAAAGATGACGCTGTGAGTGCTGAACTCAATATGCCAGCAAATTTGGAAAACTCAGCAGTGGCCACAGGACTGGAAAAGGTCAGTTTTCATTCCAATCCCAAAGAAAGGCAATGCCAAAGAATGCTCAAATTGCTGCGCAATTGCACTCATCTCACATGCTAGTAAAGTAATGCTTAAGATTCTCCAAGCCAGGCTTCAGCAAAACATGAACCGTGGAACTTCCAGATGTTCAAGCTGCTTTTAGAAAAAGCAGAGGAACCAGAGATCAAATTGCCAACATCCGCTGGATCATCGGAAAAGCAAGAGAGTTCCAGAAAAACATCTACTTCTGCTTTATTGACTATGCCAAAGCCTTTGACTGTGTGGATCACAATAAACTGTGGAAAATTCTGAAAGAGATGGGAATACCAGACCACCTGACCTGCCTCTTGAGAAACCTGTATGCAGGTCAGGAAGCAACAGGTAGAACTGGACACGGAACAACAGACTGCTTCCAAATACAAAAAGGAGTACGTCAAGGCTGTATATTGTCACCCTGCTTATTTAACTTGTATGCAGTGTACATGATGAGAAACACTGGGCTGGAAGAAGGACAAGCTGGAATCAAGATTGCCAGAAGAAATATCAATAACCTCAGATATGCAGATGACACCACCCTTATGGCAGAAAGTGAAGAAGAACTAAAGAGCTTCTTGATGAAAGTGAAAGAGGAGAGTGAAAAAGTTTTCTTAAAGCTCAACATTCAGAAAAGTTAAGATCATGGCATCTGGTCCCATCACTTCATGGGAAATAGATGGGGAAACAGTGGAAACAGTGGCTGACTTTATCTTTCTGGGCTCCAAAATCACTGCAGATGGTGACTGCAGCCATGAAATTAAAAGACGCTTACTCTTTGGAAGGAAAGTTATGACCAACCTAGACAGCATATTAAAAAGCAGAGACATTACTTTGCCAACAAAGGTCCGTCTAGTCACGGCTGTGGTTTTTACAGTGGTCATGTACGAATCTGAGAGTTGGACTCTAAAGAAAGCTGAGCACCGAAGATTTGATGCTTTTGAACTGTGGTGTTGGAGAAGACTCTTGAGAGTCCCTTGGACTGCAAGGAGATCCAACCAGTGCATCCTAAGGGAGATCAGTCCTGGGTGTTCATTGGAAGGACTGATATAGAAGCTGAAACTCCAGTACTTTGGCCACCTGATGCAGAGCTGACTCATTAGAAAAGACCCTGATGCTGGGAAAGATTGAGGGCAGGAGGAGAAGGGGATGACAGAGGTTGAGATGGTTGGATGACATCACCGACTCGATGGACATGGGTTTGGGTAAATTCCGGGAGTTGGTGATGGACAGGGAGACCTGGTGTGCTGTAGTCCATGGGGTTGCAAAGAGTCGGACACGGCTGAGTGACTCAACTGAACTGGACATAATGGATGCTCTAATGTCTGGATCGCTTTGGTCAGCATAAAATTTTTGATGAAATCCACATTGTTGTATGTGTATTACTCTTCTGTTTTTTGTATTGCTTAGCAGTACTACTTTGTTTATCCATTTATCTGTAGGTGTATATTGGGTAATTTCCAGGTGTATATTGGCTCTTGCGATTAAAAGCATTGTGGGCATTTTCATACAATTCATTTTTGTGGAAACATGTTATCATTCATTTGGAGGAAATACCTAGGAGTATAATTGCTATGTCCTGTTGCAAGTTTATATTTGGGCGTAGGAGAAACTGCCAGCCTATTTTCTAGAGTAGTTGTTGGTTTTACACTTCATCAGGGTAGTTGGTAGGTATGAGTTCCCTTTGTTCCACATCCTTGCCAGTATTCATTGTCAGTTCCTGTAATTTCAGCCCTTCTAGTGTGCATATAATGATAGAGTGTTGTGGTTTTTAGTTGAATATCTCTGCTGACTAAGCATTTTTTCACATACTTATTAGTCATTTGTATATCTTTTGTAAAATGTGTAGTCAGATCATTTGTTAATGGTTTTAAATTTGTTTGTCTTTATTGCACTGTAGGAGTTCTTTATAGTTCCTGTAAGGAAATCATTTGTCAGTTACACGTATGGTGAATATTTTTTCTCCTTGCCGTTTCATTTTCTTTTTTTCTTTATTCATTTATTTTTAATTTCTTTTTTAATTGCAGGAAAATTGCTATACAACATTGTGTTGATTTCTGCTGTACAACATGGCAAATCAGCCGTAATCATACATACGTCACCTCCCTTTTTCTCTTCCCTCCCCTCCCAGCCCACCCTTTTAAGTCATTACAGAATGCCAGGCTTGGCTCCCAGCTTTTCCCTTGACATCTGTTTTACTCATGGTAGTGTATGCATGTTGATGGTACTTTCTCCATTCATCCCACTCTCTCCTTCCCTCACTGGCCTTTTCGTTTTCTAAATGGTGATTTTTACAGGGCATATTTTATAAGTTTCACTGTAGTCTAATTTGTCAATTTTTTTTATGGTTACGATTTTCTTTTACACTTTCCAATCTACGAGTTTTAGTCTAAGTATTCTCTGCCCACTTGAAGTTATCAGATTTTCTGTTTTTTTTTTAGAAGTGCTAAAATTTTAACTTTTATATCAGTATTTCTTACTCATTTTGAATTAAACCTTTTGTGTGTGGTATGAGGTAAAACGAGTTTTCTTCTTTCTTTTCTCTTTTGAGAGGGGCCAGGTGTTTCAGCACCAGCACTCCTTTCATTTCGTGACCTGTACTGTCTTCATTTCTCATTTTACAGTGTGATTCAAAGAGTATAAAATTCTACAGTTTCATCTTTCCTTTGTAAATTGTTTTGCTGTTATTTATTTTTTTTCTTTTTTGTTCAGATATATTTTAGACTCAGCTGTCAATATATCCTTAAGAAAGCCTCCTAAAGTATTAATTAAGATTGGGTTGAATCTATAAAATCAATTTGAAAAGTATGTATTTTTTAAAATACTGATATTTTAAATCTATGAACATTGTATATATCTTCAGTTATTTACTCTTAGTTTCTCTTAGCAGTGTTTTATAGTTTTCATTGTGTAGACTTGAATATGTTTTTATATACTGCTAAATATTTCACATTATTTATGGTATTGGTTTTTTTTTTCATTGTTTTTGAGTTGATTATTGCCAGCCTGTAGGTACATGATTAACTTTTAGTATATTGACCTTTTATCTAACAAACTTGTATTATATATTATAGTAGTTTTTTCTTAGAACCCTCAGAATTATAACATAGAGTCTGTTAGTCTTTCCTTTTTAAACTGTCTTTTTGCTTACTTGTTTTTTTTTTGTCTCATTCTGCAGGTTAAGTTCTCTTTTACCATATTGAATAGAAGTCCTGAGAGAGGACATAGTACTTTATTTCCAATTTTAGTTGAATAATTTTTATAGATGTCCTTCCTAAGGTTTAGGAAGTCTCTTTGTATTCCTGGTTTGTAGAGTGCTTGTTATTTAATTATTTATTTTCATGGAAAGGTTTTGAATGTTAATTGATTATTTATTTAATTAATTTCTTTAAAAAAATGATTTAGACGATATGTTTTTCTCCCTTTTTTTCTGTTTTATGGTGAATTATGCTGATTTATATTTAAATATTAAATCAACTTTGCATTCCATAGATATACTCTACATGATATATTGTCTGTTTTATAGATAGCTGAATGGTAGTATTTTGTTGAGTTTTTGTGTTTATTTATGCAAATTATGTTAGTATTTAGTTTTCAGTTCCTTTAATGCAAAATTAGTTACAGTGTATTCCTTAGCCTCTGTCATCTGAGTTTAAGATTTGTATTATTTCTTCCTTAAATATTTAATATTTTCTAATATATTTAAATGTATAAATTTTACTTTAAATGCTGTTTTATCCAGTTCTCACAAATTTTTCTAATTATCCTCGTGATTTCATTTTTGATCCATATTTTTTTTATTTGGAGATGAATTGTTTAATTTCCAATTATTTTGGATTTTTTGAGATTTTTTTCCACTTTTTATATTCAGCTAAAGAATCAAAAGGACCTCTAGATTTCCGTATATTTTCCGCTGCATGAGTTCCTCTTCTCTAGTAGTTTGTCTTTCAAATTTCCCTCTTACCTTCTCAGTAGACATCTTTAAACTTGTTTCACATATAAAAGCTGCAGGAGAAGTGTATTTTCCAGCCCATGAAAATGTCTTAAGGCTATTTGGGTAGTAGTGTATAATCTAGTATATCTGGCAAATAGAGTGTGGATAGACAGTAATGTAAAAGATAATATTCCACTTAATAGATGCTACACATACACAGATCTAGGCAGTAAAATTTGGTTCTAATTTTTCAATATTTTAAACAATTATGTATTTTTTGAGGATGGAATCTATACATATATCTATATTATTCCAAAGCAAATTTTTCTAGAAATAATTCTGGGACTTCTCATAAAAGGACAGAAGATTATTTCAAGAGCAAATAAAGATATACATTAGGGCTGTGATGGGTGGTTAGAGGTTTTGCTGGGAGTGAGGGTATATGATGTGAAGGCAATTGAAAAGTCACAAATGACAGAAATAGAAAAACTTTCCCTTTTCAGTATAATAGCATGTTTGGGATAAAGATGGTAAGTTGTACATTTTAAATTTTCTGTACTTATTGAATGATTGGAGACTATCCTGCAGGTAGAAATGTGGTGTCTGAATTTGGGAAAACAGCTGAGTCAGACATGGGAAACTTGACAGTTACATCTAAATTGATAATAGCAGATGATGTGTGGAAGTGGATGATATTGCCAAGGGACATATGACAAAGCCTTGAGAAAATGCAAGCATCCTGAGAGATAATGAAGAGAAAGTCTGACCACAAGAAAGGTCATCAGAGTGATGGCAGGAGCATAATAGAGAAATCTGCTTGATTTTAAGTTCATTCCTCTCTGAGCTTTCATACAAAGAACAGATAGTAAACTTGGAGACATAACATCTGAAAGGAAAGGCTAAATGTGATATTGTCTTTACTTCTTTATTTAAAGATCCAGAATAGTTATTTGAATTATAATTGATCAGTCTAAATTGCTTCTCTCTTCAGTTAAGTGAATTTTTTAAGAACTAGATTTATCTTATGTTTTATTAATTCTATATTAATAAATCTTACATTTCTTTAACAATAATCAAATTGAAATGAAATATATTTGAATTAGTTCCCAGGATGCTTTTTTCTGTTTTTGTTTTTGTTTTTTTCTAAGATTCCGGTTGGGCAGTAGAGTCATTGTTGTGATGCTATATTACTTAGTTCGTGTATTGCTTAAAGTAGGAAAACAGAAAAGTTGATGTGAAGTAAAATTGAATGAAATTTCTAGACCTGGCGGGCTTCCCAAGTGTCACTTGCGGCAAGGAACCCGCCTGCCAGTGCAGGAGACACAAGAGGCTTGGGTTCAATCCCTAGGCTGGGAAGATACCCTGGAGAAGGAAATGGCAACCCACTCCAGTATTCTTGCCTGGAGAATCCCATGGACAGCGGAGCCTGGTGGCCTACAGTCCATAGGGTCCAGAGTCGAACGCAGCTGAAGCAATTTAGCAGGCACACACTAGACCTGGCCCTTGATTTTATTGATAGATGGTACATTTTGGTAAGGTCTCTTGGGATACCTCCACTTAACCCTTAAACACAAGCACACATACATACATACATACATACATACATACATACATACACACACACACGCACACATATTCCTTCAATAAGTAACATGTGTTTGATCTTCAGGCAAATATTCCTCATCTGTACTTGACTTTGAATGATATGTCATATGTTGAACATGTTATTGGTTTTTTAATAAGAATGTGTTCATCTTTAAAATTCCATTTTAAAGATGCTTTTAAGAATAGATGCAAGTTCATTGTATCATTACAAAACATTCTTGTTTGGTTTCCTTTTATCATGTTTTAAGGTTAGATGTGACTCTAATGTTCCACAATGAGACAGAGATTGATAATCAGGAGAGAATAGCCCTTTAATGTGATTTATATCTATAGATTTTATGTCAGATATGAAAAGTTGCTGTTTATATTATAAAGGAGGATCCATTAAAGAGCACTTTAAACCATTTTACTATTTAACTTACTACCTTGGCCTCTTCTTTTTAGAATTATGCCTTTTTAAGCAAACTTCAGTTGCTTACCAAATGTTTTGAAGAATATGATTTGATAAAGTTAAACTAGTCTAATATTAATAAAGATTAATTAATTAATAAAGATTAATTAATTAATACAGGTAGCCCATTTAATAATGTCTTTTTTGGTAATTTTGGTACATTTAATATGAAGGTATCTGGTGTTTCAGGGGAGTATTCAAACCAATTATTTTTTAATTTCCATCAATAATTTTAATTCCCTCTTATTATCAGATGAGGTTAGATAAAGACACATTGTCCATACATTAGAGGATGTTTAAGCTATACAAATTCTGACAGTGTCTACCATTTTGTCCTGTTGGTTTCAGTGTATGGTTGACTTACTTATGTGAAGTAACCTACAGAGTACTGCCTAGTTCTGGGATGAATCTCTGAAAATAACACATAGTAGATGACCTTTTTGTTAACGATGGAATAATTCCCTAGTTATCTTCACTTAAACTACTCCCTTCAAGTATTTCTTAATCATATTTTCTTTTCTTTGCTCAAATCATAATTTTGACGAACTGAACTATCTTGGGGTTTGCTTGGCTCAGGCTTTTATTTTTAACATGGTATCTGGCATTTGCCTGTGTGTGCATGTTCAGTCGCTTCAGTCGTGTCTGACTCTTTGCAACTCTATGGACTGTAGCCTGCCAGGGTTCTCTGTCCATGGGATTGCCCAGGCAAAAATACTGGAGTGGGTTGCCATTCACTTTTCCAGGAAATTTTCCTGACCCAAGGATTGAACCCGTGTCTCCTGCATTGCAGGTGGATTCTTTATATCTGAGCCACTTGGGAAGCCTGGCATTTGCCTGTAATATTTTATAAATGAATCTAATTTCTCACATAATTTATTTTTTCCATATCAGTGTTTAGGTAAAATAAATACTTTCCTTTAACAATATACAGAAACTAACCTCCTAGAAATTCAGTTCAGTTCAGTTCAGGCGCTCAGTCGTGTCCGACTCTTTGTGACCCCATGAATTGCAGCACACCAGGCCTCTCTGTCCATCACCAACTCCCGGAGTCTACCCAAACCCATGTCCATCGAGTCAGTGATACCATCCAACCATCTCATCCTCTGTCGTCCCCTTCTCCTCTTGACCCCAATCCTACCCAGCATTAGGGTCTTTTCCAATGAGTCGCGAAGAGTTGACTCATTGGAAAAGACCCTAATGCTGAGTAGGAATTAGCCAAAATCTATTAAGTGTACAATCCTTAGAGGTAATATAATCCTCTCATTTTGCAGATGAGAGGACAGTTAGACCTAGAAAGGTAAGGTGAGTTAGTTGCCTAAGACTGATAAAGACTCTGCCAAAGATGATGCTTTAGTCTGGTATTTGATTTGTTTCCCAATCTTATGTTTATTCATATGTGTAATAACATATTCATATATATTATATTATTTGTATGAAAGGGACTTTGTATCTGCAAATTTTGGTATCTACGGGGGGTCCTGGAACCTTGTCTCCCCCCCCCCCCCACCTCCTCGGATAGCAAGAGAGGACTGTACTTTTATTCCCAATTCCCTTCTCACAGTTTAGAATGGGGATTCTCCAGAGCAAAGGCTATCAAGCTGGTTCAGCCTTTGATCTCAGTAGCCTAGTGTTCTGTACAAACCAAGAGATATTTGATTCTTTATGCATTTACATAAACTTATCATTTGGGTTGCTTGTGGTATTAGGAACAGAAAATCCAGTTCATACTGGGCTTCAGTGAATGAACAGGAGCTTATATAGGTTCTTGTAAAAAGTCTTAAAGAAAAAAAAAGATTTCACAGAAAGTTATTTTAGAGGTAGGCTGGTCTTTGGTTGACCCGCAAATTCATGATTCCATTCAAAGTAAGCTGTTTTTGTAATTCTCATACCTCCCCTCCCTGTGGGTATTGTCTTCATCCTCAGGCTTGCTTCTCTTCTGGAACAGAAAGAGCTCTCAATACTCCTGGAATCATGTACTTCCTCTTTTACACTCTAAGAGAAAGGGAGGAACTGTCCAACTAAACTCATCTTTTAAGTAACAAGTTTACATTAATCATTTTTTTTTTATTTTAAGCAATTAATTAGGTAGTATAGCATCTTAAACATGATACCACAAGTGTCTGAATTCCAAAAGAAAATAAACAAGCATCGTGGAAACTAGTGGTTGTGTTGTATCTGATTATTGCTAAAGAATCCTAAATTTGTTTTGGCAAAATTGATGTCTGAGAAAGTACTTTTCAAACTTTAATTTAGAAATCACCTGGAGATCTCATTAAAATCCAGGTTTTGATTTAGTTGGTGTGGAGTGGGACCTATAATTCTGCACTTTTAATAAGTTCCTAGGTTATTCTAGTGCTGGTGGTCCATTTTGCATAGCCAGGGTTTAAAAGACCACACTGTTTCTGGCATTTTCTAAAGGTGTTGAGAACTAGCTCAGTTTACTACTGCAAACCACCAGCGTCTCTTTTCTGGACCTGTGCAGTAGCCTGATAACTGATCTCCCTGCTTAAGCCTCTTGTTCCACTGTAATTCATTCTCTAAATGGAGCCATGTTGATCATTTTAATATGTAAATCAATCACATTATTCCCCCGATTAACCTACTGGTACGCCATTGCGTTAGAATAGAATCTAAACTCCTCACCCAGTACCAAATGATGCAACCCTGCCTGCCTCTCTCTCCAGACTCTTTTCATACCATTCTTCTCTTTGTTCTCTTTGCTTTAGTTCTTTGCAACCTTCCTTCATGCTACTTGTAATGTAGCACATCACTGGTTTCTTCTCTTTATTCAGGTCTCTGCTTAGGTATTAACCACTTCTGAGTGTACCTTATGAATGACTGCAGAGAAATAAATTCTTGGGGGATTGTCGTGCTGAGGCAGTAGATCACCAACTCTGTCAATTCAGCTCATGAGCAATGTAAAAGTCACTTTAAATTTTTGTTTGGTTCTGTTCATATAAGGGATTATTTCATCATGCAATTAAAGGGATTTTCCCCCATATTTTTATATTAATAGATGTTTCTTTTTCCTATCCAAGTCACTGTGTGCCCAGTATTCAGCAGACAAACGAGAAGATGAGAAGATGTGTGATCATTTGATAAGAGCAGCTAAATATCGAGACCATGTGACAGCAACTCAGCTAATCCAGAAAATTATCAACATTCTCACAGACAAGCATGGAGCCTGGGGAAATTCTGCAGTGAGGTAAAGAGATACCTTTAGGATTTGGCCACTGATTTTCTGTGGAAGGCCTAGGTTAAGATAAATGGCTTTGATCAAATGGATATGATCAAGACCAGATGAAGAGCAGAGTGATTTAATTTTGTAATTTATCTTCTACTATGAATTTAAAGCAAAGGGGAAGGAGGAAATCAGTATGGGTATAGTTATGGATTTTTATGGATATTTCAGTTTCCTTCAACTACTCTTAAAAGAATAGTTGCTCATGTATTTATTCATTTTGAAGTGAACTGTTAAGGGAAGTAGTTGGTTTAGACTATTTTACTTGCAGCACTTATATCTGAATTTATACAAGTACAGTATTTTATTTGAAGAAATGATTCCCTATTTATGCTTTTTAGTTTTTAGCATATAAATTTGAAAACATAATAATATGTATTGTCTTATTGAGTTTTGTTGCAGATTACTGGGCTATGATGAAACAATACTATCTTTAAAATTTTACTTACTATATCTACCTCCTTTTCAGATTACCAAACCGAACAAGCAATTTTTAGTTCTAATTTCAGAAACAAAATATTTAAATTACTTTCTCAGACTAAGGAACTTAGATAAGTCATAAAATTTAATATTTTTGGAATATTTTATTCTACAAGTTTTAGGAACATGTTTTGACTCATTTAAGTAAAGTTAACAAAAAGTTCTTTATTTCCCATTAGAAAAACATTTTTTAGTTCCTCATTTCTGCATAACTTTTTCTGGAAGACAACAACAACAAAGGAAAATAGTAAATTGCTTGTGTATTATGTATAGGTGTAATTGTTTTATGTGTTTAGCAAAGTCTAGTTTTAGAGATTTTCCAGTAAATAGAAAATTATTTTAGTTTAAGCTGAACTTTATAAACTAGTTGAGTTGAAACCTGTCTTGGAATGTTTTTGTTTTGAGTACAGGTATTTGCTAATACTCTTATCTCATGCTTATCTTGAAAAATACTTAAATAAAATGAATCTCCTTTCTTGGCATATCATTTTTGATGTTCAGAAGACAAACAGGTCAACACAAAAGGACTGAGTAAAGGCAGAAACCATGTTTGTTTGTTTGCTTTAATCCTGTTCCGGCTGATCTCAGCTGCAAGAGTAGTCATGGAATGACATGAATTACTGGGTCAGAGCTCTCTGGTGCCTTATGTTACAACATATGGAAGTCCGTGGGTGTGTATTTAGAAGGGGACTGGGGAAGAGGAGTTCTACTGAGGGTTTTAGAGTTTCAGTATACTTTAATATAACAGATGTGTTATAGTCATTTCGACACCAGGTTGTATATATATTAGGAGATTACTTTGCTGTATAATGATTGGCACATATTGGGAACTCAATATGTGTTTGTTACTTTTTTTTTTTTTAGGCTTAATTTTTTTTTTTTTTAACCTAAAGAAAGTTTTGGAATTTTAAAATGAAAATGTTTAGGCAACTTACACCAAATAGGTCTTTTTTATGACATCAGAATTCTTTCTAGTGATAGCTGTATCTTTGTATAGCATAGTACACCTATGCTGTCAACATGAAAGCATTTTTTTTCTGAAGTGATTTTTGTGTAATAAAATATCTTGGAGAACTAAATGGACTGTGAAGTGTATTTGTCTAGAAATAATTAGTGTTTCTATAATAGAGTTATTCAAAGGCTTCAAGTCTATTATTCTATAGAGCCAGAAAAAATGGAGGTAAATTCTGAAATTTTAGTATTTCCCCAAATTGACAGAACATTTTTTATTTTTTTTGCTCCCAAATGAAAACAGCTGTCAAACTGTTTGCTTTTAAATGCATACATTTTTAATTAAGAGCAACAGCAAAGGATGCATCATTGAAAGGAAAATTAATTTTAGTATTGATATTTTTTCTGTATAAATCTCATAACTTACTTAGATTTTATTAAAAACAGTGCTGTAGCAAAAACATATTGTCCCTCCACGCTGATATTTTTGTCATTATATTTAGTTCAGTGTCACATTCAACTGTTACTTCTTTAGAACACCTGGTTACTCCCTAATTCCTTTAATACAATTATCTTAAGATAGTCCTTTTCAGTATTAATCGCACTTAGAGTGCTTTTGTAGACCTTGGTGTCCTTTTTTAGGTAGCTGTGTAAGAAAACAGGTGATAAAACGTAGGCTGGCTTACCATTCTTTGACAGTGGTTAACTATTCTGATTT